>NC_057863.1:348169223-350569223 GCF_019393635.1 Dromiciops gliroides
TAAGGCATATTATAATGCTATATATCTTTTTTGCATTCCTATTCAGGCATCTTACCAGAATGACTTTGGGGGAATTAAGATTTTTTTTCCTAGCTCTTATTTCACAAAGGTGCTTCTCATATTTGGAAACAGTTTTTAGTTTCCATGTCTAAGAAATCACAAAGTGCAAATGTGTTTCAGGTTTTCTTTGCTAAATCTTTATTAACAGGTTGAAGCTGGCTTTAGGCTGAAAAGTATGTTTCTATATCTGTGTCTATGTAGACACATATACATGCCCAGACTCTCCAGCCATACCATTTGGAGGTTTGTGGTTTGAATGAGTAATGGTCACAGTCAGTCTGGGACAAGTAGGTCAGGAAATTTAACCTGACTCTTCCAACCCTTGTCTCAATATGTAAGATTTACAAAGTCCAGCTTTGTCAGGACTCAAGGATTCTCAGCATCTGAATGGCAAAACCTATTTAAACTCTTGTCTATTTCAACTTAACATTTGCCCTGGACTCCACCAGCCTTCACTCACTCTTATGTCTCCATGACTTCAAGGGGAGGTAGGTAGCAGTGATGGTGGTAAAAATGATACCAATAATTCAGCAGCAGGGATTAAGATTTGGGTTTTTTGCATGAAAGAGACAAAGGAAATGTGTTCCTTGTTTTTGTGTGCAAGAAGCAAGCCTCTAAATGAGCCTAAAGAGACTGACAGAAAAAAAAAAAGATAGACCTATTTCATTGAAGGAAGAGGAAAATACTATTCAGGAAAAAAAATCCATACCAAAATTCTCTTGGAGTTTACACTGTGGTCATTGTAAGGCATTTAGTTGTTAGATCAAGTTAGAGAGGAAATGAACCAAGGCTTTGTAGAGAAAAAGGGGGGATCTTGACTTTGAGAAAATTTAAAAAAGAAAACAAGAAGATGCTTATCCTTTCTCTAGAATACCTATGGAAACTCTAGAATAGTGTAATGTCAGACTCAGTGCTCCCCTGAACTACATTCTGCTTAGAATCCTAGGATATGGGGTCATTAACCTTTTTTTGTGTATAACAGACCTTTTTGGCAGGCAGTTTGGAAAAGCCCATGGACTCCCTCTCAGAATGATGTTTTTAAAGGCGTAAAAAAATACATAGGATTACAAAGAAAACCAATTATATTGAAATAAAGCTATCAAAATATTTTTTGAAAATCACTTAACAGACCCCTGGTTAAGAAGCCCTGATCATAGATGACTGCTTAGGGCCCTAGTATAAGTCATGGAGCAGGGGTCACAGACCCCTTTAAGAGTCTGGTAAAGCCTATGGACCTCTCAGAATGTTTTTTTAAATAGAAGGAAATGCTACATTTCAGTTAGAAGTCAATGAAAATAAAGATCTAATTTTTTCTCATCTAAGGTCTTAGACCCCCTGAAATTTATTCACAAATCCTGTGGACCTCAGATTAAGAACCTCAGACTTAGAGAATTAAGTGAATCCTATAATACCAATGTGCATCAACTAAATACTAGGTATGAAAGCATACTTTTTTTAGTGAGATTTGGAAGTAAAACCAAATTCAAGTATTCCTTCAAATTATAACTGATATTATAGGAAATTTCAAGTATGTACCTGGCATTTTTATACTATCCAGGAAGTTTTCAATCTGTTTTTAGTTATAAGAATCTCTCTCTCTCTCTCCTCTCTCTCTCTCTCTCTCTCCTCTCTCTCTCTCCTCTCTCTCTTTCTCTCTCTCTCTCTCTCTCTCTCTCTCTCTCTCTCTCCTCTCTCTCTCCTCTCTCTCTTTCTCTCTCTCTCTCTCTCTCTCTCTCTTTCTCTCTCTCTCTCTCTCTCTCTCTCTCTCTCTCTCTCTCTCTCTCTCTCTCTCTCTCCTTTCTCCCCCCCCCCATTTCTTTTCCATTACCTCTTTCATAATAATCAAGGTAACAGATAAGGTACAACTTCCACTGTGTATGTACTGTAAGATAATCCTTTAAAGGCTGGTTTGGTGTAGTGGTAGAAAGTTGCATTTTCTTTAGCAAATTGGAAGGGACAAGTAACATTGGATCAGCTTCTCATTTGGATCAACTGATCATTCTGTTGCCTAGGGAAAAACATAGGGATTGTACAATTATTTGGATTTAAAAAATAATTTTGGAAAAAAAATCAGTGTAGATTTCATAAGAGTCTTATTTATGTTGAGTGTCTCAAGCAGGGGATATTTCTTGAAGTCCTTACTGCCATGACCAGATTGATCTTACTGCCCAATATGAGTGAATGACATGAGGCAGCTGGATAAAAAAAAGTTTACAGTGTATTTTATGGCAGATTTCCTCCTTTTACTGACAGAGGTTTCTATTGCTTTTCTTCTCTATTCACTAAGACTCATTTGCTACTCTGAAATATTCTCAGCAAAACCCATCACATTATGTGGTTTCTGATCTTTACCTTTGGGGTATTTTTATTTAAATCAGCCTCTCTTTTTTAAAGAAGTTATTGGACTTCTAATCGGTAATTTGAGCATAAATGAGAGATTTAAAATGAAAACAGCAATGAATTATGCAAACACATCTGATATTGCATCATGCTCCTAAATCTTCTTTAAATTAGCCATATGTCAAAAGGCTACGTAGAAAGACCTTTCCCCCTTCTCAGTAAGATAAAGAAAAAACGTTGGAATAATATCACTTTACCCTAAAATCCAAAAGATCATTTGGTCTTATTCCAAGGAGATTTAAAAAAAATAAAACTGTAACTGCACAAATGTATTACTTGAACCAATGGTTCCTATAACCACTGCCAGATAAACCATTCTCTATTGCCAGTCTCAAAAATAGAGATGTGTGGTTCACATCTAAGATACTTTGAATCATCACCACAGGAATTGGACATGTGAGATATCGCTTTGATAGAAGAAAATTCTTTGGAAGAAGGTGGGACAAAGACATCCCCCAAAAGAGAAAAAGACTTATTTGCACAAAAATATTTATAGCCGCTCTTTTTGTGCTGGCTAAGAATTGGAAATCAAAGGAATGCCCATCAATTGGGGAATGGTTAAACAAGCTGGCTGTGATATATGATTGTGATGGAATATTATTGTGCCCTAAGAAATGACAAGCAGGATGATTTTAGAAAGGCCTGAAAATACTTCTATGAACTGATGTATAGTGAAGTGAGCAAAACCAGGAGAACATTGTACACAGTGACAGCAATATTGTTTGATGAAGAACTGTGAATGACTTCACTATACTCAGCACTACAGTGATCCAAGACAATCCCAAAAGACTAAAAACCTCCAAAGAAAGAACTGGTATTGATTGAATATAGACTGAAGGATGCTATTTTCACTCTCTCTCATATTTTTCTTTTATTCATGTTTTCTTATACAAAATGACTAATATGGTAATGCTTTACAAAACTGTACAAGTATAACCTATATGTGATTGCTTACATCCTCAAGGGGGGGAGGGGAGGGAAAGAAGAAAGGATAGAATTTGAAACTCAAAACTTTAAATAAGGGGGCAGCTAGGTGGCACAGTGGATAAAGCACCAGCCCTGGATTCAGGAGTAACTGGGTTCAAATACAGCCTCAGACACTTGACACTTACTAGCTGTGTAACCCTGGGCAAGTCGCTTAACCCCCATTGCCCCGCAAAAAAACCAAAACAAAACAAAACAATTTAAATAAAAATGTTTATTATTATTAAAATGCTTATCTATATCTATATCTATATCTATATCTATATCTATATCTATATCTATATCTATATCTATATCTATATCTATATCTATATCTATATCTATATCTATATCTATATCTATATAAACAAGAAAGTGGGTTTAATGCTCCAGAGACTCCTGAGACTATGACACATCAAAGTCTGTGATTCCACATTTTTTTTTTAAAATGACCATTGAGAAATGATTAAACAAATGAGTGAATCAGAATCTCCTCTTGTCAGCATGATGCACTTATCTGGAATCTCTATCTAAATCCCTGGTTCATTCTATAGCACAACAGAAAGAAGGGCAGTGGAACCTATAGATATTCACCTTGGCTTTTGTTTTCCCCTAGTATATGTGGTAAATGGTGCAGGTCATTCCACCAAGTACCAAGTGTTATAAGTTTAATGTGATGCTGGAGTTGAAACAGGGGGAACAAAAACAGGAAACACTTTTATGAAATAGCCTGAGGAAAAGGAAATTAGCCAAGATTAAAATCCTGGGGCTATGTCTATGTGCAAGCTTGTTTTGCATTACTGTGTGTTATTAGTGTAGGGAAGACGTGTTCTCCTAAGGAATCACAGCCCATCACACACTAGTGCACAGACCAGCAAGTGATGCTGCCCACTGGAGACTCTGGTTGAATAAGAGTGTTTACATCACACCTTGTAGGAGGTTGGTTATGATCTCTTGTAAAAGAGATGGGGCAGGGGGGCAGAGCCAAGATGGTGGAAGAAAGGCTGTAACTTTTAGAGCTCCCCACCTGATCTGTCTACATACCTCTAAATAATGCCATAAGACAATTCTTGGAGCAGCAGAACCCACAAAAGAACAGAATGAAATCATTTTCCAGATAAATATGGCTTAAAAGGGTGGCAGGGAAAGTATGATGTACCATGGTAAGAGGGTGGCAGGGAAAGTCTGATGTACCAGGGTAAGAGGGGAGCACAACCATGCCACACAGATTCAGCCCCAGGCAGGTCATGCCTCCAGAACCTCAGAATCATCAGCATCAGGAGTTACTTCTGGAACTCAGCTCATGGACCAGCGAGGGGGTCCAGTGGTTGGCTGGAGGGAGATTACAGGGGCTCTGCTGGTGCTGAGGCAGAGCGCTATTGTGTTGCCCATATTCTGAACCAGGAGGTAGACTTGAATGGCAGTGGCCCAGTGGGGCAGGGGCAGAGGCATGTGAAACTTGCAACCATAGTGAACCAGATTTCTGCATCCTGGTTAAAGAGCAAGCAGGCCCATGGTTACTTATGGACCAGAGCACAGGCCAGGCAAGCTGAGAATGTGCCTCTCCTTAAATTGTGCCACCTGGGACCCCCTGAAGCTTGGGACAGTACATCCTGGAAGCAGTGCCCCACTTTAAGAAGGAGTTAAAAGCCAAGAAATAGACTAGGATAATGAGCAGACAGAAAAAAATGCAGACCCTAGAAAGTTTCATTGGTGATAAGGAAGATCAAAATACACCCTCAGAAGAAGATAACAAAGTCAAAGCTCCTACATCCAAAGCTTCCAAGAAAAAAAAATATGAATTGGTCTTAGGTTATATACATGCTCAAAAAGGACTTTGAAGATAAAGTAAGAGAAATATAGGGAAAAGTGAGAGAGGTAGAGGAAAAAGTGGAAAGCAAAATGAGAGTAATAGAGGAAGGTCATGAAAAAAAATAAACAGCTTGAAAAGTCAAATTAGCCAAATGGAAAAAGAAGTACAAAAGCTCTCTGAAGAATATAATTGCTTAAAAATTAGGATTAAGCAAATAGAAGGTAATGACTTTATGAGAAATCAAGACACAATAAAGTAGATACAAATGAATAAAAAAAATAAAGGGCAATGTGAATTATCTCCTTAGAAAAACAGCTGACCTGGAAAATAGTTCCAGGAGAGATAATTTGAAAATTATCAGACTACCAGAAAACTATGATCAAAAAAGAAGCTTAGGGGGTGGCTAGGTGGTGCAGTGGATAGAGCACCAGCCCTGGAGTCAGGAGGACCTGAGTTCAAATCCGGCCTCAGACATTTAACACTTACTAGCTGTGTGACCCTGGGCAAGTCACTTAACCCCAATTGCCTCACTAAAAAAAAAAAAAAAAAAAAAAAAAAAGCTTAGGCATCATCTTCCAAGAAATTATCAGAGAAAACTGCCCTGGTATTCTAGAAGTAGAAGGTAAAATAGAAATTGAAAGAATCTATCAATCACTTCCTGAAAGAGATCCCAAAATGAAAACTTCCAGGAATATTATAGCCAAATTCCAAATTCCAGAGTTCCAGAGTTCCCAGGTCAAGGAGAAAATATTGCAAGCAGCTAGAAATAAATAATTAAAGTACTATGGAGCTACAGTCAGGATAACACAAGAGCTAGCAGCTTCTACATTAAAGGATCAGAGGTCTTAGAATATGATATTCTGGAGGGCAAAGGAACTGGGATTACAACCAAAAATTACCTACCCAGCAAAATTGAGTATAGTCTTTTAGGGGAAAAAATTGGACTTCAATGAAAAAGAGGACTTTTAGGCATTCATGATAAAAAGACCTGAACTGAACAGAAAATTTGACTATCAAATACAAGACCCTAGAGAAGCATAAAAAGGTAAACAGGAAAAAGAAATCATAAGGAGTGTTAAAAGGTTAAATTGTTTACATTCCTACATAGGAAGATGATACTTCTAACTCATAAGAACTTTCTCAGTATTGGGGCAGCTGAAAGGAATATACTTAGAGGGCACAGGTGTGAATTGAACATGAAGGGATGATATCTGTAAAGCATTTATTTTTTGCTTATCCTTGTTTTTTGTAGGACAATCAGGATGGGGTGGCTTATGTCTGGGTTTGAATCTGGACTCAGAGCCTCCTGGGTCCAGAGCTGGTGCTTTGTTCACTGTGTAACCTAGCTGACCCATGATGACATCTTTAAAATAAAATTAAGGGGTGGGAGGAATGCACTGGAAGAAAGGGAAAGGGAGAGGTAGAATTGGGTAAAGTAGCTCACATAAAAGAAACAAGAAAAAGCTTATGGAGTGGAGGGGAAGATGGGGAAGGAGCAGGAATGAGTGATCCTTTCTCTCATCAGAATTGGCTCAAAGAGGGAATAACATACACACTCAAGTGGGTATAGTAATATATCTTGCCCTGAGGGAAAGTGGGAAGGGAAGGGGATAAGGTAGGAGAGGTAAAGGAAGGGAGGGCAGATTGGAGAAGGGGGCAGTAAGAAGCAAAACACTTTTGAGGAGGGATAGGGTGAAAGAAGATAGAAAATAGAATAAACATTAAGGGGAGGGAATAGGATGGAGGGTAATACAGTTAGCCATAGTAACTGTGAAAGAAATGATGAGCAGGATGCTATCAGAAGGACTTATGAAAAATGCAATCCATTTACAGAGAAAGAACTGATAGTATCTGAATACAGACTGAAGTATAATTTTTTTGTTAGTTCCTCTTTCTAAAGTTATTTTGTCTGTTTTCTTTCACAGCCTGACTGATGTGGAGATATTTTACATGACTGCACATGTATAGCTTATATTGAATTCCTCGATTTCTTAGGGAACAGTGGGGAGGGAGGGAGGAAGGGAATTTGGAACACAAAGTTTTAAAAAATCAATTTGGGGGCAGCTACATGGCGCAGTGGATAGAGCACTGGCCCTGGAGTCAGGAGGACCTGAGTTCAAATCCGGCCTCAGACACTTAACACTTACTAGCTATGTGACCCTGGGGAAGTCACTTAACCCCAATTGCCTCACCAAAAAAAAAATTGTTTTTACATGTAACTTGGGGAAAATTATAAATAAATAAATTTATTATTATATACAAAAAGAGAGAGATGGGGCATGAGAAGATTGGAGATAGGTTCTGAAAGAGAGAGAAGAGGAAATTGAATAGGAAAGTCTCCTTGAAGTTGCATCTAACTCCTAACAGAAGGTTTTACCTCTTCTATGCTGGGGAAAAGCAATGGCTAAAGATATCATAGTGACAGTTCCCATCCTAAGGAGACCTATTTGTAAGCTATCACTGCTTTTCAGATCCAGCTGCTACAACAGGCTTATATAGCAGTCCAGTGAATATCAAGATTTTGGACATACAGATCTATTTTTCCTATTCTAATAGTTTCCAATGTCAGGTTGATGAGCCAGCATAGAAAGTGGAGCCAAGAGGACTCACAACCTAAAATCTGTGCAAGCTTGAAAGGTTGTAGTTTGGAAAGAGTGTTCACTATGTGATTTTTACCATTTATTATATATTTTGCATACTAATTTAAGTAAAAGTCTTTTGCTTTACTAAGATGTCACCTGATTAATTCTGACTGGTGGAGGGAAAAGTTCAGAGGAAAAAAAATTGGGGTTTGTGGGTACCTTTCACTACAGAACAGTTTCTAGGAACCTGAATGCTGCTGTGGGGAGCAATATTAGCTCATTCCAATTCAGGGTAGGTGGACCAAGCTGTGTGTTAATGTATTAAGCATTTTTGTCACCTACTAAGGGGAGTTCATTCTTTTAATGCCTAACTCATTCTGTACCATAAAGTCAGTCATGTGCGCACTCTCTCTCTCCCTCTCACAGGTCTCTGAGTTTAAACACAATCAAATATTCATAACATTGCAAAATTTTGGAATACTATGGCAATCTTTGAATACACTGGTATTGTTGTTATCCATTTTAGTCATATACAATTCTTCATGACCTCATTTGGAGTTTTCTTGGCAGAGATACTGGAGTGGTCTGAAATTTCCTTCTCCAGTTCATTTTACAGATGAGGAAACTGAGGCAAACAGGGTTAAGTGATTTGCCAAGGGTCACACAGCTAGGAAATGTCTGAAGCTAGATTCAACTCAGGGATAACTAGGATGCACAATGGATAGAGTGCTGGGCCTGGAATCAGAAGACATCTTGAGTTTGAATCTGGCTTAGAAATACTCCTTGACCATCATTTGAAGTATAGAAAACTGGGGGTGGGGGTGGGGGACGGGGTCAAAATGGTAGAGGAAAGGGAGTGACTTCTCGGACCTCCCCTCCAAATACCTCCAAATAATGCCATAAGAGCAGCAGAACCCACAAAAGGACAGGCTGAGATCATTTTCCAGCCAAAAATGGCTTAGAAGGTTGGCAGGAAAGGTCTGTAGTACTGGGGTGAGAGTGTAGCACAGCCCCGTGACCACACTGTGCAGATGGAACCCCAGGCAAGCCGCTCCAGAGGAGCCTCTTGGCTATGGCTGTAGCTTCTTCTGAAACTCCATCTACAGATGGTGAGGGGGTTGAGTGGTTGGCTGAGGGGAGATTATAGGGGTCTCTGCTGGCACTGAGGTGGAACTCTTGTTGTTTTGCATGTGCTCAGACCTAGGAAGCACTCGGGTGACAGCCCAGGCAGGGGAGGGGTGTGGGCATGCTGGAACTTGGAGTCACAGTGAAAAAGGATTGTGTTCCCTGGTTAAAGGGCAAGCAGGCCTGTGGTTGCTTACAGACCAGAGCACAGGCCAGGGGGAGTGGGGAATGAGGCTGTCTTTAAATTGTGCCACCTGGGACCCCCTGAAGCTTGGGACAGTACATCCTGGAAGCAGTGCCCCACTTTAAGAAGGAGTTAAAAGTCAAGAAATAGGCTAGGAAAATGAGCAGACAGAAAAAAAATGCAGACCCTAGAAAGTTTCTTTGGTGAAAGGAAGATCAAAATACACCCTCAGAAGAAGATAAGGAAGTCAAAGCTCCTACATCCAAAGCTTCCAAGAAAAAATATGAATTGATGTCAGACTATAGAAGCACGCAAAAAGGACTTTTCAAATAAAGTAAGAGAGGTAGAAGAAAATAATGGAAAGAGAAATGAGAGAGGTGCAGGAAAGTCATGAAGTATGGCCAAATAAACAAATGTGCTTTAAGACAGTGAGGTCAAACTCAAATGGAAAGGGATACTTGATGGTTGCAGACTGACCTAGAAAACCATAAATTAACATTATATTATATTTTTAAATTTATTTTGTTGAACAGTTTCCAATTAGATTTTAATCTGGTAGGAGTTTTACAAGTGGCTTAAGGCCCTAGGACCCCAAATTTGGTCTCTTTTCTGTAAGAAGCAAGGAGTATGATGAATACAGGGAAGCATAAAAAGACCTACAAAAACTGATGCAAAGTGAAGTAAACAGGGCCAGGAAAACAATACACACAATGATTAAAATAATGTAAATGGAAATAATAACCACAAGACAATTGAATGGGAAAGTTGGAGAATTACAAAGACAAGCATGGCCCCAAAGAAGAGCTATGAGAAGACATGCTCCCCTACTTCTGTATGGAGGTGGAGGGTTGATGATTATAGTTCATGACATATGTTTTCAGACTTTTTCGATGTATTGGTTGGCTTTGCTGATTTTTCTCTTCTTTTTGGTTTAAAAAAAATTTATTTGTCATATGGGAAAGCTCTCTAGGAGGGGAGCTAGAGAGATACTAGGAAAAATGTAGGTGATGTAAAACCCAAAGATATCAACACATATTTATTTTTGTTTTTGTTTTTGTTTTTTGCGGGGCAATGGGGGTTAAGGGACTTTCCCAGGGTCACACAGCTAGTAAGTGTCAAGTGTCTGAGGATGGATTTGAACTCAGGTACTCCTGAATCCAGGGCTGGTGCTTTATCCACTGTGCCACCTAGCTGCCCCAATACATATTTATTTTAAAGAAATTCAACTTACAAATTTGAAAAAATGTTTCTTGATTGTTTGACTAATTGATTGGAACTACTGTTTTCCAAATAGTATGCATTACCTATGTGGGAAGAAAACACCTTAGTCCCTATTCCTCAGGTACCCACTCATTAGTCAAGCCCAAGGTCTCATATATCATTACAGGTACTTCCTTTAGTGATTTTTGTCAATTTAGGTCTTATTCCTGGTTCCACAGCCCACAGATAAATAAAACATATGGAGGGTCCCCAAAGATCTCTCCTTCCCCAGGTTTCAAATGTCATGGGTTAATAAATTGTGGAATAGCTGAACAAATTATGGTATGTGTATGTAATGAAATACTATTGTGCCACAAGAAATGATGAAAGGAAATTTGGGGGAGACTTCTATCAACTGATATAAAGTGAAATGAACAGAACCAGGACAACTTTTTATATAATAATAACATTTTAAAAACAAATAACTTTGAAAAGCCTAAGTACTCTGATCAACACAATGACCAATAATACATGATTCCAGAATACAAATGATAAAGCATGTCGCCCACCCCACCCCCACAACAAAGAGGTGGATATGATATTTTTTTGGATATGGCCAACACAGAAATTTGTTTTGCTTGACTTTGCTTATTTGTTACAATGAGTCCCCCCAACACCCCCCCCCATTCTCCACTCCTATGAGTGGTGGGGGATGTGAGGGGAAGAAAATAGATTTTTTTTCCAATTAAAAAAAATTAAATTAAATTTTTAAAAATCAAGACAAAAAAATTCCATAGGGTATCCTAGGGAACCACATAACTCAGACAAGTCAACATCCAATCAAGAATTATTTTTCCAGTGTCTACTATGTTTCAGGCATTGTTCTAAGATCTGAGATTACAAAGAAAGGCAGAAAGAGTACCTGCTCTTGAGGAGCTCACAACTCAATGGGGAAGACAACATGCAAACAACTAAGTATAAATAAAATATATATAGGACTATTATTATAAGCACTGCATTAGGTACATTGGGAGACTTTAAAATAGATCAGAGACCAATAGAGAGCCAGGTTCCCTGCCCTAAATCCCCCCAAATGAAGCTCTAGTGATGGAATTTCAGTCAGGTTAGCGAGCTCGGGTCTGGAAGTAGGGGAGGAACTTCTAGGTAAGGGGAGAAGAGCCTTCCTAACTGCCCTCACATTATATCTTACAAATAGCCACATACTAAGCCAAGACAGGGGACCAGGCCTATTCTCTATGAGCCCTGAGTAGAGGCAAGATAATATGAGAGAACCTATCTTTTTTTTTCCCTTTATTTCCTCCTTATTTTCAATTCTATTAATTTCCATTCTATGTACTTTACTTTAGTCCAATCTTCCTCAAATTCTTTTAAGTGTGCTTAAAAAGTTAGGTTTTCTGAAGGTAAAGGAATAGATAGTCCTCCTCTGGGACAATCTGACCTATAATTCACCCCACTTTCTGCAGAGATATAGTCCCCAACCGGAGCCAAAGCGAAGAAGTAGAAGAAGGCCTATCCACTCTGTCCTTTGGAATACTTTTATTTAGCAGGACGGTTCCCACATAAGGTTGGGTGAAGTCGGGCCAAATATGAAATCACAACCATCGGGATGTGGGGCCCACTTCGGGGTCCCTGAAGATAGCAGTTTAGGATACCATCTCCCAAAACACAGGAGAAGGATGCTGATGCCAAGCACTCTCCCCATTGTTTACCATCAGCCTAATTGACTGAATTCTCACTAATCCTATTATGTTTCTAATTAATTTGGCCTGGTGATTTATTTGGTTATCCAGTACCTAATAAAGAAAACATATACTTACAAGCACAGGCCACTTAAGGGAATCTTCTATCTTCTGATTCATCCTCTACTAGAGAAACTGAGAGCGACAAGGGAAGGCAATGCCTTCTTTAGTGCCAAGCGAACCAAGAAAGGAGGCCTCCCTGCCAAGAGTTGACTGATAAGTCAACTTGATTTTTACCCTGACTCTAGTAAACTCTTAGTGGACTCACGAACATGTGAATGTGAATAAAAGTGTGTGAGTGAAAGTCTGCATGTGCTAGCAAGTGTTTTGTGATCAAAGCTCAGCTTTAGTTTCCATTGGAATAAAGGCTAGTTTTCAGTTAGCCAAATATTGCTCCTTCTACTAAATATTGCAATCCTGCTTAAATTACATCACTTCTCTGCTCAAGAACCTCCAATGGCTCCCCACTGGCTGTTAGATCAAACTGCAACTTTTCACATTGAAGGCTTCTCACATCTGGTGTTCTGCTCTATATCCATTTCTTTACCCTTCTTCAACATGACCCCTCTATTCCAGATGAACTAGTCCTTGCTCTGTCAGTTGCAGAAATCCTAACTCACACCCAAATACCTAAATGCCTAAGGTGGTCATCCAGTTTTTCCTTGAAAATCTCTAGTGAGAGGAAAACCCCCTACCTCCAAAGACAGACCATTCCACACTAGGACTAATTCTTAGGATTTTTTTTTTTGCCTAGCATCAAACCTAAATTTATCTTTTTGTGGCTTCTACACATTGCTCCCAGTTCAGTTTTTTGAGACCAAGCTAATTCCTTCTATAGGACAGCACTTGTGTGTTATAAAGACACTTGAAAAACTACATAAAAATTTGAATACTTCTATTCTTTATGCTTTCCCCCCCCCCCCGCCTTTCGCCCCCCCCCTCCCTTGGCCTCAGTCATCTAGGCTAAATATCTCCTGGTCCTAAATATCTCCTTTTTTCCCCTATGGCATGAACTCAACCCTTTTCATTGTCTTCATTCCTCTGAACAATCTCCATTATATCGATATCCTCACTAAAATATGGCACCAAGAACTGGTACTTCAGATTTGGTCAAATCACTTCAAATGAGCCATTTTCATTCACAGGTCATAGGGAAGTGCTAGAAAGGCCTTTAAGGATTATCTAGTTCAAACCCTCTTATTTAAACATGGAAACGCTAAGACCCACATAGGTTAATTGCTTATGCATAGTCACACAGCTAGCAAATAGATGAAGTTCAAATCCAGGTGGTCTGACACCAAATCCATCCCACTCCTATTTCTTTGCTCGTGTTGGGTCTCCCTACCTGGTTTGCCATTCCCCTTCCTCCAAATGCTACTTACACTTCAGAACCTAGCTAAAGGCCCACAAAATCCATGAAGTCTTACTTGGTAATGCCAGCCCACCCAAGTTTCTCCCTTTTCTGACTTTCCATAGCACTTGTTTATACTCTATTTATTAGTCTTTGAGTCTATGCTGTCTTGCAAAATGTTCTTATTGTTTAATATGTATTACTATTTTCTTTCCAAATAAACTATAAGTTCCATGAAAGCAAGAATGATTTCTTCTTCCGTTCTATCCCCCAGAATGTTGTGATACAGGGCTCATCACAGAACAGAACTCAACAAACTCTTGGTGTAGTCCTAGTGCAGGACTAGGAGTCTGGATATGAGTTCAAATTCTAGTTGAATGGATTAGTGAATGGATGAATGGATAGATTTAAAACATTTATTAAGCAATTATTATGTGCCAGGCATTGTGTCCTGGCAAGAAGATATGCTGGCATATACAGACAACTTGTTTTCTTAAGGATTTTACAGGGAGAGCCAGTGTATATAGGAGAAGGGTAGCTAGGAAAGAGTGATTAGGTTGGGAAATCACAGGGATGGTGTGTGGAGTCATAGGACACTCAGCTTCCAGAATCAATGGAATTATTGATTTGATTCCAGTGTTGGTTTTGCCACTACTCGTGTGGCCTTGGGCTACTCAGTTTCCTTTCCTGAGCCTCATATCCTTATTTGTAAAATGAGGGGGTTGGACTCTGTCAGTGTTTCTAATTCACTAATTAATTTCTAATTCCTATGAAGCAGGAAAAATATGTAAATTCTAATTCCACGCTTCATGCTACTTTGTTCTTTGTCGCCTTATTGTGGTGGTTTTTTAGCAGCTCAGTGAAAATGAAGAGAAAGAAGATTCAGTTAAGTTTACATGTTTTAAGAAGTAAAGAACTTTGGTCATAAAAGTTTTATAGAATAGTAAAAATTTGCCCCAAATTCATGCCAGTTTCTGAACTAGCAGATGGAAAACACTGCAAAGGATAATCTCTAGGTTTCCTTTAAGTACTAAAATTAGTAACTTTTGTGAATATATGGATCTGAGTGGAACAATGGATGGACCTAGAGTTAGGAAGACCTGAGTTCAAATCTGGTCCCAGACACTTGCTACTTGTATAATCTTGGGCAAGTCACTTCAATTGTTCTAAAAATCAAATGACATAATATATGTAAAGCACTTTGCAAACATGAAGCTGTTATATAAATGCTAGCTATTATTATATTACTATTACTACCAATACTACCACTTACCACCACCACCACCACTACTACTACTACTACCACCACCACTACTATTGCTCCTTTTGCTGCTTTTGCTGCTGTTTACTTGTTTTTCAGTCATGTCTGACTCTTAGTGACCCCATTTGGGGTTTTCTTGGCAAAGATGCTGGAGTGGTTTGCCATTCCTTCTCCAGCTCATTTGATAGATAAGGAAACTGTGGCAGAGATAAATGACTTGCCTAGGGTCATACAGATCTGAGGCCAGATTTGAATTCAGGAAGACAAGTCTTCCTGATTCCAGGCCTGGCTGGCACTCTAGCAGCTAGCTGCTGCTTCCTCCTCTTCCTCTTTCTTCTTCTTCTACCACCACCACCTCCACCGCTGTTGCCACCACTATTATTACTACTATTACTACTACTACTACTACTACTACTACTACTACTACTACTACTACTACAAACTGGTTTCATAGCAGGAAATACTAGATTTGAAGTCAAGAACCTTGGTTCAGGGAATGTGATCCTGGGCAAATCTCTTCACCAGTCTGAGAATCTGATTTCTTTTTTTGTTAAGATGGACTTCCTTGCCTTAGGGTTATGGTGAGGAATTTTGTTGTTCAGTCCTTTCAGTTGTGTTCGACTCTTCATGACCCCATTTGGAATTTTCTTGGCAAAGATACTGGAGTGGTTTGCCATTGCCATCTCCAGCTCATTTTCACAGATGAGGAACTGAGGCAAACAGGTTCAATACTTAGGGTCACATAGCTAGTAAGTATGTGTGGCCAAATTTTAGCTCAGGTTTTCCTGAATCCAGGCCCAGCCTTCCATCCCTTGTACCACTTAACTGCCTCACAGAGGAAAGCACTTTGCAAACCTGAATTCACTATGGAAATCATTATCAATAAGCTAAATTGAGTTGCCTTGATTACATGTAAGTTGTATCTTTTTTAGGCATCAGCAAGAAACACCTACTGAATGCATACCATGTGTGTATATATGGATAGCATGAATCCCCCTTCCCTTAAGTCAACACACACTAGTCACTGAAGTGGAATCACTCTTCCACTGACAAGGAGATTATAGCCCTTGCCCCAAAGTTACCAGTGTTGCCACTTGGATGCACAAAGAGGTGGGCAAATGCCTGCTGTTATTCAAAGGGTATTCTCAGCTCTTTCCCTGCCAGTAGCCAGTGTATTCACTAAGGTAGGTGAAGTCTGGAATGAGGGACAGATAATGGAGAAGGTTCCCGGTTAGAATCAGTTGTACATCTTGGCTTCCTGGACTGCTACCCACATGGTATTCCTCCCACCTCTCTTCCCACCCACTCAACACACACTTTGAGGTGTGCTGGAAAAACAACTTCTCCCTCCCCCAAGATTAGCTATTAGTCATTAGGGAAAAAAAACCACCACAGAATCCCCATATTAGATTGCCCTTAAAACATGGAAGGCTATGGTGAAAATGCAAATGTGCTTTCTGAGAGAGGGAAGACACTGAGTCATTGACACCTCAGGGTGAAGTAGATTATTAGATTACCCTGAGCAGATATCAGAGTCCAGAGGGGACTCAGCATTAGGTGATTACATTTCTGGGGAAGTGTGGAAAAAGGGAAAGGTCGAGAGCATTATTAGCACAGTGTCAGGGAAAGCAGTTTGGAGAAGAGGGGGTGGGACTGGTAAACGGTCCACAGTAAGATGACTTGTGTACAGCCTGGACCAGCATTACACAACATCACACCTATACAGCCTCCTAGGGGATAATGCACTATACTGTCACTATCTCATTTGATTTTGACAGCCACTTTGTGAAGTAAAGTGAAGTTATTATTGTGCCTAATAAAATTTGGGGTTTTTTCCCCTGCATAGATCTAGTTATATCATTCCTCTGCTCAAAAATTCTCAGTGGCTCCCTACTGCTTCCTGGGTAAATTTCACAAGAATTTGCCTGATATTCAAGGAACCCCAGGAACTAGTTTCACCCTATATGTTATTCTCCTCTGAGGAGTCTATTTTTATCAGAGACAGGGGTTGGATCTGTGATTTCATTGGTCTAGGAAACTCCTGGGGGAAGCACTTCCCTCCACCAATGTAAGTCAGCACCTTCTTGGAAACTTACAGTCTCAGAGAGTTATCTAGAGCATTAAGTGTAGAGAACACTCCAAAGGTCTTATGAAAAATGCAATCCATCTACAGAGAGAGAACTGATGGTATTTGAATACAGATGGAAGCATAATTTTTGTTAGTTATTTTATCAGAAACCAAAAAAAAAAAATGATGAGCAGGACACTATCAGAAAAACCTAGAAAGACCTACATGAAGTGATGCAGAGTGAAATGTACTGTATGCAAAATAACAGCAATAGTGTAAGATGATCTGCTGGGAATGACTTAGTTATTCTCAGCAGTGCAATGATCCAAGATAACTCTGAAAGATTTATGAAAATTGCAATCCATCTGCAGAGAAAGAACTGATGGTATCTGAAAACAGATGGAAGAATAATTTTTTGATAGTTTTTTTATCTGAAGTTTTGTTTTTGACTGATTTCTTTCACAACCTGGCTAATGTGGAGATGTTTTGCATGACTATTCATGTATAACTTAAATTGAATTGTTTGAGTTTTTGGCAGGGGGTGGGGGAGAAGGGGAGGAAGAGAAGTTAGAACATAAAGTTTTTAAAAATTGATGTCAAAATTTGTTTTTACATGTAATTTGGAAAAATAAAATTCTAAATAAAAAACAAAAACAAAATAAAACAAAACAAAAAGAGTAGAGATCCACTGCTCAGCATAGGCACTGAGATGCAAAGACAAAATAGAAATAATCCCTATCCTCACAGAATTTCCACTTTTCTTTGGTAATTTAACATGTACAAAGATAAGTCAATATTAACTCATTTCAGGAGAGAGAGAGTACTAATTACTAGAGGTTACAGAAAAGGCTTCATTCAGAAGGTGGCACTTGAGTTGAACCTTGAATAAATTTAGGGATCTCAGGGTGGTGGTGTGAGAAAGAAGTGCATTCCAATGCAGAGGGCTCAGTGTCTGAAATGGTGTGGATAAGAGATGACACTCAATTCAGGGGATAGTGAGTGGTCCAGTTTTGCTAGAATGTAGAGTATATAATGAGGAGTGATATGAAATATGTCTGGAAAGGTAGGTAGGAGTCATAATGTGAAGGGCTTTAAATACCAGACTGAACAAATTGTCCTTTACTCTAGTTTATGGGGAGTCATGAGGATGTCTGAATAAAGGGACATAATGGTTAGACCTAGTTCTTAGGAACATATAATTTGGCAGATGTGTAGAGTATGGGTCACAGAGGAGATAGATTCTCCATCATCCAACACTCTTCAAGGGGCAGGAGCATAATTTCAGGAAGGACTGGTTTAATGGACAGAGTGGCAGTTTGGAATCATAAGACCTGAGTTAAAATCTCACCTGTCATTTAATAGTTGTATGATCTTGGGCAAGTCATTTAATTATGCAATCTGTCCTTAGTGTCTTCATCTGGAAAATGAAGGGATTGGACTAATTAGTTGGTCTCTTCCAACTCTAAATCTATGATCAGCTAGGTGACACAGCAGATAGAATATTAAATGTGGAGTTGGGAAAACCCAAGGTCAGATCTAGCTTCAGACATTTACTAGCTGTGTGACTCTGGGAAAGTCATTAATCTTTGTCTGCTTCAGTTTTCTCAACTATAAAATGAGGATAGTAATAGCACCTGCCTCCCAGGGTTGTTGTGAGGATCAAATGAGATAATATTTGTAAAGCACTTAACACAGTGTCTGGCACATAGTAGGACTTAATAAATGATTGTTTCCTTCTCTTCCCCTTCCATTATGATGTGAAAGTCAAGAACGTATCCCTTGAAAGCATCCCTATCTTAAAACGAAGAAGTCAACCTTCTGGCCTCAGATAGGGTAAAAAAAGATCAATTTCTAGAAGAGCAAGAAAACCTTGTTTCTCCCTGTGTAGATACAGACTGTATGTGTGCCAGTGTGTACATGTATTTATGTAAGAGTCTATTGCTCTATGCATCTATTTGTGTGACTGTATTTATGCTTATCTCTATGTGTTTCTGTATGTATGTGTGTATAGGTCTCTGTCCCCATGTATAAATGTCTGTGTTTGTGAGAGGCAGCAAGATGGGAAAAATCACACAGGATTTAGAATCAGAGACCTCGGTCCAAGTTTAGCCTCTACCGCTTACTAACAGTCTGCACTTGGATATATCATTTAACTTCCCTGAGACTCTCAAGTTCCCTCATCTGTAAAATGGGTGAGGAAACCTTGTAAACCTTAAAGCGTTATATAAATGCATTATTATTATTATTGATCACATTTTGTTAATCAGATTAAAATCTATAACTTATGTAAAATATCTTAGTCATAAACCATATAAATGCAAGCAGCCACTATCATCATCCTTATAATTTGTGTGTCTGCATTGAGCAAGGTAAGGGTTTGGGAAATATCTGCTAATGGATGCTTCATGTGGGTTTTCTCCATGTGTGGTCTCACACATGGACGTGTATGGGCACACATATATGGTGAAGATTTACCCTAATTAATAGCCACTCAAATTATGTTTGATTTTTGGCAGCTATAGGCAAGCAAATACCGCTAGCAGTTCTGCAATAGAATCTTTGTCAACTCACAAAATGCTGCCCTGTCCTTGCCAATCCATCTCAATAAGCACTTTAGAGCAGTGGTCTCTATGTGGGCTTCCCCAGGGTCCACAATCATGTGGATAAAATTGTTACTCAGCCCACCAGGCTATCTCCCACTTAGCTATCCTGTCAGGAGACTGACAGTTTGGCATTTCTGAAGGACCCTCTAGAGGCTGGCCTGGAGCTGGTGGTTTATCCCAGCTCTTCCCATGATGCTCTTGGTTCTTGCTGGGCTGTAACTAAATAATTGCCATGACTTGCTGCTCTCCTTCAATTAGGAGATACTATGACTCTTTTGCCCATTTCCAAATGAGATTCTCAGCTCTATTCAAAGGAGTATGTATGTATGTATGTATGTATGTATGCATGTATGTGTATTTTAAAATTCAATTTGATGAACAAGAGGAAAGGAAAGGAAACATGTATTTACTGCTAGCAACTGTACTAAGTGCTTTTTAAATATTGTATTCAGTCTGAACAGCAACTCTGCTGTCATTATTAACATTTTACAGATTCAGGAGGACCTGAGTTCAAATCTGACCTCAGACACTTAACACTTACTGGCTGTGTGACCCTGGGCAAGTCACTTAACCACAATTGCCTCACCAAAAAACAAAACAAAACAAAACAACATTTTACAGTTGTGGAAAGAGCACTGGCCCTGGATTCAGGAGAACCTGAGTTCAAATCTGGCCTCAGACACTTTATACTTACTAGCTGTGTGACCTATGGCAAGTCACTTAACCCTCATCACCCCACAAAAAACCAACCAAACAAAAAGACATTTTACAGTTGAGGAAACTGAGACAGACAGGTTAAGTAACTTTCCCAGGGTCATACAGGTAGTAGTAAGTATCTGAGGCTTAGCATTCTTTCCTTTAAAGAATGCTATAGGGGGCAGCTAGGTGGCCCAGTGGATAAAGCACTGGCCTTGGATTCAGGAGGACCTGAGTTCAAATCCAGCTTCAGACACTTGACACTTACTGGCTGTGTGACCCTGGGCAAGTCACTTAACCCTCATTGCCCCACCAAAAAAAAAAAAAGAATGCTATAAGCCAGTCTCATTATAAAGAAGTAGCAGAGTTTAGCTAAAGGAACAATGGGCTTGCAGCCAAGAGTTCAAAACCAGCTTCTGATACCTACTAACTGTGTAAAATGATGATTGATGGTATTAGCACCAATAACAAGGTCTCTGTGAGGAAAGTCTTCCGGGAACCTTAAAGTGCTATAGAAAAATGATCTGTGACTAGTAGAGGTAAATTCTGGCAGCCACAAATGGAAATCTGGAGACTACTTTTCCCTCCCCAAATGTCTTGGAGATGGTTTTCTCATGTCACAGTGGCTCATTATCAAATCTCTTCAAAGCAAACATGCCATCCTTAGAATTCACAAAGGCCATTCCTTCCTGCAGACATGTGGCTTTGTTATATATGAATGAATGCACATATTAAGATGAATTATATGATGATTATAATATATGCATGTAAGATACACATTAATAATATGCCCTGACTCCTGACATAATGTATTAGATTCAATCTTAGGGGGGTTTTTTCTAATAAAACATCTACAGCTCATGTCCCTGTGCAGCTCCTGGAAACACCAGAACTGGCTTATATCTCTCAGAGGACCCCCAGGTCCCCCAGGTCCCTTGCAAGAACTCAGGTTACCCAGTCATCAACTATCAAACTGATTTGTTTATAACTTAGGCATTCAACAAACTCTTATTAAACAATTGTTATGGGCGGAAGACCAATGTGGAGAAGTCTTTGTATTTGACCACCAGATCAAACATTGCTACTGGAGATTTTTCCCTCCCCGCCCCAGCCTCCAGCCTGCCAATGCATGGCCCAAAGATAGAGCAGCCTGCTATCACCAAGGGAAGCCTTGGAGCTCTCTCCATCCAATCCCCAAGGCAACCTTCATTGCCCGATTGCCCACCAAGTGCACTATGAGCTGGATGCTCACAAACCCGGCTCTGCTGAAGATATCCCAGAGCCCTACTTTTCTCTGGTTGGGGACCATGTGCCCTGCCCTTGCTCTCCAAAGAGCTCAGAGCCTTGCCATCTGTCCTGATATCTTCCATAATATAACCTAGCTCATGGCACACAGTAAATGCTTAATCAGTGTGTATTGGTTTGACTTGACCTTTCCATTAGCCATGAACTGAACACAAGCTTAATGCGAGCCCTCTTTTATATGTTTCTCCCTCAATTAGGATGGGATTTTATTATTTTCTCTATGATTCTCTAGTGTTTAAACCATAGTGAAAACTCAATAAATGTTTTTTATTCAATTATAAGAGAAAGCTCCTCCCAGTAAGTTCAGTTTCTCTTATAATAGAGGTTCAGCCCATAATCTTGACAAATTCATACTCTGGATTGATATGGTCCCTGACTTCACCTTGAAGTTGTGTTGGGATTTATCAGCACATTCTGGTTCAGTGCCTCTAAGTTATAGCTTGGTGCTTCCTTCTCTATGATGCTCTTCACTGGTCAAGCCGGCATTAGTCTTTTCTCTCCGTGGCCATGAGCATTATAACCCATTCTGTTGTCTCAGAAGGGCTCTGGACCTTCCATGAATTTTCTCAGCTCAATTCTTCATCACAACAACTCTGTGCAGTAGGGTAGTATAAGCTTTACTATGCCTGTTTTACAGATGAGGAAATTGAGGCTGGAAGAATTATAGACACAGAGATGTAGAACTGGAAGGAGCCTTATATGTTACTTAGTTCAACCCCCTAATTTCATAGGTGAAGAAACTGAGTCACAGTGAGATCCAGTGATTTGACAATAACCATACTGCAAGAAAGTATCAGAGCCATCATTCTGGTCCCCTGATGCTAAGTCAGCACTATTTCCACTATTCTGCCTGTTCCTCCTCAGATCTCTTCCTATCAAGAGGGGCAAAGTATAAAGTGTTAGATGTGGAGTCAGGAAGACCTGACTCCAGATGCTGCCTCAGACGGCTACATTAACCTGGGCAATTTACTTAACCTCTCCATACCCGTTTCCTCAGCTATAAAGTGGAGATAATAATAGCATCTACTTCATAGGACTGTCATGAAGATCAATTGAATTACCATAGGTAAATCACTGTTCTTGTTCTTCTTCATCATCATCATAGTCATTGTCACATGATCATCATCACTGTCATTCTACCATATACAGAAATAGTGAAATCAGAAGGACATGGAAGAAAAAGATAATAAGGTGAAATTTAAACATGTTGAGTTTTCCATGTTGGTGGAATACATAGGTGGGTGTCCTATTTGAAATTGGAAATGTGTGTCTCGAATTCAAAAAGGAACTGTGTCCTAGAAATATAGATTTAGGCACCATCTGTTCAAGATGTAAGCCATGAAAATGAATGGATTTGCCAAAGGAAATAATGGAGAGAGAAAAGAGAACTGAAGACAGATCCATGAGAAATGTCCACCTTAAGAGAACAGGAGAAAGAGAAGTAGAAGTTGGAGATACAGGAGGAAAATAAAACTAGGGGAGGGCGGTGTCTTGGAAACCAAGAAAAGAAAGTAGGTACCTCTTTCCTGAAGCCTTCCCAGGTAAACTGAGTCACACTACATCCATAAACAAAGGCAGCTTGTTGTCTGAACTCCTACAGCACTGATACCTGAGGCTGATCTTAAACTTAGGTGAAGGTCCTGAATGTATCCTGTCAAGAGTAAGATTTCAGACAAGATTGCTTTTATAATTCCCCACAATATCATTTTTCTACTGGCTGGCTGATGCTTGATTTTCATTCCACAATCAGAAATAAGGATAAAAATGTAAATACCTCTGGGATAGGGAATCCAATGGCTCAGTCTTTTACTGACATATCAGTGACCCCCCTCTCTCTCCCCACTCCCTCCAGAATGTAAGTTTCTTGGTTCAAGGACTATTTTCATTTTTGTCTTATTTCCTGCACACACAGCACGATGCCTCACATGTAGTATATACTTAATATTTATTGAAGTGAATTTCCATAGGGCAGTTTGGATAAAAAGTAGAGGGAAAGGGGCAGCTTAGTGGCGCAGTGAATAGAGCACTGGCCCTGGATTCAGGAGTCCCTGAGTTCAAATCCACCCTCAGACACTTGACACTTACTAGCTGTGTGACCCTGGGCAAGTCACTTAACCCCAATTGCCTCACACACAAAAAATAACATTAATTAAAAAGTAGAGGGAAGATAGAACCTTAAAGGGAACAGGATACACAGGAAGGCTGTATTGGCATTGAGTAGGGGAACTAACTAAGAGCAGCTAGGTGACGCAGTGGATAATGTTGGACTAGGAATCAGGAAGACTCATCTTAATGAGTGCAAATACAGCTTCAGATACTAGATGTGTGACCCTGGGCAAGTCACTTAACCCTGTTTGTCTCAGTTCCTCATTTGTAAAATGAGCTGGAGAAGGAAATGGCAAACCATTTCAGTATCTCTGTCAAGAAAATCCCAAATGGAATTAGGAAGAGTCGGACATGAGTGAAATGACACAACAGCAACAGGTGAAATTAACTAGGTCTTCAATATACTTAGTGTATTTCATATATATTCTATTACTGGGGTGCTTGTTGCACTCAAATATGGGAGAATTTCACCTAGGCATTTATTGTCTATCCCTGTTAATTGGCTGGGGCCTACCACAGTGGTGTAATGAAAGAGGTAAACTTGAAGTCAAGAAGACCTGGGTTCAAATCCTACCTCAGACACTTACTAGCTATGTGATATGGACTCAGTTCTTTATTTGTAAAAGGAGGTGATTGGACTTGATGGCCTCTGAAGTCCTTCCCAGTTCTAAGTCTGTGAGTCACTGAGATGACTGTCCCTAATAAGAATCTTCCAGAAAGGGCAGCTAGGTGGCGCAGTGGATAGAGCACTGGCCCTGGATTCAGGAAGACCTGAGTTCAAATCCAGCCTCAGACACTTAACACTTACTAGCTGTGTGACCCTGGGCCAGTCACTTAACCCCAATTGCCTCACAAAAAACCAAGAAAACAAACAAACAAACAAAAAAAAGAATCTTCCAGAAAGATGATCTGTGTCAGTAGAAGGGTGAAGAGCAATGTTTGAAAAGTCCAATGGGATGTTTCCCAGTCATCCAAGAAAATGATTAAAAAGCAAATTTCTTTTAAAAATCCTCAACTCCATAGCTTCCTGGTGATGTCATTCAAATAGTGATTACTGGCCTCTGTGATGCCTGACACTGAATCCTGACTAATCCAAAGCTGATCACATCTTCAGAGACAAGAGAGGCAGAGCTGGAGGACAAGAGTGCTCACATTAGAAAAATGCATGAGTGGTGGCCTTCCTTCCAATGCATGTGGCACATGGTTGTCATACCTGTTTTACAGTGAGTGCATCTTAGTAGTAGCAACAGTTTCCCAACACTGCACTGATAGGAAGTTTGCTTTACTCTGGCAGTCACCATGATCAGATAACCTCCTCCATCCATAGTCAACAGATTTCTCTCTATATGTCTCTGTTTCTCTCTGTCTTTCTGTTTGTTTCTCTGTCTCTCTGTCTCTGTCTCTCTCTTCCCACCGCAACCCCCATCTATAAAATGAGGAGTTTGCACTAGATGACCTCAAAAGTCCTCTCCAGTTCTCTAAGTCTGACTCCAAGTAGGTTGTTGGCTCTCTGAAGACAAGAAACTTGTATTCTCCTTCTTTATCCCTCTTGACCCCAAACACACACACACACACACACACACACACACACACACACACACACACACACACACACACAGGAATGCATATGCACACACACATAGCACTTAACAATCCAGGAATACAACAGGTGCTGAATAAATGCCTCTTTAAGCACTGAGTGTGAGGATCACCTTGACTTTTTCTCCCCTGTCCATCCTTGACTCAGTGACTGCTCCATTTGTCATCTCCTCCCAGGGGCATTTAAAACAAGGGACAGGAAGGTACTGATGATGATCTTTTCCAGGGGATGTGAAACAGCATCTCCCTGGAATGTTGTCTTTCTCCTTTGCTGCTCTTATTCATGTCTGTTCCCATGCACTCCCTGACCTTCTTCCTGATAGAGCAAATCTAATAGTGGAGCTCTCCAAAGTAGTTCCACAGAACTGTACAGCCAGCAGAGTCCAAGAGGGGGTCAGAGGAAGGCTGACACATGATCCCAAATGCTTCAATCCAATCTCCCAAGAGCAGAACTGTGAAGTCTGCCAAGTTTGGCTACTTTTCTGTATCTCCCACAGTGCCTAACATGGTGCCGGACACATAATAGCTACTCAATAAAGACTTGGGGGTGGGGGTGGGGGAAGACCCTTCAAACTACAGTCTCTTCTGTCCCCACTATTCTGACTTCACTTTCCTCCCTTCAAAATCTTGCTCCTCTAGTTAACTAATTCAGATTTACAATGTCCTCTACCTAAAAAGCCCTTGCACCATAATCCTGTCACCACTCATGTCTTTCCAAAGTAGATAGACAAGGTCACCCAATCAAGCTGACTGGATCTGCTCCACATCTATGATAACCTGGGCCTTCCTAACTAACTCCCATATCTCCATATTTGGCCCACATTTCTTTTCTCATTTCCATACATGCATCTCCAGCAGCCTACTTGATATCTCCACCTACATGTAGATGCTTATCTCAAATCCATTAAGTCTGAAATTGAACTCATGTCCATTCCATTACTTCTTCTCTTTTCCTTATTTCTTTTGAGAATACCACCATACTTCCAGTCACCCAGTTCTGAAAGCTAGGCTAGATGTTATCTTCAGCTCTTTACTCTTGTTCCCTTCCTCCTTTCTTCCTCTGGGAACTCTTACTATCCCTCTTTGTGACTTAATTCATGTGTCCTTTAAGAAACTTTTCCTTATTTGCCTGGTTGTTACTGTCATCCACACACTTTGTATTTATTTTGCCTATATCCCATATGTATTTATCTATGAATATGCTGTATGAGCCCAAAAGAATGTAAATACTTTGAGGGTATGGACTATCTCACTTTTGTATTTCAACCCTACAGTACTTAGCCTGGTGCTTTTTAATTGATTTTTCTATGGGCCAAGATTTTTCTTAGTATTATACTTCCCTACCTATATATTCAACTTGTGTATTAGGTCTTAGAGACCTCCCTGGACAAAGATCACACCTACCTCAGTCCAATGGCAGCTAGGTGGCATAGTGGATAGAGGGTCAGGTCTGGATTCAGGAAGACTCACTTTCCTGAGTTCAAATCTGGCCTCAGACACCTACTAGCTGTGTGACCCTAGGCAAGTCACTTAACCCTATTTGCCTTAGTTTCCTCATCTGTCATATGATCTGGAGAAGAAAATGGCAAACCACTCCAGTATCTTTGCCAAGAAAACCTCAGATGGAGTCATGAAAAGTCGGATGTGACTAAACAACAACAAAAACCTCTATCCTGTATCCAATTCCTCCCACACTTTTGCATTTTGGCAGAGTTTTAAATGCAACTGCATTCTTGATTCCTTTGGCAAGTTGATAATGAAAACATGTAATGAAATTCTTCCTAGATGAAATGATACATCCTGGGAATTGATCTGAATTTGTTCTAATGACTGGAATCTTCATCTTTATCAATGAGCCAATGAAGGTATGAAAGTAGAATTCACTCCAAAACAAGGATAATCACTTTATAATATAATTGAACTTCTTCCAGCAATCATATTACAATTAAAATGTTTTGTTAAAAGATCTAAGAGATATAGTGCTACAGTGTAGTACCTTAGTCCTTAAGTGTTCAGTACTCCAGTACTGCTACCACATTGGGTAGGGAAAAGGGGGTTAAAGAAGAGTCATCCATTCCCTTACTCTTTTCAGGAATCCCAAGGAATCACCAAGAGTACGGCCCAATAGTATCCTCTGGACCAGGCAGGCATGCAGACAGCAAGCATTTTTTAAAGGGCTTATTATGTGCCAGGCAGGTGCTGGGATACAAATACATTGGGGGTACAAAAACAAGCAAAAAGAAAGACAGTTGGGACAGTTAGGCGGCACAGTGGATAAATCACCAGCCCTGGATTCAGGAGGACCTGAGTTCAAATCCAACCTCAAACAGTTGACATTTACTAGCTGCAAGACCCCGGGAAAGTCACTTAATCCTCATTGCTATGCCAAAAAAAGAAAAAAGAAAGAAAAAAAAAAGAAACACAGTCCCTGCCCAGGAGCAGCTTATAATCTAATAGATATCTAATAATATAATCTAATAATATCTAATAATATAATAGAGGGAGATCACACATCAAAGGAAACTGAAAATTGTGGGGTAGGGAAGGTCCATACAAATGCAAGAATGGTGTCAAAGTCTCAGAGACTCTCTGGTCTGACCCCCTCATTTTACAAATGAAGAAACTGTCAAGGAGATTAGGTGACTTGCCCAAGGTCACACAGGTAGTGTGAGAGGCAGCATTTGAATCTATTGATTCCAGAACCAACATTTTTCCCACTGGTATCACTCTGCTGATGATACCGAGAGGAGGGGTAGAGTACAACAGGAAAAAGTGCAGAATTTGGAGCCAGAAGGCCTGGATTCAGGCCTGGTTTTGCCTCTTTTTACTCGTGTGACCATAAGCAATTCTCTTTATCACTCTGAGTCTACCTTTCTTCATCTATAAAATGAAGATTCTATTTATGAGAGGCAGTGTGTGTAGTGGTTAGGGGCCTAGCTCAGAGTCAGAAAGCCCTTGGTTCAAGTCTTGCCTCTTAAATATACTGAGTTTTGTTGTTGGGTTTTTTGGGGGGTTTTTGTTTTGAGGTAGAGGGGGTGGGACTGTCATTTAATCTTTTAGTGCTGCCAGATAACTCACTAGGATTATTAACTTCAGAGAAGAGCCATATTGGTAAAGGCAGATTCCACATAAAGAGTTCTCTGCAAATTATTGACTCCACCCTTCCAACACACACACAAATATTACCTTACAGGGTTCTTGTGAAGAGGGTATTATATATTATGAGGTGTTGAGACCTCTCCTCCCCACTCCTTCCCAGGACCATTCAATTTGATTGAATTACATTACTCCCATCCACACACATACAGCAACACCAGCCTTGGGGAGGTTCCTCATACATCACATTCCATTTACCTTTTCCATGCCTTTTCATTGGCTGTCCTCCCATGACTTGAATGTTCTCCCTCCATACCTCCTCCTCCTCCTTCCATATCTTTCTTCAAGACTTAGACCCAGATTTTCTCCAACCTTCCCCACCTGTAACAAGTGCCTTTTTTTACTGATATTATCTCCTTTTTATTCTCTATATACCTTTTATGTACATAGCTACTTGTGTGTTGTCTCTTCTAATAGAATGTGAGTTCATTGAAGACAGATCTTTGCCTTTCCTTTTTATACCCAGCACTTAGTAGAGTGTCTGCTATGTAGTCACTGCTTAATAAATGTTTGTGTACTGATTGAACAATCCCTTCCTCACAAGTGTATGGTTTTTTTAGAATCTATTTTTGTTGATTCATTTTGTTTTGACATTAGTCACTACCCAACAAACATTTGAACCAACCCTCCACAAAGTACAGTCCTTTAAACAGTTAGAGCAAAACTGTCTGAGGGATTGGAGCAGATTATACATTGTCTTTTTTTTTCCTTAGGTAGTTTACTGATTGTTAACAAAAAGGAAGAATATCTTCTTCCACTTTAGTCATTTGGCACCAACATTCGTTGCCCATCGTCTTTGACCTATCTTATGTTGACATTTTGCTGTTGTCTTTATTTACATTGTTGAATAAGTTGTATATTTTTGGCACTCCTTTTTTCATTCTGCATCATTTCATGTAAATCTTCCCATGTTTTTCCCCTCCAAATTTTTCATATTCATCATTCCTTATAGTGAAATAACTTTCCATTATTTTCACATACCATAATTTGTTAAGCCATTCTAGTCATTGAGCAAGGCACATATTTTGTTTCCACCCTTTGTTGTTGCTACAAATAATATCACTAGGATTATTTTTATCCTTTTTTTTCCCCACTGTCATTAACTTCTTTGGGAGTATAAAGTCAGTAATAGGATTACTGAGTGAAAGGGTATGAAGAGCTTAGTATTTTTTCTGGAATAATTCCAAATCCTTTTTCCAGAATGGCTATAATATTGTAGTTACAGAACTAATGGATTAGTATCGATCTTCTCAAAGTCAAATAATGGATCTTTACCACCTTTGCCAATTTGATGACTGAGAGGAGTTATATCAAATAATTTTAATTTATATTTCTCTGATTAGTGGGGTTTTTTGGGCAGGGCAATGAGGGTTAAGTGACTTGCTCAGGGTCACACAGCTAGTAAGTGTCAAGTGTCTGAGGCTGGGTTTGAACTCAGGTCTTCCTGAATCCAGGGCCAGTGCTTTATCCATTGTGCCACCTAGCTGCCCCCAATTAGTGATTTTTGAAATGGTTGTTGATAGTTTGCATTTCTTCATTTGAAAACTTTATCATTGGATCACTTATCCTTTGGGAGAATGTACTTCAAATTTATATTTCTTTCAGTTTCTTATAGATTTTAGACATCAAATTTTTAGCTGAAATATTAACTGGAAAAAATTTTCACAACCTGAATCTGCTCTTTAATTTTAGCTAAATTAATTTTAGTGGAAAAACTTCTTAATTGTATATAATTGAAATAACCTATTTAAAAATGATCACTTCTATCCCATATCTGGTTATGCATACCTTCTAAAAGTATATTTGTAAAAGTTTTACCCTTCTATTATTTTCTAAAAAAAATTGTGAGGTGACTTTTTATATTCAAATAATTAATTATTCATAGTTTTCTATGGCATTTGATAGATGTGGGTCTAAACTTATTTTTTTTATTTTTAATTTTTCTTGGGTCTAAACTTATTTTATGCCAAACTACTTTCCAATTTTCCTTGACCCTTTGTCAAATAAAGATACTCTGTCTTGTAGTTTATGTTCCTGGGTTTGTTGAACACTACAGGGTCATACCTCTTTGCATCTGTCTTATTAATTTAGTGTATTCTACTGATTTGTTTTTCTGTTTTTATCTAATACCAGAGAGTCTTGCTTCATTATATAACTTGAAATATTGTTATACTATTTCTAGTTTTTTATTCTTCTTTAGATTCTTGATCTTTTGTTATTTCATATACATTTTGTTATTTTATCTAATTTTATCAAGTATTTCCTTAGTAATTTGATTAGAATGGTGCTAAATCTCTACATTAATTTAGGCAGAACTATAATTTTTATTATTTTGGTGTGTTCTAGCCATGAACATTTTGCTAATCATATTTTCTTTTATTTCTGTGGAAATTATTTTAAAATTGTATTTATATAAGTCTGTTCCATGTCTTGGTAAAACTCAAATATTCAGTGCATGTTTGTTGTTATTATTTTGTCATTATGTTGCTGTTTTTTAAACAGAATATCTCATTATAGCTTTCCCTTCCGTCTTTTGTTATACTAAAATGCTGATAATTTTTGTGAATTTATTTTTCCATCCTGCTACTTTATGGAAGTTAGTGTTTCAGTTAGTGTTGAGGCTCTCAGCTTGTTCAAATAAAACACAAAATTATATGCAGATAGGGAGAATTTTTTTTCTATTTGCCAATACTTATTCCTTTAATATTTGTGTGTGTGTATGTATGTATGAGCTTATAGCTATAGCCAGCACTTCTGATACTATGTCAAAAAATTATGAAGACACTAGTCATCCTTGTAACATCCCTATAAATTTTGGTAAAACTTTCACTCTTTCTCCATTACAAATAATGCTAGTCTTGGTTTTAAATACATGTTTTTGATCATATTTAGTAAAGATTCACTTGTTCTTATATTTCTTACTTTTTCCACATTTTTAACATAATTGAATGTTGTAACTCATTTTAAGAGATTTTCTCCATTGTTGATCAAATCAAGAGGCAGTATAGTATAGTGAATAAAAAGGTCTTAGACTCAGGGAATCCTGGGTATAAAACCTGATTCCAACATGACCCTGAGTAAGTAATTTAAGTCAGTGCCCTTAACAGTTCTCTAAGATTATTAGTTGTATTTGAAAGACTTGAGAACCCTAATTGACACAGTGATCGACCACAATTCTAGAGGTTTTAGGATTAAGGGAGCAGATGGAGACACGTACTTTTTTGGACATGGCAGTGTAGGGATTTGTCTTCCTTGACTATATTTGTTACAAGGGCTTTATTTTTCCTTTTTACCCCCCAGTGGAAGAGGGGAAGGATGGGAGAGAAGGTCAATTTTTGTTAATTCGTTAAAAAAATTTTTTTAAGACTATGTATTGTAGAATAGTTACCAAACTACATTGGTAATGGGTTTTCTCACAAAGATTTTATTATACCAAAAAATTATAGGTCTAGACAAAAAATTAACATAATCATGCCAATCAGCATGGCTATAGTTTTGTCATTAATATAATCAGTTATGCTAATAATTTCTAATGGTGAAGTATTTTTTCATTCCTAGTATGAATTAGTCCTGGTTCAGATGAATAATATTTTGGATATATTGCTACAGCTTCCTTGATTCCATTTTATATGTTTGCATAAATATATATTAGTAACATTGATCTAAACCTATGCCTCTGTTTTAAACTCCTGGTTTGAGCATTTGAACCATATTTCCTTCTCAGTAGTATGATGGTGCCCACTCCTCTCCCCTCTTTTTTCTCCCATGTTTTGGAGAAGCTTTTATGTAGCATAGGGGTTATTTGTTCTTTAAATGTTGGACAGAATTCCATTGTAAATCCTTGTGGACTTAGCCTTATTTTTCTTTTGGAGTTCATTTGTAGCTTGTGCAATTTCTCTCTCTGGGATCTGGCTATTTAAATTCTTTATTTCCTGTTTTGTTAACTTGGATCTTCAAACTCATTTCATTTCAGTTTTCAATTTTGTTGGCAACTAATTGAGCATAGTAACTTTTGATAATTTTATTTTTTGCATTTCCTTTTTACTCATTTTATCTTGGTAACTTATTGTATGTATGTATTTATGTAGCTGTCAAAGTAGCTAATATTTTATTAATTTTGTTAGTCTTTTCAAAACCCAGATTTATTTTCATTAATTTAATAATGTTTTTTATTGTAGCTATTTCTCCTTTGTTTTTAAATTTTCATTTTTAATCTCTGTTTTGTTTTGGGATTGTTAATGTTCCAATTTTTTTAATTACATTATTCCCTTTTGAATATTTTTATTGTTAGAAAAGTTTTCATTAGCTCAAGGTGAGATTCTGATTATTGTTAGTTCTCACACAAAAAAGAAAAACCTTAATTCCTCTTCCAAGTGAAAACCCTTCAAATATGTGAACATCATCATCACCTATCCCCTAAGTGATATCTTCTACATAAAAAGATATTTTATCTTTGATTTTTCAAAGTCTGGAGAAGGAATATTAAAAAAAACACACACCTTAAAATTATTGTGTTAATATCTAAGACATTTTCTATTTCTGCTAGCGTCTCCTTGAAGCATTTCATACTCATTTAGTGTATGTGTGTACTATGATATATACATATGTACATGAATATATTGTTTTACCACCTATGGTATCTATAAGTATAATGCAAGTTTTTTTCTTTAGTCAACAAACATTTATTAAGCACTTACTACGTGTCAAGTACTGTGTATAAAAGACCAAAATGACACAGTCTCTGCCTGTGTCTTAAGGACTCTAGGTTCTATTTACAGTATATACAAAGAAAAGCAAATATAAAATACATACAATGTCATTTAAAAAAAATTTTTTTTTAGTGAGGCAATTGGGGTTAAGTGACTTGCCCAAGGTCACACAGCTAGTAAGTGTTAAGTGTCTGAGGCTGGATTTGAACTCAGGTACTCCTGACTACAGGGCTGGTGCTCTATCTACTGCGCCACCTAGCCACCCATGTACAATGTAATTTAAAGGGAGACATGCAGCCCCTGAGGAAATCAGGCTGTTTGCTATAGAAGGTGGCCCTTGATTGGAGATTTGGAGGAAACTTGAGGAAGATGTGAGAAGGAAGATTCCAGGCTTTTACAACTGCCTTTGTAAATCATGGACCTGGACCATGAAATGTAATCTCCAGGGAATATATTTCTTTATATTTTAATAAATACTAATACATTATACACAGATATATGTTTATTATTGCCTTATTTGTAATTGTGAGTACTATCCCTGATTATTTTTATCCAACTCAAGCATTCTAGCTCTTCACTTTAATTCTGCATACAATGTGTGTTTCTTTTATGCAGAAAACTCGGGTTTTCTGCTTTCTAATACATTTTGCCACTATGCCTGCATTTTATGGGCAAGTTTATTTAACAATCAATTTTTTCCATAAAATCCTATTAGTTTTTTAATCATTACTAAGTACATGGAATTTGGATTTCTAGAATCAATATAACACTGTTCTCTACCCAAACATGCTAACATCACCTCCTTTCCCTCCCCAATCCAGACTCAGATGTCTAAATTTTCTACTAGTATATATTTATCTTTTAGACTTTCCTTAACAAGCCCAAATAAAAACAGAGTTCAAGAGTCCTCTCTCTCCTCTTCTTGATCTGAATTCTCCACCCTTTATTTGAATGACTTTCACCTTTTGTGTCCCAATTTTATAAAATAGTAATTGAATTTTCCCCATATTCTATCCAACTTTCAAATAGGATACATCTTTCTTATCATCTTGAATGGGATTATCCCAAAGTTGTACTATTGTTGCACCCTCACTGACTTTAAAACGAAGAGACTTCTAAGAAACAATAGATTGGGACAGCTAGGTGGCGCAGTGGATAAAGCATTGGCCCTGGATTCAGGAGGATCTGAGTTCAAATCTGACCTCAGACACTTGACACTAGCTGTGTGACCCTGGGCAAGTCACTTAACCCTCATTGCCCTGCCCCCCCCCCAAAAAAAGAAACAATAGATTTATTTCTTTACAGCATGTAAATAAAAATTCTTATCACCTAGCCTTTTCATTCTATATAGATTCAGTTATCTTTGTTAAGTTGCTTTTAGTTTGTTTTTCTTCATTAATTTCAGTTTTTAAAGTCCTTTTCACCTTTTTTGAGGGAAAAATTTAAAATTTGTCACCCTTTCAAAAGGTCCATCTTTTTTTCATATGGAAGTTTTCATTGGTTTTGTAGAATATGCTACTTTAGGATACAAACCTATTGCCTTTACTTTTGGGTATCTGATACTTCAAGATATTTCATTTTTTATCATCAGTAAGTAGTTTCATGCAATTTGAACTAATGTTTCTTACAAATTTCTTTCCTTGAAATTAAAATCCTGGAATTTTGCAGAGTACATTTGTGGATCAATAAAATTTGTGATTTCCCCTATGAGAGTATTCTATGTATTCCCTCAATCTCTGTGTACTTTGCCTCTTCTCCACTCAGTACTTCCAAGGAATGTTGTACATTATTTCCCACAATATGCTATTTAGGGTCATTGTTTTCTCCTGGAAGAATAATAATTTTGAGATTCTCTTATTGAGTTTTGTCATCTTTGGTGTGTAGATACTACAAGTATCTTCCCAAAATTGCTATTTAAATTTTTAAAAAATAAATTCTGATATGTTTATTGTAACTCTGTATTTAGTTCTCTCTCTACCATTTTCATTTTCAGTAGGTTGTCTATTGCTTTAAAAAAAAATTCGGGGCAGCTAGATGGCACAGTGGATAAGCACCTGCCCTGGAATCAGGAGTACCTGAGTTCAAATCCAGCCTCAGATACTTGACACTTACTAGCTGTGTGACCCTGGGCAAGTCACTTAACCCCAATTGCCTCACCAAAATAAAAGAAAAGAAAAAGAAAAAAAAAATTCCACCATCCATTCCAAACTATTGATTCTCTTATCTTTTCTAATTCTTATGTAAGAACTCTGATTTCCCTCCTTATCTCTTCATTTATTTATTCTATTCAGTTTCTGGCCCCATTCTGTAAGATCTTTAAGCTAGTCAATTTTCATATCTAATGCTTTTTCATTATATTAAGACCTCTTTTGTATTAGGACTCTTGTCTTTATTCCACCCCTCCTCCCCCAATTGAATACAACCAATTTAAGAACAGAGATTGTTTCCTTTTTGTTTTTGCATCTCTAGTACTTTTCATGGTGTTTGAAAAATCATCAGAATTCTTCCAGGGGTGGAGTCAAGATGGTGGAGTTGAGAAAGCATTCAGCTGAGCACTTCAAATAACTTTAAAATAATACCTCCAAGTGAATTCTGGAAGGGCAGAGCCAACAAAAGGTCAGAGTGAGACATTCTTCTAGCCTAAGACAACACAGAAGTTTGGAAAAAGAGATTTGTGACATGGGGATGGAGGCTGGCTCAGAACCCATGTGTATGAAACACCAGTGATAGGACTAGATGGTGGAGATAGAAGGAGCAGTAGTTTTATATATATATATATATACATACATACATACATATATACATATATATATACATACATACATACATACATACATATATACATATATATATATATATATATATATATATATATATATATATATATATATATATATATATATAACAGCCTGATAAAAGAAGCACAAAAAATACTGAATTTACATCTTTGCATCAGAATCTTAAAAAACAGAATTGGCTAAATGGGGAAAAAAAAAAAGGTACAAAAGCCTATTAAAGAAAATAATTCCTTAAAAATTAGAGTTGGGCAAGTGGAAGCTAATAACTCCATGAGACATTAAGAAACAATAAAACAAAGTCAAAAGAATGAAAAAATAGAGGTAAATGTGAAATATCTCAAAGAAAAAAACTGACCTGGTAAGTTGAGGAAAAATTATTTAAGAATTATTGTATCACCTGAAAGCCATGATCAAAGAAAGAACTTAGACATCATATTCCAATAAATTTTCAAGGAAAACTGCACTTATATCCTAGAATCAGAGGGAAAAATAGCAAATGAAAGAAACCACTGATCACCACCTAAAGGAGATCCCCAAATGAAAACTCCAAGGAATATTATAGCTAAATTCTAAAGCTCCTAGGTCAAAGAGAAAATACTTCATGCAGGCAGAAAGAAGTCATTCAAATACAATGGGGTCATAGTCAGGATCACACATTAAGGAATGAGACTTGGAATATGATATTCCAGAAGGCAAAAGAGCTGAGATTACAACCAAGAATAACCTACCCAGCAAAACTGAATATAATCCTTCAAGGGGGAAAAATTTAATGAAATAGAGAACTTTTAAGCATTTCTGATGAAAAGACTAGAGCTAAATATAAGTCTTAAGAGAAGAATAAAAAGGTAAACATGAAAGAGAAAGTATAAGGCACTCAATAAGACTAAACTACCTTTCTATAAGGGAAAATGACATGTGTATCTTCTAGGAACTTTATCGTTATTTGGGCAGTTAAGAGAACTGTAAATAGAAAGAGGGTGCTGAAGTGAGGTGATTATATTGGATTGATGTAAAAAAAAATTGATAGGTGAGAAAGAGGGATAACCTGGGAGACAGGGAAAAGAAAAAGAATGGGGGGGCATTATCTCACATAAAAGAGGTGTGAAAAGAGCTTTTACAGTAGAGGGGGTAATAAGGGGGAGAGTGGGCAATGCTTGAGCCTGACTCACATTTAAATTGATTCAAAGATGTAACACACACACACACATACACACACATACACACACATATTCAATTAGTAGTAGAAATTTATCTTACCCAACAAGGAAGCAGGAGGGAAAGGGGAAAAGTGAAAGGGCGGTTGATAAAAGGGAGGATAGATAAAAGAAGTCAGTGGTTGTTAGATAACAGATGTACCCTGGAACATAGTAGGCACTTAATAAATGCTAGTTGACTGGTGATAGAGGGAACTAAGATAGGTATACAAATGCTTTCATAGTCTAAGTGCTTACCTCAGTGCTTTGCACTCAATAAGTGCAAAGATTGTACAAAGATTGATCCTAAGATTCTACAAGGCAGTGTGAGAAAATAATGGGATTTGGCAGATACTCAAAGACCCCACCTGGAGATTAATCTAATAAATTAAGTGAGAGTGATTGACTTTGCTTATTAGCCTACTTAAAGTTAATTAGATTGTAACCACACCCGGCCAGCTCTTAAGTAGGTATTGTTCTCAGAAGCTAAGGACTTTGAACTCAACACCAGACCACCTTCAAGTCTGGTGAACCAATGGTTTTGGATGACACTAACCAATCAGCTTGAAGCAGTATGAAAGGACTGCCTTTCCTACAGATCTATAAAATCTTCTGCACTCAGTTTTCTAGGGCAGTTCATGGTTGAAGCAGGCTCATGGTTGAAGCAGGCTTGTGGTGGAGGACTTAAGGAAGAACCAGCCCAGGCTGGAACTCTAGGCTAGATAGGCCTTTTCTTAACTTTCTGAACTCCACATGTTCTCCTTTTACTAATACTTAGTATGCTTTAATAAATGCTTAATGCCCATAGACTGGTGTTAAGCTTCTAATTTAAGGTGACCACACATTTAGATTTTAAACATCACAGCAGCAAGGTACATTCAAAAGAGTGCTATATTTTAAGTCAGAGAACCTGTTTTGTATCCAGGCTCTGCTACTTATCCTTACTGCCTGTGTGAACTTAGGCAAATCATTTAACCTCTCTAGGTTTTAGTGTTCTCAACTCTAAAATGGTGGTGTTGAGGGGTGAACTTGATGACCTCTGAAGTCCCTTCCAACTCTGTATCTATGATCATGAGTCCAAAGTCCAGAAAAAATTCTATGAATAAATTTGACAAAGGGAAGATCGCATCTAACTAAGTATCAGGGAACATTTTGTAGAGGCGACCAGGACTTCTCTGATTTTATTCGTATAAGTCTAATACCCAACACAATTCCCTATTGCAGGCCCCCCACTATCCTTCCAGTCACCTGGCTAAAAACCTAGGTGTCTTCCTTCACTTCTCACTATCATCTCCTATATTCAATCAACTGCCAAGTCCTTTAGAATCTACCTTTTGTAACATCTCTCATATATACCCCCTTTCAGTACTAGTATCTCCAGTAGCCAGCATAGTTCCTTACACATAGTAAGCACTAATTGAAAAAAAAAACTAATTGAATTGGAGTCAAATTTAATTGGCTGAGCACAGGGGCTATGTGAGCTCAGCCTAGAACTGATATTTCCTTGAATCTTCATTTTTCTCACTCCTCTACCCATATCCAATCAGTTGCCAAATCCTGTCTCTCATCTCTCTTAATTAGGTCTATTTTTGTTTCTTCTTTGTCTGAGAACATGATTGATACTTCTGCCTTTTTTTCTTTTACTTTAGCTGAAATATAATCGATTCTGCTTCAGATTCATATTTCAACTCTGTGTGTATTTTTCTGTTTCAAATGTGTTTCTTGTAAGAAACATATTGCTGGATTCTGCTTTCTAATCTATTTTGCATTCCTCTTCCTTTTTATGGGTGAGTTCATTCCATTCACATTCACAGTTATGATTGCTAAATGTATATTTCCCCCCATCCTAGTCTCTGATACTTATCCTTCTCTTTTTTATCCTGTTCCTCAAACATTTACTAGTTGTGTGTCCATGGTGAAATCACTCAACCCTGTTTGCATCAGATTCCTCATCTGTAAAATGAATTGAAAAAGGAAATGGCAAACTACTCCAGTATCTTTGTCAAGAAAACCCCAAATGGAGTCATGGACAGGACTGAAAATGACTGAACAATAATAAAAATTTCTCAAGTCTGTTTTACTTTTGACCACCTCTTTCTTAAATCCACCCTCCTTCTTTCCCTCCCTCTGCTGCCTTTCTCTTAACCTCTTTCTCTCTTATTTCCCTGTTGGATAAGATGAATTTCTTTACCTAGCTGAGTGTGTATGTATATTCTTTCCTCCTTAAACTAGTGCAGACGAATGTGAAGTTGAAGTGTTGCCTTTTCCCCACTTCCATCCTTCTCTCCATTGTATACATTCTTCCTTACATACCCCATTAATATGTTTCCCATTCACTACTCTCCCAGTACATCCCTCTTTCTCATCCTTCCATTCTTCTTTTGAGATCATCCCAATATAATAGAGTTATACCCATGCCCTCTAAGTAGACTCTAATATCCCTAGTGATAATAAAATTCTGAGGGGTTACATGTGTCATTTTCCCATATAGGGATGTGAGCAATTTTACTTTGTTTAGTCCCTTATGATTTCTCATTCATGTTTACCTTTTAATGCTACTCCTAAGTCTTCTATTTGAACGAATGTCAAATTTTCTATTCTACTCTATTCCTTCTATCAGGAATGCTAGAAAGTCTTCTATTTCATTAAGAATCAATTTTCCCCTTGTAGGATTATACTCATTTTTGCTGGCTAGGTTACTTTTTATTGCAAATCTAGCACCTTTGCCTTCTGGAATATCATATTCCAAGCCCTTTTCCCTTTTAATGTGGTAGTTGCTAAATTATTTGTGATCCTGACTGTGACTTGACAATATTTGACTTATTTCTTTCTGGTTGCTTGCAGGATTTTCTCCTTGGCCTGGGATTTCTGGATTTTGGCAAAATATTCCTCAAAGTTTTTATTTTTCATTTCATGAGATTATTTGTAGATTCTTTCAATTTCTACTTTGCCTTCTGGTTCTAAGATATCTAGGTAATTTTCCTATATAATTTCTTGAAATATAAATCTTGAGGAAGGGAAGATGTTTAGGCTCTTTTATTATTCATGACTTTCAGGTAGTCCAGTGATTTTTAAATTCTCTCTCCTTAATCTATTTTCCAGTTCAGTTGTTTTTCTTATTGTAAGGGGCTAAAATTCTAGCTAGTCTGTCTAAAATATCTAATGAGCTGTCGCCAATAAATTATAAGCTTTAGCAAGAGTTATACTTTTAAGCATTTATTAAGGAGAATTAGAATTTGGCAAAGAGAGAGAAAGGCCTAGATTCATCTATCTATTAAAGGGAGAATGCATTTCTAGCTCCCTTCTCCACCCAAGTCCTAAGGAAAAAGTGCGAGAAAGCCAGCCTTGCCCCCTCTTCCTCCCACAAGCCAACGTCACTTCCTGACACCAAAGAGCCACATGTCTTGCCCTCAGACACCTTCTTCTCATGGCAGAGCTTTGCTACAGTAAGTCTCCAGCAGGTGGCATCATTCCAATTGTTACATTATGAGACATTTCACATTTTCATGTATTTTTTTTAGTTTAGTTGTTTTTTGGTTTTTGTTTACTTTGTTTTGTTCTTTCTTGATGTTTCATGGAGTCATTAGCTTTCATTTGGCCAATTTTAATTTTTGAAGAACTATTTTCTTCAGTGAGCTTTTGTATTTCTTTTACCATTTAGCAAATTCTGATTTTTAAGGAGTTATCTTCTTCAAAAAAAATTGTACCTCTTTACTAAGCTTTTAATTCTTTTTTCATAATATTCATTGCAGAATTCTCATTTCCTAATTTATTTTTTACTATTCTTATTTGATTACCTTTTTTTTTTTGCCTTTTGGTATCTTTAACTCTTTTAGGAATTTTTGTTGGTCTCATGTTCAATCTGCATTTTTCTTTGAGAATTTGCTTCTAGATGTTTTCAAGTCATTTTCTTATGTGTTTGTATCTTGACCTTCCCTGGCCCCATAGTAGCCTTTTATAGTTAGATTCTTCTCCTTCTTCTCCTCCTCCTTCTCCTCCTCCTCCTCCTCCTCCTTCTTCTTCTTTTTCTGCTGCTGCTGCTGCTGTTTGCTTATTTTTCCAGTCTATTTCTTGACTTTGTACTTTATGTTAGTGTTGCACTCTGTTTACCTTTGGAGAGAATCTTGTCCTTCTGTTGCTTTCACAGATCAATCTGGGGGTCTGTAAATGTTCATTGCTTGTAAAGTGGTGTGATCTGGGGAGAGATTTATTCAGTCTTCCTGGTCTGCAAATTCCTGATCTGGTTTGTGTTTGTTGGATTATGGTGATTATGTTGGATTAGTTGATTTTCCATAGACTGCTACTGAACTCAGTCACACTTAGCCCTCTGGGAGGTTCTACAGGTTCAGAGTGACTGAACTGCTGGCTACCCCTTGATTTTGGTCTCTTATACTGTTTCCATTGCAGGGTTACCTATAGAACAAAGGCTAAAACTGAGTTCCCTTTCTGTTTTGGGGCTGACAGTCACACAGTCATGTTCCTTAAACATATTCCTTGCTCTTTATACAGGTACAGCCCCTGTTCCCTCAAGGTTCCAACCACTCCTCTCCACCCTGTAACTGTGACCTGGAATTGATTGAGCTATAAGATGACACTAAATTCTACTCTTAGCACTGGTACAGGGGTCCTCTGTGGTATCTTTCTACCCAGATATTCAGTCCCTTTACTGCTTTTGGGGACTGGGATGCTCTCATCACTGATGAAGCTGCCACAACTATTGCTGCTTCTACCTGTTACAATGCCACTTTTGCTTCTGTGCTGCATTCCTGGCCAGATCCTGCCACAGTGTCCTGCAATCCTTCTGTCTGTCTTTCTAAGCTTCCCTGGGCTGGAAAAATGTCTCACTATGGCTTTCCACATCAGAATTTGGTCTGGTCCTCTTAACTGGTCATTATAAGGAAGGATGTGAAGGAGCTAAGTCAAAACTGCTAGCTTTCCATCTGCCATCTTGCTTCTACCTCCCTATATCCTGTCAATTCTCCTTTTGTAACTCACATCTCTCATATATGCCCTCATCTCACCTCTGACATCACCACCCCCTTGGTAAAAGCCTTCATTCCCTTGTACCTAGATAATTACAATTACTTTCTGGTTGGTTTCCCTCTCCAGGCCATCCTCCAGTCTGTCAAATTGATGTCCCTAAAGCAAAGATCTGATTATATTGCCCTCTATTCAGTAAGCTCTATTGGCTCCCAGTTATAGACAGTTCTAAATTTATGTAAGTTCACATTATAGAAATTTGACTTTACATAAAGAATTCTGGAAAAAGCCACATTCCAAACAAAACAGACCCCAAATACCTATGTGAATTTTACTATACAACACTGTGCTCATGCTCTCTCTGCTCCGGCCCCTTGGTTTGGTGCTCTGTGGCAAATTCACATTACTTAAAAATTGCTTAATGTAGAGGTCTGTAGAATGGTCTACTTAGATAAAGTGAGAACTCTCTGCATCTCCAGGATCAAATGTAAAATCCTCTCTTTGCTTTTTAAAACCCTTCATAACTTGACCCCTTCATTCCTCTTGTTTCCCCCTCCTTACTCTGCTATCTAGGACCACTTCTTGTTTAGTTTTTTCAGTTGTTTTGTTTTGTTTTTTCACCAAAGAAGCTGAAGTGGTTTGCAATTTCCTTCTCAAGCTCATTTTACAGATGAGGAAACTAAGGCAAATGTAGTTAAGTGACTTGCCCAAGGTCACACAGCTAGTAAGTGTCTGAGACCATATTTGAACTCAGGAAGATGATTTCCTGATTCCTGGTCTGGTGCCTGATCCACTGTACCACCTCACTGCCCTATATAGCAAGACTAACTTAAAAAAATTTATCTCTTCCCTCCAGGCCTGAGATGCACCCTTTCCACACCACTGCACCCTGGCTTCCTTGGATTCCTTTAAGACTCAGTTCAAATCCCTTCTGTAGGAGGTCTTTCCTGGTTCTACCCCACTTTAAATGCCCTTCCTTGATATTAACTTATAATTACACTTTATATATGTTGTAATGATTGGAATGTTGCCACCTGCTGGAGACTTACTGCAGGATGCTCCGCCATGAGGAGAAGGTGTCTGAGGGCAAGACATGTGGTTCTTTGGTGTCAGGAAGAAATGTTTGCTTGTGGGAAGAAGAGAGGGCGAGGCTGGCTGGCGTTCTCACTCTCTTTCCTCAGGATTCTGATTGAGAGTAGAGCTAGGAATGCTCTCTCCCTTTAATAGATAGATGAATCTAGGTCCTTCTCTTTCTCTTTATCAAATTCTTATTCTCCTTAATAAATGCTTTAAAGTCTAACTCTTACTAAAGCTTATAATTTATTGGTGACCACTCATTAGATATTTTAGACTGACTAGCTAGAATTTTAGCCCCTTACAGATGGCTGACCACAAAGAGGAAAGCTAAAACCTCCATCTTCTGATCTTCCAGTTGGGTAAGAAATTTCGCCTACCCTGTCCCTTTAAATCCAAAGTACTGCAAAGTACTGGCTGTTTTCTATTTAAATTTTCAAATGGGTTTTTTTTCAACTCCCTAAGTACCCTATTCCTGATTTTAGTCTGTTTAACCAGACAAATGGTGGATAAGATCATGTTAATGCTTTGTTTTTGTGGATTTTCTATTTTTATTTTTATTTTTGTTAGAAGAGTGAGCAAGGTGCTCACACAAGGGAATATAGATATAACCCTCTCTCCCAACCATGCCTTTTCAGAGAAACCTCTGACTCCTACTGCAGCTTTTCCAAATTCTAACACTAATTGTTGCTCTAATTTTGCATGCCTGGAGGTAACAACCCAGCCTCTAAAAGCCAGGGAAGGGGAATCTAGGCTTGAGTTCAAAACCAAGCCTGATTCAAATTGCCTTTCCCCTCCTCTCGGGACCCCACCTCCTCCCCCTCCTCTGGCACCACCTCCTACTCCTCCCATGGCCAAGCCCCTTGATCCTCCTGCCCGGGAGGTCATAAGATCTAATCCACCAGCTCCTACTCAGTTGATGAAGCAGTCAGCCTCAGCCCTTCCCCAGCCTGGCTGTGATTCTGACCTGACCTGCTGTGGTTCCCCCAAACCAACCTTGAAAAACCCTTTAAATCCCAGATATGCTCATTTTGTTCATAATTTTGTTAATCTGCTTTTGTTTTTAATTAGTAACCTTATAAAGCATTTGTATTATGAAAGGAGTGACAGACAATATAGAGGGGTTAAAGAAGACAACCTTAAGCTGAATAAAAATGACAATAATCATCATAATTCAAGAAGACATATTTTACAGAAATGTAGACGTAAGCAGCAAGGTACTAATATGAGTATTGGGGATTTTAGATATTGGAATCAAAAATGTTCTAAATTCACTCAGAGAAATAATGTCAGTTCAGTGGTTACATAGGATTTCTATGCTATTACATCTACATTTTGAAATTAATGGTATGGGTTTATTTTCATAGGGATTTTCATGCTTTTGAGATTGTGTTTTAAACTTAGTTGTTTTGGGGGGGGGGTTTTGGCAGGGCAATGAGGGTCAAGTGACTTGACCAGGGTCACACAGCTAGCAAGTGTCAAGGTTCTGAGGCTGGATTTGAACTCAGGTCCTCCTGAATCCAAGGCCAGTGCTTTATCCACTGTGCCACCTAGCTGCCCCTTATACTTAGCTTTTTTTTTAAAAAAGAGAATATTTGTAAAAAGCTTTTTATAGTCATATGATCAAGTTTATATTTTGTAATACTTATTAATATTAAGTTCATATTCATTTAGATTTCCCTAGTTTGAATTTCTTTGTCTTTTATTCTTCCATGTGTATTTTCTTCTATTCATTCATCTATCTAATCTTAAAACAATGCGAGATTTGATTTCATAATACAATGTTAATTCTGTATTGTGCTCCCATATTCTGAGTTGTTTGTTTTTGTTATTTTTTTTCTCTCAGCTGAATATTTGATCGAACACTATTTCCCTGGCAAATTGGTTGCCATGGCAAGTGTAAATTGATTCTAGAAGTATTACTTTTGATAAGCATATTCCAAAAAAAAAAACAAGAGGGGAACATTTACAAAAGGGTTTGTTTTTGGTTTTTGGTTTTTTGCGGGGCAATGAGGGTTAAGTGACTTGTCCAGGGTCAAGTAAGTGTCAAGTGTCTGAGGCCGGATTTGAACTCAGGTCCTCCTGAATCCAGGGCTGGTGTTTTATCCACTGTGCCACCTAGCCACCCCCAAAGTTTTCTTTTTTTTTTTTAAAGTTTTCTTTAAGATTGTGTTGTTTTAACTTGTATTTAAATACGTTCTGATTTTTCACAAAATTGTATACTTAGTAAAAAAAGGTATTATTTGAAATTATTGCATAATTGTATATTATATTCTGAGTCAAGGTACATTCACTTTTTTTTTTTTTGCGATCATTAGTATCCTCAATTTTTAAATCCATATGAGACTTGGATTATGGGAACTTATCATTTAAGACATTAATTGCCTTCATTCTGAGTTATCAGATGCCAGTTGGCCAAGATGCCATCCAATCAAAAGAGGAATACATGCAAGAGCAGACACTAAACTGTCACATGAGGGGAGACATGCATGAAGTCAAGGTACAGCTGAGGGAATGGCTTTTGACAAATGTTGAGGTTGATTTCTCTTGGTTTAATTTTTTCCCCACAATATTGTACAGATGGCTGGAAGTTTTCATCTCACCCATCTCATTCTACACCTGGCTTCCATGCCCCCTCCTATATGCCTGATGCCATGGGCATCTCAGTCCCATGCATCTGATTAAGTCTTATTCAGTTTCCTCCAATATGTTCGGTGGCATGGATGTATATCCCATCCACCTATTTTAATCCTGGCATACTGCATGGGAATTATATATTGCTCAAGTGGGGGAGTGCTCATATCCCATCATTTCTCTGTTCTTTTATGGTAACCCCATAATTATCTCAGGTATCATGATAAATACAATGTTGGATTTGGCCTTGACATGTTACCAATTATATTAGATTCTTTAATTTTTCATAATGGCATGAGGATAATTGGGCAGATGATATAAAAAATGATGAAACAAAAATAAAAATTATTTTTTAAAATTAATATAGCATATCTATATGTATATGTATAGATATATATAGATATAACCTATATCAGATTACCTGCTGTCTAGGGGAGGGGGGAGGGAGGGGAGGGAGGGAGGGAGAAAAATCTGAAAGTGTAAAGCATGTATAAACAAAAGTTGAGAACTATCTTTACATGTAACGGAAAAAATAAAATATCTCAAAAAAAAAATTAATATAGCAGCAATTATCTTCTCAATTTGCCCTCCACAAGGGGGGACTATAGTAATATTAAGTTTTAGAGAATGTTTCAACTTTTGTTTTATTATATGTTTCATGTATAACAACTAAGATTCTGAATTCCCTTAGACATGTTTTTGAGAACTCTCATTGTTTTATTTGATTATTGACAAAGCTATTCTAAAGTTATGTTAAGCTCAATTTTGTAGGAAATTTTCCAGTTTGATTACCAGCATCCACACATCAACCCCTGAAAAGACTTCCATTCCATGACTACACCCAGAGGACATCTGAGAAAAGACTTTCAAAGACTTTAAATGAACAGTTTTGTTTTGTTGATTTTTATTCCCTTCTGTTGTTATGTATACCATTTGTAACATGTACTCTCTGCAGAGGCTCTCCCTCTGCAGGCCAGTGTCAAAGGGCCGGTTCATGAAGGACCACCCCTCGGGACAAAACTTTCCTCTCTCCCTTTTCTATATTGGTATTAACATATTGTTTGTTAACATAGGGTATTATATTCTGTTATTTTTGACTGTTTCATCAAGGAAACACCCCGTGTTTCTTTGTTTGTTTTTTTGTTTGTTTGTTTGTTTGGTTTTTTTTTTGTGAGGCAATTGGGGTTAAGTGACTTGCCCAGAGTCACACAGCTAGCAAGTGCAAAGTGTCTGAGGTTGGATTTGAACTGAGGTGCTCCTGAATCTAGGGCTGGTGCTCTATCCACTGCACTACCTAGCTGCCCAACACCCCATGTTTGTTGAAGAAAGAAAGGGGGGTACTGTAATGAATGGAATGACGCCACCTGCTGGAGACTTATTGCAGGATGCTCCGCCACGAGGAGAAGGTGTCTGAGAGCAAGACATGCGGCTCTTTGGCATCAGGAAGGGACGCTTGCTTGTGGGAGGAAGAGAGGGCAAGGCTGGTGCTCTCCCTCTCTTTCATCAGGACTCTGGTTGAGAGTGGAGCTAGGAATGCTCTCTCCCTTTAATAGATAGATGAATCTAGGCCTTTCTCTCTTTACAAAATTCTTATTCTCCTTAATAAATGCTTAAAAGTCTAACTCTTGCTAAAGCTTATAATTTATTGGCGACCACTCATTAGATATTTTAGACAGACTACCTAGAATTTTAACCCCTTACAATGTTGTACATATGTAATCATTCCCATGTTGTTTCCTCCATTAGAATGTGAACTCCTTGAGGAATTCCTTGAAGAAATGCTTTTTGTTTGTTTGTTTTTTGTCCATATTTGTATCTTTAGTGCTTAGCACAGTCTCCAGTACACAATAGCACTCAATAAATGCTTGAGGCAGCAGCTAAGTAATGAAGTGAATAGAAAAGCGGGCTTATAGTCATAAGACCTAAATTCAAATCTGTTCTTAGACACTAGCTTTGTGAACCTGGGTAAGTCACTTAACCTCTTTTAGCCTCGGTTTCCTCAACTCTAAAATGGGAATAATAATAGCACCTATTTCCCAGGATTGTTGTGGGTAACAAATGAGAAAATATTTGTAAAGTGCTTGGCACAGTGCCTGGCACATAGTAGGTGTTTAATAATGCTTGTTTCCTTTCTTCCTTGTCTGCCTAAAAGCCACCTAGTCCATCATTGGTGAAGCTAGGACAAGACCCTTAGGTCTTGTTACTGTTAGTTCAATACTGTAAGCTAGTCCTTTCTTAGGTCATTAATAAGAACAGAGAGGAAAGGTAATTAAGGATCTATATCTCACTGCTGAAGGTCACTTAAACTAACAATGAGAGAATCTCGAATCTCAGTCTGGGTTATTTGATTTTTTTCAAAAATACCACAAACAAAATTGATTGTCTTTGCCCTTGTTAATGATATTAATGGCCCCAGACAATAGATTCTAACAATAACTAAGGGAAGGATTCCAAAGACACTAAAAAAATCATTGAAAATCATTTAGAATGCAAAAAAAAAAGTCTCTATAACAAAACCACCAAAGGCTCTCTGAATCCTGGAGTTTTTAGTTTGTAGTGCAATGCTTGTAATCTAATTGCCCATGAGCAAGAGTTTAAAACAATATTTATGATGTGGAAAAATAGCCCATGATTTGATTTGTATAGAAGAAACATGGCTAATGAATAAATTAGATTTCCATCTCTGGCAGGAATGCTGTAGGGAAGGCTGGGCTTTGAATGGGGAGGAGAGAAGGGAGAATGCCCAGCTCCACAAGAAGGGAGGACTCCACTGGGGTCCTGGTTTTGCCACCCAGCAAAGTGATGTCACTGGCACCGTGTCAGCAACCTCAGCTGAAAACTGAAGTCCTTCAAGCTTTAATAAGTGGCCTGTGCAAAAAACAAGATGCCTCCTCAAAGGGGCTTAGAATGCCTGGGCCCCTCCTCTCAACCTGGCCACGTATAGAGCCTCACCGTTCTCTGAGGTCTGCTCAAGTCCCTCCTGCATGAACCTCCTTCTGATAGCTTCGGCCCATACCCATCCTTCCATTCCCTGACCTCCTGTGGCATTTACTGTCTGCAACATATGTTGGGCGCCTGATTCTATTACATTTCACACTTGATTATGCATGTGCTGTCTGGTATTATATTTTGCTTGTTATTTTCATGTGTGTGAGTCTTGTCTCCCCTACCAGATGGTAAGCTTCTGTGGGAAAGGGCCTGGGTTGTTTTTCAACCCTGAACCAGGAATCAGAAGAGGTAAATTTAAGACCAGGCTATGCCATTTTCTTGCTGTGAGACCTTGGGCAAGTCACAGAATCACAGAATTATTGAATGTCATTATTATTATTGCTAATAATATTGTTGTTATTGAATCATTTTCAGTCATGTCTGGTTCTTTGTGACTTTTGGGGGTTTTCTTGACAAAGATACTGGAATGGTTTGCCATTTCCTTCTCCAGTTCACTTTAGAGAAGAGGAAACTGAGGCAAACAGGGTTAAGTGGCTTGCCCATGGTCAGACAGCTAGTGTCTGAAGCTAGATTTGAACTCAGGTCTTCCTGACTCTAGATCTGGCACTCTATCCACTGTAGCCACCTAGCTGCCCATTGTTAATAATAATAGCCAGCATTTATGTAGTGCTAGACACTAAGCTAAATGCTTTACAAATATTATCTCATTTAATCTTCACAACAACTCAAGAAGGTAGGTGTTATATTATCATCCCCATTTTATAATACAGGGATTTGAGGCAAACAGAAGTTAAGTGACTTGCCCAAGGTCACACAGTGAGTAAGTATCTGATACTGGATTTGAATTCAGGTCTTCCTTCTCTCTGACTCTTTGACTCAGGGTTCAACCCACTTTTAAATGTGGGAGGGACTTTAGAGTCCAAATCCTATACTTTACTGATGAGGAAAATGAGAACCAAAGAGATCAAATGACCTGCCTAAGGTCACACAGCTATTACATGGTGCCTCCTTTGTGGATCTCAATTTTCCTGTCAAGAAGGGATACTTGCCTTCCCTACTTCGCAGTTCTTATAAAGAGATGGAATCTCTGAATTCATGGCTAGATGGAATTTCTTCTATCAGTTTGTGTCAGTGCCTTCTCTGAAACTTTTTTTTTTTAGTGAGGCAATTGGGGTTAAGTGACTTGCCCAGAGTCACACAGCTAGTTAAGTGTTAAGTGTCTGAGGCCAAATTTGAACTCAGGTACTCCTGACTCCAGGGCCAGTGCTCTATCCACTGTGCCACCTAGCCGCCCTGCCTTCTCTGAAACTTACAATCTTACAAAAGTTACCTAAAACACTGAAAGTTTATGTGACTTGCCCAGGGTTACACAGCCTGCATGTCTCAAAGGTAGGACTTGAATTCAGGTCTTCCTGGCTTTGAGGTCATTCTTTGTCCATTCTACCACTGTGCCACTTGTAAAGATGAAATGAAATATTTGTGAAAGCCTGATAGAAATGTAAGGGCCCTTTTCTTGCCTTCTCCCATGGGGCTGAGAACAGGGGTGGGAACACAGTTGGCGGAGGGTCAGTAAATATTTCTCAAAATGAATTGAGTACACAGAGGCTCTTGGAATTAGAATACTTTCCAGAGACCCTAGGAAGAAACCTGAAAAACAAGAGTTACTTTCAGTGACTGAATTGGCAGCAGCTACAAAGACAATATTAGGAATGGAATTTTGCCACCTTGCATCTAGGTGAAGGGCATATTTGAACCCACTCTTGCCAACTAGTCCATAGGGTTTCTTCTCACCCTGGGATCTTAGGGAGGCAATCTGGGTATTTCAGGGCCTGAAAGAAAGATGATAGAGATTTTCCCATCAGAGTACAGCAAAAGTGCTCATGCATATTTGTGTTCGGTAGAAACATACTCACAAAGTGGTAACTTGACTTTCAAAATCTTTACGAAAAAAGTGGAGGTTCAATTCTATTATTTCTGACTGAAGATTTAGGTACTTCTAATTCTTCATATGGAATGTTCAGGAAAGATTAGCACCTCTGGTGTGAGGACTTACTGACTCTTTCAAGTCTGCTCATGTATGGGCTAAATCAGATTGAGAGTAACTGACAGGCCTCAAACTCATCCGTGAGTTAGGAAGGTGTCTACCCAAAGCATGTGAAGACTTCTTCCAGCAGAATGGGAAGATGAAAACAATTTGTTCCAACGGCCATGAAGATGGCTGAAGCAGGCACTGTGGAGCACTTTGAGCTTGGTAGACTGCATTTACTGCATCCCAGGCCATTGTCAGTCATCTTGACTTTTGAACTGCCACTGGACTTGATGACTATTGAAGAGAGTGTGAGCCTGACAACTTTGTGCAACTCTGCTTCACTTCAATTTACATGCAAGTCAAGCCAATACCCTATGATGCCATTGGTCTTCTTTGAAAACGGAGTATGAGGGGGCAGCTAGGTGGCACCGTGGATAAAGCCCTGGCCCTGGATTCAGGAAGACCTGAGTTCAAATCTAGCATCAGACACTTGACACTTACTAGCTGTGTGATCCTGGGCAAGTCACTTAACCCACATTGCCCTGGAAAATAATAATAATAATAATAATAATAATGAAGGATGAACAACAATTCTTCATAATATACGCTCATATTCTCTTGACTTGCCTTTAAAAGGATACTGTAAGCATTATTATAGGAGTAAAAATTAGTTGAGGGAATATAGTTTTTTACCCTGAAAAGAAAAGGTGCTAAGAGGCAATACTCATTGCACTTATTTTGGTGTAGTATAAAAGCTTAATATCTTTTCATTCATAATCAAAGCCATACCTAGGGTGGGGTGACTAGAGCTTTTCTCTAGCTTTCTTAGAGGACACACAGCATTTTCTTTCCTTCTGCAACATAGAAACAACAGACCCTAGCATTTATATAGCAAAAGTACTTAAATAAAATTAAAATGCTATTTGTCCTTTGTTTTCAAAGAGGACCAAAGACATCATGGGATAATGTCTTGACTTGTGGGTAAATTAGATTTAAGTGAGGCAAAATTGCACAAAGTTGTCAGCCTCACTCTCCCTTCCAGAGTCATCAAAGTCCAGTGGCAAGACAAAAGTCAAGATAACTGACCATGATTGGGGATGCAGTGAATGATCTTGGAGTCTTCAGTGTCTGACCAAGCTCTAAGTACTCTGCAGTGGCTGCTTCAGCCACCTTCATGGCCCTTGGAACAAACTGTTCTCATCCACCTATTCCACCAGGGGGACGTCTTGTGCTTGTGGTAGACATCCCCCTAACTCACTGATAGATTTGAGGCTTATTGGTTACCTTCAACCTGGTCTAGCCTCTTTGCAAGATGGTTAATGGGGGTGTGGCCACTGAGCATGCTACAGCTTCTTGGAGCCACAGGTGAGAGTTGGGTGATAGGTGGACACCAGAGGTGAATGCTCAAAATTTAAATGGGAAGCTATAAGATGCCATACCTGAACCAGAACTAGCACAGGGTGACAAGGGTTGGGTCTTGCATGTGGGGGCACAGTTCCTACAATGAAAGATGTGCAGTTCCTTCTCCTCCCAGCACCAGCCACCTGAGTGGCTCCCTTACCCACTTTAGGCCACCACCTCTCTGCCATCCATTCTCCAGGGTACTAGGACACTGAGTCTGAAGAAACAAAGCAGGGATCAGGATGAAAGAAAGTATTCCTGGAGTAGTATTGGGGTATAACAAACAATGATATGATTGGCTAATTCACATTTATTGTTGTTCAATAATTTCAGTCATGTATAACTCTTTGTGACCCCATTTGGGGTCTTCTTGGCAAAGATACTAGGGCATTTTCTTGTCCAGGTCATTTTGCAGATGAGGAAACTGAGGCAAACAGGGTGAAGTGACTTGCCCAGGGTCACACAGCTAGTAAGTGTCTGAGGCAGGATTTGAATTTAGGAAGATGAGTATTGCTGACTCCAGGTCTGGCACTTTATCCACTGTACCACCTAGCTGCCCCTCTTCTTGTTGTTTGTCCTTTGTCGAAAGAGATCCAGTGATATCAGGAGGGTGATGTTTTTACTTGCAAGTGAATTGATTTTAAGTGAGGCAGGGTTGTGCAAAATCATCTGAGTTCAATGGCAAGACATAGATCAGGATGACTGGAGATGGCCCCAGATGCAGTGGGAGACCTTGGCCTTTTTAAACTAAGGTCTTTCCTAGGTCTCAGTTTGTCTGAGGCAACACCCATTCAGTGATTTAAGGATAGGTAAGAAATGGTGCAAAAGATGGCCCAGTTTGCCTACCCCCCCCCCAAAAAAAAAATCAATCTGGGAAGGGAATACCCTCAGGGTTTCTGGCCAGAACAGAAACAATTGCTATTTATACTTATTCTCAGCCATCAGGCTAGGGCTGGGATCTATTGTTGACTAATCAGTGAAAACCAGAGGGATTTGGGATTAAGGTTAATAATAATAAAAAAAAATAATAGCTAACACTTAAATACTGCTACTATGTGCCAAGCACTTTATAATCACTATCTTGTTTAATCCTCGAAACAAACCTAGGTGGTGGGTGCTATCATTCTATCCATTTTTTTTTCCTTTTTTGGTGAGGCAATTGGGATTAAGTGACTTGCCAAAGGTCACACAGCTAGTAAGTGTCAAGTGTCTGAGGTAGGATTTGAACTCAGTTCCTCCTGAATCCAGGGCTGGTGCTCTTTCCACTGCACCACCTAGCTGCCCCTCATTATATCCATTTTACTGATGAAGAAACTGAAGCAAACTGAGGTTGTGACTTGCCCAGGGTCACACAGTTAGTAAGTGTCTGAGGCAGGATTTGAATTTAGATTTTCCTGATTCCAGTTCCAACACTACCTGGGTTACCCCAGAGGGCCTCCGGGAGTTGGATGGTCCTCATGCTCATGAGAAGTGGAGATGAGGACTTGATTGATAGGATGTGCTCCAGGAACTGTGTTCCCATCTGTTATATGACATCGTGAGAATGCTGTATGAGTCAGAGCAGTGGCTTATGAATGGTCACCCAGCCTTGTTATTATTAAATGGAGAAAAACAGCAAGGGCAATACTAAAATGTCAACTCTCTACGGGAGAGGGTTATTAGCTTTTCTACCCTGGGAAGCTACCAGCATTTAAACAATAAGTTAAATAATAAAACACTTGGAAAAGTACTTGTAAGATACCTACAATTTATCTTTAATGAGTTAGAAAGGCCAGGCTTTTGCTTTACCATTTAACTCTAGTGGCCCAAACCCTCCCCCCCCCCCAAAAAAAAATCCCCAGAAATTCCTCACTGCTTCCCTGACTCCCTGACTCAGATTCCCTCTCAGGAACAAGGACCCAACCCATGATTTCACTCACATAGAGAACTCACTGGTGAAGAAACTTCATCAACCAATGGAGGTCAACACCTTCTGTGCAAGTTGTAGCCTTACAAAATTGTCTACATTCTCTAGGGATTGAATTACTGGACCAGGATCACACAGTCACCAGTGTCAGAATCAGGACCTGAATCTAAGTCATCCTGGCTCTGAGGCCAGCCCTCTAAACACTAGACTCAGCTACTTCTTTGGTCTTTCTTCCATTACTTTAGTCTATGCAAATCCTGGGCAGCTAGGTGGTACATTGCATACAATGCCAAGTCTGGAGTCAGGAAGACCTTAGTTCAAATGTGACCTCGGACATTTGACTGTGTGACCCTGGGAAAGTCATTTAACTCTGTTTGCCTCAGTTTCCTCATCAGTAAAATGAGCTAAAGAAGGAAATGGCAAACCACTCTAGTGTCTTTGCAAAAAACAAAAACAAAACCCAAATGGGGTCACAAAGAGTCATACATAACTGAACAACAGCAGCAATCCAAATCCTAGCTATACGATCTTGGGCACTGAGCTTCTGCTTCCCCGACTATAAAATGAAATCAAGAGAGAGAATTTATTTCTAAAGTTCTCTCCGGCACTAACATACTGGGAGTCTATGGCCCTTTAAGACTCCATCTCCTAAAGGAAGCCTTCCCTAAGCACATAGGGCTAGCATACAAACCACAAGGCCTAAACTGCCTGGGGTTGTCAGTTGCCTCTTAAGCATTTAGGCCTTATCTTCTCTATTAAAAGAGGCAAGGACAATGTTTCTACATCTTTGTAACTCCCTCAGTACTCAGCTCAGGGTTGGGATATGGCAGCACAAGTGTTTGAAACTGTTTCCAAGGTTAAGCCATCATTTCCCTCTCTCTAATCCCTTCTCCCCAACTCCCAACCATCTCCTCTTCCTGGCTGATTTCTATGGAAGGCACCCATTTCATAGCTATCATTGACTTTTCTCTTGGCCCAGAACAAACAACTTATCAGTTTCTATTGGTTCTACTAATGCAGTATTTCTTTCATTGTTCTCTTCCTTGCCAGGCCCTCTGTCTCCTTCCTAGTTCAGATTAACGTTACCTATCATTTGAGATATTGCAATCTCCTAAATGCTCTCTCTCTCTCTCTCTCTCTCTCTCTCTCTCTCTCTCTCTCTTTCTCTCTCTTTCTCTCTCTCTCTCATCTCTTAATCCTATACAAATCATCTTCTTCAAGCATAACTCTCATCATATCACCTACCACCCCCTTCAAAAATCTTCTAGTTGTCTACCAATTAAACCAAAACTTCTTATCCTGACATTGAAAGACTTGACATCTATGTTCGAGTTCCAACCTGCTTTTCTTGCTTTATTTTCTATTACCTATATTCCGGATAAACAGATCTACTTTTTGTTCCATTAATAAGTTTCTGTACTTTTTCACTACCAAGTCTCAAAGGTGGACCCAACACCTTTGGCTCAGTCATTGTACAGGAAAGGCTTTGTATAGGAAGGTCTCAGACATCTAATAATCACCCATTCCTTCTTTTTTGGCCAGGCAATGAGGGTTAAGTGACTTGCCCAGGGTCACACAGCTAATAAGTGTCAAGTGTCTGAGGCTGAATTTGAACTCAGGTCCTCCTGAATCCAGGGCTAGTGCTTTATCCAATGCGCCACCAAGCTGCCCCACCCATTCCTTCTTTCTGGAATGTACCACCTGTTCTTCATCCATCAAAATCTGACCTGACCTTTGGGGTCTGGGTTAAATGTCACTTCTTCCATTAAATAATCCTTGATTCTCCTACCCAAAGGAAAAGGTATGCAGGTAAATGCATGTAAATGTTTAACAAGTGGCTCTCCAAAATTATGTGTATATGACATACTTTTAAATTTTACTTGCCTGACTAAAATTTTCATCATCACTCTCTTAAGTTTAGACAATAAACAAAGCAATAAATGAAATATTGATTTGTAGCACTTGCTGATTTTCAAGGTATAAATGCACACTGGATATTCACCAATCAGCTCACTTAAGCCTTGATTTATACATCTTTCCAAATTTCTCTAAATCCCTTTGCACTTTGGGACACAAAAATATTCTATTCACATACCATGATGTGTTTAACCATTCTCTACTTTATGGGCATGCATTTTTTTTCACTCTTTTGTCATCCTAAAAATAATGCTTTGAATATTTTGCTCTGCATTAGGACCCTTCTTTCTGGAGGGTTTTGACCTTTTTTTCAGTGGTCAGTAAAATTCGCTTCCATTTTTTGCCAAGGGAGTGAGGAATTGTTAAGCTCTCCCAGTATCCAAAGCCCTGTACTAAGTTCCTGTTGTAACGATTGGAATAACGCCACCTGCTGGAGACTTACTGTAGAAGAGTTCCGCCCATGAAGTGACAGTCCTGGCAAGACCAGGAGTCTTTTCTTTGGCGTCAGGAAGTGACACGGGCTAGTGGGAGGAGGAAGGAAGAGACTGGCGCTCAGTCTCACGCTCTTGCCTTTGGACTCTGGTGGAGAGCGGAGCTAGAAATGTGCTCTCCCTTTAATAGATAGGAATCTAGGCCTTTCTCTCTCTTTACCAAATTCTTATTCTCCTTAATAAATGCCTAAAAGTCTAACTCTTGCTAAAGCTTATAATTTATTGGCGACCACTCATTAGATATTTTAGACAGTTTAGCTAGAATTTTAGCCCTTAACACTGTAGATTTTGAGAAGTTGTTAAACATTTCCCAGAATACCCCTGCCCCACTTCTATGCCCACTGGAGGGCTAGCCACAGAGAAGACTGAACCAGATAATGGTCTGACAAATGCAGAGTGTAAAATCATTATCGACTCCCTTGTCATGGTACTATGTATATTTAAGCCAATCTAAGGAAGAATTTGTTTTTTGGCTTCCACATCAATCCATACCCAGGAATCCAGTGACCCTGGTCTCCTTGCTGTTCCTCTCCCAAGATACTCTATCTTCAGACTCTAGACATTCTCACTGGCTGTGCCTCATGCCTGGCATTCTTTTCCTTTTCATCTTCACACTCTGTCCTTGCTGGATTCTTTTAAGTCCCAACTAAAATCCCACCTTCTACAAGAAGTTTTTTTTTTTTTTTTTAGTAAGGCAATTGGGGTTAAGTGACTTGCCCAGGGTCACCCAGCTAGTAAGTGTTAAGTGTCTGAGGCCAGATTTGAACTCAGGTACTCCTGAATCCAGGGCCAGTGCTCTATCCACTGCGCCATCTAGCTGCCCCTACAAGAAGTTTTTACTGATTGCCCTTACTGCTAGTGCTTTCTTTTTGTAGATTGTATCCTGCATATATATTATTTGGACATAGTTGCTTTCATGCTGTCTCCTTCACTAAATTGTGACCTCCTTTGGGGCAGGGACTGTTTTTTGCCTTTCTTCATATTTCCAGTGTTTAGCACAGTACCCAGCACATAGTAGGTGCTTAATAAATGCTTATTGACTCAGTGATTGACTGGCTGGCATTTCACTACAGATATCACTGCAAGTAAACATGAATATATTAATCACTATACTTTGAGTTTGGTCATTCAACTAATTTCAGATGCACCTAGTCTATATCTCTTCATTTTTGTCTATAAGGAGAGCATAAATAACTATTTTCTTTGACATGAATTATTCTTATTGAACCCATGCTGGCACTTAGCAATCACTGATTCTCTTTCAGTATGTTCACAAACCATCCTTTCAATACTTGCTCTGGAATTTCGCCAGCTAAAATCATTAGGTTATTGATAGAACATTTCCCTTTTTAAAAAGTGTATACTTATCCAATCCTGCAAACACATTCATTCTCCATGACTGTCACTGACAGTGAGTATTCTATCATATCTGCCTGTTCTTTCAGTACTCATTCATATCTATTGAATTGAACTCATTGGTGGCAGCTAAGCATTTTCTGAACCTCTCCTTGGGACATGTATTTGGCCCATAGGAATAGTCATTTGCAGCTGGATCATTAATGAAATGGGATAATGATCTGATTATTTAGGTTACTATGGGCCTGTGGAAAGAGAACAAGGCTGGGAATTGGTATGCCCAAGGGTTTGCTGGCAAACATTTACCAATCATCTTTCTGGGGAAAACAATGTATACAAGACACACTTTTAAGTTTAATACAAACATTTTCACCATTCAGGTTTTTCTGGGGTTTTTTTGCGGGGCAATGGGGGTTAAGTGACTTGCCCAGGGTCACACAGCTAGTAAGTGTCAAGTGTCTGAGACCGGATTTGAACTCAGCTACTCCTGAATCCAGGGCCAGTGCTTTATCCACTGTGCCACCTAGCCATCCCCCACCATTGAGTTTTTAAAGTCAGACAGTCAACAAAACAGTGAGTCAAGTTCTGATTCAGAGCATTTGTTGATTTCCTAGATTTAAATTCTTACACTGAAAATTTGAAAATATGCTCTTGGAAGTCCCTACCAGCTAATGCGAGATGTGCATCCCTGGGTAAACCTTGGTCCCAGCTCTGCCATCAAGTCCCCACATGATTTCATTTGAGTGCCTTCATCTCTCTAGGTTTCAGTTTCCCCAAGTTTAAGATGAAGAAAGGAACATCTATCTGATCTACCTCAGAGAATTTCAGGGAGGATCAAATGAGACAACATTTATGAAAATATTCAGAAAGGGAAAAAGTATCATAGAAAGGTAAAAGAGAATTCTGCTGCTGCTTAAACATTTTTGTCTTTCCATAGCATCTAGCACAGTGACTTACCATACGTGCTCAATTAATATCAGTTGAATGGCCATTAAAACATCTGAATAAGATCATAAGATTATAGCTTTGAAGTTGGATAATACCTTAGGGGCCATCGAGTCTAACTCCCTCTTTTATATAGATGAGGAAAGTGAAGCACAGATTGACTACTTGGTGTTCAAAAGACAGCACAGCATGATAAATAGAATGCTGTACATGAAATTTAAAAAACCCATGTTCAAATAATGTATTCAATACATTAGCTATGTAACCACAGACAAATCAATTTACTTCTCTAAGCCTTAGTTTTTTTCATCTATAAAATGGGGATAATAATACCTGCAAATCCTACTTTGCAGGGTAGATAATGTATACAGTTATCTCTTCTACCAGTGTAGTTTTGATATATCACTGATTGACATAAGAAATCAAATGGGAATTTTGGGGGAGTTTTGCAGAAGCCTCAGATAACATGTGAAGACCAGCAGAAGACACAGAAAAAGTTTAGAAACTCAGAAATGAATAAAGATATGTGTAGTATTATATAATATCAACAAATTTTATCTATTAATATCATAATAATTCAGACTTCTTCTCTGGTATGAAGGGAGGACCAGAAAATTTTACATGGATTCTCCAGATCATGGGGGGGGCATCATGCCCCTAATCCAGCCCCATGATGTGGAACAACTGTATATTGATATCAAAATTGTTACAGGTATAGATATAGATATAGATAAAGATATAGACAGATATGTGATGCATTTCATAGAGAGCTAGGTCTGGAGTAAGGACCTTAAACCCAAATCCAACCTTAAAACCAAACTAGCTGGGCAGCTAGGTGGTGCAGTGGATAGAGCACCAGCCCTGGAGTCAGGAGGACCTGAGTTCAAATCTGGCCTCAGACGCTTAACGCTTACTAGCTGTGTGACCCTGGGCAAGTCATTGATATCTTTGTGCCCAAGTTTATTCACTTGTAAAAATGGGGAGAATAAAATCAAAGTTATCTATTGTCATATGAAAAATGCTCTAAATCACTGTCAGTTAGAGAAATACAAATTAAAACAACTCTGAGGTACCACCTCACACCTATCAGATTGGCCAATATGACAAAAAAAGGAAAATAATAAATGTTGGAGAAGCTGTGGAAAAATTGGAACACTAATGCAATTGTTGGTGGAGTTTTAAACTGATTCAATAATTCTGGAGAGCAATTTGGAACTATGCCCCAAAGGGCTATAAAACTGTGAATACCCTTTAACCCAACAATACCACTATTAGGTCTATATCCAAAGGAGATCATATAAAAGGGGAAAGGACCCACATGTACAAAAATATGTATAGCTGCTCTTTTTGTAGTAGCAAAACATTGGAAATTGAGGGGATGCCCATCAACTGGGGAATGGCTAAAGAAGTTATGATGTATGAATGTAATAGAATATGATTGTGTTGTAAGAAATGATAATCAGGCAGACTTCAGAAAAACCTGGAAAGACCTACATGAATTGATGCTGAGTGAAATGAGCAGAACCAGGAGAACATTGTACACAATATCAACAACATTGTGTGATGATCAACTGTAATCTCTTCTCAGCAATACATTAATCTAAGATAACTCCAAAGAACTCATGATGGAAATTGCTCTCCACATTCAGAAAAAAAAAGAACTGTGGAATCAGGATGTATATTGAACCATACTGTTTCTACTTTTTAAAAATTTTTTTGAAGTTTTTCCTTTTGTTTTGATTCTTCTTTCACAACATGACATCCAGAAATATGTTTAATGTGATTGTACATATATAATTTATGTGAGATTGCTTTCTGTCTTGGGAAAGGGCAAGAGAAGGGAGGGAGAAAAATTTGGAAGTAGAAATCTTATAAAAAATATTGAAAACTATTTTTACATGTAACTGGAAAATAATAAAATACTTTAATGATAAAAACAATTTTTAAAGTATTTTTTGAATGGGCATAATAACTGTACCTCCCTCCCAGGATTTGTTCTGAACATCAAATGAAATAATATTTACAAAATTCCTAGCCCAGTACCTGGCACTTAGTAGGTACTATATAAGTGTTAGCCATTGTTATTATTACTCTACAAACTTTAAAACAGCTACAGAAAACATCAGCTAATTCTAATTTGATCTATTACTTGGTGTTCAATTATCATGATGATTGACTGGAAAAGATTCAATCCCCAGATTACCACTTTAGTGAGTGGTCTTTGTTTTCTCACCGGCCCTGACTGAACCAGCTCACAATTCAGAATGAATGATTTCCCTAGCTCTACTCCTGCTAGACAAGCTTTCTTTCCAAGAACGGATGTTAAACTTCAAAGACTGTAATTCACCATCTCTTTCCATCCCCTGAACAACTGACAGCCTCTAAATCCCCAAAGAAAGAACAGCATACACTTACATCAGTTGGTCAGCACTTAACATGGGGCTTAATTAAAGGAAACATTGCTTTTTGGAATGAGAGTGAGGAGGAGTGAGTGAGAAAGTCGATAGCACTAAAGACACAACCATTAATAAAGCCAAACTCAATGCTAATATCCCTCTTGAATTCAAAACATGACAAATAATTGGAAATCTGACCAGGAATGAGTGGCAGAATCAGTGGACCAGATGAAAGATTGCTCCTACAGCTGCAGGGTGAGTTAAACTTAGTGGGTTAGAGAGCACTGTTAACGAAGCCAAGAATATAGATTCAATCCTAGTACTCACCAGTTAGTTTATGGCCACAGATGAAGCCCCTTACTCTGGCCAGGCAGCTTACAAATATATGCCATTTATTATAAGGGAGACTGGAAGAGAGTGAGGTTGGTTCGATGTAAATCTTTCCCTTCTACTAGCAAGGAACACTGAAAGGATACTTTCTATGCCCATCTATGAGATATGTGTTCATAGGAAAAACTTTTAATCTTTCTGAGACTCAGTTTCTTAATCTACAAAATTAGGTCAATACTTCACTGCCCAGAGCTGTTGTAGAGTCCTTAAAGTACTATGTAGATGTGTTATGACTGTCATTATTATTTAATAATAGTTAATATTTAAATAGCACTTACTCCTAATGTTGTTCAGTCTTTTTCTGTTGTGCCCTACTTCATACCCCACTTGAAGTTTTATTGGCAGAAATACTGGAGTGGTTTGACATTTCCTTCCCCAACTCATTTTACAGATAGATGAGCAAACTGAGGCAAATAGGGTTAAGTGACTTACCCAGGGTCACACAGCTAGTAAGTGTCTGAGGCTGGATTTGAACTCAGGAAGATGAGTCTTCCTGATTCCCTGCCCAGTGCTCTATCCACTGTGCCATCTAATAGCCCCGAAATTATTTTGAATACATTGAGTAATAGCCATATTAATTGTTGTTGTTCAGTCATGTTTGACTCTTCATGACCCCATTCGGGGTTTTCTTGGCAAAGATACTGAAATGGTTTATCATTTCCTTCTCCAGTCCATTTTACAGATGTGGAACTGAGGCAAACAGGGTTAAGTGACTTGCTCAAGGTCACACAGTTAGTAAGTGTCTGAGGCCAGATTTAAACTTATGAAGGTGAATCTTCTTAACTCCAGGCCTAGTGTTCTACCCACTGCCTTGTCTAGCTACTTATAGTGAGTCAGTAATATCTTTGTATACTAAAGATTATCATTGTCATTACAGATGTAACTTTCTCTGTGAGATAAGTGCCTTTGATGATATGTATGTAGATAAAATTTTGGAAATATGATCATATTTCCAATGGATTCCTATAACAAACCATTTTGTAAAAAAAGTCATCATCCCTTTATTGGGACAGTGAGGAAAGAAGCCAGAGTTTAGACCTAGATTTGAGTCTAACCTCAGCTGTCTGATTCTACTTTTTGAACCTCAGTTTTCTTCTCTGTAAAAGAAGGCTAAGACTTGTGCTGTCTACTTCCCAGGGCTGTTGTGATGAAAACTCTTTCTAAGCCATAAAGTGCCATATGAGTTAATGTGAGCTACCATTACTATTAGTTATTGTTATGGGCCCAGGATACTCCAGAAGTTTTCTGGGGTACATCAAAGAACCATCTCCTTAAGAAACTAAGCCAAAGGATAGACACCTAAAGAGATAAGTGGAACCAGATCAGGACTGAGCTAGCTCTGGGACCACCACCCTTCATTCCAATCTTCCCCACCCCTGGGGAGATAAGATTAGGTGTGGCTGCAGCCTTTGTGACCAGAGGAGCAGAGAAAAGGCTTGAGAGATCCACAGCCACCCCTCACCAAATGCTCCCAGCCACCACTAGTGGGGGATGGTCCTCCCTCAATAAGGGAACTGTCCACAGTCAGATGATCACCCCCCATCAGTCCTCTATAAAAGTATCTGCCTGTCTCCTGCTCAAGGAGATTGGTATCTCAGAGCCATGCTCTGTGCCATGCCTTCCTCCCATGAGAAGTCCAAGGATTTCTTTCTTGGTTTCCTTTCCCCACTCCTAAATAAACTATTATCTTATTCTATTGGTTTTGTGTGCGAGGGTATACTTCTTTAAAGAGGAATTCCTAAGGACTCTTACCCCAACCCCTATCCCTATCCCAAACCCCCTACCCTATTTCCCCATAACAGTAATCAACTCCTATCAACTTCTATCACTAATAGTAGTAATAATAATTACCATTATTATGAATACTGCTAATAATAATGGTAACAAGTAGTAGTAGTGAATGAGAGGGAAAAAAGATTGGGGTAGTGACACTTACCTCTAATGTGGTGGCTATTTCCAACTATATCCCAGGCTTCAGAATGACTTCTCTGATTCTTCATTCTCAAAACAAAACAAATTTTAAAAAGAAAAATTCCTCTTTGGAGTGGAGCTCAATCAAGTGTTAGGAAAAATACAAACTGTAACATTTGCATTTTAAAGGAGTAAAGCAATTATTCACATCCCTCTCTAGTGGGGGAAATTTAAGAAAGGTGTAAGAGATTTTTGAGGTGGTGACTTGAGTGCTTTTTTAAAATAAACATTTTTGTTTAAAGTTTTGAGTTACAAATTCTGTCCTTTCTTTCCTCCCTCCCCTCCCGCTTCTTGAGGTAGTAAGCAATCACATGTAAATTATACATGTGCAGTTATGTTAAACTTTACTATATTAGTCATTTTATATAAGAATAAAAGAAAAAGGAAAAAATGAAAGAAATAAAGTAAAATATAACATGCTTCAGTCTGTGTTTAATCAATATCAGTCCCTTCTTTGGAGGTAGATAGTATACTTCATCATTAGTCCTTTGGGATTGTCTTGGATCATTGTATTGCTGAGAATAGTTAAGTCATTCACAGTTCTCCATCAAATAATATTATTGTCACTGCGCACAATGTTCTCCTTGTTCTGCTCACTTCACTATACATCAGTTCATATAAGTCTGTCCAGGCCTTTCTGAAATCATCCTGCTTGTAATTTCTTATAGCACAATAATATTCCATTATAATTATATACCACAGCTTGTTTAGCCATAACCCAATTGATGGGCATTCCCTTGATTTCCAATTCTTAGCCAGCACAAAAAAGACTGCTATAAATATTTTTGTACAAATAGGTCTTTTTCTCTTTTTGGATATGTGTTTGGGATATAAACCTGGTAGTGAAGTATTGCTGGATCAAAGGGTATGCACAGTTTTATAACCCTTTGGGCATAGTTTTGAGCACTTTTAAAAGATGCCCCAGATGATGATCTAATCTATTTAAGTGAGACTAGATCTAGCACCAAGTTTATACTGTGCTATGAGAATGGGGATTATAGAAAAAATTGGACCTAGGAAGCTTTTGAAGATTTCCATGTATTTGATCATTTTTTTTCTTCCCCCAAATCTGTCCTCCATGAAAGATATCACCATCCTTCCAGTTCCCCACATTTAAAACCTTAAAGTCATTCTCAAATCTTTGCTCTCCCTCATGGCCCAGGTCCAATCAGCTGCCGATATGTATGAATTCTACCTCCACACCAGCTCACTCATCTCCTCTTATCTCATCATGGGGCTATGTCAAGAATTATTTCAAGTACTAATCTGCACTACTGAGAATACCCTCCACACTGGTTCCCCTGCTTCAAGCCTTTTCCCTCTTTAATCCATCCTCCATACAACTGTCATCTTTCTAAATGAGGTATCTGATTGTGTAACTATCTTATTCAAAAATATTCATTGGCTTCTATTGTCTTGAAAAAAATCAGTCTTGTATCAAAAACCCATCAAAGTCCGACTCCAGTCTTCCTTTCTATAATTATTTCACCATTACTTCCCTTCTTTGCTCCTTTCCTGTGCATATCTGTATCCATGGTGTTTGAGGGCAGAAACCCCTCTGAGGTCACTCTAGTCATTCTATATCAATTAATCAAGTATTTCACAAAAAACCACTATGTGTCCAAATCTGCTGTAGGAGTTGTGGGAGATAGAAGAGAAGAAGGCTTCATCCCTGACCTGAAATAGAGTACAGTTTAGTTGAAGAAACATAACTGACACCATGAAACAACTATAGAACAATACAAGATGGTAGGATACTATGTGGTACTTCCTGGGAGAACTGCAGGAGGTCACTGAAGGGAGGTATCAGTGTGGACTGGACTGGAATCACTGAGGAAAACTATATGGAATGAGCAGGATTTGAGTTGGGACCTTGAAAACTGGATAAAAATTAAATACAGATGAATGATGAGGGCATTCCAGGTAAAGAAAAGAGCATGAACAAAAACATGAAGGAAGACATGAATGGAGACTATATTAAGACCATAGGGAAACTGGGATTCTAGAGCGAAAATCGGAAAGTCATGAAATGAGGTTTAATAAGAGAGAACAAAGATCAGAAGGCTTTAAAACCAAGCAGAAGAGTTTATAGTTGAAAAAACAGATACAGGATGCTCAGGGAAGGGGTGGGGAGGGATCATATGATGAGTGGCATTAAAGGAAGATCAATATGGCAGATCCTGGCAGGACAGATTGGAGGAGGCTAGAAGGCAGACACACCAGTTAGAAATCTACTGTGGTAGACCAGGCAAGAGGTAATAAAGGCTTAGGTGAAGGTTAAAGCAGTTGGAGTGAAAAAGAGAGGATGAATAAAAACCAAAAACCAGTTGCTTAATTTAACCATCAGTGATCTCTAAAATCTGGCCCTAACAAATCTTTTCAGCATTATTTTCCACCAGTACTCTACATGAAACTTATAGAGTGAAAATGGTCGGCTCAATGCTCTCCAAAACAATTTTGTTTATTTATTTATTTAAAGTTTTGAGTTCCTAATTCTATCCCTCTCTCATTCCCTCCCTCCCTGTCCTCCCCCCTCCCCAAGGTTGCAAGCAATCAGTATAGGTTAAACATGTGCAATTATGTAAAACATTACCATAAAACAATTTTGTCCACTCTTATTTTTGTGATTTTGCTTACACTCATGCCTAAATCTGAAACACTCTCCCATTTCTTCTCTGGCTATTTAAGTAATACCCATCTTTCAAGGCCTAGCTAAAGTTTCACTACCACTGTGACATCTTCCCTGTCTGTGACCAATTCACAGTCATCTTTCCTCTCTTGGGATTCTCTGAATTTTCACAGCATCTTTTTTTTTTTTTTGGTCCATGTGGATCATCTGCTACTTATTCTTTACTGTCTTAAGTTGCCCACTATCCCTTAATTGATGTGCAAGCTCCCTAAGAGCAAGGGTGGGGTTTTCTATTTATCCTATACAATTATCTTATGTTAGAGTTTCACATATATATTAGGTACATAACTTCCAAGGTTAGACGTGAGCTTTCTCTTTTTAAAAATGTGTACAGCGGCAGCTAGGTGGAGCAGTAAATAGAGCACCGGCCCTGGATTCAGGAGGACCTGAGTTCAAATATGACCTCAGACACTTACTTACTAGCTGTGTGATCCTGGGCAAGTCATTTAACCCCAATTGCCTCACCCAAAAAAAAGTGTACAGTCTCTTCCTTTCTTCTATGAATCAGACACTTAATTGGTTTCCTGAGTCTCTTAGTTCACATTTTAGAACTGGTTTTGAGAGAGTTTGGTTATCATGACAAGACATTGAAGAGAGATAGCATGTCATAACAGATAAAGAGCTGGCCTTGGGGTCAGAAAGGCCTAGGTCTAACCTCTGACATGTTCTAGCTGTGTAACCCTGGGCAAGTCACTTGACCTCTTGGTTCTCTCCCAACCTCCGACAAGTCTCTCAGACCATAAGTTTCAGAACACTTGTCAGTCTTCACTGGTAGAAGTTGTTTTCTCACCAGGAATTTCCTACACCAATAATTCATAGGTCCAATTAAAAACAAACAAACAAATCACTAATAACTTCCATTAGTTACTGGAGCATTTTGAATGAGATGGATTATTTCACCTTCCATTATATTCAGAATAACACTATAGTGTGTTGTTTAAAAATCTAAATGTGAGTTCTAATCTGTCCCCCCCCCCACTTTTGGGGAGAAACTGGCTAAAATCACTGATAAATTCATCAAGAGTTTAGGCTTTTAAGGGTTTATTAAAAGATATAAGATAGTGAAGAGAGAGAAAGATTGAGAACAGATTCCTTACAGCATGGAAATCCTAGCTTTCCTAACAGCCCACATGAAGTCCTGCCACCAAGCCGATGTTCCGAACCAAAAGAGCCAGATCCCTTCCACCAGCCTCAACTTCCTACTTCAGGTCCTCCTCCCAGAAAATGGGAGGTTCTCCAAATTGATTGGCTGAGAGCAGTCTCCTGTTGATTTCTCAGTCCATAGCCTCTGAGAACACACTCTCCTCAGGGTTGTCCACGTGTGATCTCAATTTAATCATCCTTAACTAGGTTCAACTTCTGAGAACAACACCCTACTCAGGGCCAGCCAGGTGTGGCCCCAATTTAATCATCACAAGTAGGTACTTAGTCTCTCAGTCTGCTCTGAACTTAGATAGATGAACACTCTTTCTTCTATTCTTTTCCTTTTCTGTCTCAGTTTGTCTGTCATTTAACTTATTGTGAGAAATACCTTCATATAAGTAGTGTGATAAAATAATGGAACTTGGCAGATGTCCAGGAGCCCCCACCTGAAGTTTGATTAGGAATTGATTGAATTGGGTGAGACTAAGAGACCTAAGTACCTACTTGTGATGATTAAATCGGGGTCACACCTGGCTGACCCTGAGTAGGGTGTTGTTCTCAGAAGTTGAACCTAGTTAAGGTTGATTAAATTGAGTGGGGGCTCCTGGGCATCTGCCAAGTCCCATTATTTTATCACAATAGTATTAGTCAATTAGAATCCTAGAATCTTAGAGATGGGACTTTAAAGATCACCTAATTCAGCCTCTTCATACCTGAATTTTCTATACAGTATCTGCCTTCAGCTTATACAGCTCTGGTGATGAGAAACGCACCAATCTATTTTCATTTTAGGCAGCTCTGACCATAGAAAATTTTCAATCTATTAAGAGGCAGTTAGGTGGTGCACTGGATAGTGTGCTGGACCTGGAGTCAGGAACACCTAAGTTCAAATCTCAATTCAGGTACATATTAGCGGTGTCACCTCAGTTTCCTCATCTGTAAAAAGGGGTTAATAATGATGATACCTTCTTCTCAGGGTTATTGTGAGGATCAAATAAGATAAAAATTGTAGAGTGCCTAGCACATTGCCTGGTACACAGTAAATACTATAGAAATATCAACCATTATCATCTACTAAACCCAAATCTACGTCTGCAATTTCCACTCTCCTTGCTCAGCTCTGGGGCTAAGCAGACTAAATATAAGCCCTCTTCTATAAAATAGTAGTTTACATATTTGAAAAGAATTACCAATCCTTCTAAACTTTTATCATTCCTAAAACATTTGCATTCCACCAATGGATCCTTATAAGACATGCTTTTGCATACGCTCACCATGGTGGTCCCCCTCCTTTGGACCTACTGTAGCTTCTCCATGCCTTCTCTAAAATAGATACTCCAAACTGAACACGATACTCCAGAGATATCCTGCCAGTTCAGAAACAATAGCCTCTCTTCTCCTGGATGCTATGTTTCTAAGATTCTAAGATTTCATTAGCCTTTTTGGTAGTAATGTTACACTGCTGGCTCATACTGAGTTTGTGATAAATCCCCAGGACTTTGCCACATCAATCACTCAATCAGTCCCCCTCCCCAACTTTGTACTTTCTTAAGTGATCTAAATGCAGAATTTTAAATTATTTTTCTCAACTTGTTAAATTTTGTATGGTTAGTTTCAATCTCTTCAGGGATCTCACTGAGATATTTTTGAATTTTGATTCTTTCTCTCAATTTTGTAACTACCCTTCCCAGCTTGCTGCAGCCTGCAAATATGATAAACTCCCTTACTATGTCTACATGCATAAACTTAGAGGGGCAGCTAGATGGCACAGTGGATAAAGCTCCAGCCCTGGATTCAGGAGTACTTGAGTCCAAATCCGGCTTCAGACACTTATTAGCTGTGTGACCCTGGGCAAGTCACTTGTTGAAAAGAGAACAAGGTCAAGGACAGAGCCTGCTGAAGGCATATACACACATACATGCATGTAATATGTATATGTATATACACATATTTATGTGTGTGTCAATATTTATATATATATTTAATGTATGTATATGTATCTGTATACATATACACATACACATATACATATTGTTCATTCTTACCTATGATTTCATCAGAATGGGGAGCTCTGCAGTGATGAAATTCTTTTATTTACCCCTGTAGATGGATAACTTATCTACAATTTATAGGGAGCTGATTGGGACACTGAGAGATTTAATGACTTGTCCAGGGTCACAGAGACAATGTGTGTCAGAGGTGAGACTTGAACCCATGTCAACCTTACTTTGAGGCTGTACCTCTATGCACTATGCCATACTGCTTTCTAGTGTATCTATCATTGCCTCTCCTTTACAAATGAAGAACCTGAGCCTCAAAATACAAAGTGATTTGCATAGCATCATCTAGCTATTAAGTCTCAGAACTCAAATCTTGTTCTTCTGATTGGCAACACTCTCAACATTTCATTGAGTCTCTTTCACCTTAGGGACATGTACAGGTTTCCAGTTTTATTGCTAAGGCCTTGAATTCCCTAAAGAAGCAAAAGACTTTGGAGGCAACTCTCTTCCCATCAGGCCTGAATTGTCCAATTAATTGATAGAAATAACAGAGGACAAAATTCAGATCTTTTACTTCCCCAAGTCATGTCTCAACCCTTGCTGCTCTTACAGCTTCAGGCCCCACATGTTTGATTCTCTACTCCCTACAAAGCTTAAATAAAAATATACTCTTTATTTCTTTCCAACAAAAGCAAAAGGTTAATCACTTTTACCAATAAAATGAGATTCCTGGGGAATATTTACATTTGGTTTGGTCACCCTGCTAGCATGACTCAGAAAGCTATGAATGTTGCCTACTCTTTCTCAATACAGTGGGCTCCCCTTCTAAAATGACCTTGAGAAAGCACAAGGAGGATATTGGAGATTTTGACAACCTGAATTTCATTTTCATAACTGTACTTTTTGACAGCAAAATCACCATTCTAGGCCAAACTAGGAAGTGGAAATGGCCCAGCCAAAGCCTGAAAAAAAAAAAACAACTGGAAAGGTTTTAACTCCTCATTTGCCCAATAATTCATATTCATTCATATGAAACTGCCAATCAATTTTTTGTTAAGGAAAAAAACACTTCAGCACAAATGGCTTTCATTACATTTAGCTGTAACTTTAAGAAAATTTAATCATCTTAACCTGTTTAGTCTTTTTCCCCTGATGAAAATCATAAGTCAAATCCAAATTTGAGCCAGTTGGAGACTAGCCTCTGTCATCACCTCTGTTTATGATGGTATATTAAAGGCATGAAATGGACTAAAGGAAGAATTACAGTTGAATTTCTTAAGTGTATTCTGTTAACATGGTCTCCTGCAGGAAGAAGAAGGCTGACAGGTTGAAGAATTCATAAATGAGTGCTGTGTAGTTATTATTCTAAACAAGGAAATATTTTCTACCTGTCATGAAGGGTGTTTCTGAGCTGCAGAATAGCTCTTCCTGTGGACATCATCTATAAAATGAAGGGTTTGGATTAGATTCTATCTAAGGTCCCACTCAACACTATGAATCTAAAACAACATATATCTATGATTGAGAAGCGAGAAGAAGAGACAGAGAGAAGCAAAACCACTTTCCCCATCAGTTTTTTTGCCTGAAAGGCCTCCCTAAATTCCTTACTCTATAGGAACAGAGAAAAAGAAAGGAAATTCCAAGGAAATTCATTAACTTCCATCCTGTGCTCTTGGACTGGTTTTCAAAAATGGGAATCTCTTCAGCCCTCTTCCTTTCCTCTCCAGCCAAATAAAAGAGAATTGTCTGTGAGATCTTATTTAAGAGGCCTATAACTAATATTTTTCTTCTACCTTTTCTAGTGATCACACAATGGGACCATCACCAGCTTTAACTCATGAACATGTAGCAAGAATTAACTCCAGCAAGGACCTGACATGGAAAATGATCAATACCAATAATATAGGTAGATCTATTTATCACAATGCTGGAATTTGATTTGGGAGGGGAAATGAAGGACACACCTTAAGATAAATAAATAAAATGACTGAGCCATGCATATGGTGGTCACAAGGTAAGAATACTTTCTGTGGACATGCCTGAGTCTGGGATAGGATCATAGATTATAGAAATTGGAAAGATTATTTGTATCCAGCCACCTCATTTTACACAAGAGTAAATAGGCCATGAAAGAGATGATAGTGTAATAGAAGTAAACAGATGAGTCCTCCTTGTATGTAAGACCCTGGCCCACCTCCAGTAAGAGATAAGACATCTAGCTCAGTGCTTGAAGGACTTTGCATTTTGAGATGATGACCCATTTGATTTATTGGCCACAAGGGAGGAAGAAGTACCCTCTAGGTGGATTTCAAAAGAGCTAGCTGTTCATACCATCTCTTTTCCCTTTGCCTGGCACTTTGCATGCTCAAGTAAAGAGAACTTTCCCCTCACCATTCAGCACACCGCAACATATAACTAAGGCCTTAGGACTGACTGCCTTTTCTGTTTGTATTTTCTTTCCCCTAACACAGGTGACTCAACAGCAATCTTGAGATGTACTTTCTCCAGCCTTGAAGGGAATTTTCTATGCTCCTGGGTCTCTTTGATGGAGCTTACAGGCAACAAGAGGTTTCTGAAACTATACCTTTCTCAGAAAAGATTACAATGATGAGTCCCTGCCCTAGTCTGGTTCACTAGAAAGAATGGACCTTGAGGGAGCTGATCATTCAATGAAAATTCAAAATGAAAGAAAAAAGGCCTATTCTAAGAAAAGCATTTAACAGCTCCATGAAGTGTTACATTTAAAAATGTTTTAAGTATCAATCTGCCTGAAGAATATAATAAGAGTTATAGGTTACTGTATCATTCTTTAAGTCTTTGTCAATATGTGCTTATGAGTCTTGATCTAGGCATTTCTTTCTTGTGGAAGAAATAAATAGCTGTTCTATTCCTACACTGCACATTGAATACGTTTCTACTTCCTCTCCAGGAGACCCTAGACATGAGCTATACTTAAAATTTTAAGGGAGTTTCCCCATGATTCTGAGGTGGCAGATAAAGAGCCAGAACCAATGGGGAAAAAAAGACCCTATCCCCTCTCTTTTCACTAGCCTCTCCCTCCTCAAAAGACTAAATCCAGTGGCCTCATGAGTCCAGATCTGGGGCCTCTTTGTGGGAGAGGGGGAGTGCCTTATCCCTTCTGGGCTGGTGAGGAAGGAAATGAGCATTTATATAGCATCTACTATGTACCAGGCACAGTGCTTAGTACTTTCCATATATTAACTAATTTAATCCTCGAAACAACCCCACAAGGTAAAGACTGTTATTATCCCCATTTTACAGTTCAAAAAACTGAGGCAAAGAAATTTTAAGTGACTTGCCCAGAATGATGCAGTAAGTAAGTGTCTGAGGCTGGATTTGAACTCATCTTCCTGACTCCAAGCCCAGGGCTCTGGCCACTAAACTACCTAGCTGCCTCTAAGTGCCAGTTAGTCTATTGTTTTTTGTTTGTTTGTTTTTTGCAGGGCAATGAGGGTTAAGTGATTTGCCCAGGGTCACACAGCTAATGTCAAGTGTCTGAGGCTAGATTTGAACTCAGGTCCTCCTAAATCCAGGGTCGGTGTTCTATCCACTGCACCACCTAGCTGCCCCCCAGTTAGTCTATTGTTACACAAAATATTGAACTCTTGGTGGGACACCATCTCAAACTCCCCTGACATGAAGATCAGGAGAAAAAGTTCCACAGAACATGTTTTGGAGAGAAAAAGAAGAGACAGTGAGAAAGGAGGTGGCCCTGAGACAAAAAGATCAGGGACACGAACCTGGTTACCTCGATTATCATAGGATGGTAGATTTAGAGCTGGAAGGGACCTATGAGGTCATTCGGCATCCTATTTTACAGATTGGCAAACTAAAGCCCAGAGAAATAAAGGGAGTCACTCACAATCTCAGATGTAGGAGGTGGCAGAGAATTAGTATTCATTTCCTACTACTTCCCCATCAGAACTCTCTACTGCAACCAAGCCAGCTTCTTTATGTTCTTCAGCTCACATCAAAATCATTCTCAAATCTATACCTCCATGTAATCTCCTTGATGCCCTAGCAATCATTCTCCAATTGTCCAAACCTACCCATACATCAAGTCTTACCTCCTTCCATTTTATTCTGTTCTATTGAAGCAACTAAGTGACATGGTGGATAGATAGGGCTTTAGGCTTGGGGTCAGAGAGATCTGAGTTCAAGTCTGACTTCAGAAACTTCCTAGTTAAATGCCCTGGGAAAGTTATTTAAAACTGTCTGTCTCAGTTTTCTTTTTTCTTTTTTGCAGGGCATTTGGGGTTAAGTGACTTGCCCAAGGTCACACAGTTAGTAAGTGTCAAGTGTCTGAGGCCAGATTTGACCTCAAGTCCTCCTGACTCCCAAGCCAGTGCTCTATCCACTTCGCCACCTAGCTGCCCCTGTCTCAGTTTTCTAATCTGTAAAAATGGGGGAAATAATAGCACCCCCCCCCAAGTTGTTATGAGGTTGAAATGAGATGATATTTGTAAAGTGCTTTACAAACCTCAAGGCACTATTTAATGCTGGCTGTAATAATTATTATTACTATAGAATATTAAAATGATATTTCATAATAACAACTACCATCATATATTATAGTATTATCATATAATATATTATAATATACTATATTACATATATTATAATAATTATTATCACCATGATTATTATAATTCACACAGTAGATAGAGCCAGATGGGTAGAGTAGTAGTAGAATAATAGACTTAAGAGTCAGGAAAATCTCACTTCAAATGCTGGTGCGGACATTTAGTAGTGTTATCCCTTAGCATCAGTTTCCTCACTTGTAAAAGGGGAATAATAGCCGTACCCATCTCATAAGGTTGTAATGAAAGTCAAGTGGGATAGCATATGTAAAGTGCTTAGCAAACCCAGTTGTTATTATTCTATTCCATTCAATTCCATTCAACAAGCCTTCCCATATGGACTGTTTCAGCTCATATTAATTTCCCCTTCTAGGCTTGAACTCCTGTAATTAGCAAATGAGCGCTTGATCCTACATACCATTTTGTTCTCTAATTCATAGTATCACAGAATGATGGCATGTTAGAGCTACAAGTAACCTTAGATGTCATCTTAACCAACTCCCTCATTTTTATTGTTTTGTCGTTGTTGCTCCTAATCTTTTCAGTTGCATCCTAATCTTTGTGATCTCATTTAAGGTTTTCTTGGCAGAGATACTGGAGTGGTTTGCTGTTTCTTTCTTCAGTTTATTTTCCGGATGAGGAAACTGAGGCAAAGGGGGTTAAGTGACTTGCCCTGGGTCACACACATCACTAGTGAGCACTAGAGCCAGAACTGGAATCCAGGCCTCTTGGTTCATAGGTCAGAACTCAATCCCCAAATGTTGACATATTTTCCTCCCAGTCAGATCTTAACTCCTGAAGGATAGGAATAATCCAGAACAGGACTGGGAACTTGGACCATACCCCAAAGATACTTACTGATTGACTGACGGACTGGTTGATTGTTGGGGATAAGGGATGTGTGTGGAAAACATGATAATTTTGTCTCTGATAAGGCAGAAGGAAACTTGTGCTTATGTTGTCGAATCCAGGAGCTCTCGGAGGTGTTCCAATGCCTCCTGTCTTTTCCATAAGGAAGTTGAAGATCTGGGAGTTCTCTGAGCCCAGTAAGATGTTTTGTTTCCATTCGCCAGATTGGTAGCCTTGTTTCAGTACACAGTGTCACTGATGAGAACAGCAGTTTTCCTCGGTGAGAACCAAACCCTTTTGCACTGCAACGGTTGTGATAAACGTCGCCTCTGTGGTTTGCCCAAACCAAAACAACTCCCTGTTTATTGAGCAATTAAACAACGGACTCACCCTGGAGAAAGGGGGCTGAGATAAGAGGGCTGGCAGCTGGGGCAGGTCAACTTTCCTCGGAAGCCTGGGTCCCATGGGAATCAGAACTGGGCTGAGCCCAGGCTGATAAGGCCAAGGAAAGTGGGAATAGGGCCTTCCACTTTAGACCCAGACCCTGATGGCTTCATGAGGCCACTTGCCTTCCTCCTTGTTCCAAGAATAAAAATGAACATTTTCATCAGAAAATTGCAATGAAAACAACCTTGATTTGCTATTTGAGTATTGATGGCATGGGGGCGGGGGGGGGGGGGCAGATTGTCTTAGAGATAAAATCATCCCAGAGAAATTGCCTTGAGAATCATATCATAGGACTATAGATCTAAAGGTAGAAGGGACTTCAGAGGCTATCTAGTTGAATGCCTTAATTTTACAGATAAGTTATTGAGACCCAGAGAGGTTAAATGACTTGTGTGTTGAGTAGAAGAGCTGAGATGTGAAATCAGTTCATAGATTTAGAGCTAGAAGGGACTATAGAACCATCTACCCGATAAGGAACTGAAGCCTAGAGAGTTTAAGTACATTGCCTAAAATCAAATGGGAGAGGGTGGCTAGGTGACGCAGTGGATAGAGCACAGGCCCTGGAGTCAGGAGTACCTAAGTTCAAATCCGGCCTCAGACACTTAACACTTACTAGCTGTGTGACCCTGGGCAAGTCACTTAACCCCAATTGCCTCACTAAAAATAAAAAATAAATCAAATGGGAGAGCTAGATAGCTCAGCGGGTAGAGAGCTGGACCTAGAGCCAGGAAGAACTGAATTCAAATCTGGTTGCAGACACTAGCTGTGTGATTCTGGACAAGTCACTTAACCTCTATTTGCCTTAATCTACTGGAGAAGGAAGAGGCAACCACTCCAATATCTTTGTCAAGAAAACCCCATGGCCAGTATTGGTGTGATATGGTCCACCAGGTCACAAAGAATCAGACCTTATTGAACAGCAACAAAGCAGAATCAGGATTTGAACTTGGGTCCTCAGACACCAATCTAACATGTTTTCCACTACAATAAGCAGCCAAGGTTTGCAAGCTACCTCACCTTTCATTGTGTATCAGAATGGTATAATCAGAAGGCTGATGTATGTATGCTGTATGCTTTTTGGGGGGGGGCAATGATGGTTAAATGATTTGTCCAGGGTCACACAACTAGTAAGTATCTGAGGTCGCATTTGAACTCAGGTCCTCCTGAATCCAGGGCCGGTGCTTTATCCATTGATCCACCTAGCTGCCTCTGCTGTATGCTTTTTAAAGTGCACTCACATGTATTATATCATTTGATTATTATGGCCACTTAGTGAGGGAGGGAGGGAGGGCAGGAATCTATTTTACAGAAAAAGGAAGTTGAGACATTAAAAGAGAGATGACCAGGTAGAATGTCAGACTGCATAGACTGATGAGGGAGACATTTTTGGATGTGAGGAGGCTTTTTCATAGTTCATCAAATCCCCACAGAATTCTAAAAATACCATCTCTTCTGTCTACACACACTAGTCCTTTGTTGTTATTTCATGAATCCTGTGATTTCATTCATGTAATGAATGCCCTGCATAAGCAACATCCCCTGCCAGTCTCGTTAGATTGTCACCTTTTGCGTCCCTTACAGTCTGAGAGACCTGCCTAGGTCACTGAGACACTAAATAACTTGCTCAGTGCCACACAGTCAGTATGTCAGTGAGTGGCAGGACTTCATCCCGGTCTTGTGGAATCTGAGCCCACGTCTCTATTTACTGTTCCAGGCTGTGATTACCAAATTATGATTTTACAATAATATTGAATTTATTGTTTTCTTAGAATCTGTGTTTTCATCACAGTAAGGCACTACCACCCCCATAGTCCTCCTTTGACATATGCTGACTCTATGACCCTTAACTCCGATGTGCCTCAGATGACTAAGACCACAAATGGCAGAGAAAATGTCTGTTTGCACTGATGGAGGAGATTCCCCACATGATGCTTTCTATACTAGTGAAATCACAGGTTCAGTCAAAATTTAAAATACAATAACTTCCCATATTGCTATTTCTATCATCAGTGTAGCTATGTCACTCATATGTTCTTACAGTCCTAGGGTATACTGAGAAGTTTGAGAATCACACAGTTATATGCATCAGAGGCAGCTTTTGAGCCCAGCTCTTCCTGACTCCAAGAACCCTTTGCTATCCTCTAAGCCACATTGCTTCTAAAGCAAAGCTTCTTAAACTGTGGGTTGCAACCCCATATGGGGCCATATAACTGAATGTGGGGATCATGAAAAATGTGGCAACAGTAAAAGGTTATGTAAACCTATTTTATATACCTATGTACCTGGGGTCGCTAAAAATTTCTCGGGCAAAAAGGGGTTGCAAGTGGGAAATGTTTAAGGAGCCCTGCTGTACAATACTTGATTAAGACACATTTATTTTGGTACCTGTTTTTACAGAAGCTGTATTTTCAATCTGGTAGGTCTAACTTAAAAACTATATTTTTATTTTCATTAATCTCTAACAAAAACTTTGTATTTTATTCAATTAAAAAAACCATTTTTCAAGGAAAAGGTCCAAACAGAGTGCCAAAGAGGTATGTCACACATACACTCATACACTTACACACACATGTATACACACATACACATGTGCATGCACAAGGTTAAAAATCTTCTGCTATTACTAGCTTCACTGAAAACTAAGCTTCTAGACTCATTGCTTCTCTTTTTAAAAATGTCTTTATTTTATTCTGGGGCAGCTAGGTGATGCAGTGGATAGAGAACTGGCCTGAAGTTGGGAGGAACTGAGTTCAAATCTCACCTCAGACACTTACTAGCTGTGTGACCCTGGGCAAGGCACTTAACCCCAATTGCCTTAAACATGCAGAGCCTCTCCAGTCGTCCTGATATATAAGTTGCCACTGAACCCAGATGGTTCTGGAGGAGTGAGGTTGGTGATCTTGAACAGCCTCCTTCCCTCACTTAAACCTAATTCAGTGTAAGTTATGACACCACCCCAATGTCATAGTCCTCTTTGAGAATGAAGGACAAACAACAACAACAATTTATTTTACCCTGAACTTAAAAAATAAGACAAACATTTCCATAACATAGTAGAATAAACAAAAGAGATGATTGTACATAAAACTGCAACTATATTATGTACAACTTGCTATTCCTTTTAAATATATAATAAAGTTATCATTTTACTTTCTTTTTTACCCTTTTTCTTTTCTTTTCTCTACCCTGACCTGGAGATGGCTACCAACACAAATATGTGTGTATGTATATATGCATGTATGTATATCCACACACATAAATGGACACACACATGTGTATATGTATGTGCGTATGTAAAACCATTCTATACATACTTCTATCTATCTGTTCTTTCTCTGAATGCAGATAGCATCTTCATATATATTGTAATATACATTGCTTCTCTCAAACTTGACTTGAAAATGCTATGGGATCAATTTCCTTGCCCCTCTCATCTGTTTCCAACTTCCCATCTCCAGAAGTCCCCCATCATCTCTTAATTCTTCATGATGGCTGGCTTCCCACTGATGCAAAGAGCATGACTATTTGCACCAAAGCTGGGACAGGAGATATAGCCCCTGGTTCTCATGGAAAACCACCATGGAATGGGGGCTCTGTTCTCATTGGTTCACAGAGCTATACTCTTTCTCTGTTATTCCTGATTAACCCTGGCCATGAGGGGCTGCAAAGGCCATGAAATGTATGTCTGATAGAATGTCTGATTGCTTTAGTTAAAAGTTCAGCCTTATTTACATCAAGCCACACAGCTCAAGTTCTCGAGTTTCAGAGTTTGGCTGAGACCTTGGGTCAATCTGGCACCTTCCCATATATGGTTGGGAGAACAGAAATTCAATTTAACTTGGTATTGCCCCAGATACATCTTCTGGCTTTGTAATTATTTGGTTTTCATCCCATTTTCTTAGCCGACTTTCCAGCCTAAATAGGATAATCAATTCATTTGCATCTCTATTTTTTTCCTACTTTTGCATTTAAATTGGTTACTTTAGGACAACTGCCTTGTTATTGCAAGAGGTGGGAGAGGAATGCAGAAAGGGAGGAAACCCAGATACCCTGTTGCCAACTTTGAAACTTTGCCAAGGCTAGCATTGTTTATCTCATTCTCACAGGATTCTAGGTAGGGATGTGCCAAGTCCTAGGGCCCTTGTGTCCTTACTCTTTGGAGAAGTTTTTCTAATACCTTACCTGATGCCTTTTGCTGTACTCTGGGGGGACAGAAAGCACAGGCTGGCTTGGGATGGACAAAAAATACAGAATATGCATGGGAGTATTTCAGTTCAAATTAATTCAGTAGGTCTTACTTTGCTGTCCAAACTTACTTCATTTGTGGGATACTGTCTCCACTGCTGCAGAAACTCCTCATCTGTCAATTAAAGTATAAGAGGATTACCGAAAGTAGGGAGAGATTAAGTGACTTCCCCAGAATCATGTAGCTGATGTGTGGTAGAGGTAAGACATGCACCAGGTCTTCCTGACACTGTTACACCAGTTTTTCTTTCCTTTGGGTCTTTATCAAGAGTATATTATATTAAAACAAACAAACAAACAAACAAAAAAAAACAACAACAACAAAAGAGAGTGTATTATATATCCAGAGAACCCATGTGGCATTGCAGATGGCCATGGAATCAGGGAGTCACACTGCCTCAGCCTCTTCACCTTCAAGCAGAAGCACACAGCCTTACAATGTCCTGGGGGTTTACTTTCTTTCTTTTTTTTTATTTTTTGGTTGGGCAATGAGGGTTAAGTGACTTGCCCAGGGTCACACAGCTAGTAAGTGTCAAGTGGCTGAAGCCGGATTTGAACTCAGGTCCTCCTGACTCCAGGGCCAGTGCTCTATTCACTGTGCTACCTAGCTACCCACTCCCTTTACTTTCAAACTTCTATAGTATTATTGATAGGTACTATTCTTTTGCAGAACCATAACTAGGGCAGTATTATTGGATGGGGTTGGCACCAAAATTGAGAACTCAAAAATGTAAAATGATGATTTTAAATGACTTTTATATAAATACAAAATATATATACTATTCATAAATATAAATATATAAAAAGACAAATGAAATTTACATTTTGACAGCATAATTATCCCTTTAGTAGTCTACCCCAAGTCCCACATCCCATTGGTATGGTACTCTGACCTCATTTGTGGAGATCAATGCCCAGAACATTTCACAAGGGACAGGGTAGAAGTGATGAGGATGGGGAAGAGGAGACAGTCACTCCTCTTTGAGCTCAAGATTCTCTTCGTGTTTCTTTAGGCTCTCCAGTCATTTCAAGTACTTCCAGTTTCTTTGAGAGAGAAGATGGATGATGCCAACCCCATTTTAGACTGCTGAAGGAAAAATCTCTGAGAAGAAGCTGACATAGGAGGGGTTGACACTATCATGTCCCTGTCTGCCACTTCATATACTAGAGACTTCAGGTAACTTTCCCTTGGGTGAGATCTAGGACTCTCTTTTTAGTTGAGCTTGGTTACCTTGCTCTCAGAGGGAGAGCTCCTTCCCTCTTTATTGTCTGATATATACTATCCTATGAATACTTTCTCTGATTTCTGTTTTGCTCTTTTAATAAATAGATTTCTTTGCTATTTGCTTTGTATGTTCATTTTGGAATTTGTATTTGGTGGGAAAGGGGTCAAGCTTTGGATATAGAGCATAGGGTTCTGCTTCCTGCATTAATGAAATAGCCATCAAAAGTCAAGTTGAAGCTGAAAACCATATCCCCTGGCCTCACAATATTTGTTTATGGGAACAATTAGATATAATTCTAGCCCCTGAGCCTCTGAGGAGAGCTGTGGGACCATGCATCTGACCCCAACCATCCTGGCAGGAATTAAAGTCTCCCTTGGAGAAGTTTGCTGGGGAGGGGGGGAGAAAAGGCCAGAGATTTCTATTCTGTCTCCATTTCAGCCACACAGACACTGTCATCCTACATGTAGGGGACTGCCCTAGCAACATAGTATAGAAACTAGTCAGAATACTTAGTTAAATTAGGAAGCTATAATATGTTTTGCATAACTTCACATGTATAATTGATATTAAGTTACTTATTTGCAAGGAATGAGGGAGGGAGGGAAGGAGAGAATTTGGAACTCAAAATTTCAAAAAATGAATGTTTTTTTCTTTTTGTGAGGCAACTGGGGTTAAGTGACTTGCCCAGGGTTACACAGCTGGTAAGTGTCAAGTGTCTGAGGCTGGATTTGAACTCAGGTATTCCTGACTCCAGGGCTGGTGCACTATCCACTGTGCCACCTAGCTGCCCCAACAAATGAATGTTAAAAATGTTTTATGTGTAGTAGGGAAATATTTTTTAAAATAAACATATATTGGAAAAATAAATTAGAATGCTATCAATTGATATGCTTTCCCCACTTCTTTACTTTCAAGTGGAAGTATGTATACCCAGTGATAGCCTTTCAATGTCCTGGGAATTTCCCTGGCGGGGTGTCAATGTCAAGGATCTCTTACCCCATTTGAGGAAATATGGCATTTATAAACTTCCCTCTGACATTTAAAAATTATTTTCTTGTGTTATTATTTAATTCCCATGTTGTCCTCACAAGCACACAGGTTTACAAGGCTAAAAACACAATTTCATTTTCAAGTTAATGGAAACAGATAGGATATAGAAACCAAAGTACATAGAAATGTGAACAATCCTCTTGCTAAAAACTTATATGAATATGATCTCTATGACTTGCAGTACTGTCCTGGATAGGGCTCCAGTCAGGAGCAATGGAAGTTTATTCTACAGCACTGGGGCTCTCCTACACAGCATTCCTTTGCTGAATTGCTTGCTTTCCATAACTCTTGCCTCCCATATCTCTCAGCAAGCATTGCCCCATTTCTGTTCCCTATCAATGTTCCCAGTCTCTAACCCCTTCTGCTAATGTACTGTAGATTTCTGCACATCCCAGCAAGTGACAATTGCTTACCCACTGTTCCACAGCCCTGACTTCTACTCCAATCTCATTATGTCAGCTTCCCATTCTAGTTGTTAACTCTATACTTCAGCAGTTCCCCTTTCTTCCACCAGATGGTGGTCATCACCTGTATTCTTGGCTTTCTTCCTCTGTTTTTCGCTCTCTGCAATTTAGCTCTCTGGTAGATGACACTGGGGACAGCTAGGTGGCGTAGTGGGTAGAGTGATGGGCCTGGAGTCAGGAAGACCTGAGTTCAAATTCAACCTCAGACACTTACTAGCTGTGTGACCTTGGGCAAGTCATTTAACCCTGTTTACCTCAGTTTCCTCATCTGTAAAATGAGCTGGAGAAGAAAATGGCAAACCATTCCTGCATCTTGGCCAAGAAAACCTCAAGTGAGGTCACAAAGAGTAGGACACAACTGAACAATAAAGATGGCACCTTTCTCAGAGGACCAGATCACTAACCCACTTATCTGACTTAGATGGGGATGATTCTCTAAAACTGTTTATTAGTTTTTTTAAAATCCCACATCTCTATTATTTTAAGCTTTCTTTTGTACATGATTCCTATAGCCTGATACTGTTTATTTCATTAGGATTTGGGGGGGGGCAGGTGGTGGTATGGAAGAAATATAGGAATTCCACCTTTTGGTATCACTCAAGCAAGCCTGTCTTTAATCTCATGAAAATTTAGGAAGAAATAATGCCATTTATCCCCTCTATCTCCTGAGTGACTGGGCCTTATGTCTACATCTTATATCAGCACATCTCTATGAGTCTCAGGTCTAAAGAAGCACCCCAGCAATCTCCCTAGTTGTCCCTCCATCCTTGATAACAGAATGACATATGCTGAGTGGAGGGAGAGATGTGTAGTACCTGCTACACTTGGCTAATTAGTGAGATGCAAGCTTGGACTTGATGGGGAGGGCAGAGTGGTAAGAAGTGGTTGAGGGATCAAGTAGGGTTTTTCTGGAAAGCTAAAAGGGATAAAACTCAGAACATGAATTCCCATTGGTGAGTCCAGAGGGTAGAATTGGGATTGATGGGTAGAAATCACAAGGAGGTAGTTTTGAATTCAATATAAAGACAAGTTCTAACACCTGAAATTGTCCAAAAATGGAGAAGAGGGCCTGTCTTATGAGCAAGTAAGTTCACTTTCACTAGAAGCATTCGTGCAAAAAGTGGAAGACTACATCCCAGAGCTGGTACATATAAGCTGGAGGTTCTTATATTGACCAGAAAATAAATTTAATTAATTAATAAATGCGTGTTGAATTGTTGAATGGGGAGTTGGAAGAGATGACCTCTAAAGCTCTTTCCAATTGTAAGGTTCTATGATTCCATATTTTCTTTTCTATTCCCCCATTGTTCTTAGCAGGGTGCTGGCACACATTAGGTCTTTAGTCGATGTTTGATTGTTTGATTGATTGAATGACAAGGTAATAGTGGAATTTAAGTGAATTTTCTCTCTTCTTCCTTCTTGTAATATATTTCCATTATATTCCTTTTCTTGGAAGGGCATCACAAGTCATAGGCCACAATTGAATTTAGCTGTTCTTTTTGCTCTCCAGAACCTTCCTCTTGGCAGAAAGAAGATTCTGCCTCCCTTGCATTAGACAGGGTCTATTTCTTTACAGTCTCAGATGCTGTGTTAGTATGAGAAAACTGATTCAGAAGGACGTGAAGCAGCTGATCCTGAACCTATGTCAAATTATGAACATGGAAGATGGCCAAGCTTGATCATTCAAACCTCTTCTAGAGTTTTGAGGCTTAGTTATTTGGATTGACTGATAAATCAAATCTAGTCAAGTCAACAGACTTTTATCAAGCACCCACTGTGTGTCCAGTATATTTGTCAAGAAACTCTAAATGGGGGTCACTAGGAGTCAGATGCAACTGATTAACAGCAACACCATTTATTGGGCAGCTAGGTAGCACAATGGATAGAGTGCTGGGCCTGAAGTCAGGAAGACTCATCTTACTAGGTTCAAATCTGGTCTCAAACACTTAGCTGTGTGATCCTGGACAAGTCATTTAATCCTTTTTGTCTCAGTTTCTTCATCTCTAAAATGAGCTGGAAAAGGAAATAGCAAACCATTCTAATATCTTTGCCAAGAAAACCCCAAATGGGGTCAGGAAGAATCAGACACCACTGAAAAACAACTGAACAACAACAAATGTGTCAGGCTCTGTCTTAAGCACTGGAAATACAAAGAAAGAAACAACAACAAAAATCCAACATGTTCCTGCTCTTAAGTTTACAGTCTAACAGGGGACGCAATATGCAAACAATTATGTACAAACGACATATAGACAGAATTAATAGGGAAAATTTTAGAAGGAAGGCATGGGCATTAAGATGGACTGAGAAAGGCTTCTTTCAGGTGGTAGGATTTTATCTGAGTCAGAAAACAGAGATGAGAAAGATAATTCCAGACATGGTGGATAAACAGAGAAAACGCATAGAGTTAGCAGATGAGGTGTTTCTGCGTACTGAATAGCCAGGAGGGAAGTGTCACTGGATTCCAGAATACAGATCTGGGGGTAAGGAGTAAGAAGACTGGAAATGTAGGTAGTGTTCAAGATATGGAGTGCTTTAAAAGCCAAAAAGAGTATTTTTTATTAGATCTGGAGGTAATAGGGAGCACTTAAAGTTTGTTGATTTAGTCATTTTTCAGTCAGGTGCAACCCTTTGTGACCCCATTTGGGGCTTCCTTGGCAAATATACTGGAGCGGTTTGCCATTTCCTTATCCAGCTCATTTTATAGATGAAGAAATTGAGTTACACAGGGTTAAGCGACTTGCCCAGGGTCACACAGTTAGGAAGTGTTTGAAGCCAGATTTGAACTCAGGAAGATGAGTCTTCCTGACTCCAGACCCAGTGCTCTATCCATTGTGACACCTAGCTGCCCCTGACATAGTCAGATATGCACTTTAGGAAGATCATTTTGACAGCTAAGTAGAGGATCAGCTGGAATGGAGAGAGACTTGAGGCAGAGAAATCAATCAGTAGGCTATTTCAATAATCCAGGCAAGAGGGGAGGGACTTTGATCCAGAAGTGATCTCCTTCTAGCTATAATATGCTCAGGCCTCCCCAAATCTAAGAAAACATCACATCTCTCTCCTCCCCATTCACTGCTAAGCACCTTACCTGATACCTCCACTTCCTTAATCTTTTGCAATCTGGCTTCCACCACCCCCACCCCTCTATTGAAACTGTTCTAAAGGCATTAATGAATTACCAAATTCAAAGCCCCTTTTCAGACTTCATCTTCAAAGATCCCTCAACAGCATTTGATTTTATTGATCACTTCCTTTTGATACTCCCTTTAGACACTATCTCCTCCCTTGTCTTCAGAGATTCCACATTCTGCAATTTCTTATAACTCTGTAACCACTCCTCTTTTTTGCTGACTCTTTGTCATCTTCCCAACTGCTTATTGTGACTTTTCCTCCAAGGTTTATCCTTGTCCCTCTTCTCTTCTCTGCTCTCCACAATCTGCCCTATGGTAATCTCATTCAATTCAAAAGCTTCAAATATCAACTATGCAGAGACTTTAACCTTTTTTGTGGCATGAAGCTATTTGGTTATCTGGGGAAGCCTATGGACTCTTCAGTATATATATATATATATATATATATATATATATATATATATATATATATATATATATATATATATATATATATATATATATATATATATATATATATATATATATATATATATATATATATATATATATATGTATGTATGCATGTATGTATGTACGTATGTGTATATATATATGTATGTATGTATATAAATGGAAAGAAATGCTAAATTTCAGTTAGAGATCAGTGAAAATAGAGATATATATTTTTTTCCTATACAGACTCCCTGAAATCTTTTCATGGGCCAGCTTAAAATCTGATAGAGATGATTCCCAAGCTCAGAACTCTAATTCTAGCATCTTTTGTTAGCTGTAGACCCAGAATATCTCCACTTGAATATCACAGCAGGACATCAAATCCAACAATTCTAACAAGAAATTTATTTCTCTTCCTTCTAATTTCACTATTTATGGCTATGGTACCACCATTCAGCTAGTCTTCCACATTCCCAGCCTTAGGGCTAACTTTTAATCCTTCTCTTTCCCCTCATATCCAGTCAGTATTGAATCTATTTCTTCATCTCTTCCCTTAATTCCACCATGTCATTGTCATTGCCAAACCCTGATTTCCAATGGCCTACACTATTTCAATGGTGTCCTAACATGTGCTTTGATCTCCACTTTCTGTCCCTTTAGTCAGTCCTCCCTTAAACAGACCAGGTTTAAGTCCTTTTTCTGTCATCTCTTAGTTATGTGACATTGGACTGGCCACTCCTTCCCTTTGGATCTCAGTTTATTTATTTATAAAATGCAAGACTCCAAATAAATGACATTTAAGGATCTTCTAGTTCACAATTTCTGTGATTTTAGAATTCTTTGATTTCCTGAATGATTTCTCCAACATCCCTAAGAATGGAGCCAAAGAAGAGATATTGTGAGCAGCTCTTTTCACTATCAAAACTAGTGAGAGCCAAACATAAGGATTATGTTCAGAATATATTCTTGGAAGTTGTTTTAGCCAAGAAGTCAAAGAGCTATATTCCAGCCCAGGGGATGGTAGATGACTCAGGTCCTGAAGCACAGAATGATTTGTCATCCAAAAGCCCCCAAAACACGGCAGAGAAATCTTGATGAGTAGATCATGGAAGACAATGTGAATTCTCTGGCGTTTGGTAAAGAGATTTTCAGTTTAATGATACCATAGCCAGATGTTATGCCCTCTAAAAATAGCTGGTGCTGTAATCTTCCTCCAGCTAATTGTTTTAAGAGATCACTGAGTGCCATCTGGAAGTTGGACTTGTCAGTGTACCAGTATGTATCTCCAATTATCTCCAGGACATTTCTCCAACGCAAACTCCACAACAGAGGAAGCAGCAGCTGTCTTCATTTACTCGCTCTCTTTCCTGGGGGTGAGCTGCTTAGTTGTTGGTTAAAGCCTGGCCCAAAGAATTGGGGTTCCTTAGCTTCTGCTTAAAGTATATTGTGATTGTGAAATGGGGAAAACTATAGGCATTTGTGGGGGAAAAATTCTTGGAGATGCTTGGGAAGGGAGCTGCTTGTGGAATGAGAACTATTATCCTCTGTCTGTCAAGAGGGAGACAATGAGAAGAAGCAGATAGATGCTTTTCTTTATTTTCATCCCAGAGCAAAGCCATGAGCCAGGTCACGCCATTTGGAAGGGAGCAGATGGCTGTTGGCTTGGGTCATGTTTCCTTAGTTCTGGGTCCTTCTCATTAAATTCACCTTGGCTAGAGTAGTCAATGCTGCCAGTGCAGCCTGGACAAGTCTCATGACTACTCAGTCCCAGATCATACTTTCTTCACAGTCTCAGTGGCATTGTTTCTTGTGAAGTTCAAGGCATTACTGATGGAAAGAGCTCTTAGAACCACACAACAGCTGATAAGGGTCACATAGGTATCCTAATGGGTAAGTGAAGTATTTGAGGAAATAAAAAAAAAAAGAGCACCAAGTAGAGACAATTGATCTATGTTTGTTGGAAATGGAAATTTTTTTTGTCTTTCTTTTTATTTATTTGGAATTTTATTTTCCCAAATTATATGTAAAAACAAATTTTTATATCAATTTTTAAAAAACTTTGTGTTCCAAATTCTCTTCCTCCCTCCCCACCCCCCACTTAAGAGCTCAAGCAACTCAATATAAATTATACATGTGTAGTCATGCAAAACATTTACACATTAGCCAGGTTGTGAAAGAAAACAGACAGAAACAAAACTTTAGATAAAGGAACTAACAAAATAAATTATGCTTCAGTCTGTATATATACCACCAGTTCTTTCTCCGTAGATGGACTGCATTTTTCTTAAGTCCTTCAGAGTTTTATTGGATCATTGTATTGCTGAAAGTAACTAAGTCATTCACAGAAGATCATCTTATAATATTGCTGTTATTTTGTAAACAGTACATTTCACTTTTCATCAGCTCATGTAAGTCTTTCCAGGTTTTTCTGATAGCATCCTGCTCATCATTTTTTTTATAGTAAACTACATTTATATAGTACTTTAAAGAGAGAGGAAAGTATTTATTTGTTTTTATTTTCTCTCTCCCTCTTGAGTTGAAAAAGGTGGGGTAGAGGAAATCACCCTATATATGAGTAAATTGATCTTCCAGGACACCAAGGTGGCCAAACTAAATAGAGTGGCACTGGATGGATCCTTAGAGATCAGTTAGTCCAGCTCCTTAATTTTCAAATGTAAGGAAACTAGGACCCTAAGAGGCACAGTGACTTATCCAAGGTTGTGGAGGTAGTAAATTGCAGAGCTGTGTCTGGGTATGCTGATTCCCACTCCAAAATTATTTCCTCTCTAACCATGCCTTTCTTTAACATTCTAATATCACTTAGACACTGAACCATGAAATCTAGCACCTTGAAAGATCATCTAATTGTTTAATATATGTAAATCCCATCTCTTCAACTAGGTTGTAAGCTCCTTGACAGAAAGTACTATGCCTTCTTCTCTTGTCTCCCCTTACCCCAAAACCTAGCACAGGGGTGAGAACATGGGTTGACTTTCCTAAGGTTCAGTGTCCCGAAGTTACTTCACATCAACATGAGACCACTCTCAACCAATCAGCTTGAAGCAGTGTGTGAGGCAGTTGTTTTTTGTCAGTTGGTTTTGTGAGTTAGTGGTGGGAACCTCGTAGGGTTGGCAGCTGAACCAGGAGTGGTTGAGGTAGTTAGAGTTTTCCTATTCTTTCAGAAACACTTGTTCTCTCTTTGTTAACCTCTAATAAATATACATATACATATCTATCTATCTATCTATCTATCTATCTATCTATCTATCTATCTATCTATCTATATATATTTTTTTTTCAGGGCAATGGGGGTTAAGTGACTTGCCCAGGGTCACACAGCTAGTAAGTGTCAAGTGTCTGAGGCCGGATTTGAACTCAGGTCCTCCTGAATCCAGGGCCAGTGCTTTATCCACTGTGCCACCTAGCTGCCCCCCAACCTCTAATATATTTTAATAAATGTTTAATACCTAAACTATTAAACTGTTGTCCTAGTTAGCTTTCCCCACACAGAGGACAGATAGGGTAACCACGCACATTTAGTTTTACCCATCACAGTTTGTAATAGGATCTTAGGAAATTGTTTGTTCTTCATTATCAAAGAGGACCATGACATCAGGGTGATATCATGATTTGCACTGAATTGGATTTAAGTGAGTGAGGGCTCTGCGAGGTCACCAACCTCACTCTCTCCTCTAGAGCCATCTGGATCCAGGCAAGTGGCAAGATATATATCAGGACAACTAAAGATGGCCCCAGATGTTTAAGTCAATGTTTAAGGCAAATGTCTGAGGTAAGATTTGAACTCAGGTCCTCCCAATTTCATGGCCAGTGCTCTATCCACTGAGCCACCTAGCTGCCCCTGGATCTTAGTAAATAGTTTGTAGATGATTAATAAACTGTTTTATGGTTACTTTCATTCATTTGCAAATGCTGAGTGGCAGATATTAGAAATTGAAAAGAATCTTGGCCTGATTTCAACTTACTCTGTGCCCTCCCAAGGTGAAACGGGAGCTATTAAGTACTTAGCAACCATAAAATTTGGAAAAAGTGAGTGTAACTCAAAGCTATAACTAGGAATTCTGGTGCCTAGGTCAAATTCAGTTGAGAAGAATGATTGTGGGGTGGGAAAGGATGGAGATATAGCAAATAATCCACCCTAGGCAGGTATGGACTTGAGGCAGCTAGGTTGCATAGGGAGTAGATTGCTGGATATAGAGTCAGGAAGAGCTGAGTTCAAATCCTGCCTCAAACACTTTCTAACTCTACAAACCTGGGTAAATCACTTAACTTCTTTAATCTTCACTTTCTTCATTGGCAAAATGTGGAAGTTGGATTTGATGGTCTCCATTCAAGGTTTCTTCTGTCTATATATTTATTAACTTCTCATTCATTTTCTGGATCCTGTAGCATGAGCAATCATTCCTGAAGTATGAACATCTAATCTGAAGAAGTGGGGGAGTGGGCGCAGGGATTGGCAGCAGAATAGGGGGAGATAAACCATGGGAAAAGGATAATATACCTAGCAGGGATAGCAAGTAGTACCAGGGCCTCAGAACCAGAAGAACACTTCAGAGCACTCCTAAATCTTGTTGTCCTGGGTCAAAGCTCAGCCTAGTTATGGTTCTAGCCACAGAATGTCAGCACACCTGGACACATACCCAGGCCATGCTCTCTGCACATCTATGTCTCCAGCACAACTCCCTCAGAGTGCCTAGACCTTCCCTCATAGTACCCACTGCTCCTCCAAGATGCTTCTAGCTCCTTACACAGGACCTGTAACTCTCTCCAAGGAGCAGTTTACCCATGTAAGTTCTCTGGTTTATTTAACACTTTGAATTATTCTCTCTGTGACCTTGGGTTAGGGGAAAAAGCAGATATTTCTGCTTGGTGAGTAATTGAGGACATGTAACAACTAATTATTGGCCATAATTCTTCCAGGTCAAATGCTGTCAAACTGGCATCCAGCTATTAACTTGTGTGATGAGTAGAAACATAAGGTTTAACATCTTTCCCCAGTTCTCTAACAGGCTGAGCAAAAAGCCTAAGCCTGGCCCCTGCTTCAGTGAAGATGGCAAGGGAGCTTAGCTTCATGATTTGTTTGTTGTTGTTTTTTGTCAATGAAACAATTGATAGATTGACCAAGCTCACTCACAAACTCTGTTTGTTCTAGAGCAGTGGGGTCAAACTCTAATAGAAACAGGGGTCATTAATCATACATAAGGATCCCTCCAAGTGTCATATTGACTTAGAAAATCATGTTAACACTGCCTATATTTTATTGTATTTTTATTTATTTTGTTAAATGTTTTCCAATTACATTTATATCTGGTTCCTGGTATTGTGGACTTCCTGTGGCCTGCATGTTTGAACCTCTGCTCTAGAAAAACTGATACTGTCTTCCCATTATTTCTTTTCCCAAGAAACTAGTTTTTTGTTTTTAAATAAAGCCCCATTTTCTAGTTTTCCATGTGAGTTTTTATTTAGTCCTTTTAGAGCAAGGGTTCTTAAAACCTTTTTTTGTATCATATACTGCTTTGGCATTCTGATGAAGCCTATGGACTCCTCAGAATAATATTTTGAAATCCATAAAATAAAACATGTAGGATTACAAAGGAAATCATCTATATTGAAACACACTTTTTAAAAGTTCAAGGACCCCAGGTTAAGAAGGTCAGTTAGGACATAGTTCCTTGGAATTCAGTTGAACTCAAATAGACCCTGAGTACACCCAGAGCTGAGTTCAAGTGAAAACCACCTGCCTTGCCACTTAATTATTGCAGTTTGCTCTTGGAACCAGAGGTGGCCACTTTTCCATAGCAAAACCTTTTTCTGGGAGCACTGCATAATGGAAATTGTGAGAGAGGTAAAAAGGTAGAAAAAAAATAACCCAGCAGCATCTTCCCTCCAGAACTCCTTAGGCTTTGTGTTCATAGACAGAATTGTGGGAAATGAAGTGAATTCCAAATGAAAGAAGAGCACCTGCTGGAATTAACTAATCTGATCAGATTCTGTCTTCTTTTCATATTAGGTTCAAAGCAGACATACATTTCAGACTGATGAGAAGAGTTATATTGTAATATAAGAAGGAAATGCCCAAAGGCGAAGATGAGTTTATATTTGTAGACTGCTTTGCTCTTCTCACATATTTCAAAAGTCTATGAATTTATCACTGTGGGTTCTCCCATAACTAACAAAGACAAAACCTCTTGATGCCTTTAATAGATGGACTTAATGTTTATGCCCCACCCTACTCCCAAATCATCACCAAGTAGTCACTCTATTCTAGGAACCATTGGTACAGTGAAAAAATGTTGAATTTGGAGTTAGAGCACCTGAGTTCTAATTGAAGTTCTGCCTCTCACTTCCTATGTGACCTTGGGTAGTTCACTTAATCTCTGTGGACCTCAGTTCCCTTTATCTGTAAAAAGAGGGAAATAAACTAGATGACCTCTAAGGTTCCTTCCAGTATATTTGCCAAGAAAACTCCAAATAGTGTCACAAAGAGTCAGACATGATTGAAAAACAACTCAACAACACGGCTACTCTCTCTTCCCTGTTTTCATTTTATCATCTTTGTGTCCTTGTTCATGCCATCACCCATAACAGAAAGTGTAGTCTTGCAGAAATAGCAGTGTCAGAGATGCTAATTCAAGCTGTATTACTTCCTACCTATGTGACCTAAGGCAAGTCACTTCCCCTCTGGTGCCTCAGTTTCCTCATCTGTAAAACAAAAGGGTTAGAGTAGATGATATATAAGGGCCTTTCCAACTTGAAATTTATGAAACAGTGACTCATGCCTGGGATGATGTTCTCCCTCTATGCTCCAATACTTTGGTCTCTTGAAGTCCTCTCTCTTCCTTCAAAGTTAAACTCAAATATCTTCTCCTCCATGAAGCCTTCCTACACACATAGGCATGCAGGCACACACTCATGTACACATGCATATACATACATGGCCTCTCCAAATTTCTTATACCACTTGACCTGTATCTCTCCTTTGTATATATCCCACTTCCTTGTTATTATGATTTTGGGTATCTCTCCCTCGCCTTCCCATTATATAGTCAGCTCCTTGAGTTTATCACATCTCTCTTTATATCTCCAATTCCTTGCACAGTGTCTTGTACATAATAGTTCCTTATTTCTTAAATTGAGTTGAATTGCCCAAGGTAGACTGGGGCTAGATCATAGAAAATGCATAAAGTTTCAGGCTCAAGAGTTCAGACTTTATTCAAGTATATATTTTATATTTATTTCTATGTCTACATGTTGTTTTCCTGCAATTAAATATAAGGCATAGGGGAAATAAAAGACTACCTCAATAAACTAGACAAGAGGTAAAAAGGTTCTGAACTAACCTGGTGCCAGTAGGAGTAGAAAGAAGGGGTACATTTGAGAGAGATTGTAAAGGAACAAATAGTAGAACTTCTCAGCTGATTGGATGAGGTGTGAAGAAAAGGAGGGGGGAATTTAATCCAACATGGTTGCAACATTTTATTTTTTTTTTCATTTAAAATCAAAAGTTATGATTTTATTTTGAATATTAATACACCAGAAAAAAATAGTTCTTTTATGTCATGAAATATGCACTTGAAAATGGTAACACTCCTAATATCACTCTGGTTTGTTCTATTAGGCTTACATGGATGGCTGAGCATAGATTACAGACTTCCTAAAAGCCTGTTTCTTCCAGCGGTTTTCAAGCAGGTGGAAGCCTACTGTGACAGCCTGGCCCATTTGAAGCAGACAGAGCCAAAGAAAGAGTAGGACCTCTTGCTAAGGCCCCTCAGGCTTTCATTAGGATTACCCCACTTTTTATCTACTAGAGAAAGACCAAAGTGATTCAAAGAAGTGGGAAAAGAATTTATTTTAGGTATCAACCTGTTAGTGAGGACCCACTCCCTAACCCTAGCCAGCTTAGCCTGCTATCACATTTAAATAACCAATTTTTTTGAATGATACTTCAGAAGCCCACTACAACGTGGTCCCTGATACTATGGATTTGGATTTACATTTATAACTATAGCATAGGGAGATCCATCTTCCTACACATGAGCCTTGGCCCAGTAGGACAATTTCACAATCAACTTAGTTATTAATGCCTTCCCAAACGCACACTACAAATGTGTTTCCATTGTATCTGCTTGGCTTTCCTTGATTCAAGAATACATGATATGCCCATCCTGTTAATGAATGTGACATAGGGAGAAATGAGAAAGAAACCCGATTTTAAAAAATTCTTCTCCATGAACCTTGACCACTGAAAGGCATATGGATAAGAGGAAAGCAGCATGGTGAAATAACCCTGGGCTTGTGGTCCCTTACCAGCCTTTGTATGGATGCATATCATCTTGTCATCTTACCTATGGGTTCTACCTTATGCCCCAAGGGTTGCAACATTTTAAATATTGGGTGATGATGGTGATGCCATTTGCTGAAATAAGGAACCTGGGCATAGGGACTAGTTTGGGAAGATGATGAGTTGATTTTTCAAGGGCTTACAGAAAACCTGAGTGGAAGTATCAATTAGGCAGGTAGAAATGGGGGTCTGTAACTCAGAAGAGTGAATGAAGTTAGAAATATAGATTTGATGCATAGGGATGCATAGAAATGTCAGTTGAAGTCATGGGAATTCAGGAAATTATGCAAAAAAGAGACAGTGCCACATATTGTACCTGAAATTCCACCATTAGAAATTCATTTCTTGGGGTTATGTCTTTGTCCTCTGTTATAAATCTTCCTGGAAGTAGTAATATAGTAAATACCTAATACTTCAGCATAAGTTAGATTATCAGAGCCCATAAGAGGAACCTGAAGCAGCATTACCTTTTTAATTTTTTTTTTTTTGGCAGGGCAATGGGGTTAAGTGACTTGCCCAGGGTCACACAGCTAGTAAGTGTCAAGTGTCTGAGGTTGGATTTGAACTCAGGTACTCCTGAATCCAGGGCCAGTGCTCTGTGCCACCTAGCTGCCCCCCAGCATTACCTTTATAGAGAGAAAATCCCATGGTTCCTTGCTACTCTTTGATTTGCCAACTCAATTGTGCATTTCTCTGGGAAACTCTCTCTCTCTCTCTCTCTCTCTCTCTCTCTCTCTCTCTCTCTCTCTCTCTCTCTCTCTCTACCCAGTGAGTTACTGAATACTTTTATTCTGCACATAGAAGCCACTAAGGATCTGGCTTGTGGGCTCATGGGGCTGCATCACAAGTATAAGACTCCACACATCAACACAGGGGGTGGGGGTGAGAACAGGTCACTGGAGCCAGTCACAAGATGATAGGCTATTTCCAACAGAGTGCCAGATGATCGGGTACAGTCTCTGATAAGACAGTTCTAATGAAGCAGTGAGAACATCACAGAAAGGTGGAGGGAGAGGGAGAGTTAAACAGCAAAGGCCCCTTCCCCCAAACAAAACTGGTCTAATACTTGGAGCTGCCCATTCTTAGGACAGAAGCAGAGTTCTATGGAAGAGACTGGTGCCTGCTGTCTTTGAGGCTTCCTGGCCAGCTTACTTGGCCTGTGGGGTTCTGAAGTTCCTTCCAGCAAATTTAGCCTTGCTGCCCAGCTCTTCCACAACTCTGAGAAGCTGGTTATACTTGGCCAGATGCCCAGATTGGCAGGGGGCACCAGTCTTGATCTTCCCAGTGCAGAGACCCACCACCAGGTCTGCAATGAAGGTATCTTCAGTCTCCTCAGAATGATGAGAAACCATTACCCCCCACCCATTGGACTGGGTCAGCTTTCACACCTTGAGAGATTGATTCAGCCATGGAGCCAATCTGGTTTACTTTGAGTAGGAGACAGTTGCAGGCTTTCTCACTCACAGCTTTTTCAATGCGCTTGGGATTGGTCATGGTGAGATCATCCCCTAACACCTGGATACCAGCAGTAGCAGTGAAATTCTTCCAAGCTTCCCAATCATCCTGATCAAAGGGATCTTCAATAGACACCACTGGATAGTCCTTGATAAAGCTCTTATAGAGGTCTCCAAGCTCAGAAGGGGAGATGTATCTGCTGGCATCATCAGGTGGCTTGAAGTCCAAATCATATTTCCCAGATCAGAAGAATTCTGAAGCAGCCACATTCATGCCAATTACGACCTTATCAGTATAGCCAACCTTACCAATAGCATTCTTTAGCAGTTCCAGAGTTTCCTTATTCTCCAGGATGTTAGGAGCAAAGTCACCCTCATCCCCTCTGTTGGTAGTGTCCTGTCCATATTTCTGCTTAATCACACTCTTCAGGTTGTGGTAGGCCTCAGTTCCAATGTGCATGGCCTCCTTGAAGTTTGCTGCACTAACCGGGAAGATCATGAACTCCTGCATGGCCAGCTTGTTACCAGCATGGGAGCCCCCATTGATCACATTGAAGGCTGGAACTGGCAGGGCAACTTCATCATTGCCAGCAAGGTCAGCAATATGCCGGAAGAGGGAGACACCTTTCTCAGCAGCTCTGGCCTTACAAACAGCCAGAGACACTCCCAAGATGACATTTGCACCAAATTTAGATTTATTCTCGGTGCCGTCCATCTCAATCATCAAGTTGTCAATCTTCTCCTGTTCCACAACATTTAGTTTCTTGCTAACCAGGGTCGGGGCAATAGTTTTATTGATGTGCTCAACCACTTTTGAGACACCTTATCATAGTCTTATCATTGTCTCGGAGCTCCAGGGCTTCACGGATGCCAGTAGAAGCACCACTGGGCACAGCAGCTCGGAAGAGACCTTTTGCAGTGTGGAGATCAACTTCAACAGTGGGGTTTCCACAGGAGTCGAAGATCTCTCTTGCTCAGATCTTGAGTTTCTGTGCGGGGTCTCATCTGCAAGGTTCAGAGAACAGAGGCCGAGCAAAACTCCCACTCTCTTCATACCACGTTAAGACGGGCCCGTCTTAATCCGGATTTGATATCAAAATCATGGTATCATAGAGTCACAGGTAGAGCTTGAAGGCATCTTAGAGGTTATCGAATCCAACCAATTTATTTTACAGATGAAGAAATTGAGACCCAGAGAGAATAAATGACTTACCCACAGTCACATAGGTGATAAGTAACAGAACTGGGATTTAAATTCTGGTCCTGCTACTCCAGGTTCAACACTCCCTCCATTATGCCTTAATTTTAGATTGATCTTCAAATCCAATCTTTGTATAGAAAACCTCATTGGGAACAAGGTAACAACATTTTTAAGTCCTACCTAATGATCCACTCATTTCAACTTTTATTCCACACAAAAAAATCCAGGATAGTGAAATATTTTCCCCCTTTCCCTGGAGCTCATTTTAATACAATCAATATACTTTAAAGCAATAATAATTGATTCAATAATCAATAATAATTAGCAATCCTTTCTTGATCCCCTGCTGTGTTCCCAACACTGAGATAGGAATATAGAGAATATATAAGATAAGATGCCTACAAGATGCTGACATGATGACTGGGAAGGCAGGAATCATATTCCCTAAAGACAATTGCCTAGTAAAGCAGTGTATGATCACTGGCAAATGGGGGGGGGTACAGAGAGTCCCTGGAATGCTGCAAACTCTCAGGGGAAGGATAGATGGGGAAATGCTTCCTATATTTTCTTCCCTCTCCCTGACTGAATGTAAATTCATTGAGAGCAGGGACTATTTTTTGTTTTGTCTTTGTATCTTCAGTACTTGGTAAAATGCCCTTCCTGTAGTAGATGCCTAAAAATGCTTGGTGAAACAGACATTATTGAATTGGATTGGAGGACATGGGCCATGATTTCCCCTTTATAAATGTTCATTGACTGACTATTTGGAAAATCAATCTAGTTCTTGCTCTTAATAATTTCCCTTTCCCAGGGTGAAATAGCAGTCATATCACTTATTTCCCTTCCACCCATTTTGGCACTTGTCTATGATGAACTCAGCACTTTATCATACATAATACTCTAATTCACAGAAGTGCAGCTTTTCAGGGTTGGGGAAGAGAATAGGCATTTACCAAGCACCTACTATGTGCCAGGCATTGTGCTAAGTACCTTACAACTATTACCTTCTTTGGTCATCACAACAACCCTATAAAGTAGGAGTTGTTGTTGTTGTTGTTATTTTATTACTACCATTTTCACTTAGAAAAACTCTGATATACAGAAGTTAAAAGATTTGCTCAGTCACATAGCTAGTATCTCAGGCAGGATTTGAAATCAGGTCATCCTGACTGCAGGCCCAACACTCTATCCACTGCGCCATCTATAAGACAGAAGATCTCTGAAGCCACCTAGTTACCCAAGCAATATCTTCTCTATAATATGTTTAACAAATGACTGTCCATCATGATGGAAAATGCTCTCCATATCCAGAAAAAAGAACTATGAATTCTGAATTCAGATTGAACCATACTGTTTCTACTTTTTTCTTTTGTCTTTTTTGAGGTTTTTCCCTTTTGTTCTGATTATTCTTTCACAATATGACTAATGTAGAAATATATTTAATGTGATTGTACATATATAACCTGTATCAGATTGCTTTCTGTCTTGGGGAGGGGGAGAGGCAAGGGATGGAGGGAGAAAAATTTGGAACTAGAAATCTTATAAAAACAAATGTTTAAAACTATCTCTACACATAACTAGAAAATAATAAAATATTTTTATGATAAAAAATGAAATTAAAATTTTAAAAAACACAAATGACTGTCCAGCCATTTCTCAAAAAGCTATACTAAAGGGGCAGCTAGGTGGTGCAGTGGATAGAGCACTGGCCCTGGATTCAGGAGGACCTGAGTTCAAATCCAGCCTCAGACACTTGACACTAGCTATGTGACCTTGGGCAAGTCACTTAACCCTCATTGCCCCACCAAAAAAAAAAAAGCTATACTAAAAAGGAACCCATCAGCTTCAGAGACAACCCATTTCACTTGGGGATAGTTCTAATTGTTTGATAATATTTCATCATGTCAGGCCTAAATTTGCCTCACTGCAGCTTTAATAATAATCCATCTTTCACATGGCAGTCATTCAAATACTTTAAGACAGGTATCACTTGCCCTACTAAATGTTCTATTCTCTAAGATACCATTACCAGTTCCTTCAATGACCTCCCAGTTGGCATTCCCATGGGTTTCTTACCATCTTACTTAGCTGCCTCATATGTTCTCCAGATTATCAGTGTCCTTCCTAAAATGGTGCATGCAGAACTGAACCACTGCCAGGGCCTTGGAGGCATTTCCCCATAAAGGATGTTGTTTCAGAAAGGGTTGGTCCTGTATGCTTTACTACAAGGGGAGGCTACCAGAGGGCAGAGATCCTGTCTTCTCTTGGAGCTATGATGTATAAAAAGTTTGAGAGACATAATTACATAATCATTTTATTAATTATGCCAGATGATAATTAATAAAAGGGGTCAGTGGCACTCTTGAATGCCAAAGACCCTCATGGAACCCACTCAACACTTATATGCCCTTGGAAGAGTGGGTGTTCCTGAGGAGGTAATCAACTCTAATTGGTTAACAAGTAATGAGAGAATGAATATTATAATGGGAGGTAGGCTTATTCTAAGGAGCGTCAAGACTGATCACTCAGTCTTGGACCAAGAGACTTATATCTTTACCTGACTACCCCTGCAAAGGGCAATCTAGACAAAAGGGGGTCCACCTCTCCTCAGACCTGTTGACTAAAACGGCCAGATTTTAATGGACTAGAATCTTTGTAAAGGTATTTATAGTTGGGTGGGGAAACAACTCTACCTAGATAAGATGGTCTAGGTGGGGCAAATTTTTAGGCAAGGTCAGAGATCTCCCCAATAATTTGTTATTTAATCATCCTTTCTTGCAGAGCTAACACAAGGTTGGGCACACAGTCAACCTCATTCACTCTAATGAATTGAATTATAGCATGGAACTTTGGCGCTCACTTGGGGCCCTCCAAGGGGCAACAATGGCTTCACAGCAGACAGGAATAGCCACCAGAACTGGGCTTTCATTGTGATAGGGAACTCTCTGGTGAGGAAACTCCCTCTACCAATGAGAGTCTGCGTCATCATTACAGTTTAGAGTATCAGAGCATGGCCTGGGACACAGAAATGTTAAATGATTTGCTCAGATTGGCTCAGTCAGGAGGTGTCAAGAGGCAAGGCTTGAACCCAGGGTCTTTTAGCTTCAAGGCAGCCCCAGGTAGGGCCCGACTGTGTGTGGAGGAGAGAGGGGACACAGCATTGGCTCTTCAGCCCTCTACTGCCCTACCACCCGTTAATCCAAATATTTAAGCTCTGTGGACCAGGTTTTTCATCAGGAATCAGTTTGTTGTCTAAAAATGGCAATTCATCTAAGGAACTGGGGACAGTCTTAAGTATGGGGGTCCAGCCTCTCTTGTCTGTTGCTTTTCCCAGATCATATCAGAACAAAATATTTGCTTTGATTTAAAAAAAAAAAAAAGAAACTTCTGGACCTGCTTTGCGTATATTTTATGGTTCAGTCCAATTAGCTTAAATTCTTCCCCCCCCCACCTCAAAAAAAATCTGCTTGCTTCTCTCTGGGACTCAGAAGTTTATATCATTTGTGTACATGTACAGATGTGGTGCATATGCATGTGCATATCTGAGGACACCCATGTGTATGTTTGTATACACATGTGTATGGATGCATATACATATGTGTGTACATGTGTGGTTCTGTACGTGCGTGTGTGTGTGTGTGTGTGTGTGTGTGTGTGTGTGTGTGTGCACAGCCCTAGTCTATAGACCCACTCTGCTTCCTGGATGGGCACTGACCCATAACTGTGAACAGATGTGCTTCTTCTGTGCTAGAAGAGGCTGCAGCTGTGCAGCTGCCAGAAACCCGGCTGGGATTTGGGGGCCAGGAGGAGAACTTGGAGCACCTTGACCCAGCTGAGGAACACCTTACTCTCTGCTTTACTGTCCTGCCAGGTTTTTCTTCCTTTCCCAGCCTGTCATTGCTGCAGCAGGGAGTGGGAGAGACAAGGCCCGGGCTGTTTATCAAGCCCTTTGAAATGTCCTGGAGGCTGCCAGCCAGGCCTGTGGGAAGCATGTGCTTTATTGGCCTGACTCGGCAGTGACCTCCCTGCTCCCTCCCCTCGAGAGCCCATCCTGATGTTCACCCCCACCCCTTCAGCCCTCCACGGAATGGCCAGGCAGCCTGGGAACTGGAGCCCCACGGTCGTTCTCCTAGCTTTCTGTGCCCCAATGGGCTCATATAGAGCAGAAGCATCCCTAGGTAGATTGGGGTTAAAGGACAGGGCTTCACCCCGATTCCAGGTATAAGAGAGGAGGAGGCAGAGGAGAGAGTAGCTTGAATCCAACCTCAATCTCCTATCACCTCTCAGAGCAGTTTTTCAGATCAGCAAAAAGCGTCCTGGCAAACTCGAAGGGAGAGAGACTGTAAGACAGAGACACAAAAAGCTAGCTGTAGAAATGCAGAGACTAATAATGAGAGGAAAAATGAAACGTAGTGATGTCAGGGAAGAAAGAGGGAGGTTGAATGAGAAAAGGAGAGGGTTATTTGCTGAGGGTGAAGAGAGCCATGGGAATATAGGGAGGCAAGGCAAAAGATGAAAGGAAGAGATGAGAAGAGAGGGGGAGAGAAAGGAGGAGGGCTTTATGAAGTTCCTGAACAGTGCTATTTTCTTGGAAAGGGGAGGTTCCTGAAGGATTTAGTTCACTCTGCCTTCTCCTACCTCCTAAATGCTTTAAGCCTGGGCTATCAGGGAAATCAGGCAGGCTGACACCCTTACCTCTGAGCCAAGTCGATCCTTATCTTTGACTTTCTGGGGGCAGTGGGTTCCTGTGGCAGTTAGTGAGGCGGAGGGGAGGGACAATACAGACCCAGCCTGGGAATCTAGAGATCCAGGCATCAATCCTGTCACTGACCCACAGTGATTCTTTGAGCAAGTCCCTTAAATTCTCTGAACCTTGCTTTATTGCTGTTGCTTAGTCATTTTGAGTTGTGTCTGACTCTTCATGACCCCATGTTGGGGTTTTCTTGGCAAAGAAGCTGCAGTGATTTGCCATTTCCTTCTCCAGGTCATTTTACAGATGAGAAAAATGAGGCAAAGAGAGTTAAGTGATTTTTCCAGGGTCACACAGCTAGTATCTGAGGCTAGATTTGAACTCGCGTCCTCCTGACTCCAGGCCTGGTACTCTATCCACAAATTGCTGTTGGCATATTCCAGGTGACAAATGAGGACAAAACACCTAATCCATCAATCAAAAAGTATGTGGTGATCAAGGACTGCCTGCTCAGTCTTGTGCCAGATAGTAGAGGAGGAGAGTTCTGGAATGCCTGGAAATGTATACATATAATACACAAAGACACACATACATATGTGTATATATACATATACATAAACACAAAATAGTTTTTACATGTATTTCCTCATTGGATCCAATATAGACCTATACCATTCAATCCAATCCAAATAAAGCCTATCCAATCAGCATTTGTTTAATAACATACTATAAAGGATGCACAAGGCTAATCTCAAAGAATATAAAGGCAAAAAGGAAAAACATTTTTTGCCCTCAAGTGACTTATATTCCATGGGAGAGGAGGAGGCTACAACAGGCACAATAAATAAGGACATTTGTGATCACTGGCTCTTTTACAAGTAATATTATCCTTTTTTCACAGATGAGAAAATTGATGCTCAGAAAATCTAAGCAACAAGGACACAGAGCCAGGATTCAGACCCAGGCCTTTTGAGTTGAGATCAGGTCCTCTCCTCTTTTACTTTCCACAACAGCATGTAAGAAAAGGAAAAAAGACAATGTCCCCCATCTTCTGACCAGAAACATCAGGGTGAAACACATGAACTATGGAACAATTAGATGTTTGATTGTGTGTCAGAACTATCGTTACAACCGGAATTCAGAGAAGGGAGAGGTCACTCAGGGGTCGTCAGAAAGTCCTCATGGAAGGTATAAGGCTGAAGTCTGGGCTTAGATGGATAAGTATCCTAGAAGACTATAGTGAAAACAAATTGCACCATGTATAAGGAACATTTGGAAAACAGAAATTCAAGGATTTTTCTTTCTGTTTTGTTTTGTTTTTGTCTTGGTGGAGGTTTTATCTTACGCCCCCCCCCCCCCACCCCAGGGTCCTGGTGTCTGTTTTGTGGTAGCCTTTGGCCCTTCAAGGTTCCTCTTTGCTTTCTTCCCTGATTTGGTACTGTGACAAAACTGTCTATATCAAACAAGAACGGGCCCCCTCCCTGCAAATGCTGCCTGTCCTGTGTGCAGGCAGCTGGGACACACTTTGGCCATGCCTGCCTCATTGCATTAGGCTGTCTTAGCCCCACTGCACCGAACATAGGAAATTAGAGCAAACAAATGTGATTGAAAGGCAACAGCTCCCTTCCAACAGCCCACGGCCATGGTTATTAACCAGCCCGGCAGGCTGTGATTGGTCTTAGACCACAAACAAAATGATCCCTAATGGAGAACAGAGCCCTGTACGCACGCTGGATTGAGGAGGCTTCACTCTGCACATGCCCGGCCCCCTCTCTGGTCCCTGACCGTGCCTCAGCCTCCTCTCTGTCCACATTTCTGGGATTCAGAACCAGGGGCACTGAGGGCAGAGATGAAAGATGCCAGTGGAGAAGTCACTGCTTGGGATGACATTTATGTCAAATTGAATGAGAGCCAGGGGCTCTGGGCTCTGGCTCTGGACCCAAAAGGAAAAGATAAAAACACTACAAAATGAATCTACAAATGCAGGACACTGGTAATATGTGGTAGATTCCTGATCTCCCTTTCTCTCTGTATCACAAAGTAGGAGTGTGGGTACCTCTCTTCAGGGACTTTAAAAACCATCAAGCCCCCCCCCCATTTTCAGAATGGGGTAAAGAGGTACAAAACGATAAGTGACTTCTCGTGTCACAAAGCTAGTAAGGATCTAACGTAGCATTTGAACCCAAGTCTTTCTGACTTCATATCCAATGCCATATCCATTGCACTACACTGGTTCAAGCATCAGTGAAGCCAAACAAACTAGGAGCAATGGGGCATTGTTCTCCTGGAAAGTGAGAGAGGGAAATCTGTATATTTTCTTTTCCAGAGCATTTGCCTTCCTCTGAAAAGCAGTAGAAGTTCATATTTGTTCATTCCTTCTTCTAGGAGATTTGATAAAGAGCAGGAACGCTGTTGTAAGGGAATTTTCAGGGAAGGGAAATGTCTGTGATCTCCAGTCCCAGCTTGGACATTCTCTGTTGACCACTGTCAAGGCCTATCTATGTGGGCCTCCAAAGTTAGCCAACTGAGAACCTGGTGACCAAGTATGTCCCCTTCTGAGTGAAGAAAGATGTCTGAGAATCCAGAGTTGCTGAGGGACTGAGGCTTTTGGGAACTGAAGGCCAGATATTTTTGATTCATTGATAACCAGCTCAACAGATGCCTTCCTGATCATGGTACTTCTATAGGGCCTTTAACCAATTCCATAAACAATAATATATACCCTATAGTTGTTAATTCCGTGGACCAACATAGCAAAATGCATCTTCACAGACCCAAGGATCCAGAGAGAAAGTGAAATATTCAGTCATCTCATCTGAGTGTTTTCAAAATGTTAGATTTAAGGATGTTTGGGGCAGTTATGCAGGTAGAGCAACATGCTGTTAGGTGGCAGCTAGGTGATGCAGTGAAGAGATCCCTGGGCCTAGAGTCAGGGAGACCTGAGTTCACATGCAGCTTTGGATACTTAGCAGCTGTGTGACCCTGGACACATCACTTAACCTCTGCCTTAACTTTAAAATGGGGATAACAACAGTACATGCCTTATAGGATATTGTGAGGATCAAATGAGATAATACTGGTAAAAAATAAAAATGTTTATCACAGTGCCTGGCACATAGTAGGTGCTATATAAAGGATTATTCCCTTTCCTTCCCTCACATCCTAGTTGCTTAAGGCATGAGTAGAGAGCAGATAGAGTTCCTTATCTTAGAAAGTTCATAGCCTAATTTAATATGTCCTTCTGCTTTACTGACCTTCCCTGATAGAATGAACATATTTCTTCTATTTCCTGGTCCTGAGAGGGGCATGTCTGTGGCATATCTTTATGTTGATTATCTATATATGCACAAATGAGATTACCTAGATAAAGCACTTTGCAAACTTTAAAGTACTATATAAATGCTAGTTATTATGACAAGGATGCCCTACTAGACTTTGTTAAATTGGTTCCTATATATATGCATCTATATACACACATATATACCTACACACACACACACACACACACACACATACACACACATAACACATTAGGACAAACAACTTTACTGAGGGCAAGTAGTTGCACAGAACATAGAAACACTAGGCAATAGAGTGCTGTTACATTACAGAAGGGTTCCAATGAGATTTAACTTATAATACATTAATGATGACCTTGTGAAGTGTTATTGGTTGGGACAAACTCATGGGCCGGGGGCCCACCTCCATTTGGCTTCTTATGAGCTCTGTTTCTCAAGTTCTGTAAATCTTCCACATCATCAATTGGGTTCCTCTTAAATCTATTCTTGGACCAATCAGTAAACATTTATTAAACACCTAATACGTGCAAGGCACTGTGCTAAGCATTAGACTGCTAAGCAGCAAACTTTTAAAGTTCATGTTACTTCCTTTCTGATTCACCCAAAGGACTAATCTGTACTTCACAGAAGGATCACCTGGCTCCCAACCTAGACATGGCTACATTTTTAGTTGGTTTAAACACAAGGGTTCTTAGTTACTTTTATGTTTGTTGCAGTCCTTTGGCAGTCTGGTGAACCCTGTGGAACCCTTCTCGGGATAATATTTATTGCCTATGTTAATAATTGAAGAAAAAACGAAATTTCAGTTAGAGGTTAGTAAAAATAAAAATGTCATTTCCCCCCCAAGTTCACAGACTCTCTCCCCCTCAAATCTATCCATTGAGCCCCAGGTTAAAAAAACACCTCTGTTTAACACCTTGTTATCTGGCCCCTTTTCTGTGATTAGGTCTGTGAAAAACCTATGTCCTTGTTCTTCTCACAACTTAAACATCTGCTGTCTCTGAGAAATCAACTAAGAGAATGTTTGAGTGTATTTGTCTGTAGTTCCAAATCCCGGCTAGTTCTCCAGTGACTGGTCTAAATTACACACAGCACATATTATAGGGTTCGCTGTGCATGAGCACTCAAGAGGTTCCTTCATGCTTCCTCCTGGAGAGACTAAATGGCTCTGGGTTCCAGTGAACAGTAAATTAAGGAAAATACCAGAATTAGGGGAAAGGGAGATAAGATAAGGGAAGAAGGAAGACCAAGCAAGATTTAGATCTAGAATAGACCTAAAAAATCATCTCATTCAGGCATTCTTAACTTGGGGTCCATACTGTGAAGAGATTTCAGGGGAATAGTGAATTTGAATTGTAAAGAAATACAACTTTATTTTCATTAACCTCTAACTGAAATTTAGCATTTCCTTCTATTATGAATTTTAAAAAATATTCAGCAAAAGGCACCATAGGCTTCACTAGACTGCCAAGCAGTCCATGCTGACACACAAATCATTAAGAAGCCCTGGTCTAGTCTTACCTCAAGGCAGTTAAATAAAGGGAAATGGTACTTAATTGAAAAAGAAGACTACTTCTCAAGCAGCTTAAAAGAGGAGTTCAACATGACTGAGATGAGAAGCAAGTTAGAATTTGAAGGAAAATATGGGCATTTTGCAAGTCTAGAGAGAGAATGAACTAGGACAAGAAATAGGTTTATTGAGCAGCCAGAGAAAAGCATCCAGAACTGAGAGGAAACATTTCCTAACTAGGACAAACCTAGGCTCAGTATCTATTATGAATTCTTGTAATTGCCAACCTGGTTATAATTTGTTCCTTATAAATCCTCATGCTTGAAAGAAAAGTGGTTCCTCCTGTCTTTGAGATACTTGGACTAAGAGCATTGCTGCTGAGAACTGACTGTCTGAAGAGGGGTATGAAAGATAGAAGAGGGAGGGAGATATACATGCACCTAAGCCTTCAGGGGCAAGAGGGTTATAGAAAGAAACCTCTACTCAAATAAGGACACAAAGTCTGAATTGTATCTCCAGTAGCAGAGATATTTTGACACTGAGCCAAATCTCTTTTGTCATTTCTTATGAAGAAATAATATTCCATATCCTCCTCAAATGCTTTCCCCTATGACCAGACACACATTTGCTTGAGGGGTTAGAAATACATTTTATGGCACAACAAAGCTAAGAGGCTCATGGTAGTGATCAAATCCATATCCTGAGCCTCATTCATATGCTCTAATCACTGAGCCAAGCACTCATAGACTTGGGACTTGGAGAGATAATAATCAACAGAAATATCTCTAGGTGAACAAAATGATTATAAATGCACAGCAAGGTGGGGATGGATTTCCCAGTTCTTCCCATATCCACCTGAAAAGACACTGCATTTTTACACTCAAGTCCCACAGTCTGGTGAATGTCCAATGAGTGGAAGGAAGAACTATTGTGTCAAATCTCATTTGGGAAAACAAAAGTAACCTACGTGTATTTTAACCTCTCTGGTGCTTTAAGGTTTACTAAGCAATGTGTGAGCACACAGCAACCCTGTGAGATAGGTGATATTATGAGGTTCTGAGAGAAGAAGGGACTTGCTCGTGGTAGGAAATGACTGGGGCAAGATTTTAACTTGGGGCTTCTGATTTTAAGTACAACACTCCACCCCTAAAAACAGACTACCAGATAAAGTGTCTCATGCAGAAAAAATTGTCCCAAACTTTACCTGATGGTGCATCAGCTTCCCCATCCATATTCAGCACAATCACATTCTATTCTATGAAAGGAATTCAGTCCCTGGGATCCACGGGAAGAGAACCCAACCTGCACCTTTAAGAATTGTTCTTTCACATATTAAAGACCTAACTTTTTCTCAAAGATAACATAGAGTGAAGGAGGCAAGGCAGACCATTTCTCTCCAAATAAGGCAAAATCACACTTTCATTTATTTTTAGCTATGAATTCCCCAACAATTCAATCTGCCAGACTTATAAAAACCCACCCGTTCTTACAAAAGTCTTCACCAGTTCCATTGTGCCTTGTTCATGCTTATTGATTGTCCCTCCTACTAACCCTAACCATAAACAGATAAATTGATTGATAAAGATTTATTAAGTGCCTACTATGTTCTGGGGATATAAATAAAGGCAAAAGACAAGTCCTACTCTCAAGGAATTCACAATCTAATTGAACCATTGCTTTACACAGATACCACATAGGCTAAATTACTTCTGGAATAGAGGTTAGTGGAGCAATTGAAGAATGACTCTGTCTTGACCTGAATACCATCTATGACTGAAGGAGCATATGTATAATTGAGGGAATCTGAATAATTCAGATCAGTTGTCACTCAATAATTCTAAATCTTCTACTTGACCTTATGCCTCAGTTTACTCATCTGTATAATGAGGAGCTTGGACTAGAACAGATTTAAGACCATATGAGAATTAATGAGAATGTCTGGCTAAGAAGAGGACAGAAGATTTATGGGGGATGTGGTAGCTATCTGCAAGTATTTGACTGGCTGTCAGTAAAAGAAATATTAGACTTGTCCTGCTAGGCCCTAGAGGGCAAAATAAAGGACAATGAATAGAAGTCAGAGATAGGCATATTTCAGCTTAATAGGAGGATAAACTTCCTAACAATTAGAGCTATCCAAAGGTGGATTGAGCAGCCTCGGGAAGCAGCATGTTCCTTTTTAGTGGAGCTTTTAAACTGGAGTGTAAAAGATTCTCATTCAGGCATGAGTTGGATTGTAGGGTCTCAGAAGTTCCTTCCAACTTGGAAATGCTATGATTGTATAATTCTGGATGCAGCCTGAAGTGGGCTTGACAGGAACCCCTGACAATGTTTTCTAAGATAACAGTGCTTTAAACATGCTTTTCTCAGCATAAGAATCAGCTATATTTACAGAATACATACTATGTGCAAAATCCTGTACTGAGGCAGCATGGGAAAAGGCAAAATGAAAAACAAAATAATGAAAAACAATTTCCTAATTTACTTCAACCTTAGGCCCATGAGTAACTCAGAGTAGAAATTAAACTGAACAAAGGGCTAGAAGATGTTCTTTGTCACTAATTCTAGTGCCTTTGGACAGTTCACTTAAGATCTGTGTCTCAATTTCCTCATCTGTAAAAGGAAGATAATACTTCTTGAACTATTTATCTTAGAGGGTTGTGGTAAAAAAGCAATAATAACAACAACAAGAATAAATAATGATGATTCCAAATGGTCTTCAAGTAATATTTTAACATTTGTAAAAAACATCATTTCATTTGAGCCTGACAACAATCCCATCCAGTCATTCCTATGGATACTTCCCTCATTTTCTAAATGAGGAAACTGAGACTTTTGAGAGAGTATATCTGCGTAGATTTGTAAATTTTTCATTCTTTTTTTTTTTGTGAGGGAATTGGGGTTAAGTGACTTGCCCAGGGTCACACAGCTAGTAAGTGTTAAGTGTCTGAGGTCGGATTTGAACTCAGGTACTCCTGACTCCAGGGCCGGTGCTCTATCCACTGCACCATCTAGCTGCCCCAAATTTTTCATTCTTATATAAATAATAAGTCTTATGATTATAGTCATTATTATTATCATAGGTGCTATGTTGTGTCCAAGGTAGCCATATGTCTGTTGTATGGATTTTTTTTTAAGAAATTGTACTTTTAAACTTTATTTACCATTTGGTTCTCTGATCAGATAGATATCTCTTCTTCCCAGGCAGTCCTTGCTCCACCCTTTCTTGTATTCTCTTGGTTTTTAATCATTTTGATGACAGAGCTGATGTGCTTTCCCTGTACTGTCTCTTGATTGTCTTTCTCTTAATGTAGCCATTCACCATCCTTACATTTCTATGCTTTTATCTGAAAGCAATTCATTTTTCATAAATTTTGTCAAGTTGCTAAAATGACTAATGCCCAGTCATGTTTTTTTCAGGGTCTACTAGACCACTGCTCACTTGCTGATCTTTTGCCATCCTCCCTCCTGAAGCAGACTTAAAGCTCTTGTACATAGCTCTGGCCAGTAAAGCTCATAAAATGGAGAATTTGGAGGGATTCACTTGCATCAGTATAAATGGAAATAAGATAGAAAAACAGTACTGAACATCTTTAATGATGTGCAGAAAGAGAGCAGAGCTATGTAATTCTCCAGATGCACCCAGCTGTTAATGGAGAAATTTCTAGTACTGTGATCAGCAGAAAGTAACAGTATACCCTTAAAATGCTTCATAACAGAGTTAAGAATTTTGTTGATCGTGCCTTTGAACTAAGGTCATTTAAGTATACAACAGATGTTCCTCTCGGGAAATAGACTTATAAAGTCAGCAACACAAAAGAGACCTAATGGTCACTGGAGCTCAAGCATTGACTTCATAGCAATTTAACTCCTTTAAATGTTAAACAAAACAATGACGCTATTTAATGCACAATAAAGACCTGCCAAAACAATAATCTAGACCATGGAGGTCCTCTCAGTCATTCCTATGCAAAAGTAAAACTGAAGAGAACAATTACAGATACTTCCAGCTGAAGGCCATTTGGTTAACACAAGGAATAAGCACAGTCCATTGTGAGGCAATGTGTTCACTGTCAATGGACATATTCAAGCAGAGGATATCAGGGAAACTATGACCGGGATTCCTATATTGGATGAGCGGTTGGACTGAGTGATGTCTAAGGTTCCTTGCAATGATGACACTCTATGAAAGGCAGGGTGATTACTGCATTGGGTTCATAGACTCCCAAGCACAAATCCCATCTCCCTTACTACCTGTATGAGTCTGGACAAGTCACTTACTTCTCTGTGCCTCCGTTATTTTTCATCTGTTAATAAAAGGGTTGGATTAAATGGCTTCTAAGGCCTCTGCCAGCTTTGATGCCTTGAGTCAGTTCTCAGTCATTTATTATGAATATTATCCATAACAAGTGTGCCATCTTCAATTCTTATCTGATAAGTAGGCTTTGGATTGTGGCTAGAGTTTGAGTGGAAATGTTGTGGAAGTGCTTGTTGGCAGTATTGACAGAGCTATAACTAGCAATTAATGCACCTGGGGCAGCTAGAACAAACCTTGCCCTTAAAGTCATTTGGAGTTGGGGATGGCACCAACTCAAGAGGCCACTGGGAATGGGGAGGAGAGAGCAAGACAGTAAGGAAGAAGACTATCTGGTACCTTCTTATTTTAATTCATTGTTTTCACTAACTAGAAGCTTATTTGCTCTTTTTGCTGCTAAAGGACTGCAAGTTCAAATAGTGCCTTAAGACAAAGGTCTGGTCACCCAACCCTAGTGACAGCACTGATAAGCAAAGTAGACATTCATCTGCTTTATACAATTTTTTAGGGTGGGGAAGGTTCCCCTTTTCCCATCCAAAAATATTTTCTTCAGCACCTACTACAATATCTTTGTCAAGAAAACCCAAAAGGAGTTATGGAAACACATAAAAAAGTGGGAAAAGCCCTGCTTAAACAACAACCTACTACAATCCCTAAAATTCCACCATTAGCAATTCATCAAGATTAAACATTACCTTCTTCAAATTTTGTTTTTAAAATACAAACACTTCTATGAGTGGAAATAGCCCCTCTTTAATATTTAATATGTAGTGTGAGGGAATCTATAAAATCTTTTTCTTCTCTGCTTGTAGGAACAGGCATAAGGGGCTGGCATAAGGGCACTGGTTACCAGAAAGGTAGCACTTGGGGCAGCAAGGTGGCTCAGTGGATAGAGGGCTGGACTTGGAATCAGGAAGACTCCTCTTCATTAATTCAAATCTAACCTCAGACACATTTACTAGCTGTGTGACCCTGGGCAAGTCATTTAACCCTGCTTCCCTCAGTTTCCTCATCTGTAAAATGAGCTGGAGAAGGAAATGGCAAAACCACTCTAGTATCTTTGCCAAGAAAACCCCAAAATGGGTTTATGGAGAGTCAGATGCAACTAAAAATGATTGAACAACAACAAGAACTTAAAAGGGAGGAAAGGGAGAGACAAGGGTGCCAAAGATAAATTTCATCAACTTTACCCTTTTACTCAGAAGCATCCCTATTTATTGGCTCTTTGGAAGGAGAAGCAATGGTGATCCTCACTTGTCTGTAATAATATCCAGCTTTCTGTGAAAGGGACAGCATGGAGGAGTAACAGGGACAAGCTGAGGAAAGTGTTGGACCAGAAAGACCCTGGAATAGGTAATCAGCACCTTTCCCTACAGGTCTCAGGAAACTGGCTCCCTCTCCCAGGCCAGTGAGACAGCCCTAACCATCCCCCAGAAGAAGTTGAGGAATATGCACCTGAGAAAGGATCTGGTACAGGAGATGCTGTGGGGACAAATGGAAAGGAGAAATACTCATGCTCCTAGGGCTATGTACAATTTGTCAATTTCTAGGCCTCCTCAATACATACATTTGTATGTGGTAAAGGAAGAATCATGGATGAAGAATTGATACTTGGGAGTTAGCAAATTAATTTTGATTGAGAGAAGTGACTCAGTCAATTGTACAACTATTTTGAGGTGTCTAGACAGTGTGATAGATGAGTCCAGGGTTTGGAGTCAGGGTAGACCTGAATTCAAATTCTGCCTTAGATACTTCCTAGGAATGTGACCCCAGACAGGTGCCTTAACTTCTGAGTCTCAGTTTTCTCATCTATAAAATGGGAGGATGGGGTATGATAAAAGCTCCTGCCTCTCAGGATTGTCAGGAGGACCAAATGAGATTTACATAGACACACACACACATACACACACACACACACACACACACACATATGCTCTCATTTGGTCCTCCTGAGAATCCTGAGAGGTAGGAGCTTTTATCACAAGGACTATATGTATATGCATATATTTATACGTACACACATATGTATATGTATGTATGTACATATGTATATGCATAGATTTATCATATATGTACATCATGTGGATAGTATGTATATGTATGTGCATGTATATGCATACGTGTGTTGTATTGCATATGTATGTGCATATGTGTATATATACATATATGAATATACATATATATTTCTTTGCAAACCTTAATGTGCTGTGTAAATGTTAACTATTATAATTGCAGGGAGAGTGAGTTAGCTTATAGCATGCAGAGAAGTTTCTCTGTCAGTTAAGAAAGAATAACTAGAGAGTGAACAGAGAAGAGAATTTAGTTACATAAGTTACATAAAAAAGGCTAGAAGAGAAAAATGGTGAGCACTGTGGTAAGTTTAGAACTGAAACGTTCCAATTGTACAATGAGCCCTTAATTGTTTTTTAGTATATTATACAGTCTATGTTACTTTCAAAATGTATTTGCATTTCCTTCTGAACTTCCTTCTGTTTTCTTTTGTACATGTAAAAAATGTTACAGTAGCCATCTTTTTCCCCCATTACTATTACTAACCTCTACCTGATGCCATTTTCACCCCATTAAAATTGAGGTACAGGGGGCAGCTAGGTGGCACAGTGATTAAAGCACTGGCCCTGGATTCAGGAGTACCTGAGTTCAAATCCAGCCTCAGACACTTGACACTTACTAGCTGTGTGGCCCTTGGCAAGTCACTTAACCCCCATTGCCCCGCAAAAAAAATAAATAATTTTTTTTTAATTGGGGGACAGAGAGGGGAACCCTCTAACAAATATGAATAGTCAAACAAAATGAATCCCCCCAACAGTAAGGTATAAAAATATATTCTTTCTGCACTTTGTGCCCATCCCCTTTTTTTTCAGGAGGTAGATAACATGCTTCACCTTAAGTTCTCTGGAGATTTGGTTAGCTATTGATCAGACTTCTCAGGTCTTTTGAAGTTGTTTTCACTTACAATGTTGCTGTTCTTGTATAAATTGTTTCCTGCTTCCACTCCCTGCACTTTGCATCAGTTCATACTCCCAAGAATTCTCTGAAGTCATCTCTTTGGCCACTGCTTACAGAGAAATAATATTCCACAATATTCAGATAGCAGATATTCAGATAGCCATTTCCCAAATGTCAAAGAAGCAATCTAAAGTACTTTCCCTCCCCTTTAGATTCTAGTTCTTTGTCTTTCTTTTCTTTTTCCCTTTGTTTAATCCATCTTTCAGAGTCAGGAAGTTTGTTTTGCTTGAGACAATTCCCTCTCCAGTATTATCCTCTTTCTTAAACCCCTTGAAGCTGTTGGGTTGTTTTTGTTTTGTTTTGTTTTCTGTGAGAGTGCTGGATTTTGACTGTGACATCCTGAAATTTTTCCTTTTGTGTCAGTAGATTCTTTTTGTCTTTGCCTTCTGGTTCTAATAGATCGGGAAGGTAAGCTATTATAATTTATTGAAGTATAGTCTCAAGGTTTTTAAAAAATCATACGTTTCAAGACACCCAATGATTCTTAAGTTATATTGCCTTGACCTGTTTTCCAGTTCTGACTTTTTTGTATTAGATATCTTACATTTCCTTCTAGTTTTTCAATATTTTTATTTTTTTTCTAATATATCTTGCCATTTCATTCTGTCATTCATATCCATTTGGTCTGTCATTCATATCCATTTGGTCTTATCATAGTTTTTGGGAATCCATTTCTTTTTTTGTATGTTTGTTTTTGTTTTAAATAAAAGTATTTTATTATTTTCCAGTTACATGTAAGGATAGTTTGCAACATTTGTTTTCATAGGATTTTTAGTTTCAAATTTTTCTCCCCCCCTCCTTCCCCTCCCCCCTCCCCAAGATGCAAAGCAATCTGATATAGGTTATATAAGTACATTCACATTAAACATATTAAAAGAAGAATCAGAGCTCAAGGGAAAAAACCTCAAAAAAGAAGGAAAAAAACAGCCAAAAAGTAGAAACAGTATGGTTCAATCTGCATTCAGAATGCACAGTTCTTTTTTCTGGATACGGAAAACATTTTCTATCATAAGTTTCTTTGAAATTGTTTTGGATCGTTGCACTACTGAGAAGAACCAAGTTTATCATGGTTGATCATCGCACAATGTTGCTGTTACTTTGTACAATGTTCTCCCGGTTCTGCTCCTCTCACTCAGCATCAGTTCATGTAAGTCCTTCCAGGTTTCTCTGAAATCCTCCTGTTCATCATTTCTTACAGCACAAGAGCATTCCATTACATTCATATACCACAACTTGTTTAACTATTCCCCAATTGATGGACATTCCCATGATTTCTAATTCTTTGCCACCACAAAGAGAGCTGCTATAAATATTTTTGTACATGTGGGTCCTTTTCCCTCTTCTATGATCTCTTTGGGATACGGACCTAGTAGTGGTATTACTGGGTCAAAAGGTATGAACAGTCCCATAGCCCTTTGGACATAGTTCCAAATTGTTCTTCAGAATGGTGGGATCAGTTCACAGCTCTACCAACAATGATTAATGTTCCAATTATACCACAGCTTCTCCAACATTTATTATTTTCATTTTTTGTCATATTAGCCAATTTGATAGATGTGAGGTGGCACCTCAGAATTGTTTTAATTTGCATTTCTCTAATCATTAGTGATTTAGAGCATTTTTTCATATGGCAATATACAGCTTTGGTTTCTTCTTCTGAAAACTGCTTGTTCATATCCTTTGACCATTTCTCAATTGGGGAATGACTTGCAGAGAATTCATTTCTTGAGTAAGGTTTACCATTTTTTCTTCTAAACTACTTACTCCTCTTCCACTTCTTTCTTTCAGAGCTTCCATTTCTTTTCTTTTTTTAATCTCTTGTTTCCTTTCTTCTATTCATGCTATTCATGTAGTGCTTGTAGAAAATCTTTTTTCCCCTTTGAGCCTCTGTTTCTTGGGATTCTTTAGATTTATTTTTTAAAATTATACTGGTGTTTTCTTTGATTTACTCATCTCTACAATTTAAGTTCCTGAATTGGAGCATTGTGCCAGGGCCAGGCTTCACCACTTGGTGCAATTTGGGTTTGAGAGTTGGCCTTGTTTTTTCTCCCCCTGGGTACCTGAACTGGGTTCCAGAGGGTTAAGTCTTTCTGGATATTTGTGTTTCAGAGTGATGAATATCTAGGAACCTCTTTGACATATCAGGGCAGAATCTTGAGGACCTCAGAACCCTGGGCCTAGATTGTCCCAGTCTGAGTGCTATAGCACCATACTGAAGGCTTCCCAGTGACTCACCTCTCCAGTACTTCCAATGTCCCCACCCTGGAGCTTCTGACCAAAATGAGACTTTCTTAGAGGAGCCCTCTGATCTTGCCATCTTAAGATAGGGAGCTTTGAGGGCTAAACATATTCCTGGAAACTCTGGAATGGCACCTTGAATTGGTACTGGATTTATTGGCCAGCCTCTATCCTATTGCCCCTGGGTTTCCAGGTGACTTCTGGTGCAGTTCTAGAGTGCAAGAAATGGCTATAGTTTTTCATTGGATTTCTTGATCATTATTCTATCTGGCACAAACACCAGGGATTTCCTGAAGTAGATATATGTATGATCAGGCCAATACTGTAGAGACCATATTTAGATTTCAGCAGAGCATCTGTGTCTCCCAGGTTTGGCATTTAAAGGCCTTCACACACTGATTCTAGCCTATTTATGTACACATATCATGAGCCATTTCCTCTCATGTATTCTGTTCCATCTCTCCCCATGCCTAGGATGTTCTCCTTCTCACTTCCATCTAATAGCCTTCAAAGTACAAATAAGGTATGAGTGGTACCTAGATCCTCCCATTTTTTATAACTCTCTCCAAGTCCCTGAAATTATTTTTTTATTTATTTTGTGTATGTCTTATTCACATTCCTCTCCTTCTCCCCCTTCTTCCCTGTCTCCCTTTCTGTCTCTCTGTGCCTCTATATTTCTGTGTCTGTGTCTGTGTCTGTGTCTGTCTCTCTTCCTCTCTCTGTGTGTCTCTCTGTGTCTGTCTCTCTCTGTCTCTCTATCTCTCTGTCTCACTTAGTAGTGAGGTGAGTAGAACAAATCACAATCTCTATGAATTTTAGTTTCCTCATATATGAAATGGGAATAACAATATCCATAAGCACTTACCTCCTAGAGTTGTTATGAGGATCAAATGTGATAATGGGTATAAAGCACTTTGCCAATTTTAAAATGCTATAAAAATGTCAGTTAGCATTATTATTTATAAGAATGTTTTCTCCTCTGCTGTGAAATAACTGTTTGACCTTGAGCAAATCACACTTAGGTCTAAAAAATCAATTCCATAAATATAAGAGGGAGGAGACATGGATAGAGGGTAGATGTTGTGAAAAAGATTTACAACTTTTAGTGTATGACAAACTCAATATGAATTAGCAGTGGAACATAGTAACAAAAACAATCTAATACAGTCTTGGCATATGTTAAAAAGCAATAACAAGTTAAAAAGTTTGAGTCAGTACAATTAAAGTACAATTAAAAATTCTTCTAAAACAGAATAAAAGCAATAGTAAGGGATGCACTAGATAGCTACTGGGGTCTCTTTCAACCCTTAAATTCTGTGATTCCATGACCACTTATCTAGGACCTTCTTTTTCCTTTCCTCTTTAGGGACATGCCTAAGGACTTAAGGGTTCCACTCTTCAATTACTTTCTCTCAAGCATGACTAACTGGCTAATTTGGTCCCCATTAACTTATTTTCTCCTTCCCTCTTTTTCTTCCCTTTTCCATCTTTTCCCTCCGTCCTCCCTAGAACTCAAATAAACCATCTGTTTTCTTAAAGATTGCACTCTCAAAAACACCAGCCCTGGATTCAGGAAGACCTGAGTTCAAATCCAGCCTCAGACACATGACACCTACTAGCTGTGTGATCCTGGGCAAGTCACTTAACCCTTATTGCCCCCCCCCATACACACACACAAGATTGCACTCTCAAAATCAGCAAGCAACTAGTTTTCCTGTAGCCATGGTTAATTACAATAGATTATTAACCAGTATTGATGGATGGTTCAAATGATTGGCTATTCTGCTACAAAAAGAATTAAATAATGGTTAATACATCAATCAGCAAAATATTTACTTGTACACCACTGCATCTGGAGTGGCTGGGGAAATTAAAGAAGACAGGGTCCCTGCCATTGAGGAGTTAGAAATCTGACTGGGGGACAGCTAGGTGGTACAGTGGATAAAGCACCAGCCCTGGATTCAGGAGGACCTGAGTTCAAATTCAGCCTCAGACACTTGACATTTACTAGCTGTGTGACCCTGGGCAAGTCACTTAACCCCCTATTGCCCTGTGCCAAAAAAAAAATCCAATTGGAGAGATAAACACCATGAATAGTGAAGTAGCAATATTAAGCTAAAAAGCACAAGTGTCAAGTGAAATTAAGTGCACAGGAATGCAGAGGAGAGATCACAGTTCTATGATGTGGTGACTGCAAAAAGACTGATGGAGGAGATGAGACTTAAAGGTTCCAAAAAACTGAAGGAAGGGTAGAATTTAGAGAGAAGAGAGGAAAGGAAGGAGGGGGGAGGGGTTAAATGGAGAAGTTCATTGGACATAAGAGCTGGAAGGGATCTTAAAGATATTGTGGTCCAAATCCTTCATTTTACTGAAAGAGAAAAGGGGGGGGGAGGAGAGAGGGAAAAAGAAAGATGAGAAAGGAGACATAACAAGCCCTTCTAAGGTAGGAACTATTTTTAAAAAACCATTCTTTTGGTTCTCTTTTCTCTCTCCTATATGATCTCTGGCCACCGCTTTTGCTAATTTCATTATTTAAAGCCATGAAATTACCTTGGCCCAAGTCCCTGCTTCTCTTGCCCTAACCCCAGTGTAACTATGGCAAGATAATTCAGGGGCCTGTGAGTACCCTTTTCTATGAGGTTCAGGAAAGAATGATGAGTTGTGGTTTTCAATATGAACCCTGTTTGGCAAGAGTCAGATTTGAAGCTTCTAAATACTTGGGCAGAAACTTGGCAAGCGTATTTCCATCCTAGAAGGAGGATTGTTTATTTTTTTAAATTGCGAATTATTTCAATCTTCTAGTATTTTTTGAACATTAAAAGGGTGCCAGAAATGGATCTTGCTACGATTTCAGATTGTTTTAATTTTTTCTTTAACTTGCATTTTGGGGTCAGTTTTGACACACAGAAACAGCAGCTTAATTTGATCCAATGAATATTTTGGGGCTGTTGAGTCCCCAGAGCAGACTAATGCTTTCTCATTATTCTGTAAAGGAAATATTTAGAAACAGCTGAAGCACTTGACTTTGTACTTCAGCTGGGTAGCTTGCTAAATGTGGCCCTGCTGGATGGAGTCTGCTTCCCTCACCCTGGCTTTTCCTAAAAAGGGGAGGCCACTATTCTATTCCACCCTGATGCAGTTTGAGTAACCAATTGAGAATGAGAATACAATTTTTTTTGACTTGTCAGTGAAATGGATGCTCAGAGTTGGTCTTATGCTTAGGTTTAATAGAGGGCTGCCCAGTGGTTAGGAAAGCAATTTGGGAAAAGAGCAGGTAAAAATACCTTCCTCACCTGCTCATGGAGACATGAAATCTCATTAACCAGAGACCAAGGACTTCTTTTTGCCATCTGAGATAAGACTGAAAATGAAAATCTTCATGGGAGAGGGAACAAAATGAGCTACCTACATTTACACTAAGATATATTTTACATTTTATATACACATTAAGATATAAATGATAGCAAACAGATCCTTTCAGCTAGCAAATTCAGAGAAGAAAAGAGAAAAGATCTTGAAGGCACTGGCACCTGAACTCATCAATCAAACAATGAATAAACATTTATTAAGCACCTCCTATATGCCAGGCACTTAGCAAAGTTTTGGAAATACCAAAAAAACAAACAAACAAACAAACAAAAAAAAACCAGTTCCTGCCTTCAAAAACCCACGGACAAGTTCTAATAAGTAAAAAAGGTATTTCTCTGCTTAGCAGGATTTTTCAGAGCAAGAAGTGTCCTATTAAAGCTATCTAAAAATATCCCAACATACACCTCCCACAGTGCCAGAAATTCCACTACTACCCATGTAATGGAATCTAAAGCAACTGAGTATCAGTTTCCTTATCCATAAAATGGGACCATAACAGGGTACTACTGATCTGACAAAGTTGTGAGAAGTGAATGAAATAATCTATGGTAAGTGCTGTGCACACCTAAATGTACTATAGCTGTCCGGTGCTAATAGCTATAATATATTCTCTTAACTTCCTGGCAGAATGATATGCTGCAATAGTTCCCAAACTCCTTTGATAAGTAACCTTAGCTTTTAGTAAACCTTTCTGTACCCCACATAAAAAGAAATCCTAGAATTTATCATGCACATAAAAGATAAATCAATTAAATAATTTTGATAGGATAATACAGTTATCTACTATATATCCCCTTGATAATTTTCTTAGAGTTATCCATATCCTATATTGGGAGCCCCTGGAATAGTGGGATCTCTCATTATAGAGTCAAAAGATCCAGGTTTGATTCCTGGTTCCAACATTAACTAGTTAAGTGATATTTAGCAAGTCATTTAACTTTTCCAAGCCTCAGTTTCTTTATCTGTATAATAGAATAAAATTTGCCCTTCCTCATAGGACTGTGAGGAAACTTCTGTAAACATTAAAGCACTAAGTAAATGTAAGTTCTTAGTATTCTTCCCTAGACTTCCTATGGCTCCTTACTTATAAATGTGGCTGATGCCCTCATGACCTCAAACCATCCCATCCCCAAACACATCTACACCCCCAAAGACTCAGAAAAATGGAAAATCATCACACTTTGTACTCAGAGAACTAGAATTAGACTTGTATGAATTGATTCAAAGTGAAATAAGCAGTACCAGAACAATTTAGACAACAACAATATTATCATAATGACAAAAAACTTTGAAAGGCTTGAGAACTTGAATCAATGCAATGACCAACCTTGAATCCAGAGGACCAATGAGGAAGCAGTTCACCCACTCCTGGCACACCCTAGCTCCTGACAGAACTGATAGACTCAAGATGCAGAATGAGTCATCTATTTTTGGACATGGTCAATGTAAGAAATTGCTTTGCTTGACTATGCATATTTTTTACAAGGGTTTTCTTTTTCTTTTTCTAAATGGGGGGGAGGTGGGAAGGAGAGAAAATAAATGCTGATTAATATGGAAAAAATTTACAATGAAAAAGCAAAAAAAAAAAAAAAAGCTCTGAAAACCATCCTACTTTTTTGAGATTGTAGCTGTGTAAACTAGAGCCTATCTGTACTGTGGCCATGGGTCTGGATCTGAAAGCTGGGCCAAGAAGGAAAATTAGTCAATGAGAAAAGAAAGAAAGAAAGAAAGAAAGAAAGAAAGAAAGAAAGAAAGAAAGAAAGAAAGAAAGAAAGAAAGAAAGAAAGAAAGAAAGAAAGAAAGAAAGAAAGAAAGAAAGAAAGAAAGAAGGGAGGGAGGGAGGGAGGGAGGGAGGGAGGGAGGGAGGGAGGGAAGGAAGGAAGGAAGGAAGGAAGGAAGGAAGGAAGGAAGGAAGGAAGGAAGGAAGGAAGGAAGGAAGGAAGGAAGGAAGGAAGGAAGGAAGGAAGGAAGGAAGGAAGGAAGGAAGGAAGGAAGGAAGGAAGGAAGGAAGGAAGGAAGGAGGAAAGAAAGAAAGGAGGAAGGGAGGGAGAGAGGAGGGAACAAGGGAAGAAAGAAGGGAGGGAGAGAGGAAGGGGAGAAGAAAGGGAGGAAGGAAGGAAGAAGGGAGGAAGGAAAAGAGGGAGAGATGAGGGAAGAAAAGAGAGGAGATAAGTTATGAAAAACAGTATAAATTTCTCTGCCTCTTCTTCTTAGGGGAGATATTAGGCAGTATGTATGGCTGGGAGCCCTGTGAGGTCAGGCCTATACAACTAAAGAAAGGAGAGAGAAAAAATGATGTGGTGAGTATGGAAAATAAAAATATGAAATCAGATGCCATAGTGTTTCAAGAGTTTTAACCTAATTTATCAGGTTGGGTTTCCATACTGAGCCATACTCCTCAATTCCACTCAGCAGACATAAGCAATATAAATTAGCAGAAAGATTGCTTAGTCCAATCCAATGCAGTTCAATTCAGATAATATTTATTGAACTGATAGCATGTGCCCATACCTGTGTCACAACACAGCCCCCCCCTCCCCCAGTAGGTAGTCCCATATCGGACTGCACAGCCACACTGTGGCTGGTGGAAGCCTACTACTACTACTACTACTACTACCATTAGCATCTTATTAATAACTTACGGAGCAAATCTTTTCTTCCCCTTGCTGTAGAAAGGAAAACAAATACCGGAGAAAAGAGACTGGATTCATAAGGTTTACCTGAATTGAAATTAATGTATTTATAATTCTTTGTCTCACAGACAAAGTTGTCAGGTCATCTGACAGAGCACCATAGATCCATTACTTGTAGCAGAAGAACTTGTTCCTTGGGGGTGTCACTGACAAAGTTACCAGCAAGTCAGATGTGCTATGCTAGAGCCATAGGCTAGACACTGCTCAGCTGAATATTTCAGTGAATGCTCCAATAGGTCTGTTATCTCATCCAGATGCCTGTTCCCAGAGTCTTCTCTGGTACTGTGAGGTCTTTCATAAGAGATGTAATGTGGCATTAGGATTCCTCTAGTTCCATCCTCTAGAAGCATAAGAACAGTGCTTCTCTTGTGTGTGTGTGTGGGGGGGGGGGAGTTGTTGTTGTTGTTGTTTGTTTTTGTATTGTTTTGTTTCTTTTTTGCGGGGCAATGAGGGTTAAATGACTTGCCCAGGGTCACACAGCTAATAAGTGTCAAGTGTCTGAGGCCGGATTTGTACTCAGGTCCTCCTGAATCCAGGTCTGGTGCTTTATCTACTGTGCCACCTAGCTGTCCCCCTAAGAACAGTGCTTCTCAAACTTTGCAGTCTCAGAATGCTTTATACTCTTAAAAAATTTTTTTTGGATGTTCCACTTCTCCCCTCCCCTGCCACTCCAGCAAGAGTATTTGTTTAGGTGGGTTATATCTATCAATATGTATCATATTAGAAATTAAAATATTTTGTATTATTATGAAAATAGTTTTGACCTCACAAACCTCCTAAAAGGTTCTCAAGGACCCCCACTACACTTTGAGAAACACTAGACAAAAGGAATCACTTTCTCTCTCCCCAATTCCATCTTGGTTCATAGCGATTTATCACACTTGAACATCCTTTCCCCTTCAGCAGGAGTAGGTACCTTTTTCTATCACTCTCCATGTTTAGATTCTAAAACTTAAGTCTTGGAATTACAATGAGAAGAAGTAGAAATGGTGCTTTGAGGATGAAGTCAGGGAGGGCTGCTTAACCAATGAATCAATCAATCCATCAACCACCATTTATTAAGTGTCTACAATATACTAGGCACTCTGCTAAGCACTCAAAAGACAAAGAGCAAAAAAAAATCAGAAGTTCATGATGAAGATGGAACAAAGTTGCAAACTTTTAGAGATCTATTTTCAAGATTTCTCAAAGATAGAAAGATATAAGGCAACTGGAAAAAATGAACAAACAAACATGGATGGCATTTTAATTCCTACCCCTGCCCAAATCAACTAAAGGACATAAACAGTTGTCACCTTATGTATACAACTGGAATAAAGTAAGGGCTTACTAAAGACATGCTGTCTTCCTTCCCTCAGTCTTTTTTCCTCATTAGTAATTTTTATTTATACTTTGAAAATTATATATGTTAAGCAGAAAATAGGTTTATATCAGCATCTTTATCATAAATGAAAATTACTTACGTTTAGTTTTAAATATATAGCAAAACTCCATTAAAGCAAGGATCAATATTAGAATCTACATCAAATTTAATAGCTAGGAGAAATATTGAAGTATGATTGCTAGATTAAGAAGACCATGTACTGATGAAAAAATTCTCCAAGTCATTATTGATTAGAAAAAATACAAATTAAAACAACTCAGGTACCATTTCAAACCTATCAGATTGGCTAAAATGATAGAAGGGGAAAATGACAAATGCTAGAAGGGATGTGGCAAATTGGGACATTAATATACTGTTGGTGGAATTGTGAACTCATCCAACCATTTTGGAGAGCAATTTGGAATTATGCCCAAAGAGTTATAAAATTATATATACCCTTTGACCCAGAAATACCACTATCAGGTCTGTTTCCCAAGGTGATCAGAGGAAAAGGAAAAGAGCCTGTATGTTCTAAAATATTTATAGCAACTATTTTTTGTGGTGGTAAAGAATTGGAAATTGAGGGGATGTCAATCAGTTGGGGAATGACTAAATAAGTTGTGGCACATGGTTGTGCTGTAAGAAATGATGAGCAGATTGGTTTTAGAAAAATATAGAAAGGCTTACATGAAATAATGAAGAGTGGGGGCAGCTAGATGGCGCAGTGGATAAAGCACCGGCCCTGGAGTCACGAGGACCTGAGTTCAAATCCGACCTCAGACACTTAACACTTACTAGCTGTGTGACCCTGGGCAAGTCACTTAACCCCAATTGCCCGGCAAAAAAGAAAAGAAAAGAAAAGAAATAATGAAGAGTAAAACAAGCAGAACCAAGAGAACATTGATAACAGTAACAGCAAATATAGTTTGACTATATTGAAAGAATATTGAATGACTAAGTTATTCTGAGTAATATGATCATTCAAATCAACCACAAAGGACTTATAAAAGAAAATGCTATCTACCTCCAGAGAAAGAACTGATATATAGAAGTATGTATTATTTAGCTCCATATATATGTCTCCATCAAATGTTGGCTTTCTCTAATGCAAGGTTGAGAGCGGGGAGGGAGACAACTTGGAACTCAAAATGTAACAAAAAAAATAAATAAAAATAAAAGACCATGTACTGATATTAAAATAATGTCTTGGTCACTAGGTGGTATAGTAGATAGAATCAGGAAGACTTAAATTCAAATCCTGTATTAGATACTGGCTGTATGATTCTGGACAAGTCACTTAACTTGCCTTAGTTTCCTCAACTATAAAATAAAGATAATAATGGTACCTACTGTACAGAGTTATTGTGAGGAACTAATGCGATTACACATGTAAAGTACTTTGAAAACCTTAAAGTGCTCCATAAAGGCTAGTTATTATTGTAATTAATATTCTTAATTAGAAAGAACATTAGCATTCCAGAATTTTCTCCTATTCACATTAGTAAGGATTCTTCAGAAAATCTCAGTTAACTTATCTCAAACAGTACCAAAAAAATTTTTTTTTGTCAAAACTCCATGTCTTTGTTCCAGAAAGGGCTTAAGTTCTGACAATCTCTTCCAAAAATTATACTGCTGAGGCTATTTTGAGAACTAATGATTTGATAAACCACCTGGTTTTATGACCTTCAACTTTCCTCATACTTGCTCCTAGCTTTGATTTTAATAAGCCAACCACACTATGGAATTAAAACTGAATTCAACAGCCCCAATGCACAAAGAGGATGTCTGAGGCCAGGCAGCACTTGGGAGCAAAATGAATGAACATGGGGGCATCTAGGTGGCACAGTGGATTAAGCACCTGCCCTGGATTCAGGAGGACCTGAGTTAAAATGTGGCCTCAGACACTTGATACTTACTAGCTGTGTGAACCTGGGCAAGTCACTTAACCCTCATTGCCTTGCAAAAACAAAACAAAACAAAACAAATGAATGAACAGAGACTTCCTGGCTAAACCAGGTAGATGTTTGGTCAGACAATTATTGAGCACCTACTCCATGAAAAAAAACTGTGTCAGTGGAGAAGCAGAGATAAAATAAAACCCAGTCCCTGTCCTCAAGGAGTCTACAAGAGTAGGACACTGTAATAATGCCTGGTAAGTCATCAGAAAAATGCAAACAAAATTCTCTGTTAAGTGTGAAAAAGGAAGACTTCCTATAAGAGGTGGTATTTGAGTTGAGCTTTTAAAGGGGGAGGGGGGCATTGAGGAACTGAATAACATGCCAGGCGTAGGGAATAATATGAAAAAAAGTAGAAAAGTGGGGAGAATATAAGAAGTATAGTGAGGAAGGTGAATAGTGATTTTGGCTGCAGTATGAGTTAAAGCTGGAAAGAGGCCACCAGACTTTCCCCCGTTCCTGTCTCTGAATTGCCATGAGATCTTATATCCTTTACTTTGCCTGAGTCATGGCACTCTACCTCAGCTTAGCCAAGGATGTATTCACAGAATCACAGTATTTTAGATTTGAAAGTCTATCTAGTCCGAGGCAGACCTTAAAGCAACCCCCACTATAACATACCTAACAAGTGGACCAAAGCCATGCCTTCTTCCACTTTTAGATGAGAGAGAGAGAGAGACAGAGAGAGACAGAGACAGAGACAGAGAGACACACAGAGACAGAGATACAGAGACAGACAGAAAGACAGAGACAGGCAGAGAGACAGTCAGAGAGACAGAGACAGAGAGAGGTAGAGAAGAGAGACAGAAAGAGACAGACAGACAGAAGCAGAGACAGAGACAGAGAGAGACAAAAATAGAGACAGATAGAGACAGAGACAGAAACAGAAGCAGAGACATACAGAAACAGAGATACAGAGAGAAACAAGAATAGAAGGAAAAAGAAAACTATTAGGAAGTTTCAATTCAATTGGAGAGAAAACCCTAAACCTAGTTCCATTGAATGTTGGAACTCCAGTGCTCCATTTTACAGGAGAGAAAACTGAGACCCAGGGAACAATAGAGATTTGCAGCTAGTTAGCGGCAGAATTAGCACTAAATCCCAGGTCTCTTGACTCCTGGGGTTCTTTCCTCCAGAAGCTGTTACACAAATAATCCATGCACACAGATACACACACATATGTGCATATGCACACCTATGTACTTAGATGTGTGTATACATACATATGTGTGTACTGCAGCCTTGTGCATACATACACATATTGTTATACGTGTATTCATATATGTGTGTATACATGCTTACATGTGCATGCATTGTTTTTAACTTTGTATATCTGATTTGGTGGTGGAGGGAGGTAACCAGATTCAGAAAACCAGTATCTGTGGTTAAGGAAGCAAAGGGAGAGGAAAACCTCATTCTCTTGGTGGGCTCCAGCACATGTGCAGAATTTCAGATAATTGTTCTTGTAAGAAGGAATATGGGGGGGGGGTTTGAAATGGGGAGAAGGGACGCCTGGCTACTCCTCAGGCCACAGGGGAGATCTCCATCTGTGCAGTCAGTTAGGCATATGTTGTTACAGAGTAAGTAGTACCCCCCCCTTAAAGCCTTTCTCTGTCAGATGATCTAATAAGGGGCAAGGGATTGTGTGTAGAGGGGGAGGGGGGAGCACTAATAAGGCAAAGGAATTTTGGGAACATGTTGGCCAAATGTTTGTATTTATTTCAGGCTTCCATTAATCCCTTCAGCAAAATAATAGACAAATCCTTTATCACCTTTTAAAGGGAAACATCTCCAGAGCCATTGTAAAACCATGGAGCCCCCCATATGGTGGGGGAGCGGGCCATTAGCATCATTTCCTCCTTTCCAGCTGCTGATGGGTGACTTCTGTTTCCCACAGCCTGGCCTCAGGACAGATGACAGGCTCTCTTTTCTACTCTGAGGTTTTCTTTTTCCCTTTTAGAAGATATGGTAAATACTCAAGTGATAAACAGAGCCCTAAAACAGTTGTTCAGTCAGCCATTCCCTTCTTCCCCACAACATTCCCTATGCTCATTAAAGAAGAAAATAACTGATCCCCCTCTGGTTCCCTAGTGCTTCAAGGCAAGAACTCAATTTCTCTCTCTCTCTCTCTCTCTCTCTCTCTCTCTCTCTCTCTCTCTCTCTCTCTCTCTCTCTCTCTCTCTTCTGTCTCTTCTCTCTTTCCCTGTCTGACACATACATACACACACAACACACACATGCACACACACGCACACCACAGACTTCAAGATCTGACTCCAAACTGTCTTTCCAGATTGACCATACATTACTCCCCCTCACACTTTCAATCAAACTAACCCACTTACTACTTCTCTTACACAATCTTCCATCTCCCTGCACTGTTGTCTTTGCACAGGCTGTTCCCTTATATCCTTCCTCACCTCCCACATGGAAGGCTCTCTAACTTTCTTCACAGGTACTCTTTCCTACAGGGGGTCCTTCTTGATTGCCTTTAGTAGCTAGTGCTCATACACTCCCAAGTTCTTCCAAAGTCACTTTATGTTTATTTACTTTACATATATTTGTGTGCAATAGTTTCCTATCTATCCATCCATCCATTCATTCATTCAACACTCATTTATTCATTCATTTACTAATCAATTAAGTTATTTATTCATTCGTTTGTTTATTTTTGCGGGGCAATAAGGGTTAAGTAACTTGCCCAGGGTCACACAGCTAGTAAGTAATAGTTTCCTATTTAGATGAAATCACATATTCAAGACTCCCCACCCCTGCCCAAGGTGTATATACCCTATAGAATGTCAGCATTTTGGGAGCATTTTAATGAAATATTTCATTTGCAGCAATATTTCTTTTTTGTTATCTTTGTATACCCAGCACAATGCACAATAGGAGATAATCAATATATGTTTGTTGAATTGAACTGAAGTTATCCTTCTCTTCTTTGACTTCCTTCCCACAGCACTATCCTATATCACACAATGCACCATTTATGGTCTTGCATTATTCTGATCGCCCTAAGTTAGACTTTAGTTCTTTGAGATCAGGGTACAAAATAATAATCATTCCGTAAGAATTCACATTTCTACAGTGATTTAGGATTCACTGAGTGCTTTCCTCACAACAGCCCGATGAAACAGATGGCTAGATAGTATAGTGGACAGGGCACTGACCTGGAGTCAGAAAGACCTAAGTACAAATCCAGTCTCAGACTCTAGCATCTGTGTGAACTTGGACAAGTCGCTTAACTGCTATCTGTCTCAGTTTCACCATCTGTAAAATGGGAATAGTATTAGTGCCTATCTCCCAGGATTATAGATAACATTTATTAAGTGCATTGCAAACTTGAAAATGCTATATAAATACTAACTATTATTATTGTTTCCATTTTACAGGTGAGCAAACAGAAACTCAGAGATGAAGTAACACACAACTAGCAAGTGCAGGATCTGAGGTTCAAATTCAGTTCTACTGACACTTGGTGTGGTGTTCTGTTTGTTCTATAACTCCCATGGTACTAGTCCATTTAATAACTTTTTAATAAATACTTGCAGACTGAGTGAATAACAGATGCAGTCTAAAGACTATAGGACTTTGGTCAGGAAACCTAGGTTTCAGTAATGTTAACCAATCTACCAAATATCTCTAAAACTCGGTTTCATACTTTGTAAAATGGGAAAAATTATACCCACACCTCATACCCTATAAAATTGTTGTGAGGATAAACTGTTAACTCTAAAGTTTACATATGTATGTATGTATGTATAAAACACAATGTGTGTATATGTGTACGTGGATATGCACACATATGCACACACATGTGTATATACTCATATGTGCTTATACATGTTATATATGTGCTGTGTACATATATATTTATTTGTCAGCTATCATTACTTGAATACTTTAAGGATCTAAGATTTCACCAACATGGGCACCCACTCTTCTAGTTGAGAACACAATGGCTCTCTGCCTTAATCACAGAATCCTGCATAGAGTTGGAAGGAACTTCAGCTGCCATCTAGTCCAAGTCATACTGGAAAGGAATTCCAGCTAGAACGGACCTAAGTGGTCATTCAACCTCAGCTCGAAGACCTCCAGTGAGAAAGAACCCATTGCTTCCCAAGGCAGCCTGTTACAGTTTTGGACATCTCTAATGATGAGTCCCTTTTCCCTGACAACAGGCCTAAATTTGTCTCTTTTTGCTGTCCCCAGTCTCCCCGTGGGGGCTTAATAAATGAGTCTAGTCCCTCTGGCACAAGACAGCCCTTCATATACTTGGGATCTTATTTCCATAGACTTAAAACCGGAAGGGACCTCAGAGATCACCTATCCTAGCCCTCTCCCTTGTAAAATGAGGAAACTGAGGCCCAGAGAGATTGAAGGACTTGCCCAGAATCACACAGGGAGTAAGGAGCAGATCCCAAAGTTGAACCCAGGTCTTCTGACTCAAAATCTAACAATCTTTTCATGGTACCATGTTAAAGAATATTATTATGCTATTCCTCTCCTTCCCCCATCCTAGTCTTCTCTCCCTACATCCTTCAACAAATCAACATATGACACAAATTCAAGTCACTTCATTCAGGTTGTCATCTTCTGGCAGGGGCACCTAAGTGGCACAGTGGATAGAGCACTGGCCCTAAAGTTGGGCGGACCTGAGTTCAAATCTCACCTCAGACACTTACTAGCTGTGTGACCCTGGACAAATCACTTAACCCCAATTGCCTTAAACAACTGGGTTCCATTGCCAGTCATCTTGATAATGTATCTTGCCACTGGACCCAGATGGCTCTGGAGTAGAAAGTAAGGCTGGTCACTTTGCACAGCCCTGCCTCACTTAAATCCAATTCACTGCAAGTCATGACATCACCCTGATGTCATGGTTCCCTTTGAGAATGAAGGACAAACAACAACAACAACAAAATCTTCTGGATACTCACTGTTATTAATGTTCTTCCTATATCATGGCACTCAGAACTGAATACAATACTCCAGATTTACTCTGACCAGGACAGAGTATATAAGGACTATAACATCCTTATTCCTGGAATCTCTGCCTCTTAATGGAATCCATTTGCTTTTTTAACCACCACATCACACTGCTGATTCATATTGAGTTTACAATTCATTTAAACCCTAGAACTTTGGACGACAAGCAAATGTCTAATCCTGCTTCTTCTACCTTTTAACCTGTGATGTTGATTTTTTGAACCCAAGTATAAGATTTTATATTTATCTCCATTGAATTTCCTTTTATTTCAGCCCAATGCTCTAGCTTGTCAAAATCTTTTTGAGTCCTGAAACTAACACAGTGTCACATTCCCCTATCTAGCTCTGTGTCATCTGCAAATTTGATAAGCAAACCATCTATGTTAATATCAAAGTCATTGATAAAAATGTTAAGCAACACAGGGCTAAACATAAATAGATACCTGGGGTCCTTTGTAGGTGAACTGCCAAGTTGACATTGAATCATTGCTTTTCACTTCTTGCCATTTATGAATCCATCTAACTGTTATTTTCTAGCCCAAGTCTCTCCATCTTTTCCACAAGAATAGTCTGAGACATTTTATCAAATGCTTGGATAAAATCTAGGAAAATTGCATCCACAGCATTCCCTTAATCTACTCATTTAAAAACTTAAAAATGAGGCCAAGTAATTTATCATCCTTCTGCCAACTGGATGATGAGCCTTCTCCAGCTTAACTAGGCTAGTCCTCAAATGACAGATCTATCATCTGTTGCCAGGCATGTGCTCAAAATGTTTCCATATTGGGACAACCTGACTGATCTTGGGCTCTGTTGCAATAGCCTTCAAAACCTTAGCATCTGACCTCCACTTCATGGTGATGAGAGGGACAGTGGGCACCTTACAGGATTAAGTGAATTCATTCTGATGCTGAATCAAACTTCAGAAAGAATATGGTAAAAAGACCTTGCAAGGCAAGATATAAGCTATAATGGTTTTCTAGTAATTGCTAGTTCTGGGAGATGAGACTGAAGGAAGGAGAAATTCAAGATCCCCAGTGATTGAGATACTTGTCTTATAGTTCATAGCTAACAGCATAAAAAGCCATGAACCTAGTTAAGCTAATTTCCTCACTGTCCCTGTATATAACCAGCTCCTTCCTGTCACTGGCCCTTTGCTTATAAACTCTGCACTATTCCCCTTCTCCCCCACAAAGAATCTCCTGTCTCATTCATTCCTGTCTATCCAAACCATACCCATCCTTCAAGGTGTTCCTTCTCTGATGTTCTTGCCTCAGACACTTACTAGCTGTGTGATCTGGGCAAGACACTTCACTTCTTTCTGACTCAGTTTCCTCATCTGTAAAGTGGGGATAAGAACTGCATCCACCTTCAAGGGTTGTTGTGAGGATAAACTATGCTAATATTTGAAAAGTGCTTTGAAAACCTGAATATTCTACATAAATATTAGTTATAATAATGATTATTATTACTTTTATTATTAATAGGCTCTGTTGAATCTGAAATCATAAACTAATATTTTTATCCAATTTCTCATGTGTCAGTTTTATCTCCTCATTTAGACAATAAATTCCTTGAAGGCTGTCTTGTATCCCCTATAGGACTGACCTATTAGATATGACTGACATAGGACCATCATATAGATACTGAGACATGGTAGCAAAATGAAGCAGTGAACTTGAATTAGGAAGACATAGTTTCAAATCCTGCCTCAGACTTACCTTCTGGATGACCCTGAACAAGTCATTTTACTTCTCTGTTCCTCATTTTCCTTATCTGAAAAATGGCGATAATCATGGCACCTACCTCACAAGATTGCTGTTAAGTAACCAGTGAAATTATGAACGTAAGGAACTCCATTAACTTTAAAGTAGCATATAAATCAATCCAGCAATAAGCATTTATGAGTCACTAGCACGTGCTTCTTAGGCACTGTTCTAGGCACTGAGATTACAAGGACAAAAATAAAACAGTCTCTGCCCTCAAGGAGGGCTTGACTTGTGCATGAATTGGATTTAAGTGAGGCAGAGCTATCCAAAGTCATCAGTCTTGCTCCCTCATCCAGAGTCAAGGAAGTTCAGTGGCAAAGCAAAAGTTAATGTGACTGGTGATGACCCAGGATGCCGTGGGTGACTTTGGCCTTTCTAAAGTAAGGTCTTTCAGGGAAGCTAGGTAGTGCAGTGGATAAAGTACTGGCCCTGGATTCAGGAGAACCTGAGTTCAAATCCAGCCTCAGACACTTGACACTTACTAGCTGTGTGACCCTGGGCAAGTCACTTAAACCTCATTGTCCCAAAAATAAATAAATAAGTTAATTAGTTAATTAGGGTCTTTCCCAAAGGCCTCCTGGCAGAAGTGGCTCCTGAATGGAGTTTCAATGGCCTCTAGAGAGATTCTAAGAGGTAGATGTGAGGAGGGAATGCATTTCAGGTATTAGGGACATCTTATGCAAAGGCATGTTGATTGGAGATGGATTATTATGTGTGAGGACAGCGCAAGAAGTCTACATAAATATGGACTATTTTTATTATTAGATATACAATAAATATTATTTGAACTGAACCAGAAAACTGAACATTTTGAATACAAATAAAGCCTTTCCTCTCAGGAAACCCTTAGTACTGTATCTATCAGATAAACTATTTTATCAATTGACAAATCATTATTTAGTGCCTTTTCACTGAGTAATGGTACCTTCTGAAAAATGGACATGTTGATTCGTAATAATTTAAATCACATTTATTATAGAATATTATTTTCCAAAAATAATTAAATATACAGTCCAATTTTTTTTTCTTTTTTGCTGTGCTTGATGCTGAATGCTGTGTCTAAGTACTAGCAAATACCTAGTTAAGTGAACACTTTGAAAAATAAAACAAAAACCTGGTTGTTTTGTCTACTTGAAATGGCAGGTTTAACAGACAGCTTTAGCTGCCTGGGTCTTTGCCAAATTGTACTTCGAAGGCCATGAAAGTTCTACTGTAAAAATAAGCCATTCGTTCTGACATCCTATCAAGAAAACAATGGTCTGTACACCATAGATCGCCATGATAGAGGAACTCAGAATCTGTTATTATAACCTACTTACCTGTAACAGAAAAGCTCAAGTTTGCCTTTCCAACAAAATTACACCTATTAATTTAGGAATGTTTATACCAGATAAAAGAGGATCTGTTTGTTTTGATTTTCTGGTAGATTTGTTTACAATTAAACTTCACCACAGTGGAAATATTATCTCATCATTATCCCACCATTGCGGTTGAACCCACATGTTCTGGGACACAAGTTCCATTCAACATTGATCTCCCCAGATGTTCCATCAAAACACATAGGAGCAGACAGTGTGTTTGGCTCCAGAGCTGTATAGATGCTCATGTGTGTGCTACATACTCAGCTCCTACTCATGATCACAACCTAGTGTGGAGCAGCCATTGTTCAAAGACTGGGCTCTACTTCACCTATCATTTAAGCTTCAATTCAATAAACATTTATGTAATCACCTTCCATGTTAAAGGCACTGTTCTAGGCAGTGGGGAGACTAAGACACAAAAAAATAAGTCCTGCCCTCAAGAAGCTTACATTCTCCTATGAAGATAGAGATCGCTTATTTTGAAGTCATGGGAGCTGGGTTCAAATCTTCCCTCCAATGTTTACTATATGTGTGACCTTGGGTAAGACAATTTCTCTGGGTCTCAGTTTCCCCATCTGTAATATGAGGGGGTTGGTCTAGAGCCTAGCTTCTTAAACTGTGGGTCACAACCCCATATGGGGTCATGTAACTGAATGTAGGGGTCATGAAAAATGTGGCAATAGCAGAAGGTTATGTATATGTAAAGGTATATACCCAGGGTCACATAAAAATTTCTCTAGTGAAAAGAGGTCACAAGTGGAAACAAGAAGCCCTCATCTGGAGTGCCTCCAACTTCCCCCAGCTCTAGATCTATGGCCTTGTGATCCTTTGTACACAGATAATTAAATATAAAATAATTTAGAGGGAACAGCTGCAGGGAGAGAAGGAGCAGGAAAGGCCTTGTGGAAGAAGTGGTACCTGAACTCAACCTTGAAGAAAGCTAGGAATCTCAAGAAGTGGAGATGAGGAAGGAGAGCATTCCAGGCATGGTGAGGGGGGGCAACCTGTGTAAAGATAAGGAAGCAGAGGATGGAATGGATAATGTGGGGAAGTGACAAGATGACTAGTTTGATAGGACGGAGCCACTGCAAAGGGCTTCAAATGCCAAGTGAAGGATTTTGTATTTTAACCAAGATGAGAGGGAGGCATAAAAATATTTCGAGCAGGAGATGGACAGATCTGTGCTAAACGAATAATATAATCCTTCCTCTGCTGTGTGATAGACCAGAGTGGGGGAAGAAAGAGACTGAAAGCAGAGTGACCCTGTAGGGGCTGTTGCAACAGTCTGACAGAGAGCTGATAAAGATGGCAACTGCTGTTGCTGAGACTCTGACCCCATTGCTGGGGTGACAGTGATGATCCCAAAGACACTGTGGAGGACACTGTGATCATCTGAGCCCTTGTGGCTTCCCTTTCCATGGAGAGGATGCAGCATTGCCTCCCGAAGCTAGCCATGACTCCCATACTGAAAGAGGTAGCTCCTAATAACCTTGTAAGGTACTAGGGAGAGTGTGATCATCCAAATGAAGAAACTAAAGACAAAGAGTTCCTCACAGTCATCTGGATAATAAGTCATAGCACCAGGATTCAAACTCAGGTCTTCTGATTCCAATGCCTTTTTTATTTTATTTTATTTTTATGACTCCCTGCTACCTCTACTCCTCATAAAACCTCTCCAAGGCCGGAGGATTCTCTACCTGTCTCCCTGACAGATGCGGCACCAACAAAGTTGGGATGGACTGTTCTGGGCTGCTGCTGCCCAGCAAATTCTTGGCCCCTCCATTAAAGGCATTTGGCAAAAAAAGGCTCTAATACTTTGTTGAAATCTAAATACCTATGTTTAAACTAGCCTTGGGGCAAAGTAATTCCAACTTTCCCAAGTGAAAGCCTGAACAGATAATAGATTAGGTAGCCTAGATCTGTGTTTATTTTTTTTAATTCTTGAGTTTATTATTTTTGGTAGCCCAAAGTAGTGCAACTAATTAAAAAAACCAACCCTTTTCCTATGTCTAGGTGTCATCTCCCAACTAGATTCAAAGCTCCATGAGAATGGGGACTTACTTTCATACATTTGGAGCTATGCAAGGCTGTTTATACAGTAGGTGTTAGCTAAATATTTGGTAAGAGATTAACAAGGACAGGTAGGTAGTGTAGTAGATAAACTGCCTGGTCTGAAGTCAAGAAGACTCATCTTTTGAATTTAAATCTGGCCTCAGACACTTACTAGTGTGTGACCTGGGGCAAATGTTTGCCTCAGTTTCCTCATCTGTAAAATGAGCTGGAGAAGGAAATGGCAAATCATTCCAGTACCTTTACCAAGAAAACCCCAAGTGGGGTCACAAAGGGTCAGATATAACTGAAAGAAATGAACAACAATAATAGAGAGATTAATCATCAAATATGCAGAGTGAAAGACATTTTGGGTTCTCTAACACCACAACTACCAGGACCTTTAAAACAACCCCTATCTACAAAGTGCTAGATACCTGCCTCCTTGATCTTATTACTGAATTAAACAGAAATGTAGTAGCTATGGAAATTACCTTAATCGGGACTCTATGGAGTCTTCTCCAGACACTCTACATATGAGCCATGGCCCTTAGGTCTCTCAAGGTGGGACAGAGCATTACTTGAGGAAATTAGAAGAAACTGTTGCTTTTTCTCTGCCCAATGTAAGGAGCTCCTAGTAAATGCCCTCTACTTAACACAGACTCTTTTCCAAGAACTGGCAATTTTTCTCCTGGCTAAGGGACAAGAAGCCACCTGGTTGGTTGTTGCTCCCCAAGGAACATCTCCTTCCTATACTCATTTCAATTCCACCACATCCCCAGCTGTTATCAGAGGGTAGAGTTAAAGTATAGTCTCATTTTGGTTTCTATACCTTGGATCTTTGCCATTTTGAACCTTTATCTGGATTTTGAGGTTTTTATAAGACAGTCTTTGATTAAAATCTAATTAAAATGTAATCTGAATGAGAGAAGTCAAATAAACAAATAGTTCAATGAATTAAACAAAAAACCCACCAAACTATATTTGAGTCAGTTTCCATTCGTCCACTCTACTTTCTGAGTCTGTGGCTATATATACATATATATATCCTTTTCTTTTTTTCCCTTTCCAAAAAGATTGCTGTTCTACAGAAGCCCCCACCCATAAAATTGCTCATTTCCTACACCTTTTTCTGAGGCATGACCATATATAGCAGTGTAAATTAAAAGACTTCCCATTCCTAAGGGAATGGTCCCCCTCTTACTATTGGTATCAATTAAAAGTTATTAGTACTGATTTTTTTTTAGCTGACCTGTGATGTCAGTTGTATAGAGAGCTCACTATGAGGAAACTTCTACCAATTTAGTTCAACAGCTTCTCTACAACTTATACTCAGAGTTGCTTGGAACACTGAGATAATTGACTTACCTAGTTATCTGTGTCAGAGGCAGGCCAGCTATGTACCTACTATACCTGTAATCATTAGGAAAAAAATGTGACTAGAAAAATGTCTCATAGCAAGATCAAGAAATAACAGATGGGGGGCAGCTAGGTGGCTCAGTGGATAAAGCACCGGCCCTGGATTCAGGAGTACCTGAGTTCAAATCCAGCCTTAGACACTTGACACTTACTAGCTGTGTGACCCTGGGCAAGTCACTTAACCCCCATTGCTCCGCAAAAAAAAAAAAAAGAAAAGAAAAGAAAAGAAATAACAGATGGGAAGTCTTCATGCTATACTTGTATCTATGTCAGGCCAAGGGATCAAGAGGAGATAAAGGTTCCCAGCACAGTGGGTAGACCCTCTGAGAAGAATTTTTGGGGCTACAAATTCAAGAGTCATGAAAGATGAAAACACACAGATGAGTTGTAATCCATGTCTGTCAGAGGGATTCCCCCCATCGACAAGATTATACATCCCCTGTAGTTAGTACAGTGGAAAGGATCTTGGGAATCATTTAAAATCCCCTCATTTTACAAATGACAAAACTGAGACCCAAAGAAATTAAGTGATTTGCTCAAGGTCACACAGGGGCCTGCTGGAGTCAGCTCAAATGGAATTGATTGTTATACTTTCAATGTGAGAATTTCCACCTAAGAAATCAGCAAATGCTGAAAATCAGGGTTTAATTGATGTTGTTTTTATTGTCCAAACTAAAATGTTAATGGGCAAATTAAATTTAAAAGTGTTGTCACAGCTGGTTAGTGACTGCTACGATAGATCAGGATATCTCTAGTCTTCATTTAGTCCTCTTTCCACCATACCATATTTCTTTGTCAGAGATAGAATCTTGTAAGGATGCTTTACTGGAATCACCTGAAGGAAGACTGGAGAAATACTTGGGAAGTTGGATATACTGTTAACTGGTGCTGGAGAAAGTGTACTTAATCATTGACCTCAGGAAATATTCATCTCTGTTCTGAAATTGTTGAGAACTAGAGGTAGCCCTCAGACATAAAATAGGAACTTAATGGGTAGTCCAACAGAAATAAACTCTTAGAGAACTTAAGTAGAGACCCAGAGGCACCAGGGATGCAAGTACCCATCATCAAAGTCACATTGCCACTAGCTAGACTTGGGCCAGAAGCTGGTGAAAGTTTTCTAAAGCCTCAACAAAGAGTAAAGACCCAGACAGAGTTGAGGTAAGGAATGGAAAATCTGGGTAATCTATAATCTGTGTCGGTCACATCAATCTATGACTTATGAACTCTTGTTTATAAATTCTATTTGTTTTTGTTGTTTTTTTCATATTCTTTGTTTTCCCATTGTTTTCCAGTAGAATGCCTTTTAAACTATGAAGAGAGGTCAATTCCCTACCTCTACTATACCTAGGCCAGGATAGATAGGAAGGTTAGAGTTTTCTCAGAAACCATGTATGATAGCATAAGGAGCTGTCCACATTCCCTAAAAGGAGAGTGTGGAGCTGGTCAAAAAGAGAAGTGGAAATTAAGGATAGGAAAAATCAGAAAATATCTGATTGGTGGTTCTTTCCCATAGGAGATTATCCTTCACAACTCAGTAGACCCCATGAATCTACCCTATTGCCCTGTCCATGGTTCCTAAAATTCCACCAAGTTCTTCCTTGGGTTAAGGCAATGATATTGTCCTGTCAAAATGCAAATAGGTCACCTGGAAAGGGTAGCACACTTTCATCATTAATCATTTAGCCTGTTACTGAGTTAGAAAAAATAATAACAAAGTTCATTTGAAAGAACAAAAGGTCAGGAACTTCAAAGAAACCAGGAAAAAAAATGTAAAGGAAATAGTTTCAGCAGTATCAGACCTTAAATTATACTATAAGGTGAGAGCATTGTTGAAGTGTAAAATGGATAATTTTGATTGTTTTAAATTAAATTTTTCTTGTATAAATAAAATCTATGTAGTCAAGAGTAGAAGGAACACAGAAAATTGAGGGGAAATTTTAACTGACAGTCTCTCAGATAGGATGTGATTGGGTTGGAATATTGATGTGGTATAGGAAATGATGAGCTGATTGACTTGAAAAGGCATGGAAAGACTTGGACTTGTGAAGGAAGATGCTATCCACCTTCAGAGAAAGACAATGAGTGGAAATAAGCTTAGTATAGTCTCACATATATGTGTTTAAGTGTATATGTGTATGTGTATAGATATCTATGTATGTGTATATATACATAAACATATACATACATACATATCCATGCTTTATATCAATCTTTTTTAGGGTGAGTGAGGAGTGAGCAGGAAGTAAAAAGTACACAGCAGAGGACAAAAGAAAACCACCAAGGAAGCAAAGAAAAGCTGGGCATATTTGAAAATGATGTGTAGTATTTATTACATAGGTTTTCATGAAATGGAAATGTATGTTTTTATACTGAATCCTCTCCTATGTTCTACTGTGTACATGGCAACTTTTTTTTCTTTTCTCATGTTGTGTTTAAGTCTAAAATAAAATTTAAAATTTACAGAAATAAAAAAATCTTTAGAGTGGATGGGTATTAGATTCATCTTAACAGAGTAAAAAGATGGGAAACAGAATAAGTAAGTTTTGAGGTTGTGTGGAATAGTAAAAAGCAGAGCTAAGTATATCACAGTTGATCATCTCACACTGTTGCTATTACTGTGAACAATGTTCTCTTGGTTCTGCTCACTTCACTCAGCATCAGTCCACTTAACTCTTTCCAGGTTTTTCTGAAATCTGCTTACTCATCATTTCTTATAGGACTCTAGTATTCCTTTACATTCATATACCACAACTTGTTCAGCCATTCTCCAGTTCATGGGAATCTCCTCAATTTCCCTTTCTTTGCCACCACAAAAAGAGCTGCTACAAATATTTTTGTACATATAGGTACTTTTCCCCCTTTTTATGATCTCTTTGGGATATAGGTCACTAAAGATTCTTGAGCAAGGGAGGATATTATCAAACATGTTTCAGAAAAGTGATTTTGGCAACAATGTGAAGGATGGATTGGAAATAGAGGAGACTAGAAGTTGGGAAACCAGCTGGCAAGCTGCTGCAATGATCCAGGAGCAAAGCAATGAAGGCCTGGACATGGAGGGTTCCTAGTCCCATGATTTATGCCTCTGTGTCTTTGGAGAAATTACATTATGTCTCATTTCTTCCTCTCTAAAATAACAGGGTTCAAATGGAAGCTCTCTTAGCTGTCCCCTATTTCTAAGTCTATGATGCCATAAGCCTATGATTCACTGACTCCTCAGCCTCAGTCTCAGCCTCAGCCACTTTTTGCAGTTTCCAATCTGGTCCTATTTTCTCCCACTTCCATGACATTGTCAGCTACTTGAGAGCAGCTGTGCCATCTCCCCTCCCCGACCCCCACTGTCTCTGTCTCTCTGTCTCTCTCTGTTTCTCTCTCTGTCTCTCTCTCTGCACCCCTAGTGCCTAGCACAGTGCCTTGCCCAAAATAGGAGTTTAATGAATGGCTGAATTGCACTGAATCACCAAGACTGAGTTTGTGATTATTTAGGTTGAAGCAAGGCTATAAAGGGTCATCAGTGGAAGGTGATTTGCTTGATGTTCAGCCAGATACTTTAAAGTGGAATTTATTTACTTTTATAAATATATTTCTAGGACCACAGATCTTTACAATGAGTTGGGCTGGGAGCAAAAGGGGTGAAACTAGAGAAAAAGATTTTTTTCAAAGTTCTACAACCTATTTTCCTTTTTTGTGGGGCAATGGGGGTTAAGTGACTTGCCCAGGGTCACACAGCTAGTAAGTGTCTAGTGTCTTAGGCCAAATTTGAACCCAGGTCCTTCTGAATCCAGGCCAATGCTTTATCCACTGGGCCACCTAGCTGCCCCCCTCTACAACCTATTTTCAACATAATTTCCTTTCACACTGCATGCTACAGGCTTTTAATTGATTTTTAACTCCAAGGACCTGAGAAGGTTCATGTTACTTGCTTGAAAACACCAATATTTGTGGCTGAAGCTGTGTAACCTAAGCCTCTCCTTGGGTAAATATAAAGACAGTAAACATCATTAGCACTGGGAGTCGGTCAGGAATGATACACCTGCCCTAGATACCAGGGAGAAAAAAAGCATTTGGAGAAGCCAGAGAATGTTCAGAGAATGTGTTTAATGACACATTTTTCATACTTGAGCTTCTGGGTGAGATGGTTTAGAGTTAAAGATCAGGGTAACAGATAGTACCCATTTAATAAAGCCTGAGATCTTCAGGTTTTCTCCTGAGACAAAAATGACCTTAGAATCATAAGCTGTGATGGGACCTTAGAATCTAACTCCTATATTGTACATATGACGAAACTGAGGCCCAAAGAGATGAAGAGGTTTTTTAAAAAATTGTACAGCAATTTAGTTGCAAAGTCAAAGTTAGAAACTAGCCCCCCCCCATTCCCAATCTGCTGCTCTTTCTGTTATATTGTACCCAGATGTAGGCAGAGGAGATCGCTTCTTAAATTATATGATTTCAAAGTCTCCTCATGCACATGTCTACTTCCCAACTATATCTCTGTTGGAAATTTATTCCTTTGGGTTTGAAGGTTAAGTTTCCAAAAATCTCTTATGAAATGAAAGTAAATACAGAAAGAGATCATATTTTAAATCATTAGTACCTAGCAAAGTTTCTTAATCATGGAACACTTTGGAGATAGGGGAGTTGAGAAAGGGAGAGAAAATGGGTGTTTCAGAAGGTAGCAGGAGAGAATTAAAAGATCAGGTGAGGAGGCAAAATATAATAATAATAATAATAATAATAGCTAGCACTTATATAGTGCCTGCTCTGTGCCCAGCACTGTGCTAATATTACTAATATTATCTCATTTGATTCTCATAACAGCCCTGGGATGTGGGTGCTATTATTTTTTTTTAATCGATTTGTTTCTTTTTTAAGAAAGAAAGAAAGAAAGAAAGAAAAAAGAAAGAAAAAAGAAAGAAAGAAAGAAGAGGGTGACTGGAAGTTCAAGTGTGAAGGGGGGAGATCAGCTTCCATGATGCTGAGGTAGGAGCTCAGGGGAGGTGAGTGAATGGCCAGACCTAGCTCTGTAAGACAAGTGGGGTGGCCTAGGAGCAGGAGGCCAGGAAGGGGCACCAGCCCCAACTCCCACTAGCTCTCAGTCCAACGTTGTTTGAGCACCGAGTAGACATCGCCAACGCTGCTGAGCCGTTAGAAGAAAGGAAGGAAGTACTGAAGCTCCGTGTCGCCCATGTTGTCAAACCACGAGACCACTGGTACAGCACTGTCTGGATGGAAGACATAGGAAGTTGGAGAGTTGTCTTCAAAGGTTCTGGCCCAGAAGGCCCAGGTCTTTGACATAATTCCCTTGGTGGAAGCCGCAGGACTCTTGGAAGAGCCGGATCCGAAAAGAACCCCACTTGTCCAACAGGTCAGCAATGGGGTCTGCATACTTGGCCAGGCTGGCTGTGAACAGCACACACTCAAACAACTCTCCCATCTGCTTCAGGAACTCGACCACACGGGGCTGCTTCAGCACATAGACCTGGTGAACCATTCCATGTACCAATTTTGACCTTATTTTGGTATATGGTGTCAGATGTTGGTCTATGCCTAGTTTTGGCCATACTATCTTCCAGTTTTCCCAGCAGTTTTTGTCAAATACTGAGTTCCTATCCCAGAAGCTGGAGTCTTTGCATTTATCAAACAGTAGATAACTATAGTCATTTACTACTGTATCTCCTGTGCCTAACCTATTCCATTGTTCCACCACTCTATTTCTTAGCCAGTATCAAATAGTTTTGATGACTACTGCTTTATAGTAAAGCTTCAAATTTGGTACAGCTAGCCCTGTATGTGCTATTGTCATCACCTTTATACAGTTGAGGAAACTGAGCAAACTGAGGTTAAGGGACTTGTCTAATATTACACAGGCAGGGTTTGAACTCAGATCTTCCTGACTCCAGGCCCAGCACTCTATCCACTGTGCTACCTAACTGCTTTAGATAAGATTTGTAAAATTAATGGTGCTGCATGCCAGGACTATTCCAAGACTCTTCATTAATTGAAAACATTCAAAAGAAAATACTATGTTCTCCAAAGAAATCAGGACTTCAAATTCTAGTTGGTAGAAACCTATCAGGTAGTCATACTTAATGTAATACTCTGAACATCTATCTTTGATATTTAGATCATATGCTTGCTTTTGACATAGTAGGATCTTAATGTTAATGAAGTGGAATTTATTATAGATACTCCTATGTATCTAGGCCTATGCTAGGCATTAAGAGGAATATAGGAAATGAAGGAAAAAACAAACACATCTTGACCCTCAGGTTGCTTAGAGTCCAGTTGGAAAAATAAAGTATGCATTCAGAACAGTTTCAATATGAGATAATATCTTGTTTTTAAAAAAGCATTTCACTCTTAAAATCATGCCCATACCTCTGGGAGAAAGAACTTATTTCCTGACTTCAAAGTTTCATAATTTCTTCTTCTTCTTTTTTTTTTTTTACTGGAAATTTTTTTTAATAGTGGAGTAGGATGCAGGACACAGTTTAGATGATTCCAATTTTGCTGGCAACATCCAAAGCATCATAGTCTGGAGCCAGTCAGAAATAGGCCTTCTTTTCTCCATCAGGCCGGATCAGTGTGTTGACCTTGGGCACATCGATGTCATAAAGCTTCTTTACAACTTGATTGATCTGATGCTTGTTGGCCTTTCTTGCACAATGAAGACAAGGGTGTTGCTGTCTTCTATCTTCTTCACAGCAGACTCAGTGGTCAAGGGAAACTTAATGATGGCATAGTGATCAAGCTTGTTTCTCCTTGGGGCACTTTTCTGAGGGTATTTGGGCTGCCTTGAAGTCTTAGAATCTTGGGTCACCAGAATGTGGGGGATATTCGGATCTTCTTCTTTTTGTGGCTATGGATACCTTTCAATACTGCCTTCTTGGCCTTCTTGGCCTTTAAGGCCTTGGACTTGGCTTCCATCTTGGGGGAAACAACCACTTACTTCTTCACCTTAGGCGCCATCTTGGGGGAAAAGATCTTCCGTGGTGCTTCAAAAGTTTCATGATTTCAATGGTGTGGGCCTTCCTGTCCCCCATGAAACTCACACCTCTTCTGTAACCTGGTAGCAGTTGGAGAGTTGTGGCCAAATGTTTCATTGCTTTGTAGTCAATATACTAATGAGTTTCTCTGAACTTAGCCAGGCTGATCCTCAAATGACAGACAAGGAGGCCATCAGAAGGCTTGCGTATGAGACTTTTCTAGTTTGATAGGACCCATCAGTGCTTGAGCTCCTCTTGAAAATCCAGAGCCACTTCTACCTTTGCTACAATGAAGAATCAAAGAAGCACTTTCATGGAGAGAACATAATGAGTAAAATTCATCCCAAGGTGGAAATGAATGCTAGCAGAGCCTTCCTGAGAGCAGGGAACTCCTGAAGGAAGTGGGAGAGTGGTGGGGACTATCACAGATAAACCTCCTAAGTTTTTCAAGTAATAGTCTCACACAGAAGGAACTGCCCTTTTTTTCTCTTGAAAGCTTTAATTAGTTTGAAAGTAATGTCACAGGGAAAATGGTTGGTGGTTGGGGTCCTTGCGTATTTCTCTTTAAAGAATTACACCCTCTTGCACACAAATCCAATTAGAACAAAATAATCTTTTATTTAAGCACTAGAGAAAGGAAACCTCAAGAGGGGTTTCAAGGGGATATAGGTCCAAAGACTTGTTCTCTGAGATACCTATCTCCTTGAACAGGAGAAAGGCAAAAGCTTTTATAGAGGACGGATGGTGGAGAGACAGATGGGGTGATCATCTGATGGTGGAAAGTTCCCTTTGGGGGGGGATGCTGGAATGAGGAGAGATGGTCCTGACTTCTGGAGTTATCGGTCCCCTTGGCATTACTCAGGCAGCAGCCACGCCTAATAGGCTTACCTCTCTTGCTCCTCAAGGTATGTTTCGTCTTTCTGTTTAGCTTCTCAAGGACAGTTACCCCAGACTCATATCCTAACCCCATAACAGTAAGAAGTATGTACATTTCTATAAAAATTGTTTTCTTTTTAAAATTCTTTGGCCCCCAAAATCTACTCATTGAAACACCATCTATGCAGGAACAGAGATTGCCTTTCCATTTATGCTCTATCCAGAGGAGTGCCTCTTAATGTCCCTAACACTACTTTTTTTCATTCCCCAGAATCACTTCAATTTCTCCTAAGCCCTTTAAAGGCAATTCTGAGAACTCCAAGAGAGGAGGGATTTCCATGGCCACATTGCATTAGGAAGGACATAAAGTAAAGAGTGGTTACAGCCCGCTTTTGGAATTTGTCCGAGTAATGTTATCTAAAGGAGAACCAGATGGAAGCCAATGGAGCAGCACTGAATGAAAGCTATTACTGTTGAGTCTAAGGAGAAAGGACCTTAAAAAGATGGGCCGTACAATGAAATATGTGGACACAAATTTAAGTGGCTCATTAGTGCAATGGATTCATCTGCATTTGATAAAATCTATCACACCAACGATGTGTCTCTATGTGATAAGTAAAATCGAGTGCTGGGAAATTTTTACTGAATAGTTTTAAGGGTTGGGGGAAATCTGCTTTGGAGACAGAAGGAGACTTTGTAAGTGTGTAGGGAAGAAATGAAGAATTATGGGTCTCTGGGATCACTGATCAAATTTTGCTATCCATGGATTGTCATGCTGGTTTTCAAGGGAAAGAGGTGACTTTTGACCAGTGTTAGAATAACTCTATAGCAGAAATCTGACCACATGGTGCTCCTTGAGGAAGGGAAGACTGTTTCATTCTCATGTCTTTATATCCTCAACATCTAGCACAGTGACTGACATGTAATAGGTGTGCATGAAATGCTGGTTAATTGATTGATTGTGAACACAAAGCTTACCAACTCACCACCCGTGGTGATTGGATATCTCACTAGAAGTTATAGTTTCAGAAATGAGTTTCTCTTTATTTTTTCTTAAAGGCAGGACATTCCTCTTCAGGCATAGTTTAGGGGGAGATGTTCAAAGCTCTTTAGTTGGCAAGATTCAACAGGTAAGAATTAATAATAACAATTCCTTACATATTCATTTTATACTTTTGAAAGTACTTTCTTTTGGTTTTTTTTTATTTTTTGCAGGCAATGGGGGTTAAGTGACTTGCCCAGGGTCACACAGCTAGTAAGTGTCAAGTGTCTGAGGCCAGATTTGAACTCAGGTACTCCTGAATTCAGGGCTGGTGCTTTAACCACTGCACCATCTAGCTGCCCCCTGAAAGTACTTTCTTAAAACAAAAACAACAACAAAAAAACAAAAAATGAAAGTGTTTTCTTTTCCATTATCTCACTTGATATTCATCACATCCCTATGAGGTAAGTATTACCTCCATGTGTCAGATGAAGAAGCTGAGAACAAAAAAATCCATTGACTTGTTTGTGATTATGAAGCTATTTAGTGGCAGAGAGGACTTAGGATCCAGGACATCTGACACTTTGCATATAACCTTTCAACCAGACTGTCATTCTGGTGGGTGGGTAAGGCTCTGTGCAGATGCCTAAGGGCCTTTCCTACACTATTTCATTAAGGCTTCCCTGGAATGGCCCCATAAGCCATAGACCACTGACCTTTCCTGCTTTGTCTACCCCCTATCCTATTCAAAAACTATTTGCCCAGTTAACTTAAAAATTAATTCATGGGGCAACTAGGTGGCACAGTAGATAGAGCACTGACCTGGGAGTCAGGAGGACCTGAGCTCAAAGCCTGCCTCAGACACTTAACACTTACTAGCTGTGTGACCTTGGGCAAGTCACTTAACCCCAATTGCCTCACCAAAAACAAAACAAAACACAATAATTGTTAATGGGTTAATAAGTTACCTGTCTCAGATACATATATTTACACATTCACAAAATCAGTTTTCTGTAAAACATATATATGTATACACACAGTGTATGTATGTGTGTGTGCATGCATGTGTGTGCGTGTACATGCATGTGCAGGTAGGTGGGTGTATTAAAAAAATAGGCACCTTCTGGAGACAAAATATCTTGTGGTTCAATGGTAAAATTTCAGATACCTGGGCATGCTGATGAAGAAGATATTTTTGGGAAAGCCACACTTCATAGGAAATTACCAAACTGTAGGGTAAACTCAAGTTTTAACATTTGCTTGGACCCTACACTGAGCTTCATTCATTCTAGGAGCTAACACCTGGACTAGCTCAGAATAACCACAAGGCTGGAACACTATTGCTGTTCAGTTGACAGATTCATCGGGAGGACACACAAACAAGAGGACTGATATTCCCAGGTCTTGGCCACATTTAATGGCCAGATAGATAAGTTTCGATGACTCCATAATCTCATCTGATTTGGTGACACAGTGATCAGAGTAAGCTTTTTCGAGAACACCGACTAAATGTCTAGCCCCGTATAAAGGACTTTGAAGGACGTAAGAGATGAATTTTCACAGTCTTAGTGATGAGAGCAGACTCATATGTTTGTTCACACCAGTGAACAAGACATGAGACAACTATGATAAAGTACCAAATTGTATAGTAAAATTAGAGGGTAAAATAGAGTGATTAAAATAATAGGATAGGGGCACCTAGGTGGTACAGTGGATAAAGCACCAGCCCTGGAATCAGGAGTACCTGAGTTCAAATCTGGCCTCAGATGCTTGACACTTACCCTGGTCAAGTCACTTAACCCCAATTGCCTCACCAAAACAAACAAACAAACAGAAATAATAATAGGATAATAGTTTTCCAATCGGGCAGCTAGGTGGCAGAGTGGCTAGAACACAAGACCTGGAGTCAGGAAGACCTGAACTCAAATCTGGCCTCAAACACTTACTAGCTGTGTGATCCTAGACAAGTCAGTTAACCCTGTTTGCCTCAGTTTCCTCATCTGTAAAATGAGCTGGAGAAGGAAATGGCAAACCACTCCAGTATCTTTGCCAAGAAAACCCCAAATGCAGTCATGAAGTTGGACATAACTGAAAAATGACTGAGCAACAACAGTTGTTCAATAGAAGCAGAGTGATATAATGGATAGAATGGATATAGGCTTAGAATCAGGAAGTCGAGCATAAGTCCTGTCCCTGATATATATTATGGAACAACAGGCAAGTCACTTAAGCATTCAATGTCCAAGGCAATTCTCTAAGGTTGTAATTTTTTTTTTTAGTGAGGCAATTGGGGTTGAGTGACTTGCCCAGGGTCACACAGCTAGTAGGTGTTAAGTGTCTGAGGCCAGATTTGAACTCAGGTCCTCCTGAATCCAGGGCCAGTGCTCTAGCCACTGTGCCACCTAGATGCCCCCTAAGGTTGTAAATTATAGAAACTTGCTTTGATGGAGAGAATTTCCACACTGGAAGTTCCCAACGCCAATGAAACTATGGGTTTGGACAAAAATAAAAATAAAAACAGGCAGTACAGACAGTAAGCACAAAAGAAGTTATAGATGAGAGGGGTCAATGTAATTGAAGTGGTCAGGGAAGGTTGTATGGAGAAAATAAGCTAAGGCATGAAAGGTAAGTATATTATGAACTGTCAGAGAGGAGGGAATAGGGCACCCCAAGAATTTAAAGCATTGTTTTGCTTCTGGTGAGAATGCCCTTAGCCTGGATGGCACATTATTCGTATTAATCTAAACTAGAGCCTGGGGATGTATTGCAAGAGTTAATCTGGGATATGCAGCCTCACCAGTCAGAATCTCATCTACATCCAGTGTCTTCCCAATGCACTGTTTAGATTAGAAGAAATATGAGGGCCTGAAATGTTGGCAAAGACAAGAGACTGTGAATTATCAGTGAATGCAAACTCTCCATGGCAAATTCCAAGTTTCTGCTTAGACCGACTGACAACTACATCGGTTCAACGCATGGAAAGCAATGGTATGGGATGGGGGTTAGGAACAGATGTCTTGTATGATAAAAATACAATAACAAATCCCATCCAGTTTTATAATCATAGCTTGAAGTCCTTCTTCTTCCATGAAGTCTCCAGATCAGGGGAGCCTACTCTATCGTCTCTCTCCCCTGAATCCTTACAGCATTTTTTGTCTCATTTCCCACTTATTGGCTACTACTCTGTGATAACTCTTGTATTGTTATCTCAGTTTATTAATTTAGCATATTTGTTTAACTTGCCATGTGTGTTAGATCTGTAACTAACTACCTAACTAATTAGAAGCTTCTCAAGGCAAGGTTCATGGCTTATGGATATTTCTATCCCCTACAGTACCCAGCAATATCTTGCTTATTTTTGTTTGTTTGTTTTGGTCTGTACCTGGGTATGAGGAACTCCCAATGTGGAAATTCACCTTTAACTTATAGTTTTGGTGAATGAAAGGCCAAGTAACTTGCCCATGGTCACACGACTAATTCATAGCAGAATTTGAACACAGATTTTTCATGATTCTAAGACCAATTCTTCATGCTATTTTTCTGTCTAGTTCATGGGAAGTGTTTAATAAATATTGGTTTACTTAATTTTGTAGAATCCTAGATTTAGATCTAGAAAATATCCTTGGGGACAGCTAGGTGGCACAGTGGATAAGGCATCAGCCTTGGATTCAGGAGGACCTGAGTTGAAATCCAGCCTCAGACACTTGACACTTACTAGCTGTTTGACCCTGGGCAAGTCACTTAACCCTCATTGCCTGGCAAAAAAAGATATGTGTGTATATGTGTATATATACATATATATATATATACATATATATATATACATATATACTTGAGGTTGTTTATTCCAACATTGTAGTATAAGGAAAAGAACACTGGCTCTGGGGTAAGGGAATCTGGGTTCAAATCCTACCTCTGATGCTTACATAACACCCCTTGGGTCTTATTTTCCCAATTCACACTGGTTGGTTGAGTCCCAGATGGCTAGCTATTACTACCTCCAGGATTCTAAGGGGAGACTCTCCTGAATACTATCTCAAAAACCCCCATCATTGTACTTTTTTTTTCTTTTTAAACTTGGGGGGGCAATTGGGGTTAAGTGACTTGCCCAGGGTCACACAGCTAGTAAGTGTTAAGTGTCTGAGGCCAGATTTGAACTCAGGTACTCCTGACTCCAGGGCTGGTGCTCTATCCACTGTGCCACCTAGCTGCCCCTGTACTTTCCTTTAATGACCAGTCAGTAGACTCAGATCATAACAAAGGCATACATAGCTCAAACACAGGTTAAAAATAAGTTTTTTCAATTCCAGAGGCACACTTTCCCATAAATGCACCCAGAGTCCAGAACAGGGGAAGGGTGGGCATTGAATAGGAACTTCTAGTACCCTCTCTCTCCTCTGAATTCTTATAGCATTTATTGTTTCCAGAGAGAAAAAAGACATCAAAGGACATTATATTGAACAGAAAGTACAATAGTAGAGAGGCACACACATGGCCAAGGCAACTCATAACTCAGGAATAGTAGGGCCTTGATGTACTTTTTCTCTCTGGAGGGTCCTCACAGAGTTTACTACAAGTCACTCCCCTGTTCAGCTGGGCTGGCTCCTGCTAGGGTGCGGTATCTCCATTGGACAGGCCAATCTTTTGCCGGGCTTGGTTGAAAAGGGCATTTGGTGGCTATGCTGGCTCCTTACCAGATTCCATGGCTGTTAGACTGACCAAACAGCTATCCTGACTCCACACCAGGCTCTGTGGCTGCTGGACAGGATCAGCTGGGCAGCTGTTGTAGGGTGTGGCTCTCTGCTGGATGGGTTGATCCAGGATCCCCTGGGTTTCCTTTTTTGATGGGCAGCTGCAACCTTTTTCTATCTTCATCCTCTGGCCAGGCTGAGAGATCCTGTGTCCTCTTCAGCTGGACTGTTCACATGCTCTTTTCAGCTTAGTGTACTATAAAAGCTCTTTTAGCCAAAGCAGTGACCCTCAGGATCAGCAAAAGATTCTTCCCTTGGACTCCCAGGGAGCTAAGGCTCTGAGGTTGCCTGTGATTGCTTGTCAAAAGACAGAGGAAACTTGATTCTCTGTTTGACAAATTGTTTTTCTCTCAAAAGCCTCTTACTCCAGTAAACCACTCTACATTATCTTACATGATAAGATGGTGGTGGTAGTTGTTTTCTCCCATACTCCTTTGAGAATCTTAGGTAGCTAAGCAGCTAGGGATAGATTATGAATGCAGTCTGTGCCCTGGAGTCACAATCATTGTCTTACTGGTCTTTTCATATGCAATTAGGGTACTGAAGCCCACAGTATTTGTTAGGGTTTGGAATGTTTATTTTAAACCTGAAGGTTTTTCCATTTACCTTTCAATGTCTGGCTTTTACTTATTGTTTAGTTTTTGTCAAAGTCTCATTGGGGCAAACCCTGCCCCCACCCTTACACTTATTACTTGTATGACCTTGGGAAATTAATCTTCCTGGGTCTTAGTTTCATCACTAATAAAGTAAAGGAGTTGGAGGAGATGGTCTCTGGGATCCCTTTTAGACCTAAGATCCCTCAGTTTACAGATAAGATGCAAAATAGATTTTAACCTTGGAGCATTTTTGTATTTGACTCTCTCAAGTGGTGGAAAGAATGATGACTCAGATCTGTAGACCTAAGTGAGAGAAACTGTGGGTTTGAGAACTTTGGAGAGACATTCTTGGTTCCTCTTTCAAGAGACATAACATGTTTCCAGAATCTCTTAAGGATCCAATCCACAGAAAAGAAGACTGTCTTATAGACATGTAAGGAGAAGCTAGCTCCTCTATCATCCCAGATTCCCAACTTGTGTCCTTAGAGACTTCAAGGAACTCCTCTTTGGGTAAGATTGGGCAAAGTATCAGCTTGCTCCCATCTAAAAAAAATCACTCAATCTTGAATATATTTTCTAGTATAATCTAATCTGTAGAGTTTCTCCAATTTCAGTTTACTGCCTGCTTGGATAATGGGTTTACTCTATCTGTGATGGTCCTTTGTGTAACTAACTTTATGTGGGAGCGTGTCAGATTTGTGGGTGTATGCTTAAATTATCCTCCCTTAAGGAACAGTGACCAGGGAAGTTGGCAACATTGTTGCTTTTGGACGTAAAAAAAGAGAGTACCTGAGTTCAAATCCGGCCTCAGACACTTGACACTTACTAGCTGTGTGACCTTGGGCAAGTCACTTAACCCCCATTGTCCCACCAAAAAAAAAAAAACACAAAAAAACAACAACAAAAAAAGATCTAGATAAGCATTATTTAGGGGTTAGGGAGATGCTAAATAGATATAATTCTAGTCTGGTTCAGGAAAAGAGCAGCCAGCCTCATGTCTCCTCTCCTGTTCCTCTCCACGCAGGAAGTGATTTTTCTCTTGGAGTGGGGTAGGCAAAATTTCAGATATATCTATTCATGCCTCTCCTTGAGCTGTATTTAGACAGCCCATGTGGACACAGACATCTTACACGAGCAGCATACATATCTTACAGAGGAAATTGAAGCCCAGAGAAGTACAACGATTTGTCCAAGGTCACACAGAACTCCAAAGCCAAGGTTCTTTCTATTGATAAGGTATTTATGGTGGAGGCAATATATAATATTGTAATACATATGTAATATGTAATACATATTCCTAGGAAGAAGTCAAAGTCATATTGTACTTTTTTCCCCTATATGGAAGATAATCCTGAAAAGATGGGTGAATATTATAAAATGAAAATTAAAGTTATCTGAAAGAGTGAAGATGGAAGATATTCTTGTTAATGAAATGTTATAGTTAACTACCACCACACCCCCAAAGAGAACTTTCTATTGTCAGGTAGTGACCCTATCCAGTCATCCCATCTACCATCTATAAAATCTTTTGCCTTTCTCTTGTTCGAGGCGACAGGTATCTCAGAGAATCATGTCTCTGAACCATCTCCCCTTGAGAGAAGTCCTTGACTCTTCTCTCAGTCTCCTTTCTCTAGCACCTAAATAAATGGTTATATTATTCTAATTGGATTTGTGTGCAAGAGGGTGTAATTCTTTAAAGAGGAATGCCTAAGGACCCAAACCACCAATTTCCCCAGTGACAAAGTGTTACAGTTAACTAAGCTTTATAGAGCTAGAAGGGACCTCAGAGGCTATCTAGTTAAATTTCCTCATTTATCCATAAGGAAAGAGAGACCCAGAGAAATCTAAGTGACATTCCCAAGGTCACATAATGTGTCAGAGATGGAATTTGAACCCAGGTGCCTCTGCCTACAGATCTAGTGCTCTTTCCTCTGTATTGTATTGATTAAACATAAATGACTGCTTTTCAAAGAATGGGAATGCAAATGTGTGTGTGTGTGTGTGTGTGTGTGTGTGTGTGTGTGTGTGTGTGTGAGAATTTAAAATGGATTAAGGAAGCAATTTAAGGATTTTATTAGACCTTAGTGTTGTCATTAAGATAGCCAGATGTCTCACTGGAGAAAGCACTGGGCCTGAAGTCAGGAAGACCTGAGTTCAAATCTAGCCTCAGACACTTACTATCTGTGTGACCCTGGGCAAATCATTTAACCCTGTTTGCCTCAGTTTCTTCATCTGTAAATGAGCTGGAGAAGGAAATGACAAACCACCCTACTATCTGCCAAAGAAACCCCAAATGTGGTCACAAAGAGCTGGACGTGACTGAAATGACTGAATAACAACAACAAAGTGTCATCATTAGGAACAGCAGTGACAATTTGTAGATTAACTCTAATGGCGAATCTCAGTTGCTGTGATACAAAACTAAATTAACCAGCTTTAAAATGACCAGAAGAGATGGTATCCAATGGACCCCAAAGGTGGCACTTTTTGGAAAAGGAAGAATTGGCTGTTGATGTAAATAATAACATCTCAGAAGAGAATTGTGTTGTAAGCTCAGATTTATGTGCATCTTTGACCTAGAGTTGAAAGCAATATCCAAAGATCTCCAGTGAGTTTTCAGAACTCAAGATAATAAGAAAGGCAGGGATTTCACTCCATCCAAAGTTCTGATTGGCATTAAAAGACCAAGGCAAAATCCAAAACAACATAGAATTTGTAGGGACAAGAAGGCAATATATTTGTGTTCAAGGATGCTTGTGTGTATGTGTGTGTGTATGTGTGTATATGTGCATGTGTTCTTCAGATCCAGAATAGTAGAATACATATTGATCTGATTTTCCTAGAGTCATCTTGGATAAATCCCTGTTGAATTTATATATTCCTAATTTTTAATAAATATTTTATTTTTCCCCAATTTCTTGTAAAAATAATATTTTGTATTTTTTTTTATTTGAGTTCCAAACTTCCTCCTTCCCTCTTGATCCTCCCCTCCCTTTGAGAAGGCAATCAATTTGATGTAGGTTATACATGTGAAGTCATGAAAAACATTGGATGTATATTTTTAGTGCCACAACCCCTACATCTACCATCACCATCATCTAGCTATGCACATTCATCTCTCAGCTACTTGGGACTTTTTCTAGTACTATAATTAATGATGACTAGAGTCTTATTTCCACAATACTTTACAAAATCCTTCCACACACGTTATCTCATTGGATCATCATCATAACCCTTTATGACAGGCAGTACGGTTATTATTATCTCCACTTTATAGATAAGACAACTGAGGCTCAGAGGGGCTCAGTGCCCTGTTCAAGGTCACATAGTTTGTAGGCCATAATAGCAGGCCTTTTGGCTCCAAGTCTAGTCCTCTTTGTACTACATTCTATTTGAGCAGTTGTGTATGTAACTGAATCATGCTGTAATATAGGAGCAAAAGGAATGAGCAAAAAGAGGGGCCTTGGGAATTAATAACAATAATAATCAAATGGACCTGAGATCTCATCAGATCGAAAACTCCTTTTTTCTTTTTTTGTGTGTGTGAGGCAATTGGGGTTAAGTGACTTCCCTGTGCTCATATACCTAGTAAGTGTCAAAAGTCTGAGGCTGGATTTAAACTCCTGACTCCAGAGCCAGAGCTCTATCCACTGTACCACTTAGCTGCCCCTGTATACGTATACATACACACATACATATACATGTACACACAGAGGCATGTACACACAGACACAGACACAGACATAGACATAGACATATGTGTTTATGTATAAACTTAAAATGGATTCAGGAAGCAATTTAAGTCTTTTATTGGGCCTTAGTGTTGTCATTGGGGCCAACACCATCCACCCAACATGCTGAAGGTATTCCTTGCTTTCTTCTGACATATTAAGATACTAGTGTTTTCATTGTCTTCCTATCATCCGTCAATTAAGCATTTATGAAGTAGCTACTACGTGCCAAGAACTGTGCTAGGGAGAGAGAGAAGACAGAGATAGAAGTGACCTCCAGGAACTTATATTCTCTTGGAGGAGAAAATACACACAGAGATAGGTACATTGAACAAAGATACAAGGTAATTTTGAGGTGAAGGTACTTACAGCTCAGGGGGCAGAGGATCAGGAAAGGCCCCATGTAGAAGATGACACATGATCTAAGTCTTAAAAATAGCTCAGGATTCTATGAGGCAGAGGTGAGAAGGAAGTAGAGTCCAGGCATGGAAGCTGGGGCAAAGGCATGGAGGCTGGAAGCAGAGTAACATGTATGAAGAACATGATGTAGATCGATTTGGCTGGACCACATGGTCTTAAATTTGAAAGGAGGTAACATGTAAAGAGAGTTGGGATCAGGATCATTTCTAGAGGTAATAGGGAGCCACAAGAATTTGTTGAGTAGGGAAATGAAATGGTTAGACCTGTGCTGTAGGAAAATCTCATTGGCAGAATTGTGGAGGATAGATTAGAGTAGGAAGACTTGAGGCAGAGAAGTTAAAAAAAAGCATTGGCCCATCTGATAGATGAAGAGGTCCTAAGGCATGGTGGGGGCTGTGTAAGTGAAGAGAAGGAGATAGGCATGTGAGATATTGTGGAGACAGAAAAAATATTTGGCAATTGATTGGCTATTAGGGCTAAATGAGAGCATGACGTCAAGGATGACACCAAGGTTGTGAAATTGGGTATCTGAAGGGATCATGGTTCACTCAACAGAGATAGAGAAGTTCAGAAGGATGAATTCTGGGGAAAGATAATGAGTTCTCTTTTGGATAGGCTGAATTTGAGATGTCCGTGGTACATCCTGGTGGAAATATCTAATTGCAATTCCTTTTCCTTGCCACATGAGCAGCCTATATCTTTTTCCTCCTATCATACATTTTCCTGATGACATCTTTTATTCCTGTTCCTCTTCAGTGTTCCTCACTAGTTATAATAATAATTGACAATTCTCTGATACTTTAAGTTTGCAACACACTTTACCCATATTATCCTATTTGTTCTAACTAAGAGATGTGGTCAAGCTGTGGGGAAAGGTAGGTTGCACATAGGCAAAAATACTGAGGTTGCATCATAAAAGGGGATGGAGGGAAGGTATAAGAAGGTTACTTTTTTACCTTGTTTTTTCACATGCACATATTTTAATGCATAATCTAATCCCCCAAGAATAATGTATTAAGTGCCTACTATGTGCCAGGACTGTGCTAACAGTTCTTGATGTCGAGGAGCTAACATTCTAAAGGGGGAGACATCAGAAGAAAGGAGGCAGAGAAGCAGGGAGGGGTTAGGGGAGATCTGGTGTGGGGGCATCTTGTTTCATGGAGTTGAAACCAAACACAGAAACAGATGCAAAATGAAGTGAACTGAGTCTAATTTCTGCCTTCTATAAAGGGAGGCATTAGGAGGAGTTTGGTACTCCGCTTTCCAATCAGAGTGGGGAGGAGACTGAGGGAGGTAAAGTCAATCAAAGTTGGAGGTAGCAGCTTGGTGGTGAGTTTAGAAGTGATGAGCATAACCTGGGAGGGGCATCTTTTTTTTCCTTGGAGTTGAAACCAGGCAGAGGAATGATGGAATTAGGTATTGATTTTTGTCAGGAAGATTTTGTAAGTAAGATTTAAAACTTGAAAGGGACTTTTAGAAGTCACCTATAATGAACCCCTCTCCTCATTTTCCAGATAAGAAAGCTAAAGCACAAAAGAGGGAAATGACTAACCCAAGGTCACATAGATGATAAAGACAGAGCCAGATGTGAACATCTGTCCCTTTCCAGTCACACAGCCACCAACCTAATTCAGGCCCCCATCACTGCCTGCCTGGATTATCTCATTAGCCTTGTTATTGCTCTCTCTGTCTCGAAATCCAGCATCTTTACACTAATACCACACTTTCAAGTCTCATGTATTACAATGGATTCAGATCTTGCCTCAGATACTCACGGTGTGACCCTGGACACTTAACCTTTCTATGTCTCATCTGCTCATCTATAAAATGAGGTGGGTGGACTTGGTGATCTTGAAGTCTGCTTCCCATTCTAATGCTATGCTCTTATGGGCCTCCACTGGACAGCAGCACAATAGGGAAAGGCATTTCAGATCTTGCCTCGGATGCCTAAGTGCCTTGTCCTGGCTCTGACTGTGGTCAGGATCTCTGGTTTCCTCAGCTGCTCAGTAAGGAAAAGATTATGATTCTCAGATAGACACTGGCTCGGGCTCCATCTGCAACCAACTTTAGTAAAATACTTGTTGAGTGAGTTGAAAGAAAAAAAATTGTATTGCAGGCTTCAATATAGCCAGCCAGCCGTGTTATTAAATTAGGCTAATCTACAGCCTTGGATCCTAATTTAAAAGCCTCTAAGAGGAATTGAAGCCCTACCCTACATGGCACTCTAAGACTCCTACTCCGAGTACTACCCAGAGGCACCAATAGGAGATGGCAATTATTAACTGTACTTTCTCTCTTTAAAAACACACACACACACACACACACACACACACACACACAAAACTCCGGAGACTTGAAAAGGAAGCATAACATAGTGGAAAGAGCACTGGTCTTGGGACTGGGAAAGTTTGTTTCAAATCCTAGCCCTGCTGTTTACCTTGTGTGATGATGGGCAAATCACTCATTTTGAGTCTCAGTTTCCTCATCTGTTAAGTGGGAATAATCATATGTGTGCTACCTATCTCATAGACTTATTATATGAAAAGGATTATATAAAGGTGAGTTGTTAATCCTAATAACAGAAAGAACGTTTGGTTGTATATTCTTGGGCAAAGCATTGAACTTCCCTGTACTTTGCTCGTCATCTGCAAAACAGAGATTATTATCTATAGTGCCTATTTCTTGGGGAAATTGTTAAGATCAGATGAGATAAAAGTGGGTGTGAAAGTGCTTTGAAAAATGGAAGGAGTCATGCAAATATGAACCTATTGTGATGGTAGGAGCCAGGCTGATGGAGTGGAGAGAGTGGTAGAGTGGGAGTCAGGAAAGCCTGGGGTTCAAACACAGCCTCTTCCTTGATGTGTGACCAAGAGCAAGTCTCCTAACATCTCTATGCCTCAAGCCACTGCCAGTGACTTTCATTTTTACACTGTAACTTTTATCGTAAAAGAGAGTTTCTTCACTGACAAAATCCTAGGTCCCTGCAATTTTGACTGCGACTTTGCCATCAGCTGTGATGGCAAAGGTTGGAGATGAATTGTTCTCGGGCAGTGGGATTTAGCTCACTCTCAACAAAGCTCTGGTGCTGCTCATTAGGCACTGCATCTCAGTTTTGAGAAGGAATCTGATAGAATGCTCTTCCCCACAAATTGATCGTGCTTAGTAGGAGCTCAAAATGTCTACTGTAGGAATAAGACAAATTATTTCTTCACATCTGAATTTCTGCCACAGAAATACTTGTTCAGTCACATTTGTGGTTGCACATGTTCATGCATTCATACATTTATCTACTTTATTCATTCATTCATTCATTTGAATTCCCTGATAGAGGAAATGAAGCAACACCCCACCCCCCATTCCATTGGTTTAAGGGACTAGAGGCCTAGATGACACCTTGGTAAGGCAGGACATGAGACCAAGAATCCTTAGCTTTTTTTCTTTTGTTTGAAACTCCCTCATTTTGTTACCCCTTCCTCCCTCTTCAGGAAAGGGGATGGTGTTGATAGCAGGCTGGTTGGAAAGCCTTTGTGAAGTGGCTTGGGCACTTGGGAGGAAAGGCGTAGCATCGACCTGATAAATGAAGGAGTAGCAATGTGTGGGCACAGCTTCCCCTCCCCCTTTGATCAAAAGCATCCCAAACCTTGATGACATCACATGTCATATTCCTCTATTAATCAGAAATGCCTTAACAGATGTAAGCAATTTGTCTTTGGAGAGAACTGGAGGCAGGAGGATGGGGGTGGGGGGAGCCCAGTTTCAGCACAACCCGACTTGAGAATACAAGGGATGGTAAATTTTGAAATGAGGGCTGAATAAATGCATACTAAAGCAGGCAAGGAAAACGTGGCAGATCCAAACAGATCCTAAGAGGAAGCGTTTTCATTTCAAAGCATTTTTTTTTCCTTGATTTAATAACTCCCTCCCCCAACAGCAAGCCAGCAATGTTGGTGGAAGGCTAAGATTCATGGGTGAATCCCACAAAAGAGCTCTTCAGAATTCAGATGCTCAGAACAACATTAGAACTTGGCTGAATTAAGATATAACTTTTACTGTCCAAACAGAAGGGAAAACACTCTTATATGTTAAGGTGTGGCTCCATTAGCTTCTCCTTCCAGATTGGGAAGGCATTGACTTCTAATTATTTGCATGAGTAAAGCTATTTTTAAATAATAAAGTGTATCTGGATGAAAACTGAAAAGTGATTTTTTTCAGAGCTAGTCCAAGTATCTGATTCCAGCTAAATAATAATATCTTATTCTCAGAAAAGGGGAAGGGGTAAATGTCTTATGACTTCCTTTAGATTTCACGTGTGGATTAAATAAATGGACTTGCAGATTTTTTTTGGACCTGAAGCTACTGTCAGCTGTCTTACCCTTTGTCTCCCAAATATACACCTAATGCACCAAGAAAAGGTTTTTTATTCTAGCGATTTGCAGACCTATGATTCATTCAAGTGAGGGAACATAAAAAGATGTTGTTGGGGAGAAATATGCAAGGAAGGATGGAAAAGGTCAGAGCCTCTGCCAAGCAGGACACACTCCCACAGCTTTTTCTAATAAACAAGTTTCCATGGGGCCCTTTGATTTCTTTTGGAAGAGAACTTCGTTAGCATACACATTGTCTGAAGGAGCATCCCAGTGGCCATGTGGGACGAAATTTTTAGAAGTGACAATCATAAAACCCAGTCTGGGAAGGGAACAGTATGGCTAGCTAGAATGTCTGCCTCCAAGGACACTGTGCCCATCCCGGATGGTTTTCTGAGTTGATGAATGATGAAGTTCCCCACACACACATACAAACCCCACCCCCACCCCCCACCACCATTTAGGATACAGAAAAAATGCATCTTGATCAAACCACATATTCTGCGATTTGGGTGGAGTGGGGGAGGGGAGGAGCTAATGGTTACATTGTGGTGCTGCATTTTTTGCATAAAACATTTGTACCTTAAATACTCAGCTACATGATATGATTGGGATAAGTATAAAGAACTATTTTCAGGCTTTAAAAAGTCAACTGCAAAAGTATAGGATGGAGGAAACATAGCCTGGCAGTGTTTCATGTGAAAAAGATCTGGGAGCCTTAGTGGACAAGTTCAGTATGAATCAACTGTGTGACATGACTGTCAAAAATGCTAGAGTACATTAAGTCTTGATATACAGAATAAGGTAGATGTTAATCACCTTTGCATTTTGCCTTGGAGTCTACATATCTGGATTGTTGGGTTCCATTTTGGGCACCACATTTTTTTTTTAGGAAGGATATTGACAAACTGGAATACATCCCCAGGAGGGGAACCAGACTTGTGAAGGGGTCGGGTACCATGCCAGAGAAAGCTCACTTGAAAGAACTAAGTGGTGAACAACTCAAAAAGATAGAATGGAGCATCTGATGGCTAATGAGCTCCCCACTATGAAAGTTTTCAAGTAGAGACTAAATGACTATGTTCTCCTTAGGAATATTATGGAAGGAATTCCCGTTCAGAAATTAGAATTAGATGGCCTTTATAAAGTCCCTTTCAAATCTGACATTCTAGGATTCTGATTTATAAAGTCCAAAACAGCCCCCTCTGCAGGAAGAGCAGTTGCTAACTCTTCTTTTAACAATTCAATCAGACTGGACCCATACCTCCACCTCCCATTCACCCCACAGACCCCCTGCCCCCTAGGATCATCATGGTAGGGATATAGGAGTCTCTCTATACAATGAAGCCAATTATAGCATATGCCAGAATGAACAGATATAGATATATGCATGTAGACCTATACACACATATGTATTTATATATATATATATGCATATAGTGTAACAATTCTAGGGAAGTAGCATTACAAATCAGAATTACAGAGATTAATTATTAGAATGGGTCTAATAGATTTTCTAATTATCCCATCATTCTTTGATACCTATAGTTGACATCTCTTCCACAAAGCAAAACCTTCTTTGACTACTCCGACTCTTATTGATTTCAATCTCTGCTAAAGTCTGACATTTATAGCTATAGCTTATGAACAACTTATTATATATGAATATATTGTGCTAAGAGAAATGATGAAATGGATTGTTTCAGAGAAACCTGGTAAGATTTGTATGAACTGATAGAGCAGAAACAGGAGATCAACTTATATAAGAACAACAGTATCATAAAGACAAACAACCCATCACTATTCTAGAGGACTGATGTTGATCTATGCCCCAAGGGCCACATATTGACTTAGAAAAACCACAAATTAACATGATATATATTCTATTGTAATTTTATTTGTTTTGTTAAACATTTCCCAATTACATTTTAATCTAGCTCTGGCTGTACTTGGGAATTATTCAGGCAGTCCCCTGGCCAGAAGTTTCACACTTCTGACTAAGCAACCCATCTCATTGATTCAAGATGCAGAATAAGAAATACAATTTGGGACATGGACAATGTGGGAATTCGTTTTGCTTGACTGCATGCTTGTTACACGGATTTTGTCTTTTAATGTGGGGGTAGGGTGGGAGGGAGAGAAAATAAATGCTCATTAGTTAAAAAAAATAAAATAAATGTGTAGTTTGTGCCATATATGTACAGTATGTTGGAAAAAGCTCTGAGTTTGGTGTCAGAGATATCAGTGTTTGAATATTGGCTCTGACATTTGTTAGCTGTGTGATTCTGAGCAATCCCATTAATTTCTCTGAGTATCAACTCTCCCATATGTAAATGTGAGAATGATACTTAAACTAGGGTATGCCTCTTAGGGTATGGAAAGTGCCTTGTAAACCTGAAAGCATTATATGAATGTGAGGTATTACTATTACCAAGCAAGTTTGCTTTTATTTACCTATTAATGTGTATCTCTCTTAGCTTCATAAGTCTTAGCCTTTTCTCCTTAACTAAATTGAGCTTTGTGAGAAAAGAGGCTATGAAAGAAAATGTCTTCTTTTGTATCCTCCACAAGCGCTAACACAGGAATAAGCTATCTGACTTGATTGTAGTCTTATTATCAATGGGGCCTGGGAAAATTTTACACTTTTTCCTGATACGAAGTCATGGACTCAACAATAGTCAGGTTCCCCATAAGACAGAGATGCAACAAATCAGAATCTATTAATATTACCATTATGAATCAATAATAATAATAATGATAGCTGAGATTCATATGGTACTTTAAGGTTTACAAAATACTTTCTATCTGTTATCTAACAACAACCTAGTGAGGTATGTAGCACAGATATTATCAAATTTAACAGATGTGGATATCAAAACAAAGACCTGTAGCCAGTGACCAGGATCTAACCTTCAAAAATTGTGATGAATGGAATTTGTCTTTACTCCCCTGACCCTCCTCTGATCTTTGTGCCCTTGCCCACTATTCCCCAGCCTTCTTCCCCATCCTGCTGTCTTAGGATTTTCCCTTCACTGAGGCAACTGGCCCTGATGAATTAATTCACACAAAGGTGATGGGAAACCAATATGTCACCCCTGCCAAAAGCATTTGCATTTTTAAATTTTTTATTTTTAATTTATGGAATAAAACAAGCATTTCCATAACATAGTACAATTTAAATGATTATTGCTCATGGAAGTATAAATCTACTATGCACAATTTTTTATTCCTTTCAAATATACAATAAAATTATTATATAAAATTTTTCTTCCTCCCCTTCCCCCAACCCATGCTAGAGATGACTACCATAGGTGTTGATGGATAGATAGATAGATAGATAATAGATAGATGGGTGTATATTTATATATATATGTAACATACATAACATATATATATACACACACACATACACACCTATGGTAGCTATCTCTAGGGCAGGGTGGGGGAAGGGGAGAGAAGAAAAAAATTTACATATAGATGGGGTATATAAATATGTATATATATATATAATTTTTCTATATACACTTCTATTTATCACTTATTTTTCTGGATGCAGATAGATTGCATTTTAAAAGAGGAATGTGGGAATGAATTTCTAAGCATTAAAATTTCAGATATCAGAATGGGAAAATATTTTTGAGGTCATTCCTTTTCTCCCTCATACATCATTGACTCCTGTTCAGAGACATAATTGGAACAGGGTGACAGGGTTTCAGAATTTAGAAGGCAAAAATATAACACTTCAAAATACAGAAGATATTAGTAACTAATTAGTCTCCTCCCCTCAACCAAATTTGTCTTAATTCTTTCTTTTATCCTTTTCTCATAATGAATTACAAAGCTGATTTAAGGGCTTCTCTAGCTACATGCCCCAGGAGTCAAAATGCCCAGTTATTATCCTGTCCTGGTCTTTGAAGGCCTGACAACAATTGGGGGATATTCTCTCATAGTAGAAGATGCTCATTTCCAATATCACAGAGTTATTGGAGAGAGTTTTGCAGCTCCTCTCACCACTCTGTGATAAAACTCCATGTTGCACAAGATTGAAATCCCATGCAGAGAGTCCTGGTGACAGTGTCTGAGTAACATAAGGAATGAAACCAGCTTGTTTCCAATGTGGAATTTGGGTAGAACACATGGATGTTGCCACTTTTCTTCCTTTCCTTATAGAAATCAATTCACCTAGTGAAAAGGCCTCACGCTCTCATACTAGGTTAATAGTAGCCAATGACACAACTCCAGATCCAGTCTTCAAATTCTCTTCCCCCTTCTTGAGAGTTAGCACATTTGGAAAGGATCTGGTAAGATAATTTGCACTAAAGTACTAATGAACAATAATTACTTACTTTGGGGGGAAGGGGGGAGGTAGTATATTTTAATAAGAACCCAAATGAATAAAGCTCTAATGGTGGAATTTCATGCTGGTAGTAGAGATTCTTTGAGTTGGGAGAACACAGTGATGTAGGCAGTTAATAAATGTTTCTTGGATTGAACCACATATTGTAGACAGGTCCCAACTATTCTTACTTTTAAGGACAATCAACCCTCTAAGCAAAAATGATCAGAGCTGTTTATCTATTGCTATTCTTTGTTTTCCAATCATAACAGTGATCAGAGATAGCCATCATTCTCCCTAGAGAAATCTTTCCCTCTAGAATATTCTGATGTCATATCCCTTTTCCACTTCTCTTCTAACAGTATATCATCTTTGCTAAGAGTCTGGACTTAGCCCTTTTTAACCCAGAATTTAGAGTAAGAGAACCTGAGTTTGAATCCTACCTCCACTATTTACTGCCTATGCAGGAGTGTGCCGGAGCCAACTCTGACTGGCTCACAAGAACTAATTTAAAGTTTTCAGTGTGAGCATTTCAGTGTGAGTCCAAATTGGGACTTGCAGGTGTTAGGGAATAAGCAGGTTTTCACAACTGATATTCCGCAGTTGACCACAGTATTACTAGTATGTAACCATGCAGAAAATGTTCAGTGTGTGCTGACTATAACAAATAGCATTTAGTTCAGAAGAATAAAATAAGAGTTTTAAAGGCTGTCTTCCAATGACTTTTTTCCTATGCATACATCAAAATTATGCAAGATTTTTTGAAAGCCATAATAAGAGATAATATCATTCAATGGCCCCCTCATTTAACACCAGCTGGATCATAAAACAGGGAGATGAATATTCACCAAAGGTGTTTACAACTGTCATAGAGGAGGTCCAGCCCAAAGTCCAAGTGGAAGACAGATTTTCCAGAGATGATGAGTTTATCCATATGTTCTTCTTTGTGTATGATGTTAGGCTTATTGCATTAAGCCCTGGAACACTGCAAATACTTCCAGACAAGATTTCTAACCACTCAAAAGAACTTTGTCTACCCATCCCCCCCAAAAAAACCCAAGTAATAAAGAATGCCTATTGTTCACCTTGGGGCAGCTAGGTGGCACAGTGGAGAGAGTGCTGGGGCTGGAGTCGTGAAGACCTGAATTCAAATGTGACCTCAGTCACTTGATAGCTGTGTGATCCTAGTCAAATCACTTAAGTACATTTGCCTCAGTTCTTCATCTGTTTCACAAAACAAAAAGATCTGGAGAAGGAAATGACAAATCACTCCAGTATCTTTGCCAAGAAAAGCCCAAATTCGGTCACAAAGAGTCAGACATGACCAAAACAACTCAACAACATAAATTACTCAACTATATTTTAATCTAGTTCAGGTGGAACCCAGGAGTGTTGTAGACTGCCTGCAGCCCATAGGGTGATGTGCTTGATATCTATGGTATAGAACACTGGACTTTGAATCAAAAGACCTGGATTCACTGTTTACTAGCTGTTTGACATGGGCAAATCATTTAACCTCTCTGAGCCTTGGTTTTCCCATATAGAAAATGGGGATAATTATACTTACACTACCTGCCTCACAGGGTTTCCATGAGGGCAGTGTTTTGTAAACCTTTAAAGTATTATAGGAATGTGATCTGTTACTACTAAGTGCTAGATTATGTGATTCAGAAATTAGGTGATAGCAAAAACTCAGAAGAGAGAAATCAATGAAAGCTGTATAGGAAAGCTTCAATCAATAAATAAACATTTATTCATTGCCTACAATGTGCCAGGCACTATGCTAAGTGACAGAAATACAAAAATAGGCAAAAGACAGTTAATATCCTCCTCAGGGAGTTTAATCTAATGGGAGTCAACATATAAGATGAATACATACAAAGCAAGTGATACATAGAGTAAAAAGGAAACAACAGAGGAAGGGCAATAGAATTAAGATAAGTTGGAGAAGGCTTCCAGCAAAAGATGCAATTTTAGCTGTGACTTGAAGGAAATCAGGGAGATCAGTAGGCTAAGTAGATGAGGGGAAACATTCCAGGAATGAAGGACAGTCAGAGAAAATGCCTGGAGTCAAGAGATGGAGTGTTTTGTTCTTGGAACATTATAAGGAGGCCAGTGTCATTGGATTAAAGAATACATATCAAGGAGTGAGGTATAAGAAGACTGGAAAGGTAGGAGGGAAGTAGGTCATAAAGGGCTTTGAATGCCAAACAGAGCATTTTGTATTAGAGGCAATGGGGAGCCACTGGAGTTCATTGAGTTAGGTTAGTAACATGATTGGCTCTTCACTTTAGGAAATCCACTTTAATGACTGAGTGAAAGGTGGTTTGGAGAGGGGAGATATTTGAAATACTCAGACCCACCATCAGGCTATTGTAGTAATGAGGTGGGAGGTGATGAGGGCCAGCACCAGCAAGGTGGAGGTGTCTGAGGAGAGAAGGGGGCATATTGAAGAGATGTTGCAAAGGTGAAATCAACAGGCCTTGGCAACAGATTGGAAAAGTGGGGGGTCAGAGATGGGAGGCAGGGTGAGAGAAAGTGAGGTGTAACATGTGAGCATCACACTAGATCATCTCTGAAGTCCTTTCCAGCTTTAGCTCAATGATCTTATGACATACAAATCATCCCCCTTCCACATTTCCTTAATGCAGCCTCTCTCATCCACTTCCATACTTCTTTCTTGCTAAGTGGTAGCCATATTATTTCAATGGTGACACTACTGGGAATTATCAGCACTGTAAGACTGCCAAATGTAGAGCTAATAGAAGACATAGAAATAGCTGACTGAAAGCACCTTCAATATGTCCTTTTTACTTTAAGGTTTTAAGGTGCTTCCCCAACAGTCCACAGCACTGGAAAACTAACTCTTGCATACTGAAGCACCTTGGGGAAAAATGTAAAGCTCAGCTAAAATGACAAGGAAAAGAATAAGTTTCAGCAATTTTCCATTTGCAGTTAACAACACCAAAGTGAGCAGGTGTAGACAGCCTCACATTTGGAAATACTTCCCATTGAAAGAGTTCTACTGACTACTGGACTAGAGTGGCAGGTTTTGCTAGTGTAGCAGTGGAACTCAGTTCATATAAATAAGACTCTTCCTAGATTTGATGACAAATTGGTGGGGGCATGACCAGAATCTGAGAGTAGGAGCGACTCCATTTTCTCCATTTCAAAAAAATTACTTTAGACATATAGCTATGTAAAGTCTTATAGAGCAGAGGTGTTGAATAGGAGCCTGCAAAACTACAGAGTGTAGCCCAAAGTAGATTAAAATGTAATCAGGAAATATTTAACAAAATAACTAAAATGTAGTAGGAAATAGATGATGTTAATAAAAGATTTTATTAATCAATATGTGGTCACAAGGGATCCTTATAGATGGTTTAAGGGCCCCCATTCCTATTTTAGTTTGATAGCACTGTCTTAGAGTACCCTCCCAAAGTATTCATCTCCAACCTCAGCTTTTCTTTGCACTCATGCCCCTCCTTCCCACCTAATCAAATACTATTCATCCTTCAAAGACCTATTCAAGTCTTATCTCCTCTTGAAAATCTTCCATGGATTATTGCAACCCATAGCAAAGTTTCCTTTCTCTCAAATTCTGTGATATGTATTTCCATGCCATTCTGTATTTTGGCACCTAATTATATGCCACCTTCTACTTCAATACCTCAAATCTGTAATGTTCTTGTAGTGGGCTTTCTGTCTGTTGCTATAGAACACAATCCCTCTGTGATATAGCAGAGGGCCTTTAAGAGTTATTGTAGGGGACAGCTAGGTGGCGCAGTGGATAGAGCACCAGTCCTGGAGTCAGGAGGACCTGAGTTCAAATCTGGCCTCAGACACTTAACAATTACTAGCCGTGTGACCCTGGGCAAGTCACTTAACCCTCATTGCCCCTCAAAAAAAATTTTTTTTTTAAAGAGTTACTGTAGACAAAAATTTCACTACCTTTGGCCAACCTGATGAATTTCTGACCTTAACTATGCTTGTCCTCAGACAACAGATTACAGTAGACATAGTCCATCTCTGGGCTACACTTGAAGCTTCTACAGTTATGGTGGGATCTGTGAAAGTTTGGGGTCTGTTGGCATATTCTTTGTGAACCCAGGATCACCTCTATACCACAAAGCATCGAAGAACTTATTTAATGGAGGTTGATTATCAGTCTTATACAAATAATTCATTCAGGGGCATATATTTCATCTCTTCAAAGATACTGAACATTCCTTGAGGACAGGACCTGGATTTTTTCACCTTTGTTCACAGTCTTTCCTTTAGCTGAAAGTTACCCTACATCCTCCCCAAACCAAATCTGCTTATCCAATCAATATCTTCCCATTCTCTAAGGCTGGGTGAAATACCAGCTTCTCTATAAAGTCTTCCCTGATACCCTCTGTCCTACCTCCTGAACTAGAAGTGACCCTCCTCTGAATAAAGGTAGCTCATATTCATACAAAGCTTTAAAGTACACAAACCATTTTTATGCCTCACAGCAACCCAAGCACAACAGCTGTGATTATTCTCCTTTACAGATAAGGAAACTGAGGCACAAGCAGGTTAAGTGACTTGCCAACTGTCATATCACTAGTAAATGTTGGGGGTAAGATTTGAACACATCCCCCTAAATCTAAGCTCAACATCTTAACCACTATACTATTTTTCTCTTATTGCATTTCCATATTCCATTATGAAATGTAGTTGTGGGTTTGGACATCTCACCTCCCCATGGAGACAATAAACTCCAGAGACAGAGACAGAGAGAGGTAGGGAGAAAGAGACAGACAGACAGACACAGAGACACAGATAGGGACAGAGAGATAGAGTGAGGTGGAGAGAGGCAGAAAGGTGGGGAGAGAGAGTAAAAGGGAGATAGAGAGAGATACACACAGAGACAGAGACAAACAGAGATAGAGAACAAGTGTCTTTACAAAGGCCATACCAATAAGTAACAGAGCCAGATATCAGACTTCATAAATCAGTCTTAAATTTTACCATTTTTTACACCAATGGGTCTAAGCAAACAGCTGTCAACTGTGGAGTGTAAACGTATCCACTTCTCTAAAGTGAGTTGGGTCAAACATTTCATATCAAAAGGGAGAATATGAAAAGAACATCTTTATCCCATGGATACTGTGGGTTTCTCTCCCCACCCTCTTACAATATAATCCTTGAACGTGAAGTCCCTAAACTATACTTGGAAGAAATCCTGTGTCTCATTAGCAGGAGACTGTCAGATGATTTCAACATTAAGAAAGATTTCACTCCAATGAGACTTGACAGGTAGTAGGCGCATGTGCTGGTGGGTGACCTGGTGTTCAGACTACATCTCACTGCTCCCCAGCCAGCCATAGGGTCAGTACCCTCTAGACACTCCATGGGGCTTGATTCAGAAATACATGAAACATGAGGAAATTCCCCATAATCAGAGCTGACTTACAGGAAAATTAAATGCAGAAGGACATGCCAACCCCATGGAAGGCTCCATCTCTGCCTTCCCTGGAGGCCCTGGCCCAGCTCCTAGCCCAGTTCAGGGAGAGGTGCTGACCTCCGCCATCTGCTACAGGGATGTGACCTGGAGTGTGGCAGCTATAGTTAGAAGATGATATGCTTATATCAATTGTAACAGGATGAGTAATGAAAAAATAAAAGAAACGAGTGAAAACCTTTTTCATTTTGAATCCTCTGAATATGCTCCAAGTCTGGTGGCTGTTAATCATTTATTTTTCAAAGGTACTGAGTTCAAATTCCATTAGCTTTTCCCCATCAATGAAATTACAAATTACCTAACTCCTTCTGAAGGAAAGAGAAACAAAAAGTCTTACTCAAAACATTTCACATCTGAAAGTCAAAGTAGAAAAGTTCAGCGGTACCACAAGACGGTCACTGGGGTGTGGGTTTTTTTTTTTAAACATGCACATATGATCCAAGGAAAGAGATTTCAACAAATTGAACTGTATGGATGTGAAGTTGAACTGGGCATATATTCTCAATTCCAAGTTCACCTCCCTGTGCACAAGGAGAGCCAGAAGGCATTCTTTATTGGATCTTATTAATATTACCTGGTGAACAGGGACTTAGAGATGGAAATGTGAACATTTCTCAGCATAGTTGGGGAAGCTTTCTCATTTACCCCAAGAGCTCCTTTGAAGGCTGCACTGATATAACGTTCTCTGGAGTATTTAAAGCATATGCTCTATTGAGGCTGTCAAAATGCATCATGGAGATCATTCTAAACTAATTGCTGGGCATTCTCCCTGATTCTGATCAAAGAGGAGAACATTCAAACCGTGCTGCCTATTACAGTAGGTTGTTCCTACAACCTAAGCAGAAGGAATGTCAGGGTATGTGAAGGTCAATGCTATAGGCAGCCAAACCCACCAACTGCTGTACAGCTGGGATAGATGATCTCCCAAGTTCCCACTGCCAGGTCTAGAATTCAAAGATCCTATGGTCCATAGGGTCACAGATGGAGAGCTAGAAGGGATCTCATAGACAATCTATTTCCACTCCCTCAAATAAGGAAACTGGGTCCATCCTTGTGATCCACCAAAGCTGAAGCATGAAGGAATCTGTCATCTCAAGAGGCCCTGAGAATAAGGAGAAGCACAGCAGGCTCTCTGACTCCAACAGGGTATGAGGTTGCTGAATGTTTACATCAGCTCCACTTCTACCTGCACTAGAGACTTGCAGAACCTGCTTGTCACCCACAGCTGGGACTGACACACTGGGGGCAGCTTCATGGGATCATATATTCAGAGCTCGAAGAGACCTCAGAGGTCATTTAGTCCAACCTACTCATTTTACAGAGGAAGAAACCAAGGATTGGAGAGGTTAGATGGTTTGTTCAAAATTACCAGGTAGAAATCAAGATAGGAAAGATAAATTAGACAAAAACATGATTTTCTTTTTTCTTTTTTTCTTTTTTTTTTGGTGAGGCAATTGGGGTTAAGTGACTTGCCCAGGGTCACACAGCTAGTAAGTGTCAAGTGACTGAGGCCAGATTTGAACTCAGGTCCTTCTGACTCCAGGGCCAGTGCTCTATCCACTGTGCCACCTAGCTGCCCCCAAAACATGATTTTCTAACCATGCTTTACACAAATGCTGTTGTTTCTGAATCTACCTAAAGAGAGATGTGGAGCATGGATGGGAGGAAGGTTGGAATGAAAGAAAAATGTGTTCTCATTACATAACTAAATAGCAGTTTGATGATTAAAATATAACTTATTCAGATCATAAATGTCTCATACAATCTCTCAATTAAAAAAAAAACCTATTAACTTCCTCCTCCTGAGGAAACTCTACTTTGCCTACAATGCAGGGCAGCATGGAATATGAAATCCAGAGTGCATAACCCACCCCCAGGACTCCAATACACCTGAAAAATCTTCATTGAAGTCATCCTAAGAAAAGCCGTGAAAAAGCAATCAATAATGCTGTGTGACTGCAAAAACAATATTGTAGCAAAAGCAAAGGGAAGCCACAGGTAGTCATGAAACATCAAGAGGCCCAGAAAGAAGGTCCCCCTCACTCCCATCTCACCCTTACATTGGGTGAACCCCCTGTCTATGGAAAATTCCTAGGAAAGTGGACAGGAGTCACAAAGGATGCAATGGATGACCTGCTACCATGTAATCTCACCCTACCTGCCTTGCCTCCCCCTAGACTGAGCTTCTTGACTGCTCATAGGATCTGAATAAGATAGATGTCAATAGCACCATTTCTTTTGATGGGATGAATGACCACCAAGTCTTAGTACCCTTCCTGTCACCACTTCCTAAGATCTACTCTGGCTCTATGCCTCTACCCCTTCAACTCCAGCATTATTATCTTAGCTAATGATCAAGGACCTCTAGGCTTTACCCTCTCCCTACCAGTAACCCCCCAGGACTTCAGCACATTTGGCCTGCAATTTTATATGCTGTCTTCATCAATTGCGGGGTGGGGGGGGTGGTAGTATGCTCTCTGAAAGCACCATCGAGTCTCTTCTAAGCACAGCTCTTAGACCATGGTAAGCACTTTATAAATGTTTCTTTCTTTTATTAGCTGGAAGAAAACCTCCACATTAACAAGATCACATACAAGCATCTATATGTGTGCAAGTGTTTATATGTGTATATATCACTAAAATTCAATTTTTGCTTGTATTTATGCTTAGCAATGTGGTACAAACTATGAACCTTGACCTATGAAACTATGACCTTAGCCAAGAAGCTTGAAGATATTAAAAGAAGATGTGGATGTCAATCCTAACCCTTTATGCCACCTCTAGTAATGTCTTCTGGATACTTTGATCATAACCTTGAGAGGATATTCTTTCTTTTTCAAATGAAAAGCTCCTGATCGCATCTCTAGGACTGAATGATTTCCTTCACTGTGAGATACACTGAGCTGACTTTGAGCTAAAATGTACCAATGACAGCAAAACTACCCTTAACTACTATTATAGCTTTAATTTCAGATTTTCAGTTTATATATATATATACATATATATATACACATATTTTGTGTGTATGTATATACATGTCAATGTATACATATAGTCACAGATCCATAAATATATCAAAATATATACTCACACTTAATAAGTGTTTGTTAATGGACTTATTGATTATCATTCACATGTGTATGTATCACACAGGTGTTGCAGATGGACAAAGAGCTGGTATCAGAGTGGCCAGGAAGGACTGGAGCTAAGGCTGGGAGGACATGAGTATATCTGTTCTGTGTTTTCAATCTCTTTGCTGCTTAAGTTCCTTGAGAACAAGGATGTCTGTTTTTTGTTTTTCCAATGCATTCACAATATCTTACACATAATAGGTGCTTAATAAATGTTTGTTGTTATTGTTATATTTTTCTTTGTAAAAACAATTCACTGTGAACACTGTTCTATACCTCTTTTTTTTTTTTTTTTTTTGGTGAGGCAATTGGGGTTAAGTGACTTGCCTAGGGTCACACAGCTAGTAATTGTCAAGTGTCTGAGGCCAGATTTGAACTCAGGTCCTCCTGAATCCAGGGCTGATGCTCTATCCACTGCACCACCCAGCTGCCTCTACACCTCTTTTAAAAATAAATATTATCAATATCTTTTGGTTTTATAGTTCTATCCCTCCCCTGTCTCCCTTCCAGAAAGTCACCCTCTATAACACAGAATTTTTAAAAGGAAAAAAAAATTAAATTCAGCAAAACTTATCAACACATGAACAAATCTGATATTCTAAGCAATGTCCCAAACCTGTGGACTCAAGAAGGGGCTTTTTCATATCTTTCCTTTGGAACTAAACTTGGTATCTCTAATTTTGTGTTATTATTTTTGTTATTTTTTGTCATCTGTCCCCCTGGTGGTGGTCTGTAGTTTCTAATGATAAAACATCCTGATCTCAGAAGACTAAAAATGACAAGTGACCTAAAGAACAATGGTATGACCCATGGTGGTCATAAATAGATTATAGTCACTAAAGGTAACTTTTACAAGAGAAGTGGCACAAAAGACTGAGGACACAGATGACTAGTGAGAATTAAAGATAATAGAATAAGTTTCTCATTGGTAACCACAAAAGAATCAGAGGAAGACACAGGTGTGTGTGTCTGTGTGTCTGTGTGTGTGTTTTCTATGTATACTTTAGGGAAAGACAGGAAAAGAAATGGCACAGGTAGGACAAGAAGACATGGAGAGCTGTAACTATAGAGGGAGCATCAGTCCCAGCAAAATCAGATTCAAGTCAACAAATGTTTGTTAAATGCTTTTTAGGTGCCAGACTCTGGGCTTGGTGCTGGGAATACAGAGACAAAACCAAAACACTCCCTCCCTTCAAGGGGATTACCTTCTATTTGGCAAAATGCAATGTGCACACAGGTAAGTAAATAAAAGATACACACAAAATAATTTTAAGAACATGAGAGTACTAACAACTCAGGAGATCAGCAAAGCCCTCATGTAGAGGGTGGTATATGAGCTATATCCTACAGGGAGCTGAATGGACTAGGAAACAAGAGTGAGGAACAAATGTTTTCCAGACCTTGTGGTAGCTAGGTGAAGCAGTGGAAAGTGCTGTCCTTGAAGTCAGGAAAACCTGAATCTAAATATACCCTCAGACTCTTAAGAGCTGTGTAACCCTTAACTTTGTTAAGCCTCAGTTTCTTTATCTGTAAAATGACGTGTTTGAACTCTGCCCCAAGGTTCCTCCCAGCACTAAATATATAATCCAGTGTGCTTATGATCACTTATATAAAAGGCCTGAGGCAGGATATAGAATAACATATATGGGCAACATATAAGAACAACAGATTAGAACAAAGGGTACATTGGGAGAGTAATATGGAATAAGACTAAAAAGGTAGGTGGGGAGTCTAATTGTGGAGGGTTTTACATGCAAGGTTGAGGAGTCTATATTTCATCCCGATGGCAACAGAAATCCAATGAATACTTTTGAGAGGGGAGAGAGTCAAATCATCAGATCTGTGTTTTAGGAATTTGTTAGCTGTGTGGAAGATGAATTGGAAAGGGAAGGAAGGAGAAGCATAGGAATCAAACAGGCAGCTATTTTACTAACTGAAACAGAGGATGATAAAAGCCTGAGCTCAGGCTAGAGGCTTTATAAGGAGAGTGGGAAGAGACAGATGCAGATGTTGTAGATGTGGAATTGATAAGACATGGAAATATGGAGGTGGAGGGAGAAGGAAGAGTCGAGACTGATTCCAAGGTTGACCACTGTAGGGTACTGGAAAGAGTGATTCCACCAAAAGAGGGATACATTTTGTGGAAAATATATTGAGTTTCATTTTGGACATGGAAGTTATAGATGCTTCTGGGACAACCAGTAAGAGCTTCTTAGCAAGCTTTTGGTAATATGAGAGAGAGGTTATGGCTGGATTATAGGAAGAAAGGGGGTGGTCAATAATGTCAAATAGTAGAGGGGTGAAGAAAGATGAAGACTGAAAAGAGAAAATTGGATTATTTTTTTTGAGCCAATCGTTGGTTAAGTACTTGCCCGGGATCACACAGCTACTAAGTGTCTGAGGTCACATTTGAACTTAAGTCCTCCTGACTCCAGGGCCAGTGCTCTATCTACTGTGCCACTTAGCTGCCTTGACAATGAGATTTTTTTGGTTAAGTAATCAATGGAAAACTACATGGAAATTTCTAGTTATCAGTGGAACTATGGGATTGGAAGCCAAATTAAGAGAGACTGAGAAATGAGTGGAAAGTAAACAAATGAAGATGTAAGTATAGATTAGTCTTTCTTGGATTTTAGCCATGAAAGGAAAATGAGATAGAGAATATCCTGGGAGAATGACAGGGCCAAGTGAAGGGTTTTTGGTTTTGTTTTGAGGCTAGAGAGACCTGGACATGTTTAGAGGAAGCAGGGAGGGAAATGGTAACTAGGGAGAGATTGGAAGTGAGAAGGAATGATAAGGTGGGAAAGTTCTTGCAGAAGATTTAAGGGGATGAGATCTAGAGCATAAGTAGAAGAATTAGTCATGGCAAGGAGAAGGCCCAACCCTTCATTGGAGGAGAGAATGGAAAAGAAAGGGGAGTTCCAGATATATAGTTTAACACTTCTTTTCTCCTTTTTTTTTTGAAGGGCAATGAGGGTTAAGTGACTTGCCCAGGATCACACACCTGGTAAGTATCAGGTGTCTGAGACCAGATTTGAACTCAGGTCCTCCTGAATCCAGGGCCAGTGCTTTATCTACTGCTCCACCTAGCTGCCCTTAACATTTATTCTCTAGGTAAAATAGGAAGAGTCAGGTATTCAGCTAAGAGAAAGGTAGGAGGCAGGGTGGGAGTTCTAGAAATAAAGGAGAATGCTTATAGTAGTTGCTGTGGGGAGTATTATAGACAATCAACCAGGAAAGAATACAAAGACTGGCATGCTGAAGTGAGGGCTCAGTTGAGAATATATAACTTAAATTTGTAGTGAACCCAGTATGTAGGCATGTGACTTTTTCTAAGAGAATTCATTACTTACATAAATACAAATGGAAATAAGTAGAGGATGGGTGTAACTAGGGTTGAAGATTGGCTAATATCCATTGTATAAAGTGAGATACAAATAGTTATATTTGTATCTTATATTTCTTAATTCCCTATGAAAACAATAGAATGGGTATCTTAAAGGTTTAATGACCATTTACATGCCCAGATCACCTAACACGGTGGGGGAGGGGCTGCTTCTAGGAGAAGACAATCTGTGTTCCTCTACCATATGAATGAGAGTAGCTTCTTAGTTGTCTGTGTAGCTGGAGTAAGCTGTTTCTTTAAAACTAAGAGACTGGGACATTCTAGGCTCCTATAATGAGGTAGGCCTTCTCCTTGTCAAGGCTAACTATTATTAACACTTGTCACACAGCTCTTACATCTCCTCCAAGAACTTTGGGACAGTTTCTCTTTCCAGCTAAGTCCAGAAAAGGTGAAGGTCCCATTTAGCATGTGCAACATGAACTTACCTTCCCAGGCTCCACACTTTCAGGCCCTGTGGGACCAAGAAATGGAATCTTGTTCTGGTCTATTTTATTTGTCGTTTTCAGTTCTAAGCAAAGGCTGTGGAATCCCCATCGGACCCAGACTCAAGTCATGGTGACCTTGGAGGCAGCATCCCAAGCTAAATGTTGCTTGCAAGACCAGTAAAAAAACCCTGAGGAGCCAACAGCCTTGGGACCCAAGCCCAAGGCAAGCTTTGGACTTGCAACTTGGGGGAATTGTACTGTATAGGAACTGAGTACAATTGAGAACTTGATCTCCTTTTCTTTCCCAGAGATCCAGGTGGTGTAGGACAGGATTATGCCCCCACATATTTGGGGTGGGGGGGGATGCTTGTATACTTGTTCTTATTGTCCCTTTGAAATAAATATTCCTTTATAAAAGCTAATCTGATCATTAAGTGGTTAAATGGAAGGGGACTCCTATAATTGCAGAACACCATCAATGGGGGCTTGAGCCAATGGCAGAGAGACTGGATACTCCTTAAATCCTCTTAAGGGCACTGGAGACCCCTGAGGGAGGGGCAAAATATAATACACCTGGCCTTCAGATAGTGGAGGCCAGGGTGGCCACTGTTACAATAATTACAGTGTCAGCATCTCTTTGTTACTTTTCAAAGCCTGCTCACCACTTCTTTGATCCTTTTATCTTTCTCATATGATCTTATGAAATAAATTTTATGTTTTATTATCCTAGTTTTACAGTTGAGGAAAGTGAGGCACAGAATTCAGTGACCTGCTCAATTTTAGTATAGTTAGCTCAAGAGGATGAATTAGAATCCAGAGCTGCCTGCCCAGCACACTCTCTAGTCCCCCACAGTCGCTTCTGTTAGCAGAATGAGAAGAGTTCCAGAATAATCTCTGGAGCATTTGTCAGACCACAACAGACTTGCCCTCCCTTTCAGCAAGTACCCAGCTATGGGAGACAGGCACTAATATGTCTATTATATGCAAAAAAGAAATTTAAACTTCAAAGTGCCTTGTCCGGAGAGAATTTTGGCTCATAATACTCCAGGTTTAGCTTTGGTTAGATTTCTCTAAGGCTTAAGCTATGTGCTGCTGTGGGCAGGGTGGTGGGGGACTATACTCAGGAATATTAAAGAACAGCAGTAAACTGTCTGTTTTGCTGGGAAACAATAATGTATTCTATTGGTATGATAATTCATCATTCTTTTCAGAGTGATTTCACAGAAAGCATCTCTCTCCTCCTCCTAACAGCCCTGGGACTGGCTTTATATTGAATGGCCATTCTTCTCCCCATTTTGCAAGTGGGGAAAGTAGAGACTTTGAGAAATGTGCCTGAAGTCACGCAACTAATTAGCAAGAGAAATGGATCACAAACCAAAATAAAGCTACAATACTATAATTCCAATTCTGTCAGAATAAGGTTCTTTAAACTGGACCTACTTGACTACTAGTCCATAATTTTTCTACTTGAACACTCTTGATCTCAAGAGATATAACTGGGACAGCTGGGTGGTGCAGTGTGTAAAGCACCAGCCCTGGATTCAGGAGGATCTGAGTTCAAATCCGACCTCAGATACTTGACACTTACTAGGTGTGTGACCTTGGGCAGGTCACTTAACCCCCATTGCCCCACAAAAAACAAAAAGAGATATAATTGCATCAGAGTTTCAAGCCCTCTGAAGGCAAAGCCTTGGTTTACTGGAACCCACCAAACCAGAACCTTTCTCCTTTTAGGAAAAAGAGAGACAATTTAATAAATTATAATTAATGTTTATGTAGCACTTTAAAGTTCTCAAAGCAGTCTATATATATATATATAAGTTCACTTAAACTTCACAATAACCTTCTGAGGTAGGTATTGTAGATATTATTGCCCTTGTTTTATAGATAACAAAACTGAGGCTCAGTAAGTTTAAGGGACTTGTCTATAGTCCCAACAGCTATCAAGCAGGGAGTTTTGAAACTAGGTTTTCAGGACTCTGTATCCATTATTTTAGTCACTATGTCATTTAGAAAGAATGTTGATATCAGGAAGTTTAAGAGAGAATAGAACAAAACACCTTTGAGGCTATATCAATATTATTCAATCATAGATAGGATGGTATTCCCATAGAAAGGTCATCTAGACTAACCCCCCGCCATTTTGTAAGTGAGGAACTGAGGCCAGAGAGGTTAAGTGTCTTGTTCAAAGATAATAAGTGGCAGTCAGAATTTGAACCCTAGTCAACTGACTCTAAATCCAATATTCTTTCTACCATAGCAGTCCTGATCAGTATACATCTAGCTCATACTTATTCCTATTAAATTTCATCTTATTAGATTTGGTTCAACATTCCAGCACACTGAGATCTTTTAGGATCCTGACTCTGTCATCCAGGGTCTGAGACACCCTTCCTAGTTTTGTGTCATCTGTGAATTTGATAAGTATGCTATCTATGACTTCATCCCAGTCATTAATAAAAATATCAAACAGCCCAAAGCCAAGCGCAGGTCCTTGGGGTCCTCTTTGACAATCTCCTTCCAAGTTAACATCCAACTTTTAATGATGATTCTGGAATACCTGGCCCACCTACCACCCAGGGTTACTGTGACTTAAGTCATCAGAAAGAATCTCCTTCCTCACCCCCATTTTCCAAAGGCTTCCCCAAGGCTTGCTGATGCCTGAAATCCCCTAACCTCCCATATGGATCTTTCACTCCACCATCAGAGATAAGGATTAAATGAGGCATCATTGTTTGTGAAAGCATTTTCCAAACATAAGAATTGGCTATCACCTTTTTCACCATCATTATTATTTAAAAAGAAGAAGAAAATGCACAAGAAAATGGAAAACCAAGATATGCAAAGGCAACCACACTGACTGCACCATTTCCTCTAGCCTCCTTAGCACCTCTTTAAAGGAATTCGACACCTAGTCTTCCAAACAACTTAGCTGTGGAAACTACATCTGGGTAAACATGAAACGTGCTGAGGCTAATAAAGAAGCTTCACAGAGATACTGTGAGAAGGGATAGAAAATAAGAAACAGAAGCAGAGAAATCAGAAATGCCCAGGTGCTCTGCAAAGCACACTGGATGTGGAAGAAGATCTGATTTTGAATCTAAGTTCTACTATTTATTATTATTTCTGTGCTATTGCAAAGTCACTTAGTTGGAAAACCTCTCTGGGTCTTCTTATTTGTACAATGAGAAGTGTTACACTGCGATAGGGGTTTTTAACTTGGGCATATGAACTTTAAAATATTTTGATAATTGTATTTAAATATGATTGTAATTTGTAACCCTATATATTTTATTTCATGCATTTAAAAACATTATTCTGAGAAGGGGTACATAGGCTTCACCTGACTGCCCAAGGGGTCTTTCACACACACACACACACACACACACACACACACACACACACACACACAAACCCCTTAAGAATCCCAGGATTAAATGTCCTATAAGGTCTTTTTTGTTGTTGTTGAGTCATTTCAGCCACGTCCAACTTTTCATGACCTTTTTTTGTGTTTCCTTGGCAAAAATACTAGAATGGTTTTCCATTTCCTTCTCCTCATTGTCCATTGAGAAACTTAGTCAAACAGGGTTAAATGACTTCCCCAAGATCACACAGCTAGTAAGTGGTTGTGGTCATATTTGAACTTAGGCCTTCCTGACTCCAGGCCTAGTGTTTTATCCACTGCGCCACCTAGTGGCTCTAAAATCTATGAGCCTATGCATAAATCATGGAGGAAATGTAAAAAATAAAGAATGAATGGGCATCACAATACTGGCTTATATTTATAAAATGCCACAACTCATTAAGATAGCACAACTACTATTATCCCTTTATTATGAATGAGGAAACTGAGGCTCAGAGGAGCCAAATGAATTTGCTCAGAAAGAAAGCACCCTAAGCCCAGGCCTCTCTTCTGATTTTCAAGTCCATAGGTACTTCTCCTATGTCATGCTCACTCAGAAATAGGATGAGTAGTTAAGTACTAGGCAGTATATCTTAGTCCCAGAAAGCTGACCCCCCAAAAAAAATGGTTTATGGCTTTTCATAACTGTACCCTTTCCACAAATGAAATTATTTTGAATATATTTTGCAACCCTTTATCACCAATGTCTCCATTTCTACATAACAAGTGTTTTGTTATAACCACATAACCAGATGTTTGCTTGTTTGTTTTACTTTAGCAGAAGACAGGGAGGGCTTTAGTAGTGAAATAAAGAATGTTGCTGGCGGGGGACCCTCATTCTTTCTTTCGTTCTTTCCGAACTAATTCCATATTCCCAGTCCCCCCTTCCCACAAGGTCCCAGGTTCAGATCCTGGAAGATGTCCCTTCACTGACATGTCCTAGCTATCTTTTGAAGCTCCAGAAACAGATTAAATATGAAAGGAACAGGGGACTTAGGGTTTGGCTTTTTACCCCTTTATGCTTTGCTTTGAGTGGGATGTTTGTTGGCTCCCATGAGCTGGGAAAAAAAGAAACTGGCTCTTTCAGCAGAGTTGTCAGTAAAAATGACTTGGAACAGATAAATATGAAAAAGCATGCTCTGCACTTGTCAGTCAATGATGCTCAGAATCACTCAGAAGGAAAAGAATGTTTGAAATGCAGCAGTCTTTCTAGAAAAGGAAATACTGAGCATGTAAAAAAAAATCAATTCTTGCTTCAAAAAGTACTGTGTGTATTTTTGGAGGCTGTGCATGATGGCATGGTGTAGTGGAAAGAACACTGGGTTTGGAGATGGAAGACCAGTGTCTGAAAGCCTGATCAGTCATTAACTAGCTGTGTGACCTTGGTTAGTCAATTCATCTCTCAGGCTTCAGTTCTCTCTTCTGTGGAAGAAGATAATTGAATTAGGTCAAAGGTTCTCAAAGTATGACCTAGGGATCTCTAGTTGTCCTTGAGACCCTTTCAGGGGTGGAGTTGTAAGCTCAATATTATTTTTATAATTATACTAAGATATTTTAATTTCTAATACTCTAAACATATAATTAACCCACATAAAAGTTCTTGGGGGTGAGAATCCTTAATAATTTTTAAGAATATAAATGTATCCTGAGACCAAAAAGTTTGAGAACTGCTAGATTAGGTAGTTGTTGAGGACCCTTCCAACTCTAAGAACCTATAGATAATTTTAGAGGAAAAATAGCAGGGGGGAAACAACTTAGATTCTAGACAGAAGTGAAACAGTGCCATCTAGTGCTGAAATTGATCAACAAGCTACTTTGTAGGTGAGGATTATTCTTTTCCTTTTATTATAAAATGATGAGGAGCAGGGAAAAGAAGTAGGCAATGCCCTATGTCACCAAGAACAGTCTTCTTGCTCTCTCTCTTTCACCACAAACACTTCCTCATTTGTTTACTGATGCCCTTGAATGCCTTTAATAGGGGTTTGTTGATGTTCAGTTGTTTCTGTCATATCTGAGTCATGACCCTATTTGGAGTTTTCTTGCCAAAGATACTGTAGTGGTTTGCCATTTCTTTCTCTAGCTCATTTTATAGATGAGAAAACTAAGGCAAACAGGGCTAAGTGACTTGCCCAGGGCCACACAGATAGTAAATGTCTGAGGCCAGATTTTAACTCAGGAAGACGAGTCTTCCTGACTTTAGGCTCAGCACTTTATCCACTGTGCTACCTTTAAGTGAGAACAAGACTTTCATTCCATCATTAGGGATATAGCTTAACCTTAAAATTCACCCAAGCAGCAGTTAATAGTGATAAGTTCACATAAGGGTGTAAATTATTGATATCAGATCCTTTCTTAGGAGCTGAGTTCTGGAGAAAAGTCATTGAAAATCTGATAGGCATAATTTGCCAGAAAGAGCAAACTGAGATGGCTAAAGATATCAGTATGTCACGATTTCATTGAGGAAGGCCCCCAATGAGAATTTCCCCCAACTTCATATGCGATTTCATTTCTTAATTTGTATGTCCTGCAATGTGACATAATATTGTATAGGCAAATATTCCTAAGGGTTACTCTTGATGACCACTCTCTTTTCTCTTGGGACCAACCCAGAGGACTATGTTTCCAAAGATTTCACCTTTTAGGCTTCTCCAATCACTTCTCTACATGCACCTAGTCATGCACCACTCCATTTTCTTGCCATCCACCCTGTTGTCATACACACACACACACACACACACACACACACACACACACACACACACACATATGGGTATGTATGTATGTATGTATATGGTTCCAAAGGTTTGTCGTGCCGGGTGGGAGTGGGGGATAAGCTCCCACTCTATAAAATGCTCCAATAGCGTGTGTCTCAAATAGCCTCTGACAACCGAAGCCCAACTCCTGGCCTTCTCGTGGTGGAACTGTTTCCACTTACAGGAGAAGGGGCGAAGGCGAGTCACTGGCGCCTTAAAACCAGTCGCTTCAGGGAGGTGGGCTCATTAACCTTGGCAGGCAACCCGCCTAGGGGAAGGAAACCCTGATTTTAAACCTATACTGCCTTGTGGCTATACCCATATATGGGAAAGGCTTCGGGAGTTAACCCCAAGGAAAAAAATCAGGAGTCAGAGTCCCTTAGGCAATTGGATGTTGGACATCACATCCCTCTGGCAACTCCTGTGGTGGCACTGGTGCCAAACTGTACTGGCTCTGCCTCTCCTTTGGATCCACCAATGTCGTGGAGAGGGAAAACCTGCTGCATGGGCAACAGCTTGTTTTCCATATTGATCTGCCCAGGCCAGCCCCGTGGAGAGGACACTCCAGCTACTCCTCATGGAGTAGATACAACATGGGATGAGGCAGTTACCTGTTATAAGTCACTCAGGAGCTGCGGCTCCCATATCGGACTGCACAGCCACACTGGCCTGTGGCTCTTCAAGGCACTGATCCATGATCATCTGTGACTGGTAGAGGCCTACTATGTATATATCTTTTCTCCCTCTGGAAGGATAAGGGATTGAGACTAGATTTATGTTTTCATGGCATAAAAAATTCCCAAGTGAGGGAGTTTTCTCTATCAATACAAGTCAACACCTTCTCTGAAACTTACAGTCTTAGAAAGTTGCTTAGAACATTGAGAGCTTAAGTTGCACAGGTGAGACAGCCAGTTGTCTGAGGCAGGACTCCAGGTCTCTCTTGTTCCAAGGCCTGCTCTCTATCCATTATACCATGCTGTCTCTTAATCTCCAAGTTTAAGAAACAAAAAAGTTTTGAAATATAGAAACCTAAGCAGAAAAAATCGATATCAAGCGAGAGCAAGATGTGTATCATCTCTATCATCCTATTTACTATTAGGTAATTATATTTCTTTTTTTTGCAGACAATGAGGGTTAAATGACTTGCCCAAATAACAAAAGATAATGATAATGATATCACTTAAATTCCTGTAGCACTTTACAGTTTTCAAAGTGTTTTTACAACATTTTCTCATTTGATCCTCATCACATCACAACATTGTTAGTTATGTAGTCAAGATATTTTTATAGATAGAAAACCAAGAGTTTAAGTTACTTATCCAAGGTCATCTAAGTCCTAGCTTCTTAAACTGTAGGTCTGAATGTGGGGGTTGTGAAAAATGGCAACAGTAAAAGGTTATGTATACCTATTTTATATACCCAGGGTCAAGTAAAAATTTCTCAGGTGAAAAGGGATCTTGAGTGGGAAATGTTTAAGTCCTGATCTGAGTGATCTGGGAATAGAATCCTGACAAGGAAGGAAATTCTTCTAAGTGGCAAAGCTGAAAGTAGAATCCTAGTTTCTTACTCAGATCACAACATCTTCTTGGCATATTCTTCAACATCTATCAGATTTCTCTGTCAGGAAATTTTTTTCTAATAAAATACAGCTTCCAAGTACTTAACCTACTCTATCAGAATAACTTCCCACCATGAAGTTCAATCCCAATGCTACTTCTCAACCACCAATACTGGGCTAATCACCAGAAATCCCTAATGTGAAAACACTAAAGAGCAAGTGTAATTCAAGAAAGAATAAGAAAGAAGTAAAGGAAAAGAAAGAATGAAAGGAAGGAAAGAAGGGAGGAAGGAAGGAAGGAAGGAAGGAAGGAAGGAAGGAAGGAAGGAAGGAAGGAAGGAAGGAAGGAAGGAAGGAAGGAAGGAAGGAAGGAAGGAAGGAAGGAAGGTTGTTCCTTGACTTAGAACAAACTTGAACTTTGGTTCTAATCTTGCTTTAAATACAGATTAGCCATGTGACCTTTGGAAGTTACTTTTCTGTGCCTCAATTTCCTCATCTCTAAAATGAGAGGTTTGAATTTAGTGACCTATAATATCCCTTCCATCTTGCTAGGTGGAACCACCCACCTCCCATTATGCCTTCTAAATGGTTTTCCAGTTTCAAGTCTTTCCCCATCACGTGTCAATTCGGCTGCCAAAGTAATTTCCTAAAAGTGCAAATCTATAATTCTCCTACTCAGTAAACTCCAATAACTCTCTATTATGTCCATGATTAAATATCTAAAGCCTGTAACAAACTAGCCTAGTTTTTAAATTTCTTATGCTTTACTTCCCTCCACTCACTCTACAAACCCAGGTACACAAGCCCACTTATTGTTCCTCCACATAACACTCCATTTCTCAGCTTAATCTTTGCATTGGCTAGCCTCCATGATGGAACCCTCCTTCCTCACTTCTTCCTCTTAGATTTCCTGGTTTCCTTTATGACTCATCTCATATCTCATCTCCATAGAAAGACTTTCTTAATCTCCCACTCCCCACAAATGCCTTAACTAAGAAGATATAACATATGCAGTGGCCAGCAGATAGGCTAAATCAGATTGGGGGTAACTGGCATGCGTCAAACTTGTTAATGAGTTAAGGAAATATCTACCTCAAATATATGAAGACTTCCCCTTGTAGAATGGGCAGATGAGAACGATTCATTCCAATGACCATGTAGGCAGCTGAAGCAGGGTCTGTGGAGGCCTGAGAGCTTGGTCAGACATTGAAGACATCAAGGTTATCCATCCATTGCATCACAGGCCATGGCCAGTGATCTTGATTTTTGTCTTGCTATCGGATGTAGATGATTCTGGAAGAGAGAGTGAAGCTGATGACTTTGTGCAACTCTTCCTCACTTAAATCCAATTCCTGAACATGTCAAAACAAAATAACCCTGTCATGTCATTGGTCCTCTTCAAAAATGAAGGACATACAACAACTTTCCATCTACTTTGCATATATCTTAAATTTATTTATATAGTTATTTACATATTGTCTGTCCTGTTAGACTGTGAGCTCCTTGAGGATAGGGCCAATGAGGTTGCTTTTCTTTGTATCCTTAATACTTACCACAGTGTCCAGCACATAGTAAGTATTTAATAAATGCTTAATAATTGACTGATCAACTCTATTACCCAACCCCAATTTACTCTTGGCTAGAATGATCTCTCTAAAAAAGAATAAAATCAAAAAAGAGTGTGGTGGGGTATAACCTTCCTTTAAAAAAATCCTAGAACTAAGGGATGGCTCTGTCTTACAGTGATCAGGCCAAACAATTCATCTCCTATTAATGAGACAAAATTGAAGTCCCCAAAATAATACTATGGAATGGTAGATGGAGTAATAAACTTGAAGTCAAGAGGACATGGGATCAAATCATGCCCCAGTCATTTACTAGTTTTATGACCCTGGTCTAGTCACTTAACCTCTAATTGACTAAATTTTCATACATACAAAATGGAGGAGGGGGGTTGGATTGAAAGGCAAATTTGTGATTTTATGAACAAAGGCTTACCACCCTATAATATTACAAAAACAATAAAAAAACTTCTGTGATCGGCCTTCTCCCTACTCCTCTCCAAAAAGTCCACTAATCCCTCAAAACCATGTGCTGCTCTCCAACTACTACTTCTCACACTAATTTCTTTTTTCTCTGTAGGTCTATGGCACTGATAGTCTGATCTCAATGATATTTTTCATTTTAAAAGTTAAGAACCCCACAAAGCACAGTGTAACATAAAGTGTTGAATTTGGAGTCAAACACCTTAAATTCCATTCCTGATACTGACACAATACCTGTGTGAACTTGGGACAGGTTATTTCAATTTCTCTGGGCCTTAGTTTCCTCATCCATAAAATGAAAGTGTTCAATTAGATAATATCTAAGATCTCTTCCAGCACTAACAATCCTATGGTCCTGCCATTATGAGAAATATTTTGATTATTTAACTGAATACAATTCAACAAGGTAACACTGCTGTCCACTCATCATATCAACTAATTTTTATTGCTACCTCCACCCCCAACCAAAGAAGGAGTATTAAGCATCTGTTATATTTAAAGATGAATAAATGGAAATTTTATTATATCCACAGAGTCACAACAGATCTATTTGATAGATCACTCAATTATGCAGGATGCTGCCTAAAAATTATTTGGCATAATTCTTACCATAGGAAGAGATTATACTCATTTTCAAAAGTTTCTAAACTAAATAGAAAGTGTGTACGATGGTAGCTCATGGCTCAGATACAACTATAAGAATGGAATATTTGAGGAAGATTTTATAGAGTAAAAGGTAAGGCTGAAACTGATATCTTAAAAGGTGCTGCACCCTAATGCTGCCAAACAGAAAGTGCATAATAAATGCTTGTTATGTTTAAATAGAAGGAAAACTCTTTGCAGAGGTGGGTATGGGTGGTATGCTATGGGTATGGAATATTTTTGGTTTTATTTTTTTTAATTATATATGTGTATTAAATGTCCCCATGTCCTTCTCCTTCTCTCCTCCCTGAGAGTTGTCCTTTATAACAAATATTTTTTTAAAAAATAGGAAGAGAAAAAAATCCATAAAAGCAATCAATAGATTTTTTTAAAAATTTGAATAAACATATAATGTTTCTTGACTATGGATTCAACCTCAGCAAAGGAATGAGAGGAGCTGTCACCTCATTTTTCTTCTTTAGGACCAAGCATTTTCTTTGTGATTTTACAACTTTCATTTTTGATTTTTTGGTAACTGTTCTTTAAAATAGATTTTTATTGATTTCCTTTGGTTTTACATCAACTAAATTTTTCTCAGTGTCTCTCCCCAACCCCTCCCAGAGAATCATTTCATATAACTAAGACTATTTTTGAGGGGAAAATTAGTAAAAAGAAAGAAGAGAAAAAAATCAATAAAACCAATCATTATATATTTTTTTTAAAGTATGAAAATATATATCCACACTTGAGGACCTCCCACTTCTGTAAATGAGAGGAAGAAGATTTCAACTCATAACTTCTTCTTTGGGACAAACTAGGTCATTATAATTTCAGAGCATTCAGACATTGGTTTTGTTGCTGTTGGGTTTTTTCCATTTATGTAGTTTTCATTGTATATTATTTTACTGATTCTGCCTTCATTTTGTATCAACATTCTCATATTTCTCTGTATTCATCATATTCATAATTTCTTATACCACAGCAATATTCCATCACACTGATGTACTGCAATTTATTTAGCTGTTACACAAATCAGGAGGCATTTATTTTGTTTCTTAATTCTTTGCTACCATGAAAAGTTCTGCTATAACTATTTTAGTATATGTAGAGCCTTGCTTTTCATTAATGACCTCTTTGCTTACCAATGGAATCTCTGGGTCAGAGGGCATGGACATTTTAGCCACTTTATTTTTATAATTCCAAATTGCTTTCCAAAGTCATTGTACTCATTTACAACTTCACCAGCAATAACTCAGTGCATTGATCCTTCCATAAATTTGTATAGAATGTTGCAGGTATTGTCAGATGTGCTGGATGTGTTGTTTGGTTTTTTTTAACTTTTTTCTCTTTCATTTTTAACATATGTTACAAGGGATGACTTGCTGTGGAGGAAAGAGTGAGGGAGAGATATAGAGATATAGCTATAGCTATAAATATATCTGTATATGTATATTTATGCAAACACACATATATGTATGGGTATATATGTATATCTCCGCTGCCTTGCGGCTATACCCATATATGGGAAAGACTTCGGGAGTTAACCCCAAGGAAAAATCAGGAGTCAGAGTCCCTTAGGCAGTTGGATGTTGGATATCACATCCCTCTGGCAACTCCTGCGGCAGAACTGGTGCCAAACTGTACTGGCTCTGCCTCTCCTTTGGATCTACCAATGTCACGGAGAGGGAAAACCTGCTGCATGAGCAACAGCTTGTTTTCCATATTGATCTGCCCAGGCCAGCCCCATGGAGAGGACACTCCAGCTACTCCTCGTGGGGTAGATACAACACGGGATGAGGCAGTTACCGGTTATAAGTCACTCAGGAGCTGCGGCTCCCTTATTGGACTGCACAGCCACGCTGTGGCCTGTGGCTCTTCAAGGCGCTGATCCATGGTCGTCTGCGACTGGTGGAGGCCTACTACTACTACTATATATGTATAAATATATGTATGAATATACATATATTTGGAAATGAAGGTAATGTAAAAACAAAAGCTAGCAATAAATTTCTTTAAAGAAATAGAAAGAAAACAGACAAACAGACAAACAAAAATCCTGGTTAAGTGAGTTCCACTGAGATGGATTCCAGTTAATCATAAGCATTACCATGCTTATAATTCTAAGTCTCCAAGCCCCTCAAAGCTTGTTAAAACCATGGTGCTTGAGCTATACTTAGGAAATATCATTCATTCATGCATTCATTCAATCATCTATTCAATAATCATTTATTAAACACTTACTATGTACAAAGCACCTTGTTAACAGCTAAGCACCTTTAAAGCATACTTTCTGATTTCCTTGATTGTTCTATTCTCACACAATGGTAGTAAGAGGTTCCTGCTACTAGCCACTATCTACATCTACCCTAGAAAACTTCTAGTCACTGAAACTCTGCATCTGAAATGAAAAGATGTTCAAACTGAGCAATCTGGAGACTGAGTAGAAGTCACTCAGATGTACCACATTTTCTCATGAAAGAAATTTATGATTAGCTCATTAACCTTTATAAATATTATCTCTCTGAATGACTTCCGGCCTCCAGATCTAACTGAGAAATAACCTCTCACCAGACCACCCAGTTCTAAACTGATGAGAATTACTTTGAACTTAGGCCAGCATATGCCTCAGGGGAAAAAATGTTCTACATTTTTCCAAACCTAACAGATCCTTTTTCTCTGGAGCAAAAGAACCAAATGTCGATTATTTTGTAGATTGTATCACCTTTTGGATCGTGGTCATAGGACATTTGGTTTTAGTTAATGTTACTAAACATCCCAGCCAAAGTCCTCACAGGTCAGAGGATAATAGATTTTGAGTTGAAGGGACTTTAGAGGTCACTGAGTCCAGGCTCCCTCATTTTATGGTTGAGGAAACTGAGACACAGAGAAACAAAGTGACTTGCCCAAGGTCACACAGGCAGTAAGGGGCACATCTGGGATTTGAATCTAGTTCCTCTAACTACAAATTTAGCATTCTTCCCCATATGTCACAATTCTTCCTGTATTTCATTTTATTATAGAACAACCCCTGCATATCATCAGAGGCAGATACTCTTGGTAGCTGATAAGTACTAAGGAGCAAAGTCAAATCTTCTAAACTATCTGTACCCCCATTTCCTTATCTTTAAAATAAGGGGGTCAGAATAGAAGACACTGATGATCACTTCCAACTCTATAATCCTCTCATAATTTTGAAGGCTCTTATTTATGTATAATTGAAATGAAAGTAATATTGCTATATTATACCAGCATCATGTTGAAAAACTGAGAAAAATGTTAACATTAGGATATAGTAAACTTATTAATGCCAGCAAAATACACACGCACACACACACACACACACACACCCCTCTCCTACCCCCACAATACTACGAGCCCAAATTCTGACCTATTATTTGAAAAGGTTCTCTTTTTTTTCCTTTGGTAAACACATTTAAAAAGAAGCTTATCCAACCTAAAAGATTCAATTAAATATTTATTGAAAACTTCCTACTAATATGGCTTCCTGCATGGGGAGCAGCTCATCCAGCTCTTATATAAGTTAATCTAGCAAAAATCTTTTAAGTTCACACATTACTGAATAGTGACCAAGAAATTCAATGAGAAACTAAAGTAAATGACATCTCCTATCTCAAAATTGTACCAAAAAAATCAGTCAAAAGGCCATGGGCAAATGGGGGCATATAGGTGGTGCAGTGGATAAATCACTGGCCTTGGATTCAGGAGGACTTGAGTTCAAATCCAGCCAAAGACACTTGACACTTACTAGCTGTGTAACCTTGGGCAATAGAAAAGGAAGCGTTTCAAGCTAAGTGAGTGAAAGCCCAACTAGAGACAAAATCCATTTGTAGCTTGTAAGGTTCTGTACCTAAAGGTATCAAATGTGTAGAGCTTTCTTGAGAAAGCCCCAGAATAGTTAGAAAGATCAAGATTAGGGACATTCTAATCCCAGGGGGCATAGATTCTCTAAAATCCCTAACCCTCTGTCCTGAGACACCAGAGAGCACCTTGTAGATACAGTGCTCTGAACCTCAGTTATGGGGGTTGGGGGTGAAGGAGGCCTACCTCCAGGATATGGAGGTCAGCATAAAAATCCAAGGGACCCAGAGCAAGACCAAGCAGGACCTTCCAAGAAACACTACAGGGGATGGAGCCTGGCTTTGACTCAAAGCCCCAGTTCAGGAATGAAAGCTGAGGAGATAAGTAAATTTTTAAAAACTCAGAGAAGTATGAGAAATTATTACAAATTTAACTCTATAATAACTATAAGCAGAAGCTCAAAGGAAAAATTAATTCCTAGAAGAAATGAATGAAACAAGAGATCAAAAATTAAATTTAAAAAAAGGGGGCAGCTGGGTGGCGCAGTAGATAGAGCAACGGCCCTGGATTCAGGAGGACCTGAGTTCAAATATGACCTCAGACACTTAACAATTACTAGCTGTGTGACCCTGGGCAATTCACTTAACCCCCCCCCCAAATTAAATAAAAGCTCTGGGGAAAAAAGGAATTAGAAGGATTATAAGTAGCTGAGATAAGACTAATATCTACTAATGTTTCCCACAACACAGGATAGGCTCACTCTTCCTCCTTCTCTTCTATGATAGAATTTAGTTTCCCCTAAAAGGAGAAAAAACAGTCCTAGGACCTGATTGGTCCTTGTTTATTTTCAGGTCACCTAAATGTATAAAAAGTCACATCTTCATTCTGAGTCTCTTAGAGTTGGTAGATTTCTGAAGACCATGTTAGTTGGTATGTCTTTAACTATAGACATATAGTTTCTTGCACTGATGGCCAGAAACATTTCCATATAGAGTAGAAGTGGGGGATGGCATCCAGAACAGCTAAGTGCACTTACATTTTTGATGCATATCCTTGCTGTGTTAGAACAAAGTAAACCTCTTTTTAATTAATTGTTCAATGATGTGAACATGTGTCATTTATCCCAACATTGAACATGAACTAAGAGAATGCTGCTTCGAACAGCAACTTAGACAAGAGAATGGCAAATCTTACCCAAGAAATAGAATCTTTGAAAACTATAATAGACAAAATATAAATCAATGACTCCGCACAGCAAGAAATATTAGAAGAATATCAAAAGATTGGAAGAATAGAAGAAAATATAACATATCTGATATAAAAAATGCCAGCTGTAGAAAATGGGTCAAGGAGAGATCATCTAAGAATCATTGGACTTCCTGAAAATTCTGATGAAAAATTCTTAGATCCTATATTTTAAGAAATTATAAATTATAACTTCTCAATTATTTAAATATATAAACTGTCCAGATACATAAATATATCATTATTTGCCCAGGGAAAAGGAGAAACAGAAAGAATTCACTAAAAGGAATCCCCAAAAGCCCCAGGAATGTCATGGCCAAAATCCAGAGTTCTCACTCACATAAAAGGAGGGTGGTAGGAGGGTGAGAAAGACTGGAAGCATCTAGAAAGAAGCAATTTAAGTACAAAGGATCTACAATGAACATCACATAAAACCTGGCAGCTCCTACTAAAAACCAGAGGAAATCTTGAAACACAATATACCAAAAGGCACAAGACAGAGGCTTATATAGGCAATAATAACTTACCTAGCAAAGTTGAATATAATCCTAAAGAGGAAAAAAATGGATCTTTAATGGAAAAGATAACTTTTCAGTATTTCTTTTCTTTTCTTTTTTTTAGGCAATTGGGGTTAAGTGACTTGCCTAGGGTCAAACAGCTAGTAAGTGTCAAGTGTCTGAGGCCAGATTTGAACTGAGGTGCTCCTGAATCTAGGGCCGATGCTCTATCCACTGCACCACCTAGCTGCCCCTCAACTTTTCAGAATTTCTGATGAAAAGACCAGGGGGAGTAGGGATTTTGCAATATAAACACCATAGTACAGAGAAACCTAGAAAGTTTCTTAACCCTTAAATTTATTTAAACTGCTGGATGATGTATGATGCTATAGTGCTGACATTCTCAAAGGAGAAGAAGCAAGTGTTTCTTCAGAACCTTAATGTCTTCAAAGGGTATTGAGAAGATTAAATTTTTAAAAAATAAACAGAGGTCCTGTGGGTGGGTTGGTTCTGTTCTAAGGTTCTTAAGAGGGTAAAGAGAAGGGAAGGTAAAAGGAATAGGTTAATGGAGAAGGAAAAAATAAAAAATGGAACTTAATATTTCTCATAATTGGTGTACATGAGAAGAATATACAGAGGAAGGGATGAGGCATGGGGCATAGAAATACACCAAACTTAATAGGGAAACAAGTGGTGGTAGAGAAATCATTAAGAAGGAGGATGTTACTGGGGAAGGATTAGTCTCAAGCAAAACTGCTTGTTCTCAAAGGAGGTATTAATAGAGGAGAAAGAGGGGGAAAAGTGAAGGAAGAAAAAGAAAAGAACTATAATCTAAGGGGTGTTGCTTCAGACAATTGGGGAATGGCTGGACAAATTGTTTTATGAATGTAATGAAATACTATTGTACTATAAGAAACAACAAAAGAGATGATCTCAGATAATCCTAGTACAAATTGATACAGTGAAGGGAGCAGAATCAAGAAAATAGTTTATATAAAAACAACACTGAAAAACTACTTTTAAATTCTTAAGCACTCTGATCAAAGCAATGATCAACTATGTTTCCAGAGGACCTATAATTACACCCCTCCCATCAAAGAAGTGATGGTTACAAGGTACAGAGATATTGATTTCTGTACCTGATCACTGTCTGGATTTGTTTTGCTTAATTATACTTATTAGTTATAAGGTCTTCCCTTCCCTTCCCTTTTTTCTTTCAATCTGTAACTATCTCCATCTCTAGATAGACATAGATATAATTCTAGCCTTATACCCCTCTTGGAAACTGGAATAAATAGCTCCTTCCCCTTCTGCTAACATGCTGGTAGTAGATGCATTCATTGGCTGCCCTTATTTCTCCTCCTCTTCCCAGAGGTTGACTACATGTCTCAGATCATTTCTAGTCATATAACCCACAAGCCACATATACCCATTTAGGCATACCTATCATACATGGGAACACCCATATCTTTTATTTATTTATTTATTTGAGAGGCAGTTAGGGTTAAGTGACTTGCCCAGTGTCACACAGGTAGTAAGTATTAAGAGTCTACGGTACCAGATTTGAACTCAGGTTCTCCTGACTCCTGACTTCTATCCACTAAGCCACCTAGCTGCCCCCTGGAACACTCATATCTTACGTAAATTATAGGCAAATCCTAACAAGTTAGAAAAATAAATATACTTTAAAAAGAAATAACCATAGATTACTGATGTCAAACTCAAATAGAAATAGGGACTGTTAATCTAAACCTAAGGATCTTTGGGGGTTACATATTAGTTTTGTTTTTTGTTTGGTTGTTTGGTTGGTTTTTGGCGAGGCAATTGGGGTTAAGTGACTTGCCCAGGGTCACACAGCTAGTAAGTGTTGTGTCTGAGGCTGGATTTGAATTCAGGTCCTCCTGACTCCAAGGCTGGTTCTCTATTCACTGCGCCACCTACCTGCCCCCCTACATATTAGTTTTAAAATGTACTATTATCGTTTTTATTGTATTTTTATTTATTCTGTTAAATATTCCCCAAATGTATTTTAATCTGATTTGTTCCACACTTAGGAATATTGTGGGCCATGTTTGACATCTCTTCCACAGACCACATTCCAAAGACAAACAATTAAAAAAATATATATATATTCCACTGTCCACTTCCAGCTGGGTGGGATGAATCAAAAGGTGATAGTAAATTAACTCTTTATACTTTTGCTTTCTTGAACTAAATAACCAGCAAAATATGGAGGCCTTGCAAAAACAATACATAATAATATTCTAATTGTCTAGATAAATTGTCAAGTAACCCCTATACACTGGAACAGTCTGATGCAAGAAATAATCACATGATTCTTGAAAAGAGGTTCTATGCAGATTTATATTTCTATTCCTAATGCCTAGAACAACACTTCAAACAGAGTAAATAGGCATTTAAGAGATGCTTACTGAATTGAAATGAACTTAACCACATTGAGTTGAGTTGAATAAAACCTCTGAGTCACTGAAAAGTTTGTCATAAGGTACTGGAACTTTTCAGAAGGAGCCGTCAACTTAACATACAATCTTTAACCTGCTAGGTGACCTGGTTTCCCAGAAAGAAATTATTAGTAGAAACCTAGTAAGCTAGCGAATCATGCACAGTAAAGGTAAAAGTAGCAGACCTCCCCAGTACAACAAAGGATATTCACATGATGAGCTGGAGTCATCAAGAAAAGATAAAATTTTATTTAGCTTACCCAGAAATAAAGGGAAATACATGGTACATTTCAGGATTTCCACTAAATGTTTCCATCTAGCTTTAGTGTTCTTCCCCCCTCAAATTACTGTACATTTATTCTTCTGCCTACTCATGAAATTGCCCATAGAATATAAGCATCCTGAGGAAGGAATTGTTACGTTTTAATTTTTTTGTCTTTGTATCCCCAGCTAATTCAGTTTCTACACTATCTTTCACATGGTAAGTACTTGATAAATGCTTATTGAATTATTGAATTGGGGGGAGCTCATTTTTTTTTCTTTTAAAGCTTTGCACTTGACTGGCAAACTTTAGTTATATAACAAATTCACTCAGTCAAATAGTGGATTATTCAATAATACTCAAGAAAAGACAGGATGCTTTGTCTTCCAAGACATTAAAAGTAACTCCAATCCTATCTAGCTTGTTCTTTTTTCATGAAGCTAAGAGGCCAATGATCCAGCAGCTGTTACTGCTAAAGTACCCAATGAACCCTCTCTAAGACTCAGTCTAATAAATCCTACTGCCAGTAGGAGCCCGCCTGCGAGTGAGGGATTACATAGGCTTGCCATCCAAATGCATGAATAGATCCAGAGTGGTCTACAGGCAGCCAGCCAAATATCTTTCCAGTCCCTTCAGAGGTTGTATCTCTCTCATTATCTCTCTGTCTCTGTCTCCTTCTCTCTGTCTGTCTCTCTGTCTGTCTCTCTCTCTCTGTCCCCCTCTGCCCTCCCCCCTCATCCTCCCTTGGAAAGACTGAAAATCTATACTATGTCCCTTTCACCAACCCTAATTCTGTCTTTAAAGTATTCTCTTCTCACTCAAGTGAAAAGTAAACTGTGCCAACACAGAGAACTAAGGCCCCTCTAGCTAAGGATTTTTATAGAGAAGAAGTAGGTATAAGAGGATGTGTGGGAAGAGGGTGTGACTAGAAGACAAGCTCCAGAGTAAGTCAACAAATGTTTAGTGAGAGTGTCCTATGGGGAATAAAAGAGAAGGTAAGATGCTTTCCTGCCCTCAAGAAGTATATATGTTCATGCTTTGGGTGAGAAAAATAACACATGTAAAAAAAATAGTGAACACTAGTTGGAAGCAATCAATATATATCTACTGAGCATATACTATGCACCCTTCTCTGTTTTAACTGTCGTGAAAGACACAGAAGGACAGTATAATTCCTACCTATCTGCATTTATTGGATAATTGAAAGGAAAAGACCAATAGATTTGAACCACACAAGATTTATTAGAATTTAAACAGTGTGCTATGAATCCAAAGTACTCTATGAGTAGGAATTGAGAGAAGATAGATTTGAGTTTTCAGGGAAAGCTTCGTGAGGGAGGTGGGGGTTTGAATTGGGCCTTGAATGATGAGATTGGTTGGGATAGTTAGGCAGGGCAAGGTCTGTCAAACCTGAGGGAAGGCCAGCCTGACTAGAGAAGATGATATAGTTTGAAGACAGGGGGAAATGGTAAGAACAATCTAAAAATTGGATATTTTTCTTACAAAAACATTTCCAACTTGTTTTTAAATGCTCTATTCTGCTATGTAAAATCACAGAAGATTATAGATGAAGAAACTGAAGTCCATTGAGATGAAGTGATTTGTTTGCCCAAGGTCACAGAACTAGTTTGTGCCAGAACCAAGACTAAAACCTAGGTCCCATCATTTCCAGGTGACTGTGCTCTCTTCACTATTCACAATCCTTCCTTACCTTCACTTTCTGTGAGAATCGATGGTTCACTTTCAATCTTTTCATACATGGCCTCTCCAAACCACTAGAGACCTTCTGCCTTCTTCTGGTTCAGGTATATTGATGCAGCACTCCCATTGTTTATCTGTTGTTTTTCATTTTTATAACATGATTGACCACCTCCTTTTTTCTGGTCATCCAGATTTTTGGTGATATTTTTATGACACTCACATAAGTCATCACTACATCTTACTTATACCCATCATACATCTTTCATTGCTCTTTAGATTTTCTATAATTTTGAATCTCTAAGATTGTTGTTTCGTGATTCACAGATATTTATCATCTAACAGTGAATATATGTTAAAGAGATGGAAAAGAATACCACACATCACCCCATCTTGACTATGCCACACATATCATGTGATCCTAACTATGCCAGGTAGTTTGCTTACTTCAGCAAAACCTGTTTCACCTGCATAGTGGAGTGCAATAAAATAAATATTTTATGGGGAGATATTTCCCATAGTTAGTCTTAATTCTGTTTCAATATCGTCCCTCCCATCCCACTGCTCTTCTTTCTGTCTCAAAATGACTTTGATTCCTACTTTTCTGAGATTAAGACCTCAAGGTTATCTAATCTGAATTTGATGAACCTCCTACTTCTTCCCTTTCGCGCATCTTCCAATATTTCAGGATTTTCTTTTTTTCCTCAGACTTTACACGGCACTTTGTAAACTTTCTCTTGTACGTGGGAAGTTCTATTTTGCATTATAATCATCTGTGTAACTACTAAAGTGTAAACTCCTGGAGAGTAGGGTCTCTCTTGTGTCAAAGATATTTTTTGAATCTCAATCTTTAGTTATTTTTTTATCCTGATTACCAGTCTTGAATTTCCAAAAGCCTGAAGGGCACTTATTCCAATCAATTTTGTCGAACAAATTGGCCTTTCGTGGTGGGGATTAACCTTTAAGAGAGAGAGAGACCGGCCAAAGCCCCGGGCGTGCGCAACTCCATCACCTTCCACCTGACTCTTGTCCCCGCCCCGCCCCGCCCCGCCGCCGCCGCCGCCGCCGCCGCCACTACCTCGACTACATTTCCCAGCATGCTGCAAGACCTCCCCCCAACCCCCACCCCCGACTCAGGAAGTTGAAGTCTTTCTCTGCCGGGGCAGATAGCTGGCGGAGTGATGGCGGCCTTCAGGGTGCCGGGTTTTTCCTGGCTTTGCAGAGCGACGTCTCGGGGCACTGGGCTTCTAGGGGTCAGAGCGCCTCTCCAACCCCGGCTCCTGCTCTCGCCGGGGGCCTCTGACTCTTGTCGTCGGGTTGGCTCCGAGGCCAGTAAGTGTTTCCCCGACCCCGTCCCATTCCAGGCTTCTGCCCCGTGCTCCTCAGTGTCATCTGTAGTGCGAGGCTCAGCGGGCTGGAGTGGGCCTGGGTTCAAATTTCAACCCTGCTGCTTCCGAGGGACCCTTTTGGCAAAGCCCATGAATCCCTTCTCGGAATGATGTTTTTAAATGTATAAAATCAAATACTTAGGATAGCAAAAGACACCAATTACATAGAAATACAGCGTGTCCTAAAAGTCTTAGTGCAGTTGTAAGCTTTAGCAGCTTAAATAACTTTAATACTATGAAACCGCACTGACTTTTGGGACATCAAGGAAGAAAGGAGGGAAGGAGTTAGTGTGCAGACAGACCCCAGGTTAAGAACCCCTAGGTTTCGAGATTGCTTCTGGGTGGACAGTCCTCTATTCAAGGCCACAAACATTTACTAATGATATATGTTTAGGAGTTGGAGATAAAAGATGAAACAAGACATAGGCACTCTCTTGTGAGGAGAGGAAAAAATAATGTTATGTATGATCAGAATCAACTTCATTTTATGGTTGAGGAAATTTGAGCTGAGACAACAAAGAAGCACAGTTAAATGGGAGAAGTGAGATTTTTAACTTTCTATTCCAAATTTTTTATTCTTTTTATTAAACCATAAGAAACCAATCCTATGATACTTATCTTTCTCCATTCTGTGAGCACATAGGGACTGGTAGCTAAAAGCTGTTTTTGTGGGAGTTAAGTGTTGTTCAATTGAGTCTGGATCTTTGTGACTCCATGGATCATAGCGCACCAGGCCCCTCTATCCTCTCTACAATCGCCTGAATTCTGTCTATGCTCATATTCCTTGTTTCCATGACACTATTTCTCCATCTTGTCCTCTGCCACCCCTTCTCCTTTTGCCTTCAATCCTTCCCAACATCAGGGTCTTTTCCAATGAGTCCTGTCTTCTTATTACGTAGCCAAAGTATGTATTTGACCTTGCAGTTAATTGTTGAAAGTATTGATTCTTCACTCAGCTTTCCTTTGGAGCTTTGTGGGCAAGGTGATATCTCTGCTTTTTAATACGCTGTCCAGATTTGCCATAGCTTTCCTTTCAAGAAGCATATGTCATTTAATTTCATTGCTGTAGTTGTTGTGTATAGTGATGTTTAAGTCCAAGAATATAAAATCTGACACTGCTTCTGTTTCTTCTCCCTCTGTTTGCCTAGAAATTGTGGCCACCTCTTCTAATCTTTTTTACATCTGTTAAGTCCCTACCATTTTTTGTCTTTTATCATGCCCATTTTTGCATGAAACATTTCCTTGATATCTCTAATTATATTGAAGAGATCTGGTCTTTCATATTCTATTGTATTCTTCTATTTCTTTGCATTATTCTTTTGGTGGGGAGGGCAATGAGGGTTAAGTGACTTGCCCAGGGTCACACAGCTAGTAAGTGTCAAGTGTCTGAGGCTGGATTTGAACTCAGGTCCTCCTGAACCTAAGGCCTGTGCTTTATCTGCTGTGCCACCTAGCTGCCCCTGCATTGTTCATTTAAGAAAACCTTTTTATCTCTCCTTGCTGTTCTCTGGAATTCTGCATTCAGTTAGGTATAGCTTTTCCTTTCCTTTTTTCCTTAGCTATTTGTAAAGTGGCATCAGACAGCTGTTTGGCTTTCTTGCTCTTTTACTTTGGAATGTGTTTTTGTTGCTGCTTTCTGTACAGTATTGTGAACCTCTGTCCGTAGCTATTCAGGCACTCTATCTACCAGATTTAATCCCTTAAATCTATTTGTCAATTTGACTTCATATTCATAAGAAGTGTTATTTAGATTATACTTATATGGTTTGATGGTTTTCCCTACTTTTTTCAATATAAGTCCAAATTTTGCAATAAGAAGTTCATGATCTGAGCTACAGTCAGTTCCAGCTTGTTTTAACTGATTGTATAGTGCTTCTCTACCTTTGGCTGCAAAGTATATAATCAATCTGATTTCAGTATGGACTATCTGGTGAAGTTCATGTGTGGAGTCACCTTTTGGATTGTTGAAAAAGAGTGTTTGCTATGACCAGTGAGTTTTTTTGACAAAACTTTATTAGTCATTGCCCTTCTTCATTTTGTACTCCAAGGCTAAACTTGCCTCTTTATTCCAATTATTTTTTTATTTCCTACTTTAGCATTCTGATCCTCTATGATGAATGTGACATCTTTTTTTGATGTTATTTCTAGAAGATGTTGTAGGTCTTTGTAGAACTGATAGACTTTGACCTCTTTGGAATCAGCAGTTGGAGCATAAACTTGTATTACTGTAATATGAAACAGTTTGCCTTGGATTTGAATGGATTTCATTCTGTCATTTTTGAGATTTTAGTCAAGGCGTGCTTTTCTCACCCTGTTATTGATTATGAAGGTTACTCCATTTCTTCTAAGGGATTCTTGCCCACACTAGTATATGTAATGATCATCTGAGTTAATTTCATCCATTCCTGTCCATTTAAGTTCACTGATACCCAGGATATCAATATATCTATCTCCTAGTAGACCACATTCAGTTTACTTTGGTTCATAGATCATATATTCCAGGTTCCTATGCAATATTGATCTTTATAGCCTCAGACTTTCCTCTTGTCACTAGACACACCAACAGCTGAGCTTCCTTTCAGCTTTGGCCTGGCAGCATCATTAGTACTGGAGCTACTTGTAATTGTCCTCCACTCTTCCCCAGTACTATTTTGTATACCTTACTACCAAGGAACTCATCTTCTAGTGTCATATCTTTTGTCATTTTAATACCTCACTTGGGGTTTTCTTGGCAAAGATACTGGAGTAGTTTGCCATTTCCTTCTCTAGTGTACACTGAGGTATAGGCATATTGGAATAAATATATATATATGCTTACCCCAAATTTATAACATAGTATTGTCTTCCTTTGCTATAAGCTGCATAATTGGCCTACGTGGATTCAAAGATTTCCTTTGCCTACCTTTGGGGAGTAGGAATGTGAAGGCAGATATTTTTGTGGACTTATGTCTTGAATATTGTTTTTCTATTGATATGTTTTTGTTTAGATGCCACCTGTACACTTCTTTTTGCTTTGGAGTTTTTGTTAGTTTGTATATAATTGAAGTTCATTTTGACAGATTCATCTTGCTCGGAAACAAAGAAGCCAGAATTCACAGATGAGGAAGTTCAAAATATACTCACCAAAATGACTGGTTTGGATTTACAGAAAGTTTTTAAACCAATTAAGCAAGAACTGAAACCACCAACATATAAGCTAATGACAGAAGCACAACTGGAAGAGGTATCTGATTTAAATAAATCTTACTAGAAAAATCTTAAGTGAAAATAATAAGGATTGTTTGGTGTCCTAATGACATTATTTTCTTTTATTTAAAAAAATTATTGATATATTTTGCTTTTATATCATTCACATTTCTTAGTATATCCATATCTTTCTTTCATAATTTAATATTTTAAAATAATACTCAATTTAAGAAGTTAAGAATAATAATTTTAAAATAAGAGGAAAAAATTCAGCAAGATTAAACAGTATATCAAATAAGCAGACATATGTAGTACTCTGTACCACTGGTGTCAGATTTAAGTAGAAATGGAATATTCTCTTAAAAAATCACAAATGAACATTCTTTATGTTGTAATGTATTTTAAAAATTTTTTTATCTTTTTTAAATTTCCTAGTTACATTTTAATCTGGTTCACACTAACAAAAAGTGATTTGATACTATTTCTCTACATCTGTAACCCCACACCTCTGTAAAGAAGAAAAGGACATTTGTACTTGTGCCTATTTCTTCTTTGGGTCCAGGCTTATTTATTATAATTTCAGAATGTTCATTTTTTATTATTTTGTTATTTTTTTCATTATAATTGTGTATGTTGTTTTCCTATGGTCAGTTCATTTTCTGTAGAAAGTTATGATTTGTGAGAGTAGGCCATGTAGGTAATTGAAGTATTTTTTCTAAGAAAATACTTAAGTATATTGAGGCGCATAGTATAGCCCAAACTGGGAAAACTGAAATGAAATGATTGAAGGCACTAAAGTTGATTTTTTTCTTGCTATATCTGTTGGACATGCATCACATTTACTAGCCCTTTCTAACTAAAAAGTGAAATCTTCTGCATTCTGTCTCCTTTCCTGGAAGGTCATCTTGTTAGCCACTTGTTGAAAAACATTGGGGAAAACAATTTCTGATTAGCATCTAGTTGCACCATTGAGACATTTGGTTCTAACTTTGGTTCTAACCCACTGCCTCAAATAATGCCTTCTGGGCAAATTTATTGTTAAGAATGTGAGTATGGTTCTTCTGTTGCCTCTTATAAATTGCCTCTCATCTTAAACATATTCCTGCTTTTTATATTCATAGTTGATAGCATATTCACACAATGAGATAACAAAGATCTAGTTACCAGCAATTCTACTCATGCACATGAAAATAAAGTTTTTATTTGTGAACGGAACTATTTTTTGCAGCTGGGGCAGCTAGGTGGCACAGCAGATAAAGCACAGGCCTTAGGTTCAGGAGGACCTGAGTTCAAATCCAGCCTCAGACACTTGACACTTACTAGCTGTGTGACCCTGGGCAAGTCACAACCCCAATTGCCTCCCCCCCCCCCCCCAAATACACATTTTCAACAACTACTCCTTAAGTTTTAAGTTAATAAATGATTTTTTTTGATTGATCATGTGGGCTACTTCATTGTGTGATTAACTAATCTTTGGAAAAAAACTATTTTATTTTGTAGGCCAAAAGACATGCCATTGAGGCAGCTAAAGAACGGTTAAAAATGCCTCCTGTGCTGAAAGAACGAAAGCCAATCAATGATATATTAGCAGATGATAAAATTCTTGAAGGAACTGAGACTGCCAAATATGTGTTTACTGATTTAACGTATAGCATTCCACATCGTGTGAGTATATTTCTAAATGCCATTACTTAGTGCTTTCATAGGCGATTTTAGGCTGACAGGAGTCAGTATTACTTGATCCTGCTTTCCACAGTATAGCCAGACCATAATTGGTGGAACTGTGTAGTTCACTGGTAAAGGAAAGGCCATCCTGCTTTTCAGTTTCTGAATAAAGTAGAAAAGTGTAATATGTTTAGAGAGCAAAATTTGAGTCCATCTTAGAATCCTGCTTTAATGACTTAGATCACCATGTATTCTCCAACGTTAAAGATCAAAGCAGTCTCAAAAGTTGAGTAGTAGAATGTACAGAAGCATAACTAAGACTGTATGTGAGGTTACAATTGTATTTGAGATTCAGGAACTCTGATTTTGTAATAAAGTCCAAGGAGAACACAAATCTTTATAAATTAAGTCCAGTCCGTAGCTTTTCTTTATATATGGTACTAAGAGCTGGGTCAACCAGTTTTGTTACTAGGGAACAACAGCCCACAAAGAGAAAGTTGAGGTAGAAATTTTACGGGGGAAAATGGTAAAGTAAGGAAGAATTTTCTTTGTTGACTCTAAGGAATCCACTCTGGATAGTTGAAGCTTTTCTAGAAGGTATTTTTTTTTTGTTGAAAATTTGAATATGATTTTCAAGAGCCTCTATGCATTCTAGAATACCTGTTGGGTATTTCATGTACTGTAAAAATAATATCACTACCATTACTTTTGCTAAAACATTTTTAAAGAAATAGCTCTGCTATTTCTTGAAGCTACCCACAGCTTCAAAGAAATAGTGTTTCTTTAAGTTGAGGTGTCATTGTCATTTTTTTTTTCATTTTTCTGTTTTAGGCTATAAAATAATTTTGGAAGTTGGAAAAATTTACAGTTTTACCAGTGTAAATATAGTAGAGTCTTTTATAATTCTCAAGTAGGAAGACCATGACTAATATCAACCTTATATGTTAACATGTGTGTTATATGTGTTGAATCAGGCTTTTAGCATATGTAGTAGTTAGATTTCAGGAGATATGACTTGAGCAAGATATGGGCAGTAGTAGGGTGCTACTGTATAAATAAAAACATAAAGTACAGAATCTTTTGAATTGGAACCTAGAATCTAGGACTGGGTAACCCAAGTTAATTTAATAGTATGGTCTAGCAACTTGACTTTCAGAAACTGATTTTGAATTTAGGTCTTCAGCTGCTCAGGTACTTAGGTAAAATGACCAAAATTCTTTTTGGAAGAGCTGTGCTTCTTTGGTGTAGTTTTTTTCCTCTTTCATAGAGATTTGCTCAGATAGCTTTGGATTGCATGTCTTTAAAGCCCAGTTTAAATTTTTTAAACTTCTGAACATTTGAGAGTTTGAGGTCCATAGCATCTAGTGGACTAAAATAGTTATTAAACCATCTAGATAATGAGAATGCAAAGAAATCCCTGCCCTTAACTGTCACTTGGAGAGATAAGATAATATGTAAAAAGTCTAATAAGAACACAAGTGATAGAATAAGACAGTGTGTGATTTATTGCCAAATAAATAAGACAAGATATGCTTCGAATTCAGGGGAAGAAAAAATCCTTGTTGGCTAGAGTGGGACAGGGTGGTTTGGAGGTGAGAGATAAATGAAATCTGTGAGAACACTTTATCTCTGAAATTTATTAATGTCTGTAGCACAGACAATGTGATGAACTATAGAAAGACAAAATTGAATTTTAATTCTTGGAGTTATTTATTTTGTTTTTTTACGAGCTTGGCAAGTAAATGATTGATTTAAACCAATTTGTATAGGAATTTAGAGATGATTATCAAGTCCTGGACAAGAAACTGAACAATTTAAGAGCACAGGTGACACGCCAGTCAAGAAATCAACCTTTGATGCCATTGATCCTCTTTGAAAACAAAGGACAAACAATATCTTAAGAGAATGAATTGAAAATAGTTAAGACCTAAAATTCTACCATGGAAATCTATCCAAGAGGAATGGAAAGCTTGAAAGGTGACACAAATACATGGTATTCCTGTGAGGAATAAAATGAGAATGATAGGGACCTAAAATGAACTGATTGAGTTCTGTCACTTTAGATTTTAAAGACCTAGAGAAGAAAGAAGGGAGAACTTTCAGTGGTTCCCCATTACCCCAGTGATTAAATAAAACTTAAACTTGACTCCTAAAGTCCTTCGCAGTCTAGTGTCTGCCTACTTTTCCAGATTTATTGCATACTTCCTTAAAGTCTCCTTGCTATACCCTAAACTCTACAGTCCATTTCCCACCATGACTGCACAGGCTGTCTCCTATGCCTGGAATGTGCTCCCTCACTTCTGCCTGTTATGATCCCTACCTTCCCTCAGTATCCAGTCTATGGGCCATCTCCTGTGGGAGGCCTTTCCTGACCCTTCAGTCATTAGTACTATCTCCATGTACTCATGTATAATTTAACCTGTTTACACATGTCCCCCAATAGAATGTAAACTTTTTGAGGGCGGGGCATGCTTTTTATTTTGTTTCTGTACCCTGAGCATCTAGCAGAGTGCCTTCCTTACATGTCATTAGAATCAAAAGCACATTACAGGGTGAATACAAAAGGGTAGTGATGTTCTGTAAGAACACTATGAAGAATACCTAAGATCAGAAATTGGCTACAGCTGTTGGTGCATGCTGAGGAAGGCAAAAAAGCTTTTTACCTATGTTAGATGCAAGAGGAAGGTTACAGAAAACTGTCTGTTTAGGGGTCTTTAAGATGATGATAATGAAGAAGATACTTCAGTTTACTAAGGAGAATTATTTTCAAACTGGGAAGAATAGAAATGATTTTTCAGAAGTTGAAACCAAGGATAAGTAAGGAGATGGTATGAAAGCACCTAAATGGCATCAGTAAGTTGAAATCACTAAGTCTAGGCACACTATGTCCTAGAATATCAAAAGCACTGGAAGATGTTATTAATGAGTGGGTGAGCTTTGAAAGCTTAGAAAATAGGAAAGATATTAAAAGACTGTTGTGTTGTTCTTCAATCTTTTCTGACTCTTTATGACCCTGTGGACCTATTGTCTATGAGGTTTTCTTGTCAGAGATACTGGAGTGGTTTGCCATTTCCTTCTCCAGTTTTATGCAGGCAGGGGTTAAGTGATTTGCCCAGGGTAACACAGTCAGCGTCTGAAGTAAAATTTGAACTCTGGTCTTTTAGACTCTAGGCCCAGTGCTCAGGTACTGTGTCACCTAGCACTTGCTCGCGCTCTCTCTCTCTCTCTCTCTCTCTCTCTCTCTCTCTCTCTCTCTCTCACACACACACACACACACACACACACACACACACACACACACACACACACACTGTCCCTATTAAAAGGATAAATAACATAATTTTCAAAAGGGTGTAAAGAATTAATTGTTATTTGAGGTTTTTATGCCTCTGCGCACTGGCCTGGGGCTCTGCAAATCGCACGGTGCTCCATCCACTGGTTGTAGCTGTTGCCATGGCACTGGCACCTCATATCACCACTCACTGATACCTACATGGGCCTGGCAAAATTATAATAATTGGAAGCCTAGTGAGGGCAGTCATGTGACTATCAGAGCGGCCATCCAATTGGCTCGGGGCTGTGTGGGGTTTTCTGGGATTGGGGAGGAGAATTTGCCATTCTAGCTTGGAAGGCAAGAGGATCTCTGCTGTGTATTCTCAGCTGATTCCTGGGTGGTGGCATTTTTTCCAGGTTGTATAATTTCCCTTTCCCCATTTTATTTCCTTTCCCTTGATCCAACTGATCCTGTTTGTGGTTTTTTTTTTTTTAAGTTCTTGTTAAAATAAATCCTGTTCTGTTTTGAGGGAGGCTGCCGGTCTCCTTCCTTGTCCCAATATTGTGGCAAGCTGCTTAGCTAACACTCCCCAATTAAAAATTGGTCCCCACAAGGGGAAAAGTGGGATTTTGAGATTGTATTCAGTATTAACAATTTGACTTGATGGCCAAAATTCTAGAAATTATTAAAGGCATTGTTTGTGATCATTTGGAAATTCTTAAGCATTAAGCATCAGTATGTCAAGAACAGGTATTGCTAGATTACCTTTATTTCCCTTTTTGGCAAGGGAATTACTAGCACAGGGGAATATTGCAACATATGATACCTAGATTTCAGCAGAAAGATTTATATAATCCTTGTGTAACAGATATTTGTTAAGTGTTTATCAGGCACTAGGAATACAAAGGCTAAAGTGATATAGTCCTTGCCCTCAAAGGGCTTACATTTTGTGTGGATTCAGAACTAATTGAATGAATTGGATGCAAAGAATAGCTAATATATCTAAAGGGAGTTATAGAGTGGTGTCCCCTTGGCACCTATCCTTGGCCTTTAGCTTTTCGGAATGAAGGCATAGTTGGCATGCTTATCAAATTTGAAGATGACATGAAATTGGGAAGGACAGGTGACACATGACAAGTCAGTATAAAAACAAGATCTTGACAGGCTAGAAAAATAGGCCAACTAACTAAATAAAATTTGGAAGGGAGACCAGGGTAGCACTGGATCTGGAGGCCATACATTAAGAGGGTCAGTTGAAGGAAGTGGGGATATTAATGTGGTGAAGAGAAGATTTAGGAGTATGTGATGACTGTCTGCAAGTATTTGATGGCTCATCATGTGGAAGAGGGATTAACATTATTCTTGGCACCAGAGAGCAGGATCAGGAGTTAAATTAGTGGAAGCTGCAGAGAAGCAGATTTTCAACTCTGTGTAAAGAAAACTTCTTGAAAATTAGAGCTTTTCAAAAGTAGAATGGGTATGCCAGGGGAAGTGGTCAGTTCCCTTTCACTTGATGTTTGCAAATGAATGTTACATGAACACTTGTCTAGGGATATTGTTGTGGAGATTGCTATTAAGGTATGGATTGAAGGAAATTATTTCTTGAGGCCCCTTCCAACTTCAAGTTCCTTTGACTCTGAAAAGGAAATGAAACAACATGGAAAGATTTAGTTTCCTTTAGAAACATTCAAGTAAATATTAAATTGTATTTTGGGTCTACCATTGGGGCTTTATAGCAGTGGTGTCAAACTTAAATAGAAATGTATCCCTGAAGGTCTTATTGACTTAGAAAATCACAACTTAGCATTATCTGTGTTGTATTATATTTTTATTTAATTTGTTAAACATTGCCCGATTATAGCTTCACTCAGAAGTTTTGTTGGCCTGAGTTTGATACCTTTGTTTTATAGTACCATTATTTAAGTTAACCCAATTTATTTCAGCACTTATCATACCTAGTAGGTATTGTAGATACTATATTTATTGAATTTACTTTTAGAGTGGTTATTTATGAGTTCCATAAAATACAAGTACTAAGGAAGAAAAGTAAAACCTTGACAAGTCTTTGTAGTTTTAAAAACAACTATACAAGGGGGCAGCTAGGTGGCACAGTGGATAAAGCACTGGCCCTGGATTCAGGAGGGCCTGAGTTCAAATCCAGCCTCAGACACTTGACACTTACTAGCTGTGTGACCTTGGGCAAGTCACTTAATCCTCATTGCTCCCCCCCCCCCAATAACTATTCATGATTGCTTTTTTACATTGTACATTGTTGATTGCAGATTAATAAAGGAATTTAATGAGACACTGAAGCTAAAAATACATTCCGAAATCTCACCTTTAATTTGTTTTCAATTATAGGAGCGTTTCATTGTTGTCAGGGAACCGAGTGGTATTCTACGCAAAGCTTCCTGGGAAGAACGAGACAGAATGATACAGGTCTTTTTCCCAAAAGAAGGTCGTAAGATTTTTCCACCACTTATGTTCCAAGAAGAAAATCTTCCAGTAAGCTGACTTTCATCTCTCTGTCTGTTTGTCTGTCTCTCTGTCTATCCATCCATCCATCTGTCCACTTATCTATATATTTACCTACCTATCTGTTTATCAATCTGTCCATCTATCCACATCTGTAGATCTATGTGGTTATATAGATCTTTATCATATATATTATGTATGAGAATGCAGCAAGTGTGGATTGTTGCTTGGCTGCATATGTGCTGTTTATATGGGCATTTTAATTAGTTGGTAATCATTGAAAAGTTAAGAGTCTTCATCACTTACAGATTTTAGGATGACTTTTCAAATTTGAAAAACAGCCACCAATATTATCAGTATCCACATAACCTCAGCTCTTTGGCATGGATTTGGGATGCTATCTGAAATCAAAGGGGCTAAATATAGAGTCTGCAGATTACAGTTTGAACCTTGTCTCTGACACATGCTAGTTTTGTAACCATGAACACTTAACTTTCTTAAACATCTGATTCCACATTTTTTAAATGGAGATAGTTTGTATTCCTACCCCTCCAGCCATTATGGTAAGGAATACTTTCACCTTTAGAGAGCTATATAAATGTTTGGGTTTTTTTTTTTAAGTTTTTAATTTTTGTCCAGACCTGTGATTTAATTATAGTAGGAAACTTATAGTGTGAAAAATTCCCACTGTTGAAAATCATCCATAATGTATTGTCTTAGGGAATTGCCTGGGGCACTGAGAGAGAAAATTACTTCTCTATGGTAACAGAACAAGTGTGTGTCAGAGTCAGTCTAGAACACTTAACCCTGAGACCAGCCCTTTATTCACAGTGTCACACTGCCTTTTGAATTCTTCTTAATGTTGTTATCGTAGTATGTATACTTTTTGGTGCAAATACAAATCATTGTTACAGCAGTTTTTGATTATCTGTGTTGCTCTTCTGATTACAACTCTGATTTGTTGAATTGTTCTAGACTTTGTTCAGTCAGCATCGTCATGAAGATGTCCTCAATCTCTGTGTTGCACAGTTTGAGCCAGATTCAGCTGATTATATTAAAGTAAGTGTATTCAACAGTTTCAGAAATGATAAGAAATCTGTGCTTAAAATATCATCTGTAAATAGGATTTCTGAATCCCAGAAAACAGTACTTGGTTATAAATTTCAGCAACGAAAAATCATTTTTAGTAAATTAGAGCTGGCACAAAGTTGTAAGTACTGCATTGCATATTAAAATTCAAAAACATGCAGCACTTGCCTTTTAACTGTTCATTAAGTTTGGCTCAGATATTTCAGAATTTAGGGGGCAACAGCCATCTACTCTAACCATCCCCAAAATAGTTTCTACTGCAGCATATCCAGGAAGTGGAAGACCACCAAGGAAGAGGAACCTACCAACTCTTGAGGCAGCCCATTTCACTTTGGAAGAGCTCAGAGTTAGAAGGGTTTTTCTGACATCAAATCCAAATTTGCTTATTTGTAACTTAAAATTAGTGTTTCTTGTTCTATTGTATAGAGCCACACAGAGCAACTCCAGTGCTTCTTCTACACGGTAGTTCTTCTCTTCTCAAGGCTAAACATTCCCAGGTCCTTCCACTTGGAAGGTCACATGGTATAGGGAAAGTAGCCCTGACTCTGGAATCAGATGACCTGGCTTTATTGCACCTCTAAAGCTTGCTACATATGTGACCCTGGGCAAGTCACTTATCCTCTCTGGGCCTCAGCTTCCTCATCTGTGAAATTAAGAGTTTGGATGAGATGATTTCTGAGGTCCCTTCCAGCTCTGCATCTATGATTCAATGATCCTATCAATTCATCGTCATCTGCCATGGACTCAAGACCCTTTAATATCTTCATTGCCCTCTGGATACTCTTTTGCCTATCAGGGTCTTTCTTAAACTGCAGCACCTAGAACAGACTACAGTACTTCACATATGGTCTAACCTGGGCACCGGTGTTCTAACCTGTCTGCAGTTCTGATTTTGCTGTCTGTTGTGCTAGCTCTCCCAAGTTTTCTTTCATCTACAAATTTGATGAAGATGCCATCAATGTTTTTTTTCATTGTCAGTAACAAAAATATTAAACAACATGGCCAAATAGATCCCTGGAGCACTTTACCAGAGATAGTGAACTTCAAGTTGACATTAAACATTAACTTCTCTTGGAATCCAGAATCCATCTAATTGTATTATCATCTAATTCTCATCTCTCTATCTTTTCTGTAGGAATTGTATGTTATTTTGTAAGACATTTTGCTAAAATCTAGACAAACTCCAGCTATAGCAACCCTGCCATCCTGCTCTTTCTGATCACTGCATCCTTGTCTAGATGATAAGCAGCCATCTCTATAAGGGACTTAAAAGAATTTTCCCAAGAATCAAAGCCAAACTCATTGACCTAAATTGTAGACTATTCTTTTCCCTTTTCTCAAAAATCAAAATCTTAGCCCTTCTCTGGGGTCTTTCACATGTCTTTGGAAGGGCTCAGCAGTCATACCTGCCAATTTCATTACCTTCTTACTGTTTCCTTACTTATCTTAGCAATCCAAACTCCATTAGCCATTTTTGTTCTGTCTTTTTCCAGTGCAGAATTCATTCTTTTTGTTTTTGTTTTTTTTAGTGAGGCAATTGGAGTTAAGTGACTTGCCCAGGGTCACACAGCTAGTAAGTGCTATGTCTGAGGCCGGATTTGAACTCAGGTCCTCCTGAATCCAGGGCTGGTGCTCTATCCACTGCGCCACCTAGCCGCCCCTAGAATTCATTCTGCTTGGCAGAGAAAACAAGCAAAATAAGAATGAAACAACTCTGTGGTCATTTTTTGTCTGTCACCTGCCCTGCAACTCCACATGGTAGTGCTGACCCTTGAGCCTTTTTTCCCCCCCAGTATAGACAAAAAGGCTTTTTGTTGTCTTTGCTTTTCTTGCCAGCCTCAGCTTATTCAAAGCTTTAGCCTTCCTGCCACTATTTGTAGAGATCTGATACCCTCATATATTTGTTCTTTGTTTCCTGCCCATACTTCCATCTTTTCTACTTAGCTTTTTAAGATATAAGTATATTGAATGAATGAATGAAAATTTAAGTGCTTATCATTTGACAGGCACTTGCTAAGCACTGGGGATACAAGTACAAAAGTAAGATAGTCCCTGACTTCAAGGAGGATATGGAAGTGGTTGCCAGGGAAGTATATTTTGGTCTGGGAAGTCGCAGGGATGGTGAATGGATCTGTAGGACAGTTGACCAGCAGAGATTGACGGGATTTTTCCAGAAGCAATGACGAAATTGATTTCTTTGCTATTCTCAAAGTCATAGGTAGAAAGGGAGTAGAATATATATGTAGCAGTAAGGCGGATGACAAGAAAATGGCTAATCTGACATAATGGGTCTGGGGATGACTACATATTTTATGCTCTCACCCCATCCTTTTGTTGGTTCTGCTTCTCTAGAATTTATTTTGAGGTATTATTTTAAAGTGGTTTTGAGTAGAATTTGAGAGAGCTCAGTCCTTGCCTTTTTTCCACTATCTTCCCAGCTGTTCACTTTCTAAGTTAATTCTTAAATTCTCTGTTTTTCATCTCTTCCCTTCATTGGATAACAGTGAAGAAAATGTAACCTGTGCCTGCATGGCCTGAATTTTCTTGTCTAAGACTTCACAATCTTTGGCTACATTTTTTTAGCTTCTTTCTGGTCACACGAATGATCAGTAGTGAGCAGTAGTCAACCATCTTGATGAATCTTGGAATGCTCTGTGCTATGTCTTGAATATATGCCCCAGTAAGACAAGGCCTCCCTATTGTTATCAGGTAGACAGGCTACTTTCAGCAGTAAATCACCATCCATTATTATCCATCACTTCTTCCTTGGACCCTCATTGTGTGATATTTTGAATTACTGAGAGCACATTTTCTTTTTATCCATCTATGTGCTCATTGGTTTTGTTGCAGTTGTTGAGTAATTTTCAGTTGTGTCTGACTCTTCGTTAACAACTATTTGCTATTTAATTAATGTAGGTTACATGGCCTGTTATTTATGTAACCTTAGACAACTCAACCTCTTTGGATGTCAGTTTTTCCTATCAATAAAATGAGGGTTGAACTGGATGACCAATTCTAAATCTCTGAGTCCTAAAATAATTTAATTATTCCTATAGACTTATAGCTAAATTAAGGTGCTCAGTACCTTGATTAATTACAGCCTGGTTCAAAATTACTGGTTTAATTTGCCACAGTCTAGAGTACACTTATCTGAGAGATTATACTTGACTATTTGGACTCTAAGGCAATTCCTTTTTCTTTGGTGAGACTCTCATTAATAGATCTTACAAGTGATTAAATTCCAGGCACCAATTAATATTAGTTGAGACCATCATATGTAAGTTTGGTTGTATGAAGATTTGTGGAGACAGTATACTTTTTAGGAATATATGCCAGCTCAGGAACACAATTTCCCTACTTAATATTTCTCACATGATTCACTTGCTTTGATTTTACTACATATTGAAGGGCAGAGCATACTGGAATTGAAGTCAGAGGCCCTGGGGTTCAAATCCTGCTCTGCCTCTTTGATCTTTAGTTTCTGTCTTTTGATTAGGACTGGTGATTTCATTTGTATAGAGAAGTCCTAATGAGGACATTCCCTCTACCAATATACATCAGCATCTGCTCCACAACTGGAATGCTTAGATAGTTACCTGGGGCACCTGGAGGTTAATGACTTGCCTCCTGTCACAAGGCCAGTACTTGGTAGAGACAGATCTTGATCCCATGTCTAAGGACTGATACTAGCTCTCTGTCTCCAATCCTTTGCTTCCTCATCCACAAAATGAGGATATTGATACTTGTTGTGAGGCCTGTTGTGAGGAAAGTGCTTTGTTAACTAGTGAAATATTGCATAATTGTGGGCTTTTGTCCTTACTGTTAATGACATAATATATTCCTTTATTATGAATAGATTCATCACCAGACATATGACGATATAGAAAAGCATGGAAAATATGACCTTTTGCGTTCAACAAGACACTTTGGTGGAATGGTCTGGTATCTGGTAAATAGGAAAATGATTGATGGTTTGCTGATTGACCAGATTCAGAGAGATTTGTAAGTAAAGTCTTTTGCAAGTAATTGACGTTTTTCTATTTAATGTGGAGACAATAAAGCAAAACTTTAATTAGGATGTTGTTTTCCTTTCACAGGTGATTAGGTTTCCTGTTTTGTGTGTAATATGTTTATAACAATCATAGTCTAACCAAGCACAGACACAAGCAATCTTAACTCTATAACAATAGGTATGGTTACAGAGAGAGAGAGAGCGAGCATCTTTGAACAAAGTTTAATATAAAAGAAAAGATTGTGACAGCTTTTACTTTGCTAATTTTTAGCTTCCTGATAGGTTCTGAAATATTTCATTTTAAAAGTTATAATTCATAGCAGACCAGTATTAAATTATATCAGATAGATGTATACATGTATTAGGTTAGAAATTAGACTAGATGACCTTTTAGTCTTTTTCCAACTGTGTATTAAAAAAGTTTTGATAGTACTGAAAAAAAAATCACAGAATTTTATAGTTTGAAGGGATCTCAGAGACCATCTACTCTATAGCCAAATACAAATCCTGACTATAATGTATGTAGAATGTAGTTTATCTGGCCTTTGTTGAACACCTTCAGTAAGGGGAATTATCTCCTTTTGGAAACAATTCCTCCCACTTTGGTTTGGGTTAATTCTTATATTAGGAAAAATTTGTTATTACACGTCTGGCTGAGCTTGTTCATCTTAGCTTGTATGGTTGGTGGTGCTCAAAACCAAAACTCATATCAGATTTATTTTTGCTTTGAATAAATGGGAGTATTCAGTTCCCCTCCAGATCTGGTGATTTTAAATAGAGATGTTTTTAGATTTTTTTTTTTTGGCGGGGCAGTGAGGGTTAACTCGATGCCCAATTTCAGGGATTTTAAAAGGGATGATTTTGACTATCATAGATATAATATTTGGCTTCTGTGGTGACTTTAGAACCCACCCCCCTACATAAGATGCCAGTCTACCAAACCACATTTCTTGCCAAATGAGATATAAGCAGTTCATAAATCTAGAGCTGGAAGGGACCTTAAAGGCCATCTAGTTCAACCTTCATTTTACAGATGAAGAAACTGAGACCCAGAGAAGTTAACCAACTTTCCCAAGGACACATAAGTATTATCAGAAGCAGTTCCAAGCCATATTCATGGGCAATGGGGATTCACTTCCAGGGCTTCTGCCCATTTTTGTTGCCAAATAAAAACAGATGGGGTGTGGTTGTTGTAGAAAGGTAAAATGAAGAGACAAAGTGGTACTTAGGAGGATCTACTCTCTTCCCCTCTCTAATCCCACCCCCCTTCCTCTCCACCCTCTCTACCAAATCTCATGGTGAAATGTGTTCCTGACATTTAATGCTGGTGATTGGTTGCATTTTTATATAAAAAACAATGTTTTAATTGTAGAGTGTAAAGCATTCAGTATTATTTTTTATTATTATTTATGACTAGGTGGATATTAAATGTTGATTTGTAGAATATCAAAATTGCATACAAACTGATATTTGATTAAAATATAAAACAAATTTTTCAGAATGGATGATGCCACAAGTTTGGTCATTCTGTATCACATGCTCCACCCACATGGAAATTCAGCTAAGCAGGCTAAAGAACAAGGAGCTGAAGGATTAGACTTAATTAAGGTAAATTACACTATTTCTTATCTTCTTTGTGTTGAAAAGTAATGAACGATTTCAAATAGCTTGAGTATCCTGAGAAACCACACTTTAAAGCTGCATTTTAAAAAGGGGGTGGATTTTTGTCAGTTTGTTGCTATGAAGACATGATAAATACTGCAAAAGCTCTGGGTGGTATTTAAAGGGAGAAATATCAACAACAGTTTGGGTAATAGAAAGACTCTTGATAGAAGGTGATGCATGTGTGTGTTCTTCATCATGTTCATATTTAGGTGGTCCAGAGGCTGAAGTTTGCCAGGTCAGAAATAGAATAACTACTCGAGCAGGAATCCTTCACTGTACTGTCATTGAACAATATTTATGGGGTCATTGGTAGGCCTAATGTATGTACAGAGGAAGAACATGAAGAGGGGCAGAGAGAAGAAAGGGGCAAGAATTTTCTAACTGCATTTACACCATAGTTCAGCTTTGTTTGAATGTGTATTTCTTTAGGGAAATATGGAAATGGATGGAAGGAGTTAGAGTGTATGTTTAATATTTGCAAGACTGATTTGTGTTTAATTTTTTGAAATCCTTATATTTGCATTGCTAAGGTTCAAAGATATGGAGACCCTTTTTCAGTCTCTTTTGGAGCCTGTTAATAAAGAGTATAGATTGCATATTTTTCTTGTTAACTATTAGCCAACTAGTATTCATAAATTCATTTCCATGAGCATTGAGAATTTTGTATCATATTGGTATGATGCAAAACTTCCTCTGGTAGTTGCTGTACAGTTTAACGTGTCATAACAATATGGGTAGCTTTATCTGAGACTTGTTAGGGAAGAAAAATGACCACAATGATCCCTGCTGTTTTAGGATTTATAGAGAGGACAATGTGGTATACTAGAAATAACAGAAGAACTATGTTCAAGTGTTGACTGCCTTTTCAACAGCTGTGTAACTTGGAGCAAGTCACTTTAACTCTCTGGGACTCAATTGTCTCATCTGTAAAATGGGAGTATTGAGATTTATACTGCTACCTTGCAGGGGAATATTCCTTAGCAATTCATTGTAACAAATCTGGGTTTTCCCCCCCAAGACCCCCCAAAACAAGAGGAATCAATAAGAATTGTAACTTTTTTATAACTAATCTTTTGATGTGAAAAGTTGCTCCTCAAATCATGATTAATAAAATGGTGTTACATAACACCTTGCAAATTCTTGGAGTCCATAGAGTTTTTAGTTTACTCTGAAGGAAGTGGCTTGTTGCAGGATGTTTGCTTTTTATTTTTTCCCTAATTCTCTTGATCTTTCTTACATTTAAAAAGCCCCATTAACATAGTACTAGACTTTAGAACTAGAGCTCCTTAAAATTTGACTTTGTGGGCTGGAGCAGAGAACTTACTCTTTCTGGACTTAAAACAGTACACTTATATTATTTCAACTGCTCTAGAAGCCATATAATATGGAGAATAATATGGAGGAAAAGCACATATTTTTAAAAAATAAGCCATTTGATAACCTTTTTTTTCTTTTTTTCCTAAACAGGTCTTTGCAAAAACAGAAGCACAAAAGGGAGGATATATAGAACTGACTTTACAGGCTTACCAAGAAGTGCTAAGTAGTCGTTCTGCAGCTTCCTGAAGAAAGTAATTAAATAAATTATCTTTTTATTCAATACTGTCTTGATTTGTCTTGGTTTCACATTGAACAGAATGTTGTATAATCAACAATTACCCCCCCCCCCAGTCAAGGTTAGAAGTTGTATCAAGTCAGTTATTAAAAAGTTGCAGGTATTTTCTATTAATAAAAAGGAAAATTATTGGGTTTTTTATGGCCTACAAGGAGAAGATTGATCCTTGTATTTGCCTGTTCAAAGAAATAACATAAGGATAAAATGAGGTTGAGAGGCTCGCTTTGATGATTACTTATACAAGCTGACTAAAGAAAGAAGTTTGTGTCAGTAGAAAAAGGGTAACTGACGAAGAGGCCAAAGTAGAGAGAGCAGGATGAGTGTCTGAGGAACTCATGTCCCAAGAGCCGCAGGGTTGGGAATCAAATACAATAATAGTAGGTCATTAAACAATTACTCCTGTCCCTTAGCCCCTAAATCATGGTTTTGAGTATCCAAGGCATTATTGAATTTTTAAAACAAAATGAAATCTGGGGCAGCTAAGTGGCGCAGTGGATAAAGCACCAGCCCTAGATTCAGGAGGACCTGAGTTCAAATCTGACCTCAGACACTTGAAACTTAATAGCTGTGTGACCCTGGACAAGTCACTTAACCCTCATTGCCCCACCAAAAAAATGAAATCATGTCATTTTGTAGTCGGAAGGTACGAGGTCCATGCTAGCCCAACATTTCATTTTTATGGACACGAGGCTCCCAAAATAAGTGATTTTTGCCAATGTCACATTAGTCAAGGCAAACACGGTGCCAGCCATGTGGGATACAAGGCCAAAAAGAAAAAAGTCCCTGCCCTCAAGTTTATATCTATTAGTTAGGTATATACAAAATAGTACAAGGTGATTTGGGGGTTTTAGGTACTAGCAATTGGAGAGAATCAAGGTGGTGCTCAAGCTGAACTTGAAGAAAGCTATGGATCCTAAGAGGTGGTGAAGAATGAGTGCATTACAGAAATGGAAGATGGGAGTACTGAGTATGAGTCACAGTAAGGGCCAGTTTGGCTAGAAGAGGTGTAAGATGCAATAAAGTTGGCAGGTGAAGGCCAGGTCACAAACGGCATTAAATGCCAAACTGTATTTGGTATTTTGATCCTAGGGAAGCTACTTGTTTTGAGCCACACAGGACAAAAACTAGGATAGTCCAGGTGTTGACTAAATTTCCATTGCCTTTTTCACTTCCCCACAGTGCTAGCCCCAGGATAGTCTCTGGTAGGTTCCCTTTTAGGTTTGATTCCTATTTGGCACTACCGTTGTCTCGATCTTACATCAATACTGGGCAAGTAGATAACTGTCGACTGGATGCCATTCGTCTTCCAAAATGATAGGAACCCCTTGAAGGCCTTATTTTCAGGGTAAAAACAACTTTTGAGTTTTATTCTGGTGGTAAAAGTTACTATAGTTTAATAAAAAGAAATTAGTCTTTTTTTTGACCCCTGGAAACATCCAGCCTTCCAAATCTTTTTAGTAGCAACCTGATGCTTCCTTCCCAGGGGTACCTATTACCAGCCTCATTGTTTAGAGTTGAACCACTCCAGGGAGCAAATTAAAGAAAAACAGCTTACTTTTACAAGCTAATTAGTGGCAGAGCTAGAACCAGATCTCAAAGCTTTTGACCCTCAGTCCATCACACTCAAGTATCTCTTATTAAGTCAACACCTTGGGGTAGATGGAGGAAAGGGATTTTATAGCAACCCGTTCAAGCACCACCACCTCCTTCCCACCCCCAGACACATTCCCCCACATTCATGTGGACCTAATTCTCTAAGTATTGAAGCCTTTCCCAACTGAGCTTCACTGAACCCCTATCACTAAAGAATCCCAGTGAACTTGCAGGGTATGCCCAGGGTAAAGAAGGCAGTAAAAGAAGCAGGGGTTCAAGTCACTCTCTGTGAACTAGGACCACTCTTCTTTAACTCTTTTCCCTCCAAAAACTAACAACAAAACCAAAAATGCTTAGCTTTCTTTTAAAGAAATCCTGACTTAGGAAATTTAAGCTTCTTGGTAGATACTATGTAGTTATAGAATTACTGGGGAGTGGTCCCCATTTCTGACTTCTCCAACACCACTGAACCCCTTGCTAGGAGCTGCTTAATCACATGGTGTTAATTATTTAATCCTTAGGATGGAGAATATGAGATTTCCTGGTTCCCAGAGCAACAATAAGGGTTTCTTTCATTAAAACAATTTTCAGAACCAGATCTTGGGCTATAAGCAACCACCCGTATGTGTAGGATTTCCCGGCCCCAGAAAATAATTCTTCTAACTTATTCCATGATGACTGAAGGCATTTAATTAGTTTAGCTTTAGGTATTGATCCTTGTTGAAAAGCATATCAAAGGAGATAGAACACTACATTTATCTGGCTTCTGGTTAGTCTTAAAGCCCTATACAAATGCATGTATTTTACCCTAAAATTAAGGTCCTTTTAAAGAGCAGAGTGTAACAAAGGAAGTAGAGATAAATTTCACTCTGAATCAAGGAATTTAGAGCTGGGATGGTCCTCAGAGATCTTGTATAATTCCCTCCTTTTTAGATGAAGAAACAAAAACAGGTGCCATGACTTGCTTGTGATCTCAAAGCCAGTTACTGGTAGAGCTCTCAGTAGAACCCACAACTACCTACTAAGCAGCTATGCAAATCTCAAAATGCCTTTTACGTTGTGATCTCCAACTTTAGAGGTCGTCTAGACCAATCAATTAATTTTTTTTTTTTAAACGGGGCAATGGGATTAAGTGACTTGCCCAGGGTCACACAGCTAGTAAGTGTCAAGTGTCTGAGGCCAGATTTGAACTCAGGAACTCCTGAATCCAGGGCCGGTGCTTTATCCACTGTGCCACCTAGCCACCCCTCAATCAATTAATTTTACAAACAAGCAAACTGAGACCAGATACAATATAGATTTTTGGGGAAAGGATAAAAGTCAATCAAAATGAATGTAGATTCAGGGGCATTCAAATATGGCTACTAGGTCCACAGGGGAATATAATTAATATAGTTCAATGGGGAGTGCACTTTAAATGCATATGGAACTCAAATTAGCTATGCAGAGAAACTAAGAGTGGACATGCTATACCTAAGCGATAATGCAAATGAGTACTTCTGACATAGTAACTAGAAGGCACAGCCTCATACACAATTAATTTTAAATTTTGCATTAGACCAGACAGAAAAATTTTTTTTGTCAATCTATGGAAGAAAAGATCAAATATAGTCGACTGCTCTGTCACTTTTCATGTGGTTTTTATAAAAAGCTACATAACCACAGTGTTAATTTAAACCATCAGTTCATTTTACACATAAAAAAAAATTTTGTTGAAGCATCTCCATTAGTTGAAGAGATTTTATACGGCCTAGTGACAATATGAAAAATTCAAGCCATGGTTCAGATTCTAGTTAACAAAATCAACCAAGAACACATAATGATTTAATATTGCATACTCCTGCTCCAAAGGGTCCAAAGGAGATTCTGAGTACAAAAATTAATCTGGTTTTTCATAGTCCAAAACAATGTGGTCCAGATTAAGAGTGAAAATGATGCATATTTATGATCCATTTGGTCAGCGAAATGCAGAAGTTCAGTCATCCAAAATTTCTTCATCGAGATTGATATCTGTTGTGTCAATATCCTCGAGATCCAAGTTATCCAAGTCATCTAATTCAAGTAGACTCTGAGGAAAAAAGAGTTTGGTTAGATGATGATTCTTCCCGAATGCACACCCACGGCACCTGAGGGTTCAGTCCATAAACTAAGAATTCGTACTCAGTCACACGAGACCCCAGACGTCCAAGTCCAACCACGGCTAACAGAAATGCCCTGTGGAATCCCCCGACAAACGGTCGGCCAGCTTCTGGAGGCCTGCAGTCGTCAGAGCCTCCTGGGGCAGCCCCTCCCCGTCTTGGCCGGCTCAACTGTTATGAAGTCCTTGGAGATCGTCTAATCCAACCCTCATTTTACTAAAGCCTAGAGAAGTGGAGACCCAGCCAAGGAAAATCCATCAATAGCAATTTTTATACCTGGGTCAAGGAAAGCTGGAATAGGAAGAGGTGCAGTCGGTGTGTAAGGGTGGGGAGAGAAAAGACAAAGCTGCCTCGGGAGCCTGGGGTATTTCTACTGTAAACTGCTTAAGGATCTGGAGGACCCCTGAGGAGGGGCTGTTACTAAGAAGGATGTGTGACTGGAGACATTTCTGTGAGCCTTCTAAAACATCCTACCCTGGGATAAAGCCCTACAGGCCCTGTTTTATTTATGTTGACCTAAGGCCACAAAGATAAAAAACAAAATAGCAGTCCTGGGATTATAAGTCCAACACTCAATAGGCTATACTACACTCTTTTTTATCAAGCCAAAATCAGACACTTTGCAATCTCTATCCATTCAGTACAAGGAACAGAACATTGGGCCTGTAATCTGGAAGACCTGAGTTCAAATCCAGTCTTAGCCACTTACTAGCTGTGTGACCCTGGGCAAGTCACTTAACCTGCTTCAGTTTCCTCATCTATAAAATGAGGATTAATAATAGTGCCTACCTCATAGGATTGTTGTGAGAATCAGATGTGACTGTAAAGTGCTTAGCATAGTGCCTGGCACATGGCAAGTGCTATATAGACATTATTATTATTATTATGGTCATTATTATTACGCCAATGGATAGGAATATAGAAATTTCCTAAAAGTCAACTGCTAGCTGTGTATTTCAACAATCAATTGTGTTTTGGCAGGCAGAAGAAACTTCTACCAGCTACTTCCCTCCATTTCCATAGCTCTGTAATGAACTATACTGCTGATGTTCTGGAAAGTCTAGGCTCCTCTGGCAAGGCCACTTAACAAGGAGAGGCAGTAGTGAGCATCATGAACCCAGGAAGGATGTAGGGGTGCAGGTCTGTTTAGGACAGGCTCATTATCAGAGCTGGGAGATTTAGGGTGGGTGTAGTTATGGGATACCTTTTCCTCTTTTGTAGCTGGAGCTGATTCTGAATTTGCTGGAACTGCATTTACTATGACCGGAGCAGGAGAAGTTGGTTCCTCTTCATCAAATTCCTTAAAGCAAAAACAGAAATACATGTTAAGAAAATTATAACTATTTGTATGGCATTTTAAGCTCTGCGAAGCACTTCCTTCACAACAATCTTATAAAAAGTTGTTATCGAAATAAGACAAAGTAAAAGAATTCTATTTTTCTTCTCCAACCCATACCACTTTCTCCTTTCTTTCAAGAAAACCAACATCCTTCCAGTCATGCAAGTATGCTTAAACTATTATGCAATTAGTTGCCAAGGTTTTTTTTCTTTCTTTCTGCCTCCAGAACATTTCTCAGATTTATCCTCCTCCCTCCACTCTCATGGCCACCAACCTAGTTCAAGCTCTCATTCTCTCTCACTTAAACTATTCACTTCCTAATTGGTGTTCCTTGCTTCTGTCAAGACAATCTTCCTAAGGTTAAAGTTTGGCATGCCTGCTCTGCTCAAACTTCTTGAATGGTTCCCAAATGCCTCAGGATAAAACTTCTTAGCCTGACATTTAAAGCCTTCTACAATTTGGCTTCCATCTACCTTTCCAGACATTTTACATCACTCTCTTTAACACCCACTATGATAAAACCAAACCAGACCATTCTTCAAACTTGGCATGGTACCTCTTGTCTCCACGTGTTCACAAAGGCTCTCATGAAATATACTCTCCCGCCTCACCTCTACTTTAATGTCTTCATTTTTTTCAAGTGCTTTCTCCTATACAAAGCTTCCTTCTCTGGTCCTTTTAATTGAACGTTTTCTCTCCTTCCTAAAATTACATATGTATTTCTCTCTCTCCTCCCCCAAAAACACAAGTTCCTTCAAGGCAGGAACTCTTTTATTTTTGGTCTTTATATCCACAAGATTTGGGTTTGTTTTTTAAGTAAAATTTTACTGACATCTTTTGTTTTTACATCACCTTCATTTCCTATGTCTCTCTCTTCCCTTCCCCTTCCCAAAGACTGAGCAATCCCTTATAACAAAGATGAAAAAACATGGGGAAAAGTGACATTATATGCAATGTGAAACCGAACACTAAATATTATAAAAAAGGTCAGAGAAAAAAATGTGTATTAATAATTCATCTTGAACTAGAAGCAAAGTAGAGGCCCACTGACTGAGGAACAGCTAAACAAACTGGCAGGTGGATGTAATGGATTAGTGCACCACGAGAAACAATGAATAAAAAGAATTCAGAGCATCATAGGAATTGATGTAAAATGAAACAGAACCAGAAAAACAATATATTACAACAATGTAAATGGAAAGAACAACAACAAAAAGCCAAAACTAAATGTTGTACAATCATAATGACTAAACCTGGCCCTGAAGAGATAAGAAAATAAATCTTTCTTTTTCCCCTCACCCCCAGAGATGGAGAACTACATATGGAAAACTGCATTTGTCATCAAAAATAAATAACAATGTTGAATTCTCTTACACATAACTATCCTATGAAAAGTAACATACAATGCTCTATTGACGTCAAAATCCACTGCTCACCTGGGTTGTAATTCCTGATGGTTGAAAGCCTTTAGCTTCTTCCATTACATTTCTTTCTTCATTTGGCTGTCACAGAATAAGAGAACAATAAGTAAAAATATTCTGCAATCAAAGGAAATCTAAGAGCTTAACTTACAATTGAAAAAAGAAAAGCTTGATTTACACCATATTGGCATTCACATTTTAAAAACCCTACATCCAAGAAATGTTTACTAAAAACCAGTCACAATTACAGGGTATAAACTTAGAATCTTACTAAATAAAACTATTAAATTATCTTTTTAAACACTCACAGTGACAAGTGGATAGTCTTTGGCAGGTCGCAGAGCTGTATGGGTCTCCTTCACATACTCTTCAACAATAAAAGCTTCTTTCAACCCAGGAAAAAGATTTTCATACTCTGTGGGATCAGCAAGGGATTCAGCTGCTTTCTGATTGACTTTTGAGAGATTCTCTCTCCACAGTTTGACCACCCTGTAACAGAGGAACAAAAAACAAACTTAGCAGGTTTCTTTTTTATTCTCTTTTGAAACATTCCTTCCTCAAGTTAAAAGACGGTACCTTGAAACCTGGCTTGGTAAATATGTACGAGCTAGGAAAGCAGCTTCAGGCAAACGTCCAGTTCGAATCAAGAGTTCCAGACAAGAGTCAAGCCTAAACAAGAGGAAATCTGAGTTAATGGTAGCAAGAATTAAACAAGGAAATACTGATAGTTAACGTATTAGAAAAAAATGGATATGGCATTTTAATAAATTATTTGCTCACAAAAATAACTGAACCAGTAACTTATAAACATAAGATGTAAGACAAGTGTTGGACAGAGGTGAAGGGGGAAAATATCTATCATGAAACCATTTTCAAGGTAATTAAAAAGCAAAACAACTCAAGACTTATCCAGACAATTCAGCCCAAGTGACTTGTCCCGGGTCACTCAATTAGTGTGTGTCCTAAGATGGATTTGAACTCAGGTCTTCCCAACTCCAGGCTCAGCATTCTATCCACTTCATAATCAGCTACCTCAAATAGCTTAACTTTTTTTTTTTTTGCAGGGCAGTGGGAGTTAAGTGACTTGCCCAGGGTCACACAGCTAGTGTCAAGTGTCTGAGGCTGGATTTGAACTCAAGTCCTCCTGAATCCAAGGCCAGTGCTTTATCCACTGCGCCACCTAGCTGCCCCAAATATCTTAACTCTTAAAGCTACTGAATTTTAAAAATTCTTCCTCTAAAGCAAAGGTTCTTAACATTTTTTTTTGTATGTGTCATGCATCCCTTTGGCAATCTGGTGAAACATATGGCCTTGTTCTCATGTTTGTAAGTGCCTAAAATAAAATGCATAGGATTATAATGGAAACCAATTATACTGAAATACCATTATTACATTTCTTTTAAAAAAAATAAGTTCAAGGACCTCAGGTTAAGAACCCCTGCTTCATGAATACTCTATAGCTCATTAAACTAAGTTCAAATAAACACATCAAATAGGCTGAGTAAAGACACTCACATCCTAAAGATGGTGAATGGGGCTCATGGGGCTCCATCCTGTCCCTCCCACTTTCAGTGTTTGCCCCATGGATGCCCAGTGCTAACTCACTTCATTTCTCAGAAAAAAAACCAACATCCAGAAAGATTTGCACTTAACTGTTTTTAATTATTTGGCTATCTGTTTATGCCTTTGCTCAGTACTTACTTTCCCTGTAGAAAGTAGCTCATAAATGCTACATTGTTCTTGCCATCTTTCTCAGCACCCTCTGCTAGTTTATTCACCATATTAGCATTTCCTGATGCAGTGGCCAAAAGCAACAAACCACCATAATCCTGTGCATGGTGTAGACACTCCTGGGCTAAGCCAAATTGGCATTTACTAATAGCAAGTTCAGCAAGTTGTTTCCATTTCTGTTCTGACTGCAAGAAAAAGATACTGCTTTTAGAAAAAAATGTTTAATTTGCCATCATAACACTTGATCCATTAATCTATAATGAGAATGAAGATGAATTCTGAATTGTTTGTTAAGCCTTCTATATTAAATATATAACAAACTAAAAGTATTCATATACATAAAATTCATTCAAATATGCAAAATACATTTATTGAGGTATGAATTATAGTCTTAAATATTTAACCTGAAATAACAGGTTTCCATTGTTCTTCTAGTAACAAAGGATCATAAAAATCAAATCCAATTATGTCTATGGGAAGATGTTAATGAATGAAATGAAAACTTTACATCACATCTGAAATGTATACTTACCCATTAACCAAATAATTTAGCCAGATTTAGAAACAACCAACAATAGTAAATTCAGTTATGAAGGCATATAAAAGTAACTAAACTATCCATCAAAATGTCAGGAACGACTCTAGTTTCAATATGATATCTTTCTAAATTTAGGGCAGAAATGCCAACTAGCCAAAAATAATAACTCACATTTACTGACAAAAGACTGACAACGTGCTTCACTCACAACTCTGTAATGCAAGGGGCGGGGGGGGGGGGGGATATAAAACCTGCCTTTTGCAGAGGAGAAAACTGAAGCTCAGGGAAGTTAAATTATTTGTTCAGTAGAAGCCAGAGCTGGAACTCAAACTTGAGTCTCCTGACTCTAAGATCAGTACTCTTTCTACTACATCTTCCTTCCCCAAAACCATGAACCCAGACACGTATTTAATTAAGTTAAATTTCTATATAGTAATGAGACAGAGAATACATTATTCCCTGTAGAATTAAAAATCACAAAGACAGAAATAGAAAGATGAATGGTGGGATGAGCAGGCGAACTGATGAGTAACTACAAAAGGAGAACAGGAGTAAAAGATGTCAACAAAGAATTACATGATAGAAGATAGGCTGGTTACATGGCAAGAGCTGACATGTAGACAGTCTTCCTGGTGCCACACTAGTATCCAGAAGAAACCGAGGAAGGTGCGTTTCTGGTCAAAATGGCTGGCTGAATGAAAGCAGGCAATCTAGACCAATAGAATGACTTCAGGAAAAATTTAAAAAAAAAAAAATCACACCTGACTGATTAGAAATTCCAATGAGGAACTATAGTGACTTATTCCATACACCCCAGAACTACACAAAAAAAAAAAAAAAAGAGAAAGTAAAAGAAAAAAAAATCAGCCTAAAGGCCCTGTCAGCAAAGTCTGTACCTACCCTAAGGCAAATAAACTGATGGCCTTCCAAAAAATATGACCAGTGACAGGTCAGGGATATATGTAGCCTGTAAGGATCTGTATCCAGAGACAGTGAGAGGGGAGGCTCCAGAGAAGGCTCTAAAGGATTCAGAAACCCACAGCAGGGACTCTGGAAGGAACCTGGAACGGACCTAGTGTCTTTCTAACAGTACTCAGACCAGGCCACCCTGGACTTATGGGCTCTGAGGGCCTACCACTCTGTAGTCCTGTGATGTCAATGAGGGACCTGAAGATTTAGCACACTGAATTTCAAAATGGAAGAGCCTGATTCCAATAATAGAGGTCAGTGCAGGAAACAAGACCAATGGGGCTGACCACTCCACCCCAAGGCACGGCAGGAGGTACAGTCCTGTCCTTTTCACAATGTCCCAAATTGGGAACTAAGACTGGAGAAACTGAGCAAACCAAAAATAACCAATACAATAAAACATTATTATAGATTACAGAGATACTAAAAAATCTAATCCAAACTGTAAACAGAGATTCAAAGGAAATAAATGTATTTTCACATAGAGACTACCTGAATATCTAATGAAACAAGAGGTTTAAAAAAAAGAAGAAATGAAAGCTCTGGAAGAAAGCAATGAAAGTAGAATATAAAGTTAAAACAGAAAGCAGTAAAGCTCACCCTAGCACCTAGATAAGGACAAATAGAGCACTGGATCTGGAGTGAAAAAGATATAGATTCAATTATGATTTCAGACACTAGCTGTGTGATCCTAGGCAAGTCACTTAACTTCTCTACCTGCCTCAGTTTCCTCATATATAAAATGAAAATGATAAAGTATCTATCTATCTTCCAGGGTCATTGTGATGATAAAATGAAATTGATATCTCTAAAATATTCTGAAGGCCTTAAAATGCTATATAAATGCTAGCTATTAGTACCCAAATAATGGAATCCCTAAAAATTAAAATGGACCAAATAGAAAGCAATAATTTTATGACAAGAAATATTAGAACAAAATTAAGTGATTGAAAGAAAAAGTAAAGTTATGTGTTATCAAAAACTGACCTGGAAAACAAGTCAAGGAAAGAAATTTAAGCATCACTGGACTTCCTCGAAATCAAGATTTTAAAAACAAAAGTATGGACATTATATTTCAAATTATCATAAATGAAACTGCCCAGATATACTAGAACCAAGGGAGTAGATAAAAAGAATCTATCAATCATCTCTTGAAATGAACCTCAACAGGAAAAGTCCCAGGAATGTTATGACAGAAAAGCCAGAACTTTGAAATCAAAGAAAAAAAAATATTGCAAACAGCCAGAAATAAGGAGTTCAAGTTCCAAGAAACCAGTCAGGTTCAAATAAGACCTGGCAGTTTCTTCTAAAAACCAGAGATGGTTCCAAAAGGCAAAAAATACAGGCTAATAAGCCAGAATAATTTACCCTGCAAAACTAATCATAAGCTTACTAGAAGGGGAAAAAGGTATCTTTAAAGTAATAAAGGCCTTTCAAATATTCTTGATGAAAATACCTGAGCTGAATAAGAACTCTAAAATGAAATCACAAGAGTTGAGAAAAACTTAGAAAGATAAATGTATATGAACTATTATTGGAAGTAGCTTTAAGATGATGCAATGTTGACATTCTAATATCAGGAAGGTTGAACAAACAGTTATTTACACATGAAGAGTTTAGTGTAAGAAATGCATCAAATTCAACAGGAAAACTATCAGGAATAGGTAGAGATGGAATTAATAGGGAGACAAAACAAACTTCCTGACCTGAAATGGGATTAAAGGGAGCAGTGGGAACTGGAAATTAAATGGGTGCTGATCATCTAGGGAATGGCTGCATAAACTGAATAAGTATATGAATGCAATATAAATATAATGCATGTATATGAATGTAATGGACTATTATTTCTCAGAGAATACTGGGAAGTATGACCTGATACAAAATGGAATGAGCAGAACCCAGGGAATAATTTCTACAAGGAGAGCAACACTGTAAAGAAAAATAACTTTGAAAGACTTCAGAACTCTAATCAACACAGTGACCAATCTTGTCTCCAGTAAACCTATGTTGTACATGTTAGCCACCTCCTGACAAAAAGGTGATGAACTGAAGGGGCAGAATGAGACATACATTTTTGGATATAACCATTATGTATATATTTTTTTCATGACTAAACTTATTTGTTACAAAGTTCCACTGACCCTGCCTCTATTTTCAATTGAGATGGAGATGGTTTTAGCAACAAGTGATACCAAAAAGAGAGCCATTGAAACATTTTTAAATTATACAGAAGAAACAGAACAGAGAAGGAAGCATAAACACGCATGGTTTGGAAATAACCTGTTGAATTTATTATACCTTTTTTTTTAAGCAGGAGATTAATAGTTTCATATAGAATCTACTTTTTGTATACTGCTGTGTATGTGGAAATTCTCTTTTCTTTCATTTTTACACTCAGAATTTTTAAAAAGTTAAATTTTAAAAGAAAATAAGGAAGACCTCTAGCAGATTGGATGGACCTCTCAAGATGAATTTATGGGAGTATCTGGACGAGAGTCACACAGGCTGGGCAGGCATAGATAGGCTGCAATCTGCAATCTGCAACTTCCAGATCAATAGGATCACAGATCCATTAGAATATTTGAGTAAATTTTTGTTTACAAATCAGAATTCTTTAACAAAAAGAGTAATATACCTGTTTTAAAGAAATATGTACAATCTTATGTACAATTTTAAAAATGAAAATTACTTTCAGAAACTATGGGTCAGTCCAACTTACAAAACAGAAAACTTGAATAATTAATGAAAATATAAACCAAGAACAATTTCTATTTACCTCTGCTTCTACTGCCAACTGGTATGCAATTTTCAACTCTCCAAGCTGAAGAGCCAACTCAAATCGATGTTCAGGATCTGTGGATACCGCAAGAGCTTGCTGCTTGAAGCCCTGAACCAATGAAGATGAAAAAAATCTGTAAGATCTGACATCATTAATTTTTCCTAAAAATTCAGTAACTCCAATCCTTCCAAAGACTAGATATCCTAAGGGATAAAAAACATCAAAATCACTTTTTATGCAACATTATGTGTATTGAGGAACATAGCCAATCTTTTTACAAATATAACACAAAATACCATCATCACAAAGAGGTATACAAAAAAGTATAATTTTAAAATAAGGAAAAAACTTTTAAAAAGCAAATTAAAATCAACAAGAAAATAGCAAAGGTAGCATAGCAGTGGAAAGGAAATCTAGACTTGCATTTTACAAAACTACAAACCTTAAAAAACAAAACAAAACACACAAACACTCCTTCCTTCTATTGCCTTTCTTTCTCATCCTCCCCCTACCCCTTCCCAGTTTTCTTCTTCCTAATTCCTGCATCCCAACCCTTTGAATTATGCATGTGGGTGGTGAGGTTGGGTGGAGGCCTTATAGGGTAAATTGGTACACGTGGAGAATTTAAACATCTTAGCTGTCCATGGTCCAGGCTGGGTTCAGGAGCACTTTAGCCAGTCAGTCAAACCCCCTTGTTTTGAACACAATGAAATTGAGGCCAGAAAAATGAAAAGATTTGCCCAAGTGATAGGCCATTAGTGGCAGAGAATGAGGAAAACAAAGAAAACATGTGCAATTTCCTTTTAATTATCTGCAGTAAATTTTGCTTTGACCACCTTACAAGAATAATCAAGAAACATCACCTACACTCTGTTGAAATCTGTTGACATTATACTTTTCAATTTACAGCAGTTAATCTGAAGGGTAGAATTATATGGTCTCCTCCTATACTAGCCTCAGCTATCAGGAAAGACTTTTAAAGAAAATGCCTAATTAAATTCCATAGTCCACAAAACAACACATATTTATATTCTTAATTATTTAACATTGTGATTTATCCCTAAGGAAGCTCTGAGATAGCTTATAGTAAAGCCAGCTGTGCTCAGGCTGATATCTTGACAATGTATCCTAAGGATATAGAATAAGCAATTGTCCAAGTAGCCAGGATGGGGAACCTGAACGCTTTTCCAGTTTCTTCAATATTTGAGTCTTTGGTGTTGCTTCATTATTTTAGCTATGTTATGACTTGAAAGGGAAAATACACTTGTATTGAAATATAAGTACAAAAATACACTCAAAAGCTAAATATAAATGAATTTATGGTTTGAGGTGCTTTTTTGTGTGTGTGTGAAGTATGAGAGTCACTGCCAACTTTTATTTTTTTATTTTTTGGTGAGGCAAATTGGGGTTAAGTGACTTGCCCAGGGTCACACAGCTAGTAAGTGTCAAGTGGCCGGATTTGAACTCAGGTCCTCCTGAATCCAGGGCCGGTACTTTATCCACTGTACCACCTAGCTGCCCCTCACTGCCATCTTTTAATGGCTTTATTGGTTGACTAAGTAAGATGCCAATCTAGCAGATAAAACAGGAATCAACATTTATAAACTAGATGCATTAAGAAAGGAAAATATATGGGAGAGATGAAAATATCATAGCAATAGAATAGAAAAAGTAATAATATAACTTGACTGAATGAAAGATCCTAGCATTTTAATTGGAAGGCAAGGAAAAAAGAGAAAGATTTTTCATCACTACTGTATCAAATGTGCTTTGGTACAAGGACTACAAAAATAGCTTAAGTTTACAGAAAAAAATACAGTTTTTAGAATTATTCTAATGTATTTAGAAAAAGTAGTAATGAAATAATTTTTTGCATATCCATGAATTCAACATTTTTAAAGTACTTAAATGCAAAACCATGGGGCAGGTTGGAAAACCAAAACCAAAACTGTCCCCGTCTACAAGGAACTCTTGTTCTACTACACTGATATAAGCATCCTTGTACTTTGTAAATAAATAAGACATTCTTGCCTGTTTTTCCAGGAAGTGGGCAACTCTGGTCCTCTGTTCTTTTGGAATGGTAGGGAGGACTTTGTCAGCCATGCTAAAGTCTCTCCTCATTACAGCTGTCTGGTATTCTAACACCGATACCAATAGCGAGTAACTAACAATGTTCAGCTCTTTATCACCCAGATAAAGTCTGTTATCCTTAGGAATATAACCCAGCAGGTACATTGTCCTAAAACAAAAACAGTTATCAATTTAACTCTTTAAAAACACCAATCATTCAAAATAACTTCATGTAATTAATCAATGCTAGTTAAGACAGTAGCCAAGTCATAACATCTTTAAAAGTTATGTCTCTCTCTTGATGTGAAAAATCAAGAAAGCAACTAGTAGATGGCAAAGTCAATGACACGTCATATTTAAACACCAAGCTTTAAAAACAGATCCATGGTGCTTAAGATACAAAGGCAAGCAGAAACACTAGAATAGCTACCTGTCCAAGTGGGCAATGGTGACTATTTCTCCTCCAACGTAATAGTTTAATCGGTTTACAGAACTGGTGTAAATAAAGCAATCTCCTACCCACAGTCCTGTTTTGACAATCTCCTGAATTTCACCAAGTACCTGAAGAAAAATAAATGAATGAGCAAACAAAAGAATGAATGAATAAGTAAATAAAAATATGAATGAAAAGGACCACTACAGCAAACATTAAAAGTATTGACAAGCTGACAAAAAAAACAAGCACCCCAATAAAAGCAAAGCCAATAACTTATCCTGAGCATGTCTGATAATGAGGTGAAAAGCACTTCAAGAAATCAGTATTTCGAATGCCACGGCATTCCCAGTTTCTACTCTTAATTCTTCATTTTCTTTAACAATTAGTTCTAGCAAAATGTGATTTTTTTAAGGCCACTATTTGGACAGGGTTATGATTCAAATTAACAATTTACAAGAAATTAGAATAGCTTTTTTTTTCTATGAAAAGCCCACTGTCTTTCCATCCAGCAGTCTTCAATACCTCACTTAGTCCTTTGTACTTCTTTAATGAAGAGAAGGGTTAGACTTATTTACCTTGACTCCAAAGGACAGAAATAGGAAAAACAAGTAGAAGTAGCAAAGTCAAATTTAGGTTGATTGTTTAAAAAAAAAAAAGGCTTCCTGGCAATTAGACCTGTCAAAAAGTGCTGTCCCCTGAAAGAACTGAGTTCCTCACACAAAAGCTAGATAACCACTTATATGCTGTAGAGAGGGTTCTTATCAAGGAACAGTTTGGCTCAGATGGCCTCTTGAGGTATCCTCTGATAAGATTCTGTGATTTAAGTATGCGAATGGAAGTCACCTACAAGAGGAATTAAACTTGTTTACTGGCTCTAAAGAACAGAATTATAAGCAGTATATGGTAACTATAGAAGAGTACAGAAATTACTAGCTTCATATATTAAAAAAAAAAACAAAAACAACTTCCTAACAATTAGAACTGTACAAAAATAGAAAGATCTATCTTAAAAGATAGTAACTTCCCTATCATAGTTCTTCAACCAAGGACTATATGATTACTTGTCAAAAATGATGTAGATATCTTTAAGTGGGAGTTTAATAATAAAATTTTGCTATTAAACCTTTGTTGAATGGAAAAAATAAATGAATGATATAGAAGGGATTTCTGTTCAGATGAGGATTGAGTGAGATGACTTTTTAGGTTCGTTAAAATCATGAGTCAATTATTGTTTTGTCTCCATGATTTTGTATTTATCCAAGTTATTATGACAATATGTCCTTTTCAAATCAAAATTATTTCAAGTTATCCAAGCAAAATGTGAGAATTAGGACAAAAATTCTTATCTCAAAGCCTCCTAAATTTCATTTTAGATGTAAATATTTTAAAAAACCTAATCCTTAGGCCAAGAGCTTACTTTACAAAGGTTATGATGAAAGTGCTAAAAGCACCTAAGGTTGGCTGTATTACAAGAATATACATTTTAAAAATACAACTGTATTTCTATTATTAGCTTCACCCCAATTTTAACTGCAATTACCTCAAAGGCATCTTCAATGCCATCTTCAGTAACTCCTTCATGTGTTTCTTGTGCAGCTAAAACTTTTTCAGATAGATACTTGAGGATAAAAAATGATTCCTCAGTGGCAATGCAGACCAGCTCACCAGAGTCAGACCAAAAGATCTACAAAATAAAAAATGATTATGGAGTTATGTATGGAAGCAACTGACTGTATATATTAATTATTATTATTATATTATTTAGTAAATAGCATTTTACTTTTTCCAATTACATGGGTTTTTTTGTTTTGTTTTGTTTTGCCAGGCAATGAGGGTTAAGTGACTTGCCCAGGATCAAACAGCTAGTAAGTAAATGTCAAGTGTCTGAGGCTGGATTTGAACTCAAGTCCTCCTGAATCCAGGGCTGGTGCTTTATCCACTGTGCCACTTAGCTGCCCTCCAATTATATGTAAAGATAGATTTCAACATTCATTTTTTTATAAAATTTTGAGTTCCACATTTTTTTCCCTCCCTCCCCTCCCTTCTCCCCAAGACAACAAGCAATCTGATATAGGCTACACTTGTGCAATCTTGTTAAACATATTTATATATTAGTCAAATTTTTGTACAATAATTCTTTAAAAGCCCTTACACTTTAAGATTCTGAGATTATAAATGCTCTCTAGTTGATATTTGAAAAGCTTGAGTATTTGGGGATTAGTGGCAGTTGTAGAAGTATTTTTTAGCCTAGAGAAAAGACAATTAAGAGGGAAAATGATAGCTACCTTTAAATGGAAGCCTTTTATACCAAAAAGGAAATATGCTTATTTTTGTGTTATTTGAAAAGCCAAAACATCCAATACATGGAAGTATAAGGAGGCAGTCTATTTCTTTTTTTTTTTTTTTGGTGAGGCAATTGGGGTTAAGTGACTTGCCCAGGGTCACACAGCTAGTAAGTGTTAAGTGAATTGAACCCAGGTTTTCCTGACTCCAGGGCCCGTGCTCTATCCACTGCGCCACCTAGCTGCCCTAGACTATTTCTTGATGTAGCAAATGTCCTTTTAACAATTAAAGCTGTCCAACAAAACAGTACCATGTAATGATTGCTGATCCCTGCAGGAATGCAAGTAGAGACTAAATGGATATAAATTTGGAATCACACTGGGGAGTGCACTACATCACTGGTGTCAAACTCAAATAGAACAGAAATAGAGGCCACTAATACAAACATTAAGGATCCCTGTGTGCTGCATACAAACTTAGTTTTAAAGTGTAATTATCTATGCTTTGCTGCATTACTATTTATTTTGCTAAATATTTCCCAAGTACATTTTAATCTGGTTTGGGCCACTCAGGAATGCTGTGGTTATGCATAGCCACTCTCTTCTGTCTCTAAGTTCTCTGATCCTGTGACATCTCTAAGCATGTGATTTATTTTTTAAAAAATTAATAAACATATATGCTGAAGGTATTTCATAATATGGACAACACCTTGTATTTTATGTCATTTTATATTTTTCAAGATGATCCACATTTTATTTTATCATCATTCTCAGTATTTATTGAACAAACCCAGGGTACACAACACTGTGCTATCCCCAATGGGAGAGAGATAGACATATGTATGAAGACATTCCTTATGCTCAAAAGGCTTACAGAGCTGCTACAAAGATAAATGTTTCCAAAAGTAGCATCTGAAGTAACTTACATGTTTGGGCTGAATTTCAATTCTGCGTATCAGTTCTGTGTTTTCCCAGTCATAGAATGCTAAGCCATTTACAGATCTGACTCCCAATAAGAAACCTCCATAGATACCTACAAAGAACAAAAGTGGTTTCTTTTTTTAATTTAATGGTTTAAGTTTTCCAGAAAAATAAAAGATGTACCTGTAATACACAAACAATACTGACCTTCAGCTCCAAAATCAGGCTTAAACGATTTCTTTTCTTTAAAGTTCTTAAATATTTTTACCACACTATTGCTTTCTCTTATTGCATACCTGGAGGGGGAAATTAAAAAAAAAAGTAACTTAAATGTTCAGCACTTCTTAGAGCAAATTGCCCATATAAAATATCAGAAATATTTCTGAACCACATGTATGTATTTTGTTTGCTAAAGAGAATAGTTAGCTATTTATATATATTGATAACTAGCTATTCAGTAAGATGGGGATAGGTGGATTTTATATTGCCTAATGCTATACACATAAGGAAGAATTTTTTAAAATGTTATAGAAAGATTTATGGCCAAATTTCTTATTTGCCATTAAGTCAGATAGCAGCAAAATAAAACTCCTGTACCATTCATGTCTATGCCCCATAAAGGAGTTGGTGGTCTTGATGGATGTTATGGATAAGGTTTATAAACATACCTTTTTTTTTTTCTGGTGAGGCAATTGGGGTTAAGTGACTTGTCCAGGGTCACACAGCTAGTAAGTGTCAAGTGTCTGAGGCTGGATTTGAACTCAGGTCCTCCTGAATCCAGAGTGGGTGCTCTATCCACTGCGCCACCTAGCTGCCCCCATAAACATACTTTTAAAAATCGCTTTCCTTATGGGGAAAAAGGTATTGAAATCTGCATGGGTAAAAGAGCTGCAGGAAAACAGGTGCATTAATGCCCTGTTGGAGGTGTGAATTGGTACAGCCCTTCTGGAAAGCAATTTGGAACTATTCTCAAAAAGTCACTGAACTGTACATATCCTTTGACCAAACAATACTATTTCAGGTTATGCCCACAAAGTGATCAAAGAAAGAAGAAAAGGATCCATATGTACAAAAATATTTATAGCTGCATTTTTTTGTAGTGATAAAGAACTGGAAACTAAGGAGGTAACTATCAACTGGAGCAAGGCTGAACAAATTATGGTATGTGAATATAATGGAATACTACTGTGCTGTAAGAAATGACAAGAAGGATAGTTTCATAGACTTCTGGAAAGATTTGTATAAACTGATGCATCATCAAGGAAGCAGACCAGGAAAACAATGTAAAAACAAATTTATAAGACCAAAAAATTCCAATCAATTCAATGACGAGCCACAATTCCAGAGGACCAGTGATAAAGCATACCTCTTAAAAGGCTATAGACATAAGATACAGATGGAAACATACATTTTTGGACCTGGTTAATGTGGGAATTTGCTTTGCTTGACTATGCAGATGTAACAAAGGTCTGGGGATTGTTTTTTTCTTTTTTTCCCTCCTAATGGGAAGAGAAAGGATAACAATGGTTGTTGGGTCATGTTAAAAAATGGAGAACAAGAACGTGTATGGAGAGTTAGCACCACAGCTATGAGAAATAGAAAAGCTCAGATTTCTTAAAAATACTTTCAGATAGTAGGAAAAAAATCCTCAAGATTTTGACTTTGTTTTTTTATTGTTTTTTGTTGGGTTTTTTTGGTGAGGCAATTGGGGTTAAGTGACTTGCCTAGGGTCACACAGCTAGTAAGTGTCAAGGGTCTGAGGCTGGATTTTAACTCAGGTCCTCCAGAATCCAGGGCCAGTGCTCTATCCACTGTACCACCTAGCTGCCCCAAGATTTTGACTTTGTAAAATAATTAACTTGAACTAATTTGTACAATCTGGTACTTTTCAATTCATCTTTCCGAGTTCAAATCTGGCCTCAGATATTTACTAGTTGTGTGACCCTGAGTAAATCACTTAACTCTGTTTGTCTCAATTGGCTCATCTGTAAAACGAGCTGGAGAAAGAAATGGCAAACTACTACAGTATCTTTGCCAAGAAAGCCCCAGATGGGGTCACAAAGAATCTGAGACAACTGAAAACAACTGATCACTATCAACACTACAGCTATTAAAAGATTTTATCTTTATTGGTTTCTAAAAGAACATACATGGAATTTTTAAAAACCAATTTAAATTTGATTAGAACAGGGGAGAAATACAATCAAATAAAAATGATACAAATGATTAAATTATAAATTAAATTAAAATCTAATTCTGGAGACATTTTGATCAAACAAGATCTCTGTAAAGTGCTTAGCACAGTGTATGACACATAGTAAGTGCCATAAAAATGCCTATTCCCTTCTCCCTTTTCTTCTCTGCCTTAAGAAGCTGAACAGCTCATGAAGAGGGCTGTCAAGAACACTCCAGAAACTAAGACCTAAGCCAAGACAACATCAGAGAACCACTCAAAGACTCCAGATGCTGCACTGGGTTCTATTAAGGAAGTAAAGGAATTCAGTTTATTTGGTGAAGAATGATCAGGATGAATAAGTTAGAAATTAAATGCACAGTCTCCATAACCCAAAGTTTCACTGACACAGATGCAATCGCTCTTTAAATTTTACAGTAAGAAGTTCTTTGACTGAAAAAGTGTGCTGTTATGTATGCATGTGTGTGCCTACACGTGTGTGTGTGTGTGTATGGTTATAAAGTATCAATAATAAATTATCTTCATGGAAAATGATGCAGGTCATAAAAGAGGCCTTGAGTAACTTTTCAGTGTAACAGTCAGAACAAAAATGTGGAAAGAAATAGCCAGTGATGCCAGAACTTACTCTGAAGAATCATGAGCCCAGGCAAACTCTTGAGCTGAACCAAAGCTCTTGTTTCTCAGCGCCATTGCTGTATAGATGATATATTCACCATCACCACACACCACAACAAATCTAGGAATTAAAGAAGTCAGTAAGTAGAATGCTTCAGTGTTACAACAAAAGACTGACTCTGCAAAAAAAGAAATTAATATCAAACCTACTCCTCTAGCATTTCAACCTCTTCATAATTCCCTTCCTACCTTTCCAGTCTTCTTATTGTCTAGTACTCCCTCAACAATCCAGTCAACCTGGCCCACTAGCTGACTGTTCCTCACATATCACACTGTGTTGTCAGCCCTGGAGCTCTACACTCGTGTGCTTCTATGCCTAGAGTGCTCTTCCCCCTCCACCTTTTATAATTGCTTCTACAGAAGCAGGGGGCTTTTCCTGGTCCCCCCAACTACCAAGTCTTCCCTTCTAAGGTCACCTTTCATTTACCATGTATGTTACCTTGTATGTGTCTATTTATTTATGTGTGGTTGTCTCACCCCCAACCTCCTTAGAATGTAAGCACTTTGAGGACTGAGGCTGTTTTTGCCTTTCTTCTTATCCTGAGTTAACGATACATTGCCTGGCACATTTTTAAGCATTTTAAAAAATGCTTACTCATGGACTTTGGGCTTTCAGTTACAATTCGGTTTTGTTTTTTGCTAGTGGATACTAAAATACACTTTTTTTAAACAAATTCAACAACAAACCCCAGTGCAGAGTTAGTCAGCTGATGGCTATAAAGTTTTACTATAGTAAAAACCTGTTCTTCCCACCCATGAAGAAAAGAAAGGAAACAGATAAAATGGAACAAAAGAATGAGCAATTAAATTAAACCAATATTTACTAAGTATATAGAAGATGCTCAGGGTTATGCTGTGTCTATGAAACTTCTAATATATGACTAAAACTCAGGATTTTTGAAATTATATTTGCAAATGAAAAACTTTCTAAGATATTATTCAGAATATAGTGTATTCAATCAATTTATTCTCAAAAGATAAGAAAACACACTTTTAAAGAAATGATTTAAGTTGAAAATAGCATTACCAAAAGATCATCATAATAGAAAAACAAAATGTGTATCAAAGTGCATGCTGTAATGAAGTACTTAAAAATGTTAAAGACAATGTGTACTTCAGTCTTTAAAATGAAGCATTATTACAATGAAAATTTTATACAGCTCTGAATTTCTCTATCTTCAAATTAAAGTCAGAAAAAACTGAGACAAATTAAGATACCAAACTCAAAGGCAGATGAACAATCACACAATATTTTCTTAAGATGCATGATGTTCTAAGTCTAAAACATTTGCTTCTTTTCTTTCCAACTGTCCCCTACATTGTTAGGATTATGGCAGACACAGGCAAAGTATAAGACATAAACACTGCCATCAAGAGGGGGAAGAGATGGTGAGGACCACATATGAACAGTGGCAAATAATAGAGGATAAATTATAAATACATGTAAAATCACATAGCATAATTCTGGTAGAAAATTGGACAAAGACTGCAGGTATGTTTTACCGTCCATTAGGGTTATGCTGTATAGTCTGAGGATATATTTCACAGCTTCCCATGTCTTTTACTGCAAGGGGCAATCTTTCTCCATCTTTAATTTCAGCATCTCCCAGTTGCTTTCAGATTGGCCCTGTTGGACTTCAGAGTGCTTTGCCCAAATAATCTTTCCATTGGCATCCATGGACATAGCCTGGCTCCTCTCGGCCAAGCTAGAAGGATAACAAATGGATTTTAGCAGCAAAAAGTAAAAGAAAACATCCATTTTCTTGTCCCATTTAACAAAGTGCTTCATTTCCTTTCCTCCACATTAAAATTTTAGTGTTTAATGGAAGTAATGCTATTTAAACAAAATTAGCAAGCTGGAAAACTATCATATTGAAAAAAAAAGACAACTGCTTCTCTGTGAGTGTAGTGACTCATGGAATAACTACAGAAGAATACCTTAACAATGATACTGCCTTCATCATATCCCAAAGCAACATTATTGGAACCCCTAAGACTGGCCACACACCACACTCTCTCCATTCCATAGTTTAATGTGCTTTCCAGACGGTAGGTGCTTGAATGCCAAATACGAACTGTTCCTGAAAATAAATATGAAGTAATTAGTTTTGGCTTAAATATTTAATATGAATTTTTACATATCAGTCAGTAGCACACACAAAAAATCTCTCAACCCATATAAGAATCACTTCCTAGCATCTTAATAACTAGACTTGGAGGACATATTTTATAAGTCATTTTAAACATAAAGGCAAAAAAAAGAAAATAGTACAAGAAATTTTTACATAAAATTAGCAACCTAGAAAAAGATTAACTGAGAAATCAATGTAACTATCAGTGTGAGAAAGGTTCCAAGAGCAGCTCAATACTCAGTCTTCATCTCTTGATCTCCCTTGGCTGCTTTTGACACTGCTGGCATTCTTTTTTTCCTGGAAATTCTCTTTCCTTGACCTCTGTAATCTCATAGTTCTCCTTCAACATCTCTGACCACTCCTTCTGTCTTCCCTGTTGGATTTGTTTATTCCTCACATTCTATTAAATGCTGAATTCTCAAAGGTTTATTCTTGGCTCTCTTCTCTCCATATGTTTTCACCTGATAATCTCATTTACCCTTTTATCTTCAACTACTACTACCATTAAGTAGATGACTCCAAAATAATATAATGACTCCAAATATCTCCAGTCTTAATTTCTCTCCTGAGTGCCAAGCCAACATTTCTAAGTGTCACTGATAACCTTTACCTAGCTGTCTCATTAACACATCAAATTCAACATATTCAAAACTGAAATTATCCAAGTAATTGTGGCAAAGCCGAAAGTTTCTCTGACCATATTATGTAATCCTTACATTACCTTCTCTACTTTGAATTTGAAGCCAAAAGCATTTATGTTTGATATTTCTTGAAGTCTAGGCAAGCCTATATTACAAACATATCAGAAGCTAAAGAATATCATTATTAATATTGACATATTAATACAATATAAATACATAAAATATAATTCTATAATGTTATAATTAAAACAATCAACTAATATTAATAATTATATATTTATTAAATTAATGAAAAGTATCTGCCCACTAAGTTTAAGTCAAAAGGAATGGAAACTGATATTCAAAGAAGAGATAGAAACTAGTCATAATACTTATACATGTAAGGAACAAGTTTCTATATAAAACAAAAAGCATACAATTTTCTTAGAGGTCTTTTAAAAACAAACTGTCCTAGTTCTATTTACTTTTGGTATATTAAAAGTCCACTGTCTAAAACAAACAGAAGATTCATTACGCCACATTGTCTTAGTTTAAACCACATCTGGAGTTATATGCAGTTCTGGGCACTGAATTTTAAGAAGACTTGGACAAGAAGAAGGGCACCTTGCAGGACACAGGTTATCAAGTAGGCTGCAAATCATACCATATGACAACATGCTCAAAGAACAGGGAATGTTTAGACTGGAAAAACTGAAGGAAATAGGAGTGGACAGAACATAACTGTCCTCAATATTTAAAGAGTTGCCATACAGAAGAAGAATTAGACAATTTGTTTTATCCTAGACAGCAGAACCAGGATCAATGATGTTAAGGGCTAAAATTCTAGCTAAACTGTCTAAAATATCTAATGAGTGGTCGCCATTAAATTTATAAGCTTTAGCAAGAGGTTAGACTTTTAAGGCATTTATTAAGGAGAATAAGAATTTGGTAAAGAGAGAGAGAAAGGCCTAGATTTCTGTCCTATTAAAGGGAGAGCACATTTTCTAGCTCCGCTCTCCACCAGAATCCAAAGGAAAGAGCCCCAGAGCGAGCGCCAGTCTCTTCCTTCCTCCTCCCACTAGCCCGCGTCACTTCCTCATGCCAAAGAAAAGACTCCTGGTTCTTGCCCTCAAAGACCATCCCTTCATGGGCAGAACTCTTCTACAGTAAGTCTCCAGCAGGTGGCGTCATCAATCGTTACAATGATTATAAAGGAAAGAAGGCAAATTTTTAGTTCAATATACAGAAAAATGCTCTAAGGAGAGCTGTCTTAAAATAAAATGATCTGACTTAGCAAGTTAGTCAGTTCCCATCACTAAAGGTCTTCATAAAGAGATTGGCTATATCATTGTTTGAAGATTTGACCTCTAAAATCCCTTTTAACTCCAAGATGTGATTCTATTATTCTCCTTGCTACCTCTCTCATCCCACACATTCAATAATTGACTAAGTTCCATTTTCACGATTTTCTCTTGCATCTGTCCTATTCTCCAATATCCAAGGTTCTACCTCAGTTCAAGTTCTCATTACTTCTAGCTAAACTAATGCAAAAATCCAACTGGGTTTCCCTGCACCCATCCCTCTTCCCTCTAACTCACCTTAGACTAATGTCAAATTCATCTTCCTAAAGTACAGTTCTGAAATTATCACATACAACCTTAATGAAAACCACAATGGTTCCTCAACTGCTACCCATATAAATAAAGTCTACATTCCTTTGCCTGGCATTCAAGATCCATTATGATCTGATTCCAACCTATCTTTCCAAACTGTCTCTTTCCTAACCTTCCATGTGACCTACGCTCAGTCTAACTGTACTTTCTGTTGCTCAAAATGCCCTGCAGTTCCCCAACTCAATGGTATTGCTCATATTTTTCCTTTCCTCCTAAAAAAATGTAATTCCTACTCATTCTTCAAGGCCCAACTCAAATGCTTTCTATTCAATGAATCTGCTATCCTCAATTTCAGAAGCAATCTTTCTCTTCTCTGATATTTATACCTCCCTTACTGGTTTTTTTTTCAGATTATATCTTGCATTATACTTATGCCTGTTTTATTTCCCCATCATAGTGTATTTGGATATATTCTGATAAATATATAAATGGGGGAAAAATTAGCTAGACAGGGAGCAACAATGAGAGAGAACTGATAAGCAAACCATGTGTTCAATGCTATACATGGAATGTCAAAAGAATTAGAGTATATCTCCCATAATGTTGAATGGACTCATGAGTAGACTTATGAAAAGACATGGACAAGAGTCATACAATATGAGTAAGTAGATAGATTGCAGTTTGCAACAATGGAAGACCTGCATTTGATGAAATAACAGAATTTATGGAAATATTAGAAAGCAGGCTACAGGTGAATAGAAATTTTTTTTTATTCTTTGTGTTACCCATAGTGCCTAGGTATACCAGAGACATTTAATAAATATAAATTTCATAAATATTAATAAATAATGAATGGATGAGTTTAGTCCTTATCAGTGCCAGCCTCCTGCTTCTACCTACAGCTGAATCCAATGCATCAAAACTATAATTTAACCATAATCTATTAAGAAGTGTGTAATTCAATGTGATTTAAATTTTAGAAGCACATTAAGTGCTTACAATGCACAAAATACTGAAGGCAGTAATAACTGTAACGATTGGAATGACGCCACCTGCTGGAGACTTACTGTAGAAGGAGTTCCGCCCATGAAGCGAGGTCTTTGAGGGCAAGACCAGGTGTCTTTTTCTTTGGCATCAGGAAGTGACGCTGGCTAGTGGGAGGAAGAAGGAAGAGACTGGCGGCTCAGTCTCGTGCTCTTTCCTGGGGACCTCTGGTGGAGAAGGGATGCTAGAAACCTGCTCTCCCTTTAACAGATAGATGAATGTAGGGCCTTTCTCTCTCTTTACCAAATTCTTATTCTCCTTAATAAATGCTTAAAAGCCTAACTCTTGCTAAAGCTTATAATTTATTGGCGACCACTCATTAGATATTTTAGACAGACTAGCTAGAATTTTAGTCCTTAACATGAAATGCCAAGACACCAACCACAATGCAGGAACATTTCCTCTTATACATCCAGTTTAATAATAAAAAAATAGGAAAAATATGTATTTTAAACTTACCATCTTCCGAACCTGTGATGATGATGCAACTCTCAGGATGAAAACTGGCGCAAGACACATTTTGAGCATGCCCTTCTAGTGTTTGCACACATGTTTTATTCTGTAATATTATGGAAACAAAAACAGCTGATCTGCCCATAGAAATATGTGATATGAAAGCTCTAAAAACAAAATCTAATTTATACCATGCCTGAAAGCAAAAAGGAATAATATCCTATTTAAAGAAGCAAAGGAAACAAAAAAAGGAAGATCCTTGTTTCCATCTGAATTATCACTGGTCTAGATTCCTACGATAATAAACTTTCCTTTGTAAACGTACATACCTTTAGTGGTCTATCCTAAAAATAGCATAATTATTTTTTAATATGTAGGCTCATGGAATTATGTAATTAAGTTTACATAAAAGTCTGAATATTAAATATGCTCACAACCTAAAACCAGTAATCTAAGGCCACATCATATTAATCACTTCTGAATATCTGTCAATGTGACAGCTGAAAAATGGATGTGTGATTAAGGAAATCACAGAAGCAGAAAGAGAAAATGAAATAAACTTCACAACTGACTAGTGAAGTGACATGCATTAAGAAAAGTATACTAACTCTGCCCACACAACAAAACCATTCTTCTGTTTTCTTGATTCTTGTTCTTCAAGAGCAAGTTTGCCCTTGAGGTCACTGAAGGCTGAAAAACATTCACTCATATTAAAGTGCTAATATAAAAATACATTTACCTCTTACATTTAAAAATACTTTGTTTTTTGTCTTATTCTTTGACTTGATTTTTCTAAGAGTAGTTTAAACCCAAACCCCAAGTTATGCTAAATAAGAAATTGAACAAGCCAAAGTTTCAGCTCCTATTTTAGTAAAAATGAAAAAAAACTAATTAAATTTGAAGCACTTTAAATAAAGAAAAAATTATACCTGGTAGTCCCATATTTTAACAAGGCGGTCATCTGCTCCTGAAATGAGGTATGGTTTGTCACCACCACTATAGTAATCAATGCAGTTCACTCCCTTCTCATGTCCCTCCAAAGTAAAGTTAGGTGAAGAAGAACCAAGCTGCCATACCTTCAAGAAAAAGAAGTAATACTTGCTTTTACTTTCAGAATCTAGTATTACTACACCAAAATGATATATAGACCAAACTAAGGAATATCTTAATTTTTAAAAAAAAGTGTCCTAATTTTTCCTGAATCCTCTTTGGTGATTTTTTTGGGGGTGGGGTGGGGTTGAGGGGGGTAACTGAGGGGAGAAGGGGACTGGGGGGCAGAATTAGTAAGAGTACAGTGTTGGGCCAGAATTAGGACCTCTGTCCCAGGGAGCACAGAGGGAAGCACACCAGAGAAAGGCAATAATGTCTGCAGGGAAGCTTAATCTTAGAACTATCCAAAGGAAATTTAAAATGTATCATAAAGATATGTACAGGAGGAAGAATTCTGGGAAAATGGTGGGGTTGGTCAGAAAATTCCAGGCTCTCCAAATTTCCTCCAGACAGAAAATCACCTCAAAATGAAAGTAGAGAGGCAAAAATAAAGAGATATGGCAGTTAGCCTCCTAAGATTATATAAATGATACTAAAAGTAACAAAAATTTTATGATTATATCAATAGATGCTGAAAAAACCTTTAAAAGTATAGTACTCGGGGCAGCTAGGTGGCGCAGTGGATAGAGCAGCGGCCCTGGAGTCAGGAGTACCTGAGTTCAAATCCAGCTTCAGACACTTAACACTTACTAGCTGGTGTGACCCTGGGCAAGTCATTTAACCCCAATGCCTTACTAAAAAAAAAAAAAAAGAAAAAAGTATAGTATTCATTTCGTTTAAAAACACTTTGAAAGTATAGGTATAAATGGATTTTTTCCTAAATCGATAAAAAGCATTTACCTAGAATGATCAAGCATTATTTGTAATGGGGATAAGCTAGAAGCCTTCCCGATTAGATCAGGTGATACCTGAACAGGGATGAACAAGAAACAAGGATGCCCACTGTCACCAATATTCAATATTGTATTGGAAATCCTAGCAATAGCAATTAAGAAAGGAAAAAGAAATAAAAGAATCAGATTAGGAATGAGGTAATAAAACTATCTCTTTTTGCAGACAATATGATAATACACTTGAAAATCCAAAAGACTCAGCTAAAAAGTTTTTAAAAAACAATAATTTTAGCAAAGTAGGAGGACATAAAATAAATTACATAAGTCATCAGCATTCCTATATATCACAAACAAACCCCTACAAGAGATAGTAAGAGATACCACATTTAAAAATGATTCTAGACAGTATAAAATACCCTTGGAGTATATCTGCCAAAATGTCCCCAGGAACTAGTAAACAAAATTATAAAAAACTATTATACAGATAAAATCAGATTTAAATAATTAGAGAAATATTACTTGTTCATGGATAGGCAGGGCCAATATAATAAAAATGACAATTTGGGGGGCAGCTAGGTGGTGCCAGGGGATAAAGCATTGGCCCTGGATTCAGGAAAAATCTGAGTTCAAATCTGGCCTCAGGACACTCACACTTATTAGCTGTGTGATCCTGGGCAAATCACTTAATCCTCATTGCCCTGCCCCCCCCCAAACCCCCAAAACCAAACCAAAACAAATAAAAATGACAATTTTTATGTAAACTAATTTGTATATTCAACGCCAATTAAATTACCAAAAAAAATTGTTTTACTGATTTAGAAATGATGATAACAAAATTCACTTGGAAGAACAAAAGGTCAAGAATATCAAAGGAACTAATTGGGGAAAAAAATGTAAAAGGAGGTTCAGCCATACCAGATCTTAAACTATATTATAAGGCTTTAATTATCAAAACTATCTGGAACTGGCTAAGGAATAGAAAGACAGACCAGGGGAATAGAGCAAACAAAGAATTTACAGCAGTAAATGACAATAGTCACCTTGTGTTTGACAAGTGTAAAAACTTAAGTTTGGGGGATAAGAATTCACCATTTGGTAAAAATCGCTGGGGAAGCTGGAAAGCAATATGGCAGAAATTGGACACAGACCAATATCTTATACCATTTACCAAGATAAGGTCTAAAAGGATACATGACCTAGATATAAAGGCAAATATTACAAGGAAATCTGAAGAAAATGGAACATACTACCCATCAAACTTGTAGATAGGTGAACAATTTATGAATAAATAAAAGACACAGAGCAGTGTGAGGTATAAAATGGATCAATTTTGATTACATTAAATTTAAAAGGTTTTGTACAAATAAAACAAATGTAGCCAAGATCAGAAAGCAAGCAGAAAATTGGGGGGAAAATTGTATATAGACAGTTTGTCAGATATAGGTCTCATATCGCAAATATATAAAGAACTCTGTCAAATCTATAAGAATACAAGTCATTTCCCAATTGATAAATGGTCAAAGGATACAAACAGGCAGTTTTCCAATGAAGAAATCAAAACAACCTATGGTCATATGAAAAAATGCTCTAAATCATTATTGATTATAGAAATGCAAAGTAAAATAACTTTGAGATATCACTTTACACCTATCAGATTGTCTAAAATGATTGAAAGGGAAAGCGGCAGATGTTAGAGGGGATATGGAAAAAGTGGAACACTAATTCACTATTAGTCAAACTGCAAATTGATCCAACCATTTTGGAGAGCCCAAAGAATTATTAAACTGCCTATCCCTTTTCATCCAGCAATGCCACTACTAGGTCTGTTACCAAAGATGATTAGGGGAAAAGGAAAAGAACTTATAGGTTCTAAAATATTTATAGCACGTCTTTTTGTGGTGGCAAAGAACTGGAAATTGCAGGAATGCCCATCAATTTGATAATGGCTGAAAAAGCTGGGGTATATGATTGTGATGGAATACAACTATTAGAAGAAAAACAAGCTCGATGATCTTAAAAAAAACCATGGGTAGACTTGCACAAAATAATGAAGAGTGAAATGAGCAGAACCAAGAGAATGTTGCATACAGTAATAGCAATATTGTTAAAAGAACAACTTTGAGCTACTAAATAATTTTGATTATTAGAAATGCCAAGATGAACTATAAAGGCAATATGAAGGAAGACACTCTCTTCATCCAGAGAAAGAATTTATAAACAGAAGTATGTTTAGAATGCTTTTACATATATGTTTGATATACATATTTGTGTTTAATGGCAATCTGTGGGAGAGGGGGAGGAACAAAAAAGGAAGTTACATAACTTTATTATATATTTAAAGGAATAACAAATTGTACTTAACAGATTTGCAGTTTCATGTACAATCATCTTTTTTTCTATTCTATTTTGTTATGGAAATGCTTGTTTTATTTCTTAAGTTCAGAATAAATTTTTTTTTAAAAGAACAGGATATAGGCACACATTTGGGTGAATAGGGAGGTGATATTTAATGTTAGATTGCTTCCTACAAGAACAATGAAATTAAGTTGGGCTTGGAGCACACAATAATTTGTTCCCTCACTGGGCTTGAACATTATACTGGCATATGAAGTTGTAGAAGATGCTTATATCAAAGTAAGGTATCTAAGTTATTCAGCATTCTCTAGGGCCACAGCTAACAAGAGCTAACAATCCTTGAAAAAGATACATTACAAAGCTTATGGAAATGAATTTAGCTGGCTCCATTTAAAGAAAAAAGCTACTTCTTGATGACTTCAAAGGGGACTGAGGACACAAATATTAACAAAGAGAATAGGAAGCATTCAATCAAGCTATACCAAAAGAGAGAGATAAAAATAAATCATTCATTCAACAGGCAGAGGGCCCATAGACAATACAAAAATATATCCACAACTTAAAATTTGTGGCCTCAGTGTATATACTATCTGGTTGGACAGAAAGATAAAGTCCAGAAATGAGGTTTGAATATTTCAATTCTATGCCACAGACAAAAAAAAAAAAAAAAAAAAAGAAGGGGGAAAGGGTGAGAATCAGAATGTCACAGCTGAAAAGGAACTTAAAGTCATGTAATCCAATCCTCTCCCCTTATGGATAAGAAAATTCAGATTCAGTAAAGTTAAGTGCCTTGGCCAAGGTTACATGGCTATTAAATAACTGAGACTGGACTTGATCATATGTTTAAATGCTCCCAGTCCAATGTTCTTTCCACTATTTAGAGAGCTCAAACGGAGAGGATAAAACCCTGAGATGGATCCTAATCAAAGCATTCTGCATGAGCTGAAGAAGGGATTAAAAAGTGATCAAGACAATAACTAAGTTAGTTGAAATATTAGAGGCAAGCAACAACCAAGGTTGGAAACATGAGTTTTAATTTATGAATGTTACAAAAAAGAAAAATATTTAAGAAAAAAGGGTATCTGGATTTTAAAAAATAAAGACAAGTATATACAGCAGAGAACAACAATGAAGATGCTAAAAAGTAGACAAGACAGGGAACCAGTAATCTAGGAAAGATCTTGACATTTTTTAAAGTTTGCTAACATGTTTTCCATGACTGCACATGTATAACATATATGTGACTGCTTACCACCTCAGGAAGTGAGGAAGAAGGGAGAGAATTTAGAACTCAAAACTTTTTTAATAATGTTTTAAAAAATTGTTTTAAACATGTAATTGGGAAAAAATAAAATTATTTTATAATAAAGTTTGCTAACAGCTAAAAATTAATACCCCAGAACATATTCACTGTGTTATGATCCTATATTAGGTGCTATGAGTCATTTTATAAAACAGAAATTATACTTGTAATTCAAAATAAGAGCATATATTTGACTTCAAAATGAGCTTTTGAGAAGAACTTCTGAAATGCTAATTAACCTCTGTGGAGATGGTGAAGCATCTAAAACTCACTAATAACCACAATCAACATAAATATGTCTACCATACCTTAATAGTTCTATCCAAAGAGGCACTGGCAAACTGATTATTGTCCTTAGGGTTTATGACAATTTGCATAACATAGTGAGTATGTCCTTCAAACACCTGTGAGCAAGACCATTTTTTATCCCAATCCCACAGTTTAATGAGCATGTCATCTAGGCAAAAAACAAAGAAAAATTCAAGTTATATTATAGTTGTCCTCCCAAAAGTCTTTAAAAAGCTTACTACTAAATGATTCTAAAATGAGAGAAAAATGCAAACTATACTTTTCAAAAGAACAAAAATAAAACAAGTGACTAAACATTAATTCCTTTAAAGTATATCTGTAAATTTATGCAATAATCTAAGCAAGTATAAGAATTTTCTGAGAAAATTCAAAGAAATACCCATTGGGTTTGAAAGAAGCAATAATAACTAAGAGAAATAAATATGACTGGAGGCTAAAACTCAGTATAATTGACTAGACAGAGGATAGCATTCGCTCTGCAGGAATCTGAAATGGCTATTATGATGAAGATATTGATATCAAAAGTATGGAAGAACTAACCTTAATGCTCACATCTCGATTTTAATTTTTAAATGGTTTAAATGTCCATAACCAATTTAATGACATTCATTTTACAGTTGGCCTCTAAAAGCTCACTGCTTTGTGCATAATGTTAATAAGCAAAGATAGTAGTCTAACTATAAAAGTAAAATGGACTGGGAAGTGGAAATCTGCCAAGACTTCACTCATCAGCATGTAAATGAGCTTTCTATTTGGCAGATGTTTGAGCAACCAGACCTTCGGGTCTTCCTATCTCAGTTATTACTTTTCAAATCCTAAGCACAGTTGATATTTCATTAAAAACACAAAAGCAGTCAGCAGATTTAAACACTCCATATGCTAGTAGATGTTAGAAATTTCAATTGGAACGGCAGTAAAAGAACAGGGGTTCTCAGTGAATGGAAAATGAATAACCTAAAGAGTTTTAGATGATAAAATGAGACACTATATAATGTCTTACCACTGCTGGTTAGAATGAAAGGCTGAGTTGGATGGACAGCAATACATCGAATATAGTCTGAGTGTGCTTCAAACATATGAACTCTCTCCAAAGTGTTATAATTGAAGACTCTAATTTGCATGTCATCCTAGAGATAAGAGTAACAAAAATTTTCAAGTATGTATGATATCACATTTATAAAGTAAATTGAACAAAAAGCCTATTATAGGCACAAGTAATAAAGCTGAGGCTTCAAAAAATTTCACTAATTAACAAACATAAATATTATATAATAAAGTATACTAGATAGGAAAAAGATAAGAAGATAAGGAAGACAGGAAAAGAAAGTTCTGGAAATTATCTCCATATTGTCAACCAATTCAGAAAATGACAATAGGAAAGTAAAGTAACTCTCAAAGACTTGGACTACTTACCGCTCCTGTTACTACCCAATTCTTCCTTGCAACAAATTTCGCTGCCCGAACAGGAAGATCACATACTTCATAATGTCTTTACCAGGGTCTTAAAATTTAAAAATAAATATGCTGAAGTTACAAGAAAATGAAGATACCTTCTGCTAGTGAACTGTCAATTCCATATTACAATAGACCAAAAATGATAACAGTACAAAATATGTAGGATACTTACATTAAAAGGCATTCTATCAATTATCTTTTCTTCCCATGTCTTGTCAAGCATATTATGTCTGATGTGATTTAGATCAGTGGTATTAAATTCAAATAGAAATGACCCTTCCAGGCAGTATTGTGACTTTAAAAATCCACAAATGAACATTATCTATGTTGAACTGTATTTTATTCTATTAAACGTTTCCTAATTTTATATATATATATATATTGGGGGAGGCAGGGCAATTTGGGTTAAATGACTTGCCCAAGGTCACACAGCTAGTAAGTGCCAAGTGTCTGAGGCCGGATCTGAATTCAGGTCCTCCTGAATCCAGGGCTGGTGCTTTATCCACTGCACCACCTAGCTGTCCCTCCTAATAATATTCTAATCTGATTGGGCCTCACAGGAATTTGCCTTTTTTCTTTATTCCCTTCCAGCTACCCTCCCTCCTTCCAGTTTGGCACCTCTGATTTAGAACTACATATAATTTCATTATTCCTTTTTATTTTTTATTATGGGTGGGGGGAGGGGGGGCCGGGATGAGGGTTAAGTGACTTGCCCAGGGTCACACAGCTAGTAAGTGTCAAATGTCTGAGGCTGGATTTGAACTCAGGTCCCCCTGAATCCAGGGCCAGTGCTTTATCCACTGCGCCACCTAGCTGCCCCTTACTATTCCTTTTTAACAACAATATGTAAATTTAATTTTTTTAACAATGGATGGCTAGTAACCAAAAATGAAGAGTCATAGAAGTTAACTGCAGTATCATATTAAAGGGGAAAAAATGTTCTTTATTCTTCAATACCTGCTAATAATACACAAAAGAAGATAATTACAGTGATGAAATTTTGCCCTTTATTTAGCAATAAATTAAAGAAAGCATTAAATCTGATGCCATTTGCTATCTTGCAATATTTAATAATTAAAACCACCAAACCAAAAAATAGTAAATACCCCAGACAATACTCCAGATATGTTCGTTGTACTAGATGACATTTAACTAAAATTTTAGCTATTTTAAATGTTTAAATATTAGTTTAACTAATTAAAATGAGTTAGCATTTTGTAGAGCAAACAGTCTTTAAATTTGCTAACAAAGACAATTTGCTTAAAACTATATAAAATTTCTTTTCATAGGAGTACCTCTTGCCTCCCTTTAACAAAATGTCTAGGCAATTTCAAAAGACTTATGATGGAAAATGCTCTCCACATCTAGAAAAAGAACCATGGAGTCTGACTGTAGACCAAAGCATACAATTTTCACTTTTGTTCTTGTTTTTTTGTTTGTTTTTTTCTTTATTATGGTTCTTCCTTTTTGTTCTGATTCTTCTTTTCACAACATGACTAATGTGGCAATATGTTTAACATGATTGTCATATATAGCCAAAAAAAAAAGTCTAGAAAAGCAGGGAGAAAAATGCTAATTAAAGGTTTAAACATATCTAATAGTTCTTCACAGATATTTGTGTAAAGCCTTTAGAGTCAAATTAATCTTGGCTAGAAAGAACCAAGATCTGGTTGCCATTCCTTATTCCCACAACTCTTTCTGCAAGATTCCTATATTAGGAACATGTTAAGAATAGTAATGGTCTGTCCTCTGAAGTAGTTCCCCAGCATAATAATGAATCTTTCAACTAATTTAATATTAGCATGACCTGTCCTGGTATGGTTTCTCCATTGTCATTTCCTACAGAGTATTAAAGCAACAGGGCAGCTAGGTGGTGCAGTGGATAGAGTACCTGGGCTGGAGTCAGGAAGAGCTGATTTTCAAATCTGGCCTTGGACACTTACTAAGCTGTATGACCCTGGCCAAGTCACTTAACCCTATTTGCCTCAATTTCTTCATCTGTAAAATGAGCTGAAAAAGAAAATGGCAAACCACTCCAATATCTTTGCCAAGAAAACTGCAAATGGGGTCATAAAGAGTTGGACACAACTGAAATAACACCAAATTAAAAAAAACACACATGTAGTTTCTATTTTGTAGAAATGGGGACAAGGGGAGAAACAGCTGGAAAATAAGCAACCTTATCCCTAAGAATTCTTCCTCTTCAAAGTTTCTGAGTAAATTTTTTCATAAATGGATTATTCCTGAATAATCTTTATTTTTATCAGTGGAACGCATAGACTATGAAGATATGGACAAAGTAATTATCTAGGTTAAGATGCTTATAGATAACTTTCCAAAGTATTCTCTGATGTAGCTGTAAAATGAAAGCATTACTCTTTTTTTGGTTGTGCTCTATTATTCACTGTAATAGAGGAACACATTAACAGATAATTTGTTTTAAACAAAACACATTTCCTCTAAGTCTTTGTTCAAGCAACAGGACAGGAATAACTAGGTTTAATGAGTCTGCTATAAGAGAGATGTCAAACTCACTTGTAAAAATCCTCAAATCAGATTAAAATGTAACTGGGAAGGGGCAGCTAAGTGGAGCAGTGGATAGAGCACTGGCCCTGGATTCAGGAGGTCCTGAGTTCAAATCTGACCTCAGACACTTGACACTTACTAGCTGTGTGACCCTGGGCAAGTCATTTAACCCCAACTGCCCCACCCAAAAAAAAAAAAAGAAAACAAAACAAAACAAAATGTAACTGGGAAATGTTTAACAAAATAAACAAAAATACAATACAATAAAAATGATGTTAAGTTGTGGTTTTCTAAGTAAGTAAGTAGTCAGCAGGGGTCCAGTTCCATTTGAGTTTGACACCACTGCCCTATAATACCAGTTTGATAATAGCAAACCTATTTTTCATTCCTGCCTAGAAGACTCACACTAATAATGGTTTATGTGAATATGACAAACTCTATTATATGAAAGATCCCATATAAGTGTTAAATTCACAAGTTTCTGAGCTACCATAGCTAAGCTATGACAATTCACAAAATAACTAATTTCCCTTCACAACTTGCTATGACCATCTTGGAGCACTCTACCAAAAACCAGTTATAAAACTCAGACAAATTTTAAATAACATATGAAAGTAGGATACTGGCCCCTTCAGATGTCACTGCTTTAGAAAAAGCAAAGTATTATTTTAGGTAGCGCTACCTATCCCTACCAAAAAAAAAAAGAAAAAGAAAAAAGTTTACTTTTCCTAAGCCAAAATAACAAGAACCATTATGTAATTTTCCATTGTATCCTATTATTAAGCTTCCATATTAAGAAAGATTAGATTCGTTGTGTCAATCTGGGAGTCCTTTCAAAATAATTAATACTGGATTCTACATGTAGCTAACAAGCTAGAAATTTGGGAAACAATTTTGCAAAGAACAGGAGTAGGAATGAAAATTGTGTTTCCTCAATTCTACTTTGAAGCCCTTTCCCAACAAATACTAAAAATCAAACTGTTTTCTCTCAAATTTTATTTTAGCAGAAAGCAATAACAGAAAGCTCATGGGAAATGCAAACACCATTTTTGAGAAGACACAGAAAAAGAATTTTTGCACAGAAGAGAATAGAAGATTGACTAAGCTGTATGGCAGGTACTATAGAGCAAATATATTCAGTCTCACTGTCTCTTCTAAGATCACTCCCTAAATGATCATCATATAAGGGTATGGAGAGATAAGAAAGTCCTCAATAGCCTTTACAATCATGACATTTGCACTGAATGAGAAATCAGAGCAGAAGAAAAATCAAAACAGCAACTTTGTGAGGCATCAAAAGGGATATAAGGAAAATGGCAAAAAAAAGTCTACTGGTAAGGATAGTGGAGTAGGAAGTTAATCAAGAGTAGAAATTAAGTCAATCAAGCAATATAGACCAAAGACATACTGAGTGCCTAAAAGAGTTTTTGAATGATATAGAAGGGACACCCTGGCCCTCAACGTAATTACAAAAGTAGACAAAACATATATGATAAAAGCAAACAATATAAGATTTCGATATAATTAAATCCCTAATTGTAGGGCAAATATATGAGTTCAACAATAATTAAATAGAAGATTATATTTGATCCCAGAGGCAATAGGAAGCCATTGGAATCAAATGAGCAGAAGAATGATATGGTCAGACCACTGCTTTAGGAAAATCATTTTGGCAGCAGTATGGAAGATGGTCTGTCAAGGAAAGACATGAACATAACAGTCAGAACAAAACTTAGAAGTCAACAAGTCCAACCCCCTTGTTTTACAGATGAGGCAACTGAGGCCTCAAAGGGCTATATGATTTGACCAAGGTCACACAGCTAATAAATATGTGAGATAGGATTTGAACTGAGGTCTTCCTGACTCAAAATCCAGTTCTCTGGGGCGGCTAGGTGGCGCAGTAGATAGAGCACCGGCCCTGGAGTCAGGAGTACCGGAGTTCAAATCCAGCCTCAGACACTTAACACTTACTAGCTGTGTGACCCCAGGCAAGTCACTTAACCCCAATTGCCTCACTAAAAAATAAAAAAAATTAAAAAAAAAAATCCAGTTCTCTGTTCATTGAACTGACTAGACTAGAAGTGAGGTAACTGATTAGGAAACTACTTATTTCCTAACAGAAGAGAGGCAATAAGAGCTTGAACTAAGTTAATGGCCTTGGAAGTATGGAGGAGGCGATGGATGCAAGAGATGCTTTGGTGGGTAGAACTGACAATATTTGGCAAATGATTGGATGTATGGGGTAGAAAAGCAAGTGAGGAGTCAAGAATACACCTAGGTTGCAAACTTAGGCACACCAGAAAGATGGTAGTGTCCAACACAGAAACAGTTCAGAAGTAGGGTGACTATGGTGAAGAATTCTGTTCTGGACACATTGAATTTGAGATGCTTTAGGGAAATATAGTTTGAAATATCCTGGCGGTTAGAAATATGCCACTGGCACTCAAGAAAGGCTAATGTTAGATACAGCAATGGCATAGTCACCTACATTCCAGGCACATAATCTACTATATTAATAATCATGTGTATATGATCAAGAATTGAATTGGTTGTAGTTGCTTCCCAGTCTATATATTCTGTTACAAGACCCAAATATATTATATAACAATGTCCAAGTCAGTAAAACTAATTTTTAAGATTGTCAGAAATTTTTCTTAAATAACACATCATATATATTTGATAACTTTGATGAATTTATCGTGAGAATCTATTAATATAGCTTTCACTTTTACACTGAGTACACACTAATACAGTACTTTATTTTTACTAATTGCTTTAAAAAAATATCCTTACCTGTGTTTCATGATTCCAAACACAGACACTGCCATTGTAAAGGCTAGCCAACATCCATGGCTCTGTAGGATGCAAATCCACACTCTTGACTCGATCAGATCGAGCAGTTAGCTTCCTCTTGATATCAAGTCTAAGAGGCTAAGGAGGAATTTAAAACATTAAGTTATTCAGTGAATAAAATGCAAACCTTTTTTCAAGAAACTTCCCATCTTATATAAAAATTCTAGTATATTCAGTTCTGAATCCACTTTGATTTACTCTCATGTAGCCAGCTCACATCTATCTTTCCCAAAAGGACAACATGAAACACTTAATCAAATACTTTGCTGAAACCTAGGAAGACTATATCAACAGCATTCTGTTAATCTACCCCTGTAGCAAAATTATTCCTGTCCAAAAGGCCAATGACATTGCTATTTTTGATCAAGCTATTCTGGCACAATTTTCTTTTCTAGATTTTCATCAACCATATCTTAGATAATACATTATTTAAAAAATAATAATCTTCACTGCCAAACTCCTCAATATAAGTGTTACCTCTGCCTCTACTTTCTTACCACTAATTAACTCTATATTCACTCCCCTGTATTCTGGCTACAGTTCCCATCATTTAATCCAAACTACCCTTTGGAATGTCACCAAGGACCTATGAATTGACAATGGCCTTTTCTTAGTTTTCAACCTCTGTGGAATCTGATGCTACTGACTATGCATTTATCTTGGAACTTTCACCATCTTGGGCCTTAGTCACACCTGACTTTCAGTAACTTCTCATTCATTCAAAAACCCCAATATTTTCTCATGGGGTTTATAGCCTAGTAAGTGAATAAAACACAATTAAAGTGGACTATACAAAATAACACGTTACGTGAGGTCTTGAGGGAAAGACATTTATCAATGGGAGAAAAAGGATCAGGGAAAGCACGGCAAAAGTAGCATTTAACCATCTCCATAATCAAATAGGAGCTAACAGTCTAGTCTCTCTGCACTGGTTAGACAACATTATTATGTATAGGTGCTACATTTTAAAAGGGAAATCGACAAGCTAAACTATATCTAAAGGAGTGTGAAATGGATGGTAGGAGCACTTATAACCATGCTGTAGATGGATTACTGAAAAAACTGTTCAGAGGAAGATTTAGCAGAAATTAGTTTCAAATATTTTAAAAGCCATCATGTAATAGAGGAGTTAGATTTATTTTATATGATTTTAGAGAGTAGAACAAAGACCAGTGGATGAAATTATAAAGACTATGAGCCCAACATTATGAAGAAGTTCCTAACAATTAGATTTATTTAAACTGAAGTAGACTGTCTCCTGAAGTACTAAATGCTCTGTCCCTAAAAATTCTTAGACATAGGTTGAATGATGAGGAGTTTGGGGTAGAATGTAGGACTAGATGACTTCTACTATCCCTTCCAACACTACAATTCTAGCTCTGATGCTGCTAATGACTGTGTAACTTTGAACAAATCATTTAACCTTTTCTGACCTACATCTCCCCATCTGAAAGATAAGAGTTATACTAAATTTTTCCTAAGATTTTTCATGACTAAATTATTCTATGACTTTGTGATATGAAAAGGGAAGAAAAAAAATAATTAAACCTGGCATAAAGCTTTCCTTACATTTTCTTAAGAAGCAAGAAATGTGCCCTTTTGAGGAAACTTTCAATGTAATAACACACTTGCCACCAAATATTTGTAAAGATATTTCTGAGAACGAGAAACAACACTCGAGTGATATTAAAATAGCAACTTTTGTTTTTAAAAATATAAGGAGTGAATAACAGTTTTTATATGCCAAATTTTTCATAGATCTAAAATACTTTAGTAATGTACACTCCAACATTTCTAAATTTATAAATTTCTAGTTAAAAGGGTTGAGACATAATTTTATTAGACTTAATTTGTCCTTTAAATACATCAAAATATTTTATATCCTTTACTTAATTTTACACCAACTAAGTGGTGTATAATAGGATCGAGGTATATTCTGAGCTACTATCCAGCTTTGTATCAAAGTGACCATAGATTTAGAGTTGGAAGGTTAACTTGAAAAGTATCTCAGTGAGTACTTTGAAGGTACAACTTTCATGCTGTTAATAGCTATGACTGTCACTTTCATCTTCTCCTGGGAAATGGCCCGCCCCCAAAACCAGCATTCCCTTTAGAAAGAGGCATTATGATATAATGTCCTTAAGTCAGAATAGTCCCTCTTGTTTTTCTTTCTCTGCGTGTCATCTCTAGTAAGAGCAGTAGGAGATGACAGTTATACCGGGCTTCAGAGGTTTGCAAAACACGTTGCCCATATTACTTTCTTTTCAAGACTAGAGGTGTTATCATTCCCACTTCACAGATGGGGAAACTGAGGCTCGAGAAAGCAGCCGACACCCCGTTCCCCCCACTTGGAGTCCAACCCCCGGCCCTATACTGCTCGCCGTCCGTTCCCCGCCCCATCCCTCCTTCGGTGATCGGTTATGCCACAACACCTGGGGCCCGTAACTCCTGCACACAGCCAGGTAGGGATGGCGGCGGCAGGCGCCCAGGGCACCCCCGGGGCCCTTCCTTGGGACCCCGGGGCTTTTCTCTCCCCCTCCCCCTCTACCGTCACAGGAGGCCGTGAGGAGGTCCCCGGAGCTGCCCTGGCCACGCCAACTCCTGCCGGGCCAGCACCGATCCGCCCCGCGTTTTAATTAATTTATTTCCAATCCTGCAAGGCCAAGGTCTCACCATGGCTCTGTCAGCGTTGCCGAACTCCCTCGCTCGATGCCGGGTCCTGGGGCCCGCTGGCTCGGGGTAGACGCTGGCACGGGCGGAATACTGACCAACTGACTGACGTGGAGCTTCCGGGAGGCCTGCTCTCGCGAGTTCTGGGGTCTCAGGACGGGAACACCGGAACTAACCTCGCGAGAGTTTTCACCGCTCCCTGGCTCCGGGTTCACATTCCCACCAACCTACCACCACCTCACTTCCGTCCGTTGCCTTGGCAACCCGGAGGGAGCCCTTGGCTCTAACTGGGTCGCGGACCTCATCCGGCCACAGGTCCTTTCTCTCCGCCCGGGATCCGGAGACCGGGGTCACCTGCTGGATTGCCGGCGGAGCTGCGAGGAACATGGAGGACGGGAGTAGAAACGCCCAAACTTAACTATCCCCGCGAGCCCCCAGGTTAGGGCGAGCCTACTCCTTGAGAGCGGAGGAGTGAGATAAGACTGGGAAGGAAACCTTCCTGGCCCATCCACGCACCTTTCGCTCGGTCTCAGAAAACGGAGGCAGCCTGGGCTAGTGGGGGTGTAGTAGTGGGGGGGAAGACCTGGTATCTCTGGAAGTCTCAAGTCCTGACTGGTACTTTTTTTCGCCACCACAGGATTTAGAGATGGAGGGGATCTTAGAGATCACCTGGGCCCTCCCCACCCCTGCCTTTTACCGATGAGAAAAATCAATGACCTCAAATAGCCCTTCCCTAGCTCACACACCCCTCGCCTTTGGAGGCGGGCGGTGTGGTGCTTGTGAATAAAGAAGGTTGAATCCCGCTTCACATACTTTGTGACTTCTAACTTAGCGGCCTTAGTTTTCTCATCTATATGAAACAATTGTAATAAGGTTTGTTGGGTTTTTTTGGAGGGGGAAGAAATTTTATCTCCAAGTGTTGGGGAAAATGTACTTTTTTTTTCCCCTTGCTATATCTGTGAAGTAAATATGCCTTTGTAAAAGCCAGTCTATGTTAAGTAGTTATATGGAACTGGGGCAAGATACTGGCCCCCTAAAAATAGGAGAAAAGAGCCAGTGAGGCTCTGAACTGAAGTTGAGAAAAAAGCAACCCCAAACTTCAAGGTGTACATAAGAGGGGGAGGTGGGAGCTTCAGGGAAAGGAGAAATAACAGGCCTACTCCAGAGAGAGGTGGACCCTAAACAAACTTTTTAATGTGATATGGAAAGATAATGTATGAGAAGAGCTTTACATCTAAGTTTGACTAAAGTTTTATAACTGAATTATAAATGCAGAACTCACTAAATCACATTACCTTTATTCTTGTTCTCAATTTCTGACTCTGTAAAAGATAGAGGATAGATTAAATCCTTTACTAACTCTGACATTTAACTATTCTAAGAATATGAGTTTGAGGAAAAGAAGAGTATGGGCTGTGGTTTGATAAATATTTTCCCAGGGGATTTAAAAGTTCGATACAAGTTCTTGTACCAGAGGGGACAGGTGTTTTTTTGTTTTAACAGTATTTTATTTTTCCCCCAATTACATGTAAAAACAATTTTTTAACATTCATTTTATAAAATATTGAGTTCCAAATTCCCTCCTTCCCTTGAGACACCAAGCAGTTTAATATAGATTATACGTGTACAGTCATGTAAAACATTTCCAAAATAGTCATATTGTGGAAGAAAACAGATTAAAAAAATTTCTTTAAAGCGACAAATAGTATGCTTCAATCTGTATTCAAATTCCATCAGTTCTTTCTCTGGCAGTGGATAGCATTTTTCATCATGGTTCCTTTAGAATTATCTTGGATCACTGTATTGCTGAGAATAGCCAAATTATTCATAGTTGATCATCATACAATATTGCTGTTACTGTGTACAATGTCCTTCTGGTTCTGCTCACTTAGCCTTGAATTAGTTTGGGTTTTTTTCTGAAATTATCCAGCTTGTCTTTTCTTATAGTACAATAGTATTCCATTGTTCAGCCATTCCCCAATTGATGGACATCCCCTCAATGTCTAATTCTTTGCTAATACAAAAAGAGCTGCTGTAAATATTTTTCTGCAAATAGGTACTTTTCCTCTTTTAAAAAATTCTCTTTGGAATACAGATCTAATAGAGGTCTTGCTGGATCGCTCAGACTGGTTTAATTTGCATTTCTCTAATCAATAGTGAATTAGGACATTTTTTCATATGATTATAGATAGCTTTGATTTCTTATTCTGAAAAGTCTTTTTATATACTTTGAGCAATTGGGGAAAAACTGGTATTCTTATCAGTTTTACTCAGTTCTCTATATATTTGAGAAATAAGACCTTTATCAGAGACACAGGCTGTAAAAAAAATAATAATAAATCTGAGCTTTTATGCTTTCCTTGGCTCTTGGTTGCATTGGTTTTGTTTGTTCAAAACCTTTTTAATTTTATATATTCAAAATTACCCATTTTATATCTGGTAATGTTCTCTATCTCTTATTTGGTATAAGTTCTTCCCTTCTCCATCTGACAGGTAAACTCTTCCTTGCTCTCCTAATTTGCTTACAATATCACCCTTTATGTCTAAATCATGTACCCATTTTGACCTTATCTCAGTAGGAGGTGTGAGATGTTGCTCTATACCAAGTTTTTGCCATACTGTTTTCCAATTTTCCTAGTAGTTTTTGTCAAATAGTGATTTCTTGTCCCATTCCACTGTTGGAAACAGATTAAGTTTGTAAATTTGGTTTGCAATTAAATGACAGAAGAAGAGCTTAGAATCATCTCTGGATATATTTGGGAAGATTCTCCCAATCTTTGGAAAGCAAGGACTAAAAACAACAAAAACAATGATCTTTAGAAAGAGAACAGATAACTTGGTTGTTTTTAGACATGCAGTATCATAACAGGAACATTACCAGAACTGAGTTCTGGGCCTAGCTATGCATTCCTAGGCACTTCACTTAACCACCTTCTTTAAATTTCAGTTTTCTCACCTGTAAAATGTAAATAGAATCATGCATATAGAGTCGTAGGGATCAAATGAGATAACCTTGCATGCATTTTGTAACTGAAGTACTAGGTAAATAGAAGTTATTGTTATTTGTCTGAAGAAGGGAAGATTGAACTAACTAATAGCTTCTAATCCTTTTTTGGCTCTATAAATCCTATACAGAAACCTGAGCAATGAACTAAACACTATTTTTATAAAGTAGGTATATTATCCCACTGATGCTTCTGCCAGGCTTTGTAGAGGATGCTGACTCTGACCATCATAAACTAAATACTTACCTACTTTATAGCTACTTATAGCTGATAAGATCTTTACAGTGTAATGGATGTTGAATACAATGAAAAGAAAAGCTTGTTCCTTTACTCTGATTGAAATGAACATTTTAACAAGATAGAATATACAGACTTTCATAGATAGAGCTTTTATTAAATGTTAAATATGTGCCAAGCACTGTGGTAAATATTGCTATATAAATAAAAGCAAGCAAGACAGTTGCTGTCCTCCAGGAGATTATATTCTAATAGGGGAATAAAGAGTAGTTAGACAGGTGTGATACACACTGGCATGGTGTAAATATGACCAGGATATGAGGTGGAAGCCTGGATCCAGGAAAAGCAAGGCAAAACCTTAGTGAGAGCCAGGATGGTTCTCATGGAAAAGACATGGAGATGATGGCTCAAGCAGAAACAACATGGCATGGAAATAGTTAAGATATACATATTTTGGGAAAATGTCTTTGTGTGATTCTGGTAGTTTTTCACCTGTGGTGTTTTTAAAAAAAAAGTGAGCAACATCATTTCTGGATAATTAGTCATTTTATTAATAATTCTATCAATTTAATAAAAGAGGTCACTCTGGAATGCCAAAGGCATTGTGGTTGTCTTCCCTCAAAGCTTATATGGCCTTGGAAAAGTGGGTGTTTCAGAGGGTGGCAATCAACTGTGATTGGTTAACAAGTAATGAGAAAGAATGAATATTATAATGAGGGGCTGGAACTACTCTAATGAGCTTTAATTATGTCATTTAATTCTAAATTACCCACAGCCTTGGGCAATCTAATCAAAGAATTTATTCCTACCCAAACCTGAGGAGATTACAATGGGTATCCTCACCTTAGAGTAAATTCCTTGTAAGGTTGGTGTCTGACCGTGGTTGAGGAGAGTAAATTCAATTTCACTATCAGAAATGGTCTTTAAGAGACTGAACTTTGAAATGAGGACTCTAGAAAAAAGGGGAACTCTAGATCTCCTCATTTGTTTTTTTGGGATTTTGGGGGGTTTTTTTTGGTAAGGCAATTTGGGTCAAGTGACTTGCCCAGGGTCACACAGCTAGTAAGTGTCAAACGGCTGAGGTTGGATTTGAACTCAGGTCCTCCTGAATCCAGGGCTGGTGCTTTATCCACTGCGCCACCTAGCTGCCCCCTCATTGGTTATTAATAATTACTTCTCTCATGCCATATGTTTATTGTGATAAGAAAAGATTAAGAAACACTTTGGGGAAAAAAAGAAATATGAACAAGCTGAACATGTGAATAAAAAGCAGAACTCCCAATGGGGCAGAGACAATTTCTGAGGCAAGATCAGCTGATCTTGACATTTTCACCACTTCCAAGCCTTATTTTCTGTGGTATATCGTTTCCCAGTTGGAAGGAAAGTGATGAGATAATAGTCCATTCTCCCATAATAATAATTTGGTGGTTACTCCCTTACTTCCATAATCTTGCAATTTTCAAAAAATTAAAAACTCAGTCTTTGGAAAACCTGGAGATCCTCAGTAAAGTGGGCTATTGAGTTATACTAATCTAAGAATGTTTTTATCTGATGTTATCATTAAATAAAAATAGATATTTTCTCTTAATAATAGAGACCATGAGCCAAGCCTGAATTAGGCTAGTTTAGTTGTTCAAGTTTGAGGTTATAACTAAATGAGGTACCCATAGACAGTGTGATGGGTATCAGAAGGAGGTTTACTTGACTTAGAAGGTTTTTCAGGAAAACTTCAGCATTGATTCATTTGGGTGAAGTTTCCTTGCCTCCACATTTGCCGTGGTGGTGTACTGGCTAGAAGTATCAAGCCTGAAGAGCTAATAACTTCTCCTACTTTGTCATTTGCATCAATAAGCTAGTTAACAACTCCAGTCTTAGTCCTCTGGACTAATTAAATTTCAAGGATGGTTTCATTGTTCTTAAAGGAAAAACTAGTCGTGGTGTATATGTTATTCAGATACTTACTAGCTATGTGACCCTGGGGGAAAAAAAATCAGTTAATGTATCTGTCTGCTTTCCCTTCAGTAAAATGAAGAGTAAGGGGTTCAGATGACATCTAAGGTACCTTCCAAGTCTGTGATCCTGCCACATGGTATAAGTATAGCTATTAAAGGTAACTTTAGTTAATAATCTAGTAAGAATAGCCTGTTGATTTGATTTTCTATAGTGTTCAGTATAATTAGAGAATTAAAAAATAAACTTGAAGCATAGGATAACTGAATTTAATCACACAGTGGCTATCCTGCAGATGATAGATTTCAATTTGTACTGCATACTTCATGTAGACTTGTTTATCCCTAAGTGCTCATGCTGAAATACTGTTATCCTCATTTTCAAATATTTATTTATTTATTTAAAATTATAAAAGTATTTTATTATTTTCCAGTTACATGTAGAGATAGTTTTCAACATTTGTTTTCATAAGATTTCTAGTTTCAAATTTTTCTCCCTCCCTTCCCTCCCTCCTCTCCTCCCCAAGAGAGCAAGTAATCTGTTATAGGTTATATATGTACAATAACATTAAACCTATTTCTGCATTAGTCATGTTATAAGGGAAGAATCAGAGCAAAAAGGAAAAAACCTCAAAAGAGAAAAACAACTGCACCAAAAACAAAAGAAAAAGTATGGTTCAATCTGCATCCCTATTCCACAGTTCTTTTTTTTTTTTTTCCTGGATTTGGAGAGCCTTTTCCATCATGAGTCCTTTGGAACTATCTTGTACCGTTATATTGCTGAGAAAAATCAAGTCTATTACAGTTGATCAACATATAATGTCAATGATACTGTGTACAATGTTCTCCTGGTTCTGCTTATCTCACTCATCAGTTCATGCAAGTCCTTCCAGGTTTCTCTGAGATCTGCCTGCTCATTGTTTCTTACAGCACAATAGAATTCCATTACATTCATATACCACAACTTGTTCAGCCATTCCCCAACTGATGGGCAGCCCCTCAGTTTCCAATTCCTTGCCACCACAAAAAGAGCAGCTATAAATATTTTTGTACATGTGGGTCCTTTTCCCTTTTTTATGTTATCCTCATTTGCTCCCCTCTTAAAGAATCTGTTAAGGTTATAAGACCCAGGGCTTCAGCACAAAGTGGCTAAAAGAGGTGATTTTAAACAGTTTAACATCTATTCACACCCTGGACCATGAGGTCAATTCTGATTGGCCAATCAGAGAAATTATTTTGCATTAGTGAATCTATGGTTGTAAGAGACTTAGTAAGCATGGAAGTGATCGATGGATTACATTTTTATTGATCATGCACATTGTCTTAAGTGCTTTAATTGTTTTCTTAGACTTATTTCATTGACTTAATAAGAAAATCACATAACATTTGCATGTTTTATATTGTTTGAGATTTGGGGGAGAATAGTATGGAGGTTAGATTCCTGATTGGTTTAGAAGACAGGAAAGGAAGGAATGTCCCAGTATTATAACCTCACCCCATTTTATTCTGGTGAGTGTCTTATGTGAGGTGGAGTTTAAGCTTCAAATGAAAGGAAGGAAGTAGTTCAATGGTTAAGAATTAATAACATTGTAAACATGGCAATAGGTTTCTGTGACTTTAAGGTTTCCTATTTTCTCCCTTCTACCCAATGCACTCAAGCTCCAGCTGAATAGAAAAACTGCTTGCCCTCCAAAATGTGCTGTGATGCTGTGCCTGCGTTTTCCTACTCTCTTTTCCCTATACCTAGCATGCCCTTTCTTCCATTCTTTGCCTTAATCCATCCTTTAAAATCCAAGTTAGATGCTACTTCCTCCTGCATGTTTTTCCTGCTTCTCCAGATCTAATTTTCCCCCTCAGATATCCCAGAGCTGAGAAACATAAGATCATACACTTAGAGATAGAAGGGAGTTTAGAAACCATCTAGTCCAACCACCTCATTCCACAGATGAAGAACCTAAGACTAAGAGAGGTTAAATGACTTGTCCAGGAACACATAGTCAGTGACTAATGACTAGCTAGTAAGTGTCAGAAGTCAGATCTGAAACCAAGTTTAGTGCTCTATCCATTACATTCACATTATCTGCACTTAACAGGTAACCTTATAGTATAGCTATCCTTTTTTTAGACTAAGATCTTTGAGTATAGATAGGACTGAGTCTTATTTAAACTTTGTATCATCCTCAACACCTGTTAGGCCTTTAAATTGTTACTACAAATGTTCATGAAGTAAGGCAGTCAATACCTTATTGTGTACAACTATCCACACCTAGATCCATAGAAAGGTTTTGGGGACTCTATAGGGGGATACACTGAACCAGAGACATCCTTGAGGCTTGGTCAGTGTGACCCAAGTCCTACCAACCATGGGAAAAATTTCAAGAAGCAGTTAATAGCTAATAAAAGAGAGACAAACCTTTTCCTCATTCATGTGGGCTTCATGAATGTACTACCTCAGTCACCCATACCTCACATTTCATGTTCTTTCTGATACCCACCCTCAGTCATTCAAATGCCTTCAACTTATTAAGCCCTAAGCTTTGAGTCTTAGTGATCCAAAGCAAAACAAGCTCTACCATGCATGAAGGAAGGAAAACAGAGGGCCAGATTTAAACTAGGTGCTTTAGACATGGTAGGTGCAGAATTAATGCTTTTTTGAATTAGCATATATATATATATACATATACATATATACACACATGTACAAATACAGAGTCTTTCAGTAAAAGTATCAACTAACTGTAGTCACTAATTTTCATTTCAAGGAGCAAGTTATTAAAAGGTAATGAGTAAGCAATTTTATCAATTGAGAGCACTTATTATTTAGTTAAGAATTAGGTCCTTGTAAATGATGGTACTGCCTATAAATAAATGAATAATAATGACAAATAGCCTGACTATCTGGCTATAGCAGTTACCTTTAAAATAATTGAAGGATTTTCTTTTTAATGTAAAAGTGAAATATCTGGAGTGACAAGGCACCGCACAGTATAATTTCCATCAAATTGCCTTATTCCACATCCTTCTAAAGAATTTGTCAGCTCAAGTTGATCTAAGTTCACTACTAAATTTGAATTCAAATGTGGTTCAAGTCCCAAGGCTTAGGATTCTGAGCTATGATCTTTCCAGTTCATTATTATTTTTTTTTATTTTAGTGAGGCAATTGGGGTTAAGTGACTTGCCCAGGGTCACACAGCTAGTAAGTGTTAAGTGTCTGAGGCCGGATTTGAACTCAGGTACTCCTGACTCCAGGGCCGGTACTCTATCCACTGCGCCACCTAGCTGCCCCTTTTCCAGTTCATTATTAAGATTGTCTAAAGATGATCACCCAAATCACACTGAGTTGTACTAATTTTATTTGATGATGTCAAAATAGTTTTACACTGTATCTGTAGCCTCTGTTTTTTGTAAATAAAAGTTTTGTTTCTAATAATACTAACTCACATTTACACAGACTTTTAAGGTTTTAAAAACACTTTCCTCAGGGGGCGGCTAGGTGGCGCAAGTGGATAAAGCACTGGCCCTGGATTCAGGAGGACCTGAGTTCAAATGTGGCCTCAGACACTTGACACTTACTAGCTGTGTGACCCTGGGCAAGTCACTTAACCCCCATTGCCCTGCAAAAAAAAACCCCCAAAAAACAAAAAAATCCCAACTATTTAAAAACACTTTCCTCACAACTCTGGGAAGTAGGGATTGCAGATAGTACCTTCATGTTACAAATGAGAAAATAGAAGCTCAGAGAAATTAAATGACCTTGCTCATGGTCTGTATAGGATAGTTCAAAACAAGGATTTACAGTATACTCAACATACCACATAGACACTACTGCTTCAGCCCTTAGAGCATTAATTAGAAACATGAAAGGTGTCCTGCAGTCAGTTTTCCCCATACACACACATTGGATGGGTCTGATTCCAAAAATTCACTTGCCATCTTCAGGTGCCTTAGCATCGCCTTAATTAGGATATTCTACAACCACGGCATGAACCATGTCAACAAATGGGTAAAACACAGTTTTTGAAATGACTGAAGAGGTATTGTCAAGACTCCTAGGAGAAATATGAGAACTAAATTAATTCCACAGTAGCCTCTGAAGTTGACTGCATCTTAAGAAATAGGTAGACTGGATTCTGGGATAGCTATATAGGAATTCCAGCTAAGGACCACTTGACAAAGTCATCAGCCTGGACATTAGAGCACCCAACCTAAGAATGCCATATAAGTGTTATTATATGGCTAGGTTTCTGATGCCACGTGAGTGTTATATATATATATTGAGTGTCACAAAAGCTTTACTGCAATTTAAAGCTAGTAAAACTTAAACTGCATTAAGACTTTTGGGACACACTGTATTGAGAAAGATGGAGGGACAGCTAGGTGGCACAGTGGATAGAGCACCGGACCTGGATTCAGAAGGACCTGAGTTCAGATCTGGCCTCAGACGCTTAACACTTACTAGCTGTGTGACCCTGGGCAAGTCACTTAACCCCAATTGCCTCACTTAAAAAAAAAAAAAGAATTTGGATGCTGTGCCATATGGTACATGTGTTTAGTTTTGATATTACTTCATCGTTAATGTTAATGGTAACTTTTAGCAACATGCAGTTTCCCTGCTTATCTTTTTTTTTTTTTTTTTGGTGAGGCAATTGGGGTTAAGTGACTTGCCCAGGATCACACAGCTAGTAAGTGTTAAGCGTCTGAGGCCAGATCTGAACTCAGGTCCTCCTGACTCCAGGGCTGGTGCTCTATCCTCTGCGCCACCTAGCTGCCCCATCCAAATTCTTAAAGAAAAAGTTAAATGAATTATAGGAGGAAATAGACAGTAAAACTACACTAGTAAGGGTTTTCAACTTCCAATTCTCAGAACTAGGTAACTCTAACCATAAAATAAATAAGAAAGAAGTTAAGGACTTCAATAAAATCTTAGGAATGTTAGATTTAATAAATCTCAGGAGAAAATTGAAGGGGAATAAAAGGAAATATACTTTTTTCTCAGTTGTATATAGTACCTTCACAAAAATTGACCACATATTAGGGCATAAAACCTTACTATCAAATGCAGAAAAGTAGACATATTAAAGTAATCCTTTTCACACCATAATCCAATTAAAATTATATTCAAAAAGGGCCACATGTAAACATAGATTAAATATTAACTGAACACTATGTAACCTAATCCTAAAGAATTAAATGGAATGACAACAATGAGACAAACATACCAAAATTTATGGGATACAGCCAAAGCAGTACTTAGGGGAAATTTTGTTTTAAATCTCTAAGTGCTTACATCAATAAAATAAAGATTAGATCAATAAATTGAGTGTGCAACTTAAAAAAAAAACTTGAAAAAGAACCAAGTTTAAATCTTCTATTCAACACCAAATTTCAAATCCTGAAGATCAAAGGAGAAATGAATAAAATTGAAAGAAAATTATTATTATTGTACTAATAAATAAAACTAGAAGCTGATTTTATGAAAAAGCAACAAAAATAGATAAACTATTGGCCAATTTGATTTTTTAAAAAAGAAGAAAGTCAAGTTACCAGTATCAAAAATTAAAAGAGTGAAAACAGAAAGAAAACCATAGACAAATTCCCCTAATTAATATTGATGCAAAAATGTGAAATAAAACATTAGCCAGGAGATTACAGCAGTACATCACATAGATATGCGAGACATACCAGGAATGTGGGGTTGGTCCAATGTTAGGAAAACTGTCAGGTAATTGACTGCATCAATAATAAACCCGACAAAAATAATATGATTATCTCAATAGATTCTGAAAAAAGCTTTTGACAAAGCACAGTCAGTACCCATTTCTATTAAAAGTACTAGCAAGTGTTGTATTTCTATTTTGAGGTTTTTCCTCATTGCTCTGATTTTTCTCTTATAACATGACTAATGCAGAAATATGTTTAATGTTATTGTATATATACATATGTATATGTGTGTATATATATATATGTATATAGATAGATAGATAGATAGATATAACCTGTATCAGATTACCTGCTGTCTAGGGGAGGGGGAAGGGAGAAAAATCTGAAATTGGAAAGCTTGTATAAACAAAAGTTGAGAACTGTCTTTACATATAACGGGAAAAAAAATAAATAAAATACTTTATTTTAAAAAATGCTAAAAAAGTTTTTTAAAGTACTAGCTAGTGTAGGAATAAATGGAATTTTCCTTAAAATGCGAAGTAGTATCTATCATAGTACAGTGGATAGAGTGTCAGGCCTGGAGTCAGGAAGACTCATCTTTCTGAATTAAAATCAAGCCCCAGATACTTGCTGTGTGACCCTGGACAAGTTACTTAACCCCATTTGCTTCAGTTTCTCATCATAAAATAACCTAGAGAAGGAAATGGCAAATCACTCTAGTATCTTTGCCAAGAAAACCCTAAATAGGGTCATGAAGAGTCAGACACGGCTGAATCAATTGAACAAGAAGAAGAATCTATCTAAAGCTAACAGTAAGCATTATCTATAATGGAGATAAGCTAGAAGCCTTTCCAATAAGATCAGGGGTGAAGCAATTATTCCCATTATCACCATTATTGTTCAATATTAAAGAAAAAGAAATTGAAGGAGTTAGAATAGGCAATGAGGAAACCAAACTATCGCTCTTAGCAGGTGATTTGATGGTATAACTTAGAGAATTCTAGAGAATCAACTAAAAAACTAGTTGACATGATTAACAATTTTTGCAAAGTTGCAAGATATAAAATAAACCTACATAAATCATCAGCATTTCTATATGTTATCAACAAAGCCAAGCAGGAAGTGGTAGAGTAATTCCATTTAAAATAACTGCAGACAATGTAAAATACTTGGGTGTCTGCCTGTAAAGACAAACTCAGGAACCATATGAACACAATTACAAAGCACTTTTCACACAAAGTGAGGTCTAAACAATTGGAGAAATACTAATTGCCCATGGATAGACTGAGCCACTATAATAAAAATTACAATTCTGCCTAAATTATTTAGTGCCATACCAATCAAATTACCAAAAAAATTATAGAGCTAGAAAAAAAATAATAAAATTCATCTGGAAGATGAAAAGGTTAAGAATATCAAGGAGATCAGTGAAAAATAATGTGAAGGAAGGTGACATAGCAGTACCAGATCTCAAATTGTATTAAAAAGCAGTATTCATCAAAACAATCTAGTACTTGCTAAGAAATAGAATAGTAGATCAGTGGAATAGACTAGGTACATAATTATTGCTATTCAGTCATTTCAGTTGTGTACAACTCTTCGTGACCTCATTTGGAGTTTTCTTGGTAAAGATACTACAGTAGTTTGCCATTTCCTTCTCTGATCCATTTTATTGATGAGGAGCTAAGGCAAATAGGGGTAAGTGACTTGCCCAGAGTCACACAGCTAGTCAGTGTCTGAAGCCAGATTTGAATTCTGGAATATGAGTCTTCCTGACACCAGGCCTACTACTCTATCCACTATATCACCTCGCTGTCCCCAATACACAATACACAGTGGTACTAAGACATTAGTATTCTAGTGTTTGACAAACCCAAAGATCCAAGATTCTGGACAAGAAATCACTATCTGACAAAAATTGCTGGGAAAACTGGAAAGCAGTTTGGCAGAAACCAAGTATACACCATTATCTCATCATATAATGAGATGAGGTCAAAATATAGGTATAAGATTTAGACATAAGGGGTGATATCTTAAGCAAATGAAAAGAGCATGGAATATTTTACTTGTCAGATTTATGGATGAGGGAAGAATTTATGACCAAAAAAGATAAAAGAGAGCACTGTAGGATGTAAAATGGATAATTTTGGTTAAATCAAATTAAAAAGGATTTGCACAAACAAAACCAATGCATTCAAGATTAGAAGGAAAGCAGGAAACTAGGGAGTAAGGGGATTATAGGAAGCTTCTCTAATAAAGGCCTCAATTTCTCAAATATAGAGAACTGATTCAAATGTATAAGAAGATGTGTTATTCCCTAATTGATAAATGGTCAAAGGAAATTAACAGTTTTCAGAAGAAGAAATTAAAACTATGTATAGTCATATAAAAATGCTCTAAATCACTATTGATTAGAGAAATGAAAATTAAAACAAGTCAGAGGTACCACCTCACATCTATCAGATTGACTAGTATGACAGAAAAGGAAAATTATCATGTTGGAGGAGATGTGGGAAAACTGGAACTGTGTACTGTGGGTGGAGTTGTGAACAGATTCAACCATTCTGAAGAGCAATTAGGAACTAGTTCCAAAGGGCTATAAAACTGTGTATACCCTTTGATCCAGCAATACCACCACAAGGTCTATATCCCAAAGAGATTAAAAAAAATGAAAAGGACCTAAATGTATAAAAATATTTCTAGCAGCTCTTTTTGTGGTATGCCCAAAGGGCTATAGAACTCTGCATACCCTTTGATACAGCAATACCACTGCTAGGTTTATACTCCCAAGATATCCCCACAAAGAGAAAAGATCTATTTGTACAAAAATATTTATAGCAGCTCTTTTTTGTGGTGGCTAAGAATTGAAATCAAAGGAATGCCCATCAATTGGGAAATGGCTAAACAAGCTGTGGTATATGATGGTGATGGAATGTTATTGTGCTATAAGAAATGGCAAGCTGGATGATTTCAGAAAGGCCTGGAAAGACTTGTATGAACTGATGTATAATGAAGTGAGCAGAACCAGGAGAACATTATGCACAGAGACAGCAATATTGTTTGATGAAGAACTGTGAATAACTTAACTATTCTCAGCAATACAATGATCCAATACAATCCCAAAATACGATTGATGAAACATACTATCTACCTCCAAAGAAAAAACTTATTAACTAAAAACAGATTGGAGCATGCTATTTTTCACTTTCTTTCATTTTTTTCTTTTATTCAAGTTTTCTTGTACAAAATTACTAATATGGTAATGTTTTACATTAAAAAATCGAAGATTGAAGGGGGATGCTCATCAGTTGGGGAATGGCTGAAAAAGTTGTGATAAATAATTGTAATGGAATATTATTGTGCTATAAGAAATGACAAGCAGGATGATTTCAGAAAAAACTGAGAAAACATACATTAACTGATAAAATGAAGTGAGCAGAAACAGAGAACATTGCACACGGTAACAACAATATTGTATAATAAAGAACTATGAATGACTTGGCTATTCTCAGCAATACAGTGATCCAAGAAAACCTCAAAGGACTCATGATGAAAAATGGTATTCACTTCTAGAGAAAGAGCTGATATTGTCTGAATAGTGACTGAATTATACTATTTTTCTCCTTCCTTCCTTCCTTCCTTTTTCTTCTTTCACAAAATAACTAACATATAAATGTTTTACATGATTGCACACATCAGATTGCTTACTGTCTCAGGGAGGAAAGAGGGGAGGAAGGAATAGAATTTGGAACTTAAAACTTTTAAAACAAGAATATTAAAAACTGTTTTACATGTAACTGGGGGAAACTTTATTTTACAAATGAATGTTAAAATGTTTTGTTTACATGTAATAGAGGAAAAATAAAATAAAAACTAAATGTAAAAATATTTTAATGCTATTATTGTGTAGTTCTATTTCTAATGCCATGTGGACTGGTATATATTTATATAGAGGGTGCCCCAATAATCTTGGTATGGTTTTATGGTTTACTGCACTAAGACTTTTGGGATACACTGTACAGAAAGAGATAGAAAGTGATGTTATAAATATACATCCCCTGTACCCCCACACTCACTGAAGTATTAATAGGAATTCTCCATTAATTATATATCTAACTGAATATGCTCTTATGTGTATAAACTCCAGTGGAACAAATTGCAATCTATCCATACCTTCTCATTATGTGTAATTCTTGTTCATGTCCTGCCTTCAGTCTTCCAATGAAAAATCTACCCAAGTCTTTGAAGGCTTTATTCTGGAAATTTTAATATTCCACTGGTACCAATGCAACACCCAGGATATCGATCCGCTCTCCTTTGCTCTCACTGCTTGACTGATACCATCACTCTTTCTGGTCAGATATTTTCTAAATTATCCCTTCCATGACACTTCTTTCATATTAGTTATTGCTGGTGATATATTGCATCCTATTTAAACCCACCCTGCATCTGTCATTGCTCTTTTGGTCACTTGCAGTTCTGATTCTTTAGAATTTGTTGTGTTCAACAACTTGTGACTGTGTAACAACACCAAGAAAACATTGGTGCAAAAAGGACATTTTTATATCAGGAAACAGTTTGACATTGTTGAAAATATTTATCAAATGCAATCCAGCTTTTTCTTCCTTTCATTTTTGGGCCCAACTCATTGTTCATTTATTGTGCCTATCCAGTATCGATGGACTAACTCAATGGACTGCCCAGCTAATTGCTTCTTCTAGAAAGAACAATAAACATTCTTCATCCATTTCCTTTTTCCTGTATAGATTGTTAGGCTGATTGCTGTCACATATTCATGGATCACATTGAGGAGATGCTAGAGTATTCTGAGACTTGTAGTAATCAACCCAGTGGCCTCCACAAGCAGGATCATGTGCAGGATTTCACTATCAATAGGAAATGACCATTCAGATTATATATCAATGAATACCTTTGGTGAACATGTCTCTTTGTTTTACATTTCAGTTGGTGTCAATAATTAGAGGAACGTTGAATAAAGTTCTCTGTCTACATATAACAAGCAGTCTTAAAGTATTTTAACATATGCATGAAGAACACCCTGTAGGAGGAGAATCTTTGGAATTTGCTGGACCAACTGATATGCTTCTTTAAGAAAAAAAAAACACACAAGAAATGAGAAACACAACAGGATCTTTAATTCTTTATACCTTTCACTCAACTGTTACTGTGAATAGCTGCTATAAACTATGGTGTGCTATAGAAAATCATCTGCAAAATCTTGACTGTTTCCATCTCATATTTTTTTCAAGGATACCTCAATATATGTGTAGATTATTCTCACAAAGTTTTTATGGGAGTGATAATATAAATTTATATGTTGATGGTCACTGATGTCCCTTAATTGTACTTTTCTGGTAGTAATTCCATCCATAATTTTTTTAAAATGTTTAGCATCTTTTTTTCAGATATACTGAAAACTGATTATTCAATTTATTATTATTATCATCATTGTTACTAATGATACTTTACTGACTTAAAGTTTGTAAAGTACTTTACAAATATTATCTTATTTATCCTCACAATAACCCTCAGAGGTATGTGCTATATTTTTAGAAATGAGGAAAAAAACAGACAGCAGATAAATGACTTGTTCAGCATCACACAGCTAAATAGTATTTGAGGTAGAATTTGAACTCAGATCTTCTTGACTCCAGGTCCATCACTCTATCTACTGTACCACTGAGCTACCTAGTTTCTTTTTTCTTAAATCATTTTTTAAAATAGTATTTGATTTTATTTTTTCCAATTACATGTAAATATAGTTCTCAATATTCATTTTTCTAAGATGTTGAGTTTCAAGTTTTTCTCTCCCCATCCTGAAGTCAGCAAGTAATTTGATATAAGTTATACATTACAATGATGTTAAGCATATTTATGTATTAGTCATATTGTAAGAGATGAATAAGAACAAAAGGGGAAAAAACACAAGAAAGAAGAAACAAAACAACAACAATAATGAAAATAGTATGTTTCAATCTGCATTCAGACTCCATAGGTCTTTTTCTGAATGTGGAGAGTGTTTTCCATCATGAGTCTTTTGACCTTGTCTTGGATCATTGTATTGCTGAGAAGGACTAAGTCTTATCACAGCTGATCATCACACAGTGTTGTTGATACTGTGTACAATATTCTTTTGGTTCTGCTCATTTCACTCAGCATCAATTCATGTAAGTCTTTATAGGTTTTTCTCAAATCCATCTGCTTATCATTTCTTATAGCACAATAGTATTCCATTACATTCATGTACCACATCTTGTTTTACCATTCTCCAATTGATGGGCATCCCCTCAATTTCTAATTCTTTGTCACCACAAAAAGAGCACACACACACACACACATATATTTCTACATGTGGGTCCTTTCCCCTTTTTTATAATCTCTTTGGGATATAGACCTAGTAGTGGTATTGCTTGATCAAAGGGTTTGCAAGAGTTTTAAAGCCTTTTGGACATGGTTCCAAATTGCTCTCCAGAATGGTTGGTTCAGTTCATAACTCCACCAACAATGCATTAGTGTTCCAATTTTACCCCATCTTCTTCAACATTTATCATTTTCCTTTTTTTTTTTTTGTCATATTAGCCTATTGGATAGGTGTGAGTTGCTACCTCAGAGTAGTTTTAATTTGCATTTCTCTAATCAGTAGTGATTGAGAAAATTTTTTCACATGGTTGTAGATAGCAGCTTAAATGTCTTCATCTGAAAACTACCTGTTCATATCCTTCGACCATTTCTCAATTGGGGAATGACTTGTATTCTTATAAATTTGACTCAATTCTCTATATATTTTAGAAATGAGGCCTTTATCAGAGACACTGGCCATAAAAACTTTCCCAGCTTTCTGCTTATGATCTTGTTTGCATTGGTTTCGTTTGTACAAAATCTTTTTTAATTTAATATAATCAAAATGATCTGTTTTGCGTTCCATACTGTTCTATGTCTCATATTTGGTCATAAATTTTCCCCTCTCCATAGATCTGACAAGTAAACTATTCTTTCCTTTTCTAATTTGCCTGTAGTATCACCCTTTATGTCTAGATGATGTACGCATTATAACTTTACTTTGGTATACGATGTAAGATGGTGGTCTATGTCTAGTTTCTGCTATACTATTTTCTAGTTTTCCTAGCAGTCTTTTGTCAAGTAGTGAGTTCTTATCCTGGAGGCTAGAGTCTTTGGGTTTATTAAACAGAAGATTGCTATATTCATTTGCTACTGTGTTTTGTGTGCCTAACCTATTCTACTGATTGACCGACCACTCTATTTCTTAGCCAGTACCAACTAGTTTTGATGGTAGCTGCTTTATAATATAGATTTAGATCTGGTACAGCTAGGCCACCTTCCTTAGCATTTTTTTCATTAATTCCCTTGATATTCTTGACCTTTTGTTCTTCCTGATGAATTTTGTTATTATTTTTTCTAGCTCTATGAAATAATTTTCAGGTAGCTTGATTGGTATGGCACTGAATAAGTAAATTAATTTAGGGAGAATTGTTGTTTTTATTATATTATCTTGGCCTACCCATGAGCAATTGATATTTTCCAATTTATTTAGATCTGATTTCATTTGTGTGAAAAGTACTTCATTTAATTCTTGGGTTTGCCTTAGCAGGTAGAATCCCAAATATTTTATATTATCTACAGTTATTTTAAATGGAATTTCTCTTTCTCTCTGTTGCTGCTGGGCTTTGTTGGTCTTATAAAGAAATGCTGATGATTTATGTGGGTTTATTTTATATCCTGAACTTTGCTAAAGTTGCTAATTATTTCAAGTAGTTTTTTAGTTGATTCTTTAAGATTCTCTAAGTATATATACCATCATGTCAGCTGCAAAGAGTGATAGTTTTATTTCCTCTTTACCTATTCTAATCCCTTCAATTTCTTGAGCTAGCTATTTTCAAAATTGTGTTATATACATTCTTTCTTCCAATGTGATTTAAGCTTATTTAAGGTCAGTTGGCACAGTGGATAAAGTGTAGGACTTGGGGGCAGGAACACCAGAGTTCAGATTCCACCTTTGATACTTTGTATCTGTATAACCTTTGGCAAGTTACTTAACTTTTATCAGACTCAGTGTTCTTATGTGTAAAATGGGGATAATAATAGCACCTATCTTACATAGTTGTTAAGGATCAAATAAGCTAATATATGTCAAACATTTTATGAACCTTAAACAATATAATTGCTAACTATTACTGTTATGATATTTGTATACCTAGCACATAGCAATTTGACATATAGGAGATGCTTAACAAATTTTCGTTGATTGAGTTATTGCTCCAGCATTGATTTCCTCTATCTATACTTGGACTGGTCCAGTTACCATCAAGGTTTTCTTTAGTGTTCTTACCAGTTTTTCATATACCACATCAGAAACTAAAAAATTCAGCTACAAATGCTGTTCCATAGTTAAAGATGATAGAAACCTGCTATGGAAAGGACAGCATCTGTTTGTTTTTTTGTCTTCTTATTGTCCTTTCAGTTTCACATATAAATTTTATTGGAATGTCTTTAAACCTTTGGACTCTCTCATTTCTTAATCCTATTTCGATTCTTCTTCCTCAACTGGGTCCATCTTTGAGTTGAAGTCACCAACTATCAATATATATGTTGATTTGTTTGGAAGCATCTGGTCAAGTAGTTCATTGAATTTATTCATGAAATATTATAAATAAAATATACTGAAATTATGTTTCTTATATTTGGGCACATGATGAAACCTTTTCTTTGCCTCTCAATGTTTCCATTTAATTACAGGTTCCTTATGTCTTCTGGTTTCATTGATTAAGAGAATGCTAGTATCAGTGTAGTCCAGTAACTCAAGTAGTATTTTAACTCTTTGGTTATTGGACAAGGATATTTAGAACATATTTATAATTCCAAAAGTCACTGTTTATAGATGGTCTAAAAACTCTGGGATTCTTATTAACTTCTGCCCCTTTTTCAGACATACTGCTCTCATCATTTAAGAAGTGAAAGTTAGCCAGCTTTAGAATTTCCATTTTGTACTTTTCTTTGTTTATAGCCACCATGGCTTATCCCGTAGTAGCCAGCTTGCTGTTGACATGTCTTTTTGTTAGTGAGCAGAAATGGTCTATCACTGGAACTGTTCTCAAAACTCTTCTTTGGAAGTAACTGTAGCTGCCAGAGTTTGCACTCCCCTGGCACAGGTTTTGAGAACCCAGAGTCACCTGCCTACCATAAAGAGGCATGGAATAGGACTTTTGTTCTCTCCATCAATTAGTGATTATTTTAAGGAACACCAGTAGTATTTGCATTTCTATAAGGGATGCTATAAACTTGAAAGGTCTTGCAGGACCAAAGGAATGTCATATTTATGAATATAACTTCAGGTGCTGAGATTTTTTAACAAGAAAACCTTTATAACACTCCTCAAATCACACCAACTCAGTTATTCCCTACCTACTCTAATGCCACCTGCAGACCCCAGCACTGTTTTCATCAGATTTAATGCCAAAAGGGACCTTAGGAATTATATAATCCAATCCTCTATTGCCTATAATTCTACATATGAGGAAACTGAGATCTAGAAAGGTAGCAGAGAGGCAATAAATAACAGAACAAATCTAGATCCTCTGACTACAAATTCAATTCTTTTTCCACTACAGTTATCCCTTCCATATCATAACATTCTTTCTCATAGTTTTGATATATTGCCTCTTGTCAAAAAAAAGTTAAATGGGAAGTTTTGGGTAATTTTGTAGAAGCCACAGTCAACCCCCACAAAAGGCCAGCAGATGACACAGAAAAAATATTTAATATAAATTTTACAATAAGGTACTGTAAATGCCCCATAAAAGAAAAAAAATTCAGATTTCTTCTCTGGCATGAAGGTAAGACCAAAAAAGTTTGCCTGGATTTTCCAAATTGCAGGGCATTGCATCCCTAACCCCCACAATGTGGAAAGGATAACTATATATACTGATGCCCTCCTACCACTTCAGCCTATAATCCTCTAGTCCTCTTCATAGTCTTCATCATCATCATTTTTAACTGCCTCTATTAAGACCCTTTTATCTCGGTTTTAGTGCCATGTAGTTTGGGCTACACAATACGAAATCACCTAACATGACATGTGTTCTTTGAGAGCATACAACCTAAAACACAATGATATGTAGCAGTAAGAAGAATGGGGCTTGCCATAGGCAAAGTCATACCCCAAATAGGAGTTTGTCTTACTTACCTCTAGCATCCCTGTTCTGATCTCTTTTTGGTGAGTCTTCAAGGGGCCTCCTGTTCTCCCTTGTCAAACCCTGATGTCAAACCCAGATCCTTTATTCATACTAAGATATAAATGACAATGTTACCTTTTCATAAATATTGACATTTTAACAGGAATCAAAGGCTCAAGGTAAAAGAATAAGGAAAGTATTTTAGGGATCAGCCAGGAAGTTTGGGAGGATTTTACTAGATACAGAGAAATTTTCTTAATGACCTTGAAATCAAACCCCAGTAAGTAGTCACCTAATTCTACTTCTGTGTAAAGCTAGCCACCAGAAGACTCAGGATCTTATTTATTTATTTATTTATTTATTTATTTAATTATTCATTCATTCATTCATTTGTTTATTCATTCATTCATCCATTTACTTGTTGATTGATTGATTGATTGATTGGTGAGGCAATTGGGGTTAAGTGACTTGCCCAGGATCACACAGCTAGTGTCAGGTATCTGAGGCTGGATTTGAACTCAGGTCCTCCTGACTCCACGGCTGGTGCTTTATCTACTGTGCCACCTAGCTGCCCCTAGAATCTTTCTTGAATACTTTTGTGAAGACAGATTTGGGACTTCCTCTGCCCAAACAGATTGAAAATCTTCCATACCTTCTCATTCCATGTAAGTGGTGTCAGTGTTTTCATTTATTTAATTTCTTTTAAAATGTTTTATTGATATCTTTTGTTTTTACATAAAATTTATTTTCTAGTATGTCCCCCCATCTCCCCAAACCCAGAGAAGCATCCTTTTAAAATAAAAAGTAATAAACAAAGTAGTATAGCAAAACTAAGAAACATATCAACTAAATCTGACAGCATATACAATCTTCATACCCATGGCCCCTTTCTCCTTCTCTCCTGCCTCCCCCTTTTCCCCTTTCCTCCCAATAAACTAGGGAGATGAATTCTCATAGCTCTTCTTCATGTTCAAGCTTGGTCATTATAATTGCACGTTGTTCATTTTGATTTTTTGGTGTGTTCTTTAAATTTATATTATTATAGTCCTTCTATTTATTGTTACCATAGTTCTGCTCACTTCCCTTTCATAAATTCTTATCAGTATTCTTATGCTTCTCTTTATTAATAGCTTTGATTTCTTATGGTGCAGCAATATTTCATTACATTCACCTACCACAATTTGTACATTCCCACATTGATGGGTATCTACTTTGTTTTCAGTTTTTTGCTACTATAAGAAGTATGCTATAAATATTTTGGTGTATATCAAAGAACTTTCTATGTTTGACCTTCTTGGGATAAAAGCTTAGCAGTAGGATCTCCAGGAAAAAGGGTACATATATTTTAGCAATTTTCTTAGCATGGTTTTAAATTGCTCAATTCAGTTATCAATTCAAAAAGCATTTAGTAAATGCCTAAGTTCAAGGTTCTAAGCTAAATGCTGAGAATACCTAGATGCACAGATGGAATGACCTAGTCCAGATCCTAAAAGGTCTCAGTCTCCTAACAGGAATGACATACAAATTATTATAATGCAACACAAAATTTGAAAATTGCTAAATTTGCTAAATTGCTAAATTTGACAAAGAGGCCACATTCAGTAGAGATGAAGAAGGATAATTTCATGGAATCAATCATTCATTAAACACCTACTATGTGTCAGATACTGTGCTAAACACAGTGGAGACACGAAGATGAAGGCAGAACAATTCCTGCCCTCAAGGAACTTCTATTTGAAATGGGAAGACACATTCTACATGGGTATTTCTAAACATATATACAAAGTAGACACAAGGTATCAGAGGCAGCTCTAACACTAGCCCTCTCAATTCAAGTTCAAAACTGGGACAAAAGGAGACAATCCTAAGTCACTGAACAATAAAAAGGAGGTTCCTTTGCCCTAACATGACAAGAATATACAATGAGGATATAGTGGCACTTGGTTTCTCTGGATGCAATCCCCCTTGTCTCCTCATGGAATGTCTTTTATGTCATCAGGTCAGCATATGAGGAAGGACATGGTGACTTCTGTGGTCTTCAGAAATTCACCAATTCTGAAAGGCCCCCAATCCCAATGGCTGGGACTTTTTATGCCTTTGGGTGACCAGGAAGCTGCATCAATTGGGAACAATCAGGGGGACAGTTTATCTCCCTTTAATGAAAGCTCAGATAAAAATAGTGGGGTGCAGAGATATTTAGTGACTTGCTTGCCTATGGTCACGCCACTAATCACCTTGTCCATCTGTTGTCATTTATGTTTTTAAATATATTTTTATTTGTTTCATTATTTCTCTATTACATGTACATTTTAACATTCATTTAAAAAGATGAGTTCAAATTCTCTCTCCCTGTTGTCTCTCCCCCTATTTCAGAAGGCAAGCACTTCTATTATTTAATTATACATGTGAAGTCACGCAAAACATATTTCCATATTAGTCATGCTGCAAAAGAGAACATTAAAATAAAAGCCAAGAAACATAAAGTAAAAAACAACAACAACCAGTATGCTTCAATCTGTATTCAAAGTTCATCAGTTCACTATCTAGAGGTGGATAGCATTATTTATCAGGAGTTCTTTGGAATTGTCTTGGATCATTGTCTTCTTGATCAGAGTAGCTAGGGTTTTCACTGTTCATCATCCTTACAATATTGTTGTTACTATGCATAATGTTCTCCTAGTTCTGCTTAATTCACTTTGCATGAGCTCACATAAATCTTCCCAGATTTTTCTGAAAACATCCCACTTGTCATTTCTTATAGGGCAATAGTATTCCATCACAATCATACCACAAGTTGTTCAACCATTCCCCAATCTTTTCCACCTAAAATGAGCTGCTATAAATATTTTGTATGTAAAGGTCCTTTTTCTTTTCCTTTGATCTAGTAGTGGTATTGTTGAATCAAAGGTTATGCACAGCTTTATAGCCCTTTGGAACTAGTTAAAAATTTTTCTCCAGAATTGTTGGATAAGCTCACAACTCCACTAACACTGCATTAGTGGGGCAGTTAGATGGCACAGTGGATAAAGCACCAGCCCTGGATTCAGGAGTACCTGAGTTCAAATCTGGCCTCAGACACTTAACACTTACTAGCCGTGTGACCCTGGGCAAGTCACTTAACCCCAGTTGCCTCACCAAAAAAAAAAAAAACAAAAACAAAAGAAAAAAAAACGAAAAAAAACCCCAGTGCATTAGTGCATTACTGTCCCAATTTTTCCACATCCCTTCCAACGCTTGTTATTTTTCTTTTCTGTCATATTAGCCAATTTAGTAGGTGTGAAGTAGTACCTCAGAATTTTTTTAATTTGCATTTCTCTAATCAATAGTGACTTTTTTCAGGTCAGTATTGATAGCTTTGATTTCTTCTTCTGGAAGAACAAAATGTCAAGAATATCAGGAGAATCAATGAAAAAATGTGAAGAAAGGTGGTCTAGCAGCACCAGGTTTCAAATTATATTACAAAGCAGTAATCATGAAAACAATCTGGTACTGACTCCCTTCCTTCCTTCCTTTTAAATTTCATGTAATCATAACATTTTACTTCCCAGGATCCTCTCTATCTTTTTTTTTTTTTGGTCATAAACTCTTCCCTTCTCCATAGATCTGACAGGTACATTTTCCCATGCTCCCCTAATTTACTTGTGATTCTACCCTTTATGTCTAAATCTTTTATCCATTTTGATCTTATCTTGGTATACAGCGTGAGATGTTTGTCTATGCCTGGTTCCTCCTAAACTGCTTCTTAGTTCCCCAACAATTTTTGTAAAATGGTGAGCTTCCCCCCCCCCCCAAAGCTTGGATCTTTGGTTTTATCTTACTATACTCATTTAGTAACACTTATTGTGTACTTAATCTGTTTTACTAACTCTTGATGCTGGGTTTTGTTGGTAGTATATATAGAAATGTTAATTCTTTATATGGGTTTGTTTTATATCCTGCATATTTGTTAAAGTTGTTAATTGTTTTAATTAATTTTTAGTTTATTCCCTGAGATTCTCTAAATATACCATTATATCATCTGCAAAGAATGATAGTTCCCCCATTGCTTATTTTTATTCCAACAATTACTTTTTTTATTGCTAGAACTAGCATGTCTGATAAATATTGAATAATAGTGGTGATAATGGACATTCTTGCTTTACCCCTGATCTTACTAATAAAGCTTCAAGTTTGTCCCCATTACAGATAATAGTTGCTTTGGGTTTTAGCTAGATACTATTTTTCATTTTAAGAGATATTCCGGGGCAGCTCAGCGGCACAGTGGATAGAGCGTGGGCCCTGGAGTCAGGAGTACCTGAGTTCAAATCCGGCCTCAGACACTTAACACTAGCTGGATGACCTTGGGCAAGTCACTTAACCCTCATTGCCCAACCCCCCCCAAAAAAGAGAGAGATTCTATTTATTTTGTGATTTCTAGTGTTTAGTTATAGGAATGGGTATTGTATGTTTTCAAAAGCTTTTTCTGTGTATATTGATATAGTCATGATTTTTGTTGTTATTGATATGATCAATTATGATTATAGTTTTCCTAATATTGAACAAGCCCTGCATTCCTGATATAAATCCCACCTGATCATAGTGTATGACCTTTGTGACATATTGTTGTAATCTTGCTAGTATTTTCTCTAAATATTTGCATTGATATTCATTAAAGAATTTGGCATATAGATTTCCTTCTCTATTTTTGCTGTCCCTGGTTTAAGTATCACAACAAGAATTTGATAGGGCACCTTCTTGACCTATTTTTTCAAATAGTTTATATTGTATTGGGATTAATTATTTCTTAAATGTTTGGTAGAATTCACTTGTAAATCCATCTGATCCCAAGGATTTTTTTCTTAGACAAGCTCATTGATGGTTTGTTGAATTACTTCTTCTAAGATAGGGTTATTTAAGTATTCTATTTCTTCTTTTGTTTAAACTGGACGGTTTATATTTTTGTAAATATTCATCCATTTCACTTAGATTGTCAATTTTACTGCCACATATTTTGGCAAACAACTCCTAATAATTGCTTTAATTTGCACTTCTTTGGTGGTTCATTCACCCTTTTCATTTTTGATACTGGTAATTTGGTTTTCTTTCTTTTTTTCAAATCAAATTACTCAATGGTTTATCTAATTTTTTCATAAAAGCAGCTCCTACTTTCAATTTTATTTATCTTTCCTTTGATTTTCAGGATTTCCAACTTAGTACTTAATGTAGGGTTTTTTAATTTTTGTTCTTTTTTTTAGTTGTGTGCCCAATTCATTGATCAGCTCTTTCTGTTACTGATTTTTATGTTTAGAGTTGTAATTTTGGGGCAGCTAGGTGGCGCAGTGTATAAAGCACCGGCCCTGAATTCAGGAGTTCCTGAGTTCAAATCCGGCCTCAGACACTTGACACTTACTAGCTGTGTGACCCTGGGCAAGTCACTTAACCCCCATTGCCCCGCAAAAATAAAATAAAATAAAATAGAGTTATAATTTTTCCTCTAACTACCATGTTGGCTACATCCCACAAATTTTGGTGAGCCATTACCAGGATCCCTTACTGTCTCTGGCTTTAGAGCTCCCGAAACTGCTGCTGCTTCTGTTGCCACCTCCTAGTCAAACCACTGGTGTTTAATCCACATGGCTCTGGGTCCACCTTCATGTCACAGTTCTCTCTTTATGATCTTCTAAGTTATCTTAGGCTGGAACAATTTCTCACCCTGACTTATTTTTGGCTCTGTCACTCCAGAATTCCATTTGACATGTTATTTTAAAGTTGTTTAGAAGGGAATGTTGGGACAGCTAAGCTGAAGATTTCCTCTACTCTTCCATCTTGGCTTCTTGCCCAGAAGTCCTGCTGTCACTTATTCTTTTGTTTGTTTGTTTGTTTGTTTTGTTTTGTTTTATTTTATTTTTGCAGGGCAATGAGGGTTAAGTGACTTGCCCAGGGTCACACAGCTAGTTAAGTGTCAAGTGTCTGAGGCCGGATTTGAACTCAGGTACTCCTGAATCCAGGGCCGGTGCTTTATCCACTACTCCACCTAGCTGCCCCCACTTATTCTTACTAAAAGACTGACCCATTTCTTAGACACTGGAATAAAAGCACTCAGTGAATTTGGGTTAACTATCTTCACTTCTCTGGGTCTATGACTCCTCATTTGGAAAATGAGAAGGTTGGACCAGAGAGCCTCTAGTTGTCCTTTTAGGTCTTTCATTGATTTATGATTTTATATAGGAAAAAAATTTTACATAATCTTCATGTCAAGGATATATGCTGTTAGAATGATTCCACTTTGAGAAGGGCTTCAAAAATTACTATCTGAATGAACAGAGCAGTAGATTAAGCTGTGAATTATAGCTACAGCAGAAAGCATCAGGGGGCTAGATGTCAAAGCCAGTAATCAATAGCCAGATGGCAATACAAAGGAGAAAGATGAGAGAGCTCCATGCCTGATGGATAGTTGATGCAAACTATCCATGTCAGATACACTAGTTCAAGAGAGTCCAACCCCATGTGAAGCAGGCAAACTCACAGAATGTTAGACCTAGAAGAGAATGTGCTACTTCTTACTTTACAGAGGAGGAAACTTAAGCCCATAAAGGAGAAATGATTTGCTGAAAGGTTTCCCAGGTCTCAAGTTTCAGAATCTAGACTAGAACCCAGGTTCCCATCTTTAAGTCCAGAATATCCTACATCATGTACCCGTTGGTACGGTACATCCACCTTAACAAAATCCATCAGAGGGCATGTCATGGGTTAGGTCATCTAGTGAGACAGGGAGCAGCAGGCCATAGTTAGCTTGGGTTGTAGTTGAAAAAAAGCTGTAAGGTTGAATGAAGGATACTCATTTAAGTTGTTGTTCAGTTGTTTTTTAGTCATGCCTGACTCTTCATGAACCCATTTGGGGTTTTCTTGGCAAAAATACTAGAGTGACTTGCTATTTCCTTCTCCAAGTCATCTTACACATGAAGAATTGGATGCAAATAGGGTTAAATGACTTGCTCAGAGTCACACAGCTAGTCAGTATCTGAGTCCAGATTTGAATTCAAGAAGATGAGTCTTCTTGACTCAAGGCCTGGCATTCTATCCAATATGCCACCTAGCTGCCTGAACTCACTTAACAGCACAGAATAAATAGATATTTTTTAAAACTACAGCATTAAACATTAAACAATAAAGACAAACCAAAAGAATCTGTAACCTTCTAATATTACATTCTGCCTTATAGTTATTTGCTTCCTTGTCTCTTTCCTAAACATTCCCTTTTTGACTGCCTCTCAACATCTATTAGATTGTAAGATCTTTGAGGGCAAATATTGTGTCATCTATATCTGTCCCAAGTTCCTTCATGTTGCCTTGTACATAGTAAATATTGAATAAATGTTTATTGAATTGAACAGTTGAACTGCCACAAAACATATTCTGAAACATTCACCTTTAAGACAACTGCCCAAACCAAACATTTTTCCATCAGTTCTCTCCTCTCACTCTTTGCAAACAAAGGAGTACAATAATTGCTGAGAAGGCTCTAGTTTATCTAGAAACATTTACCCTGAGGTCCTTAGAACTTACCTACACAGTCAAAGCATCAATTGACTGATGAATTTAGGCAACCCCTGGCTGCCAGGCCATTGAAGTCAGGGTCCAAAATGCATTTTTTGTTTTCCCTGAATTAGCTGTTGTGGCTATTGGCTCCTAGATCCTATCACCTAGCCCCAGGCACATCTGCAAAGCTTTCTGAAGGAGTAGTAAAGACACACTCACCTGTTAAAATGAGTTTCAATCTGTTTTCATTATGTCAGAGAGAAAACAAGCAGAGCCAAGCATTCACCATTCTTGAACATTAGTTTGAGTCATTTGAAGGGTATTTCATTACTCATTATTTTGCTTTCTTGTCTTAGACTCTGCAGTTAAACTACCAATCTGATTTATATGTCCCCAAAGTGGTTTAGAATTTTTAAAAAGAATAACAATTCAAAAATCTCTGATATTTTCATTATTCATTGTCACAAAGTTATTACACTATGAGGAATATCATTTGGACCTCAAATCAGTATATGCATTATACAGTTACAGGAGAAACTAACAGGATTTAGCTAGAATTTCAATACCTACTAAGATCAGGACAGAACTACAGGTATACCTTAATTTATGCAGTGTCAGTTTTACTGCAAGATGGCATATAAACTAATTTTTTTTCTAAATTGAATCATTTAAATCCTCTACTGAAGCTCAGAATTAAATGTTTACAAAAGGATTTTATAATGTATGCTTTTGTAAAATAAAATAAAATACTTTTGAAATACAAAAGATCAACCCATAATGTATCTATTTTGTAAATTCAGACTTTTCTTATGGAGAAGAATGCATGTAGTAACAACTCAGGTTAAACCTACATTTACATAATGTGATTTTATATGTACTCTGGTTCTTTTGCACCAAAAGGTACTCTCCACTGGCCTCAGCAGCAGTGCCTATCTTTCCTACTATTATTGTTATTCTTTTGGGTTAGGACATTGTACCTCTAGGACGCCTTTGTGCAATATAAATGTGAATCTGGCAAAACAATTACTTCAACTCAAATCAATTCAACAAGCATTTAAGTGGCTACTAAGTTCCAATTACTGTGCTAGGCCATGACTTCTTAAATTTTTTTCCACTCACAACCTCTTTTCACCTGAGAAATTTTTACATGACCCTGGGTATATAGGTATATAAAATAGGTATACATAACCTTTCACTGTTGCCAAATTTTTCAAAACCCCCACCTTCAATTATGTGACCCCATATAGGGTCCTGAACCACAGACTAAGAAGCTTTGTAATAGGCAATGGGGGTACACCAATGAATGAATTCCTCAAAGGCTTTGTATTGTACTGGAGATGAGTTGGAGGTTAAGGCTGACCCATAAGCAGGCCTTAAAGTGTAATAGCTTTCAGTAGGAATGCAGCATATAAAGTGAAAGTAGAGAGATTTGAAGTCAGGAGACCTCAGTAATAATACTAATTCTTTCAACTCTCAAATCAATAGGTTCAGTTCAATTCAACAAACATTGCCTTCTGAATTCAGAGCATTGTGCTAAATTCTGAAACCTACAAAGTTTGGATTAAGACTGTGGGGGGGGCTTATCCTAATTTGAGTAACTGGGGGCTTAAACCAAACCCCAAAGTGGGTACCCTTTTCTGTGGAGGAGTGTTTTGGGGGTTTGCATGTCATAAGGTGAATCTGGGGACAAATTTGGCCTTTTCTGTGCATGTCACCTTTTGATTCCCATGTCTAGTTTCAAAATATTTTCATTTATCAGTTTGAATTTTTATACTCTGTCTGTGTATCATTGTTATAGTTAAGGTCTTTATAACCTGCCTCTTTATGTTCTTGTTATGGGTGCTGATTAATGTGGGTAACGAGAACCTAGGCCCTGACTTATATTAATGAAGACCCAAGTCTTAAGTCATACATTAACTTGGGTCTGAATCCCTCTTAGAGCTCAGATCTAAGTTAGAGCTTGGGTCTTAGGTTTGATCTCATTGGGAAATAGACCTAGTAGTGGATCAAAATATACTTTAATAACTTTTGGGGCATAGTTTCAAATTGATCTCTAGAATGGTCGGAATAATCAATGGCTCTAACAACAATACATACACATTCCTGTTTTCTTATAGTCCTACTAACATTTGTCATTTTCCCTTTTTTTGATTTTGCCAGTTTTGGATGTTAGATTGAACTTTATAGTTGTTTTATTTGCATTTCTCTAATAGTGATTTGGAACATTTTTTCATATGGCTCTTGATAGTTTGGGTTTTTTCTTTTGAGAAATGATTACATCCTTTGATCATTTATCAATTGGAGAATAGCTTTTATTCTTATAAATGTGAATCAGTTATATCTATATCAATATCAATATTGATATATCTATCTATATGTCATCAGATTAACTTGTTAATAAATTCAAAGGTAATGATTCCCTCCTTAGTTATATTGTTTTTGTTTATGCAAAAACTGTGTTTAATTTTATGTGATCAAAATTGTCCATTTACTCTTCTGTTTTCCTCTCTATCCCTTATTTGTTCATGAATTCTTTGTCTACCAATAGGTCTACAAAGTAATTTCTTCTTCATTCCTCTAGTTTATTTATGATGTAACCTTTTGTATCTAATTCAAGTATCCATTTGGAGTCAGTCTTGGTATATGGTATGAGATATTGGTCTACACCTAATTTCTGTCAAAATCTACTTCATAATACTACCTTTAATTGAAATGATGTTATAAGACTTCCCCATATTTGTTACTACTGGGTCAAAAATATTTGAAGTCCTTTGATTTGTGATCTGGAGTGCCAAAGTATGGAAGAGAAGTCAATGATAATGTCATAATACTGAGGGAAATTTGCAAAGACTTGCCATCTAGTTCCAGCTCCAGCACAGATTAATACTAAGAAGAGCAACCAACATTATGATTCTTGAGTTTGATAACCATATCTTCATCTAGAAGGTAAAGTTCAGCTATATAATCTTGGTATCACTGGAAAACACAAGATAACTGATAGAAATCTACACCAATTTAGGTATGAAAAAGTAGGTCTTCTAGACTGTATAGTAACACAAATAAATGCATCAGGGACCACCACAAAAATACATTGCAGTCATTTGCTGCCCATAGGGAAACTTGTTGTTGTTAGTCTTTTGTTCTCGAAGAGGACCATGATATTGGGAGGTGATGTCATAACTTGCATTGAATTGGATTTAAATGAGGGAGGGCTGTGCAAAGTCACTAGCCTCACACTCTCTCCTCCAGAGCCATCTGGGTCCAGTGGCAAGATATCTATTAAGAGGACTGGAGATGGCCCTGGATGTTTAATTCAATCAGTGTTAAGTGACTTGCCTAGGGTCACACAGCTAGGAAGTGTCAAGTGTCTGAGGTCAAATTTGAACTCAGGTCCTCCTGACTTCAGGGCCAGGGCTCTATCCACTGTGCCACCTAGCTGCCCCATAGGGAAACTTATGGGAGCACCAACTGAAGAGGTACCCAAGAATGCAGAAACACCAAGGAATCAATTCAAACAAATGGGGGAAGTTCAATGTGTAGGTATCATGGACCAGAATTATGATGAAGGTGAAACTCAACCTGTATATACTAATAAAGAACATGGAAAGCCAAGCAGAGGTGCTAAGCCTTGATGAAGCATCTCCTGTCCTGCTCTATTCCTATAGAAAGTGGCCATGTATGGCACCTATCCCCTGATAGGTACTAGATAGCCCCTAGGTTGCTCAGGTGTCCATGAGGTCAGAACTTAGGCTCCTGTTCTCTGCCACTTGAAGGAGAAGTAAGATGACTTGTAAAAATCTCATCAGATTCTCCCTATTCCTATGGCACTACATAACACTCAGTCCACCAATTGCTCATACATAACCATAATATGCCTCTAGTGTTCACTCTTCAGTGTCATCTCCCATGCAAGGTGAGGGCAAAACTTCTACCTACAGTCCCCTTCTTCCAAGATACAACCAGCACTGATAATCACTACCACCACTGATAATCACTCCCCCTTTCTCTTTTAAAAAAATCTTTCTTATCTTCATCTTGTGACAGACATGCCCTCTAGGTGAATATCATTAATTTTTCTCTTTCACCAGAATAGGTGGCTCTCACTCTATGTTATATATTATATACTATATGTTATACATTCACATACAAATATATGATAAATGTATATATAAGCATATAAATCATGCCAAGTTGGTAACTATACTTCAAAAATTCCATAGAAATTCAAAGAATAAGGTTTACCTGGAGATAAGTTTCCATGTGGCTACCATTAATTATCTGGCTCAGTCAGGACTGGAAGTCAGGAGATTTGTGTTACCATCCTTTCCTTGCCACTCACCTGTTATATAACCATAGACAAGTCACTTGGCCTTTCTGGGCCCCAATTGCCTTAACTGTAAAATTAAGGGTTTGGATAAATGATTTGTAAAAGCCTTTTCAACTTTGATATTGTATGATTCCATGCTTCTTATTTGGTCTAGAGGGGACAGGACAAGTGAACTTTGATGGAAATGATAAAGGAAAGTTTGGGCTGGCAGGTATGGATGAGATGCCACAATAAGGCATAAGACTTTGACATTGAAGGGGTTACATGAGGTTCCTGAGCACCCAAAGTTTTAGGAAGGGAGGATCTTACATGTTGCTGAGGCCCAGCTCTCAACTTACAAAATGATGTCATCTATGGGACCCAATGTTATAGAAAAGGCTGTTCAGTCACCATCAAGTTGTTTTCTTTTTTTTCTAATTTAGAGTTTTATTTTATTTTTCCCCCAATTACATGTAAAAACAATTTTCAACATCCATTTTTAAAACTTTGTGTTCCAAATTCTTTTCCTCCCTCCCTCTCCAGCCCCCCTAATACACGCAAGCAATTCAGTATAAGTTATACATATGTAGTCATGAAAGACATTTCCATATTAGTCAGGTTGTAAAAGAGAACAGACAAAAAATCTTAAGAAAGAGAAACTAAAAAAATTATGCATCTATCTGTATTTAGATGCCATCAATTCTTTCTCTGGAGATGGATCGCATTTTTCATAAGTCCATCAGAGTTGTCTTGGATCATTGTACTGCTAAGAACAGTCAAATCATTCACAGCTGGTCATCTTATGATATCGCTGTTACTTTGTATACAGTACATTTCACTTTGTATCAGCTTATGTAAGTCTTACCAGGTTTTTCTGAGAGTATCCTGCTCATAATTTCTTATAGCACATTAGTGTTCCATCATAATCTCATCCCACAATTTGTTCAGCCATTCCCCAATTGATGCATCAAGTTTTCAAAGGAAAGGTGGAGTGACCTATGAGTTGGAGGCTATGAAATAGAATAATTGCTGCAGCTTTTCATTTGTAGTCCAAACTTCCCATGGCTAATAGGCATGCTTGGGTTCCTAAGCTAAATACTTTCAGGTGCTCGGGGAAAGGATGCAGAATGAGAAAGAGAAATATTTCAGCACAGGGACTGAGCCTGGAAAGAGCCATTGGACAGAGGTAGACCTGGGAAAAAGCAGCCTCTGTAGGGGAAGTATCACAAATAGGACCCAGCCTTGCCTTGAATCCATAGATCTTTGAAGGTCTGTTCCCTTTATTAGACTCCAGCTTTCAGAGCTTATCTACTTACTCTGTTCTCTCCCTTTCCCTCTTCCTTTTCACACCTCTAGGACTTAGCTAGTTTATTGATGATCATGATTCAAAACTGATAACCTAAATTTTATATCTCTGTGCTGCTATTCTCTGGAATTGTCCTCCAAAAAGGGGGAGGAAAGTGCAAAAAACTATCCCTACAATTGACTTGCATTTTTATAGGCCAGCACAGAGTACTTCCAACCCATAACAGTTTGAGGCAATCAATTCATCTTCAGTTGATGAAATAGATGGCGTTTATAGTATTCCTTGCTTTATTAGAAATTGCTTTATGTATGTTATCTCATTCGATCCTCACAATAATCCTGTGAGGTAGTTATTATTATTATCCCCATTTTGCAGATGATGAAACTGAAGCCTTGGGTCACATAGCTAATAAAAGTAAAAGACAGGATTTAAATTCAGATTTAGGATTCTTAATTCCAAGTCTTGTGTTCCATCCACTATTCAATTCTGCCCCTCCACCAAAGGCTCATCACCTTGTCTTCTCGTGCATTTAATTAATAAATCCCGGGGCAGCTAGGTAGCGCAGTGGATAGAGCACCGGCCCTGGAGTCAGGAGTACCTGAGTTCAAATCCGGCCTCAGACACTTAACACTTACTAGCTGTGTGACCCTGGGCAAGTCACTTAACCCCAATTGCCTCACTAAAAAAAAAAAAAATTAAAAAAAAATCCCCCTGATAATCCCCTACATAAGAAAAAGTATTCTTGCTAGTAGACCCATTTGGAAGTGATTTGGTCAAGAAGTGGATAACTACCATGTTTTACTGCCTTCCTCTTTGGGGTGATAAATATAATTAAAACAGAAACAGGGAGGGAAAAGAAAATTTGGTACAAATGTGAGGATACAGTTTTCTTTGGGTAGAAAATAGCTTCAAGGTTACATATCTCACTTCCATGAAACTGTCCCTGATTACCCACTGAAAGTGATCTTTGCCTCTTTTGAACTCTCATACTTTTATGATCTCTGTAAGATGAACACATCTTACACTTATAATTTAATGATTCAATTTTAGTTACATTTTAGGTATATATGTCTTGTCTTCTCAGCTCTACTATAAGCCAGACTCTTTATCTTGTAATTCTTTGTATTTCTAATAATTCTTAGAACAATGTACTAAATTTAATATGACCTCAACAAATGTTTTGATTGATAGATATACCAGAAAACAATATTTTCTTTAGGTGCTTTGCATATTTGGTATTTGGCTGCAACATCAAGGGCTTTTTTTCTTATTCTCCAGTGTATTCATTAACTAAAATGTCCTCAAGAAGACTCATAGACACACTGCATTTTATAGCTAGCAGGGATGTAAGATGTATTCAATGGTAATTTTGATGGCTGAAAGAAGACCCACAATTTCAAAATTGAGTCCCACAAGTTATCTTTGCTTCTGGGTCTGTAGTGTTATTTATGTATAATTTGTGTATATATGCATATATGTATATGTCTCTAATGCAGAAATATCTATGTACATATTTTATCTGGATCTGTGATTTCATCAGTATGAGAGAACTCCTGGCATGGAAAATCCCTCCAATAATACAGATCAGCAGCTCATCTTTCTCTTTGAATCTGGGAAAGTTGCTGAAGATACTGACAGGTTAAGTGATTTACCCATGGTCACATAGCTAGTAAGTGTCAGAGGTCAAACTTCAGTCCAGGTCTTCCTGATTCTCAGATTGGTCCTCTGTTACTGCTTTTTCATATGTCTTTCTGTCTGTCTGTCTATCTATCTATCTATCTATCTATCTATCTATCTATCCATCTATCTATATCATAATAAGTAGCTTTCAGAGGAAGTATTTCTACTAAGTATGGCTGTCTAAGGAAGAGTGGAAGGGACGGAGGGAGGAAGGCTTCTCAAATTATCAAACTATGTATGACCCTTGGTTTTATTGGTTTTATATTGGAATACTCATTTTATCTAAACACAGGTCAGGCTGTCTGGATAGAATGTCCATAAAAACTAAAACCCCAATGTGAAAATTTTCCTTAAGGTCAGGGTAATTTACAGTCTGTCCAGAGAAGCTTTTAGGGATGTAGAATGTGACTATAATCCTCAATGCAATCTCATCACACATGCCTCCTATTAGACATTGATTTTGGCACTGTTCCTTCAGGTAGAAAGTGGCTCTGTCAGCACTTGCCATTTCTTTTTTCACAGATAAGTTCCCCCTCTGTCCCCATCCCCCAAGCCCCCAAAGTGGTAATGCCTATTTAAAGCTGCTTTAGGAAAGGTTAAACATAGTGATCATCTTAGTCTCAGTGCCAGAGCTGGCTGGTATTTCCATTTCATACTGTTATACAGACAATTAGTTATCATGGAGAGTTGCAAGTCTTTTTCCAGGTACCATCCGAACAGTGGCACCTGATGCCCTCCAAATGACAGTGAAATGATAATCACATTCAACTGATGAAAATGTAGCCAAACAAATTACTTTGCCTGCATTATTATTGGAGGCTGCTCTTCTCTTCAGCAGTACCTTACAGAACTTCTATTGTATTTTCATAAACAGGGAAAATCACAGTCACTCCAAGCCAGAACCATTTATGAAGCTTGGAGTTTAACCCTGTAAATGCACAGAGAATCAGTTTTCCCACTTTGATCGGCAAACTGTAGAAGACGATTGAACAGGCAATCTTCTTAGACTTAATTGGTGCTTCGCTACTCCCCACACTATACCAAACTTTTGATTGTGCCCAATAATCACAGGGCAATGTAGTGTAGTGATAGACAGCTGGCCTCAGCCATTTGTGGTGGTCAGGGATTGGGTCTCACCTATGAAATAAACTGACTGTATCCCTGTAACTTCTCAGTTCTCCAGGAGATTATACATTATATAAAAGTTGCTGGTCTTCATTGGTAGAGGTAGTCCCTCACCTTATATAGATGAAAACATAGGCCCAGTCAAAACATAACAATAATAATAAGAGAAATACTAGTTCATACTTATGTAGTACTTTAAAATTTATATACATGATCTCGTTTGATCATCACTATAAACCTGTAAAGTAGATGATATTATTTTCCCTATTTCATGGATGAAGAAACTGAGGCTCAGTGGTATAAAGTGACTTGCCCAAGGTCACATGGCTACTAATTATTTGAGGCAGGATTTGAACCCAGATCTTCTTAACTTTGGGTTGAATAAAATAGAAAAAATATAAAACAGCTTACACTTTAGGGTTTGCGAAGTCCCTTACATATATACCATCTTATATGATCTTCAAATAAAAGAATATTAGTGCTGGATAACCCTGAAGTCCAGATTATCTGAAGTCCAGATATGTAAAACAATTTCCCCAAAGTCAATCCAGGTAATTACTTTCAGAATCAGTACTTGGACCCATGTCTTTTAACTCCCAATCCTGGACTCCTTCCAGTTCACCAAGCTGTTGTTCATTTAGAAGAATTAAACAGTACAATAAGTCAAAAATTTATGGTTTCTTTTCCTTGGGTTATTATGATCATTGGTACAGATTGCAACTCTTATGCCTGAGTAGACAGTCTTGCTGAGTTGCAATCGTTGAAAAAAGTGAGGTTGTGATTTTCCCTACTCATCACAGGAGAGACCAATATTCCATTACCCTTAGAGAGTGTAATCCTTCATTAAATCATAGAACATAAGTTAGAAGAGACTTTCAAGGCCACTAATCCAATTGATATCTGAGCAGGAATCCCCTCTAAACCATTCCCAAGAAGCAGTTCTTAGTGTCCTGCCTCTTCTTGAAGACTTTCAGTAATGAGGAGCTCATTAGTTCAAGTCATATGAATTCAAGTCGACTTTTGATCAGCTCTAACTGCAAGAAATATTTTCCTTTTATTAAGCCCAAATCAGCCTCTCTTCAACTTCCATCCTTTGCTTCTATTTGTTCCCATTTATACCTAATAAGTCATACGACAGCCCTTAGAACACTTGAATACAGTTCTGGTGCCCCTGATAAGCCTCTTCTTCTACAGGCTAAAAACCAGTTTCTCCAGATAACTCTTGCATGACATGGTTTCAAGTCCTCTCATTGTTCTGTTTATCATGCTCTCATTGCATTTTAGCTTGTGAAAGTCCTCCATAAAATGTGCCATGTAGAACAGAACATAGTATTTCAGATATGATCTGACTTAAGGAGAATCAAGTGGAGCCTTCATTATGTACGTTAGGTTTCCATTGATGCAGTACAACATAACAATAACAGGGACTGGATTTTTTTCTCTCCCTAGTGGATGGCAACACTGGGGGGAGGGGGGGTGAACTTGCCTACTACCTTCCCTCATCCATCTCTTTTCTTTTAATAACATAGGAACCCATACCAGATAACTCGAATACTTTCACTATAAATTGAGATATACTCCTAGGGTTCTGGGAGACTTACCCAAGTTGATACTAGCAATGGAGATTGTCTTAGATGTGTGAGGGGCAAGATATGTCTCTATTCTTTAAAGTGTCACGTGAGATCATAAAGTAATGGGAACCATAATATGTAGGAAGACTTTAATGTGTCAGACTGATGGTACACTCATGTAAACATGTTTTTTCAACTGAAACAAAGTCAGCCTTGATAGAAATTCTGAACCACTTCTCTTCACAAGACCTGTAGTATAGAGTTGTTTCCCTAGGAAAGGGAATGATTGATCCCAACTATTAGGAGCTACACAGGACTATAAGAAAATCAATGTGCTATAGAGGTGTTTGGTCCATTTTAATTTTAAGGGAATTTATTACTTGAGTAAAACTTACCATTTTCTGTTCTAAACTATTTATTCTTTTTCCAATTTTTTCCTCCAGAGCTTTAATTTTATTTTTTATTAATCAAAAATTGTTAATCACTATACTAAGTTCTGTACTGGGCACTTTACTAGGTGTTGAGGATACAAATACAAAGAATTAAACAATCTCTACTTAGGACACTTTTTTTTCCTCTGAAGATCTACTTGTACTTGTGAAGTTCTTTTCTTCTTCTGAGTTTACTCCTTGGGAATCTTTCAGTCCACAGTCTTTCTTTCTGTGCATGGCATTTTATTCTCTTCATATCTCCAGCCTCATTGTCTGGTCAGGGGCTTTTGCTTGGGTCAGACTCAGCTCTTGTAAACTTAGATGGTATAGACATGCTCTGGAGGCTAAAAGTAGATTAAGTCCTTCTGTAGGAATTGTCTCACCTTGTCTCTTGCTGCCATTCAAGCCCAGACTGTGGGATGCTAAGTTCAGCAAGGGTTGCCTGTATGCTAGGTAAAGTGCAGGCTAGGAGTCTTTCTCCATCTAGGGTTCCAGGGCCACTCCAGGCTGTGCACTGCTCAGGGTCTTTATCTTGATTGGACTATAGAGTTGCCCTGCATGGGAGACTGAACTGCTTCTCACTGTACCTTTCACCTACCCTGACTTGTATCCATTTAGGGCTTCAAAAGGCTTCTAGCAGTGTGTGTGTGTGTGTGTGTGTGTGTGTGTGTGTGTGTGTGTGTGTGTGTGTGTGTGCGCGCGTGCACACACGCACAGTTCTTTACTAGATAGAGGAGTTTGTAGCTAATTTTCTTTGGCTTCATCATTATTTATTCTGGTTTATTTATAGTGCTTTATGAGGGTGTCTGTGAGGGATTTGGGTGTTTTTAGGACCTGACATGCCACCACTTTTCATCCTTATCCCTATTCTTTTATTTAATATATTCTAGGTGTTTATGTAGTTCTCGTGGAAAAATCCATTATTTTTGAATCTCTGCTTACAGTTGATATGGAATTTCTTTCTCCTTCTAAGTTGGACACTTGCATTGATTATAATTCCTTACAGTGTTCTGTATCTTCTGATATTTATTCATCCCTCCATTTTTGGTTTCTGAACTGATGCTTTATGCCAGGTGGGTGGAGTGGTCATCTCAGCTGTTTCAACCTTGGTCACCTCAGTTCCTACAAAGACCTCTGGGCTAGATCCTTCCCCTTGAATCTTGGAGGTCCAAAGTGGGATCTTCAGAGAAACGTATGGCATCTCAGGAACGAGTGCTAGTTCCCAGCTCTATTCTGTGTTCTGCTTCTGAGAATGATCTCAAATGAAGGCATGTGGCACTGGTTGCTACCATTTTCAGTCATTTTGGAGATCCTCAGCGGTGGGTTCTGACTAACCTAGGTCTTTCTTGGAGGAGCCCTCTGATCTCATTCTCTTAAATACAGAACCTTGCAGACTACATATCCTTTGAAAATGAAAGCCCACGGGATTTATGAGGTGTTCATGGTTTAGATTAAATATATTAGAAAGAATCTGATCTTAGAGATTTCATCATTTTTTTTGCTGTCTCAGTATACAACGTGCAGGGGACAACTAAGTCCCCAGTCATATGCGTGCACACCCCATGCCTTAATTACAATAAGGGGAAAGAACTGCAGTGCTAAAAGAGTACAAGATCCACATTTACCCATTCATTTTTTTAACTCTCAGACCATTCCAAAAACATTGCTTTGAGCTCAGGGTCAGACATTGTTAGCACTCTCAAAATACACCTAAAACATATAATGATACCTCCAGATCTCCCACATACATGCTTCCTCTCTAAATAGCACCTCCCAACATATGTTATGGAGGTTCTCACGCTCTGCACTTTTCCCCTACACACTGAAAACCATCACTGCTTCTCCTCTCCCTTGTTAACATCCCTTAGACCAGCTTCCAACCATTTCACTGCTGAGTATACCAGTAATCTGGCCACTGACACCCATAACTATTTCTCTTGGAATTGTAATGATTTGCCTTCCTTTCCAGTAGCAACTGCCAATACCTAGGGTTGGGGACAAGATCACTGAACTCAAATGACAATCTGTATATCTGTCTTCACTCTTTTTTTTTTTTTTTAGTGAAGCAATTGGGGTTAAGTGATTTGCCCAGTCACACAGCTAGTAAGTGTTAAGTGTCTGAGGCCGGATTTGAACTCAGGTGCTCTTGACTCCAGGGCCAGTGCTCTATCCACTGCACCACCTCGCTACTCCTCTGTCTTCACTCTTAATCCCACAGTGCTGTAAGCACCTGAATACATGGATACATTAATAACCACTTTGTAAATAGAACTGCTTATCCAATTCTAAATCTATTAAACAGTATTATCATCTAACCTCTACCTCTTTATCATGTCTATAAATATCATTTATGCAAAAGCCTTGTTAAAATTCTGGAATACTATCTCTACAGCTTTTTCCTGAACAAGTCATCCAGTCTACTCATCCAGCCAAAAAGAAAAAAAAAAGAAAAAGAAACTTTAAAGCTGCATTATGACAAATAAGCTTGCTTCCATACTTTTTCATATCTGCCTGAAACATACACAAACCAACTGATAATAAACAAGGTAACTATATCAACCTATGATTGAATTTGATTTGTTGAAACTTCACATTATATTAAAGGCAAATTTCATTTTACCTCCTAAATGTACTTCTGAGCAGTGGTATGTAAATCAAGTTATATTTACAATCCATTAAGATCACTGTTTTCAGGAACCTTGCAGGGAAACACTTTTGTAAATTGGAAAATCCTTTCACCATGTGATTATCACTTTCTAGTTAAAAAATTCGCTAACAGGTGGAATATTTTCTTAAAGTAAGATACATACTTATCATTAATCAGCTTCATTTTCCAACATTGTCAGAATTTGGAAATCCCTCTATGGGTTTATACATTGAATAGAAATGTACTATCATAATAAAGCAGCCATAAAAGAAGAGGGCTTGTTTTGTACCCAAAGGTTGCCAAGAGAGAATTGGAGTGAAATGAAGGTACAATTCATTATTACCACTTGATTCTTCAAAACTCTTTCATACTTGGATTGATTTGTGATCTCATTAATATAAGTACCCTTTCCTATGATGGTGATTGTAGACCATACCTTCTTCTCCATGTTTTTCTCCAAATCCTCCACTATGGATCCAGTCAGGGTGTTACAAGTTTTTTTGTTCTTGTAATATTTTAGTGCTGCCATTGCAAAACTAGGGGAGGCTTATCTATCCCTCAGTCTCCATGTACATGATTGGACCACTTTAGGATCATAGGGTGATTGATTTAGAGGTGAATGAGATCTCAGAGATTAGTTAGCTCAGACCCCTCATTTTACAGTGCTGGTCTTAGAGTCATATCCTAATTACTATTCATTCCTTGGACACTCAATACCTGTGCAACCCTGGGCAACTCATTTAAATTCTCTTAACCTCATTTCCTTAACTGTAAAAACAGGAATAAGAAGAACACTTAACAGAGTTGTTGTGGGCGCTGTATAAATGTTAGCTATTATTGTCAGATATGACTTAACTGAGACTCCTAAAGGTGATGTGACTTGTCCCAAGGTTACATTTGTGGGGTCCAATCTTGTCTAATCAACAATAAAAGAAACTGAGGCAAAGCTCTGAGTCAGTAGCACTTTATTAAAGGTCCATGATCCCTTCTAGTGAAGTGGACTTCAGATCTTCCTCATAGTCTGAGATACCCTCTTCCTAGCTTTAGTTTTATTGTGCTTGATATCCAGATGTTACAGAAGAGGCCAGGAAAAATATATGGCCTCATTGGTTGATAGACCTATATCTTGACCTTCCAGGTGACTTTTTGGCTCATGCTTACAATAGATTAGCTGGCAGAGGATATCCAAATATGGGCAAAGCTGATGGTCTTTCATTGGCCTCATGTTGGGCAATAGAGATTCACAGATAGCTCCTACAAACAGGGTCATTCATTCATCAGGTATTCATAGGACTTGTTGGCCAAATGCCATAAGACTGCTTTCCAAGGGATAACAAGGTTAGAGGTACAATTCAAAAAATAGCTGAGGGACTTTCCATGTCATTGAGTTACCCCCTCCCCTCCCCACACTGAGCTTAATCATTTACTCATCAGGCATTGGTTAACAAGTGGATTCACTAGATTGACAATCATTACTCTTTGTTTTGTTTTGTTTTTGTTTTTCCTTTTTCTTTTTTGCGGGGCAATAAGGGTTAAGTGACTTTGCCCAAGGTCACACAGCTAGTAAGTGTCTGAGGCTGGACTTGAACTCAGGTCCTCCTGAATCCAGAGCTGGTGCTTTATACACTGCACCACCTAGCTGCCCAACAGTCATTATTCTTAAAGAACCAAACTCAATTGAATAATACTAATTGGAAATAAACTGGAAGTTTAAATAAAATAGAGCCCTAAATTAATCATTTTCCACATACTGGTCATAAGTGGCAGAGTGAAACTGAAACCCAGGTCCTCTGTCTCTAGATGTCTTTGATGTTTCTTCTTATAGATGATTGCAATGTATCTTAAACACTCTATAGCCCATGTGTTAGATTTGATTCTATCTATTCCTAAAATTATTCAGTTTTGGAACTAGAAGGGGGTTTAGAGATTATCTAGCCCAGTTGTTTTCTTATATAAAAAGGGACAGAGAGACTGAAATTTTCTGGAGGTCATATCGCTTGTTAGTGGAGGAGTGGAATTAGAATCCAGGTCTTTAGGACTCCCAGTTGACTATCTCTCCATATTGTTTCTAAAAGAATCACAGAATTTGGGAGTTGGAACTTCAGTGGTTATCTACCCCAACCCATACCTGAGAGGAATCCTCATTAGAATATATCTGAAAAGAGTTCATCTAGTGTCTCTACCTTCATGATCTCATTGCTTTGAATTCAACACAATTCAATTCAATCCAACCAACATTTATTAAGCATTCACATGTACAAGGAGAGTATCATACTCCAATACTCCAAAGACAAAATCAAAATAGTCCCTGTGCTCCAGTGGTTTATACACTACTGAAAAAGCCAACATGCACACACACACACACACACACACACACACATAAATGCAAGGGTCACAGATTTAGGGCTACAAGAGACTATTGTGGACATCAAGTCAAACCCCACCCCTGATTTTACAGATGAGCAAACTAAGGTCCAGAGGAGTTAAGTGATTTGTCCAAAGTTGTTGTTTGTCCTTTTCAAAGAGAACCGATGACATCATGGGGTGAAGTACTGTCTCAAGAGTAAATTGAATTTAAGCAAGGCAGAGTTGCACAAAGTCATCAGCCTCGCTCTCTCTTCCAGAGTCATTGAAATCCAGTGGCAAGACAGACATCAGGATGACACATAATGGCCCAGGATGCAGTGGATAACCTTGGCATCTTCCATGTCTGCCCAAGCTCTAAGTGCTCCTCAGCACCTGCTTCAGCCTTCAAGGCCTTTGGAATAAATTGTTTTCATCCACCCATTTTGCCAGGGGATGTCTTCACATGCTTGGGTAGACATTGTCCTAAGTCACCGAAGTGTTTGAGGCCTGGGGGTTACCCCCAACCTATTTTAGCCTGTCTACTGAGATGCTTTTTACCAGGGTGTGACTCTGTACATACTACAGCTTCTTGGAGCCACAAGTGAGAGTCTGAGAGTCACATAGACTCTGGAGGAGCAGAATGGATGAGCATCCCTCTCAAAAATTTCACAGATAGTAAATAGAGAGTTAGAAGTGTAACCCAGAGTCTCTGAGGTCAAATCCAGACCTTTTACCATTGTATATTACATTGCTTTACCTTTATCCAAGTCATTAATCTGGCATTTAAGGTCTTCTACAATCTTGCTTCAATCTACCTTTCTATCCTTTTTTCAAATAACTCCCCATCACACAGAATGTGTTCCAGTCAAACTAGAAAACTAACAAATTTAACATGCTGTAATCTACCTCTGAGGCAGCCTGGCTAGATGAGGTCTCTTCCTTCAGAGGGAGGAGAGGAAGGGTAAATTTCACCACCACCATCACCACCATCAACCACAGCAGCATCAATAATAACAACTAGAATGGTTGATGAAAACCCCAGTGTAATCCCTGACCCCAGAGGAATGTTAACCTTCCTGTGTGAATCTTTATCTACCTTATTCATGACTGGCATATTCAAAAAAGGGCTGAGGGTCTTATCTTGGATGAGGGTTTCTTAACCCTTTAGCAATTAGGTGAAACCTCTGGACCTTTTCCAGGATAACGTTTTTAAACAAGTGAAGGAAATGCTTCATTTCAGTTAGATATTAGTGGAGATAAAGATGTAATTTTTTTCCTATCCCAGTTCATGATTGTTCCCTCCCTAAAATCCATCCACAGAACTCTTTAGGGTTTATGGACTCCAGGTTACAAACCCCTCCCTAGATGGTACATTTGGGGAAAAAAATCCAATTACTTTGCCTTCATGAGCATAAAACAATGCTAGTCCAAAACACTGATTTAGTTTGCAGTTCTGATTATGGATGTCTTTGAGGGTTATTTGAGAATTGAAAGAGCAATAATTGGATAGGGATTAATACAAGCTTCATAAAGGAGGTGACATTTCAATTGATTCTTTTTTTTTAGTGAAGCAATTGGGGTTAAGTGACTTGTCCAGGGTCACACAGCTAGTAAGTATTAAGTGTCTGAGGCCAGATTTGAACTCAGGTACTCCTGACTCCAGGGCCAGTGCTCTATCCACCTAGCTGCCCCTCAATTGATTCTTGAAGGAAGATAAGGTTTCTGAAATGCAGAGATGTAAAAGGAGATATTCCAGGCATGGGGAATGGTTTGTGGGAATGCCTTTCCTATGCTTCTCTACCCAATCAAATCCTAACCCATCCTTGAAGACCTAGTTCATAGCCTTCTCCATAAAACTTCCCTTCACCAGTCTGAAGGGCTCTCCCTCTCGTCCATCCTCTTATAGCATGTATTGTCTATACAATTCACTGCATTTAATCACAGATTGTCTAGTGACAACTTCAGTTTTGACTGGAACTGTCATTTAGATATTTTCTTCTCGTCTAACTTTTCCAGGATTTATGTTGGTCTCTCCACTGAGATTGCAATACAAGTTCCATGGCTTTACGAACCTGGCCTTATATTTTTCAGGTTCCCCAATGTTTATTGCACACTTTTTGAACCTGACTAAAGCAGAGGATCAATGATGTCAAGGTCATGGCCTTGATGTTCATCTGGGCCTGTCGGTGCCTTTTGTACTCTCCCATGACATTCATTAACATTTATTTAGCTCTGATTAATGCTTGCTATAGATCACAAAGGAAGTCATGGAAGAGGGCAGATGAGCCAACACGTGTCCATCACCACTACTGAAAATACAACTCAAATCACACACTTCACTGGTGGCTCATCAGTGGTATATCTCCAAAGATACCTTTACAGGAAAACAAAAGAATTTCAAACCACTGCCTAGTTTTATCTATACAATGTCCCTGCATAAATTCCAAAAGCCACTAGGGAGTGCTATCATTCTGTCTTGGGCTAACATTTCTGACCCAGCTCAGGAAACCTGCATTTTTCATCTGTGACTGTGCAGCAAAATATACAAATCTTCCCTTAGCCGATTTAGATGCATTATGGTGCTGTGGGAAACTAACATTCTCTTGTCCTTTTGTAGAGATTAATTACTTTGCAACATTTATGTGATTATACAAAAAAATTCATTTAAACAAGCCATGTTTAAAACTCCGAAGATATACATTATGGGCATAAATAAATAATTTTAACATGGGGAGGGGTCAAAATCGGCTTATTTAGTGGTAGGAAGAGTGTGAATTAGACAATAATCAAGTCTAAAGTTCCCTGTTAATGGAAAGAACAATCACAAAACAGGCCGAGGTACAATTGGCCCAGAGAGGAAGGAGGCCCGCTGACTTTGGCAGACAAGATGTCTTGACAGTGGGTGGTCCTCACATTTCTGCAGTAACATTTCACTCCCAGTGCCTTATTTCTCCAGGCCAAGGCTGCGGCAGGCTGCACTTATTTTCTCCTTCCTTTCCCAAGACTAGCGGTGAACCTAATCTGTGATTTAGACTATTCTTAATATGAAGCCAAGGACTGACTTGGTCCATCCACACAGATCCCAATACTCTCATGTCTTAGTTTTTATTATTGTTTAGTCATTTCCAGTTGTGTCTGACTCTTCATGACCTTTTTTGAGATTTTCTTGGCAAAGATACTAGAGTGGTTTGACATTTCCTTCTCCAGCTCATCTTACAGATGAGGAAACTTAGGCAAACAGGGTTAAGTGACTTACTCAGGGTCACACAGCTAGTTAGTGTCTGAGGCCACATTTGAGCTCAGGAAAATGAGTCTTCCTGACTCCAGGCCCAGCACTCTATCCACTACACCACTCAGTTACCCCTTTCATATCTTAGTAGGAAAATTTATAAACTGCTCTACCTACTCCCCCACATAATTCACTGAAGATGGCCCTTTGAGGACAGACCCACTTCCTCCTTGGACTCTGCACTCAGAGCTTTCCTAGGTTGTTAGGACCCCAGGATCATAGATTTAAAGTTGCAAGGAACATCAAGGACCATCTAATCTATCACCTCTGTGTTTCATCTAAGGAGCCTGGGGTTCAGAGAGGCTAAAATGACTTCAACTAGGTCACACATGGAGTAAGCCACGTGGCCAAATTACTTAGCGATTTATATGCATAAATGTGGAGAAAAAGAAAATGCACTCTAAGAGGCTAAATCAAAAAAGCTACCTGAGGTGGCAGGTATTCCCATTTCTTTTCCTTTGCTATCATAATCCTTGAAGACCAAAGGTCACATCATCACAGGCAGCATTGGAGCAGGACTTTGTTGGAGGGTGACTGATAATAGAACCTGAGACTCTAGTCTCAGCAGCATCATTTGATAATTAGCTATGACCAGTGCACCAGCCAATAATTCAATTCTGCAGCAACATTTCACTCCTAGTGCCTTATTTCTCCAGGTCAAGGCATGATATGCATTATTTCAAAGACAGCAAAAGAAGCAGAGATAGTCTCTCCTTGGACACTGTGAATCCCTTCAGGCTCAAGGCCACATCTTTAATGAATCAGGACTTTCTGCACTAAAATGGAGGTATCAGAGTGGAGAGAAAAGAAGAAAGGCCTGTTTCAAATATACTTCCTGATGAGAACCAGGTCTCCCACACCCCCAAAATGGTCAGAAAAATGGTGAACTTAGTCACCAAGCATAATGTTAAAGGAGTCTCCTAGGAGACGAGCCCATCCGGATTCAACCCTTAGTCACCATAGCCAGCCTGCCAACTTCTGGGCCTGTTTATTCCTTTGAAATGTTGCATGATGATAATAATAAACGTGCACATTTATATAACATTTTGTAGTTTAAAAAGCTCTTTCTTCAAAATTCTGTAAGGCAGATAGTTTAGGTATTGCTATCATTTTATTTTTTCTTTGTTTCATGGCTTGTCATGGTTAAAGAATTGATTATCAAGCAACAAGTCGGTTCATAACGGGCCTCTCCTTAAGTAGGTAGGCTGTCCCTCAGGAATCAGACAATCTGTAAAATCTCCATTTCACAGATGAAAAAACTGAGACTCAGAAGGCGACTTATCCAAGGTCACATATATAGGAGGTACCAGAATTGGGACATGGAAAAAAAAAAATGTCTCTTCCCTCCTCCTCCTCCAGAACAGAAAAGAGGGGAGGGGAGGGGGGAGGAGTTAATTCATGCTGAAATATTAATGACCCACAACTCTTATCCATCCCAGAATGATATTCATCTTGAAAAGTATGTGCTCAAACTTCATGCTAACCAATGAGGAGGGTACTTGGATACAGCAGGCTTCCTGATATGACAGCATTCAAGGACCATCTATTTTGCCTATATATAAACTCAACCTTAACATCAAAGTGGCACTGAATAGTAGTTACAGTATTTACATAAGAATCAGCTAAATCTGGGTTCAAGTTCTGCCTCAAGTCCTGAGGCAGCTATGTAGCTCAGTGGATAAAGCACTAGATCTCACGTCAGGAAGATCAGAGTTCAAATCGGGCATAAAGCTCTTACAAGCTGTGTGATCCTGGGCAAGTCACTAAACCTCAGTTTGCCTCAGTTTTCTTCATTATAAAATGGGAATAACAATAGCACCTACCTCCCAGGGTTGTTGTGAGGATCAAATGAGATCATATTTTTAAAGCCTGGCTTACAGTAGGTGCTATAGGGGGCAGCTAGGTGGTACAGTGGATAAAGCACTGGCCCTGGATTCAGGAGGACCTGAGTTCAAATCCAGCCTCAGACACTTGACACTTACTAGCTGTGTGACCCTGGACAAGTCACTTAACCCTCATTTCCCCACCCCCCAAAAAACCCAACAACAACAAAAAACAACCAAATACAGTAGGTGCTATAAAAATGCTTCTTCCCTTCCTCCCCTCTGACATATACTGGAGGCTGGGCAAGTAACTTCTCAGTGCTCCAAGTACTTATTTAAGAATATTGTTTTCAAGAAAGGATCTATATTCGATGAAAAAGTCCTTCCCCAGTAGTTCCTTTTACAAATGAAATCACAGAACTGGTTTAAACAACAACAACAACGACAACAAAACCAAAAAACTGCTTCTTAGACTTTCCATTTTTATTTTTGGAGGCCTATTTTCTTTTTTGGTGAGGCAATGGGGGTTAAGTGACTTGCCCAGGGTCACACAGCTAGTAAGTGTCTGAAGTGAAATTCGAACTCAGGCTCTCCTGACTCCTATTCACTGCACTACCTGGCTGCCCCTCAGACTCTCAATTTTTAATCTGTGGTATGATAGCATTATTGTGAACTGAGAGAGCATGCCAGTGTGGGAGTCAGGAGGGGCCTGAATGCAAATCTTTTGCTTAATCCTGATCCTGGCCATAAGGTCTCAATTTCCTAATCTGTACAAGGAAGGTAGCAATGCTTACCCTTCCTAGCTCCCAGAGCAGTTGTCAGGAAAGTATGTTGTAATGCTTAAAGTCCTATGTAAATGTGGGCTGTGATTATTAGGGATTTTGACTGATGACATAACTACTTAACTCAGCTTCCTCTCTGATGTTGGTTTCACAGGCTCTCACTTTTGATCTCTTCTGACTCAGCAAGGAACTCTTTTTCTAGCCCTATCAACCTCTTTAAATGAAGAAAGTTCATTTAAATTTCTCTTTGGGTATATTTTGCTTGTGGACAAATGTATAAAGTCATGGAATTCAACAAAATGGGACAAAGGCTTCACTAACTAACTCACCGGAGATGGCAGGAAGAGAAAGAACAGATGGTTAATGTGCACTAGTAAAAAGTATGAATCATGCAGCATTATGAGAGAAGTTGAAATGATTGTTTTCAAGCTCATAGAACTTCTGTAACTAACATTTATACAAAGTGTTATCAAGTAGAGGCAGAATAAGTGGTTGAAAAGGCACAGTGGATAGAGTACCAGGCCTAGAGTCAGGAATTCTTACCCTTCTTTGTTCAAATCTGGCCTCAGCTGTGTGGCCAAATCACTTAACCCTTTGTGCCTCAGTTTCCTCATCTGTAAAATGAGCTGAAAAAGGAAATGACAACCCATTCTAGTATCTTTGCCAAGAAAACCCCAAATGAGGTCATGAAGAGTTGGACATGACCGAAGAACAACATATATAAGATATGTAAAATTATGTTTAACAAACATAATGTATATAATATATAATTATGTATAAATTTATTTGTAGATATAATATAAATTTACTTATAAATTTAATTAAAATATAATTGATTAGATATAATTATTTATAATGTATATAGTGCCTATTATGTATAAATCAATATGTGAGGCAGGGTTGCATAGGAGATAGAAGATATATATATAGCATATGTATGCATATATGTATATATATATAAGTGTATATGTATATATGGAGAGAGAGAGAGTTGAATCTGTAAAATGAAGCTGTTTTACTACATAATATCTAAAGATCTTTCTAGCTGCTCTAAATCCTATGATCCAATGCTGAAGGACTTTGAATGATAGTTCAAGGAATTGTGATTCATGTTGACCACTAAAAGGGATCCATGGCATGTTTTTGAATAGACCAGTGATATTTTTTATAAAAATAACCTAATGATATGGTAGAAAATGGACTAGTATAGGGAAAGGCTGAAGCCAGGAAGACTAATAGGCACAAATTATTGTAATAGCCCAATCATGGCCCCTAGAATAGAGTGGTGGCACTGGATGTAGAAAAGAAAGAATGGGCCTGTGAGTCACTAGGGAGAATCAAAAGGACCTGATGGTCCCTTTAGCTGGAAGTGATTTCCCCTACCTCAAGTTTCTCCTAGCATTTTAGATTTTTTTTTTTGGTGAGGCAATTGGGGTTAAGTGACTTGCCCAGGGTCACACAGCTAGTAAGTGTTAAATGTCCAAGGCTGGATTTGAACTCAGGTCCTCCTGACTCTAGGGCCGGTGCTCTATCCACTGCACCACCTAGCTGCCCCTAGATTCCTATTTTGACCTTCTCACATTCTGTTTTCAATTTATAGCTAATTGCATATGTTTCCAGTGCCCTCTGTTGTAATATTGGAATCTCCCTGAAGACAAAGACTGTATCTTTTTGTTCATTTTTCCCAAAGTGTTTCATACATGGTATGGACTTAATAAATGTCATTGAATTAAATTGCATTTACAAGTTGTATATACAGAAAGGAGAGGAAGAATTTAAAGAAAATTCACACTTCTAGCCTCAGTAAGTAGGAGAATGGCAAAACAATCTATTCTCAATTCTTTTTTTTTTCCCCAGGCAATAAGGGTTAAGTAGCTTGCCCAGGGTCACACAGCTAGGAAGTGTCAAGTGTCTGAGGTCAGATCTGAACTCAGGTCCTTCTGAATCCAGGGCCAGTGTTTTATCCACTGCACCATCTAGCTGCCCCAAAACAATTCATTCTCAACTCCTCTCCCCTACCACACACATTTGCCCTCCTGTTTTATCCTCTCAAAAAGGGAAGATTGACTCTTTTCTCTAATTTAAAACCTAAACCCAACCACTTTTATCACAATTTAGGGTTTTGAACCAGAGATTCTGAAGCCTAAAGAGCTCTGTCCTTTCCTTTTCCCTCTGTATATATCAGTCTTCTCAATATTTTTCTGCATATAGTAGGTTTTGGCATTACCCTCATCTTAGTCCATTGCTGGTCTTCAGAGAAAAAAAATGTTTCCTGATTTTAGTCAGACTCCCATGCCAACTCAATGAAAAAAGGAAATCAAACTTTATGGCTATTTCATTGGTGCCTTGAATATTTCAAAGCTTTTTTCCCCCTTTGCTGGGTGGCAAATTTCCAGACAACCAGTTTGGACTTGGCACCTTTACTTATCTATATTCTTTTTGATGATTAAGACATTTAATTACAGAAATATACCACCCATTTAGTGATCATTTTACATTAAGGAATTTTCCAAGCACAAATATAAGGGGAGAACCATGCCATTCTTCATATATGACCACAGTATACCTGATACACTTGCAGGCTCTCCTTTTTGTTTGTTCTTCCAGCAATAAAGAAAAACTGAGCTGATCCAGCTCCACTCTTACCAATGACATGATCTGCAAGAATGGTAGACGAGGGTTAAAGGTACAGCCCTCTAGAAAATGGAGTCAAGCTGACTAGGCCTGCAAACCACTCTAACCTTAGCTTTATTAAGATAAAGGTAGGGATTTCCGTTAGCATGCTGCCCTATTGAACTTACAGAAGGAAAGACAATGGTAACACCATGTGATGGAGTGGGAAGAACACAGAACTTGGAGGCAAGAAATCTGGGCTGGAATCCTGACTCTGCCACGTGGCATCATGGATTAGAGCTAGAAGGGCCCTTAGCAGCCACATAGTCCAAGTCTCTCATTTTAAAGTTAAGGAAAAGAAGGCTGAACAAGGTAAAGTGACTTGTCCATGGTCACGCAGCTGGCAAGCATCAGGAGGAGGGATATGAAGCCAGGTCTTCTTGATTCCATATTCCACATGCTAACCATTGTGACACACTTATCTCTCTGTTTAACCTAGAATGGTTATTGTCTCTGAGCCTCAGTTTCCTTGTAGGTAAAATGAGGTTAATAATTCTTGTATTACTTAGCTCACAGGATTGTTGCAGGGAAAGATTTTTATAAAACTCTATATAAACATGCTATCATATATAGTAATAATGATATTACTGCTATGTTACTATTATTACTATTATTATCACTATTAATTTTGTGTTGATGGCCAGATGACTTAAATCATCTCTTAAGATTAGAAAGGAGGGGCAGCTAGATGGCACAGTGGTTAAAGCGCTGGTCCTGGATTCAGGAGGACCTGAGTTCAAATCCAGCCTCAGACACTTGACACTTACTAGCTGTGTGACCCTGGGCAAGTCACTTAACCCCCATTGCCTCTCCAAAAACAAAAACAAAACAAAACAAAAGATTAGAAAGGAGACCAGAGGAATTTTCCCTTTTCCAGTGTTATGATATGTACTAAGATGATCAGAATCTCTATATTGGGTCTTCCTCATGAAACATCCAGACCAGGATTCTATCTCTGATGAAAGGTGGGGGGAAGGAGGTGGTGGTGAGAGGGAGTGGAGGTGGGGAAAGACCAAAATTACTTTTTCGAAACATCATTGTCATATTATCTGACTTTTGTAGTCACGAGAAAAGCCCACTATGAATCAATGATAGATATTGGTATGGATCTATTTCACTAGATTTTAATATGAAGTCAGGAGAAATTTTCTACTAATTAGAGCTGTCTAAAAGTTTAATGTCTTGCCCCAAAAGGTGGTGAGCTCCCCTTCTTTTGGAGGTCTTCAAGCAGTTTCCAGAAGAGTATTCAAGTATGTCAAAGAGGGGATTCTTTTATGTTTGTTTTGAACTAGATGGCTGCTTGTGTCTCTTCCAACTCTCATATCCCATGATTCTGTAATTAGCATCAAAGGTTCAAGGCTTACTTTTGAGTGAGTAGCCTTTACCTTATCAGGTAAGGGGAAAACCCTCCAAGTCAGGTCCAGGATTAAGGCAGAGCCTACTGAAGTATGACCACCACAGTTTGTTTCATAATGTTTAATTTTCAGTCGCTATGACTTCGATATACATTTGTGTGACTGTATATGTCTATACACATGCACACACACATACACAAATACACACACACACATATGCTATTTGGCAAGTGTTTTCCTGCCTTTCTTAATGCAAACAAATTGATATTATTGCTTAGAAAATGTATACATGCATATTTGTATTAATAATTACCTACTGATTCATCTAATAGATTAGAGATATGGCAGAATATGAAACATAGAGCTAAAGGCCTTGAATAGAGGTTACTTTGTTCATTGCATCTACCTACAGTATGGTTTAGAGTGGGGAGACTGACTCAGAAAGGTTAAGAATGAAATAAGAAATTGATTCTAGAAATTCTAGAAGTATATCCAGGGTCCTTCAAAGACTACAAAGAACACTGTAAAGACAAACAACTTTGAAAAACCTAGATTCTAGAGGATTCATGATAAAGTAGGGTACCTACCTCCTGACAGGTGATAGACTCATTCTTAGAGATTAATACATATTTTTCAGACATGGCCAATGCGGACCTTGGTTTTGTTTAACTGTGCATAATTGTTACTAGATGGTTGTTTTTTATTCTCTCTCTCTCATTTTTTTTTTTACAATGGTGGAGACTGAGTGTGGAAGGAAGAAAATATTTTTGTTTATTGAAAAAAGTTAAATTAAAATTTTGAAAAGAGAAGGCTCTAGGGGCAGCTAGGTGGCGCAGTGGATAAAGCACCGGCCCTGGAGTCAGGAGTACCTGAGTTCAAATCCAGCCTCGGACACTTAACACTTAACTAGCTGTGTGACCCTGGGCAAGTCACTTAACCCCAATTGCCTCACTAAAAAAAAAAAAAAAAAAAAAGAGAGAAGGCTCTTATGTTTATGAAAGCAGGTTCAAATTCAGATATGGGGGTGGGTCCTCTGTTCTTTTTCCTCTTCCTTCATCCCTCCAAATAATTACCATGTTCAACAATCTCAAGGTAAGAGATCAGAGAGCAGAGGTAACAGATAACATCTTGCTTCCCCACCCATCACTACCTTAAATCTCCTAGGGAGGAATCTGACACCTTAGAGATGGTACTTTATCCAACAGGAAGGAGAATTTAGGAAACTATCTTTTGAGCTGCTCCTCCCTCCCCGCCCCAACTGCACTAGGTACAGAATTGGAGATTTGTGGCACCCCCCCTCTTCAACCTACATGGGGCCTCAGTGAGCTATGAAGAACATTCTTCCATAAATCTCATTTGGATATATACATTTTGTACACGGACCTTTTTTTCCTTTTCCTCCTCTAACATAGACAGATTTACTACAGAATCCCTAATGTGGCAAGGCATTTGCTGCCAACTGCAGGAATTAAAATGAAGAGGAGGAACCTGATCGCTTCTTCTTTTCATTTTAAGAGACAAATCCTACAAACCTAGAGGAACATCACTAAGGCAATGAGGAATCACAGCTTAAGCCAAGTGAGGCTAATGTAAATCTTTCCAGTCCCATGAGACTCCTTCTCTATGAGCACCCCGCTAATTTCTCTGTGTTGGCCTTTTACTTTTTGTAATCCCTACCCCAGATTGCAGAGCTTCTTAAACTTTTTCCACTTGTGACCCCTTTTCACCAGAGAAATTTTTAGTGACCCCAGGTATGTAAGTATATAAAATAGGTATACATAACCTTTTACAGTTGCCATATTTTTTGTGACCTCCACATTTAGTTACATGACCCCATATGGGGTCACGACCCACAGTTTAAGAAGCTAGGCCAGATTTTACAGAAAGGCAGCAATCAAGGCCAATGGTTTATCAGGCTTTTAAAATAAATCTGTGAAGTTGATTCAGCTCTCTCAATGTCATTGTCAAGAGTGGCTGCACTTTCTAGCACTGCTCACTAAAATGTTGCATCTGTGGCCTCCTTGCTTTGGAATTTTTGTTTCAGAAACTTCACATTTCTTTGGAAGTCCTATAGATTTGATTATTTGTTTTGGAACTTTATTTCCCTAAGCATTACCTTATTTGATACAGGGAAACAAAGAGAACTTTGCTTTAATTACTATGAATAGAGCATGATTAAACAGTTGTCACAAAATCAGAGTAAAAAGGAAGACTGTACTAGATGAACTTAGCAATCAGTGAGGAAAGGTTAGAATGTGGTCTGTAATCAGACTTGGAGATAGAGTTTGTACTTCTCCCTCTGGGTAATGGACTCCTTGTTCCCAGGTTTTCACCTTTGTATTTCAGCTTAATTAAAGAACCCAATCCCTTCACAGCCCAGAGCTGAAATCCAAGCCTCACACACTGGGTTTATTCAAGTTTATTCAGAATTGTAATTTGTGTTGTAAAAAAATAATTAAGCTGAGTTGACTAGACCTCCCAATGCTCTTTGAAGGGACAGCTTGTTCCAGGGCACATTGAAAAGATCATCTTAGTCCTGATGCCAACTTGTTATATGGTATTAACAAAGTCTTTTAACCTCACTGAGACACAATGACCATCTCTATTAGGAAAAGTAATGAGATTTCCCACACAGCCTTTAGGGAGAACAACAAATTAGAGCCTTGAAAACAAATGTATACCCACATATGCATATATACATATATATATAGAAGCATCTATATATTCATAAATGGATATCTATCTGTAGATTTACATATATACATATATAAGAAATTAATGTTTTATAATGCCAACTATGTGTCAGGCACTATGCTAAGCAATTTGATAAATTTTATCTCATTTGATCTTCACAACAAACTGGCAAGGAAGGTACTATATCAATAAATAAATGAACAAATAAAGATAGCTAGATGATAAATATAAATGTATAAAATTTCTTACCTATATACACAGACATAAATATACATGCACACATACACACAATGAGATGGTAGATAAATTATTTCAGTTGGTAAGCCAGGAAAGCACTGTATTTGGAGTCAGAAGTCTTGAGTTCAAATTCAAATTATTTTATTTGCTACCTTGTGACCTTAGATAATTCACTGCTCCTCTGCGCCAGTTCTCTGTAAAAATGAAGAGCTAGATTAGATGGTCCCTAAGGATCCTTCTATTTTTCAATCTATAATTCTTATTCAAGGCATCAAGCATGCATGGGATCCTGGCAGTCTGTATTCAATAAAGGATACAGAATTCATACATGTAATAAAAGCAATACCCCTCCCTACCTCCTCCCCCACCCTGATCACTTTTATAAATGCTTATCTGGTGGTTAATGTTTAAAATAGAAGGCCATAAAAACCTGTGCTTAGTTAGATACAGAATCTGTGGACTTTGAAAGTATGGCCTCCCCAATAGTTAAATGGTCAATGGATATGAATGATCTTATTAATTAATTAATTTGTTTGTTTATTTATTTTTGATGGTCTTTTTTTTTAAAAAAAAATCAAACTATTAAGGACTTTATGAAAAATTACTCCAAGCCCCTAATAAGAGAAGTGCAAATCAGCATAACTCTGAGGTTTCACCTCACATCCAGAAAATTTGCAAAGATGACAAAAGATGGGAATAGTTGAGGAAAAACAGGCACAGTAATACACATGGTAAACCTGTGAATTGTTCCATTCTGGAAAGCAATTTGTAATTATGCTAAGAAAGTTAAAATATCAGTACTCTTTAATCCAAAGATCTCATGACTGGGAGGTTGAAAAAAGGTCCCCTATGTACCAAAATTTTATAGCAATCTTTTCTATGATAGGAAAAACCTGCAAACAAAGTACATGTTCATCATTTGGGGAATGTCTAAGCAAACTGTGGTATATGAATATAAAGATATAACACTACCCTGTAAGAAATGGCAAATATGAAAATTATAGAGAAGCATGGAAAGATATGAATTGATGCTAAATGAAGTAAGCAAAACTGAAAAGAATATACCTAATGATTACAATAATATAAGTGGAAAGAATACACACGCAAAAAGAAAGACACTGGATGCTGTGTGATTATAATAAACAAGGTTGGTCACAAAGAGACTAGAAAATGCATCTTCTTCCTTTCTTTGCATTGGTAGGTACTATAGGTGCAGAACATTGCATATATTGTCAAATTCAGTTGAAATGTTAGTTTTGTTGAATTTTAAAAATTATTGCTTTTGGGGGGCAGCTAGATGGTGCAGTGGATAGAGCACCAGCCCTGGAGTCAGGAGTACCTGAGTTCAAATTCGGCCTCAGACACTTAACACTTACTAGCTGTGTGACTGAGCAAGTCATTTAACCCCAATTGCCTCACTAAAAACAAAATCCCTTTTTGGTACAAAGGATAACCATGAGCAAAGAAGAAATGACATATTTGGAAATGTTTTTCAGTCATTTTTCATTCATGTCCAACTCTTCATGATCCTATTTGGGATTTTCTTGGTAAAAATACTAGAGTGGTTTGCCATTTCCTCCTTAAGCTCAGTTTACAGATGAGGAAACAGAAGCAAAAAGGGTTAAGTGACTTGTCCAGGGGTCACACAGCTAGTAAGTATCTGAGGTCAGATTTGAATTCAGGTCTTCCTGACTCCAGGTCTGGAGCTCTATCCACTGTGCCCCCCAGAAATGAAGGTAATATAAAAACAAAAGATATAAAAACATTTAAAAATGAAGCTAGATAGCAACTTTCCAAATTAAAATCTCCCGATCCACAAAAGAAAATAAATTACTTCATTTTTGTCAATAGAAGGGCACATGAATACATAGGTTTCAAAAGTCTAAATCACTGCAAACATTTGCATCTTACAGGGCCTTGTCTCTTTCTTTGTTGGGCCACATTGGAAGAAACTCCAAACATTTTACATTACTCATACATTCTATATTCCTATTAAACTTACTGTTCTCCAAATTTGATATTCAATCTCCTACCTCAATACCTTAGCGAAAATTTAAATCAATGCTCTCTTCCTCCACAGATTGATTTAGAGCTACTTTATATTTTCTTATAAATATGTTTTATTTCTCCCTCAGTAAAATATGTTTTTAATGTTCTAAGGGGGTGCAGCTAGGTGGCGCAGTGAATTGGGTGCCAGGCCTTGAGTCAGAGGGACCTGAGTTCAAATTTGGATTTACATACTTACTAGCTATGTGACCCTGGGAAAGTCATCTAACCCTGTTTGCCTTAGTTTCTGCATCTGTAAAATGAGCTGGAGAAGGAAATGGCAAACCAGTCCAGTATTTTTGGGTTTTTGCAGGGCAATGAGGGTTAAGTGACTTGCCCAGGGTCACACAGCTAGTAAGTGTCAAGTGTCTGAAGCCAGATTTGAACTTAGGTCCTCCTGAATCCAGGGCCTGTGCTTTATCCACTGTGCCACCTAGATGCCCCACCACTCCAGTATTTTTGTCCAAAAAAACCCCCAAACAAACCTAAATGAGGTCATGAAGAGTTGGACATGACTGAACAACAACAACAAATGTTCTAGGTACTGTTTTTCATCTTTTGTCATTATATGCCCAGTGACTAGAATGTTATTTTGTCTAGAGCTGTGAGTCCTCTACTGATGAAGAGGAACAATTCATTTGTAACTTGCAGCCTTAGCAGGGCTTCTTAACCTGGAGTCCTCGAACTTCTTTTTACAAATGTTTTGAGAATGCTATTTCAATATAATTGGTTTCCTTTGTAACTCTATGAATTTTATTTTATTCATTTAAAATCATTATTCTGAGAAGGGGTCCATAGGCTTCATCAAACTTTCAAAGGGGGTGGCCCATGACACAAAGAACTTTAAGAACCCACATTTTCTGGGGACACTAAGAAGATAAATACCTTATCCAATTTGAAGTTATTATTTTTCAAAGGCTAGACTGGAACTTGAGTCATCCTGAATGCAACTCTAGCAACCATACTAAGCTATACACTATCTTGCACTTAGCAGGTGCTTTTTAAAAGTACTCTGGTGGAAATGCTTTGTACTCCTTTTGAATCACCAATCAATGACTAGTTCTGTTCATAAGAAGTCACTTTACTTACAGCTGCAAAATAACAGAGAACATTAATAGCAACTCGAGCAAACAAAGGTTTGTGTGTTTATGTGTTTGTGTGTGTGTGTATGTGTAAGTGATGTAAGAGAACAGAGAGGAAAGATTCTGAACAATTGGACAATTAGCTGTCCCTGCAATTACAGAAATTTGACATTTAGTTAAAGAGTAAATGATGGTTTTGGATTAAATTGCCCATTTTGAAATCCGCACTGTTGGATCAGTCACCATGCCAACTGGCTATTATTAAGGCTTGCCAGAACTTTCAAGAAGCAGGGCACAACTGAGCCTTACCCAGAGCAAGCCAGAATCTTATTTCCCAATTTGTAAAGCAAGGCTGTCTGGAGGGAAGGATTCATTGTTTGGAGAAGTGGGGGGAGGAGAGGGCAGGTTTAGTTAAAGGCTTTTTTCAAGTTCTTTTATTGGATGGAGGACTTCCAGAGCACCAGGCATTTTTGGAAGAACTTTGAAGGAAGGACAATTTCTTGAGCAGAGCTAAAAAATGCCCTTGTGGGGTCATCTGTGTCATAAAACACTATTCTTTTTTCAAAGCAGCACTGGTTATAAGGAAGGATAAAAGATGTGTGAATGAAGAGGAAACTAACAAAGATATTCTACACCATTACTGAGCATAGACAAGCCTAGATTCTTATCTAGTTTCCCCACTGGTATGTAGATAATGGAGAGGTAGGCAAAATCAACATATTCCTGTCCTCTTTCTCTCCCTACTCCCTATATGACCACTACCCTTTAACCACCCTGCTAACTCCTTTGCTTTGGCCCTCTTCAGGGGCCGTTGATGTTGCAGTGGATAGTGTGTTGAACCTGGAGTCAGGAAGACTTCAGTTCACATCCCAGCCCCAAGCACTTACTGTGTGATCCTGTGCAAGCCATAAAGCCTTTGTTTGCCTCAGTTTCCTCAACTGTAAAATGGAAATAATAATAGCACCTATCTCACAGGGTTGTCGTAAGGATCAAATGAGATAATATTTGCAAAAAGTGCTTAGCACAATGTCTGAACCATTGTGGATGCTATATAAATGCTTATTCCTTTAGCTTTTGCAACCTAGCCTTATTTTCTATTATTTAACCAGGTCCCCATCTCTCGACAACATTAATGGACCTCTTTTCCCTGAGCAGTTTGAGTTACTTACAGTCATTCACTTGGTAAGACTCCCAGCCATCCTAGTTGTTTGTTAAAGTTTCTTAGCATGGGACTCTTTCCAAACTTCTCCACAGCAACCCTTTGCTGTCCCCCTTTCACTACTCCTTTGGCCATTCTGCTTAGTGTTGCTTCTCACACAGGGCTAGTCCTTTGCTAGAGACAATTCTTTCTTTCTTGTGGGGCCCATCTTGGAACTTCAAGGAAACACTCCTTAGTTTCCCAGTCTTTAAAGGAAACATGATTTCCCCTGAAATACAGCTTGAGCACAGTACCAGGCAGGGTCCTCTCTCTAATAAATTATGGTTCCTAATAACCTCTTGGTCTTCTAGTCAAGAGATCATGCTTACCTTCTCACTTCTGGGTGAGTCTACCTTACTGAGTGATAGTTCAGTCAATAAACATTTATTAATCATCATGTGCCAGGCATGGTACTAAGCATTGCAGATACAAATAAAAATTAAAAGAAAGATAGTCCCTGCCCTCAAGGAGTTTATAATCTAATGGTGCAATGGATAGAGTGCCTGGAGTCCGGAGGACCTGAGTTCAAATCCAACCTTAGACTCTTATTAGTTGTGTGACCCTGGGGAAGTCATTTAACCAAATTAAGCAAATTTAACCAGTTTTCTCATATGTAAAATTAACTGGAGAAGTAAGTGGCACACCGCTCCAGTATCTTTGCCAAGAAAACTCCACATAGGGTCACAGATAGTCATATATGACTAATTGACTAAACAACAACAATTACACAAAAGGGAAGCTGAAAAGCTGAGGGGAGTTAAAAAGAAGATACTCATCATGGGGGCATGATGGAGAAGTGCAAAGTCTTCCCAATGAAGTGCAGCTGGTGGGAAATGGGGAGATGCTTGTCCTGGTTTTCCCTCTTAGATGGAGGTTTTGGAGCTCATGGTTCTGTCCTCCAATCTGATCCTCCAATCAGCGGTGAACAAGGAGTGATGAGATATAAGTACCAAAGATGATATCAAATTTGGATATGATGACTTCAAAACCTAATCTTCTCCTCATTCCCCCCAAGCACCCAGTGTCTCCTACCTGAGTGAGCATTCTCCATGAGTGTAGAAGCTTGATGAAACATCCACCCTGATTCCCCCCAGATTGTCTTGCAAGTTCCCACCATCCCTCAGGGTTATTGAGTAGGGTTATGAAAATTTTCTGGGCTGCTTCCTACTACAGTAAGATAGAATAGATGAATCAAGAAAACTGAACACCATCCTTTACATATAAAACTTGTTTGAGCCTATGTGTTTGTTTGTTATTTCCCCTTTTTGATTGTGAGCTTCTCAAGGGCAAGGACTATTTTTTGCTTTTCTTTATATCCCCAGTATTTAGCCCAGTGCTTGGCACATAGTAGGTGCCTAATAAATGTTCACTGACTGACACTAGGAGAGTGAAAGAAAGAAAAAAAAGAATATTTAATACATTTAAATACAATTCTGTCATTTTTCATAACATCCCAATTATTGTGACTAGCTTCAGAAAATTTCCCTATTTTATATGAAATGTCTATCAATAAGAGCCTATGTGGTACTCTGAATATAGTAAACACTTAGCCAATAATAACTCAGATTTCCATAGAACTTTAAAGTTCACAAACTTTAAGAGTTGTTTATAACAACTCTGTAATAATACAAACTTTTCTTATCCCTATTTTACAGATGAGGAAGCTGATACTCAGAGAAGAAATGACTTGGCTATGGTCACACAGCTAATGAATGTCAATACTAGATTTCAAATACAAGTCTTCCCACTTTAAGTTCAGTCCTCTTGGCAGGCAGGCCATCTTTCCTCCCCTCCAGGTTCTGCTTCTGACCTTCCAGACTTTGCCATTATTCCTCAGTTTCCTTTTCATCCTAGAACTTCCTTCAGCACATGGGGGTTTTCTCATGCTAAAACATCTTTCAACTATGAGGTCCCCCATCTTTTGTCAGTGAGTTCCTAACAGGGCTTCCATTTTGGGGAGTGTCCCAGGCCAGCCATCCTTCATTCACCTCCCATTTCTTCTTCTGACTCTCTGTACTTTGACACAAAACACTAATTTCAATACCTCCCTCCACTTTTGTTTTCGGTTGATTTTTGATTGCTGTTTTCCCTAATTAGAATGTAACCTCCTTGAGCACAGTCTTTCTTTTTGCTTGTATCTTTACTCCCTAGTGCTTGGCATGGTGCCTGAGACAAGTAAGCGATTAATAAATTTTTGTTGCCTGCATGACAGGTTCATCCAGGAATCTTTCAAGTAAATTAGGTCAAGGTCCAATTCCTTCATTTCCTTTCAATAACAATTGATGTGCAAAATGGGCACAAAATCATAAAATGGTAGATATTGAAGGGACTTTTTTTTCCCAGTATTATCTTCTCATTTCAAAGATGAAAAAATGAAGACATGATGGCCCTTAGGTATTCCAAGATCCAGATGTACCTTCTGCCTCATCAAGAAATAATTAAATAATTTTCAACAGTCTTTGTGTTAAAATCTGTTTCATTCATTCATTCAGTATTTATTAAGCATCTGTTATGTAAAAGGCCCCAGGCTAGGCACTAGAGACTACAAAGGCAAGAAAAACCCAAACAAAACCCCTCAAGGAATGTGAAGGTTCCCTCAAGAAACTTGTTTTCTACTAGTGAGATATAATAGTCACACAGAGAAATAAATACAAGATAATTCAGAGAGAGGGACTTAACAAGTAGGAGCATTAGGGCAGGCACCCTCTCAGAGGTGGCAGCTGAGTTGAACACTGAAGGGATTTCATAGTATCCTAATTCTTCGAAAATTGGTATCATGATGTAGGATATATGGCAACTCTATGGAAAGTTGGATTAATCAAAATGCCCATTTTCCCAAACTGCAAAGTAACACAGTGTCTATTGTGATGCTTCAATACTTCAAAAGATTTATGATTTCATTAGTGTGGGTTGCAGTCCGCTGACACAGATTGCAACCTTTCCATGCTCTGGCAGATAGTCTCCATGAGTTTCTGAGCCTGAAAAAAAATCTGCTAGACATAAATCTTGTGGTGACTAGCCTCTCTACACTTGGCTGGTCTGGTCTTCTAATAAAACCCCATGGTTAGCCCATAAGCTATACTGACATATCCTTTAAAACCCAGAGACAACTCCACCATACAAAGCAGTAACAATTAAATAAAACAAATGGCACTGAGTCCAGGACCAACTTTAATATTCCTGAGCAATCATAAGAGGAAGAAGTAGCAGAGGACTAGTGATGCTTTGTTCCAAGGCTCTGACATCTGCGGAAGGGGAGGACACACTTCCTCCCTGGGATGGTGCCCTTCACTGTCCCTATACCTGGTCTTGGGATTCTTTGCTGGGTCATGATTCTAGTTGCAAAGGAACCTTTTAATAGGTGAATTTCCTCTCTTCTCACCCAATCCCAAACTCCTGATGGGACAAAGTTTGAACTTACCCACTCCCTAGAGCAACTGTACTAGTGGTTAAAAGGTCCATACTGCCTGGGCCCACTATCCTCCCCACTTCATTCTATCCATTGTTTTTTTTGCTGCTAGACCCATGTATCATCATCATTTAAAAGTATCCATACTTTCTCTCCATTAAAGTCCTCCTCTGCTCTCCAACCTGGCTAGAGTTGGAAGGAGACTCAGAAACTGTCCATTTCAACCATACCGGAATAAGAATCCCACCTAAAACATCTCCAACATCTAGCATTTGTTTGAAGTCCTTCTTTTAGGGGGAAACCCACTGCATTCTGAGATATCCCATTTTTCTTTGGGATAGCCCTGTTATAAGTTTTACCTTACTTCAAACCTAACCCAACTCTTCTGCTTCTCATTACTCCGTAGTTCACACCTCTGGGGCTAAGGAGACTAAATCTAATTCTTCTTTCATAAGATGACCCTTCAACTACTTTGGGATAACTGTCATATACTTTCTAGCTGTGTGACTCTGGACAAGTCACTTCAACTCTCTGAGACTCTATTTCTGCATCTGTAAAATAAGGCAATGCATGTGTCTTGGCAAAGAAGCCATGGTATAGAAGTTCAGAAAGAGGCCCACATTTTCAGGCATGACCAATCATTTTTCTTAACTATATTTACTTATTTCAAGGGAGGGCTTCTTTGGGGGGAGGGGGAGTTAGTATGTAGTGATAAGATGCTACAAAAGAAAAGAATGAAAAGAATATCAATAGGGGCAGCTAGGTGGTGCAGTGGATAAAGCACCGGCCCTGGATTCAGGAGGACCTGAGTTCAAATCTGACCCCAGACACTTGACATTTACTAGCTGTGTGACCCTGGGCAAGTCACTTAACCCCAGTAGCCTCACCCAAAAGAAAAAAAGAATATCAATAGAACACAAAATACAGAGAAAAAACAAGTTGGGATAGGCAATATAAATTATAATTTTGTTACTCCCTTGTTTTTCTTTGTATATTAAAATGTTGTTGAAGATTAATTTCATAATAAAAGAAATATATTTAAAACAAGGCAATGTGGCATAAGCAGACAACTCAAACACAACATCTTTCAGGGGTGGGGAAGCATTTATTTTCTCTCCCCCAATGGAAAAAGGATGAGGAAAAAGAGGAGGAAGGAAGGGAAAGGAGGAGGAGGAAGATGAAGAGCATAAGGAAAATGAGAAGAAAGAAGGGGAGGAGAAGAAAAAAGGAGAAAGGGAAAGGAAGAAAGAAGACCTTCATGACAAATATGCATAGTCAAACAAAGCAAATTCCCTCATTGGCCATGTCCAAAAATGTATTTCTCATTTACATTTTGAACACATTACCACTCTGTCAGGCGGCAGAGAGCATCTCTGGTCCTTGGGAATTGTCAAACATTACCTTCTGCAGGAAGTCTGTAGTAATGCTCTCCCCACCCCCAAGCTTCTAAGGCCTTTCCTCCTAAAATTATATTGTATATTATTTTGTATTTATCTAGTATATTTAACAGTGAAGAAACTCAGCTGGGCCCAAGGAATTTGAAGCTATCTTCCCTTTCCCACTCAGAGGTCTCTCTGTTCTCGACCCATACATGCGGTGACTGGACTATTAAGTCCTAGAGGAGTTAGACCACCTATAAAGAGGGGTCAGACTCTATTTTTATGCCCCTTGCCTTATTAACTACCACCCCCTCCAATGCCTTAGAGGAAAATTACTCAAGGCTTAGCTTTTTGCTTTATGAATAAGACTTTTCAAAGAAGGGTGGGTCAAGGAAAGTAAAAAAGCATTCAATATATAGCATGAATCAAGTATGGGACACGAATTTAGTTCTCACACATGCAAAAGAAATACTAAGCACAAAACATGCACAAGCACACATTGACAGAAAGCCTTAAAAACAAGATTCAGTGATTTAACTCATGAATACTATTCTATTATCCTAGGAGGGTAAGATATAAACTTCATTTAAACATAAAATATTTTGCAGGCCTGATGAATAGGATCTTATTTTTTACCTAATCTTTGTACTGTTCTCCTCTCTGTAGAAATCTTCTGACAAGTTGGGCCAGGGATTGAGCTTATCCTTTTCTTGGGGCCCATCTCCTCTAGGAGTCCTATGGTAGTTGACAATATTTATTTATAAAAATATATATAAGTGCATACCCACATTACTTATTGTCTACTGGCCTATCTCATAGATTCAAGATGCCTCCGTATATGAAATATTAAGCAATATCATAAGTGAATGCTAACCTATTGATCACACCCTACTGCATGCTTTAGAGTCTAGAGGTTGGATGTGAAAATTTGATTTGAATCATAAATTCAGGACATGAAGAAACACCATTTCCCCCTTGAGGCCAGTCAGCCCCAACCAAAGGGATCAGGACCACTGAACCTCTTCAATTTACAAAATAGTCTTCAAACCTGGAAGTGTTCTTCTCAGGATTGATAACCTATTGCTTACCTATGACCAGGAAACAACAGACACAGATGAGCTGCCCCAAACTCAAAATAAGCTCACCCAAGTAGGACGTGCTTTAGCTACTATGTGTTCAGCAGTTAGATATTTCTTCAGGGATTGGGAAGAGGTCCTTTCATAGAACTATTTGTTATATAGATTCTGAAGATCAGGGTCTGATCATTTCCTTTTTTAAAAGTCCATTGAGTCATAAACATTTCCTGCTTAATGACCAATAAGAGGACTGCCTCATCACCTCAAAGTGCCAAGCCCCCCCAGTGATGAATCATACACATGGACAGCCAGAGTGCCCAGGGATTTTGTCATTTCCAAATACTCAAGCACTAAGCCAGAATATCTGGTCAGCTAGAAGAAGAAAGGGTGGCAGGCAGCTGGGTGGCACAGTGGATAAAGCACCAGCCCTGGATTCAGGAGGACCTAAGTTCAAATATGGCCTCAGACACTTGACACTTACTAGCTGTGTGACCCTGAGCAAGTCACTTAACTCTCATTGCCCCGTTAAAAAAAAAGATGGAAGTACAGCTCTTTGCATGTTTCTTATTCAAACTTTTGCTAAATATAGAGTTATTTATCTACCTATTCCTCCCCTCCCCCCACTATTTGAATGTAAGACCCTTGAGAACAGGAACTGCTTTGTTGTTGTTTTTCTTTGTATCACCAGTACTTGCCACAATACTTGGTACATTACAAAAACTTAATAAATGCTTATTGATTGATTTACTTAGGTTAATCCCTTCTTAAATATTTTGGCCCCTGGTGAAAATATTCCCAGTTGTGACTGATGAGAAGATCTGGAATTAAGGTTTTCTCCTAGTAAGACTATAATGTTCAACCTAGTATTCAATAAATTCACCCCGAATCCCTATAGTGAACAAATTTCTTTTTTCAGGCTCACAAGAATAGTGCTTCTCTAGGTCAGTCACATCCCAGCATTTCTCACTGTCTTCTAGACACCAGGTATCCATATCCATTTACAGAAAGCAAGGGTTTCATTATGTCTATTATAGTTCACTCAGTACCTCAATAGAACTTTGTAGATGAGATCAAGAGCTAGGATTAATTTCATTAATTTCAACTGTATCCCATAGGAGTGAGGATTCCCTTATTCCTTATGACCTAGCTCTGTTTTTCATTTGGTAAAAAGTTGTGTGGTCGCTATACCCAGCTGGTGAGACAAACCCCTTCCTATTTTCAGGACACATACATACTTGCATTGCTTCAGAGAAACATGATTTTGCCTCCCAGAATATACTGACTTGATCAAGTTGTTGCTGATGATCTTTTGTTATCAAAGAGGACCAATGACATCATGAGAGTGATATCTTGACTTGCTCATGAATTGGATTCAAGGGAGGCAGAGCTATGCAAAGTTGTCACCCTCACTCTCTCCTCCAGTCATGAAAGTCCAGTGGCAAGAAAAAAGTCAAGATGTTGATGGCCTGGAATGCAGTGGATGATCTCGGCTTTTCTAAATGAAGGACTTTCCCATACTTCAGTTAGTCTAAGGCAACACCCATTCAATGACTAAGAGCTAGGTAAGAATTGAGACAAAAGATGACCTATGAGTGCCCATTGATTGGGAAATAGCTAAACAAATTGTGGCACAGGAATATGATGGAAGGTTATTATAATCTTAAGAAATTATGAACAGGAAGAAATCAAAGAAAAATGAGATTTGTATGAAATGATGCAGAGTAGAATAAGCAGAACCAGAAAGACAAGGACTATGACAATGTCAATGGAAAGAACGACAAAATGAAACCATGTCATATAATTTTAATGACCAAACTAGGCTCCATAGGAGACTTGAGAAAATCTACCTCCTTTTTATTGTAGAGGAGTGTGCAGTGCTGCAAGTGCTATCAGATGTATCTTATGTTAGTTGGTTTTACTGAAATGTTTTGTTTCTTTTTCTTTTTTAAAAAATTGTTACAAGAGAAGACTCATTGGGTAGGGGAAGGCAGGATACATTCCAAAATAATATAATATAAAAACAAAAGATCAATAAAACAAAACATAACAAGAGGGAGCTTTGTGGGATTTTCATGCTTTCTTTTGTGGTACTTGGGAGAAAGAACACAGGGTTATAATTAAGCCAGAAGAGACCCTAGATTTAGTCCACCATGACCCATCTTATGGATGAGCAAACTAAGGCAGTGGTGTCAAACTCAAATAGAAACAATCTCTGCAGGGCACATATTGACTTAGAAATCCACAAATGAAATCAATATTGTAACAATTGGAATGATGCCACCTGCTAGAGACTTACTGTACAAAAGCTCCTCCATGAGGTGAAGGCCTCTGAGGGCAAGACCATGCATCTTTTCTTTGGCGTCAGGAAGTGATGTTTTCTTGTGGGAGGAAAAAGGGGGAGGCTGGTGCTCTGACTCTCTCTCTTTTTGTGTGGACTCTGGCAGAGAACAGAGCTAGAAATGCACTCTCCCTTTGATAGATTAATCTAGGCCTTTCTCTCTCTCTTTACCAAATTCTTATTCTCCTTAATAAATGCTTAAAAGCCTAACTCTTGCTAAAGCTTATAATTTATTGGTGACTACTCATTAGATATTTTAGACAGTATAGCTAGAATTTTAGCCCTTATAATATGCAATATCTTCTATTGTAATGAGGGTTAAGTGACTTGCCCAGGGTCACACATGTAGTAAGTGTCAAATGTCTGAGGCCAGATTTGAACTCAGGCCCTCCTGAATCCAGGGCTGATGTTCTATCCACTGTACCGCCTAGCTGCCCCCACCAATAACATTTTAATCTGGTTCTAGCTGGTTCTACCAGCCTCCAACTAGACTTTGACACCTCTGAACTAAAGCATCGAAAGGTTAAGTAATTTATCCAAGGTCACACAGGTAGGTAGTCAGCAGCAAAGGCTAGATACTATGACTTTAAAGCCTGGATTCTTTCCTCTGGACAACTAGTTACTTCACAGAGGAAGTGAGACCATAGCTGAGACTTGAAGGAAGATATGGATTCCTGGATGCTTTCCAGGTAGGAGGGAAGGCTAGTATGAATGCAGTGAGCTGTCAATGCAATTGACAATTAGTTAGTCATCTAGTTTGACTGTAACATAAATGGGGCATAAGAGAAAGTAAGGCCAGAAAGTGAAATGGGCACCAGATTGTGGTGTGTCTAATTCCAGACTGAGGAGAATTTATTTACTCTTAGAAACAATAGGCAATTGCTAAAGGTTTTTGAGCCAGGAAATGACATGGAATGGAGAGGTGAAAGACTGGAAACTGGCAAACTGTTTAGGAGGGTATATATGGCAGTGATCCAGGTGAGAAGGGGAGGAGGTCCTCAAGTAGACCCAATAAGGGGAAATGAGGGGATGGATGAGAGATTTTATGGAGGTAGAATCTAAATGGCTTACAACTGATCAGATGTGGGAGTAGGGAGTTGAGCTAAGGGAGGATGAAGAATCAAGGTAAACTCAGATAGTGGAGCCATGCAAAAGAATGATGGCATTTACCTGGCATGCCTACATTAGTCTCACCCACCATGTAGTAGAACGTGTGGGGGTATAGAGCAGCAAGTCAGAACTTCTAAGTAGGGCTGTGATTTGGGTACTAAATGTAGGGTTGTCTTTGTAATAGATATTTAGCATCAAATCTCCCCTTCCTAAGAGCATGCTGAGAATACAAACCAACTTCTCAAAGCACTTGTTGTTGTTGATTGGTCAAGTCCGACTGTTCATGATTCCATGGACCGTACTGTTCTCTTGGCAAAGATACTGGAGTGATTTGCCATTTCCTTTTCCAAAGGCAAACAGAGGTTAAGAGACTTGTCCAAGGTCACACAGGTAGTCAGCATCTGAGGCCATATTTGAACTTAGGTCTTCCTGATTCCATGCCCAGTGCTCTATCCACTGAGCCACCTAGCTGCCTCCTCAAAGCACTTGTAGACTATATTATTTATTCTGATACTTAATCATTGCTCTGTCTCCAATCATTCAGCATGGAGCAGCATGGTACCATGGAAATAGTGGACCTCTGAGAGAAAGAAGACCTCAGTTTGAATCTTGGTTCTGCCACTTAGAATCTGTATAACCTTGGGCCAGTCACAACCTCTCTGTATCTCAAGGACTTCATCTGTAAAATGAAGGGGGGGGGGGTGGTCCTACAATCTCATCTCTCAATCTGTGATCCTATTATCTACATTTTTATATCCTGTTTCTCCAACTAAGCAAACTCTTTGAAAGCCAGGACCATATCTTTTATGTAACTTTTATATTCTCTGTCACCCTCACAGTGCTGAATCCAGGATTGGGTACACTGTGGTTACCTTGTAAGTCCTTTGAATTTAATTGAATGTTCATCCATTTCTCTAGACCTCCAATAGTGTAGTGACACCCAACTCATTCATGAATGTAATATGATAATCTTGTTGTAAATGCTTGTGGTAGATTTTAAAAAGAATAAGACATAGCCCATTTTCAAAAGGAATTTATAATCTAGTTGAAGAGACAATGTATATACAATTTAAACAATCACATAAAATCTATAAGGTCTCTGTTTCCTCATTGGTAAAAGGAAAGAATAGGACTGAATGACCTATAAAGTTCCTTCAAGCTCTAAACCGACCACTCTATAATCATTGATTTCCCTTTGATCTCAAAATCCCATGGTTTTGAATTTTAAATGAATTTTTAAAATGAAATTTTAAAATGAATAGATTAGGTAATCATACCAGAGCAAACTAGATTATCCATTCAAAGTCGGCTAGCCAGCTCCTTCAGATTGAGAAAGAACAGTGATCTTTATGAAGACTGTGTTTATGCTACTTTTAACATACCTTTCCCATTCCTTTTTATTCTTTAAGCCTTAAAGCAACCAGCAAGGTAGGCTAGAATGATCAACATTCAATAGACCAAATCCATAGGTTGGATTAAAGTTGAATAGAGCATGCTGAGAGGACTGGAATCTCTAGATGGAGGGCATAACTTCCTTGGCTTTCTTTAAAACTCTGTTCACACTACACCTGCAATACTCCTCACCTCTAGTGTCTTCTCTCTGAGATTACTTTCCATTTACACTAATATATCTTGTATGTACAATTTTTTTGCATGAAGTTTTCCCCATTAGAATGTAAGCTCCAGTTCTGGAGGTGGAGTCAAGAAGGTGGAGTGAAACCAGGAAACTGCTTGAGATTTCCCAAATTTCCCTCAGAAACAACATTAAATTAACCTTCTCAATAGATTCTGGAGCTGTAAAACCTTAAAAAATACCTAGAGTGAAACAATCTTCAGACTTAAGATAACCTAGAAGATCTTCAAGAAAGGTCTATTTCATCTGAGTAAAAGGGGATCACAGCTCAGCGCAGAGGGTGTTGGGGCAAACCCCCAAAAGGCTTATAATCACATCACAGATCTATAGCTGAGGACCCATAGTAGTAGCACAGCAAACTAGTGGCACAGGTGTGAAGCCTCCAACCCCAACGTAGAAGGCAGTCTGCAAGCTGGGGTATCAGCTTCCCAACAAGCCCAACTAAGCTGCGCCACTCTAGTGCAGTGAGAAGCCACAAGTTCCTGACGCCTCAGAGCAGAGAACTGGTGACTCGATCCCTGACCCCCAGCAAAAGAAGCTCTGGACATCTCACGCTGTACCCCAGGAGCAGAACTCAACTTTAAAAGGCACAAAAGAGGCTAAAATAAAAATAAAATAAAATAAGAAACAAACAAAAAAAAAACCCCTTACCACTGACAGCTACTGTGGTGACAGGGAGGATCAAAACATAAACACTGAGGAAGATGACAATGATCAAACTCCTACAGGCGAAGCCTTAAAGGGGAAGAAGACTTGGTCTTGAGACCAAAAAAGCCCTCCTGGAAGAGCTTAAAAAGGATTTTATAAACCAAATAAGAGGGGTGAAGAAAAATTGGGTAAAGAAATGAGAGTTAGTCAAGAGAAAGTCAATAGCTTTGAAAAAGAAAATAATGCCTTAAAAATACAACTGGACAAATAGACAAGGAGGTGAAAAAGAATGAAGGCTCCGTGAGAGTAGAATCTTCTTCTTGCCCTTCTTTGTATCCCTGGCACTTAGCATAGTTTCTGGCTCATGGCAAGAGCCTAATTGATGCTTGTTGACTGACTGACATGTAGGTACCAGGAATATTAAAGGCAAAGCAAAGTTAGAGTTTGGGTGTTGTCCTAATTGGAAGCCAAAGGGAAGCTTCAGAGTTCACATTTGGAATTCAAAGGGTCAAGTCAGGCAAGGGCATAGGCTGAAGTGTCAGGAGACAGTGTCCAGAGGTCCAAGGTGGGCAGGAAGGCACAGGCAATAGAGTCTGAACATATGATTGAGGTTTGAATTTTCTAAGGCCCAGCTCTGACCCTGTCTCTCCCCTGCCCCATAGGTTCAGCATCTCCTTAGTGACCCACATGCTGGTTCCTACCTAGCATTTCTCGCCTAATTGGCAACACTGAGTGACCGGCTGTTTCCTGAACTCGACATTCACAGTTGTTTATGCATCTTAACGACCCTTCTCCCCTACCTGGAATGCATTCTCTCCTTATTTCAGCCTTTCAGCGATCCTTCCTATCTAAGTTCTCATCCCATGTCTTTTCCCTGAGCTCCCAGTTGTTGGTCCTCTTGCTTTTTTCTCTGCATCTTTAACACTTAGCAAAGTGTGTCTGTCACATAGTGGGTGCTTTAAAACGTTCGTTGAATTGAATTGAAGCTAGGGATGAAGAAACAAAGAGGGAACAGATTTTAGTCTGGGAAAGTGATGGCTGGGGCTTATCCTACTCTACTCTCACAACTGATGGACAAGTATCATGCAGCAGATAGGAGTCTGTCAGTCAACTTGTCAGTCAAAAACATTTATTATGCACTTGCTTATTCCGGGTCCTGTGCTAAGTGATGGGGACACAAAGAAAGGCTGATACATAGTCCCTGCTCTCAAAGAACTCACATTCTAAGGGAAAGGGGTGGGGGAGACAACTTGTAGATAAATAGGTACATTTAAGACATATACAAAGTAAATGGAAAGTAATTTTTAGAGGGAAGACACTAGCAGCTAAGGGACTGGGAAAGGCCCCTTACAGATGGTGTGATATGGATTAAATCTGGAAGAAAGGGGGCATCTAAGTGGCACAGTGGATAAAGCACTGGCCCTGGATTCAGGAGGCCCTGAGTTCAAATCTAGCCTTGGACACTTGACACTTACTAGCTATGTGACCCTGGGTGAGTCGCTTGACCCTCATTGCCCCGTAAAAATAAATAAACAAACAAATATATATATATATATATATAAATATATATATATATATATATAAAATATATATATATATATAAAATCTGGAAGGAAGACTAAGAGGTGGAGGTAAGAAGGGCAAGCATTACAGGCATGGGGGATGACTATTGCAAAAATATGAATTCTAAGGACTGACTTGACTACGAACTAATTTTAATCATAGGCTACTGACTGACTCATGATTCAGCTAAGACAGAACTAAAACTTGATTCTCTTTAGTCCCAGTAGTAGGTATTATGGGATTGGGATTAAAGTTTAAATTGGCCAGTTAAATTGAAGGACAAAACACACCTTGAGAAGCAAGAGAGATAAACTAGTAAGGCGTGGCTGCTGCCTGAGTGGCACCAAGGGGACAGATAACTCCAGAAGTCAGGACCACCTCCACTCATTCCAGCTTCCCCCACCCCCAAAGGGAACTTCTCACAGTCAGATGATCACCCCATCTGTCTCTCCACCATCCGTCCTCTATAAAAGCTTTTGCCTTTCTCCTGTTAGACAAGATAGGTATCTCAGAGAACCAGTCCCTGGACCATATCCCCATGAAAGAAGTCCAAAGACTTCTCTCTTGGTTTCCTTTCTCTAGGGCCTAAATAAAAGATTGTTTTATTCAAATTGGATTTGTGTGCGAGAGGGTGTAATTCTTTAAAGGGGAATACCTAAGGACCCCCACACCAACCCATTTCCCCCATGACAGTAGGCACACTGAATTTAGAGATGAGAGGATTCTTGGAGGTCCTCTACTTCAGGGCTTCTTAAACTTTTTCCACTCACGACCCCATTTTCCTGGAGAACTTTTTACTCAACCCCAGGTATATAGGTATATAAAACAGGTATATATAACCTTTTACATTTGCCACATTTTTCACAATCCTCACATTCAGTTATGTGATCCCATATGGGGTCATGACCCATAGTTTAAGAAGCTAGGCTAGTTCAACCCCCTAATTCTATAGATGAGGAAATTGACATTCATAAAGATGAAGTGATTTGCCTAAGGTCACACAGCTATTAAAAATCAGAGCCAGGGCCCAGACACAGGTTCTTGGATCCCATTTTCAGTCCTTTGCACAAACCTAGGTAGGCCTGCAAAGAGACCTGTGCCTCTGTACTACATGAAAGATGTTAGGTAACAGTTGCTACAGTCCTAGTGCAGGAACCATTGAATTAAAATATCCCAAATGAAGGACCCAATCAGATCATTTAGTAATCTTTCTTTAGAACATGAAATAGTGCTTAATACATTATGTATGGGAGAGTGTAGACAGATGTTGGTTGGCTGCATTGAGTACCAGAATGAGATTAAAATGTAATTAGGAAATATTTAAATAAACAAAATAAATAAAATCCAATAGATAAATAAATAAAAATGCATAATGTTAACATGTGCTTTTCTAAGTCAATATGTGGCTCTTAGGGACCCTTAGGTGCTGTTAAGTGGCTCTTTTTCTATTTGAGTTTGACACCACTGCAGTAAACAACATGGGGGGCTTCTGTGTTGGTTCTTATAATCTGTGCCTGTCTATTCTATCCAACTTCACAGCCCTCAGGAGTAATAGCTGAATCAAGGGATTTTGTTTGTTTGATTTTGGGAGAGGGTAGGAAGGTGGTGGAAACATGGGGGTGGGGATAATACAGTATATGGGCCAAAACCCCTAAGGGAAGTTGGAGAGCTTGGGAATGGATTCAGTCTCTTGGCCAGAAAGCCTGCTTGCTCCTACTGCAAAATTGGCAGTAATATTGTAGAATCAGTAAATTAGGTCCACAAAACACAGAACCCGCAGCATGATTATTTTGCTCTGCCTTTTAATACCCTTCCTGGGCTGGGCAAATAAGGACTAATGGATGTATGCTGTTTCCCAGATGAGGCAAAGCTCTGCAGGTGCTGATGTTGGCAATAGAAAGCTAGACCCTCTGAAGAGCCCTCGACATTTCGACATTGGCCTAGGTCAAACTTAACTTCCTCCATGAAGCTTTCCCTAAGTAGTCCAGTTCCAGGTTGGTCATTTTTCCCACATCCCATACACTACTTAGTCAGTCCTTTAGTTTGGGTCTCTGCAGCTCTACCCCGATCATTTTCTTTGCTTCCTAAGCTAAAATTCCAGTTCATCCCACTTTTTTGCCCTTTTATACAGTCTTGTCTCCCAATAGTCCACAATATTTACTGCCTCCCAGGTCTTGGTTTAATGGAGGTAGCTGTTGCTTGCAGGTCTGAAAGTCTGGGAGGGGAGAGAAGGCTAGGAAGGCAGAGGCATAGGAGATTTACCCAGGGTTTTCTAAAAACTCATCTTCCCTTAAGAGACTGGCCTTGACAGGAAATACATTGGATCTGACCAGAAACTTCCTGTAGAGTGCTTGACGTTCAACTCAGCCCAAACCTCTCCATTTTTATGCAAAGGTGTTTATGACTTGTCAATCAAGAAGATTGTGCTTTTCTTTCAAGCTATCTCCTTGTAGTCTTCAGGTGTAAAGTAAGAGATTGAAAAGAAGCCATTTAGAAGGGCTTCAAAGGAAAGTGTCAGAATTCCCTGCTAGCCTCCCTGGCCCCTTTTCACAGAATACCTCCAGCAGCCAGCTTCTCACATAGTAAGCTGAGAGCCTAGGGTTCTTAGAAACAGTCCCATGCTGAGGAACTCTTGCCTTTTCCAGGCCTTCTGTCAAGGTGTTGGCTCTATTAATCAAGTGCTTGACTGGTCTAGTGACTTTTGTTACCTGAAGGGTTTTAGCATCTAGCAAGTAGCTGGCTCTGGGTGGTGCATTTGCTTCCCATCTCTTTTCTGGTGATTTGGCCTCTTTCAGTTCCTAATTCCTATTCAAATGTGAATGCCACAAGAAAAGAGAATGACTTCTCAGTTTCACAATCCTCTGAGGGGTGGTTAACATGCAGTTTTCACCTCCTGATCCTCTTTAATGGTGTCAGCCTGAGGAATCAGTCTCATTTCGGTCATTTAGTTCTCCACCTTCCCTAGTCATGATGCTTACGAGCTGAAATATATAATTCTCTGTCCAGGTTTCAGAGTGCTTATAGCCCTTGCTTTTAGTTGCTCCTTTAAAGTGAGTCTCATTATCAGGCAGTCCTTAATTCCTGGGGGGATTTCTGGGAGAAATGGGTTTCTGCCCTTTCAAATGCCAAAGGGCTCTGCACTTTCTGAAATACATTAATGAGGATGGGAAATAACCTGAGGACCTCTGTCCCCTGCTCCTTCTTGCCATCATTCTAATGGAATATTCATAGAATGGAAAGTGTGGAGGCTTCTTGTGCCGGATCCTGGAAGCACCGCCCTGACTTTTGAGGGATGATTGAGAACAATAGTGGTGTTGAAAAACTGGGGAAGGGCAAATATCCCAGTGTCCAAAAGGGGGAAGAAAATGGGTTTTGTAAGGAAAGGTCATTGAGCCCCCTGTAGTCACAGACAAAATTAAGACACATATTATTGAACCAATGGCTCTGGAGCACTTGGGAATGAACTTGGTGATCTATAGGAGCCAGCTTGAACTCTCTAAGAAAAAGCCATGCTAGGATAACCCCATTTTGTTTTATTTTTTGAGACATTTACTAGATCAAGAAAACCAGCAGTTCACAAAGTGGCCCCTGCCACACACACAATATTCTTATGGAAAAGATGGAGGCACATGGACTGGGTGATGCTACAGGCGAATTCATAACATGTTGAATAATCATTCCCAGAGGATGTTAATTAATGAATGAATCCATGTCAATTTGGGATCAGGCCATTCATGGTATTGCTCAGAACTTTGTCTTTAACATTCTCCTTATATCTGTAGGCAATGCAAAACTGGGAGGGAGAATTCATACTTTAGATGACACAACCAAGGTGCAAAGGGATCTTGACTGCCTGGAATAACTAGTCAAGAGAAGGTAAAATTGGATAGGAATAAATGTTCTAGAGGTGGCTAGGTGGCGCAGTGGATAGAATGTCCTGCCTGGAATCAGAAAGACTCCTATTCCTGAGTTCAGATCTAGCTTCAGACACTTAATAAATAGCTGTGTAACCCTGGGTAAGTCACTGTTTGCCTTGGTTTATGCATGTGTAAAGTGAGCTGGAGAAGGAAATGGCCAACCTCTCTAGTATCTTTGCCAAGAAAACTCCAAATGGGGTCAGAATCAGACACAACTGAAAAGTGGCTAAACAAAGAAAAAGGTTCTAGATCTTTAAAATTGCACAAGTAAAGGATGGAAAAGATGCATCTAGACAGCAGTTTGTGGAGGGAAAGTCTTTATGGTTTTAAATGACTAAAAAGTTAGTAGGAAGCAACAGTGTGAGGTGGCTGCTCCAAATGCTAATTGTAGCTTAGGCTTCATTAACAGAAGTGTAAGGTGAGGTACTAGGGGTGTGTTGACATCAGGTGAAGTCAGCAATTTCAGGCTGAGCATTTAAATCTCAGAAATCAACATAACACAATAAGTCAGGGCTTGGTTTGTTATTTTAGTGCTTGGTTACACTTAAGAAAGTGATGGAGAAAGTGTTAACGATGCAATTAAACTTAAAAGTGTGTGGTCTATGGCAGTTAGGTGGTGCAGAGCATTAGATTATGGGCTGTGGAGTCAGGAGGACCTGAATTCAAATTTGGTCTCAGATACTTGACACTTACTAGTTGTGTGGCCCTGGGCAAGTCACTTAACCCCAATTGCCTCTCACATACACACAAAAGAAATGTGTGGTCTGTATATCACCCCATTCCTCAGAGCCAATTGTTAAATATTTCCCAGGATACTGACTGCATGATAGTCATTGTAGCTGGAGTCACTTGGACCACATCAGGACTATTACATTCTGTACACTACATTTTAAGGAAGAAATGGACAATGTTTAAAGTTTCAGGAGATGATGAAGGAACCTACAATAATTTTCTCTGAGAAAAGATTGAAGCTGTTGAGAATGCTTAACCCGAGGAAGAAAAGAATTAGAGGAAACATGATGCTTGATTTCAGATATTTAAAGAAGAGAGATTTAGAATTATTCATTGTGGACTCACAGTGCCTAACTTGGGGCAATGGGTAGAAATTACAGATTTGATAGATTTAAACCAATAATAAGGAAGAATTTCTTAATAATTAAATCCATCCTAATTCTGAAGGGTGATCTCACCAGGTACTGAGTTTCCTATCATGGCTATTGTAAGAGGAGATTCATGCTTCAGATAAGATTGCTCTCTGTGATCTCTTCCAGCTCTAGAATTCTATTATTTCTAAATTCAGCTCTGCTATTGGGCAAGTTTCTTGACCTCTTCAGAATTTAGTTCCCTCATCTATCAAACAAGGATCTCAATTTCTTCCCTTACTACCTCATTGTAGTGTTAACTTCTCTATCTAGTATGCTGATCCCATTCCAATCTGGTTCCAACTAATCTTGCCAGATTGATTTCTCATTACTCTCTTTTTTTTTTTTTTTAAGTTAAGCAATTGGGGTTGAGTGACTTGCCCAGGGTCACACAGCTAGTAAGTGTTAAGTGTCTGAGGCCAGATTTGAACTCAGGTCCTCCTGAATTGAGGGCCAGTGCTTTATCCACTGCGCTACCTAGCTGCCCCCTCATTACTCTCTTGAACTCTTGCTTCTCTATATGTTGTTCTCTATATATCACATTTCTTCTCCTACCTACATGCCTTTGCACATGCTAGACCCCATGTCTGGAGTGTTCTTCCTAATACTCCTTGGAATTTCTCACTCCCTTCAAGGTTCAGCTTAGAAGCCACCTCTTCTTCCAAAACATTAAAGTCTGGGGGCAGCTAGATGGCGCAGTGGATAGAGCACCGGCCCTGGAGTCAGGAGTACCTGAGTTCAAATTCGGCCTCAGACACTTAACACTTACTAGCTGTGTGACCCTGGGCAAGTCACTTAACCCCAATTGCCTCACTAAAAACAAAAAAACAAACAAAAACAAAACAAAACACTAAAGTCTGGACACCTAGTAGGCATGATAATTTACTATTTGGGTGTCCTGGGGAGTATTTTTTAACCTCAGTCTTATTTTTTCAAGCTTCATTTAACCAAAGACCAACCAACCATCTTCTTTGATGGTTGCTTTCCTATTTGAATATAATACCACACCAGAATATTGAGGGCAGCACAAGGTGGGACTTTGACAACCTGATCGATGCAGAGTGGTCACTCAGTCTTGCTGGAATTAGCCAATCCCAAGAGTCAATTCTTTGAATTCCTAGTCATTACTGGACTAGTCAGTCATTTGAACCAACATGTCTCTAAGAAGAGGCAACTGATTCCTAATCAATGCTGCAGTAGTCTCCAGAACCTTGCCCTGATTAGAGAAAACAGTGCCATTGTTTCTAATTATCCTGGCATTTCTGAAAAGGCCATTCTCTCTTAAAGCTGCGGGAGCTTTTGAAATGGCTCCAAGCTAGCACAGGCTGAGTCACATGGCCCAGACATTGACTTTCAATGTTCCTAGAGGAATTTGAAGTTGGAAGCCCATTAACATTCACAAAAGGGCCAGAACACCAATGGCATAGGGAGCCAGGGGAGAGGGCACTTTTGGGGAGCATCATTTCAAACATCATTGGTGGGAAACCTCTAACTGTGATAAAACACCTCATGGACAAAATCCTACATTTTTTTCCACAAAGAATCATGTTGGGTTTAACGGTGGCATCCTATCTAAGAGAGCTAAGATGACAAAGCATTTGTCCAAGAAGTGTGTAATGAGAACACAATGGAAAACACACCCAACAGAAAAGAAAAAATAAAGCTGAAAACAAAGTATGTGTTTAACAATTGGAGAATGATTGAACAGATTATAACACATAGATGCAATAGAATAGTATTGTTCCAGAGGGTATGACTTCTAAGAAGAAACCAATGAACCACAGGAGGCGTGTATAAAGTGTAACGATTGGAATGACGCCACCTGCTGGAGACTTACTATAGAAGAGTTCCGCCCATAAAGTGAAGGTCTTTGAGGGCAAGACCAGGAGTCTTTTCTTTGGCGTCAGGAAGTGACACGGGCTAGGGGAGGAGGAAGGAAGAGACTGGCACTTGGTCTCGCTATCTTTCCTGGGGATACTGGTGGAGAAGGCAGCTAGAAATGCGCTCTCCCTTTAATAGATAGGAATCTAGGCCTTTCTTTCTCTCTTTATCAAATTCTTATTCTCCTTAATAAATGCTTAAAAGTCTAACTCTTGCTAAAGCTTATAATTTATTGGCGACCACTCATTAGATATTTTAGACAGTTTAGCTAGAATTTTAGCCCTTAACAAAAGTGACAAGATGAAGAAATCAAAGCCGATAGAATAAGCTACACAATGATGACAATAATGTCAACCCTGAGAGGCAATAGAATTCAGGTCAAGTACAACAGCTAATGGACACAATGTTTCTTTCTATTAACAAGTAGGAAACTACAAGAGTGAAAAGTATAATGTGATTTCACTTGTAATTAGGTGGCTTTGCTTAGCTATTATTATCCCCCCCCTTTATTTTATTTATTTATTTATTTAATTTTTTTTAGTGAGGCAATTGGGGTTAAGTGACTTGCCCAGGGTCACACAGTTAGTAAGTGTTAAGTGTCTGAGGCCGGATTTGAACTCAGGAACTCCTGATTCCAGCGCCAGTGCTCTATCCACTGGGCCACCTAGCTGCCCCGCCCCCCCTTTATTTTTACATCAGAGGGAACTGAAATAAACAGAGTTTAAGTGACTTGCCTATGGTTATATAGCTAGTATCAGAGGCCAGATTTGAACTCAGGTCTTCCTGACTTAAGACAGCTAGGTGGTACAGTGGATAGAGCACTGAGCTTGGAATTAGGAAGACTCATCTTTATGAGTAAAATCTGGCCTCAGAAACTTACTAGCTGTGTGACCCTGGGAAAGTCACTTAAAACTGTTTGCCTTGGTTTCCTCATCTATAAAATGAGTTGAAGAAGAAACTGGCAGACCACTCCAATCTCTTTGCCAAGAAAACCCCAAATGGAGTCACAAAGAGTCTGAAATGACTCAATAACAACAGACTCTATCCACTGTGCCATCTAGCTGCCTACATAGCTCATTTCAGTACAAGGACACAGGACTTTCCCTCTACACCATGCTACCACTTGATTTTCTTTCTTCTCTGCATGGTATTTTATAATGATTTATAATGATTAACATTATTTAACCATGTGAATTTTTCCTATTAAATATGCAGCTGGTTAATACACTAGATAGAGTTCTAAGACTGAAATAAGGAAGACCTAGTTCAACTCTGTCCCGTGACGCTAGCTATATGACCTTGGGCAAGTCACTTAAGCTATATTTGCTTCAGTTCCCTCAACTATAAAAAGAGGATAACAATAGCATTCCCTCACAGGTTTTTTGTGAGGGTCAAAGGAGATAATATTTGTAAAAAACTTAGTATAGTACCTGGCACATAATAAGAGCTTAATAAATGCTTATTCCTTTTCTGCCCCACTCCTCCCTAAAAAGGACAACTAAGACAAACTAATTAAGACAACAAAGCAAAACTAGCCTGATTACATTTTTTTTAATTTAAAAATTTCCTGACTCTTTGTATATGGTGTGCTCCTAGTATGGCCTCCAGCAAACTAACCATCAGAGCATTGTGCCAATGTGGCATTGGGTATTTGGAGCAACATCTCTATCTCCCTAATCAGTATCTCTGAGTTAATACCAAATGGTGAGACTGGATCACCAGAAAAGAGGTCCTGTACTAAATTTTAGCCACTGTTATAGTCCTGTGAGCCTCAATGCATGTGAAGTTTGAATGATAAGCAACTTTGACATGGAGCAAAATTGTGTTGAGGAAAGAAGAATCTGTGTTTGTTAAAGAACGACACCTATTTACAGCACAGGCAGTTCCTACTAGAAAGAAATAGACATCAATCAACAACAAATCTTTGAGCACATTTTGCTTTTATGGGTAAATTTATTCCATTTGTGTTCCCTGTTATGATTGTGCATTTCCTCTATTGTGTTCTCCTGTATTTTTCCCTCTCCTTCTGCCTCCCTCTTATTTATAATGATGAAGAAAGTAGTGACAGAAGAGTTTGCTTGACCTGACCCTTGAGATCTATAAATAACATGATTTATATCTTCCCTTTTCCCCCATTTTATTTCCCTTATCCCACCTCCCAATCACAATTTTTGCTATTTCTTTATTTGTAATCCTCTCTTTCTACTTCACCCTCTGACACAGGATTTTATTTTGTTTATGACTACTGCCTCAACTATGTTGTTTTTTCTCTTAAACCCCACTCTCCTCTGTCCTTGTCCTATCCTATTTCCTGGTTAAATTTACCATATTTGAATGCTCCGCTGTATGTGTTTTTATATGTGTCCAATCTTCCTTCCTCAGATGAAAGTGAGATCCATGGGATTCCAATTCCCTGACCCCTTTCTCTTTGTACATGATTTATCTCTTGTACCCCTATTATGTGAAATGATGCATTCCACATCCTTCATCCTCCTCTATTCCTTAGTATAGTCTTCTAACCAGGCATGTGTTGGAGCCAGCTCTGACCTGCTTGTGAGAACCCATGGCTAAAATTTCAGTGTGAGCATTTATACTTCAGAAATCAGCAATTGCTACAAATCAGGGCTTGATTTATGGTTTTGCTGATTGTCTAGATTTAAGAAAGCATTATTAATAGAGATTAAATTTAAAACTGTGTGTGCATACATTGCCCTACCCTTCCAGCCTAGTCATTAAATATTTCCAGGCACACCCCTGTGTTCTTTTATAAACATTGCTTGAGCTCAACAGGAGTGTGGTAGAGGGTTCAGGGAATGAAGTCATCACTAGACTGGAGACCTGATGACTGGAAGCTAATTATAATAATAAGTGGCATTTACTGTATCTCATTTGAGCTTTACAACACCATTACTTCTAAAAGTCCCCTTTCCTTCTGTTCCCAAGACCATCAAAAGAAAAAAAAAACATTCTCAGGCCTGAGAGTGGTAGTAGATAGAACATTGGACTTAGAGTCAAAGAAACCCGAGTTCAAATCTGGCCTCAGTCACTTACTATCTGTGTGATGCTATGCAAGTTACTTAATCACTGTCTGCCTCAGTTTATCTAATTGTAAAATGAGTGCAATAATAGCACCTATTTCAGACATTTCTGAGGATCAAATAAGATAGTATTTGTAAGGCACTTAACACAGTGCCTGCACATAGTAAGCACTTAACTATTGCTCTCCTTTTCTTCTTCCAGTTTGTCTTAAATTTTTTTTTTTCCTGTAGCTTCTGAAGGTATTATGGTCCTGAGAGGACACTTGTTACTTCTCTCCCGTTACCATGTAAGTAATTCATCCTCAAGTATTCTCTTTTTATTGGGAATTCTTGGTAATCTCTAGGAATACTTAGAAATCCTCTTTTATATTAATGAACTATTTTTTTCTTCCATAGCATTATACTCAGTTTTGCTAGTAGGTTATTCTTGTTTATAAGTGTTTTTCTGCCTTTAAGAATATCACATTCCAAGCTTAGGACTCTTTTATAATGGTGGCTGTCAATTCTTATGCTATCCTAACTGTGGTTCCTTGGTACTTAATCTCTTTCTTACAGGTTCATAAAAATATTTTTAAATATTATTTTATTTTTTACATTTAATTTTAATTTTATTTTTTCTTAATTACATATGAACAATCATTTATAAATCCTTTTAAAAATTTTGAATTCCATATTTTCTCCTTCCCTTTATTCCCTCCCTTCTCCTCGAGAAGGCAAGCAATATGATATAGATTACACATGTATAGTTATGCAAAACTTTTCCCCAAGAAAAAAACCCCAAAATAATAAAGTGAATATAAATGTATATATGTGTGTCCATGTATGTATTTAGCTATATACACACATACATACATATATATCTATATCCATCTAGATATAAATATATGTTTTAATCTGCTTCCAGACTCCATCAGTTCTTTCTTTGGATGTAGATAGCATTTTTCATCATATATCCTTTGGAATTGTCTTGGATCATTCTATTGTTGAAAATAGCTAAGTCATTCACAGTTGATCATCATTCAATATTGCTGTTACTATGTATGATGTTCTCCTAGTTCTGTTCATTTCACATTGCATCAGTTCATGTAAGTTTTCTTAGGTTTTTCTGTAATCATCCTGCTTGTAAATTTTTTTTAAATGTCTGCGTTTGTCATGTTGTGAAAGAAGAATCAGAACAAAAGGGAGAAATCTCAAAAAAGCAAAAATAAACAAAAAAAAAGTAGAAAAGTATGTGGAGAGCATTTTCCATCATGAATCCTTTGGAATTAATTATCTTGGATTATTGTATTGCATCAGTTCATGTAAGTCTTTCCAGGTTTTTCTGAAATCTACCTGCATATCATTTCTTACAGCACAATAGTATTCTATTACATTCATATTCATTCAATGGCTAAGTTGATGGGCATCCCCTCAATTCCCAATTCTTTGGCGCCACAAACAGAGCTTCTATAAATATTTTTGCACATATAGGTCCTTTTCCTTTTTTTTTTATATCTTTGAGGTACAGATCTAAATACTACTGTATTTCTGGGTCAAAGGGTATGCACAGTTTTATAGCCCTTTGGACATAGTTCCAAATTGCTCCCTAGAATGGTTGGCTGATCTCTTTGGCTATGTGCAGTATATTTTTTCTTTGATCTGGATGCTCTGAATTTGGGCTATAGTTTGGATTCTATTTTTAATTTGTCTTCCAATTATAAGAGATCTGTGTAACTTTCTTTTAAGATTTTTTGGTAGTATGGTATGCTTTTTTGGTAGGGTCCCATTTTAATTTTTATGGAGTCCTTGGGTAAGGTTTAGCACTGCATTTTCTAAGACAGCATTTTTTCTTTCCATTCCCTCCCTCATTACTCCATTTTGTACTTGTTTCATTTCTTCCAGGTACTCTTCTAGTTCTTGCTGCTGAGACATTCTTTTTTTTTTTTTTAGGCTGTATTTGGGTTTCCTCTCTTTTATCCCTTGAACTTTTCTTAGTCCAAGGTATTTTTTCATTCTGTTTAGTGTTTGTTCCTCTTTTCCTCCCCCAACCCAACCCCCCACCCCCACCCCTGGTAACTAACATCTCTGGCCTCAGTTTCTGATTTGGGACCTTGTACTTCGGTCAAAATTTGCTCCCATTTTCTGGATAGTGTAGGTAGACCTTGCTTGATCTTGACTTTCATGGTTGAGATTAGGCCCATCCTCTGCAAGGATTGTTTAGCCTTGCTTCCTATTGGGGTTCACATGTAGGCTTCCTAAATGCTAGTTTGGCCTGTTGCCATGGGCCAAGAATGGAGATGAAGTTTTTGGCTGCACTCACAGCACTATGAACGGGTCTGGTCCTCTGTCCTGCCATGAATGGGGATGAAGTCCTGAGTTTTCCTTTGCTTTGCTGGTCCCTGATCTGGCCCTTCTCTTGACATGGGACTGGGCAACTATATACTTCACATTCCACTTTTTCTTAGAAAAGAAACTTCTTTCCACCAAGAACTTGGTAATATCAGGTACTTCAGCATGAGAAATGGATATTATTTTGTCAGTGGAAATGACATTGAAGAAAAGGCATTATCATCTGTTTTGACACTGCACTCTAAGGACCGTGGCATAGTTCCATCGAACTTGCAGCTGAAATTTTCCATAAGGTTGTCTCCCTCATTAGAAAGGGAGCTTCTTGAGAGTAGGGTTGATCTGATTTTTCTGTTTAGCACAGTGTTGTACACATAGTAAGCACTTATTAATTCATTCATTTACTCTAGCTTATCTTCATCTCACATTTTCACAGGATTCTGGAAGTCTTCTTGTGAATATATGGATTTATAGCTGATTCTCTTTGGTTTTCTTTATTTTTTTCTGGTGCACTTTTAGAGCTTTACTGGCATGTTTGTGGGGAAACTGGGATCATGTAGGTTCTAACACAATGCCATCTTCCCAATTACCTGTTGCTTTTAAGGCACCATGTCCAATATGGCTTACCTAAGAACCATGGGTGGAAGATGTAGAAAAGTTCAACATGAGGAAAAACTTGCTAACAACTGGAACCATTACAAACCTTGAGATGGACTATTTCTGTATGAAGGGTGTTCCTAGTCAGTAGAAGTCTTCAATGGATGTTGGATAAACACTTGTTATAGAAAAGACAGTTTCTGAGATCCCTTTCAGCTCCTTTCCACTCTTTACAAATATCTCATTTGATCAGATAAAATAGACAATACAGTTACTATTCTAGAAACTTAGCAGAGGAAGGAAATACCACAAGCTGGAATGGTCAGGGAAAGTTTCACAAAGGAGATGAAATTTGAACTAAATGTTAAAGAATGATTAGAAATCATATAGGCAGACAGGAAGAAATATTGAATTTTAGATTTGGAGAACCAGTTGTTATTGTTCGTCCTTCATTTTCTTTTTAGTAAGGCAATTGGGGTTAAGTGACTTGCCCAGGGTCACACAGCTAGTAAGTGTTAAGTGTCTGAGGCCAGATTTGAACTCAGGTACTCCTGAATCCAGGGCTGGTGCTCTATCCACTGTGCCATCTAGCTGGTCCCCGTCCTTCATTTTCAAAGAGGACCAATGACATTACGATAGATGATATCTTGATTCTGTGAAATGTGAGTTGGTTAAGTGAGGCAGAGTTGTGCAAAGTCATTAGCCTCACTCTCTCCTCCAGAGTCATCAATGTCTGGTGGTAGGACAAAAGTCAAGATGACTAGTGATGACCCGGAAAGCAATGGATGACCTTGGAGTCTTTGATGTCTGACCAAACTCTAAGTGTTCTACAATGCCTGCTTCAGGCACCTTCATGGCCTTTGGAAAAAAATCTTCTCCTTCACCCATTCTGCTAAGGGATATCTTCACATTCTTGCATTAGATCCTTGCCCCCAACTCACTGATGGATTTGAGGCCTATTGGTTACTCCTAACCTGGTTTGCCCCATATGCCAAGATGATTTACTGGAGTGTATCCACTGTACATGCTATAGCTTCTTGGAGTCACAGGTGAGAATTGGATGACAGGTGGACAACAAAGGTGGATGAGCAGACCTGAAAAGGGCTTGGCAAGTCCTCACATCAGATATACTAATACTCTTTGAACACCCATATACCCCAGAGAGAGCTAGAGAACCAGTATGTACAAGACCATAGAAGTAGGAATGTATAGGGCATATTTCTAATGTATAGACTATAACTAGGGTGGGATAACTGGAGGTATGCCTTAAGGTAGCAAATTTTAAGGGTGCTGATAATATTTTCCATCTTTCAGTGGTATAGATATAAAGTTTACACAAGTTAGCCAGGATAATCAAAATGGGAAGCTACCAAATTGTGAGTTAGGAAGAATGCTTTCTCCCAACCCCCTCAATATCCGCTCTCTAAACCTGCCATGGTCTTCACAGTGATGGTTTCACACTGGTGTTGCATGGACTCTGTCAAACCCTGTATCTCTCCCTCTCCCGCTCCTTCACCTGAATTACTATATAGTTCATGCCACTTACCTCAGGTATAGTTTGTGATCATAAAACTTCTAAGTTACAGCTCTGTATTTTTTTTGTTCTTTCTTTATTTTATTTTCCAGTTACATGTAAGGGTACTTTTCAACATTCATTTTCACAAGATTTAGAGTTACAGCTCTGTATTTGAAAGAAATTAAGCTAATGTGGCTGGAGCAGAAGATTTATATAAAAGAATACTGGGAGATGAAGATGGAAAGGTAAATAGTTGTGGTCAGCTTGTAGAGGGTTTTGAATTCTGCATTAAAAAAAAGCTAACCACAATTCTTGTAATCACTCATCTGGGGTGCAATCATTATCTTTAGTATAAAGGACAACCATACAATAAAGTCCAAGTGAGAATATCTGACCAACTACTTCTGGCCAGCTATCTCTCATTCATCAAGGAGACTTGCCAAAACCCCAGAGAAAATCTTAAAGAAAATAAATTGGAGATCCCCATTGCTGCATTGCTTCTTAATCTTAAAACAATGAGGTTAATAAAAATAAAACACTCCTATTGAATTCTTTGAAAATAGTGTTAAAACAAGTCAATAAAGTAATCTGCTTTTTTTCTTGCTCAATACTGTTTTCTTTTATTAACTTCATTGTATTTTAAGCATTGAATTAAGACCCTTTTTGCATTTGGGAAAGGTCACATTTGTCAAAACAGAGATATGCTGGTCACATCATACAGTTGGGTAGATATGCTCACTTGGGTCGTAATATGGACCTATATCTTTTTTCCCCCAGTTCTAAATCTGCAGTTCTCTCTACTCTCTGTCTGCTTATCTATTTTACACATGACTGCCATTTGTTATACTCTCACCTTACTTAATCACAGCAACACTGAAGCACACATTTTAATTAAAGTGAATTGCAAAGCTCAGAAATTATAAAATCTTTTCAGCTCTTAAAATTTTGCCTGATTCTAGTTTCCCCTTTAATATCTCATTTTCACAAACCTAATCTTCTAATTGTATCCATCTACTTATCAAGTATAATCAGCAAACTAAAATTAAACTATTCTCAACCTCTGCCCTTCTAATCAATGACAAATTAAAAGGGGAAAAGAGCCAGTTCAAGTGGAGAAATCTGCATTAGGAGCCCAAATGCTTCCATTCATTATATCAGACTCTCCACATGGAAGTGAAATGTATAGACATCCATTAGAAAGAATGCAAACAAATGACTTTAAGTGGCCTTCTGTCTGAGGTAGAATTAGTTTTGCAGGTATAAATATCGACTTGGAAAATGACACTTGATTTAAAGGAGACCCAGAGGCAGAGATATTCTATACTAGGCCAAGGATTCAAAGATTATTGGAAGAGAGTGTTTGTCTTATAGAAACTCTGAATCTCTTCCATATCTAGCAATGTTCTGTATATGGGAAACAATCTGATGGATGCTTGTTAAATTGAACTTCCTCAAAACTTTCTCTCCTGAGTGATAAGGCTTATATTCAGAAGACTCAACCTACTAAAAGATATAAAGGGGTAGGGTAGATAGGTTGCGAATCATTAATTTTCTAAATTGTATTTAAACATAACTCAATTTCTTTTTTAAAATGCTCTAAATCACTACTGATTAGAGAAATGCAAATTAAAACAACTCTGAGGTACCACCTCACACCTATCAGATTGGCTAATATGACAAAAAAGGAAAATAATAAATGTTGGAGAAGCTGTGGAAAAATTGGAGCACGAATGCATTGTTGGTGGAGCTGTGAACTGATCCAACCATTCTGGAGAACAATTTGGAGCTATGAGGCTATGAATACCCTTTGACCCAGAAATACCACTATTAGGTCTGTATACCAAAGGGATCATAAAAAAGGGAAAAGGACTCACATGTACAAAAATATTTATAACACCTCTTTTGTGGTGGTGAAGAACTGGAAATTGAGGGGATATCCATGTTGTGGTATATCAATACGATTGAATACTATTGTGATGTAAGAAATGATGGGCAGGCAGATTTCAGAAAAACCTGGAAAGACTTACATGAACAGATGCTGAGTGAAGTGAGCAGAACCAGGAGAACATTATACACAGTAATAGCAACATTGTGTGATAATCAATATAATGATCCAAGGCAATTCCAAAAGAGTTATGATGGAAAATGCTCTTTTATCTAGAAAAAGAACTATGGAGTCTGGATGCAGTTCAAAGTATACTATTTTCCCTTTATTTGTTGTTTTTTTTCTTTCTTGTGGTTTTTCCCTTTAGTTCTGATTCTTCTTTTATAACATGACTAATATGGAAATATGTATAACATGATTGTATAATTTAACATATATCTGATTGCTTGCAGTCTTGGGGAGGGGGGAGGGAAAGGAGGAAGGGAGAACAATTCAGAACTCAAAATCTTACAAAAATTAATGTTGAAAACAATCTTTACATGTAATTGGAAAATAAAATACTACCAAGAAAAAAAAATAAAATGAGTATTTAATCATCAATATGGTATGATTGCATAGACTTTAGAAAGATTCCTTAGCCCAATAAATTTTCCCCCACCTATCTAGAATCTGTTCCCATTAAGGTTTTATGCTTCAGCATTGACTGTGTAGACAAATATATGGGTCTGTTTCCTCTGTGGAAGTGGGCAGGTCACCATCTCTAGGGCCTTAGCTTCCTAATTTCTAAATTAGAGGAGTTGGAACAGAAAATCTCTTTTCAGCTCTAAATCCTATGATTCTAAAGGAGAAATCAATGGACCACATGACACTAAGGAAATTAGAAAATCTAGTGGAGAAAGAAGGCTAAATTCTATTACAGGTTATATTATATAAGTTAAATTCTATACGTTAAATTCTAATCACTGGGCACTCACTGGTCAGGAAGGGAAGATCTGATTGGAACACTGTGGTGTGTAGCTTTGAGCCCCCAGGGAATAAATATGAAGGCGTTAGGCAATGTTGGGGCAGAGCTGTATTAGTGGGGCGGGGGCAGGTTTCAGAATGGGAAAAGGAGGAATAGTGGGAGGAAACTCAAGACAATTTTTACTTGTTTCACACTTTTGTGGAGAGCCTTTCATAGAGTCATAGACTTGGAGCTGAAAGGCCAACTAATACATTTACAGATGAAGAAAATGAGGTGCAGAGTAGTAGTTAAATGCCTAAGTATAGCTTGTATCATTCTTCGTATTTCTATTCCCAGTACCTAGTCCAGTGACTGGCACATAGCAGATGCTGGAGAAATTCTTGTGGATTGATCACTCGCTTATACAAGGTCATGTGGCTCTTAAATGGCAGAGCTAGGATTCAAATCCAAATCTTCTTATACCAAATTAAAGGCTCTTTCCACTGTATGTATCATTATGCTTTCAGCAGGACCTGAATCTATTCCATTTTTCAATTGAATATCTAGAAAGGACTGTGCCTAGGGAAGAAATATCCTACTGCCTGATTGTTCCACCAGAATGGAAACACTAACTTTTTCTGTCCCTGGTTTTCTAGTAAGTAGAAATTTGATCTCCAGGACACTTGGGTATACTTCCCAGACCTGGGGAGTGACAATCAAACTCTCTTCGTTCTTCCAAGTAATCAGGAAGGTGAAGAAGCCAGGATTCATCCTCCTTCAAATTGTGAAATTAGGGAGGTTTATCTCTACACATCTTCTTCCTGAGTCATTCCCTCCCTTTTTCCTCAGGGGGCCATCTAATCTGATAAGCCAACTCATATTTAATTCAACTCCACAAACATTTATTAAGCACTTACTATGTATAAACCACTGTACTTTTTGGATTGTTTTTGTCCCAACCTGAACTTTGATTTCATTGGTTTAGGGAATCCCTGGTGAGGAACCATCTATAAAGGCAGATCAACAATTATTAGGCAACTTATAGTTTTAAAGAATTGTTTGCGGGGGTGGGGGGGGGGACTAATAAATTATTTGCCCAGGGTCACACAGACAGGATGTCAGAGCCTGGACATGATTCCAGGTCATCCTGACTCCAAGGCTGTCCCTCGTGAGTTTTACAAGGCTGCTTTAAGTCTCTATAATGTACTGTCAGGCTGAAATTAGGGACTTAAAGACTTCAGAGCTAGAACAGAATTTCGATGTTGTTTATTCCAAGTCCTCTCCTCTCCTCCATTGGAAATTGAGGCATAGGGAAATGATTGTGACCTATCAGAAGCCATACAGTCAGCAGGTGGCAGAGATGGGATCCAAACACAGGTTTTCTGATTTCGGGGATCATTTTACTTCACCATAATACTTCTGGGCAAGGGAGTCAGCCTTGCCAGTACCTCTGTGCCCAGGGGCCTGTGCCAACCCCATACTCCAGTCCTTAGAGCTTTCTCTGGCCCATTTTCCTTACCCAGCAGCTGAAATGGAAAACTGCTAGGATTAATTAACTGAATGCTTTCAAAGCAGCAGGCAGCCTAGCAAGTATTAAGGCATGATTACTTAGTGTCCACTCATCCAGACCCCTGGAATTGTAGACTTAGTGGCCTAGAACTAAATTAATTAGAAAATACAAGCAGCTTGGGCAAGGGCTCAATTATTCCCCTGGGTGTGAAGGGGCTCCAAAATACCCTGGGGATGCTTTATATTGGGAACATTTTGGCCTCCTGTTGGCATCTGTGGCTAGAACCTGGGCTGAGGAGTTTCTGATGTGATGGAAACATTCCCGAGGCCATCCCTTGGGCCTTTCCAAAGTTTTCTGGATATCTGATCCTCCAGGGGCCCCACACTGGGCACATGCTCACATCAGGAATCAGGAAGTTCTGAAAATCATCCTCAGCAAGCAGGATCCTCCCTCTTCCCCCTACGCTGCCTATGTATGTGGTCACCCCTGGCAGTATCTCTTTTCCTGGAGTCCAGGCCAATTCCTACTCTTCCCGTCTGCTGGTGACCAAAGGTATTTTATGAAAGATTTAGTGTTAGTTTCCAGATCAGCATTCATTATCATATTATCATAAATCTAGAACCAAAAGGGATATCAGAGACTATCTAACATCCTAGGATTATAGATTTTTGACTTAGTTGAGTCCAACTCTCTTATTTTATAGATAAAATTTGAGGCCCAGGAAGTTTAAGGGATTTGTGCATAGTCTCATGGCAAAATTAAGTCAGTCAAGCTGTCTTTGTTTTGTTTTGTTTTGTTTTGTTTTTTCTTTCTTCCAATTAATGGCTAATGCTTTCACACTCCCCTCCCTTTTACCCCTTCCCTTCAGGGAAGAAAGATGTCTAGTAATTATTAATAAGCACTAAGGATCTAGAGTTTTAATGGGTGTACCTTTTTAGGTGGAGTCACATAAAAACTCAATTGTCTGGAGGTAATGCTCACCTCAAAGGAATGAAACTCTAATAGTAGAACATTAAGAATCAATAAGAAAAAAAAAGAATCAGTAAGATATGATTATAGTATAAAGTGGCAAAGTTCATATAATAGAAAGAACATTGAACTGAGTGTAAAGGGGAAAAAGAAATCAAAAAATCTGGAACCAGGAGACACCTTAGTGTTCATCTAGTCCACCCTCTTCATTTTAGGGAATTGAGTTCTAGCTTCCCATTTCCATTGAGTATGGAAGCATGATCTGAGGACTCTTTGGGATTCAGTTTCATGTCTGAAATGAGGAAGTCAGACAAGAAGATCTCTAAGGTCTATACCAGCTCTTTAATTCTATGAGGGAGTTGGGGAGGGGCACTATTCAGAATCCTTCAGATTATACCATCTAGGTACCTGCCTACCCTTACCAATGCATGTACCTTACTCTAGATAAATGATGCTCTAAAACTAGAGGTTCTTCACTTGAGGTCCATGAAATTTCTGTATTTTATTTTCTGTATTTAAAAAACATTATTCTAAAAAGGGGTCAATTCGCTTTATCAGCTAGCCAAAGAGTCCATGAAATATGTGCGTGTACGTGTGCACAGACATACATAAAGGTTAAGAACCTCTGATCTAGACATTTAGTTCTAGACATGAAATGATAGACAGGACTTTCAAGACAACTCATTGAGGTTTTGTTTTTTATTTTTTGTAAAAAAAAAAAGTTATTTTAAATTTAATGCTAGCTCAGAAAGAGGAAATATTTGTTTGTCACTCTCACACATTTGCCTCTCCTTAAAACTCCACACAGATGCATTCTCAAGGCCGTGTCAAGAACAAGAGGAGATTTTGAAGCTTTTTCACAAAACATATGAAATGATTCCTAACTGGTAACTCAACAGGTTTCCTTGTCAACTGTTACTTCTTTTTAAAGATTTGATGGCATACTTGGTCTCCACATGTCAGCTCCTGCAATGTGAAAAATGACCAGTTAATGGGAAGCAAGCCAACATTAATCCCTTTTGGCGCCTTGGCCTGTACTATGACCCTTGATTTCTCAGGGAGAGATGAAGTAAGTGACCACATGAAGAAGAAAGACTTTCAGAAGCTTTTGTTAATGTGTATTTCATGAATCCAGTGAACCAGCACACACTGTAGGGTTGTGGTGATTAGGTTCTGACTAGGGGATTGAGCTTTTACAACTCTAAAAATGAAAAATGCATTGAAATCAAGCTCTAATGGTGGCATTGCTGATATTCTATGATTAAAACAACATGGTGTAATTTATTAGAAGTAATGAAGCAACCAAGAAGGTAGGAAATAGAGCAGGAAAAGCTTTTAAAAGTGAAGGGAGAGGGAGAAGCTGCTCAATAGAGTGATGTTCCTTCAGTCCATTAGGTCTTGTGTTTATAAGGGAGCTCAGCCCAATGTGGGAGGTAGATAATTAGAACTTTGCCCGGAGGAACTATTGGCAAATTTTGGATTTATGTTGCAGAAAGGTATTAAAACCCTGCCTGTCAGCTGACTAGGACATTGGTTTTGGTATAGATGGAGGAAAACAGGCTTTATGTTACTAAGAATGGCTCTTTGAGAATGCGAGGAATATGGGATCTTAAAATCCTCATAAACATTGGAATCAAAGGAAAAATACGTCCCCATGGGGCAAGACATTTTAGCAATGTTTTTAATATGCAACATCCCAAAAAGAGAAGAAAAGAAAACCATTTTAGATTTATCCCTGACTCAGCGAGCTGTGTGATACATTGCATAGTGAATGGTACTTCTAGACCAGGGGCTACGTGAATCATTTTTTAAAATGAAGCTGGGGGCAGCTAGGTGGCCCAGTGGATAAAGCATGGGCCCTGGATTCGGGAGGACCTGAGTTCAAATTTGGTCTTAGACACTTGACACTTACTAGCTGTGTGACCCTGGGCAAGTCACTTAACCCTCATTGCCCTGCCCCCCCCCCAAAAAAAAGTGAAGCCGCTAAGTGGTGCTAACATGGAATCAGGAGAGTTTTGAATCTGAATTCTCCCACAATGCCTTGCTATCTCTTTAACCCTGACAAACTGCTTAGCCTCTCTTAGTCTTAATTTCCTTAACCGTAAAATAAGACTAATAAGAGCACCTACTTCACAGAGTTGTTGTAAGGATCAAATGAGATACAATGACTATAAAGCACTTCCCAAACCCCAAACACTGAATACTGGTTCTTTCTTTCAGGAAATTCAACCCTGAAAGGTAACATTGCAAGATTGAAATAAGAACAATATGTTGGATGATGCTAAACTCACTAGTTCTTTGATCAACACAGAGAAGGCATTGTAGCATTGGGTCTTATTTGATTTTTGTTCACCCAGTGCCTATCTCACAACTGACTTACTGAGCACGTTGTATACATTTACATATCCTATATGTGTACATGCCCCTTCCATGTTCTTTGAGGACAGGGACTATTTTTGCTTTCTCTTTGTATCTCTAACATTCAGCATAGTACCTGATATACACTAAGAACTTAATAAATGTTTGTTGATGAATTGAATGACTGGGGCTTTCATTTTGCTAACACTACAAAAGGGTTTATCTAAACTATCCACATAGGAAAAACCAAGCAAAGAATGAAGAATACTTCCTGTCTAGACTCTAATATTCAGCTGAATGGACAACCTATGGTGCATATCCATTTTGGTGAGACAATGGAAATAGATCTTGAAGCAGACCCTGAATTGTATAGGAGGGTGAATAACCCAAATGACCTTTGGGAGATTGCCCAATTCTTATGATGGCCAAGCTTTTTCCTGAAACAAAGACCCATCTTTTCAGTCTCAATATTCTTTAGCTGATATTACTGTGGAATACTATGGTCTCTGAAGAAGTGAAGTTGAGTTATCCCACAAATTAATAAACAATGAAGTGGCACATGTAGGACATGAGCAGACCATAAATCATTACATGTTGGGGATTATGCAGGAGAAATAGTGTAGTAGTTGTTCCCAGAGAAATACATGACTATTAAAAAAATGGATTGATCACAAGGGAGAATGAGGGATATCTGTACAGTCCAGGTGCTCCATTGGTATCCATGAAATCGTAGTGTGGTGTTGGGTTGGAGAACTTTCCATGGAGCTTGGTTCCTTCTGAGCACATGTATCCTTTAGCAAGAGACCAGAGCCCACGTATCATTGAAGGGGTCCAACTCCATTATATAAACTCCATTCTAAAACCCCTGCTTCACAATGTTAACATAATTCAGTGACTGTCCCTAATATGTTGGGTTGACCTAGCTATGTCAAATGTATGGAAGGGCACTGATGAGGATAATAGCTATTACTCATGCAGCACGTTAAGTCTGTAAAACACTTTACATATGTTATTTTATCTTTATAATAACTTTGGGGAGTTTGTGTTATTACTATTATTATTAATCCCAATTTTATAGTTGAGAAAACTGAAGCAGGCAAAAGTTGTGATCTGCCCATAAATCTGGATCTGAAGTTAGGTCTTTGTGACTCTAGGTCCAGTATTCTATCCACTGAACTATCTAGCTGGATAGATAGACATACATAGGTTGGATGTGAATCACTGGAGGCAGACCAATACCTAACAAAGTGCTTTCCTCATAATATGGGGCTTCATAAATAAAAACTTGCAGGATTAAAGTAAATTGAAGAAACAATCCTCTTACTGATAATAGAAGCTATTTATTGGCACTATATGTTTTAAGTTTTTGATATTATAAGACTGTTATGATAGAATTCTGGAAGATCATTAATTGGGGGAAATTTGAGGAAGGCATCAAAAAGGACCTGGAGGGATGAGCAGAGCCAACATTCCTAGCCAAGTTTGAATAGCAAATAGGACTCTGGATGTATCAATCATCCCCACTCTACAACAAAACTGACTGTTGAAAGCAGTTGAAAAGGAAAAATAGGTAGAGTGGACTGTCCAACCCAATATGAAAATTGTCCAAAAGGAAATTCTGGAATTCTTTAGCTAGTAGATAGAGGGAACTTGCATAAGGCATTCAGACATCTCCTATAATGTTGTCTATCCTCAAGGTCATACATCTACTAGTGAGACTATGCCCAGATACAAGCCTAGACCCACAGGTGAAAAACAAAGCTTTTACAAAATAGGTGCAATGGCCAAGTCCCCTCTAAGTTGTGCCAACAATATAATTTTGTAGCTAAACTGGAGTCAAATTAGGATGTGAAATCTATTGTTTGTCAGTTTGTGGGACTAATTATCTATCTATCTATGTGTTTATATATATATATATAAATTTAGTTTATTTGCTAAGAAAGTTCCTTTTGAAACATCCTGATATTTTTCAACTTAATGAAAAAAGAAGGCTTTGTACACATTTAAGTCAAGAGAGACAGAGAAGCACAGAAGTCTTAAAGACCAGGCCCGAGTGATAGTAGCTGTAACAGTCCCTTGGGTGAAATATGGAAGTGGTGGCTATCGGAGAAAACTTCAGAGAAGCGAAAGTGATGGGCATAGTGATGGTTGGTATTGTTACTATGTTTTTGCTGTCACTCAGTCTATAGGAAACTCATTTAGTCTGTCACATTGAATTTAAAAAGGAACATTTGAATTCATCAACCAGATTTCAGATTCTCAGGATCCTAGCAGCTATTTTTTACAGTTTAATTTTCCCCCTACTAAATTGACTAGATGTTTTATGATATGTAGATATAACTTCTATCTAACCAAGAGAATTTCAAAATGCTTACTTGTAGAGTATTTTTTTTTGGTTCTTTTCAATTGTTTCCAGTCACATCTGACTCTTCTGGACCCTATTTGGGGTTTTCTTGGCAAAGATACTAGAATGGGTTGCCATTTCTTTCTCCAATTCATTTGACAGATGAGGAAACCAAGGTAAACAGGGTTAAAAGACTTACCCATGGTTTCATAGCTAGTAAGTGTCTGAAGTCAGATTTGAAATTAGAAAGATGAGTATTCCTGACTTTGGGCCTGACACTCTATCCACTATGCCACATAGCTGCCCACTTGTAGAGCATATATCCTTCTATATCTTATGATGATTTCCCAACTCTCTCCTTTCTGGCTCTGTTCCTAATTTGTAGCATGACTTTTCATAAATCACTGTGCTTTTGAGCCTCAGTTTCCCTTATTTATAAAATGAAGGGGTTGATCTCTAAGATTCTTTGCACGTCTAAATGTTGGTGATTCTGATTCTCCTTTCTGTCCCTGCTTCTGATATCTCTTTTCCAGACTGCAGGATATTTCTGTCAGTTCTCCTCTGCCTTAGCTCCGTATTCATTTCTCTCCCCAGATCCAGATGGTCTTTTGCAGGTTCCTTGCTCTTCTCCTTGAATTGTAGATTCCTAACTCAGCATTTAGAGCTTTAAAAATAATGCAACAGTTCACAGAAGCTGCTATTTAGATTGTTTCCTAGATTCCCTTGGGTAGGATGGAAACGGCTTTCTGGTCTGTGTGATGATGTGCCTTTGGCTGGAACTCAAGTGAGTAGAATGGGGCTGTTTTTTTCTTGTTGAGGAGTCTCATTGGGTAAACATTGTGGTTTATTTTTGGAAAAATATGAGGAGCATGAATGAAAACCAACTCTTACCAAGTGCAGTTTTCCTTCTTCAATCCATTGCTTCCAGCCTCGGTTACTCTTCTCTCCCTTCTGCACACACACCAGCTTATCCCCATCCCAGATCACCAGAGTCTGTAAGAGACAGGGAGGCAGAACAATCCCAATGAGAAGGCCCAGAAGGACAAACTAATCCAAGACTGCTTCTTATCACTTTGTCTTCCTCATCTGCCAGATAAAGGTTGGATTTAAGACCCTGACATTTTAAACCTTCTTTCGTACTATCCCACTATATACACTCCAGTCAAATTGGTCTAAAAACTGTCTCTTCTACTCCCCCCTCCCTCCCACATATCAGGCATCTCATCAGTTCTATCTGGTTTCTGTGCTTTTGTTCAATATTCTCCCCATATTTAATCCCCTTAAGTTTCTTCTCTACCTATCTAGGAGCAAAAGGTCATATAGCTAGAGCTAGATGTCATCTTGTCCAATTTCATTTTAAAGATGAGTAAACTGAGGCCTGCAGAGGTTAAATAACTTACCTAAGATCATAAAGGTAATAAGCATCAAAACCAGGATTTGAATCCAGGTCCAGTGACTCCAAGGTTAGCACTCTTTTTACTACTTTGCCCTTCTAAATCCTACTTGACCTTCAAGGCTCAGTGCAAGGTCTGCCTTTGCCATGAAAAACATCTTCGACCATCCCTCCCATAATGATATCTCCTTTCACTGATCTGCTATCACCCTCCTCGTCTGTACCTTATTGTATGTGAGAAGCAGTATGGCATAGATGACTATACCTGGAGTCAAATTCAATCCTCCCTCACAAACTTACTAGCTGGGGAAAACTGGGTAAGTCATTTATACTCTTTAACTTGAGTTTCCTCATCTATGCAATGTGAATTAATGACATCACATCCCCCACAGGGTTGTTGTTAGGATCAAATGAGATAATAAGTATAAAGCACTTAGCAAATATTATTTTGCTATATAATAACATATCTAGAGATGGATGAGACCTTCCTTCAACAGTAAAAGGAAACTGAATCCCAGGGAATCTTAGGTGATCACCTAAGGTGACACAGGCAGTAAGTATCAGTCAGGATTTGCATCCAGGATCTCTGATTCCGGAGTCATGAGGTACCATGGCTAGCAAGACATGAGATATTGTCATTATTACTATTTATATAGCATATATCATCACACATCATGCTATCATTTCACATGTTGTTATCTCCTCAGCTACCTTGCAAGCTCCTTCAGGGAAAAGAGTGCATAATCTCTCTCTCTCTTTCTTTCTTTCTTTCTCTTTTGTATCCTCTTCCCACACAACCCATTACAACCCAGATCATCTAACACAGTACCTCACAAACAGCAGAAGCTCTATATACACTGTTGACTGTGCTGATTTTGTTGAAATGATATTTTGTGTAAAAAAATTCTGTACATTTGATTATATTATTTTAACCCCTTTAATAATAATATTCAATAATGATAGTCACTTGCAATAAGAAGACTGCCATCACTTATTATTTCAAGAATCCAAACTAGAATGGTCAATTTCGAAGTTATTCCAGTCAGACAGTAACTGGGTATCAATGAATCACAAGAATAACTGCAACATTAATACCTTTCCTTCAATGTGAAACAGACAGCAGGAGAGAGAGTAAGAAACTCTTTTAATAACATTCAATATAGCACCATTCTATTCATTTTTATATGGCACCCTTCATCTCCCATATCACAGAACACTTGAAAGAGACTCAATTATCTTCAAAAGAGCAGATGGGAAAGGAGGTTATAAACAGAGATGGAAGTCAAAATCTTGAAGGAAGAAGATAAAGAAAAATCGTTTCAAATAGAGAGTGCTCAGAGAGCTGGATTCACATACAGTCAGAGTAGCTGACTATCTACATGTGCAATTTGAAGCGTTCCAGGACAGGAATCCTTCCCCCAAATCTCTCCCCACTGTCCTGTCAGAGTTCCTGAAATCTCCATCACTAAATTTATTCCTTTTATTAAGGCGATGGATAAAATGCACACCCGTGGAAAGTGAATAGTCTAGCCATTATTAGACATTAACACCTTAGGGAAAATTAGGCCACAAGATTATTAAGTCACTTAGCAGGGTCCTGAGAGAAAGGGATAAAGGAAAAATCTGGAACATGGAAAATTGTTCAGAAGACAAGCATGAGTAGGGCACTGCCATTAGGGGCCCTGGGCAGCATGAAGGCAGACAATGAGTATCTATCTGTGCAGAAGGAGGAAGATTGATATTAAAAAGGAAGGGAAAAAGAGATGCTGCAACCAAATTGTTTTACTTTTTCAGTTTATCATAGGACTAATTTTAGGGTACTTAAAAGACTGCTACTATAGAGAGCAGGATAGAAATATATACTACCAATTTGTCCTTGCTGTTAAGAATGCAAATGTGGGGGCAGCTAGGTGGCTCAGTGGATAAAGCACTGACCCTGGATTCAGGAGGACCTGAGTTCAAATTCTGTCCCAGACACTTGACACTTACTAGCTGTGTGCCCCTGGGCAAGTCACTTAACCCTCATTGCCCTGCAAAAAAAAAAAAAAAAAGAATGCAAATGCAGTCCCCAGTTGAGAAATGTTCAAAGGATATGAACAGGCAATTTTCTGATGAAGAAATCAAAGCCATCTATTGTCATATGAAAAAGTGCTCTAAATCATTATTGATTAGAGAAATGCAAATTAAAACAACTCTGAAGTACCACCAGACACCTATCAGATTGACTAATTTTACAAAAAAGGAAAATAATAAATGTTGGAGAAGCTGTGGAAAAATTGGAACACTAATGCATTGTTGGTGGAGCTGTGAACTGATCCAACCATTCTGGAGAGCAATTTGGAATTATGCCCAAAGGGCTATGAAGCTGTGCATATCCTTTGACCCAGCAATGCCACTACTAGGTCTGTAACCCAAAGTGATCATTAAAAAGGGAAAAGGACCCACATGTACAAAAATATTTATAGCTGCTCTTTTTGTGGTGGCAAGGAATTGGAAATTGAGGGGATGCTCATCAACTGGGGAATGGCTGAATAAGTTGTGGTATATGAATGTAATGGAATACTATTGTGCTGTAAGAAATGATGAGCAGGTGGATTTCAGAGAAACCTGGAAGGACTTACATGAACTGATGATGAGTGAGATAAGCAGAACCAGGAGAACATTGTACACAGTATCATCAACATTATGTGTTGATCAACTGTGATAGACTAGATTCTTCTCAGCAATACAATGGTACAAGATAGTTCCAAAGGACTCATGATGGAAAAGGCTCTCCAAATCCAGAAAAAAAAACTGTGGAATATGGATGCAGATCGAATCATACTATTTCTTTTGTTTTTAGTGCTGTTGTTTTTCTTTTTGAGGTTTTTCCTTTTTGCCCTGATTCTTCCTGCACAGCATGACTAATGCAGAAATATGTTTAATGTGATTGTACATATATAACCTATATCAGATTGCTTGCTGTCTTGGGAAGGGCGGGGGGGGGAGGAGAGGGAGGGAGAAAAAAATTGAAACTAGAAATCTTATAAAAACAAATGTTGAAAACTATCTCTATATGTAACTGGAAAATAATAAAATACTTTTATGGGGAAAAAAAAGATTGCAAATGCAGGCACTAGGTTCTAAAACTGGGGTCAAATACATTGTTGCTAGTTTATTCTGTGACTTCAACATATGCTGAGTGATAAAAGGAGTGAGGAAAACTTAGAGGTTGTTATTAGAAGACTGGGCTGCAGAAGGGGTGGATAAATCTTAAGGAGATGAAGTCATTCAAATCAACCAAAAGGAGGCTGAGAGACAAAGCTGCTGTGATTGTAGGTGAAGAGTTTGAAACAGAATCAGTGAGGATGGAGAAGGGCCCAAGAAGGAAAACATTAGGTAGTGTGCAGTAAGAGAAAGCTCTCTAGATTCTGAATCATAGGACCTGACTTTGGATCCCACCTTTGCTCTTTATTAGCTATGGAAACTTGGGCAAGTCACTAAAAGTCCATGGGTCTTCAGTTTCCTCACATACAAAATGAAGGGGGTGAATTGTGAAGTCTATACATTTCTTGTCAGCCCTCTATGATCGTATGGGTTTAAAATGAAGCAGCAGAAGAGAATTAGGTTAGGGGTAAAGAAACTGAGAGAAAAGTCTCCCAAGCCCTAGAAGAAATTTAATAAGAACAGCAACAATTAAAAAAAATAATTCACACCCATAAAGAACTCTAAGGGTTACAAAGCATTCTCCCCAAACAACCCTGTGAGATAGGTTATTTCTTCCCCATTTTATAGATGAGGAAACTGAGTCTCAAAATAGTAAAATGACTTTGTCCAGGGTCACATAGCTAATAATAAGTGTTGGAAATAGGATTCAAACCCAGGTGGGGAAAGATAATGGGTAGAATCAAGAACTTTGCCCAGGTGCTCTTGGAGAATCCTACTCATTCCATCTTGTCTCTAACCTCTCTTTCCCCCCTTTCTTTCTGGTTGTTGTAGCCAAAATAGAGGAGATGCTGCAAAGGGGATTTCATATGTTTGACAGGATTAGCAGCTGATATTGAGGGAATTTAAAGGGAAGAGACTCTATTAAAGACTGAGGAAGAGTCAAGATGGCTATGAACAGATGGGATACTCTCACCATCAGCAAAAAAAAAAATGGGGAAATTGATTATTCCGGGAGAAACAAAGAGTCTATGTGCCATAAGAGGTGATAAAGAATAAGGCTAGAAGACTGGCCAGGTTTCTAGTGAGCAGACAACCAGATCTGAAGAGAAATGGAAATGAATTAAATGATGTACAATATTCATTTTGAGCTGACATTAGAACAGAAGAATGACGCAAATACTCAGGCAAGTTTTGGCATTACTTCTGATTTCTGATGAATTAGCTTTCAGTCTTCATAAGACAGTAGCTCCTCACCTATCCAACATCATAGGAAAATGAGGTTTCCTACAGAAGTGAATTTTTGGAAAAAAAGGAGGAAAATGAAGCTTATGCCTTTAATGCTAAAGCTTTTTGTTTGTTTGTTTTAGCCTTCTTAAACAGAACCCACTGAACAAAATAGAGCTTTTTCTTGATGATTTGGGATCTCATCACTTGTGTTTTTGCAAAAGCAGACTCCCACGTCTGGTACACACTTCCTCCTCACCTATACCTGGTAGAAACATTAAGTTCCTTCAAATCTCGGCTTAGATGCTCACTGTTACTTGAGTACTCAACCTCTTGGAATTACTTTGTGTTTCTTTTAAACTTCTTTGTACTTTTGTATATGTATCTGCCTAATAGTATATCAACTTCATCAAATTGTATTAATAATATAATAATACCATCCTTCTGAAAACACCCCGAAGGGACTGTGTCATTTTTGTATTTGTATCTCCTGGATCTTGAATGTGGTAGGTACTTAATAAAAGTTTGTTGAATCACGATGGATCTCAGTCATTTCTCCATGTTGTACATAATATTATGTGATAACCTCCTGTGACTATTAAGATGCATAGAGACATCCATGAATGGTCACCGGCTGCTGGGTTTTTCTATTTCATTTCTGTCCCTTCTGCATGTTGTACCATGTCGCTGCTTCTTTGAATGTACTAACATGTTTTGGGGACTTTGGGGGGGGGCAGGACAATGAGGGTTAAGTGACTTGCCCAGGGTCACACAGCCAGTGTCTAAGTCTGAATTTGAACTCAGGTCCTCCTGAATCCAGGGCCAGTGTTTTATTCACTGTGCCACCTAGCTGCCCCATACTACGATGTTTTATGCATGATCATAAAGGTAAAGTCCTGGGGGAGTCCCTGCCTCCTACGGTATAAAGGGTAAGGGCTTTATTACCATTCTATTGCTCTCTGAGAGTTTCTTTAGTTATTTGAATTATTTTGAGGTTCCCAGCTCTGATGGTGGAAATCACTATTAATCTGGCCTTGGAATAAATGGCTCATTTATTTATATACCTATATGCATGTATTAATATACACATATACATATATAATAACACTGATGTTATGATAAGAGCTAATATTTATATATGTATGTGTGTATATTTCTAGTTGTTCAACTGTGTCCCATTCTTTATGAGCCCATTTGAGGTTTTCTTGGCAAAGATATTGGAGTGGTTTGCCATTTCTTTCTCTAGATCATTCTCCAGATGAGGAAACTAAGGTAAAAACAGAGTTAAATGGTCACACAGCTAGTAAGTGTCAGGCCAGATTTGAACTCCTGACCCCAAATCCAGTGCTCTACCTACTGCTACCTAGCTGGTTGCTATATGTTGGACACTTTGCTAAAAGAGTTATCATTTTTATTTCATTTGATTCTCACAACAGCCCTATGAAGTAGGAGCTATCATTAATCCGATTTTATAGAGGAGGAAACTGAGACAAATAGGGATAAGTGACTTGCCCAGGGTCATACAGTTAGTAAGTGTCTGAGGCTGGATTTGAACTCAGGTCTTCCTGACTCTAGGCCCAGCACTCCATACACTGCATCACATAGTTACTATAGATATGTTTGTGTTTACGTTTGTGTTTGTGTTTATGTGTATGCATATATACAGACACAAAAATATGCATATACATGCATATACCATCTGGTTATTATATAAAATATTTGTATGCATATTATAAATGTACATATACATATACACATAGGTATATACACACATGTATTTCTATAATTTAAAAATAATTCAGGAAATTAGAGCCTGGTTTTTAATATATGACCTGTTTTTGCAAGAACGACACAGTTCATTTGTAGCATCATAAAGCTCTGTTCCCCACCACCCCCAACTCACCTAATTGCCCATGTTATTTTTCCATCATGAATCAGAATCACTTGCCTTTGCATTAAATGCTGTGTGAAATGCAAAACCAAAACCCAGCTAGTACCTTAACATGTCTATCATCCAGTCCTTTAGTGTGCTCATCAAATTCAACTCCAACAGTAAAATCCAAATCATAGTTCCGGAATGTGCTATTTGTTTTTGTCTTGAAGTTATCACCATCTTGAACAATTATCTTTGTCTGAGTTAGGTGCTTGGCAATCTTGCGGGTGGCAAAATCAATATCTGTTGGCAAAGAGAGTTGTTGAGTTTATGATACTTTAAGCTAGACTCATTCATTTCTTCAACAAGACCAAACATTCAGCATCTATGATAAAAATCATAGTCAGGTATCTTTCCATTATTTATATGTTAATTAATAACTGTCCATTACATAAAGGACTTGGGGGTGGTGGTAGTGGAGATAAACTCTGGCTTCCCTGTGTCTGGAATGTGGAGTGAACTTCCTGCAGCAGAGAACAAGAAATTTACAAATTGTTTCCCTTAACTCATCAATTCTGAAAGCAAGTTGGATGTTTCACATGGAATAGTAAATAGAGTAGACTCAGAGCCAGGAAGACCTAGATTCAAACCTTGCTTCTGACACATCCTGGCTGTGTGACCCTGAGCAAGTACCTGAACCTCTCAGTGCTCTAGGCAATTCTGAGATCTAGAGAAGGTGCCAACCTGCATTGGTAGAGGGAGTTCGCTCACTTGGGAGTTTCTTGTACCAATGAAATCAAAGGTCCACATTTAGCTGTGTCTTGCACATAATAAGCTTTATCTATATTGCACTTAAATGCTTTATCTATCATCTCTTTCTCTGTGTCTCTTTCTGTCTCTCTGCCTCTGTCTCTGTCTCTCTGTTGATCTCTCTCACTCTCCTAACCTATTTAGTGAAGATGTTCTGCCTTGATTATAGACTGTTATACCACTAATACACACAACAGGCACTGAATGATTATTTCATTTACTAGATTCTTACTAGATGAAAATATATTTGCATTTCCAAAAGTAGGTATAAAATCCACAGGTCTTGCAATTTATACTAGGCAGTCAAGTTAACCTAGAACTTATGCCAATATCCTGGGTTATACATAAAGTTTTATACTACCACCCCACCCCACCCCTAGAACTGCCATTAATCCATCAATCACTCTACAAGCATTTATTAAGCACCTGCTATGTGCCAGGAATTGCACTAAGCATTGAAAATACAGTAGTAGTAGGCCTCCAGCAGTCGTGGACGACCATGGATCAGCACCTTGAAGAGCCACAGGCCACAATGTGGCTGTGCAGTCTGATAAGGGAGCTACAGCTCCTGAGTGACTTATAACCAGTAATTGCCGCATCCCGTGTTGTATCTACCCCATGAGGAGTAGCTGGAGTGTCCTCTCCAGGGGGCTGGCCTGGGCATATCAATATGGAAAACAAGCTGTTGCCCATGCAGCAGGTTTTCCCTCTCCACGACATTGGTGGATCCAAAGGAGAGGCAGAGCCAATACAGTTTGGCACCAGTGCCACTGCAGGAGTTGCCAGAGGGATGTGATGTCCAACATCCAACTGCCTAAGGGACTCGACTCCTGATTTTTCCTCGGGGTTAACTCCTGAAGCCTTTCCCATATATGGGTATAGCCGCAAGACAGCGTAGGTTTAAAATCTGGGTTTCCTTCCCCTAGGCGGGTTGCCTGCCAAGGCTAATGAGCCCCACCTGCTTGAAGCGACTGGTTTTAAGGCACTAGTGACTGGCCTTCACCCCTTCTCCTGTTAGTGGAAACAGTTCTGCCACGAGAAGGCCAGGAGTTGGGCTTCGGTTGTCAGAGGCTATTTGAGATGCACGCTATTGGAGCAAAGAAAGGCAAAAGACAGTCCCTGCCCTCTTGAGTTCACAATATAATGGAGGAGGGGCAGCTAGATGGCGCAGTGGATAGAGCACTGGCCCTGGATTCAGGAGGACCTGAGTTCAAATCCGGCCTCAGACACTTAACACTTACTAGCTGTGTGACCCTGGGCAAGTCACTTAACCCCAATTGCCTCACTAAAAAACAAACAAACAAACAAACAAAAAAACAACACTATAATGGAGGAGAGGACATGAAAAGAAATGTACAAACAAGTCATATACAGGATAAGTAGGGAATAATCAACAGAGAGAAGGGATCACTAGAATTAAGGCTTTCTACAGAAGGATGAATATTAACTGGGATTTGAAAGAAGCCAGGAAAGGCCAGGAGGCAGAGATGTGGAGGGAGAGTATGCCAGGCATGAGGGATAGTCAGTGAAAATGCTGGGAGCTGAGAGATGGGGGAACAGCAAGGTGGCCAATATTCCCATTAGGAAGAGAGGATAGTTTCTAAGTTGTTTATTGTTCTTCCCCTGCTGTAGATTGAGTTAGAATTTGGTCTCTGGCCAAATATAGCTATTTAGCCATATTTGCTATAGCAAATGCTAAAACACATATAACTATACAATATATGAGTGAATTGCTCAAGAATATTTAACTAACACATAAAACCTCTAAGCTTTCTTCAAAATAACTGCCTAGTGGTGTCTCATTAAAAAAAAACACACTGGGACTGACTATATAGCATGAACAGTAATGATTATGAGAACAGTAAGAAGAGTTTGAATTTTTAAAGTTATTTTTCTCTGAGAAACTAGAATATTGAAGCAAATATCCTCATGTTTCATCTGGCAATAGATAATATATTATCATATCCATTTTAGAGACTGAGACACTGAGGAAACAGTTTATCATCTGATGACATTTCATGCAACCCTGTGCAGCCCTGATAACAAAGTATTTCTCATCATCTTTTTTTGTCTCACTTTCCATTATTCCTTTATATTGAATTATTTACTCTTTCTCCCAATTTTAGAAGAACATTGAATTTTTTTAATTTATTTTTGGTAAGGCAGTTGGGGTTAAGTGACTTGCGCTGGGTCACACAGCTAGTAAGTGTCAAGTATCAGAGGTCTGATTTAAACTCAGGTCCTCCTGAATTCAGGGAAGGTGTTTTATCCACTGTGCCACCTAGCTGTCCCCAGGTCATTGGATTTTAAGCTTCAAGGAACCTGAGAGATCATTGAGCCCAACCAATTAATAAAAAAATTATTTAAGATAAGGAAACTGAGATGAAATAACTTGACTAAGTTCACATAAGTAGTAAGTGGAGGAAATTACACCCATTGTGTTTTCTTTGGTACTTCAGTAAAGCTGGAAGAGGCCTGAGATATCAGGTAGTCTATCTCTTCATCTTTTGTTGTTATTGTCCAGTCATTTTCAGTCATGTCTGATGCTTCATGACCTGATCTGGAGTTTTCTTGTGTGATGTTTAAAATCTAAATGTGTGGCTGCATTAAATTAGAAGCTTTAGCATCAGTCTTTGGGCATTAAGCATTTATTAAAGCATACTAGGTATTAGAAAAAAGAGAACACGTGGCATTAAGAAAAGGCCTATCTAGCCTAGAATTCCAACCTGGTCTGGTTCTTCCTCAAGTCATCTCCCACCAGCCTGCTTCAACTATGAACTCCCCTCAAACTAAGTGTGGAAGCTTTTTATAGGTCTGGAGCAGAGGCGGTCCTTACACACTGCTTCAAGCTGATTGGCAGGTGTCATGCAAATCCATTGGTTAACTGGACTTGAAGGTGGTCTCAAGTTGAGTTCAAAGTCCTTAGCTTCTGAGAACAATACCTCCTTAAGGGCCAGCCAGGTGAGGCTACAATCTAATTAACGTGAAGTAGGCTAACCAGCAAAGTCAATCACTCTCACTTAATTCAATCAGTTTAGATTAATCTCCAGGTGAGCCTTTGAGTATCTGCCAAATCCCATTATTTTCTCACATTTGGCAGAGATACCAGAGTGGCTTGCTATTTCTTTCTTCAGCTCTCATTTTACAGATGATGAAACTGAGGCAAGCATAACTAAGTGCTTTCGAAGGGACACACAGCTAGTAAATATATGAGGCCATATTTAAACTCAGGTCTTCCTGATTCTAGGTCTAGCACTCTATCCCCTGAGCCATCTAGCTGAACTCTTCCTTTTACAGATGAAAAAAATAGAGGCTCAGAGAGGCTGTTACTTCCCCAAAGTAGAAGATAAGGTAGTAAATGGTAGAGCTAGGATTAGAACTCAGTTCCTCTATCTCCAAGTCGAGGATTAATTTCATTGTACTTCACTTCCACATGTCAGTGGGTAACAAAAGCAAAGAGCAGAAAGGGTAGGTTGTATAAACTATTATAGAGCATCTTGAATGCCAGGCTATCCTACAGACAATGATGAGCTAGTGCAAATTTTAAGTGGGGGGGTATGACATGATGACAGTGCTGTTTTAGGAGGATTAATCTGGCCATGATATAGGATAGATTGGGGGAATAAGAAACTGGAAGTAGAGAGAGCAGTTAGAGAATGAACCTAATAGTCCAGGGGTAAGATGGATAAAGGCCTAACCTAGGCTGGTAGAAACAAGAATAGAAAGGGATGACATGCTGGAGAACTATGGTACCAGGGAATGCTCAGTGTTGGAAAGGACTTTGGAACCCTTCTAAAGTTCTAAAGACTTCATTTCATGGATATAAAAACTGAAGATCAGGTAAACTAAGTAGCCTGTTGAAGGTCACACAGGAACAATTTACAGGACTTGGTAACACGTTGGATAAAGAAGAAAAAGATGAGGATAAAAGATGACTTAGGTTCTATGCCTGGGTTATCTTACTCAGAAAAATGATGGTACAATGGATAGGACAGAAAAGTCAAAAGGGGATAGGCTTTGTTGGAAAGATGGTGAGTGTGGTATTAGACACAATGAGTTTTAGGGGATGGAGAAAAATCTACTATGAAATGCCTATCAAACGGAGAGGTGGAACTAGGGTTGGGAGATGGAACTGGGGAGAAGAGAATCAGTAGAAATCAACATAAATATTTGATGATTATTTAATAAGGAACTCTAGAAAAATTTAGGGAAACATCGATTTTTGAGATTAATGTTAGAGAAAATGACTGTTCTTAGTGGTGGGAACAATACGTGCCTTTAGGCTAGGTTAGTTTTTCGGTAAGAGGTATTGAAATTATCATCAAGATTTATGTGGCTTAGAGGCCTAAAGCTTGGGCCATTAATGTCACTTCCTGGTGGCTTACATGCAAAAATCCAGAATAAGGGGAGTCGGTAGCTCATCCCTCAGTCTCCTGACCAGCAGACTAAGATGGCTAAGTGAAACAATGGTGTATCCTTGTTAAATATCCTTTTGTTCTTGTTAATGGTTAGGTTAGTGGGCAGCTAGGTGATACAATGGATAGAGCACCAGGCCTGGACTCAGAAGGATGGGAGTTCAAATTTGGCCTCAGACACTTATTAGCTGTATGACCTTGGACAAGTCACTTAAACATGTTTGCCTCAGTTTCCACATCTGTAAAATGAACTGGAGAAGGAAATGGCAAACCACTTCAGTACCTTTGCCAAGAAAACCCTGAATGGGGTCATGAAGAGTCAGACATGACTGAAAAATGACTAAACAACAAGATCTACAAGTATTTTATTTCATTCCAATTTTTAACCTGAAACATCAGACTAGCTTCTATCAGGCCTGACCTACACCACTTTTCTATAATAGGTATGTTGATGCTTCCATAAGAAACCATATCCTGGGCTGACTAGAGCATGGCTTTGATTCCATATAACATGTTGCACCTTCTAACATTGCAGCTTTAGAATGGTCCTGGAGAAGTTTGGGCATTATTCTTGAATAGTTCTGGATTTGCTCTACTTTTACATGTGTTGACACATTAAAGAAACACTGTCTCGGTTTATGTACCTCCTCTGCCTTGTTGAGATATGAGTGTCTTTATTATCTGTCCCTCCCCCCATTGCTCCAGGGACTTCTGTGACCCAGCTGAATTACCACTCTACTTATTTGGAGGTTTACTCCTTACACAGATGGATGAAGGTTATCTTACTCTTGCTATCACGTGGCATCCCTGCTCAACACCAATTGCTTCCCGTGCCCACGGCTTTTTCTAAAATAAGCCCCACTTGGGGAAAACACACTTTAAACCCTTTAAATTCTCTGTCAGCTCATTTATACAACTTCCTGGTTTAAGGAATCATCCAGTAACACTTTGAAGTATCACAGCCTGCAGGGTCAAACAAGAAATAGGGACACAGTCTCTGTGACTTCTTTGCACCTCTAATATTTCTGGACTTAATAGCTAGCATTTATGTAGCACATTCTAAGTAGTTCATTTGGGTTGCCTAATACTGAAATTATATAAATGTTTCCCCTTTCATCTTACCCTTCCATCCAAACACACACACAGAGGCCTGAGGTTGTGCACATATGCATATACATACACCTTCTAAGGCACCCATCATTCTCTTTGGAGAAAAAGACCTTTATTGGATAAAATGATCGAGTATTTTTTACTTTAAACTGATGCTTCCTTGGAAAAACCAGTGAAGAATAACTTCCAGATTCTAAGTATCTAAAAATCTTCCTTTGTAGGAGACAGGTAGAACATTTATATCTTCCCCAACTATATTCCTCTGCACCTACCCCAGAGCCAAAGAATAAAGAATGAAGGTGTCTCTCTCCACCTTCCCTTATTTTCCCTGACTCCACAATACAAACCTTTTGATTTAGATGAGCCAAAACTTCCTTATTCATTGCTTCAGGTCAGATAATCCCTGACAGCACCACTTTACTCACTCTCTTTCCCTTGCTTTGAATTATCTCTTTTATGCTCATTCTCCTAGGCCCAACTCCATTTGCATCTCCTTTATGAAGGCTTCCCCAACTACTTCAGTGTACTTTTTTTTTTTTTTAGTGAGGCAATTGGGGTTAAGTGACTTGCCCAGGGTCACACAGCTAGTAAGTGTTAAGTGTCTGAGGCCAGATTTGAACCCAGGTATTCCTGACTCCAGGGCCAGTGCTCTATCCACTGCGCCACCTAGCTGCCCCCTACTTCAGTGTACTTTGATCTCTTCTTTCACTAATATTCTACAACATTGATGGTCTGAACCACACAATGGTCATATATTTAATGATGGAAGTGACTTTAAGAGTAATTTAGTCCAATCTCCCCCCTCCCCATTTTACAGTGGAGGAACAGTTACAAATGATTGCTCGACTCAAATGACTGGTCACTTCAGACAATCAAAGAAAAGTTGATCCAATCACCTATCCTTATCCACAGCTGCTGTCAGTCCCCTGACTATTTTGTCTACATGACTCAAGTAACCAATTTGGCTGAATGTTTCGTCAAACTGACTGAATCATTTTGCCATCATATAGACACAGCCTTAGTTGCCTAGCAGGTCCTATGAACTGAGGTCCAAGACTTGAGCTCCAGTGAGCTGTGCTATTCAGAAGTGGATTAAGAGGTTGAAAAAGAGTCTCATTGCACCCAGGAGCCAGATGGAAGAAAAGGAGAGATCTGGTAGAAAATGGGAAGCAGTGGAGTGTACTAGAAAGAGTGTGGAACTTGGAGTGAGAAGATTTGAGCCCATAGCCTAGGTCTGTCAGGAAGGAAGATCATAAATTCATATCGCTTCACTGTGTGACCATAGGCAAGTCACTTATTTCTTGTGAAACTTAGTTTCTTCTTCTGTAAAACACCTGCACTGTCCAGATCATCTAGAGGCCTCTCCTCTCTAGACCAAGATGGGAACAATTTTTCATTATTATTCTCATAACAATACTGTTTAAAAAACCCTTTAAGGTTTTTAAAGTGATTTCCCCCCACAACACCCTTTATTTTGAGGATAATGATGAAAAACTGTTCTCATCTTGGTCTACAGGGGAGAGGCCTCTGGGAGAAAAGTATCGTCAAGGCCATCTTTACTCTTATAACTGTATGAAAATATACAAGGAAGTTAAGCACTAAAAACTAGACTTAACAGAGACCCAAATAGCCAAGAGGAAAAGACCCCTGATGGCCTTGTCAAAATTGAGACTCAGACTTTATGCTGGCCTTTCTATACATTCTGCTTAGTAGGCATCTCAAAAAAAAGGCACATAATAAAAATTAGTCCTTGCCCCTGGGTACCCAGGAAGGAACCAAAGTTATATACCTCTCTCCCATGACTCAGACTGCCCTGGTTGTGCCAATATCCACTGCCAGCTACAATCAATATTTCTGAACAGCTCCTAGGGACTCTGAAAATGGAGCTCTATGCAAATGAAGACAGAGTACAGGTTTTAAGGGTTTTTTCTTTTTTTTTTCTTTTCCTAGGGAATGAAAAATGGCTTGGCCCAATAGCCACCCTTTAGCTTTTTCACATGTGAGTTAATCATGTCACCTCCCATTTTCTCAGGAAAATGGTACCAAATTTCCTATTGGAGACTACATGGTGCTGCTAGCTAAAAGGAGAGGGAGGTTTGACTGCAACAACTTATTGTCCCTCTCCTCCCCACCCCAACACTTGAACAGAATCATTTTGTTTTCCCACTTACCAGAGGGAATGGTTCTCTTATTTGGTATTTTAGTCCAATGGTTATCAAACATATTTTATCTGCTTTTATGGATTAAAGATATCTCTGAACCTGATTTATAGCCAGGTAAAGTGAATTTAGATCTCAGAGGAAAGAGTCTAAAGAAAAGCTATTTCTAAGTAATATATAATTCTTGTAGCTGCCACACATAGGCACCCCCCAAAAAACCCAACCAAGAGAGACTTTATTGAAGCGTACTTTTCATAGCTGCATTTTGAACAATACAAGTCGTAAAGTTGATCTATTGGTTGGCCACCTAATATGAAAGTGCTTTGTAATGTGCTAGTGGAAAAAGCGAAGGTTCCTGTTTTAAAGGGCAGCTCTCTTTGTAAATTAAAGAGCCCAGATCCCTGTGTAGTCATCTTAAGAGATGAGTGGACATCAAGAAGCTCAACTTGAATGGGCTTTGAACCTGAACTCCTTAATACTCAAAACACCAACTGTCTTTAAAATTATGAGAAATAGAGTAGAAGAACAATCTTCTCCTTATTTTCATCCCATTTCTTTTTGCTGTTAACACATTTAGGGGTTATATGTCCAGAATCTTAGAATGAACTTGCTCCTATTTTACCATCACACACTCATTCACAAATTCTTATACATGTACATTCACATACACATAAACACACATATATACAATTCATACATATACACATTCACATAAATCAACATACATACTCACATACACATATACATGGTCCCACACCTATACATATACACACATTTTTTCACAATCTGCCCACATATTCATATACACATTCACATGCATATACATACATACATACTCACACATAGATACAGCATGCAGTTTAAATATAAGGTCCCAAGGTCTCAAAGCTAGGAATTAATAAAGCAAAGATTTAAATCCAGGCCTTGTGAGACCAAATCATAAGATGGTAGAGTTGGAGCTGTAGCCCAGAAAGATCAACCCCTTCCTATTACAGATGAGAAACTGAGGTCCAAGAGGTTAAGTGTCTTGCCTAGGGTCACATAGCGAGTAAGTCTCTGAAGTAGGATTTTAACCTAGTTCTTCCTCATTCCAAATCCAGGACCCTATTAATTAGGTGATGCTGTATTTCACAGTAAGTAGAACTCATGATCAAAGTATTAGAAAGCTACAAAACAAAATGTTAGATCAGATCTGAAGGGAAATGTTATATAAGGAGGAAGGGAAGTTTCCTTAATTAGGACATATCTCTTCTTCCTCTATCCCAATGCCTTAGCTCTTACTCACCAGGAAGGAATGAAATATGAATTTATGAAGGGCCTACTCACTTCACAAATAGTATTTGATCTTCAAAACAACCATAGGAGATAAGATGTTTTTACTATCCCTATTTTACAGTTGAGGAAACTGAGGCAAATAGAAGTCTAGTGACTTGCCCAGGGTAAGACAGCTTGTATCTGAGGCCATATTGGAACTCAGCTGTTCCTGACTCCAAGCCCAGCTGTTCTATCTACTGTTCTAGTGAATACTGATCCTTGTTTGTCCTTTGTTCCCAAAGAGGACCATGACATTGGGAGGTGATGTCATGACTTGCACTATATTGGCTTTCAGTGAGGGAGGGCTGTGCAAGATCACCAGCCTTACTCTCTTCTCCAGACCCATCTGGGTCCAGTGGCAAGATTATATATCAGGAGGATTGGAGATGGCTCCATATGTTTAAGGCATCAGGAGTTAAGTGACTTGCCGAGCATCATGCAGCTTCTAAGTGTCTGAGGTGAGATTTGAACTCAGGTCCTCCCATCTTCAGAGCCAGTGCTCTATTCACTGTGCCACCGAGCTGCCCCACCCACTCTATCCTAAGGCAGAGAGAACTCCTGATGCCCTGTAGCTATCTGCTTTTATTCCTTATTTCCCTTCTAGATTGTAAACTCCAAGAAGGCAGGAACTATGTCTTATCTAAACCACATCTTTTTCAGCATTTAGGACAGGTATTTTCATGTGGTGAGGTCTTAATAAATGTTTAATGAATGAATAAACAACACTCATCTGAGGCTTCCACCATTATCACCATGGAGGACTGGAAAAGTCGTTTGGCTCACTAGAGGAGGCACTGCCACTCTCCTTGGTTTCAGGATGCTCCTCCCAAGTTAAGCCCATCACCTCTAATCTCATCACCATGCTGCTAACCCAAGCCTTAACTGATATCACCTCCCTCAGTCTAGTTCCCCTCTGATTGGAGGGCTGGTGGGTAGAGTACCAAACTTTTCCCATTGCTTTCCTTTATAAGAGAGTAGAAACTGAATTCAGCTCCCTCCACTTTGCATCTACTGTTCCCTCTGGTTTCATCTTGTCAGAAAACCCCTGCACTTGGTACCTCCTGATCTACCTGTCCCACCACCACCACCCAGCTTTCCTGCCTACTTTTGAGGATTCTTCCTCCCCTTCCTCCCCTCCTTCATTAGACTGAAAGATCCTTAAGGGCAGGGGCTATCTTTTTATTCATTGTGTCCCCAGAGCTTGGTACAGCGTCGGATACATAGTACTGGTCACTTAATAAATGTTTATTGGATATATTGGATTACATTGCCCAGTCTGCACATATTTAACCACATGCTTTTTCATTATAAAAAGGAGAGATGATTGTTATAGGCTAAAGTCTGCTGCCAGTTTCATTTTTTTTTGAATTAGGGAAAGAATTTTGTTTTGCGGAAACATTAACATTTGTGGGCTAAACTCTGCACCAAAAGAAAAAAAAAGCATCTAAATTTAGCTCACGCTCTTGTTATTTATGAGTAGCTTTAGGACTTACATACAAGTTCCAGCCTGTGTTTGTATTGTTGCTTCTTTGGATGCACCTGATGATTCACATTTTAAAGATGATTTTCTTCTTACAGGAAGGGCTGGGCTCACACACAGCATAGCTTTGATATGGAGAGAACTTGGAACCCTGACCATCCCCCCCCTTCATTCCCTCCCAACACACACACACACACACACACACACACACACACTTCTGAAAATCTGGAATGAAATTCTTCTTTAAAATGTAAATCCAAGCTACTCAAGTTCCAAATGCCTCAAGTTTCAGATCCACCTGTCTCTGAATGGTCTGAATTTAGGATGAAGGCCCCAGTGTCCTGAGGCTGACCTAAAGAGAGAGAAAGGCCCCCAAAGGAGGAGGTTGAGGGGCAACAAAGGCTAACTTTATAGGCTTGTTTCTTCTATGGTCAGCCAGGCCAGCCCACAGGCTTAGATTAATGGGATTTCATGTATTTGGGATTTAACTAGTTTGGGTTTTTTTGGTTGGTTGCAAGAAAAGAATAAGAAAAAGGCCTAGAAAACAATAAATGCTTAACATATAGCACATACAGTCTCTTATCTGATGCTCACAACAAGACTGTGAAGTTCTACAATGTGTATTACTTTTTTATAATTATAGTTCACTGGGGAAATCATCTTTGGAAAATAAAGAACAGGTTTGTGGTTTGGTTTTTTTCTCTCTCTCAATTTCTTGTTCATAAGATGCCTGTAGTAAGTAGTAAAGTATTATTTCCATTTTATAGATGAGGAAAAATAAGTCCCAGAGAGATATAATGCCTTTCCCTGGCCCATACCTCTATTAAGTGTCTGAAGCAGGATTTGAATCTAGATCCTCCACATTGCATAAGCAGGACTCTGGCTCTGCCACCATATTATCAGAACTTAGAGAAGCCAGCTGAAGATGAAATGGAAACAAACTTGGCATCACAGGCCCTGAGTTTGAATGCTGCCTCTGCCACATCCTACCTTTGTAACCTTGGGCAAGTCACTCAGTCTTTTGCTGGGTCTTAGTTTCCTCATTTATCAGATGGAGGGGTTGGACAAAGAAGACATTAAAAGTCTCTTCTAGGGGGCAGCTAGGTGGTGCAGTGGATAAAGCACCAGCTCTGGAGTCAGGAGTACCTGAGTTCAAATCCGGCCTCAGACACTTGACACTTACTAGTTGTGTGACCTTGGGCAAGTCACTTAACCCCCACTGCCCCGCAAAAAACAAAAAAACAAAAAAAAAACAAAAAAAAAACAAAAAAAACCCCAAAACAAACAAACAAAAAGTCTCTTCTAGGTTTATGTCTATGATCCTATGACAATCTTATATCTTTTGCCCCATCCCCCTACCCCAGCAAATATTGGTGAATTCATTTTCATATTATTTCTTCGGTGAATATAGATTATTCTATCATTCTATAGCCCTTATTTCATAATAAGGCAGTTTGTCCTTCATTCTTGAGTGACATTGGGGTGATGACATGCAGTGAATTGGATTTAAGTGAGGGAGGGCTATGCAAAGTCACCAACCTCACTTTCTCCTCAGGAGCCATCTGGGTCCAGTGGCAAGATTGACATCAGGATGCCTGGAAATGGCCCTGGATGTTCAAGGCAATTGGGGTTAAGTGACTTACCAAGGGTCACATAGCTAGTAAGTGTCAAGTGTCTGAGGCAGGATATGAATTATGTCCTCTTGACTCTAGGACCAGTGCTCTACCCACTGTGCCACCTACCTGCCCCCTCAAGGTAGTAATATTCTGAGAGCAGTATAGTATAGTTGAGATAATTGACCTTGGGATCAGGAAAATCTGGGTTCGAGTCCCAGGTCTTACAAGTACACACATGTGACCCTTAGCAAGTCTCTGAAACTTTTGGTTGCTTTTTAGGTTTTTTTAAACTACTTTTTAAGATATACTATGGGAAGTTTCTCTTGTTAGAGGAAAGATCCTCATTTGGAGTTTCCAATGACAATGAAATCAAAGATCTAGACCTCACCTCAAAAATTTGCATTTAAAGGAGTTGTTCATGATCAAAGGGATGGTGAAGTTGAAAAGAAACTTGGCTTTACTCATAGCCAACTGGCTGCTTGAGACATTATCTTTATTTGCTGACTGCTCTACCTTGGCACTAGATTTGACCCTTGATTCTGCAGAAAAGCAGAGTGTCTCTTAGCATTCTAGGCATGCTTTATAGTTCTGACAAGCAACAAGTCAGCTGATCTACACCACTCCTGATCTTTCCCTTCTATGAATTGAGCAATTGTTTCAACATGCATCAGCCTTAATGTACCATCCTTTATAAGGTTAACAGTTAATTAGCTATTCCAGGCTCAGAAGAGGAATTTACAGTAACTGGAATGTAAAAAAAAGACTCAAGTTACCAGAGTTATCTTTATCATGGCACATACTCATAGAATGTTAGAGTTGGAAAGGACTGTGAAGATCTATCCCAAAGCCCATTTTACATTTTACATTCATTTTACAGATGAAGAAACTATAGTCCAGAGAGGGGAAATGACTTGTTGAAGGTCACACAGCAAATAAATGATATACCTAAGTAGTCCAGGGATCTTTCCACTATCCCAATGCTTCTATTTTCCTTTTAAATTTAGATAAGGCATTTCCCTTCCTGACAGCTCCTTTCCCCTTGGGGTATTAATATTTACCTAATGCCTTCATATATCCTTCAAAGTTGTCATTGCTCTCCATTTCCCAGGTTCCATTCTGGTCACTAGGCATCGTGGCTGGTTCAGAGACTGATCGGGATTTGGACAGATGTCAAGCTGTAGAAACAAGAGCTGTAGGGAGAATGAGTTAGAATGTGCTATTTTATATCCTGTTAGAATACAGTTTATGGCTTTGGAGATAGATAAGAGAGTTCAAGGGTCAGAAGGACAGTCTACAAAGAACTTTACTTTCATTAGCAAAGTTCAGTGAAACTGTAGGTGAATGAAGAACAAAGTTTGGGAGAGTCATCAAGGAAAGGTCCTGGTTCATGCAGTGACCCTTGCAGAGGGCTGCCATGACTCCTTTGACTATCTCATAAGGGACTCTTTTAAGGCATAACTTGGAACATTTGTGTCTGGCACTTGAGGGGAAAAAAAGTTGAGAGTCTATACTGCAAACGGTTTACTTTGAATTAGCAGGCAATTATGACCCCCATGGGCACAAAGTCATCTATCAAGTGTTGAAGTTCCCTAGTGAATCAGCACCCAGTTGGATAAACAAATGTTTATAGAGCATCCACTGTGTATATCTGGGGATATGGAGTTTAAGACACAGTCTGCTCCCTGAAGTAGAATTCACTCTAAGAAAACAACACACACACGCGCACACACACACACACATACTGATAATTCACAATAGTAATGTCAAATGAACAAATCAATCCATAAATACTTTAAGAGTCATAGGACACTGTGCACTTTTCATCAAGAAAAGCTTCACAAAAGAGATAGGATTTCAATTGTTCCTTCTGCACATAGTAGTAAATGATATGTTTGTTAAATGAATGGAATGGAATGATAGATGAGGGGGGGGGGGAATCTAAGGAAGGTACACTAGTCAGGAAAAGTATAGGTGAAGGTAGTAGGAATATACAAGTACACAGGCCAGTGGGGAGACAAGTCTGGTTAGAAGGTAGAATTCATGTAGGGAAGTCTCATGGGAGATGACATTAGAATGAGAGGTTGGCTGCCTAGATAGCTAGGCGGTACAGTGGATAGAGCACTAGACCTGAAGTGAGGAAGATCTGAGTTCAAATTTAGCAGAGTAATCCCAGTTGCCTCAACTGTAAAATGATATCATAATAGCACCTACCTCACAGAGTTGTTGTGAGGATCAAATGAAATGATATCAGAAGCAAATGAGAGAATGAGTATTTGTGAAGCTGTCTGTGTGTTCTGTCTGGCACATTTAAGGCACTCAATCAATGCCTATTTCCTTTCTTTCCAGTGAATCAGTGCCAGGCAAAGTAAGAATTTTGATTTAATCCTACAGGCAAAGGGTAGGAACTGAATATTTGATTATGACAGTGACATGATTAAGATGGTTTGTGAGAATTAGATAGCTGTATGTAGGGAGGCTATTGACATGATCCAGACAGGAGAACTAGAGTGACAACCAGAAAGATTTTTGTTGAGTTTCATAATTCTCAATGCTAGATATTTCTGACCAAAATGTAGTATGTGTCCCATCAGATCTATGATTTTGAATGCTTTTTCAGGAAATGGGTGAATTCAGTGTACCAGTAGCTACTTCAGTGGAAAACAGGATATGAGTAGTATGCAAGTCACCATTCCTCCATGCTTACTGTAAGGGAAAGATGGGTTGAATTTGAATAAACAAGATTTTCAGTAGCTGGCAACAAACTCAATTACCACACTGAATGGGCCTTATACTTCATATCTCTAAACATAGTGATCAAATATCCTAGCTCTAAGAAATCTATGATAATGTATGCTAATTGCTGGGAAACTGTACTGAAGGGAATGTAAAACAATGTATTCAGTTTTTAGTAAACAGTTTTTTGAGTTAGGTAAAAGCAGGGGAGAAAAAAATGTACAGCTGTTCAGAAATTTAATCAAAATGTGCGTAAGGAAGTCAAGAGCTAGAAGAAAAAATGACAAAGTCTTAGCCACAAACTGAAAAATCAAGTGGTTGAGGCAGAAGTGGACAGGGAAACATGTTGTTGGAAATCAGATTTAGGTATCTTTAAAGCCCAACTCCAAGCTGGCTCATAAAAGAGAAAATTGATCATTTCTGTTGTTGAAAATTAAAAAGCTTCTACATTACAAAATCAGTACAGCCAGAGTAAGGAGAGAAGTCATTAAGTAGGAAAAAAGTTCTTTGCAAAAAATATCTCTGAGTCAAGGAATTAACACAAACATGGAAAGCCAAAAGCCATTTCTCAATAGGTAAATGATTTTGGGAAAGATTGAAGGCAGAAGATAGAAACAGCAGAGGATGAGATGGATAGATAGTGTTATGGGAACAAAAAATATGAGCTTGGACAGACTTGAGGAGATAGTAGAGGATAGAAGGGCCTAACGTTCTATGGTCCATGGAGTCATGAAGAATCAGACACAACTGGATGACTGAACAACAACATGGTTGTCAAAGGATAGAACATTTTCAAAAGAAGAATTACAGCTTATCAAAATTTATAAGAAAAATGCTCCAAATTGTGAAAAAGATAAATGCAAAGTAAACAACTCTGAGGCATTACTTCATACTTGTCAAACTGGTAAAAATTATAAAATATGGAAATAGTCAATATTGGTGGAACTATAGAAAGAAAAATCAGTTCAACAAAGCTAACCAACATGTCAATCAAGTCCAGTATTATATGTAGTGTTCCACACCCATAGTTCCCCATTTCTGCAGAGAAGGTAGGAATGTATATTCTCAGATCACTTCTTTGGGGTCTCTGATTTTTCTTCTTTTTAAAGATTATTTCTTATAAGGTATGGCTTGTGTTAAGGGCTAAAATTCTAGCTAAACTGTCTAAAATATCTAATGAGTGGTCGCCAATAAATTAAAAACTTTAGCAAGAGTTAGACTTTTAAGCATTTATTAAGGAGAATAAGAATTTGGTAAAGAGAGAGAAAAAGGCCTAGATTTCTATCTATTAAAGGGAGAGCACATTTCTAGCTCCCTTCTCCACCAGAGTCCAGAGGAAAAGAGACCCGAGACTCCGCGCCAGTCTCTTCCTTCCTCCTCCCACTAGTCCGCGTCACTTCCTGATACCAAAGACAAGACTCCTGGTCTTGCCCTCAAAGACCTTCGCTTCATGGGCAGAACTCTTCTACAGTTAGTATCCAGCAGGTGGCGTTATTCCAATCGTTACACTTGATAGGTAAGGAAAAGTGGAGGGATATTTTGGGAATGAAAGATAATATAAAGTCAAAAGATAGCAACATTTAAAAAAATACACTGTTGGTAGAATTGTGAATTGGTCCATGCATTCTGGAATACAATTTGGAATTGTTCAATAAAAGTCACTAAACTGTGGGCAGCTAGGTGGCGCAGTGGATAAAGCACCGACATTGGATTCAGGAGGATCTGAGTTCAAATCTGACCTCAGACATTTGACACTTACTAGCTGTGTGACTCTGGGCAAGTCACTTAACCCTCCTTGCCCCACAGAAAGAAAGAAAGAAAGAGAGAGAGAGAGAGAGAGAGAGAGAGAGAGAGAGAAAGAAAGAAAGAAAGAAAGAAAGAAAGAAAGAAAGAAAGAAAGAAAGAAAGAAAGAAAAAATAAGGAAAGGAAGAAAGGAAGGAAGAAAGAAAGGAAGCAAGGAAGGAAGAAAGAAAGAAAAAGAAAAAAGTGAATAGTTTAATGGGGCAGCTAGGTGGTGCACTGGATAAAGCAGCAGCCCTGGATTCAGGAGGACCTGAGTTCAAATCCTGCCTCAAACATTTGACACTTACTAGCTGTGTGACCTTGGGCAAGTCACTCAATCCTCATTGCCCTGCAAAACAAAACAAAACAAAACAAAACAAAAAAAAAGTCACTAAACTGTTTATTCTCTTTGATTCAGTGCTTCCATAATTGGGTTTATATCCCCCCAAAGGTCAAAGACAAAAAGAGAGACTGCATGTATACCAAATATTCATGACAGTGTTTTTGTGGTAGCAAAAAAACCTGAAATAGTGGACAAGCAGAAGGGGAAGATAGCAAAATAATAATAATAATAATAATAATAATAATAATAATAATAATAACTGTGGCATTAAAAACCTGGGATATTGATGAAATATATTTTTAAAAAGACTCAAAGCTGGATGAGGCATCCCAAATATATGTGAACAAAGGTGATTGGTCCCATAAAGGAAGTACCTATAAAGAAGAGTCTAAACATATATTTATACAAGTAGGGGATAGATAACTTTTGATAGGGACACCTCTGGATATCACCAGTTTAATCCCCCAGGCTGGTATTGACTCCCTAGTCTCCTGTTGGTAACAGGGTACACCCAACAGTTAGTTACTGAGGGAAAGAAAAGGAATTGGAAGGTAATCAAAACTAACAATTAAACTAACCAAGTCCTACCGTTTCCTCAGTGCCTCAAATGAAAGCAGAAGACCCCCAAAACACAAAATGGCTTACCAGCAAAAGAGAAGGGAAAATATTTAGACAGTATAGGAAAAAAAATGGTATAATGACTTCTCGCAGCCTCCTCATCTATTCAAATCTGTACCCTTCAAGGTACAGCCTCTCCTCCCAAGAAGTCTTCTGATTACTTCAGCCCTCAATGATCTCCCTCTTCTCTCAATTCCTATAACATTTAATTTAACATTTGATATCATATTTCTGTCTTATATTGTTCATGCATTCTTCTACACCTTAGTCTTGTTCCTACAGATAGATTTAAAGTTATTTAGAGGCAATAGTTAAAGACTAATGAAGGACCTTAGAAGTCATCTATTCCAACCCATGCAGAGCAATGTTTTATAACACAGGATGAGAGACAGAGAGACCGAGTGAATAAGAGAGATAGTAGTTCAGCAAATAATTTCTTAATTTTTAAGTGTTTCCATTTTTCTGTATGTTCCATATGGCCTAGCATAATTGTAAGCACATCATCTGCCTTCAATAAATACTTGTTTATTGATTGACTGAATGCATACCCAGTATAGGTCAATATTTTTCTAACTTGTTAGGGTGAACCAGGATGAGGAATTGCTTAGAACTAAGGATGGTTAGGATTCCTCATGAGGAGGCTAATGATGTTATTGACACAATGTAATACACAAAAGTATTAAAAGATCAGTACCTCAACCTCATGGGGTCCCCAAGGAAAATGGATACTGTGAAATTGTAGTGTTCTAAACCCACCACTAATAATGAATCAATTCTATCCAATAATCTCCTATCTTCCTTACAGTAATCTATGGATCTCAGACACTCCACAGATGGGTTAATCTCACATTCCTTCCAGTCCCAGATTCTATCTCTGTCAGGAACCATAGAGGATAATTTATACATGAGTTAGCAGGTATGTTTGAACACTAACATTGTCCTCCCTAATTTCTTGCCTTAGTCCCCTTAGTAATTTGTGTGGCTCAGTCATCCATTAATTTACCTCAGCCTCTCAGGTGGATATCACACGAGGGACAGCCCACAGGTCCTAAATTTAAGTTACAAAAGACTTTCCTTGGGAGACTTTTTATCAGTGGGTCCAAGTTTGGACTCACTTAATAGAACAAACCCAACAGATAATGTCCAGAAGATCTATTATCTGCTTGTAGTTAATGAAAGAAAAATGTTTAAGAAAAAGAACCCAACCATTTTACCTCTAGTCTCACGGAGAGTCACTTTTCCAGATACCGGGTTCACTGCATTCTGTTGTTGTCTTCAGTGAGGCATTCTCTTACCCAGCTCTGTCCACACCCACACTGTTACCCATCCTCCTCTTGGCCCTCTCCCTCCTTTTCTCCCAAGGCAAGGGCAGGATTCCTTTAGACTTACAAGAATGGTAAACACCACAACCTTACTGTGGGGCATTTCGTCCAAGATTCAATGATCATGCAAGACTGGTTTCCTTGACAGTCAATCATGAGGCTCATGAATCAGTAATGGGATAGCAAAATGACTCATCCTTCACTAAAACTTTAAATCCTAGGATCCTGTGGAGGAAATATACTTTGAAAGTTCCTTTAGTCCATCTTCTTATCTCCAAATAGGGTCCCACGTATTTAATTTCACCCAGCTGAAGAATTGCCTTGATTTTAGAATCTCAAGGTAGTAATTATTCCACAGTTTTCCTTCAATTAATTAATTGACCATCTAAAATATTAATTAGGCACCTGCAATGTGCCTAGTACTATATTAGTTCCTAAGAGATATACAAGAAAAATACAAGACCCAGCCCTTCCCCCAGGAACTTAAAATTTAGTTCAGAAAAGAAAACTAACCTGCATGAAATAATGAATAAGACTGGAATATACATTACATCATATTCTTTTTTTTTTGTGGGGTAATTGGGGTTAAGTGACTTGCCCAGGGTCACACAGCTAGTAAGTGTCAAGTGCCTGAGGTCGGATTTGAACTCAGGACCTCCTGAATCCAGGGCCAGTGCTCTATCCACTGCACCACTTGGCTGCCCCCATCATATTCTGATATCATGAGTAGCTTAATGATGCAGGGCAGGAAATCAGATAATAAACTAGTATGTGATTTTATATATATATATATATATATATATATATATATATATACACACACACACACACATGGAATACATATGTATATGCATGTTATATGATGTGGACTAGCAGTGTGTATATATATGTATATATTCATTTTCTAGAGGGACTTTTAATTTTACAAGAGGAATCTTTGTAGGTTTCCTCTTCAATAGCAAGTTTTGGACATATACCACAGTATTCAGTGTACACATACCTTTTCTGCAACACATTCATTACATAAAATGGGATACAGGAACATCCAAGCATCCTTCTATAAGATTAGTGTTAATGGGTTGTTGGTTTTATATTAATTTCCTATATAATTATTCTATTTGTAGGGATATGGTTTCACCTATGTATATTTTATATCACACATATATAATATTTTATAGGATAAATATATTATATATGGCACATTATAAATATATGTTATAGAGAATCATAATATATTATCTAATACACACATACAACATAATATATATGCATATACATAGGCCAAATCATATTCCTAGAAATAGAATGATTAAGAAACTAGTAATATATAATGAAACTAATTATATAGGAAACTAATAACATGTAATATACAGAAACACACATATTATAGATGCATATATACATAGGCCAAATCATATTCCTAGAAATAGAGTAATTATATAGGAAATTAATTGTATATAAACCTATAATGATATATAAATACACATGTAATATGTGAAACTAATAATATATAATTATATATATGAACATACATATAATTTATATGCACACATATGTAGGTTAAATAATATCCCTAGAAATAGAATAATAATACATGGAATTAATATAGCACCAATAGTTTATTAACACTAGTCTTATAGAACAATGTTTCTCTTTCTCACTTTATGCAATGGATGTGTTGCTGAAAAGTTATGTGTAAATTGACATTTCACACTTTGAATATTGTTGTATATGTCTAAAACAATGTTGAAGAGGAACCCTGCAAAGAATTTTCTTGTAAAATGACGTCCTTCTATAAAATCATTAAGATAATTCCATTTCACTTTCTAAATATTGATGATTCTTTATGGGGCTTGCTTAAAGCAGGAGCCAACTACATATCAGTCCTATAGAAGTTGCATGGGATGACAACTGTTACTCTCTCTGGAATCATGAGGAGGAGGAGAGAGAACATTCCAGAAGGAGGGAAGAGCCAAAGAAAATGCTAAGAAATGGAAATGTATTGTTCATGGAATAGCTTGGAGACGAATGTTATCAGATCAAAGAGTTTGTGCTGGGGAGTAAGATGTAAAAGGACTGGAAAGGTAGGAAGGGACTAAATTATGAAGGGCTTTAAATGTCAAACAGAGCATGTTGTATTTGATCTTGGAACCACTACAAAACCACTGGAGTTTAGAGAGTGGAGGAGGGGTAAGATGAGTGGACCTTCACTTTAGGAAAATCATTTTAGTGGCTGAATGGAAGATGGATTGGAGCAGAGAGAAACTTGATTCAGGAAGATCCACTAGCCTGTAAAAGGCTCTAAGTGAATGGTAGCCTGTTTATTATGTCTACAGTATCCTTTAGAACCTAGAAACAGGTTTAGGAGAGTTGAATTATATCAGAAAGTCACACCATGCATAAATCATGGTACCTTTGCTCTTTGTTTTTCCCATGAAGTTCATTATGAGCCAATGGCCACCTATTCTAGGGATTAATTTAATCAATTAACAAGCAGCTGTTTAACAACTGATATTTGTTTGAACCTATGATAATAAGCATTGGGGGATACAGATAGAAAGTGAAAACAGTCCCTATTCTGAAGGTGTTTGCATTCAATGAAAGGGGATGACTGGTGTACACACACACACACATGCACACACACACACATGAAATACATATAGAGTAGATACCCAGTAACATTAGAGGAGAAAAATGCTATTATCTGGGTGATGAGGAGGACCAGGAAAGGTCTCCTTCAGAAAATAGAGCTTGAAGTAAATATCGAAGGAAGCCATAGAGTATAAGACATGGGATATATTCCATACTGTCTCCCATGTCTGAAATGCAAAAACATGAAGATGGGAGATGGAGCACCAAGTGTGGGTTACAACAAGAAGGAATTTATATTGAGATCACAGAGTCCTTAGAGCAGATTAATATTTTAAAAGACTGGAAAAATAGGAAAGAGCCAAGTTTTAAAGCATTTTACATGCAAAAGGAAAAGTTTACATTTGATTCCAGAGGTAACAGGGAACTACTTAAGTTTAATGAATATAGGGGTGATGTGGTCAGACCTGTACTTTGTGGAAATTGCAATAATTATGTGGAAGATATATGAGTTGGGAAGGGACTTGAGGCAAGTAAGTCAATTAGGCTATTGTAATAGTCCAGATGAGAGGTGATAAAAGTGTTATCTAGAGTGGTAGTTGTGTAAGTAGAGAAAAGGGATTAGATTCAAAGAAAGAATAAGGCAAGTCATTGGTTATCTGGGTGGGGATGGATGAGAGTGAGTTGAGGATGATACCAAGGTTGTGAACTTGGGCCATTAGAAGAATGGTGATACCCTTAAAAGTAAAAGAAAAGTTTGAAAGATGAATGGTCTTGGGGCAGCTAGGTGGCACAGTGGATAAAACACCGGCCCTGGATTCAGGAGGACCTGAATTTCTGGAGAAATATTGGATATATATATATATATATATATATATATAAATAATTTGTGTAGAGATGATTATTGAATCCCTTGGAGTTGTTGAACTTTCCAAGAGAGATAATATGGAAAGAAAAGAAAAGAGGGCCCAAGAAAGAGCCTTGGGATACAACCCCAGGTAATGGAAATGATATGGATGAAAATCCAGAAAAAGAGACTGGGAGGGGCAGCTAGGTGTCACAGTGGATAAAGCATGAGCCCTGGATTCAGGAGGACCTGAGTTCAAACCCGGTCTCAGACACTTGACACTTACTAGCTGTGTGACCCTGGGCAAGTCACTTAACCTCAATCGCCTGACCAAAAAAAGGGGGGGTGGAGAGAGAGAGAGAGAGAGAGAGAGAGAGAGAGAGAGAGAGAGAGAGAGAGAGAGAGAGACTGGGAAAGAGCAGTTAGACAGGTAGTAAGAGAACCAAGAGAGTAAAGTTTCATGAAATCCAAAGAGGAGAGAGTATCCAGGAGGAGAAGGTGGTGGACAGTGTTAAACGTTATAGAGAAATTAAGAAGGATGAATAGTGGAGAAGAGGCCATTAGATTTGACAATTTAGAGATCATTGGCACTTTGGAGAGAGTTGTTTCAATTGAATGAAGAGGTTAGAAGTCATATTGCAGAGGGTTAGAGAAGTGGAGGCCCCATATGTTGATGGTTTTTCACAGGGAATTTAGTTGAGAAAACATGTGGAAGAACAAATGATCAAGAATCTCAAGGGGAAAGATAAAAAAGGGGAAGGAAGAGGGCCTAGTAGAACCCTCTCATACTACACTACAAAGCATCAATCATCAAAATAAATTGTCACTGCTTAAGAAATAGAGAGTCCAATTAGCTAAACAGATTAGCTATATAACATAAAGAAGGAAATGAAACTAGTAACCTGATGATCAATAAACCTGAAGATCCCAGCTATTTGGAGCAATGACTCAATATTAAACAAAAATTTCTGGCAAAAATAAAATGCAATTTTATAGAAATTAGATTTAGAAGAAGAGTTCATACCTATCCTATGATTAACCTGAAACAAATAAATGGATTGGATAGGAAAAGTTACATTAGAAACAAATTAGAGGAAGAAGGAAGAAATTTACTTTAGATCTATGGTTAGGGGAAGGATTCATGACCAAACAAGGGATAGAGAAAATCACAGGGAAAAAAAACTGGACAATTATGATTATATAAAATTGAGAAGTTTTTACACAAACACGTGTAGCTAAAATTAGAAAGGAAAAAGTTGACGGGGGAAATGCCTGCTCAGATTTCACTAATAAAAGTCTCATTTCCAAGACATATATGGAATTGATTCACATTTTAGAAGAACCATTTTTCAACTGATAAATGTTCAAAGGACAAACGACAATTTTCAGAGGAAGAAATCCAAGTTATCAATATCCATATGAAAAAATCCTCCAAAACTGTAATAATTGGTGAAATATAAATTAAAACAACACTGAGATTCTGCCTCATGTGCATCAGATTGGCAAAATTAATAAAAAAAGGAAAGTGAAAAATGATGAAAGGGTTTGGGAAAATAAGTACTTTGTTGGTGGTACAGACATTCTGGAAAGCAATTGGTAACTATGCTGCAAAATTATTAAACTGTGTATATATTTTGATCTAAAGATACCACTAAAGAGATACTTCAAAAAGATTAAAAAAGAGGAAAATGACCCATATGTACAAACATGTTTACAGGAATTCTTTTTATGATGGGAAAAGAATTGGAAACTAAGGGGGTGCCAATCAATTAGACAATGATTAAACAAATTATGATACATAAATGTAATATAATACCATCATGCCAAAGAAATTATGAAATAGTTTCAGAGAAATCTGGGAAGATTTGTATAAACTGATGTAGATAGAGTGAGCAGGACTATGAAAACAATTTATGTGAGAACAACATTGTAAAAATGAAAAATTTTTTGAAAGACTTAAAAATGCTAATCAATTCATGATTGACCAGATTCCAGAGGACCAATGATGAAGAATGCTACCTACCTCCTAACAGAGATGTGATGGACTAAAGATGCAAAATGAGATACATATTTTTGGACATGGCCAATATGGGGTTTTTTTTGGCTTTCCTATGTATATTTGTGACAAGATTTTTTTTTCTTTCTTCTTTTTTGGAGGTGAGTGGAGTTTCTTAAGAGGGAGAGAATTTAAATGATTGTTGATTGAAAACAATTGAAAATTTAGCTGAGAAAGGGAGGAGAGATATTGGGCTAGCAGGGACAATGTATAGGACAAGATATAGTACAATAGCTAGTAGTATCTAGTGAGGACTTCTTAAGGATTGGAAGGAAATGGACTGTTTTAGGCAGCAGAAAAGAAGCCAGCAGATAGATTGAAGATTAGAGGGGAGGATGATGGTGGAGACAACCTGCCAGTGAGAATAGAAAGAGAGGGGATCAAGTGTACTATAAAAAGATTGGCTTGTCGAGAAGAAGGGCCACCTCTTTCTTCAACAGAAACTAGAGTGAAATAGGAGATAATGGAGATTATGTCAGAGGGATACAGTATAAGCAGAAAGGGAGAAGAAGGAGCTCACAGAGAGCAGCTTCAATTTTTAAAGCAACATATGAGGTAAGGTCATCAGCAGAGAGAGTTGCTATGGGAGGCTTGAAGGCAGAAGAAGTTTGGAACAGTTGGTATGGTAAGTGATATAGAGACTCAGAGAGGAATAGAAGAATTCCCTTGCTATAGAGAGAGCTCGGCTGAGATGAAATAATACCAAGGACCCCATCAACACTCCTGGACTCTAGAAATGTTTCCAAAATTTAAGCAAGACTCAAAAGTAAGCTATGAGGGGGCAGCTAGGTGGTGCAGTGGATAGAGCACCGGCCCTGGATTCAGGAGGACCTGAATTCAAATCCGGAATCAGACATTTACTTGACACTTACTAGTTGTGTGACCCTGGGAAAGTCACAACCCCCATTGCCCTGCAAAAAACCAAAACAAAACAAAAACAAAACAAAAAAGTAAGCTATGAAAATTAGTCAGATATTCTCCCTCTTTCCTTTTCTTCCTGCTTTGCTTCCTTAATGACTTCCTTAAAACTTACAGTTGTGTTTTTGGGTTTTTTGGCCAGGCAATGAGGGTTAAGTGATTTGCCCAGGATCACACAGGTAATAAGTGTCAAGTGTCTGATGCCAGATTTGAACTCAGGTCCTCCTGAATCCAGGGCCAGAAAACTATATTGGCAACTGCTAAATTTTGAGCTAAAGTTGATTCAGAGATTTGTAGCCTCCCTCCTGTAGCCTCCCTATATCATTAAGCCCTCCTGAAGCCTCTGTGGACTGTAATAAATATCCTTTAATAAATTCAGTTTGGATAAGTAAGATTTTCTATGTGGGTTCTCTCTTTCCCCCGCCTTAATATAGATGCTAATTCACTAGAGAATCACTCATTTGGAAAAGCATTTGCTGCCAAATGATGTGATAAAAAGGGATAGGTGAATCAGATCCTTTTTTTAATGTTAAAGGAAAAAATCCTACAAACTCAAGGAAATAGCATTAATTATCCATTCATGGTTAGATCCTTAGAATCAGGAACTTCCTTGTCATCCAGTTCTAAAACATTCTCTTTTCCATCTTGCCTGATAAAATGTCAAGGTAATTTGTGTTTCTGCTTCTAGGCAGCTAGTTGGTACAGGGGTTAAAGCTTGGGCCTGGAAGTAGCAACAGTTGACTTTAAATCCTGCCTCAGATATTTACTAGCTTTGTGATCCTGAATAAGTTGCTCTGTCTACTTGTTTTCTCATCTGAAAAATGGGATAATAATAGCACTGATCTCACAAGGATGTTGTGAAGATCAAATGAGATAATATTTGTAAAAGCCCTTAGCGCAGTGCCTGGAACATAGTAGGCACTCGATAAAGGTTTTTGGTTTTTTCCTCCTTTTTTCCATCTTCCTCTTTATGGTCATGTTATTTCTTCTTTTGGGAGACTCTTCTTCCAGGGCCTTAGGACCTATGTGCTTTCCACTGACCAAAACCTGCTCTCAGGATATGACCTTCCCTAAGTCACTTATACATCAGTTTAAACATGTCACTATTTCTCATCTTGTCGGAGACTTTTTGGAGGCTTTTCCTTTTACCTCTCTGTCATTCTTTAGGTTGTGCTTCATTTGTAGTCTTCTCTCTATCTATGGAACAAAAAGCTTTGTCTTTTGGGAGAAGGACTTCAGTCAGATGTCAGTCAGTAAGGGTGTTGGGGTGTGGGGAGGAAGGGAGACTTTCAGGGCTGCAAAAGTCACACCAGTATTGTTATACTGTGCTGATGTGTAAGGTCTTAAGCCTTCTTCCCTGCTTTGCTCATGGAGATTTTTGTAGGAAAATGGGGCTGATACTCTAAGAGACAACACTGTTTTTCATCTCTACAGGCGTAAGTCTTCTTAATGGTGGGGAATCCAGCCCAGGAAGTGACAATTGTGGTCCAAATATGGGGAGGGAAATAATGAAGGAGAGAAAACAAGACATATCTAGAAATATTTGCAAACCTGTATGCTGGTATCAAGGCCTTTGAGGCAAGAGGCCCTATTAACTAGCTAGTGGTCACTGCGATGCTGCATTGTTCACTCTAAACCCCAGTTTCTCTGGGAGCTGATATTTAAAATGCCTTTCTTTTACCTGTTTGGCAGCCTTGAGGCTCTGCTCCAAGCAGTCCCAGTACTAACATTTGTAATTGTGAGAGGCGGGAAGTGCTGTCCCTTTTGACCCTTCCTGCAGAGGTTTTGAAAGCCTGGCATTTTCTGGAAAAGACAAGAGCATACACAGCCTTGACTGAGGGCTCTCCTTTTGTGAGCCCAGAAGAGTGGAACAATTCCTCTGGTAGATTAGGGATGGGAGAAAAGAGCCCTACTAGACACTAGTCATGTTAGGAACTATTGAGTACATTCATGGAAACTACAAAAATTAAGAGATGCCTCTGATTCAAATGCATCTTTTTTTTGTAAATTTATTTACAATATAATTTTTTTATAAATTTCTTTACAATGTAAATGTATTTTGTTAATTTATTTACAAATGTGAATGCATTTACATTTGTAAATCAAATGTATTTGAAAATAAAAGTCAACAGAAACAATCAATAAGTTTATACATATTATTTCAAGACCATTTTAAGATGACATTTTAAGACTACATGTAAATTTGAATATTGTAAATTTGACTTTCCATAAAAAATTCTGAAAGACTAGTTGAGGATTATATAGCTTGCTATCATCAGCTATACAAGGAAAATAATAGCTTCATTAAAAAAGTTGTGTAGCCAACCACCAATGATAAAGGCTAGGTGCAATGGATGGGGAAGGGGCAATGTATTGCACATCTCTGTTAACTTTACTGTCTGTTACTATGCATACTTTATCATTAAGTTTACCTTTCATTTCATAATTCTATTTATTACCATGGTACACTTTTAAAATGTCTGCATTTTAGTACATTTTATGACTTGTATAAAGATATTGTGCATGCCTTTGTTATATAGGATAAGTAAAGTAGGTGAGTAGGGGAAAATTTGCATTACATAAAAATTGCTTTAAGTAGAGGTTTACAGAATGGTCCACTTGCAGAAAGAACTGTTTGTAATTATGACTAAGTTATGGGATTTTGAATTGGAAGAGAGACCTTAGAGACCATCTGCCCCTTTCATTTTTATGGATGATGAAAACTAAGATTGTAAGAGATGAAATTATTTGTCTATGGTCACACTTGTTGATGTTGTTTTTGGGTCTTTTCAGTCTTGTCCTACTCTTCCTGATCCCATTTGGGTTTTTCTTGGCAAAGATGCTAGAATGATTTGCCATTTCCTTCTCCAGCTCATTTTACAAGTGAGGAAACTGAGGCAAACAGGGTTAAGTGGCTTGCCCAGGGTCACCCAGCTAGTAAGTGACTGAGGCCAGATTTGAACTAAGGAACGTGAGTCTTCCTGACTCCAGGCCTGGTACTCTATCTACTGTACTACCTAGCTGCCCAGGCTCATACAGGTAGTCCCCAATAGAGCAAAGATTTGGATCTGAGTCCTCTGATTCTAAATCCAGTGCTCTTTTCACTATGTCAGCTTGCCTTAAAACTACTATAAACATTAAACTGGGCACAAATTTTTCTTTTCATAAGCAGAAAAGCTTCTGAGTCTAATGATTTTCACAGAATTTTTCATTCATATTCTATAATATCATTTTGAAGAAAAGTTTTCTACATTGATTTAAAAATATCAATTCTGGAAACTAAATTTTCATCTTTTTCTTTTCTAAAATTAAAAAAGAGCGTATTTCTAAACCACATAAAGTTGAATAGCAACAGTAGCTAAAATAATAAAAGAGAAATTCTATAGAGTGGATAGGGACCTAGCCTCTGAACTAAGCAGGCCTGAGTTCATCTCTACCTCTGACACATACTGGCTGTGACCCAAGGCAGGCCATTAAACTACTCAGTACTCTAGGCAACTTTCTAAAGACAATAAAACTATGGTAAAGGTACTGACCTGAACTGCTAGAGGGAGTTTCTTCATCAGGAAATGCTTTATGCCAATGAGATCATGAGTCTAATCCCAATCTTTATTTTAACTTTATACTAAGCAGAGGACAACCTAATCAAACATAGACCTTTTTTTAAAAAACAAAAACAAAAAATTTTAAACTAATATTCCAAAAGATTGCAGATCCACTTCTAACAACATCTTCATGAAAAATTAATGTATAGGTGACTAAATGTTTAGATTCTGTCAGATTTCATTGAAATACATGAGAAAACACAGACGTGCCCATTCAAAAACATTGGTTGGATGTCATTTGGCTTCAAGATGGCGGTCAAAACAGTAATTAAAACTTAAGGCAAAGGGATCATTCCATTTCTAGTACACTAATAGTATGTTAAAACTAGCCAATGCCTTCAAAATTTATCATGGAAAAGGCAGAAGGACAGAGTCAGTTGTGAAAGGTCAAATGTTCAAATGTTTTCACTTTCTTTGGTCGGTGAAAGCTGTCCCCTCCAAGTTTGCATGTTAGTTAATAGTCTTTACCCAATAGCTCTGTTCTTGTAGTATGGAGGACAGAAAAGCAGTTAACATGGTCTGCCCAGGATAGTCTAGTTGGGGAGAGAAATCTAAGAAACAATTCAAGAATAATTCCAAGGGGCAGCTAAGTGATGCAGTGGATAGAGCACCGGCCCTGGAATCAGGAAGACCTGAGTTCAAATCCAGCCTCAGACACTTGACACATACTAGCTGTGTGACCCTGGGCAAGTCAACCCCAATTGCCTCATCCCCCTAAAAAACCAAAACAAAAGAATAATTCCAAAGACTATAATTAAATGCTATATTATATGGTTTCTAAAAGGCAGGAATAATTTGAGGACATTTCACGTAGTTGGATCAATGAATCTGTGAGGAGGGGAATGAAGGGGGACTTAAGGGAGAATAAATAAAGAATAAATGGGAATAGAAGAAGGAGAAAGAAGGTGGAGATTAAGAGCAGTTAGGATTGGTCATCCAAGGGCATTTTTTTTTACCTTTTGACCTTTCTTCACTCTCCCTAAACTCAACCATAAGTTTGACAACCATTAATCATAAGAATTAGACAAATGATTAAATGCTCTAAGAGCCAAGAAACTGGTATTTTAGTCCAACTCTGCTATGAATGGAACTATGTGGCTTTGGCATATTTACTTTGACTTTCTGGGACTCAGTTTGTTCTTCTGTAAAATGGGGAAGCTGGACCAGATGATCTCAGATTTCCCTCTGAGCTCCCAAGTTCTATGGCTTTATGAAGCTGTCAGGCACCAGTCCTTGGCTGCAAAGAAACCATAAGAACCACCTCCCCTGAACATTCTCCACATTGTCCATGGAATTTTGGGTAAACAATTGAAAAAAAATTGACTGAGAGAATTTCCCTTTAGCTGTAGTTAGCAGGGCAGAGAAAGAAACAAAGAAACAAAGAACAATATTTTCCCAAGGGACCATTTCTCCCTCTTATCAAATGCAGAAGAAAATAAAAATTAAAAACTAAAAGCAGACTCGCCAGTTTCTTCCTCAGATGGAAGTTTGGGTTTTTTTGTTTGTTTGTTTTTTGTTTTTTTTTTTTAGTGAGGCAATTGGGGTTAAGTGACTTGCCCAGGGTCACACAGCTAGTAAGTGTTAAGTGTCTGAGGCCAGATTTGAACTCAGGTACTCCTGACTCCAGGGCCAGTGCTCTATCCACTGTGCCACCTAGCTGCCCCGGAAGTTTGGTTTTGACTGATTCATCTACACCAGGGCTGCTTAAACTTTTTCCACTTGTGACCCCTTTTTGCCCCAGAAATTTTTACGTGACCCCAGGTATGTAGGTATATAAAATCTTATAGCATTTTTTTTGCATGGTGGCTAAGAACTGGAAATCAAAGGGACGTCTATCAATTGGGGAATGGCTAAACAAGCTGTGGTATATGATGGCGATGGAATATTATATAGAAGAAATAGTATAAGCAATGACAAGTTGGATGATATCAGAAAAACCTGGAAAGACTTACATGAACTGATGGATAGTGAAGTGAACAGAACCAGAAGAATGTTGTACACAGTAACAATATTATTCAATGAAGAACTGTGAATTAGCTATTCTCAGCAATACAATGATCCAAGACAACCCTAAAGGACTAATGATGAAGCATACTATCCACCTCCAAAGAATGAACTGATATTGATTGAATACAGGCTGAAGCATGTTATTTTTTTAAAAACATAATCCCTTATACCATTTTTGTTACTCAGTTATTTTCTATTGTGTCTAACTGTGACCCCATTTAAGTTTTTTTTTTTTGGCAGAGATACTTAGAGTGGTTTGCCATTTACCTCTCCAACTCAGATGAGAAAAATGAGGCAAACAGGGTTGAGTGACTTGTCTAGGGTCACACAGCTAATAAATGTCTGGCCAGATTTGAATTCAGGAAGATGAGTCTTCCTGACTTCAAGCCCAGAACTCTTTTTTTTTTTTTTTTGGTGAGGCAATTGGGGTCACACAGCCAGTAAGTGTTAAGTGTTTGAGGCCAGATTTGAACTCAGGTACTCCTGACTCCAGGGCCGGTGCTCTATCCACTGTGCCATCTAGCTGCCCCTCCTCCCCCCAGCACTCTTCATACTGCACCGCCTAGATGCATGTTTATACATATTTGGTACCTTTACACTCTTCAAAGTACTTTCACAACTCATTTGACTTTATTTGAAACATAAAATAATTTTGTGAGGTAGAAATGGCAAGGACTATCAGATGGGAAAAAGTGAGACGCAGAAGTTAAAATAACTTGCCCAAGGTCTCCTGGCAAATCAGTGGCAGAGTTAAGGCTAAAATCCAGGTGTTTGGATTCCTATCTCAGTGCTCTTTGGAATCTAAGTCTCACAAATATACTTAACTCTCTGTTATTAAAGGATATTTCCCTGATTTTTGCTTACTTTGGAACAAGGTTGCTAAAACATGGAATTTGAAATGACAGGACCTGGGCTTAAAATCCCAGAGTCACTTCTATAGTGTGACTTAATTATTTTGTTAGAACTCAATTTCCATATATGATATAGCAATATTCCAATATAAAAACAAAAGTCCATTCAACTAAGTCAGCTACAAATAATTGGAAGTTATTTGCTCTTTTGAATGCTTCAAGGCGAATTTTATAGAGAAAGGAAGTGAAGTTCCCTGGGAGAGGTTGCCTAATTTGTTCCAGAGGCAGCACAGGAGGAGGGCTGAACATGGAGCCATGGATACCTGGGTTCAGATCCCATCTCAGTTACTTCCTTGGTCTCTGGAGCTCTTTTCTAGAAAGCAGAGGGTAGATTAGATCGTCTTTCAGGTACCTTCTATGACTGAATCTATGCCTCTCAGCTGGTTGTCAGGATTTGAATCCAGATTTTCTAATCACAAATCCAGTAATTTTCTACAGCACTGAGCTACCTGCATTGACTAGCTCAAAATTACCCTTCTCTTAGGGGCAGCTAGGTGGTGCAGTGTATAAAACACTGACCCTGGAGTCAGGAGGATCTGAATTCAGATCTCACCTCAGACACTTACTAAATGTGTGACCCTGGGTATGTCACTTAACCCCATTGCCTTAAACATCTGCGGCCATTGTCCAGTCTTGCCACTGGACCTAGATGGCTCTTGAGGAGAGTGTGACCTTGCATAGCCCTCCCTCACTTAAATCCAGTTCACCCGCAAGTCATGACATCACCTCCCGAGGTCATGGTCCTCTTTAAGAATGAAGAATAAGCCACAACAACCTTCTCTTAAGGACTGGGATGACGAGTATTTCATTAACCAGTATTCTTAAATTCCAGACTGAGGAATTCTCATCTCCTAAAGATTTAGCAATTTTAAATCCCCTCCCCCAGTAAATATTCCCCATTTCAAAAGCTCAGTCTATTTGCCCCAAGTGTTAGAGTTGTCTTCAGTGTGTAGACTATAAGCAGAGATTCACTAACGTGGGTCAGAATAAAAAAAAAAATGTATTTATACACAAAGGGATTCAGTCAGGGCTTCTGCCATAATGAGCCCCCTCTTTGGTCTCCAGGAGATGCATATCAAAATCTACAGGGTGAACTATAAATTCCAGATCAGTAACTCCAACAACCACAATGAAAACATCGGACTTGTAGCTTCCACTGTGGCAGCATCCTCCCCTATCCTCCCGAGGGGTGTCCTCCTACTGTGGGAGCTGCTGAAACTGGCAGCATGAATTACTCCAAGGCCTTTGGATTTGTGAACCCTTGCCAAGGCTATTCTTTCTAGCTCCTGGACTCAGTGCAAAATTCCAGAATGTATCATTCTAACTTTGTGGCAGGTGCAGTGATCCTGCAGACTAAATATTTCCTTTACAGATAACTGCCCATCTGGTGATATTTATGTTGACTATATAAAACTAGCCATGAGAAAGTCATGAAAAGCATCCTTAGATTCACTTTTCTTTGAAGTTTACAAAAAGAAAACTGGAATCAGAGTCAGAAGACCTTGCTTTGAGTCCAGCTTGACATGGGCTGTGTGATCATAGTTAAGTCACTTAATCTCTTTGTTTCTTCTTGTGTAAAATGATGATAAGAGCAACAACAACTGACATTTTCCTCATGCTTTAAGGTTCACAATATATTTTTCACATGTAACAAACAGTATCCAATGGCTAGCCCACACATTTACCCAGCTTTAGGTTCAAACTATTCACAATGATGCTCTTGAGTCCCTACCCACTGAATCTCTCCCTCTCCTCCTTTTAAAAGATCAGCTTCCATATTTCAGATGACTTCATATAATAGCAGGAGCAACTCCCCAAATGTACTTCAAATAGAAAGCACTGAGATGACAAGCAAATATTTAGGTAACAAATAGCTTAAAATATATCAAATGCAATCACTGTCCCGAAGCACCTCCTCCCATGCTCCTGACTCCCATCATTCATGTAACTGGCATTAGAAGCCCCATAGATCTGGCTGAGTAGATGTATTAGAGTTATTATTCTTCTGCAGGGACAGATGGGTTATCACGTCTGCCCATAAGAGGAATACAAAGAGTTGTAGTCTGATAACTATGTGAATGTTGTCTCCTTCTACTACATAGTCCTTCATTGGTCCTACAGTTATAGTCCCATTCAAAGGACAAGGTCTCAAGTGGTATGTGGCCACACGGAGGACTCAGATTTTGCATGGATGTATATGAAAACATTTCAATAATAACAACACCTCAGCATTCAACATATTTTCAAGTGTTCACAAATCCAAGGGCTTTGAAGTAATTAATATTGTCAGTTTCAGCAGCTCACAAAAAAGGGAGAGCACCCTAAAAGAAGATAGGAAAAGATGTTGGCACATAGTAGGTGCTTAATAAATGCATACTGATTGATTGATTGATTGGCCATAGCAGGTGAAGGGCATTCAGAGCAAGGAAAGGATATTCAGCAAGAATACAACATGGAGGGGCAGCTAGATGGCGCAGTGAATAGAGCACCGGCCCTGGATTCAGGAGTGCCTGAGTTCAAATCCAGTCTCAGACACTTAACACTTGCTAGCTGTGTGACCCTGGGCAAGTCACTTAACCCCAATTGCCTTACTAAAAAAAAAAAAAAACTTCTTGTAGAAGGTGGGATTTTAGTTGGGACTTAAAAGAATCCAGCAAGGGTTTTACAGGAATGAGGATGAGCTCAATTTTGGCCATATTGAGTTTGAGATGCATGGATCACTTGAACCTTCCCCTCTGAGGTTACCTCCATTGGACTCTGTTTCTTTCATGTGTGAACCCATTTGCTTACATGTTGTTTCCTCCATTAGCATAGATAGGTTGTTGGGTAGAAGCCATTTTGTTTCTCTCTTTTTCTCTCTGCTTTCTAACATGGTGTCTGGCACATAGTAGCTGTTTAATAAATGCTTGGTTGACCTATTGATGATCATCACCATCATTTTCATTCTAAGCCTAAGTAGCGTCTCTGTTCTGACTTGACCTTCTTCTTAGACCCTCATGTTTCAAACAGATCCTACTTCCTTTTGATTCTACCTCTATAACAGCCTTCACATTTGTTGTCTCTTCATTACTACCACTGCCACCAGACTAGTAAGTACAAGCTTACCTGAATTATTATTTTTTTTTTTTGGTGGGGCAATGAAGGTTAAGTGACTTGCCCAGGGTCACACAACTAGTAAGTGTCACGTGTTTGAGGCCAGACTTGAATTCAGGTCCTCCTGAATCTAGGACTAGTGCTTTATCCACTGTGCCACCTAGCTGCCCCCCCCCCTTACCTGGATTATTGCAATAGTCTTCTAGTAGGTCTTCCCACCTTCACAGAATCCCAGAATTTCAGAGTTGGAAGGTAGGTGCCTCTGCATCCATGAAGTCCAATCTGTATGTGAAAAAAAAATTCACACTACAACATGGTCAACAACATTTTCCTTCAAGCCTTCCAATGAGTGAGAACTTATTGCCTTTTCATATGTGTGTGTATGTATATATATATATATATATATATGTATATATGTCTTTTTTTCATTATTTTCTTTTTAAATTGAGTTGCAAATTCTCTTCCTCCTTCCCACTTCACTCCTACCCTCTATAAAGGCAAACAAAATTAAATCAATTATACATATGAAATCATGCAAAACATTTTCATGTTAGCCAAATCTCAAGAAAAACAACAAAAAAGAAAAAAGCAAGAAAATTATACTTCAATTGTACTCAGAGTTCATCAGTTCTCTCTCTGGAGATGGATAGCATTTTTTCATCAGGACTCCTTTTAAATTGTCTTGGATCATCTTATTAATCAAAGTAGCCTAGTCTTTCACTGTTGATTATCATTACAACATTGCTGTTACTGTACAGAATGCTCTCCTGAACCCATTACCTTTTAAGGCAACTCATTGCACTTTTGGATAACTCTCATTATTAGGGAGGTTCGTTTTGTTGAGTTTTTGTTTGTTTGGTGTTTTTTGCCACAAGACATTCAATATATCCCCCCCCCAATCTATTCTTCACATACTGTCCCCACCAAACTAATCTTTTTAAAGTATAGATGTGGTTATTATCATTCTTCTGGAGTTACTGTGACTTCTCATTCCCTATAGGCTCCTAGTCTTATGCTGTTGGCCATTAAGAATCCCTAGTCCTCCTGGGAAGTCATGGCAGTGTGGTCGAGGGGCAAAGATGGGAAAAGGAGAAGAAAGGAAATTTAATTTTTGTCAGGAATTTAGACCAAAGCTTCAATATGAAGGGCAAAAAAAATTTTCCTTCCTTCTTTCCCACTTATGCTGACTCATTCTGGCTTGGCCACCTGCCAGTCTAGGTAGCCTAGTGGATAGAGGGCTACACTTAGAATCAGAAAGAGCTGAATTTGAGTCCTACCTCAGATACTTGCTAGCTATTTGGCCCCATACAAATTACTTACTCTGTCTGTGTCTTTTCCTCATCTTAAACTGAGGGCATTGCACATGAAGGCCTCTAAGGTTTCTTTTATATCTAAATCTAGGAGCATACAATCCAGACCAACCTCCCAGTGAACAACCACGTCTATGAACAAAGGTAGGTGAGAAATCCAAACTTCCCTCTCAAAGAATCAAACTAGTTAAAAAATATTTTCTGTTTTCTTCAATACTCCAAGAATCCATGATGTCATCATTATGAGTATCCTCCACCCATACAAACAGCAACCCCTCTACAACTTGGTAGAGTGTCTCTGAGAATTGCTGTGGCCAAAATCTGTTCAACCTGCAGCTAACCTGGTGATGAACCAAAGAAAGCCAACTCTAGAAAAAATTCCATTAATACCAGTACATCAAGAAGCACTCCTTAAGTGCCTACTATGCAACTTGTACTGTTGTAGATGTTAAGGAGGAAGATACAATCACTGCCCTCAAGAAACTTATCATCTAGTTGGAGAAATAAGACAAATATACATGAAATAGATATAAAAGTGTCAGATAAAAGGCTACATTGTGACATGCAGACTTGAAGTGCCAGGAAAGTTCTGTGTTTTTAAAAAAGTTTTCTTTATGGGGTAGCTAGGTGGCACAGTGGATAAAGCACCAGCCCTGGATTCAGGAGTACCTGAGTTCAAATCCAGCCTTGGACACTTGACACTTACTAGCTGTGTGACCCTGGGCAAGTCACTTAACCCTCATCACCCCCCAAAAATTCTTTATTCAAACATACCCCTATAGAATGTGAGCTCCTTGAGGTCAGGAGCTGTTTTTCCTTTTGTCTTAGTATATCCAGCCCCTAGCACAGTGCTTGGAAGACAGGAGGTGTTTAATAAATGTTTGTTTAATTAAGTAGCTCAAAAATCCTGGGTTCTAATCCTGCCCTTACCATTAGCTATCTACGTGACCTTGGGAAAATGACTGAAAATTCTCCAGTCTCAGTCTCTTCATCTTTATAATGGAGAGGGTTAGACTAGATGCTTTTTCACATTACCTTCTAGATCTACAATTCTAATAAGTTGAGTCTCAGAGGATGGACCTAGGGAAATATTTAAGGAGGTATACCCTAGGCAAAAAGGAGAAGCTAAAGCCCAGAGAACTCTTAGGTCTCATTGAAGAACTAGCCCTCCTTATGATAATCTTTGTTTTCTTAAATACAAAATGCCTTGGTGCTTCTCCTAGAGTAAAACACTATAGAGACCAAATGATAAATCAAGAATTCTCTGCCACAAAACTGGGCTAGGATGTGGTTCTTTGGCTCAAAACTTTCACTGTGCAAAGTAGTCTCCATTTGCTTTGATGAGTAGTAGGCAAAAAGAGGTGAACACTCTCTCTTTCATAGGATTACAGATTTAGAATTAAAAGGGAATCCTAGAAGTTACCAATTCCTCTCCTCTCCCATTCACAGATGGGGAAACTGAGGCCAAGAGTGGTTAAATAATTTAGCCAGAACCACACATCTGGTAAGGTCTAAGGCAATATTTAAACCCAGGTCCTTCTGACTCCAAGTGAGGTGCTCCATCCATTACACTCTACTACCCCTCTCCTCGAGTGATCCGTGATCCCCTCTCTTTATATATATATATATATATATATATATATATATTTTTTTTGCTGAGGCAATTGGGGTTAAGTGACTTGCCAAGGGTCACACAGCTAGTAAGTGTCAAGTGTCTGAGGCCAGATTTGAACTCAGGTCCTCCTGAATCCAGGGCCAGTGCTTTATCCACTGTGCCACCTAGCTGCCCCTATCCTCTCTTAATAGCCAGCATGTGGTATGGCAGAGCACTGGGGTGATTGTACTTATTCTGAAGCCAAAAGTTTTCACCAGAGCTGCTGGTTCTTATCTGGGTCAGATAAGCTCTAGACTTTGACAGTAATGACCTAAGAGAATAAATACCGAAGTCCAGGTTCCACCGTGTGCCATGCTATCATCTCCCCCAAGTGAGGACCTCAGGACAACCACAATTTCACTGAGTGAAGAAACACACATTCAGCTCCTACCTGGCAATGTTCAGATGGGTAATACCGCACATTTCTACAGTGCTTTAATGAAGGGTTACAAAAGGGTTTCCTCTCAACCCCATGTTGTCAGTAGTGCAAACCTGCCTTTATTCCCATAGAATCATGCAATGTGTGATGTAAATGACAGGATGCTAGCTTAAGACTCAAAAGTCCCTGGTTCAAATCCTAGTCTAGCTGTGTGACCCTGGTGGATTTCTTCATTTCTCTGAGTCTCTAAGGGGATTATACAAATAATCTTTAAATTCCCCAAATTCTATGTTTTCTACCTCTGTGACCTTATGAAGGCACGTTAGAGTTCATTTAGTCCAAGTCTTCCACTTTACACATGGGAGAAACTGAGGCTCAGTGATCATCGCTAGTTATCCAATCGTTAAGTAGCAGAGCTTAGTTTCAAATTCTGGGTCTCCTGACTCCAAGTCCAGTGTCTTTCCACAACACATTACCTAAAGGAGATTGAGTTTGTCTTTCTATCCCAAACTTCCCTTTACTTTCTCCTTCCCACTACCAGGTGTTCCCATCTTATCCCTCAGTTACCCAGCACTCTCAGGAGACCTCTCCTGAAGTGTCCCATCCAGGCATGCTTATTTTCCATCAACGCTCTAGATTCCAAAATGTCCCCTTCCTGGTCAATCATAATTTTCATTTCTATGAGCAAGAGAGGGAGTGTAGTATAGTGGATAGACCAGACTGGAGTCAGGAAGTCCTGGGTGTGAGCCTTGCCTTGTATATTTACCAGATATTTGATCCTGAGTGAGTCCTTTAGATTTGCTGAGCTTCATTCTCTTCTGTTAAAATGAGGGAGTGAAGTCAATGACTGCTAAGATCCCTTCCAGCTCTAAAACTCTGATCTCTTAGGAAGGCAGTAGCTGATAAACTCTTTCACAACATAGTTTAGGAATTTAATGCCTTCCAGGGACATTTGCATTAAACCAGAACCTGCAGCGGTTAATACATAACTCAAAGGAGTGAATCTCTAATTGTGCTATTTCAGCTATCAAGGTGGAGCTATTTTGATGAGGGGTGGTGGTGCTTCACACCAAGAAGACCATTACCCACTGAACTTGTTTAGTGTTGACTTAGAGTATTCCCTAAACATTTTCTAAGAGAGTCTTCCCCAGCACTCAGGGGAAGCACTCTGCCACAAGTGGCAGATTACTGTGTGATAGAAAGATTCTAGACTAGCTAATTGACTGAGGCGTAAGAATTCTGCCCTGTAAATTAGAGGTGCTGGTCTTTGATACTCGGACACTGCTCTCTCCTCTGGTGCCTATATCCCAACCTTATTTTTTTTCCCCTTCTAAGTAGACTCTGAGTCAAAGCCTCTTCTCAAAGTTTATACCAACCCCAAAGAGTCATGGGATTATAAGATTTAGAGCTGGAAGCAGTGGTGTTCTGGTAAATGTTTTATAACCAGCTCTGCAGAAAAAAAAAAGTAAGCCAATTGGGATTAAGTAACTTGCCCAAGGTCACATAGCTAATAAATGTTTGAGGCCAGATTTGAACTCAGGTCCTCCCAACTCCAGGGCTGGTATTCTATCCACTGCACCAGCTAGCTGCCCCCAGCTCAACACATTTCTAAATTTAATCTGAATTATTAACATTTTCTCCATCACTTCCTTAAGTCTAGACACTCAACAAAACAATAAACCAAGCCCAGATTTGTAGCATTTGTTAATTTCTTAGGTGCAACTGTTCACAATGAAAATTTAGCAAAGGGGTCTCGTGAGCCACATCATTCTCTTAATTGAACTTGGTGGAGACCTTTCAAAGAGAGAAAAGAACTCCCTGGTTCAGGACATAGTCCTCCTTCTCCAGTTTCATGGGGGGAATGGTTGGTTGCAACCACTTTAAATTTGAGACCACCCTTCCCAGGCACCAAGTGAATGTGGAGAGGGTAGTGTGAGCCCCTGTTCTGGGAGCTGTTTTTGTTTGGTTTTTAATACACCTTATCAGTCAATACCCCTTTGTAAAAGGCAATTGATGTTAATTAGTTAATTGATGTTGGGGAGATTTTAACTGATTGATGATATTGGGGGAAACATACAGGATGGGAGCTCATGAGGAACAGTATTAGATCTGACAAGGCCTTAGATTTTCCCCCCAAGAACCTGAGGGGATTAGTAGCCAGTCTAGGGACTCAACCTGCTAATGTACATGGGAGCCAGGACATGAGCCAGAGCCTAGGCTAGACTCTTCTTGTTATTGCTGCTGTTGTTACACTGGTCAGCCCTGCCTCACTTAAATTCAATTCAGTGCAAGTCATGACATCACCCTGATGTCATGGTTCTCTTTGAGAATAAAGGACAAACAATAACAACAACACTGGTATGGTTATCACCCTGCCTGGACAGAAGCTTCCAATGCCAAAGAATTTCTGAATGAGATTTGTCTACTGATCTAGTCACAACTGGATTTTGCATAAGTTTCATCTCTATACTTCTGAAGTGGCCTCAGAGGGTTTCTGATCATTCCTGATCTCAGAGGAAGGAGATGTAGTCTGAAAGGTTGTGGAGGTCAAGCACTTACTCTGAGGATAGGGATAGGAGATAAGAAAGACGTATAATCATATCTCCAGGGCAATAGTGGCAGGAAGGATTCCCCAAATCACAAGGATAACTTTGAAGGCCTTGAAAATGAAGCCATAGCTGAGTTTCCAACAAGACTTTTCCAGCTCATCATGGATTGTAAGGGAACTCCACCTTCCAAAAGACAGAGCCTTTGGCTCCCGGGAGATATCAAACATTTAATGAACCAGGTCACTGGCAAGAGAGGGAGAGAGAACAAAGGTCATGCACTGCCAATCGAACAACCAATCAGATCATGAGAATTTAACAATTTAACAAGAAGCATGCTAGTGACCCACCGTCAGTTTTATAAAAGAAGACAGAGTCCCTACTTTAGACTGTAAAGGCTAGTTGGGGGAATAAGGTATAAACACATTAAACAATTAGCGAACAATAAAAAGGAACCCTAATTTCAGATAGCGTGCTTCAGACCATAAGTACTGAAAGGATGCAGAGAAAGGAGAGACCTGTGTAGGTTATGATAGTATAAAAAGTTTCACAGAGGTGGTACCTGAGTTGACCTTGGAAGGGTGGGTAGGATGTAGATCCCAGCTCGGGTTTGATAAAGCCCCAGATGATTGCACCTGAACCTAGGTAGATTTGGGCATTAGTATAGCCTTGAGGTTTATCAGCATGGGATATAAATGATCAAATTAGTAAATTGCAAGATAGAAGCAATTCTCTTGAGTTCCCATAAGACAATATCTTGGTGCCCTGATAAGACGTGGAAATGGCCACCTCATCTAGAGAATAGCTTCTTCTCTTTTATCATCCAGAGGCCTTCTGCTCCATGGAGCAAAGGTCACTACAAGTTCCTACGTGGCAAGAGGATTTCTTAACTTGGTAAGATCTTCTTAGAGAACAGCAGGACAAGCTTGGGCTGATAGCTGTACTCAGATTAGGCTACTAATTAACTCACCTTTATACCAGGTTAATTCACAGTGAACCAAGCCAAGGGAGGAACTGGATGGGAGATGCAGGAATACCATGTCTGAGTAATTCTGGTCAGTGTAGCCTAGAGAGCCATAATATATTTGGAGAAATCTAGAAGGCCAATAACACGATTAAAGGAATCGTGCATGATGTAACAGAGAACAATGGCAAAGCAGTTTCAGTTCAAATGCAAGATAATGGACTCTAAGGGGTATGTTTTGTGTCAATGGGACTATAGTATAAGGGTGATCAGAGGGAGTGAGGTTAGTTAGGGAAGGATTCTTGGTGGAGTTTCCTCTTGAGCCAGAGCTTAATGAACTGGTAAGAGAAAAGGGAAGGGGGGGGGGGGGTGCGGCATTCAGAGAACCAAATTTACACATTATCAGAGTAGCCAGTGGGGACTTGGGGTATAGCAGCAAAGCTCCCTCCATTTTCTTATCAAAAGTATTTTCATTAAAGCTTTGTCCTTTGGGTAAAGTCATTGCCCTCTTTAAAATCCTCTTTTAAATTGAAAATACTATAGGAAAAGAAAACATCAATTATTGTCGCAGTATGTGTGAATTAATTTACCATTTTTCCCCTTCATGATCTCCTTTGTGAGACAGACATTTGAAGGAATGAGAATTTTGATGAGGGGAGTTGTGGGAGGCAATTCTGAATCATTGGACACAGGCTAGGGAAGTTCAGAAAGGAGAAGGAGGAGCACTTAAAAGATAAGATTAGGCTGGAACAGAGGCAAAGAAAGAGAAAGTGGCAGAAAACAAAAAGGGAACTTTGGTTACTTCACAATTTTGCTTTGGGCTACTTCTGGCTACAAACTTCAACTTGATAGAAGAGATCTCAAGACCTTCTTTTCTTCACTGATCACTATGTCTCATTCAGGAATGTGCTAAAAACCAGTTGGAACCAGCCAGCGAGAGCCAATTTATAAATTTTTAGCGTAAGCATTTGCATCAGAGCTCCACAAACGCTACGGATTAGGGATTTCTTTATTTTGTTGATTGTCTAGACACAAGAAAGTGATTGAGAAAATGTTAATAATGCAGTTTAAACTTTAAAATGTGTAATGAATAAATTTCCTTTCAAGAGTTAGTTGTTAAACATTTAACACCAAGCCTTATTCCTAGTATTCTGATTTCCTTTCAGTGGTGATGAGAAAGTTCAGTTCACGGTTGGTGGAAACTTGGAGGTCCAGGATGAACTTAAAATTTTTTAAAATTTAATTTGATTTAATTTTCTCAATTACATGTAAGATTTTAACATTCATTTTTTAAATTTAATTTCAAATTCTCTACCTCCCTTAATCCCTGTGAAACCTTTTTAATTTAATGTGTCAAAATGATTATTCATACATCTCATAATACTCTCTGTCTCTTGTTTGGTCATTATGTTTTTCCCTTATCCATAGATCTGGTCAGTTATGCTTAGAGTTTTCCTAATATTGAACCAGCCCTGCAGTCCTGGTATAAATCCCAATTGGTCTTAGTGTATGATCTTTGTGATATTGCTATTAGTTTATTTTGCATTTTTGCATCAGCATTTATTAGGGAAATTGTTCTATAGTTTTCTTTCTCTGTTTTTGCTCATCCTGGTTTAGGTATCAGCACCATATTTGTTTTGTAAAAGGAATTTGGCAGGACTCTTTTGTCTATTAAAAAAATAGTTTATCTGTTTAATATAGTTTAATGTTGGAATTGTCGTTTAATAGTTTATTGTTGGAATTATTCTTTAAATGTTTAGTAGAATTCACTTGTGACTCCATCTGGTCCTGGGGGGTTTTTCTTAGTGAACTCATGGCTTATTCAATTTCTTTTTATCTTTCAGAATGTTTTATTATTTGTCCAAATTTCCCAAGACATTTTAAATGAAGCAATTTAAACAAGCTCTTGGCTGGAGAAGAAAGCTTTCCTGTATTCAGATGACATCCTTGTCCAGTAGGGTCTAGCAGTTTAGTCATCTTGGGGTTGGAAACTTGAGTAAGTTATGAATGCATCTTAGCTAATTCCTGCAAAAAGGCTGCAAACAATTTGAATACCTTTATATCTGTTTATTTTCTCATTCTGAGAGTGTTCTCTTTCATCAACAGCTCCTAGTGGTAGCATCATCATGCTTTTGTATAATATCCTGGAATGTTTTAGCAATAGTTGATTCATCTTGTATTATATCAGCATTTACTTCAAACACTGTTTTGATTGCTCTTCTTGCAGCCACAGACTGTGATCCACATATCAGTGATCCAAGGGTAGACTCCCAGCACCATTGTGACTTTTAATTTGTTGGAATTATTGGACTGAGAGAATATATCCTCAAGGTACCTTTTTACCTGTGTCTCTATGACAGAAATATTCATATGAGGCACAAAGCATATTGAAAATTTTCCCATTCCTTGGGCAGGTATGACTGTTTTAGCTCCTGGTTCATCAAATGCTCCCTCAGTCCCATGAATAGAAAGAGATGGATACTGCCACAAGTACATGAGAATTTCATCCTTGGTTTCAAACAGGAGTTTTTCCACTTGGCTACTATTTTGATATTCGTCTAGGTTCAAATCAGTAGCTTCATACATCTTCTTTTCCTCTTCTGAAAGGGGAGCCACACTGTCATAGATTCCAGGGATCAGAATATCACCTGAAAAATCTACCAGGCTGCCAAGAAGGGATACCAAATCAGCCACTGGCTCATTGAGGATGCCACCAAAAGTTCCTGAATGAAAATCTTGATCACTGCATTTTGCCTGCACAGCAAAGTACGTTTCCTTGGGTTCCATAGATGTGTGTAGGCTTCTTCTTGCTAATCCACAGGTTGTCTGTGATTGACAATGTAGTCAACACTGTATCAGAAATGTTTTTTTCCTCTTCTGGCAAGCTCATCTAATGAAACTGAACTTGCTTTTTGCATTCCTTCAATGATGAACTTAATATTCACTGGGATATCTTGGTTTAGGGCTTTGGAGGCACCCACTGCATTAATCCAAGCTAAAACAGGTCCTTTGTTATCTGTGGTTCTGCATCCATTAAGTTTTTCATGAATTTCTACTGGGTGAAGGGGTCTTTATGCCACTCACCCATAAAAACACACTGTGGGTTTCTTTGAATCATTATCAAGTTCAGCTAGAAGAATGGGAGGTATTGGAAAGTTCCAACCATCAGGTAGCTGTTGATGTTCCATGTCTACTGAACTGACAGTGGCTCTTAAGTGTTGAAGTTTGTCTGCAGCGATGTCCATCATTTCAAAGATTTCTTGCCTGAAGTAAGGCAGGGGTTGAACAGAATCACTCTCAATGGCCACCCACTCCTTAAGTGACTGAATAAATTCATTTTGATGAAGAATAATATACTCAAAGATATTCTCTAAAACTCTGGAAGAGGGAGGGGAGGAAGAGGAGAACATTCCTCCCTCAAGAAGGAGAAGCAGTATCCTAAGAAGGAAAGCATGCCGAGAGAGAGGTAAGTGCCAGGCAAGAGTTCAATTTCTTTTTCTAAGATAGTTATTCAGGTATTCTGTTTCCTCTTCTGGGTTTTTTTTTTGTGTTTTTTTTTTTTAGTGAGGCAATTGGGGTTAAGTGACTTGCCCAGGGTCACACAGCTAGTAAGTGTTAAGTGTCTGAGGCCAGATTTGAACTCAGGTACTCCTGATTCCAGGGCCAGTGCTCTATCCACTGTGCCACCTAGCTGCCCCCTTCTTCTATTAATGTGGGCAATTTATAGTTTTTTGTAAATATCCACCCATTTCATTTAAATTGGTAGATTTGCTGGCATGTAATTGGGCAAAATAGCTCCTAATAATTGTTTTAATTTTATCTTTATGTTAGTGAATTCATCCTTTTTTAAACTGGTAATTTGGTTTTCTTCTTTCTTTTTAAAAAAAATCAAATTAACCAGTGGTTTATTTTATTGTTTTTTCCATAAAATCAGCTCCTAGTTTGATTTATTAGTTCAATGATTTTTCTTACTTTCAAATTTATTCATCTCACCTTTGATTTTCAGGATTTCTGATCAGGTGTTTAATTATGGATTTCAAAACTTATTCTTATTCTAGTTTTTTTTTTAATTATATGGACAGGGTGGAGCCAGATGGTGGAGAAAAGGCAGTGACTTGACTGAGCTCTCCCCAACACACCTCTAAACACTTTCAAATAATGCTTTAAGACAATTCCCAGAGCACCAGAACCCACAAAACGACAGGGTGAAATAATTTTCCAGTGAAATACAACTTAGAAGGTTGGCAGGAAAGGTCTGTTGTACTGAGGTGAAAGTGGAGTACAGTCCAGTGCAGGCTGCACCAGCACAGACCCAGATATAGCACAGATCCAACCCCAGCCCCAGAAAATCAGGAGTAGGACTTGGGAGCCTCTGAATCAGCAGCAGCAGCAACTGCTTCAGGAACTCACCCCACAGACAGTAAGGGGGTTGAACAATTGGCCAGAAGGAGATTGCAGGGATCTCTTTGCCAGCACTGAGGCAGGACCCTGTGTTTTGCCCATACTTGGATCCATGTCATAGTTTTGGGTGCTGGTCCCAGGCTGGGGAAGAGCATAAGGAACCTGGAGCTTATGGCCACAGTGGAGTGGGACTCTGCTTAAAGTTCCAGGGCAGAAAAGCAGGGCCACCATTGCTTGCAAACCAGAGTACAGGCCAGGAGAGTACTAAGCCTACCTTTCCTTAAATCATACAACTTGAAAGAACTAAAAACTTACAAATTACTAGAAGTATCTCTGAAAACAGCTGCACAAATCTCCTGAAACTTGGGACAGTGTACCCTCCATTCTGGAAGCAGTTCCTCACTTTAACAAAGAGTTTAAAAATAAAGAAATAGGATGGGGAAATGAGAAAACAGAAAAAAGGATGACCCTAGAAAGTTTCTATGGTGACAAGGAAGATAAAAAATACACCCTCAGAAGAAGATAACCAAGTCAAAGCTCCTACATCCAAAGTTCCCAAGAATAATACAAATTTGTTTCAGGCCATAGAAGTGCTGAAAAAGGACTTTGAAAATAAAGTAAGAGAGGAAAAGGAAAAAATGGAAAGAGAAATAAGAGTGATACAGGAAAATCATGAAAAAAAGTCAGCAGCTTGGTAATGAAGACATAAAAAAATACTGAAGAAAATAACACCTTAAAAAACAGACTAGGCCAAATGGTAAAAGAGGTACAAAAAGCCAATGAGGAAAAGACTGCCTTGGAAAGCCAAATTGGCCAAATGGAAAAGGAGGTACAAACGCTATCTGAAGAAAATAATTCCTTAAAAATTAGGATTGAGCAAATAGAAGCTAATGACTTTATAAAAAGTCCAGAAATAATAAAGCAAAACTAAAAGAATGAAAAAATAGAAAGCAATGGGAAATAGCTCATTGGAAAAACAACTGACTTGGAAAATAAATCCAGAAGAGAGAACTTGAAAATTATTATACTACCTGAAATCCATGAACAAAAAAAAGAACCTAGACATCATCTTCCAAGAAATTGTCAAGGAAAATTGCTCTGATATTCTAGAACCAGAAGGTAAAATAGAAATTGAAAGAATCCACCAATTGCCTCCTGAAAGAAATCCTAAAATAAAAACTCCCAGGAATATTATAGCCAAATTCCAGAGCTCCCAGGTTAAGTAGAAAATATTGCAAACAGCCAGAAAGAAACAACTCAACTATTGTGGAGCCACAGTTAGGATAACATAAGATTTAGCAGCTTCTACATGAAAGGATCAGAGGGCTTGGAATATGATATTCTGGTGGGCAAAGGAACTGGGATTACAACTAAGAATCACCTACCCAGTAAAACTGAGTATAATCTTTCAGGGGAAAAATGGGAATTGATGAAAGAGAGGACTTTCAGGAATCCTTTTTTTTTTTTTTTTTTTTTTGCAATGAAGGTTAAGTGACTTGCCCAGGGTCACACAACTAGTAAGTGTTAAGTGTCTGAGGCCAGATTTGAAATCAGGTCCTCCTGACTCCAGAGCCAGTGCTTTATCAACTGCACCACCTAGCTGCTCCTCAGGCATTTTCGAAAAGACCTGAGTTGAATAGAAAATTTGACTTTCAAATACAAGACTCTAGAGAATCATAAAAAGGTAAACAGGAAAAAGAAAACATAAGGGGTGTTAAAAGGTTAAACTCTACATTCCTACATGGGTAGATGATACTTTCCCTAAGAACTTTCTCATTATTAGGGCAGCTAGATGGAGTGTTTCTAGACATAGGACACAGGTGTGAGTTGAATATGAAGTGATGATATCTTTAAAAAATAAAATTAAGGGGTAAGAGAAATGCATTGAGAGAAAGGGTGGAATGGGGTAAAGAATCTTACATAAAAGACACAAGAAGAAGCTTATACAGTGGAGGGGAAGATGGAGGAGGTGCTGGGGAGTGAGTGACCCTTACTTTCATCAGAATTAGCTTAAAGAGGGAAAAACATACATAATCAATTGGCTATAGTAATCTATTTTACCCTGCAAGAAAGTAGGAGGGGAAGGGGATAAGGGGATGTGTTATAGAAGGAAGGGAAGATTGGGGGAGGGGGCATTCAGAAGCAAAACACTGTTGATGAAGGACAGGGTAAAAAGAGATAGAGAATAGAGTAAATGTCATGGGGAGGAAATAGATGGAGGGAAATACCATTAGCAATACTAACTGTGAAAAAAAATTGAAGCAAGTTCATCTGACAAAGGCCTCATTTATCAAACACATAGAAAACTGAGTCAAATTTATTAAAATAATAGCCATTCCCCAACTGATAAATAATCAAAAGATATGAAGAGGGGCAGCTAGATGGCACAGTGGATAGAGCACCGGCCCTGGAGTCAGGAGTACCTGAGTTCAAATCTGGCCTCTGACACTTAACACTTACTAGCTGTGTGACCCTGGGCAAGTCACTTAACCCCAATTGCCTCACTAAAAAAAAAAAAAGATATGAAGAGTTTTCAGGTAAAATAATCAAAGCTATCTATAGCCATATGAAAAAAATACTCTATTTCACTATGGATTAGAAAGATGCACATCAAAATAATTCTGGGGTACTACCTCATACCTATTGGATTGGATAATAGGACAGCAGAAGAAAATGACAAATGTTGTAGGGAATATGGGGAAAATGAGACATTTATGCCCTGTTGGTGGGGTTATAAACTGATTCAAAGGGATTCTATAGAGTAATTTGGAACTATGGCCAAAGGACTATAAAGCCATTCATACCCTTTGACCTAGTAATACCACTAGATAAAACCCAAAAAGTTGAAGGACCTATATGTACAAAAATATTTATGGCAGCCCTTTTCTGGTGCAAAGAATTTGAAATTGAGGAGATGCCCATCAATTGGGGAATGGCTGAACAAATTGTGGGATGAAATTATGATGGAACACTATTGTGCTATAAGAAATGATGAGCAGGATGCTCTCAGAAAAACCCAGAAAGACTTACATGAGTTGATGCAAATTGAAATGTACTGTACACAAAGTAACAGCAATATTGTAAGATATTAAGCTGTGAATGGCTTAACTATTCTCAGCAACACAATGATCCAAGACAACTCTGAATGACTTATGAAAAATGTGATCTATCTCCAGAGAAATAATTGATGGTGTCTGAATATAGATTGAAGCATTTTTTTAGTTTCTTTTTAATTTTTCGTCTGTTTTCTTTCACAAACTAACTAATATTGAAATGTTTTGAATGACTACATATGTATAATTTATATTGAATTGCTTGAGCTCTTAAGGGGGGGAGAAGAACTTGGAACATAAGGTTTTATAAATAGATGTTGAAAATTGTTTTTACACGTAACTGGGAAAAAATAAAATTCTAAATAAATGGGAAAAATTAAGTGCCAAATTTATTGATTACTGTTTCACTATTTTATTCATGTAAGCATTTAGAGATATACATTTTCTCCTAAGAGCCAATACAATAAAAATGACAGTTCTACCTAAATTAATTAACTTATTCAGTGTTATATCAATAAAATACCACAAACTTATTTTATGGAGCTAGAAATAAAGTAATAACAAAATTCACCTGGAATTTTGTCTGCAATCCATAAATTATGGTATGTTTTCCCATTGTCATTCTCCTTAATGAAATTTTTAATTGTTTCTATTATTTGTTCTTTGTCCTACTTATTCTTAGGATTAAATTATTTAGTTTCTAATTAATTTTTAATCCATGTTTCTATGGCTCTTTGTTGACTGTAATTTTTATTGCATTTTTGTATGAAAATGATGCATTTAATATTTCTACTTTTCTGCATTTGGTTGTGCAGTTTTTAATGCCCTAATATATATAGTCAATTTTTGTGAAGGTGCATGTACAGCTGAGATAAAAGTATACTCCTTTGTATTCCTATTTAATTTTCTCCAAAGGCCCATCATATCTAATTTTTCTAAGATTCTATTCAACTCTTTAACTTCTTTCTTATTTATTTTTTGGTTAGATTTACCTAGTTCTGAGAAGGGAAAGTTGAGAAAGTTGAGTTCCCCCCACTAATACAGCTTTACTGTCTATTTCCTCCTGAAACTCATTTAACTTTTCCTTTAATAATGTGGATGCTATGCCATTTGGTGAATATGTGTTTAGTATGGATATTACTTCATTTTCTATGGTACCTTTTAGCAAAATGTAGTTTCCCTGCTTACCTCTTTTAATTAGGTATATTTTTGTTTTTCATTTATGTGAGATCATGACTGCCCTGATTTTCTAGCTTCTTATTTTACTTCCATATGTGTCTTTCTGCTTCAAGGGTGTTTTTTATAACCAACATATTTTTGGATTCCTTTTTTTAATCCATTCTTCTACCCATTTCTATTTTATGGCTGAGTTTATCCCATTCATGTTCACAGTTATGATTATTAACTGTGTATTTCCCTCCATTCTGTTTTTGCCCAGTTGATTCTCTCTCTGTCTTTCTGCCTCTCTCCTTTTTTTTCTTTTTTCTCTCTTCTCTTCCATTCCTCCTGAAGTCCGTTTTGCTTCTGTCTTCCTTAATCTTCTCTCCTTTCTATCAGCCCTACCCCTAATCTTTTCTAATTTCCTTCCCCTCTTATTTCCCTGTAGTATAAAATAGATTTCTCAACCCAACTTAGTGTGTTACTCATTCTTTGAGACAATTCGGATGAGTATGGTTGCCTGTCCCCTCCCCCATTTTTTCCTCCCTGCTATAAGCTCTTCCTTTTGTACCCCTTTTGTATAAAATGATTATTCCCATCCTTATCCCCCTTCACCTATGTTCCAGTGCATTCCTCTTTCTCACACCTTAATTTTATTTTTTAAATCATCCCATCATAGTCAACTCACACCCATGAGCTCTGCCTATATATACTCCTTCTAACTACTCTAACAATGATAAAAGTTCTTAAGAGTTACACATATCATCTTCCCATATAGGAATGTAACCTTATTGAATCCTTTATGATTTTTCTTCCAGGTTTACCATTTTATGCTTCTCTGAAGTCTTGTACTTGAAAGTCAAATTTTCTTTTTCTTTTTTTTGTGTGTGAGGCAATTGGGGTTAAGTGACTTGCCCAGGGTCACACATCTAGTAAGCGTCAAGTGCTTGAGACCAGATTTGAAATCAGGTCCTCCTGAATCCAGGGCCAGTGCTCTATCCACTGTGTCACCTTGCTGCCCCAAAAGTCAAATTTTCTATTCGGCTCTGGTCTTGCCATCAGGAATGCTTGAAAGTCCTCTTTTCCATTAAATGTCCATTCTTTCCTTGAAGGATTATATGCATAGTTTTCCTGGGTAGGTGGTTCTTGGTTGTAATCCCAATTCCTTTACCCTCTGGAATATCATATTCCATGCCGTCTGGTCCTTTAATGTAGAAGCTACTAGATCTTATTCTATCCTGACTGGGCTTCATTATATTTGAATTGCTTCTTTCTAGCTGTTTTCAATTATTTTTCTTGACCTGCACACTCTGGAATTTGGATATGAAATTATTGGTAATTTTGATTTTGGGATCTCTTTCACGAGGTGATCAGTGTATTCTTTCAATTTCCCATTTTACCATCTGGCTCTAGGATATCAGGACAGATTTCTTTATTAATTTCTTGAAATATGATGTCTAGGTTCTTTTTTGATCATGAACTTCAGGTAGTCCAATACTTATCAAGTTATTTCTCCTCAATCTCTTTTCCAGGTCATTTTTTCCCAATGAGATATTTCACATTTTTTCCCTATTTTTTCATTATTTTTATTTTGTTTTATTGTTCCTTAATGTCTTATGAAGTCACTTGCTTCCAGTTGCCCAATTCTAATTTTTAAGGAATTTTTTTCTCCTGTGAGCTTTTGTACCTCTTTTTCTACTTGGTCATTCCTACATTTTAAGGAGTTATTCTCTTCAGTGGATTTTTGTGCCTCTTTTACCAAGCTATTGACTTCCCATTTCATAATTTTCTTATATCACTCTCCTTTCTTTTCCTAATTTTTTCTCTACCTCTCCTATTTGATTTTGAAAATTGCTTTTGAGCCCTTCCAAGAATTCTTGTTAAGTATATGTCCAATTCAAATTTTTTCTTTGAGGTTTTACTTGCAGCTATATTGATATTGTATTCTGAGTTTGTGTTTTTTTTTCCCTATCACTACAGCAATTTTTATGGTTCTTTTTTGTTGTTTGCTCATTTTCCCAGTGTATTTTTTGACATTTAACTCTGTGTTAAAGTTGGGATCTGCTTCCAGTGGGGACGTGACACTGTCACAAGTTCAGGTTTTTCATGATGCTGTTTTTAGAATTAGTTCTGGAGGTCTATAATTCAGTGCTTCCAAGGCGGTATAATTTAAGAGGTATAGTCATTGCTTTCCTGGCCTGTGCTCTAATCTTTACCCAAACCAGGACCTTGTTCCTTTGTACCACAAGCAGGTCCTCTGCTTTACAGTAGCCCCAGATGATGGTGTTCCATTCTGCCTTAGAACTGAGATGAAGGCCCCTACTCCATTGTGAGTGACTATAAGTACTCTTCTTCCACCTAGAATTGTGACTACAGCCCCTTTTCACCCTTGAATTAAGACCCAGACAAATAGGTTGTGGACAATGCAATAGGGTCCTAAACCTAGCACCAGCCAAGAGTCCCCTGTAATCTCTTTCTGACCTGTAATCTATATGCTGAGAATTCCCAAAGCTTCTGGTGTAACTGATGTAGCCACCTCTAGGACCTGCTATTGACATTGATACACTACAATCCAACCATCACTCTGGGGTGACCAATATTTCATGACAATCTCCTAAGTTGCCTTATACTGAAAAAATGTTTCACCCCAAAATTTTCTTGGCTCTTCCCTTCCAGAATTTGATTTAAGGTGTTATTTTTAAGTTGTTTGGAGGAGAACTTGGGAGAGTTTAGGTGAGTTCCTGCTTCTGTCATCTTGACTGCCCTCAAGATGAACTTAAGTTTAATTAAATTAAATACTCAGAGACTTAGAGGGATTCACATGATCAGTAATTCATATTCACATAAAGTTTGGCCTGAATAACCTTTGTAGTCCCTTCCAGTTCTAATTTACAGTACTATAATCCTACAATAACCTCTGGCCCCCATGTCCCAATTTCTAGTATTTTATATATTAGGTTATATTTTCAAGACTTCTCAAAAATCTTTATCTCATTCTCTTATTCAGCATTTTCTCAGGGAACCTCAGAATTTGCATAATTTTGCCCACATCTAGGATTTCTTCTGGGAAGAACCAAGGAAAATAACTCACATTTCAGTGAAATCTCCATGGAGAAGACATTGAATCTAACAAATTATGGCCCTGCTTTCCTGTGGGTTTCTGTTTTGTCTTTTCATTAATCTCCTGAGGGGCCAGTGGAGCAAAAACAGCCACCACTAATATCCTCCATAATTATATGTGAATTCTACATAGTCCAAATTTGGCTAAACCCAGAGTAATGAAATGGAATTGAGATAAAATATTATTTTTCTTTCTTTTTTTGGGGGGGGGGCAGGGCAATGAGGGTTAAGTGACTTGCCCAAGGTCACACAGCTAGTATGTGTCAAGTGTCTGAGTCTGGATTTGAACTCAGGTCCTCCTGAATCCAGAGCTGGCGCTTTATCCTCTACGCCATCTAGCTGCTCCCTAAAATATGATTTTGTCATAAGAAATAATAAACATGAAGTATACAAAGAAATATGGGAAGAGTTTTGTGAATCAAGGAGAGTGAAAAAGTCAGATAAGAACAATGCACTGACATAAATGTATGCACTGATGGCAGTTGTGTATTAATATAATTATTAATAATTACATCATTAACCATTATCATACTAGCCTAATTAGCATAATCATTACCATCATCATAAGAGAATACAGAAAATTGTGAAATCAGTTTGGAAGGGAAAGAAAAACAAACAGGAGAGTTTTGTAACTATAGTGTTATAGTTAACATGCCCTTTGAAAAGTAAATTGCGCTTTAATTTCCATTGAAAAGTAAAAGTATTCAAATGTCTAATTACAAACAAAGGAAAATAAGAAAATTGAATAAAGGAAAGAATAAGGTAGTAAATGAGAGTACATGTTTTAATTCCTTATATCGATTGTTAAACCCCAAACAAAAGATATATGTGTTTACTTTAATGCAGTACTCCTCAAATTGTCCTGCTTGTTTCAATTATGCCTTTTGAACTCTTGTGCTTTTTACATGGATTTGTTGTTATTGTTGCCTTTAATTGTTTTGGTTTACTCATTGTATCCATTGTTCTTTTGCTTCTGTTTTCTTCACTCCGTGTCACTTCACACACCTTTCCATATTTCTCTGAATTCTCTAAATCAACAATTTCATTATATTAAATTTTCTTTTTATTAAGAACTTAACAATCATCAATAAACATGAGTGCTCTTAAACACAAAGAACAGAAAAGAGGATTTCATGTGAAATGGAACTTCTTGTACATTAGGTTTTTTAATTGCATATTAAATGCAACAGGATAGTAACAAAATTGTATTGCTTGTCTGTTATCCCTTCTGAATTTCCTTCTGCTTTCTTTTGCATAATAATGTGATAGCTACCATTTATATAGTACTTTAAGGTTTGCAAAATGTTTTATAAATATTACCTTCTTTTATCCTTACCACAACACTGGGATAGAGGTGCTATTATTGTAATCCTCATTTTACAGATGAGGAAACTGAGGCAGGCATAAGTTAAATGACTTGCCCAGGGTCATACAACTAATAAGTGTCTGAGACCAAATTTGAACTCAAGTTTTCTCAACTCCAGATTCAGTGCCTACCTGATTATCTATAATTTAAATGTTTAATTTAACATTTATTTGATATTTTCTTTTCTTTCTTTTGAATCATTATCTATCACAATCCATGATATCATCTCCCCCAACAAATAGAAAACTTTATTTGAAACAAATTAATATAGTCAAACAAGTAAAATCAGCACCCTGGTTATATTTGAAAATGTATGTCAGGGGCAGCTAGGTGGCACAGTGGATAAAGCACCAGCCCTGGATTCAGGAGTACCTGAGTTCAAATTCGGCCTCAGACACTTGACACTTACTAGCTGTGTGACCCTGGGCAAGTCACTTAACCCCTATTGCCCTGCCAAAAAAAAAGAAAATGTATGTCATAAAAATAAATACTTGATTACATGAAACTGAAAAGCTTTTGTACAGACACCATTAATGCATTTAGGAAAAGGAGGGAAGGGAAGTGATCAAACTGGAAAGGATTTTTGTATCAAATTTCTCTGATGAGTGTTTGGTATCCAAGACAAACAACTAATAAATACACATATACCTGCAATATATACATATGTAAATTTGTAACATGAGTGTATTTATATACAATAGCTATTCTCCAAAAGATAAATGGTCAAGGATATAAACAAACAGTTCTCAAAAGAAGAATTGCAAAGTATCCACAACTACATGAAAGAATGCTCCAAATTACTACTAATAATAGAAATGCAAATTAAAACTACCCTGAGATTTTACTTCAAACCGTGCAATTGTCAAAGATAACAAAAATTTGCAATACTCTATGTTGGAGCTGTTATGGAATGAAAAGCACACTAATAGGGGCAGCTAGGTGGAGTAGCAGATAGAACACTGGTCTGGGATTCAGGAGGACCTGAGTTCAAATCCAACCTCAGACACTTGACACTTACTAGCTGTGTGACCCTGCATAAGTCACTTAACCCCAATTGCCTCACCAAAAAAAAAAAAAAACAAAGAAAGAAAGAAAGAAAAGAAAAGCACACTAATACATTTTTGGTGGCACTATAAGATGGCACAACTTATTTTGAAAAGTAATTTCTAATTATACAAATAAAATGACTAAAATGTAAATGTTGAACCAGAGATTCCATTACTGGACTTATAACCCAATAAGAAGAAAGTCTCTCTCTCTCTCTCTCTCTCTCTCTCTCTCTCTCTCTCTCTCTCTCTCTCTATATATATATATATATATATATATATATATATATATATATATATTTATTTATTTATTTATAGCAGAATTTTTTGTGATAGCAAAGATTTGGGAACCATGCTATCAACTGGGAATGACTAAATAAAATGTGGCACATGGAGGAAATGGAATATTGCTTTGCTGTAAGAAATTATGTATGCGATGCAAATAGAGAAGTAAGGAAAGATTTGCACAAACTAATGCAGAGTGAAGTAAACAGAACCATGAAAACAATATATACAATAACTATAACAATATAAATGGAAAGAACAACTACATAACAAAAAATCACAAGTGATTAATGTAACAAAATTATAAAAATCAAGCATGACTTGAATGAAGAGATATGAGAAGAGAGCCCAAACAAACCACTTTATGGATGTGGGGGGCCCATAAGTGGTACATATTGCACATGTTTTTGGACTTTTTCAATGTACTATCAGTTAGTTATACTGGTTTTTCTTTCTCTCCTTAAAAAATACAATTTGTTATATGAGATATTGCTCTGGAAGAGGTTGGGAGAAGGATACTATAAATAACTATGATGATGTAAGAAACAGAAGACAGCAATAAAAACTTAATTTAAAAAATAAAATGTATATTTTATTCTATATCTCTAGTCCATCACCTCTCTGTCAAAAGATGGAAAGAATACATCATTAGTTTTCTGAACTCATGATGGCTCACTTCATTTTTTCATTGAGTTCTGAAGTCTTTCAATATTGTTTTTCTTTAGATGACTATGACTATTTTATATATTGTTCTGATTCTACTCACTTTTCTCTGCATCTATTAATACAAGTCATCCCAGCCTTCTCTGAATCCATTCATTTTTAAATTTCTTATATTACACTAATATTCTATTACATTAATTTAATATATAATAATTCGTTTGGACATTTCCAAATTGATAACTACTTTGTTTCCAGTATTTTTCTATAACAAAAATATTACTATAAACATTTTTGTACATGTTGGTGCACCTTTCCTCAGAGGCCGAATTTGAACTCAGGTCATCCTGACTCCAGGGCCGGTGCTCTATCCACTGTGACACCTAGCTGCCCCGACTCCCAGACACCTTAAACATTTGTAACTCATTTGAATAGATTCTTTTTCTATCTTTTCTTATTTTTATTAGTAATTTATAGAAAAAGTGATAGATTTTAAAATTTATTTTATATTCTATGACTTTACTGAAGTTGTCACTTCAATTAAATTTCAAATGTAAGCTCTAATGTTCTCTAAGTAAATCACCATATCATCTTCAGTTAGTTTTAGTGGGGGGGGGGTGTTGTGGTTTTATTCTCGGTTTCTTTGTCGTGTTGCAATAACTGGTATTTTTATAGCTATATGTCAAATTATGTCAATTAGCATTCATTAAGCACAACTATGTACCAGGCATTATGCTAAAATTTGGATTAAAAACAATAACATTAGCAATGGACATGCTTTTATACTCAATATCATTGGAAAGGCCTCTATTGTTTCTGCATTATAAATAATGCAAGGGGCAGCTAGGTGGCGCAGTGGATAGAGCACTGGCCCTGGATTCAGGAGGACCTGAGTTCAAAATCCGGCTTCAGACACTTAACACTTAACTAGCTGTGTGACCCTGGGCAAGTCACTTATCCCCAATTGCCTCACCAAAAAAATAAATAGATAGATAGATGATAGATAGATAGATAGATAGATAGATAGATAGATAGATAGATAGATAGATAGATAAATAATGCTTGTGCTTTCAGTGGTTTGGGATTGACACTGTCTGTCATATTAAGGAAAGGCTCATTTACTCCTATGCCCTTTAGGGTTTTCACATAAATGAGTGTTATAATTTGTCCAAAATCATCTCTATATCTCCTGATACAATCATATCATTGTTATTGTTTTGTTAATAATATGGTCTGCTGTGTTCATAGCTTTCATAATACTGTACCAACTCTGCATTAGTGGAATAAATCCAATCTCCTAATCCCATATAACTTTTAACATATGGTCATCATTTCTTCTGGGGTTATGATATTCAAATGAGAGTCATTTGAATCAAATGGAAGATTTAAGTCACTTTCTCAAAATATTATACAAATATTTGCTGTTATTTTTATAATTAGGGATAGAGACTAGACTTGAGATTTCATTGGTATGGGGGACTTCTTGGTGAGGAAACTCACTTTGCAATGTAGGATGGCACTTTCTCTGCAACTTACAGTCTTACAGGGTTGCCTAGAGAGTACTGAGTGGTTAAATGACTTACCTAGGGTCACATAATCAGGACGTGTCAGAGGTGGAACTGGGAATTAGGTTGTTCTGACTTTGAGGCCAGCTCTCTGTTCACCATGAAACATTCTTTCTATTTTTAACCTTTTATCATTTCATGACATTTACATACCATACTTTGTTTAGCTATTACTCAATCTTTGAACGATTTCCAGATTTTTCTCTATTATAATAATGCTATTTAAGGGGGCGGCTAGGTGGCGCAATGGATAAAGCAGCAGCCCTGGATTCTGGAGTTCCTGAGTTCAAATCCGGCCTCAGACACTTGACACTTACTGGCTGTGTGACCCTGGGCAAGTCACTTAACCCCCATTGCCCCGCAAAAAAATAAATAAATACGTATAAAAAAAATAATGCTATTTGAAGGAGAATGGTTAACTGAGGAAAATATGCATAGCAAGTTTCTCTGATAAAGGTCTTATATACAAAATATATAAGGAACTTATTCATATTGATAAGAATAAAAGCCATTTCCCAATAAGAATATGAACAAGTAGTTTTCAAAGGAAGAAATCTAAGCTATCTACAACCAAATTTTTTAAATGCTCCAAATCACTAATAATTAGAGAAATTGAAATTAAAGCATTTTTGGTGTTCTATTAAACCCTACAGATTGACAAAGATGACAAAAAAAAAAAGGGAAGTGACAGATATTGAAGGATCTGTGGGAAAACAGGCACATTAATGTATTGTTGGTGGAGTGTTTAGTTGCTCCAACAATTCTGGAAAGCAAGTCAGAACTGTTTCCCCATAGTCACTAAGCTGTATATATTCATTGGAACAGCTATACCATTACTAGGCCTGTTACCCCTAAGAGAACAAAAAATATCTTGGGGCTATTCAGTCCAATATTGGCTGGTATAGATCTTTTTAGCTTGTGAAGGGGTCTAGGCTTAGAACACTAGTCAGATTAGGCAGTTGATGAGAAAACAGAAAAGATATACCCATAAGAGTATTTTCCCTTTCTTCCCTCCACCCTAAAACTTATTACCTCTCACTTGAACTTTTGTAATAATCTCCAGCTGGTTCCCTCATATCTAGTTTGTCTTCTCTCCAATCCATTCTGTAACCTACTGTCAGATTAATTTTTCTAAAGTACAGTTCTGATGATCTCTCTTATTTATATATTTTCAATGTCTCTCCACCAACCAGTGAATAAAATCTTAGTCTGGCACTTAAGATACTCCAAAACCTAGCCCAAACCTACTTGTTCAGTCTTATTCCCCACTAAATGTACACCTGTTCACAAACTTTGTGCTCCAGCCAAATTAAACTACTTACTGAATTTTAAATGTCCCCTGTGCTTCCCTGTGTGCCATTATCCATCTGTTAATTCTTCTTGAAATAACTTCCCAACCATCTCCAACGATCAAAATGCTAGCCATCCTTCAAGAACCCTCTCAAATGCCACTTTCTCCATGAATTCACCTCAGAAGAAATCAACTGGAATCCATTCTTCCCTCTCTCTGAGCTCCAATGGTTTTTTCAGTACTCTGATGGCAATGATCACGTACTGCCCTATATTGGCATTTATATCTCTCTAATCTCTATTACTAGAAGAATGGAGGCTTTGAGAGCAACGACTGGGTCCTCTCTACCTTTTCCTTCTCCATAATATCTAGCATGGTGCCTTGTATATAATAGTGCTTAAAAAACATTTGCTGATCAAATATGGGGATGGATGGATGGATTGAAAGATAAATGAATTACTAGAATTAGATGATACTTGCCTCTGTCCAAGGTCAATACAAAACTATTTAATTCAAAAATTCTAGTTCAGGCACATCAACTTGTAAATTATTCAAGTTGTAGGACAATTGTTCCTTTATACCATTCTGATAGTAATGGGTTTATTGTTTTATGTTTTTCTTTTTTCTTTTCAGGGCAATGAGGGTTAAGTGACTTGCCCAGGGTCACACAGCTAGTAAGTGTCAAGTGCCTGAAGTCAGATTTGAACTCAGGTCCTCCTGAATCCAGCACCAGTGCTTTATCCACTGGGCCACCTAGCTGCCCCCCTGATAGTAATGGGTTTAAAGATTAAAAATATAAGTCAGGGGGACAGCTAGGTGGTACAATGGATAAAGCACTGGCCCTGGATTCAGGAGGACCTGAGTTTATATCCAGCCTCAAACACTAAACATTTAATAGTTGTGTGACCTTGGGCAAGTCACTTAACCCTCATTGCCCTGCGGGGGAGGGGGGAATATAACTCAGGTATTCTTATATTGGAGTCACTCAGTTGAAGTACTTTGGAATCACACTACTTATATTCAATGCAGGGGTATATAACTCAGGTATTCTTATATTGGAGTCACTCAGTTGAAGTACTTTGGAATCACACTACTTATATTCAATGCAGGGGTAATTAAATATGGGTTCATGCCTCTATCCAGTACATTCTCTACCAAGAAACCAGGTGAGAGCCATATATTAAAAAGTAGGATATATCATTGGAAAACTATGAAAAAGTAAATAATATGATAAATCAAGCAGTAGAACCATTCTTAGCTAGGTGGCACAGTGGATAGAATTCAGGGCTGGGAGTCACCAAGACCTGAGTTCAAATCCATTTTCAGACACATACTAGCTGTGTGATTCTGGGCCGATCACTTTATTTTTCTTTGCCCCAGTTTTCTAGATTATAAAATGGGGATAAAAATAGCACCTTCCTCCCAGGGTTGTTATGCAAATTAGATGAGATTATTAACTGCTTAGTACAGTGCCTGGCACAAAGCAGGTCCTTAATAAATACTTGTTTCCTTCTTTTCTTCCCTCCCTCTCATAGAATTGTGTACCAGTGGGAAAGGGAACAATTGCCTGGAAAAATCCATACTCCAACGAAAGGAACTAATAAAACTTCAGTGCTTTTTTTGGCCTTATATCACAACTGGAAAACTCCTCCATCTCAAATCTGCACAGTTCCACTTCCCACAACTCCTTCCTATAGTTCAAGGATTCTCATGCCTCGGGTCCATTTCCTCTGCAGCTGCCAGGACTGGGACGTTCAATCCTGTCACTGCTAAGAATAAAGGTGCTCTCTATCACTTTCCCCCTGACTTTGACATTGAATTTCTTGCTTTCTGTCATCCAATGAGTTTCTGACCACCTCTCCTGCTGCAGGGGGGAAGCATTATCACTTTTTTTTAGAGCAAGGTTCCTAAGACCACACACTTCAGGTTATTTAATACATCTATGGCTTTTACATTAAATAACTTCCCTCCTTCTGTCCAAGGGACACACAAGAGGATCAGACAGGCTTGTTAGATTTCTTTGACTTGTCCATCTCAACTGACATTCCACATATCTTAGTCCTGACCAAATTAGGGCAAGTGAATTCTTTTCGACACTATTCACACCTCACAATGAACACCAGAGTTGGGGGAGTTGGGGAGGAGGATGTCCCACAGGGTCAGCATTTCCTCCTGAATCAGTAGCTGGGAATAAATGCCTGGGTCATTTTTCTCTTTTTTCCCTTTTAAATCCCATCATGCCCTCCTTCTCCAAGTTACTGGCACTCAACCATGCAAATGGCCCTGAAGATCCAATAAGTCTCCAGGAAACAATGGGAAATTGGAAAGAAAAGGGCAAAGCTGACAGCCATGAGCTGATCATTTATAAATAAAGGTGTTCTTTTTTTTTTTTTGAGCCTCTACTTGTTCTCTAGCCCTGGGGCCAGGGAACTAACAATAACTAACAATTTCTACACAAATGGCAAATGGTAGGTGGGAGTGAAGTGGAAAGGAGAGGGTACAGAAGTGGATTTGACTCATACAGGGTTGGCAGAAATTGTATTCCAAAACATCATAAGATATTTAAGCCATGGAGGGAGAGAACGGAATTTTGGGCTGAGTTAACTAGTTCTGCCATAGTAGAAGCAGGGTGGAAAGGGGAGGAAGTATCCTTAGAACAGTTTTGTCAGTGCCCTCTAAGTTTCCTGCTCTCTAATTTTTTTGCTCTGGGACAAAGCCCCAATCAAAGCCCTGCCTTCCTTCATCCATGTCTGTCTAGACTCTGATAGGTACTTATGGAGACATAGGATAAGGAAACTCTTGGTTTCTTTAATTATGCTCTGGGAGGTCAATCTACAAGGTTCTTCCATATCTGCTACATTTTGCTTTTAAAAACACTGTACTAAACATCTTACACCTTACACTAAAATAAGGTCAAAATGGGTACATGATTTAGACATAAAAGGTGATACCATGGGTAAATTAGGAGAGGAAGGAATAGTTTACCTTTCAAATCTTTGGAAAGGAGAACATTTTATGACCAAACAAGAGATAGAGAATACTATGAAATGCAAAATAGATGATTTTGATTACATTAAATTAAAAAGGCTTTGTACAAACAGAAGCAATGAATCCAAAATTAGAAGGGAGGCAGAAAGCTGGGAAACAATTTTTATGGCCAGTAATTCTGATAAAGGCCTCATTTCTAAAATATATCAGGAACTAAATCATATTTGTAAGAATCCAAGTCATTCCCCAATTGAGAAATGGTCAAAGGGTATGAACAGGCAGTTTTCTGATGGAGAAGTCAAAGCTATCTATTGCCATATGAAAAAATGCTCTAAATCACTATTGATCAGAGAAATGCAAATCAAAACAACTTTGAGGTACCACCTGACCCCTATCAGATTGGCTAATATGACAAAAAAGGAAAATAATAAATGTTGGAGAAGATGTGGAAAAATTGGAACACTAATGCATTGTTGGTGGAGCTGTGAACTGATCCAACCATTCTGGAGAGCAATTTGGAACTATGCCCAAAGGGCTATAAAGCTGTGCATACCCTTTGACCCAGCAATACCACTTTTGGGTCTTTTCCCCAAAAAGATCATGGAAAGGGGAAAAGGTCCCACATATACAAAAATATTTATAGCTGCTCTTTATGTGGTGGCAAGGAATTGGAAGTTGAGGGGATGCCAATCAATTGGGGAATGGCTGGACAAGTTGTGCTATATGAATGTAATGGAATACTATTGTGCTCTAAGAAACGATGAGCGGGAGGAGTTCAGACTGTTCATACCCTTTGACCCAGCAAAGCCACTACTAGGTCTGTACCCCAAAGTGATCATTAAAAAGGGAGTTCAGCAATTTGGAACTATGTCCAGAGGGCTATAAAGCTGTACATACCCTTTGACCCAGCAATACCACTATTAGGTCTTTTTCTCAAAGAGATCATATTTATAGCTGCTCTTTTTGTGGTGGCAAGGAATTGGAAATTGAGGGGATGTCCATTAATTGGGGAATGGCTGAACGAGTTGTGGTATATGAATATAATGGAATTCTATTGTGCTGTAAGAAACGACAAGAAGGAGTTCAGAGAAATCTGGAAGGACTTGCATGAACTGATGATGAATGAGATGAGCAGAACCAGAAGAACATTGTACACAGTATCATCAACATTATGCGTTGATCAATGGTGATAGACTGGATTCTTCTCACCAATACAATGGTACAAGAAAGTTCCAAAGGACTCAATGATGGAAAAGGCTCTCCAAATCCAGAAAAAAAAAAAAGAAATGTAGAATATGGATGCAGACTGAACCATACTATTTCTTTTGTTTTTGATGCTGTTGTTTTTCTTTTTTGAGGTTTTTCCTTTTTGCTCTGATTCTTCTCTTATAACATGACTAATGCAGAAATATGTTTAATGTTATTATACATATATAACCTATATCAGATTACCTGCTGTATTGGGGAGTGGGGTAAGGAGGGGAGGGACGGAGAAAAATTTCAAATTGGAAACCTTATGAAAACAAATGTTGAAAGCTATCTCTACATGTAGCTGGAAAATAATAAAATACTTTTATTTTTAAAAAAACAAACACTGGACCAGGAGTCAGGAGAACCTGAATTCTAGGCCTAGCTCTGCCATTAGCACACTAAATGACCTTAAGTAAGTCACTTATTCTCTCTATGCTTTCATTTTCTCATTTGTAAAACTGGAATAACCACACTTACTTTACTTACCTCACAAGGTTGTTGAAAGGATCAAATGAGATGATGCATTTGAAATAGCTTGGAAAAATACAAAGCATTATACAATTCCAAAGAATTATTATTAAGCCATTATTCTGGCTCTTTACATTAAAAGCATAATTATCTCTTGTCATATACTCTCCAGAGAATTCTAGATGAAGGCCCCATCTCTCCATGAAAGGAATCTAAAGGATTAGTGTTAGCCCACAAAGAACATTTTCCAAATCCAATTATATTCAAATATATTAAAAAAAAACAACTTAGCATGAAGGTGATTCTATTGTCACTGGGACTTGATGCTGGTACAGGAAAACTGCAATCACACACAAATGAATGTGAGATAGACTGGTCCTGAGTCCCCACTGTTTCTGAAGGGTTATCCCAGACCAGACTTTCTTCCATATACAAACAACAGCAAGGCTGTGGTAGAAACTGAAGTGAAGTCCTGAGGCTCCATCCATATCCTGCCAGTTTATCTGAGAGGATTCAGGGGATAAAGGAAGGAGGTAACCAAATGAGCATAGAAAAAGAGGTTTGCCATCTTCCCAGGACATGTGTCTGAAATATGGCAAGAAGCCTCTTACAAACTGATTACCACATGATCATAGGATCATTGGTTCAGACCTTAATAGGACATCAGAAAGCATCTACTGCAACTCTCATTTTACAGATAAAGAAACTGAGGCCCAGGGAGGTTAAGTAAGTTGTTGGGATTTCTAGTTCACTCTGTTTATTACCTATACTTGGAAATTTTTTATATAGCTATCTGACTTTCTTCAAGATCATTGTTTCTCATTAACAAAGGGAGTTTGCCTAAGGAAGTTGATACATATGAACAAAGAGATTGTCAACAAACTCAAGTGTTTGAAGACAAGTATAGAAGATAGAAGCAAGAGCTAGTAAGTAACCAATGATTAAGTAATACAAAAGTATAGCATGTTCTTGTAAAAACAACAACAACAACAACAACAACAACAACAAAAACCGACTGCCACGGGAGCACTCCAGCTCAGAATAAATTGAGATTGGTGAAAAAAGCTCAAGATAAGAAAAGTAATTTTTTAAAGGTATGTTAAAGCCAAGAAAAGAATCAAAGAAAGGATAGAATTATTACTTGAAATAGATAGGAGGATAATAACAGACAGTGAGAAAAATACTTATTTTATTTGTATTTTCTTTGCAAAAGAGAAGGATCTTTGGGAAAGAGAGAGCAAAATAGTTACCAGGCTGTAGAAGCTCAAGTGAAGAGATGAGCAGGCAGTATCTTACTGCCTTTCACAAGCTCAAATTACTAGACCCAGATAAACTATATTCTTAAGTATTGAAAGAACTTGAAAATATCACGTATCTTTCCTAGGATCACTACTAAATGGTAATGCCTACTATTTATTAGTGATCTTAGGAAGGGTCTTTTCTATCAGTGATCTTAGGAAGATCTTCTAGAAGAGGCAAAGTACTAAAGGACTGGAGAGGAGCAAATTTCATCCTACTTTGCTAAAGGAGAATAAGGTAGATTTTGTAAGATTGTCGCTTGACATCTGGGCAACATTTTAGAACACATTATTAAAGAGATTGTATGTGAGGACTTTGAAAAGGAAATAAAGGTTGCTAAGAGCCAGCATGGCTTCATCAAGAACAAATCATGGGGCAGTTAGGTGGCACAGTGGATAGAGCACCGGCCCTGGATTCAGGAGTACCTGGGTTCAAATCCGGCCTCAGACACTTGACACTTACTAGCTGTGTGACCCTGGGCAAGTCACTTAACCCCCATTGCCTGCAAAAAAAAAAAACAAATAATGTCATTTATTTATTTATTTGTTTGTTTGTTTATTTATTTATTTTTGCAGGGCAATGGGGGTTAAGTGACTTGCCCAGGGTCACACAGCTAGTAAGTGTCAAGTGTCTGAGGCCGGATTTGAACCCAGGTACTCCTGAATCCAGGGCTGGTGCTTTAACCACTGTGCCATCTAGCTGCCCCTAAATCATGTCATTTATTATATTAAACTCAAAATTGATATGTGACATGAATATAAAAAAGTCATAGCACCAAAAAATAGAAGAGAATGAAATTAGACTTGTTTCATAACTGTGGGTAGGGTAAAAATTTAAAACCAAAATAAGGAGAGAAGAGATCACACAAGAGTAAATAAATAATTTTGTTTACATTAAATTGAAAGTCTTTTGCATGAACAAAATTTATGCAACAAGTGTAAGATTGGAAAAAAGAAACCTTTGTATCAAATATCTATGATAAAGCAAAAAGTAAACATTTAATAAATAGTTTTTCATTCTTTCATTCATTTATATCCAAAGTATATGAGAGATTAATTTAAATAATACTTAGAACTATTCCCTGATATATGTAGTGAAAGGACATGAATAGTTCTCAGAAAAAGAATTAAAAACCAATACCTGGGGCAGCTAGGTGGCGCAGTGGATAAAGCACCGGCCCTGGATTCAGGAGTACCTGAGTTCAAATCCGGCCTCAGACACTTGACACTTACTAGCTGTGTGACCCTGGGCAAGTCACTTAACCCCCATTGCCCCTCAAAAACAAAAACAAAAACCAATACCTACCTTATGAAAATTGCTCCAAATAAATAATATCAAGATAAATGTAAATTGAAACAACTTTGAGATTTCATCTCAAACTGAAAAGATTGGCAAAAATGGAAATAATTAAAAGATTAGTTCTCAGGCAGCAAGGTGGCACAGTGGATAAAGCACCAGCCCTGGATTCAGGAGGACTTGAATTCAAATCCGGCCTCAGACACTAGCTGTTTGACCCTGGGCAAGTCAGTTAACCCTTATTGCCTCACCAAAAAAAAAAAAAAAAAGATTCTCTGTTGGTGAAGCTGTGAATTAGTCTAACGATTCTGGAAGCAATGAGGTATTATGCTAAAAAAATGATGAATATATCCGTACACTTTGACCTAAATGTCCTACTACTAACATATACCTCATGTAGGTCAAAGGCAGAAAGGTCCTATATATACACCAAAATATTTATAGCAGCACTTTGTGGTAGCAAAGAAATGGAAATCAAGTAGATGCCAATTGATTGGTTAGTGGCTAAAACAAACCATGGTGCATGAATATGATGAGATTTTTTTCCTTTTTTTCAAATAATACCTAAAATGTATAGACTTATAAATCTTATTGTTATATAACAACTCATTTCAGAATTTTCTGATATTTCCATATCTAAAAATTATAAAATATATGTGTAGAAATAATATCTATCTGGCTTTAAACATAAGCAAAATAAAATAGCTTATGGAACAGTTCTCTATAAAGCAAAACTAATATTTGCTTTTCAATTTAAATAAAGATAAAAATCCTTTTTGTCCTGCTAAAATGATTAAAAACACTTTTTTTTCCAAATTGAAAAGAAACACTCACCATACTGTAAGAAATGAATATTCAGTAATAACATTACTAGGTCTATACATCAAAGAAATCAAAAGAAGAAGCAAAGGATTGACAAGTACAAAAATACTTACAGCAGTTCTTTTCATAAGAGCAAAAAAATGGAAACTGAGGAGATGGTGTTGATTGGAGAATTGCTGAACAAGTTATGGTATGTGGATGTGAAAGAATATTCTTGTGTTATAAGAAACTAGGAAGGGAACAATTTCAGAGAAACCTGAGAAGACCTGCACAAACAGATACACAGTGAAGTGAGCAGAAGTACCAGAACAATTTATATAGTAATTACAAAGACAAATAAATTTTAAAAGTTTAGGAACTCTGGGGCAGCTAGGTGGCACAGTGGATAAAGCACTGGCCCTGGATTCAGGAGTACCTGAGTTCAAATCTGGCCTCAGACACTTGACACTTACCAGCTGTGTGACCCTGGGCAAGTCACTTAACCCCATTGCCCCATAAAAAAAAAAGTTTAGGAACTCTGATCAATACAGTCGAATCAACAACATTTCCATAGGACTTCATGATAAAACAAGCTGTCTACCTCCTAAGAGAGAGATGATGAACCCAGGATGCAGATTGAGACCTTTTTTTTTTTTTTTTGGTAACATGGCCAATGCAGGGACTTTGCTTTGCTTGACTATATATTTTTATTATTTTTTTTTGTTTTTTTGTTTTTGTGAGGCAATTGGGGTTAAGTGACTTGCCCAGGGTCACACAGCTAGTAAGTGTTAAGTGTCTGAGGCCAAATTTGAACTCAGGTCCTCCTGACTCCAGGACCAGTGTTCTATCTATTGCGCCACCTAGCTGCCCCGACTATATATTTTTAGTGAGGGTATTGGGTTTTTTGCCTCAATTAACCAGGGGGGAGGGATAGAGATAATATGGATCTTTGTAAAAAAATAAAGCTTAATTTTAAAAAATACAAGCATAAAAATGCAGAGAATACAACTGATTCAGGAAGAATCCACAAAAATTAGGATATATGTGTTCACATGTGTGCATGTATACAAACACATATAAATACATATATAATCACTACAACATAAATGGAAATTAACAATAAAAATAGAAATGGCATGTAATTATAACAACCAAACTTGTTCCTAGAGTTGAGAAAAAATATGCCTCCTCCCTCCTTACAGAGATGGGGAACTTTGGGTGTGAATTATTGCATATACCATCAAATGCATTTAACATGTTGGCCACTTTTGCAGAAATGCTTTTTTCTCTTTCTTCTTATTCTTTGTTATAAAGAACAGCTTACTGAGAAGTGGAGGAGAGAGGAATATATTTTGAAATAAATGTGTTTTAAAAACAAAAAACCATCAATAAAATAGTTTTAAAGATCAAATTATACCCAACTAACCTGATTTTCCCTTTTTGATATGGTCCTAGACTAGATCGGAAGAATGCTGCAGACCTTGAATGCTTAGAATTCAGTAAAACATTCAACAAGGTCTATCATGATATCTTTTTGGACAGGATGAAGAAGCATGAGGTAGCCAATCATATACTTAGGTGGTTGCCTGATTAAATCCCTAAAGTGGTTATTAACTGGCTCATCACAAACTTGGAGAGAAATCTATGGTGAAGTCCCAGGTATCTATCTTTAATCTTGTGCTATTCAACATAAGAACATAGGCTTATTTGATTATAGGCCATTAAAACCATAAATCAAAGGGTGTCAGGAAGCTTAACATTGAGGGACAGAGGGATGCTGCTGATGAAGTATGAGGAGTTAATTGCAAATTTCTATTTGGATTTATCCCCATTAGGATACTGCTTCTGTCATGCCATCATAAGCTGGCAAATGCCCATTGCATTCCATCCTTTTGGAGTCAGAGGTATGATGTATCCTCACTTACCCTGAGCTAGCTGGCCATATCCCAGCCTACACTCCTGAGGGTCTTGAGCTAGAATTAATTTTTCTCTATAGGCTACCATAGAAGATTGTTCAGGACTCTTCCCACTTCACTGCAACTGGACTCATAGTCTAGGCATTAGTTGGGCATGCCACATTCCTTAGCATTAGCACAGTGTGTGCCACAAAATAAGCACTTAATAATTTTTGTTGACTGACTGAGTGGCGTAGCACCCCGAAGGCAGGCAGCTTCACAAAAAAATGAAATGAGATGCTTCAGTAGCTTTTACATTGCCTGCTGACTTCAACCTTCATAGCAGGCTAGGACATTTTCTCCATGGAGGCAGTCTAACCATTGAATAGCAGGCATCATTGTGGCATTGACTATTAGTCAGGTACAGGGTGAAAGAGAGTGGATAAGGAGCCTGTCAAGGAAAGGGTGGAGAGAATGAAAGTAACACTTCAGGCAGTAGTGCCCTTGCTTACCCTCTCAAGCAATGACAAGGACCAGACTCTGAGGATACTCTTATGACTTGGCCTGGGTCACGCAGCAAGTGTCTGAGGGTGGATTTGAACTCAGGCATTCCTGAATCCAGGCATGGAGCTCTATCCACTGTATTGCCTAGCTATCTTGTAGATACTACCAAATAGACGCTGAATGCCCTATATGGGCTATGTCTTTATGAGTAGGTCTAGTTTAGTAGGTTATGGAATTATGAACTGGGATACATCATAGACCTCAATTATGAGGTGAAGATTTTAATGATTTTATAAGTCTTGCAAAAATGTCTGTCCGACAAAAACAAACAAACAAACAAAAAAACAGCAAAGTCTCCAAGCCATATAAAATAGGTTTATTGAGCTCTCTCAATATCTCACAATAAAGCAGGTCTCAGGCAGGGGTAAGCCTGCAATGACCCTGAGCCTGGGGCTAGGCAAGGTTTTATACCCCTACAGGGCTGTAAAGTATTTATACATTACTATTTTTAGACAAACTCTTCCCATTGCATTCCCATAGCATAATGCAAATGGTACAGAAATTAAAAAATGAAACATAGTCAGTGTGACCAAATCATGAACATGGTTCATGAGGGACAGGTACATGTTCATCTTTTTGCCTGGCAGGCAGCCAATTCTGGGATTTGGTCAAATTTGTCATCAAATGGGATATGTTTTTGGTTCTCTGATGCTGATTGGTTCCTTCAGCTTAGAAGATACTATTTTTAGTATCTTGGTTGAACATGTAACCATAATGGAGAGGCACAATGGTCAAAAGACAAGTTTACAAGTACTGCATTGGCTTAAGCCACTAAAAATATTAAAGAACAAGTTACATATTATCTGTGCTCTGTGATATATTATTATTAATTTAAGAAGCTAGAGAAACACTGAAACATGAATAAATCACCATTGTAGTCTATTATATTGATTACTATCACAGTTAAATCACTTATATCTAAGGATTGGGGAAAATCTCACTCACAGAAGATCTAGGGAATATTCCCCATTTAAATAGCAGTAATGGAATTGGCCCCAGGGGGAAAAAAACCCTCCAAGGATTTTGAGAAATGCTACAACTGACTGAGAGGGTTTGGGGGAAGCAACTCTGAAAATGTTTGCCTGGGGGGAGGGAGGGGAGGGCACTGAATAACAACAGCAACAATTGTGCCAGGAACTGTGCTAGGCTCTAGGGATACAAAATAAAAGATGTCGTGTAGGAGATGATAGCTGAACTGAACTTTGAAGGAAATTAGGCATTCTAAGAGGTGGAGATGAGGAAAGAGTTCATGCTAAGTATGGAGAAGAGTTTAAGCTTCCTAAGCCTGATTTTCAAAGCCAATTCAATCTATCATCTATTTATCAAGTGGGCAGTGGATAGAGTACCAGCCGTGGAGTCAGGAAGACTCATATTCCTGAGTTCACATCTGGCCTCAGACACTGCCTAGCTTTGTGGCCATGGGAAAGTCACTTAACCCTGTCTTCCTCAGTTCCTCATCTGCAAAATGATGATGGTAACAACATATGCAAGGCATGGTCCTAGGTGTTGGAGAACCCTAGACAAATGTAACATGAATTGCTTTATTTTAAAATTTCCCTAAATACTGAATAATTACTCAAATACGATTCATGCATGAGCCAAGACATCACCCCATGATATCATCGGTCATCTTTGAAAATGAAGGACAAACAACAACAATAACATGAATCCTTCCATCAAGGAACTAGTAATCTATTCCTTTACAGGCTCCATTACTAATTCTCCATACCTTCTCTGCCATCCAAGCCACAGAAACCTTTTCAAACTTGAAGTTCACTTCAACCCTGGACTTTTCACATTGGAATTCTGTTCTGCTCCTGTGATCCCTTCTTCTTATTGATTGATTCCTCCCAGAACCTCCATTTTAAGAAGGTTGCCCAGGCTAGCTTTATCTTCATTCTTGTCCATGATGAACTCCTAACTCTGTGGGCTTTCTCTATCCTTCCCCTGAATGGGCTGCCCATCTACCTCTCTTTTCAGCTTTCTTTTGTGTTTCCTTAGAATGTAAGCTCTCTGAGAGCAGAGACTGTCTTTCCAATTGCTTATATTTGTACTCCCAGTTCTTAGCACAGTGCCTGGCATATATTGAGAACTTAAGAATTATGTTTGCCACTTGACAATGATAGAAAAGACATTTCTACAAGCTAAGGCCTCTCTCCTACTTCTCCCTTCCCCCAACAGGTTTAACTAGATGAAATTAGGTTACTAGAGAATATTAAGAGCAGTGTCACAAGGTTACAAGGGACGATTACATGAAAAAGCATAGAATAGTCCAATGAGAGGAAAGGCAGTGCGACCTGATTTTCTTGATGATAAGGGAGGATCATCTATGTGTGTAAGGTTCAAGGGAAGGGATAGTTCTGGATGCTGATTGCTTGTATGTAGAAGTCTCAAGTTTTTCTAAACACCAGCAGCTGAAGCTACTTCTTTCTTCTTCCCTAAAGTATACAAAAAAAAGACCTGAGCCACCACCCGGATTCTCTCTACTGAGAAGTTTCCTAACAATTAGATCTATCCACATTACTTCTTGGGAGATAAATGGCTCCCATTTAATTGCTGTTGTTCAGTTGTGTCTGACTCTTCATGAATCTTTGTGGGGTTTTCTTGGTAAAGATACTGGAATGACTTGCCATTTCCTTCTCCAACCCATTTTACAGATGATAATACTGAGACAAACAGGGCTAAATGACTTGCCCAGGGTCACACAGCTAGTAAGTGTCTGAGATTTGAACTCAGGAACATAAGTCTTCCTTACTCCTGGCCAAGCTAGCTCTCTAGCTATTTCACCACCTATCTGCCCATTGCCACTTAATGGACCTCTTTAAACAGGGAGGGGTCTGATAATCATTTGTTGGGTATAAAGTAAAAGGGATTCTATTTCAGGTATGGTTTGGACTAGATTTTCTCTGAGGCACCATTTTGAGATTTTTACAGTAACTTCTCCACCATGAATGAGGCATCTGAAGAGAATTTTAATCCAATAAACACCGGCACAAAACAGGACAGAAATTTCTAAAGGGGAATTAGGGAAATGAGCCTAGTAACAAGAAGAAGCCCAGGTTGGGGGGTGGGGGGGTTGAAAGTTTGAGAGAGGTAACAAGGGGCAGAAATAATTGTACCCCAGTGCAGTAGTTCTGGGAGAAGAGGTGTAGTCTTACTGTCACCCCTGGGAGCTGAGGTTCAAGGGAAAGGCTGCCCTGTAAGTGGGGGACTATTATAACTAGAACACCTGGAAAAGGTGGACTATGGTAAACAGTGGATTCTTCCTGGGTGGGCAGGGGGGAGACACAGATTGCCTGCCTCTTAGGAAACAGTACCTCTCCATGTCAGTGCCCTGAGGTAAATGCCTATTTAGGGAGGTACAGCTCTGCCTCCCATGCCTTCCAAGTGACCATTTGGGGTGTAAGAAAGAGAGAAAGGCACTAGTCACATGAAGAAAAATTCCTGTTTTCTGTGACTGATGGTTCTCTGTGTCAGTCTTTGTATCTGCCTCTCAATTGATCTCTCTTTATCTTGTCAATTTATTTTTTCTGTGTCTCTGTCAATCTCTCTCTTTATCTCCCTCTCCCTCTCCCTCTGTATCTGTCTGTATTTCCCCAAATCTCTCTGCATCTTCCCCTTTTTCTTCTCTAATCTTGAATTCCCTTTTTCCCAAGACACTTCTAATCACCTTCTTCCTCAGACCTCTGGAGCCCTGGCCAGGCTGGAGCCAAGACATCATATGTTGGCATAAAGTGGAAGCAGTTTCTCCATTTTATTGCTGCTTTTAAACAAGCTGTTTAACAAACAAGGGAGATTGCCTCCTCTAGTAAAATTCCCAGCCCTCTTTGCAAATAAACCTTATGGACAAATCACTAAGACATAATAATGTCCGTGTCTGTAAGCACACATGAACTGGCTAGAGAGGAAGACCGGGTTTTCCTCCAGTCCAATCCCTAGCTACTTTGACAACAACCATCTATGGATAGAGTAGAATGGTATTTTTTAATTGAAAGGGCTTTATGGATCATTTCATCTACTCCCCCTTCATTTTACAGATCAGGAAATTGAAATTCATAGCTAGAGATAAAATGATTTACTTGAAAACACATAAGTGGCAGAGCCAGGACAGGACCCCAAGAATCCTGGGTCAGAGGTCAGTGATCTTTCTGTCCCATTAGTCTATCACTCAGCAAGATTGTGAAGTTTGTGTTCAGTGCCTTCTATCCTTCCTTTCTGTTCCCCTCTCCCATCATGGGTTACCTCCATACCACCTCCCTCAGGATATCCAGTGCCTTCATCAATGCCCCCTTTTAATCCCTGCCAAACCAAGACCCATGGTCCTCTAGGCAATTCTCCTTTGCTCTGGAACTCTCACTTCTTTCTCAAATTTTCTTTTGTGGAAGGGTAGAAAAGAAGATGCAAATACATTAAATCACTAAGGTGCTAATAGGGGCAGCTAGGTGGTCCAGTGTATAGAGTGCCAAGTCTTGGACTAGGTTCAAAGCTGGCCTCAGACACTTACTAGTTGTGTGACCCTGGGCAAGTCACTTAACTCTGTTTGCCTCAGTTTCCTCACCTGGAAAATTAGCTGGAGAAGTAAATGGCAAACCACTCCAGTGTATTTTCTAAGAATAATCCAAAAAGGGGGTGGTGGTGGGTTACAAAGAGTCAGACACGACTTAAACGACTGAACAACAGCAGCATCTATCCCAAAGGTTTGCAAAACTTTAGAATGTTATACATGATGAGCTACTATTATTCTCCTAATTTCCTGATTTTCATCAGTAGCAGCATCAGCAAGACCAATAAAAAGACCAGAGCAGTAGTAACCTTCTTCCAGGTTCAAACTTTCTGTTGCCTTAGATTCATCACTCTCTCCCCACTTACTTTCATTTACTATGTACCAAATCTGGTTGGTTATCCCTCGACTGTTCTTCCCTTCCATTCCCACTGCTACTAACCAATGTCAGACTCTTCTTTTCTCTCCTGTATCCTCCACAGAACCGATCAGAAGGCTGAGCCCACAGAAGTTGCTTAGCAAATATCATTTAACTTGCATGAATAGGCAGAGGAAAAAAAAGTAAAGATCAAAGAAAGAATTGGATGAAAATCAGGAAGATGCTGGTGCCTTTCTTCTGAGACGATCTCCAGTTTATCCTGTCTATAACTTGCTTGTATATAGTTGTTTGCATATTGTCTCCCCCATTAGAGTGGGAGCTCCTTCTGAGCAGAGACTAGCTTTGATATATACCCAGTGCTTGACATATGACAGGTACTTACTTAATACTTGTTGACTTGACTTGAGTTTGGGATAATAAGAAATGCCATCAGATGTTCTCTAATTTCCTTTTTCTCATGATACATGAGCAAAAACTGGTCCTTAGTTCAGGTGTGTGCAGGAGCCAGCTTGGGCTTTCAAAGCTAATTGTTGTTTGGTGTGAGCCTTTATACCTCAGAATCTGACAAGCACCACAAATCACAGCCTGATTTATTATTTTGTTAATAGTCTAAACCTGTAGTGTCTTACTCAAATAAAAAATGGAAGCCACCAAATCATAAATTATCATTCTTGAAACTTACTAGCTGTGTGAGCCTGGGTAAGTCACTTAATTCCCATTGCCTTAATCATCCAGGGACATCTCCAGTAGTCCTGATGTATATATTGCCACTGGACCCAGATGACTCTGGAGGAGAAAATGAGGTTGATGATCTTGCACAGCCCCGCCTCACTTAAATCCAATTCAGTGCAAGTCATAACATCACCCCTATGTCTTAGTCCTCTTTGAGAATGAAGGACAAACAATAATGTTGAATTAGAAAAACCACACATTAATATTATCTGTTTTATTTTGTTTTTAATTTATTATGTTAAAAATGAGTATTTGCAGTGGCTTCATTGCTAATTACATTTTTTAATTCCTTTTTTTTTTTTTTTTGCGAGGCAATTGGGGTTGTGACTTGCCCAGGGTCACACAGCTAGTGTCAAGTGTCTGAGGCCGGATTTGAACTCAGGTCCTCCTGGATCCAGGGCCAGTGCTCTATCCACTGTGCTACCTAGCTGCCCACTAATTACATTTTAATCTTCTTTGGGTTATACTTGGGAGTATTGTAGACTGTATACAGCCTTCTACATGGGTCTTTGACATCTGTGGTCTAGACTCAAGAAAGTAATACAGAGGGCCAGCTAGGTGGTACAGTAGATACAGCACTGGAACTGGAATCAGGAGAATCTGAGTTCAAATCCAGCCTCAGACACTTACTAGTTGTGCAATCCTGGGCAAGTCACTTAACCCCAATTGTCTCCCCCATGCCCAAGGTGAGAAAAAAAAAGGAAGTAACGCAGAAGTTAATGATACAGATTAAACTTAATAGTATGTCAAACGTACATTTCCTCTCAATCCCAGATAGCTGGTTGTTAAATATTTGCCTGCACACTTCCAGCTATATCCCATACTGAAAGATCCCTTTTATTTTGTGCATTGTCCCATAAACAGCTTTTTCCAGTTCGGAAAGTGCTCACTTCAATAAGGAGCTGTCCTTATTTGAATTTCTCAACATGATTAAGAGGGAATGGGGTTGGGGGCAGCTAGGCAGCACAGTGGATAAAGCACCAGTCCTAGATTCAGTAGGATCTGAGTTCAAATTCAGCCTCAGACACTGGATACTTACTAGTTGTGTGACCCTGGGCAAGTCACTTAACCCTCATTGCCCTGCAAAAAAAATGTTTTTAAAAAATAAAGAGGGAATGGGGCTAACTCCAGGACTCACAGGGGCACAAACTCAGTTTTTGTGCCAATTTAATCAATTTGGGAGGTATATCATTTGCACAAACACAAACCCATTTAGATACCCAGTTACTTGCATTCTTGCCAGACCTTCAACCATGCTTGTCTATTTTGCATTTTGGACCCCAAAATTCAAACACTGCTGACCAATATTTCTGGAACTCAGACCCAGCTTCTGCTGCTGCCCTCCCTGCCTGCTTTCAGACTGCTAATAACTGACTAGGTGATATTGCCTCATAGAGCTTTATTTTGTCTCCAATCTTTTCATAACTAGGGTAAGTGGTTTCATTGCTTGTTTTACACATAGGAAGAATATGTCTATTTTTCTTGGGAGAAGGGACTCAAGTTGTCACTGTCTTATTGGACATTAAGGGACATTAGCCTCTACTGGACACAACCTTGGCACATCTTTTGCCTGGTTGGAGGATGAACCTCCCTGAACTATCTATTGATTGAAAGGTTATGGAGTTCTCAGAAGATAGGGATTTTACTTAGCTAGATTCCCAGAAGATTGGCTTTGTCACAGGGAAGGGAAAGACGATGATGGGAATGTTTTTTAATTTATGAAATAAAACAAACATTTCTATAAACACAATACAATAAAAAAGATAATTGCACATGAAACTACAAATCTACTATGTATAACTTGCTATTCCTTTCAAATATACAATAAATTATCATGTAAATTTCTTTTTTTTCTTCCTTTCCCCCAACCCCCACCCTAGAGATGGCTACCATTAGGCAGAAATATGTATGTTTGTGTATATATATATATATATATATATATATATATATATATATATATACACACACACACACATACATATATATACGCACATAAACACACATATATACACATTTTATATATATATATGTGTGTATGTGTGTGTGTGTGTCCATATTATTCTATACATACTTCTATTTATTGGTTCTTTCTTTAGATTCAGATAGTGTCTTTCTTCATATGTCCTTCACAGTTAATTTGGTATCTGTGGCTTTCTTGGCACCCTATCAAAGTCTGCAGCTATTTCAGGTGACTCACTTTATACAGCCTCTGCTTTCATCTGAGGCCCACTTTGGTCAATTCTGCTTACCCATGGCCTCCCATGATTGCTGTATCTTCTCCTCTCAAAGTGCTCATTTCCTTGGAACACAGTACCCAATCTTAGACTTCCTTTTTCTCTGCAGAAAGTTTTCACACCCTTAGAACTTAGCACAGTATCCGGCACACACAGGAGATTAATGAGTGCTGAATGACAGATTTTACCCATCACTTTTCCTTCTCCTCTCTAGGTCCCATCTATCTACCCTGCTTCCTTTACAGAGACATTTGCAGTTATCTCTCTGTCTTCCCAGAAACCATAGGCCCATCTATATAGTTTCCTCCATGAAGGAGAACCTAGATGTGACAGCCTGGCCAACAGAGCAGAGAGTGGAAGAGAATTATGGTTACCAAGTAACTAGCTTTAAACCTACCTCAAAGTCCCCAGAAGCGTAAGTGTCCTGGGGATGAGTTGATGGCCAATGTGCACAGTCAAGTTCCAATCAAAATTGTGCAGGCTCTAAGTCCAAGCAACACCAATCTCATTGGAAATAGAAGCAATGCATTGCTCTGCTCTGCTCTGCTCCTATGGTTCCAAAGTAAAAATAGCCTGGGTGATTATGCATGCCAGCTCTGTTACATATTCCAAAGGAAGCAATGGAGAAGTTCCATTTTCCATAAGTCCTTTAGGAAGTAACTGCTCCAGGAAACAGTGGGTAGAAATTCTATTGATGGATTACTTAGATGAGTTTAAAAAGTTTGCTACTTGCTGTACTATTTCTGTTTTAGGACCGTGGTATAAAGATATACAACTAAGGATTCCCTCTCTCACCAATGATAAAGATGTTGCTTAGACATAGTAGCACAAAAGTTAGATTCTCACTTCTAGGGCCTACCAGAATGCCTATGTAGGCTGTGATGTTTAAAATCTATATTGTGGTCACCTTAAATTAGAAGCTTCAGCACCAGTCTTTGGGCATTAAACATTTATTAAAACATACAGATAGTCCCATGGAGTTCAGAAAGTTAAGAAAAAAAGCCTATTTAGCCTAGAGTTCCAGCCTTGTCTGGTTCTTCCTCAAGTCCTCTGCCACAAGCCTGCTTCAATCATGAACTCTCTAGCAAGCTGATTGTGGAAGCTTTTTATAGTCCTTACACACTGCTTCAAGCTGATTGGTTGGTATCATCCAAATCCATTGGTTCTGAAGGTGTTCTCAAGGTGTGATTACAATCCAGTTAACCTGAAGTAGGCTAATCAGCAGTTAATCACTCTCACTTGATTCAATCAGTCTAGATTAATCTCCAGGTGGGTCTTTGAGTATCTGCTAAATCTTATTATTTCATCACAAGGCCTTCTAAAAATGCTTGCTGAATTTAGTCAGAATATATCAAATATATTCTAGAGCTAGAGGAGACATCAGAAGCCATCCAGTCCCACCCTCTAAGTTTACAGATGAAGAAACTGAGGTCCAGAGAAGCTAAGTGACTTGCCCAAGGTCACACAGGTAGTAACCTTGACAGACAGGATTTGAATTTAGTCCTCTGACTATAGGTTGAGTCCTATTTCCACCACAGTATACATCAAAACAAATATGCATTAGGCCATTTTCTCTTTCCTTCAATGAATCAATGTGGCAGTATTGATAAAGGATGATAAAGATAATGGATTTAGAGCCACAGAAATTAAGTGACTTCCTCAAAATTACACCAGGATTTGAACCAGGATTTTTTGAGTCTGAAGTCAGTCCTCTATTGAAGGTACAGATCAGCACTTGTGCATAATTTATAGTTTTAGAGAGTTGTCTAAGAGCAATGAGAGTTTAGGCAACTTAGTCATGGGTTCATTATGACTATAGTATTAGAGGTAGGATTGGAATCCAGTGCTTCTTAGTTCTAAGGCCAGCTCTCTAGCCACTGTATTGTGCTGCTTCCCAGAGATTAAATTAGCTCTCCAATTTAGTTGTTAATTGTTTCAGTCATGTCCAACTCTTTTATGATCCCATTTGGGTTTTTTTGACAAAGATACTGGAGTGGTTTGTCATTTCTGTCTCTAGCCCATTATATGGATGAGGAAACTGAGGTAAGTAAGGTTATTAAGGGACTTGCTCAGGGTCACCCAGCTAGTAAAGGTCTGAGGCTGGATTTGATGTTGGGTCTTCCTGACTCCAGGCCTGACACTATGTCCACTGTGCCATCTAGCTGTCACAAATTCTAGCCAATGGATTTAAGTTGACAAAATTACAAGTATCTCAGTGCTTCTCAAACTCACTTTCTTATTCTTTCCTTTAGCCTGAAGTAGGAGAACTGGTTTTGAAGTCAAGGAAGCCTGATGCTGCTACTTGTCACTTCAGCCTTTAGCAGATCACTTCTCCTCTCTGGGCTCTCTCTCTCTCTCTCTCTCTCACACACACACACACACACACACACACTCACAACTTAATAAACTGCAACCAATTCTCACCTACTAACAATCAGAGCAGTCATGGTCCTACACTATTCATCTGGTTATAATAATAGTGTGTCTCTAAAATATGATTTTAGGGGCAGCTAGGTGGCGCAGTGGATAGAGCACCGGCCCTGGAGTCAGGAGCACCTGAGTTCAAATCCGGTCTCAGACACTTAACACTTACTAGCTGTGTGACCCTGGGCGAGTCACTTAACCCCAATTGCCTCACTAAAAAAAAAATAAAAAAGATTTTATTTAGCTCTCTACTAATGGGTCTGTCAAACTCCTAGGTGAGAGAAAGAACTACAGTGGAAAGTATAGGATTTTAGCTAGAAGTTAAAAGGAAAGTTAAAAGACAGCTGGTGAATAAAGGGTTATGAACCACCAAGCTCTGAAAAAGAAAAACAATTTGTTCTTTTTTTCTTCTGCTAATGTCTGAGTGGATGTGATGCATTTCCAAGAATTATACAAAGTTTAATTGCAGTGCAAGTCCCCTCAACCATTTTGTTGCTTAAATTTTCACCTGAGAGGAATAATAGTGGTGTCCTATTGACTGGAAATTTGGCTTATAAATAGAAGACTGGCCCTTGTTGCCCGTCATGCTATATTTCCTAGGGGAGAGATTTTGGAGGCTTTAGTTATAAGATATCTAGTGACACTGGTCAAAAGGGAATGGCTCAGCAATACATACTACTATTGGGAACATCTATCAAGAAAAAAAAATATCATGGGGATTAAGTATTATGGGATATTATGCCTTCTCATTTCCCCAATCCCTTAGGCATTTGGTAATTAGCAAGATCTGGGTTCAAATCCCAACTCTGACATTGTTGTATGATCCTGAGAAAAGCCATTTATTTATTTATTTATTTATTTGGATCTCAGTTTCCTAATTTGCAGAATTGGAAGGGGGGCGGAATTGGACTCATTCATCTCTAATCTTCCTTTCATCATTAAATCTATAATCCTAGGATGTTATGATCTCATGAGCATGTTACATCCTGCCTGGTTATTTGTTCTATTGCCAAATACATATGAGGCTTAAGAATATATGTCTATACACATTGCTAAGCTCAGGTCATTTCTTATCAGTAACTGCTGCTTAACCAGTTCCGTATCAACTTCCCATAGAATTACACATGGACAAGCATAGAATATCCCACTTGCCCTGGGATATAAGGAGAAGGGAGGGAAGGGAATAATGCATAATATACATCTCATATATTACCTATATATTTATTAATTATGTTGATTATGTAACATATATATTATATGGAGAGATTTTATATATATATAATGAGATAGCATTTGTAAAGTACTATGTGTATATATATATACACATATATACATGTGTGTGCATATATACATACGTGTGTGTGTGTGTGTGTGTGTGTGTGTACACATCTAACTTGTTTTCCCTGGGCCTGAATCCAAGACACTAGCAAAGAAAGAAAAATTTAGTCTCTTGAGGGGTAAGGAAGAAAGATACTGGAAAGACACTAGATGCTATAGAGTCAAATTCTATGAAAGGATCAATCCAAACATGTATTACCCTTGACCTTTAGAATTTAGAAATAGCATTCCAGGGGGGCAGCTAGGTGGCACAGTGAATAAAGCACTGGCCCTAGATTCAGGAGTACCTGAGTTCAAATCCAGCCTCAGACACTTGACACTTACTAGCTGTGTGACCCTGGGCAAGTCACTTAACCCCCATTGCCCCACAAAAAACAAACAAACAAAGAAATAGCATTCCAGAATAAGACCAGGTTATTCATGATGAAGACAGGGGGAATCAAACTGGCTCTTATAAATGCAATTAGGATGTTGTTTCTGGATGTGAAAGGCAATTTCTTTTTTGCATAGCTGAGGTATGGAATGCAGACCTCTGTTTTCAGATTTAGAAGTTGTTCTCAGTTAATATAGTTTCTCCTGTTGCTATTCAGAGACTATCCTCAGATGTTAAAGGTTCAACTAGTTGTCATATTTTCACTAAGGACAGAGTAGGATGAGGGAAAATAACTTTGTAGAAGAATACTGGATTGGGAGTCTTAGGGTCTACTTTTATCTCTATCTCTACTTCCAATCAGCTATGTTACCTTGAATAAATCTCTACTTCTCCCTTACCCGCCAGGTTTTTCATGTGTAAAATCAAAGGTTGGACTAAATGATCTCATGATCCCTTGTAGCTCTAACATGCTATTTCACAGAACCTCAAATATGGAAAAGAGATCCCCAAATCTACTTAATCCAATCCACACCTGAACAAGAATTCCCTCTACAACTAATGGTCTTCAAGCCTTTGTAGGAAGACCTCCAATAAGGGGCAACTCCCTAAGGAAGCTCGTTCTATTTTTGTATATCTCTAACTGTTTGACATTTTTCCTCACTTCAAACTTAAATGTATCTCTTTCCATTTCCACCCACTGTTCCTATTTCTACATTCTCAGACCTAACAGGACCTCCTTCACATGGCAGGTTTTCAAATGCTTAAGAATACCTATCAAGTGCTTCCCCCAACCCTTGCCTCAGTTTTCTCTAAAGGCAAAGGTTCCCGTATTTCTTCAATTTAGCTTCATATGGCATAAGCTTGCAGTTCTTTACTACATAAAACCCCAGCTATGGACTGACCAGGACATTTCACAGCCTTACTATCCTCCTCCTCCCAGGTCCTAGATGCTATGTTTATCTTAGGGTACCCATGATTTTATTGGTATAAGGAGCTCCTGGTGGAGGAAACTCCCTCTGTCACTATGGGTTAGGAGCTTCTCTGCAATTTTTAATCTTAGGGAATTTTCTGGAGCATTGAGAGGTTAAGGGACTTGCCCAAGATCACATGGATAGAATTGTGTAAGAGGTAGAATTTAGGGGGCAGCTAGGTGGCACAGTGGATAGAGCACCCGCCCTGGAGTCAGGAGTACCTGAGTTCAAATCCGGCCTCAGACATTTAACACTTACTAGCTGTGTGACTCTGGGCAAGTCACTTAACCCCAATTGCCTCACTAAAAAAAAAAAAAAAGAGGTAGAATTTAAAACTAGGTCTTGTTGGCTTCCACACTAGCTCTCTATTATGCCAACAGATTCAGCAATTTAAAGATTGTTGATAACTTTGGAAAGAACTATTTCAGTTAAATAATGAGATTATAAGACATATTTCAGAGAGTTTTTAACTGAATTAAAGAAGTAAAGACAAGTGTATATGGCTTTCTCAAGAAATCTAGCCACAAATGAGAGGAGAAAAATATAGGACCATGGCAAGAGTAGAGGGTAGAAAGAGTTGTTTTTAAGTATGGGAGACTCCTAATGAAATATGCTATCCATAGAGGGGCAGCTAGGTGGTGCAGTGGATAGAGCACCAGCCCTGGATTCAGGAGTACCTGAGTTTAAATCCAGCCTCAGACACTTAACACTTACTAGCTGTGTGACCCTGGGCAAGTCACTTAACCCCCATTGCCCTGCCAAAAAAAAAAAAAGGGGGAAGGGGAAGGGGAAGGGAGAGAATTCAAAACTGAAAATAAAATTGTAAAAAATTGAATTATAAAAAATAAAATGATAAAATTGCTGAATGTCTTCTCTCCCCAACTGCACTTCCCCCACCCCCCAAAAAAAGAATGAGAGAGACCTAGACATGTTTGTAGACACAGGAAAGGAGCCAGTAGTTAAGGAGAGATTAAAGATAAGAGAATGGGTGGGAGAAATAATGGAGACAATCTGCTGAAGAAATGGAAGATGAGATCAAGGGCACATATAGAGGTGTTTGCCTTGGCAAGGAGAAAGGCTACCTCTTCATCCTAGAACAGATTGAAAGAGGAGATAGTGGAGTGAGATGTCTGAGCAATGTAAAGTGAGAAAGTGGGAGAAGCAGTGAGCCATAAAAGAATAGCCTTAATATTTTCAGTGAAGTATGAGAAGAGATCCTCACCTGAGTGTTAGAGGGTTCTTTGGGAAGCCTCAGGAGAGACAAGATGTTCTAAAATAGTTGCTGTGGAACGTGTGATAGCAAACTGATTACGAAGGAGTAGATTGATTGCCTTGTAAAAGTGAGGGCCCAGCTGAGATTAGGTAACATAAACTTGTATTCATCACTATTCCAGTGTGCCAATCAAAACTCTAAGGTATAATGGTCCTTCTTGTCTGAAGGTTCCCTAACTTCCACTCCAGCAATGATTGCTTCCATGTTGATAAAAATCTGATTCAGAATTTAAGTTCCTTTTCTTAGTTCCTTCATCTTTTTAAGAATGAAACTCTTAAGGCAAGTAAAAAAATATATATATTATCTGCTTTGTTTGGGCAGAAGGGGAACTGGAATTTGTGTCCAGATAAATGAAGTTATAATATATCAAGTTGTAATATAATCCCATTAGGATTATATTACACCTGTGTTCCAAACCTATGATCTGTGGGCCAAGCTCTGCATCTATATCTTCTTTCTTTCCTGGTTGTCTGTGATGTTTTGATTATTATATTGCCTTTGTTTCTCCTTCTGTTGGTCTTCAACTAAATGCTTTCCTCCTTTGGTTCCTGAATTTCCTCATATTGGTATGTATTCTTTTTTTTTTTTTTTTAGTGAGGCAATTGGGGTTAAGTGACTTGCCCAGGGTCACACAGCTAGTAAGTGTTGAGGGTCTGAGGCCGGATTTGAACTCAGGAAATCCTGACTCCAGGGCTGGTGCTCTATCCACTTCACCACCTAGCTGCCCCTGGTATGTATTCTTAATATATATTTCATTTCAGATATGTAATTGATATCATATTGCTTAGCTTCTCAAGGGGTAGGGGAGGGGCAGGAGGGAGAGAATTTGGAAGCCATTTAAAAAAATTAATATTAAAAATTTTTTACACATAATAGAAATACCTAATGAAATAAAACTGTATTTTAAAATAAGTGGTAGGGATACAAATGCATGTGCATAAATATATACAGTAATATATATATGTGTATTCATAAATATATGTAGTCACATATATGTATATACTCAGTCACATGTGCATGTGTGTGTCTATACATATATGCATACACAATGTTACTCTTTTTACCTTCTTTACCTTTCTATCCTGGTCCTTCTGAATAAAGTATACCCTTCCAGAGGACTAGTCGAATCATGAGGCTTATCCCACACCAACTCTCATGGATATACATGAAGTGAAATTTGCCTTCTTGTATTAGGATTTCTGGTTCAACTTGCTTGTTATTTGTACTTTGTGGATTTGTATATGGACATTTGCATATACTGTTGGAGTTTATTGCTGAGTTCTTCCTAGGATTGTGTCACCTATGAATTTCTGGACATCTCAACTGCTATTCTTCCTATGTTGTAACTACTCTCTGTGATAACTACCATTGTTGTTGTTTGTCTTTAGTTCTCAAAGAGGACCATGATATTGGAGTGATGTCATGACTTGCACTGAATTGGATTTAAATGACGGAGGTCTGTGCATAGTCACTAACCTCACTCTCTCCTCCAGAGCCATCTGGGTCCAGTGGCAAAATATACAACAGGATGATGGGAGATGGCCCCCGGATGTTTGATAACTAGCATGGTGGATTACAAAGGAAGTTTTCTCCCTCCTCCTTTCTTTTCATTTTAAAGTACTTTTGATTAGTTTTTTCCCCCCAAGATAGAATGCAAGTGCATTTCTATCATTTCTTATTAGGTACACTATATCCCTGATAAGGAGTCTGCCATTCCTCTTGCCTTCAGAGGATAGCAATGAGGAAAACACCACTTGTGCCCTCAAGGGCCTGAGTTTTTTCTCCAAATCTTCATAATCTTTAGGAATATTTTCTGGATTCCATCTGATAGTATGATTTGGGTCCGTGTTAATTATTAGAAGTGGGTATTAGATATTTAGTTTGACTATCACATGAATGTGCCTCAGGAAGAAAGGAAAATCTCTATTGTTATGAGGACAATAAATGGCAGCCTTAGAAGCCTTAGCAGAAAGTCACCTATCACCACTATTCTAGGCAATTCATGTCTCCAAGCATGTAGTAAGTACCAAGAATAAGCTAGGGTCAGGGGGGTACAAAACCATAAATGAAACAGACCTTTTATTCAGGAAGATGACTCTTGTCTTTTCCTTTATTCTCTTACCAGATGATCTCTCATCTGACAGCACTAGTGATTCCACAACATTCGTCCTTGGAAGACTAATGTTTTTCTTCTCAGTGGATTCAGTTCTTTCCTCTTCAAGCAAGAGCATCATAATTGTTGCATATTCCAGAAGTGTGCTGGTACTTGTTTAGTAATTGGCTCTCTGGGAAAAGAAATGTACTTTGATATATTTTGGGGGGGTGGGGGTGGGACAATGAGGGTTAAGTGACTTGCCCAGGGTCACACAGCTAGTAAGTGTCAAGTGTGTGGGGCTGGATTTGAACTCAGGTCCTCCTAAATCCGGGGCTGGCACTTTATCCACCGTGCCACCTAGCTGCCCCTTGATATACTTGTAAGTTTAATCTTCATTATTAACATTTTCTCCATCACTATTTTAAGTCTTGTTATGTTTTAGTTGTTTTTCAGTCATGTCCAACTCTTTGTAACCCCATTTGGGGTTTTCTTGGCAAAGATACTGGAATGGTTTGCTATTTCCTTCTCTAGCCATTATACAGATGAAGATACTGAGGTAAGTAAGGTTAAGAGACTTGCCTGGGATCACCCAGCTAATAAGGGTCTGAGGCTGGATTTGAAGTTGGGTCTTCCTGACTCCAAGCTGGAACTCTATCCACTGAGCCACCTACCTGCCCCTCATTTTTCAGTCATGTCCTACTCTTCATGACCCCATTTGGGTTTTCCTTGACTAAGATACTGGAATAGCTAGCCATTTCCTTTTCTAGCTCAATTTACAAATGAGGAACTGAGGCAAACAGGGTAAAGTGACTTGCCCAGGGTCACACAGCCAATCAGTGTCTAAGATCAGATTTGAACTTACAAAGAAAAGTCTTATTGAATTCAGGCCCAGCACTCTATCCACTGCACCACCTCTGCCTTTACAGCTAAGGAAATTGAGGAGTAGAGAAGTTATGTAACTTTACCATAATTTAGAACTTACTATTACCACAACTATTTAAAAGTGGGTTGGGGGGGGGAAGTCTTACAAATATTACAGCTTTTTTGAGCGACTCCTAAAGAACCATAAAAATTTCTAAAAGAAAATTATATTGGATATTCAGCAGTATTAGAGCTCAGAGCCTTTATTTGAACTAGGGTCCTCTGACTCCATATCCAGAATTCTTTGCATCATCATGCAAGTCTTTCCAAATTTTTCCTTCTTTAAATCACTCTCTGGCTTTCCCAATTCCCAGATATTCCTTCTTTCACAATTCCTTCTCCTTCTCCTCCTCTGCTTTGTCCTTCATCCACATTTTTCATCTGTTCCTTTCTCCACACAGCCAGAAGTAGATAGAGCATTGAAGATTATAAGAGTAAGTTGGGGGTGCAGCTAGATGGCTCAGTGGATAAAGCACTGGCCCTGGATTCAAGAGGACCTGAATTCAAATCCGAACTTTGACACTTGACAGTAGCTGTGTGACCTTGGGCAAGTCACTTAACTCTCATTGCCCTGCCCCTCCCCCCAAAAAAGAGTAAATTGGCTTCACTTTAGAGCAATGGGTGGAAATGAGGTTTGAGGAAGAATTTCATAAGGAAGTGTTCTTAAAGCATACCTTCACTTGGACAGACCTCACCTATTTTGTCTCCACCCTAATAACTTCCCACCTGAATGCCTTTCAACCTACTTTACCCCCTCCCCCCAAGCCTCCTACACTCAGAAACAATCATCCATTGTTTTCCTCAAACAGTATTTGGATTTTTGTGGATTACCATTTCCGAAAGCTGTTTTGAATGACTCCAGGAGATACAAAATCCCCTTGAGAGAAGAGATTGAATCTTCTTCCAGGCATTTATTGCTCAATCATGGATGTCAGGAAAGTATAGTGGAAAATGCATTGGATTTAAAGTCAGAGAATATGGATTCAAATCCCAGATAAGCACATCTCTTTTGACCATGGGCAAGTCATTCAATCTCTCTGGGCCTCAGTTTACTCATTTGTAAAATAATAAGTTTGAACTAGATAACCTTTAAGTTCTTCTCAAGCTCTAAATCTATGGTTTTATTCTTGTACCACTTTCTCATGTCTCTTGGATTGTTTTTTATGTAAAACATGACCATATTAGTTATTTTGTACAAGAAAACTTGAACAAAAGGAAAAAAATGAAAGAAAGTGAAAAATAGCATACAGCCATTATATGTTAGAAAAGGAACTTCAACTCAGGCCATCTTGATTCCAAGAACAGTTCTCTATCCACTACTTCATGGGGACTCTCTGTTTTGATTTTCTATATATTTAAGAGTGTGTGTGTGTGTGTGTGTGTGTGTGTGTGTTTGTGTTTATCATGCCCTGGATTCTAGGACAGTGGCTTCCAAAGTGGAAACCCAGTCTTCCTAGGGGCTATAGGAATGACCCCAGGGTCATTGGAGTCTGGTGGTGAGACAAAAGTCAAGATGACTGACAATGGCCCCTTGGCTTCTTTGATATCTGACCAAGCTTTAAGCACTACAATGCCTGTTTCATCCATTTGCATAGCTGTTGGGACCAATTGTTCTCTCGTGTCCATTCCTCTGGGTGAAGTCTTCACATGCTTGGGGTATACATCCCCCTAACTCAATGATGAGTTTGAGGCCTGTTGGTTACCCTCAATCTGGTTCAGCCTGTCAGCTGAGCTGATTTACTGCTGTGTGGCAGCTGAGCATGCTACAGCTTCTTGGAATCACAAGTGAGAGTTGGGTGAATCAGGTAGACACCAAAGATGAAGAGCACTGAAAAGGACAGCAACCCCCACACCAGAGGGCATCTACTAAGAGCAGATACCATGTTGTTTTTCATCTTTGCATTCCTAGTATGTGTACATAGTTGGTACTTAATAGTAATTAAGTGCCAACCATTGTTGGATTAAATATTCTGTAATAATAGCCTATTCTCCCTCCCCACCCCAGTCCTGTCCCACTTCATGACCCCCATTAAGGAGAGAAATTTCCTGAGGATTAGGGTCATGTCTACCACATCAAACCCTATACTTCTTTCATTTCCCTTCTTAGGGTCTTGAATCCTATTAGGTGAGTAGCATTTTTGGAAGGTCCAAAGTACATTGCTCAAAGGGGTTTCCAGTTACAAGGAATGAGGTGAAGCAATTCATTCCAAAGCAAAAGGACCACCCAGAGAACCTAGGCAACTGTGGTCCAAGTGTCAAAAAGCAGACTCAGAATTTATAGCCATTTAACCAACATGAATTGTGATAGCTATCACTGAATTTCTTCTCCAGCCTCATAACCACTGTGCTCTCCACCTCCATGATGTCTAGGTCATGGATTGTGTATTCAGTCAACTTCATCCTTGGCGCTTTGAGCCTTTTCCCTTCATGGTTATGTCTTGTACTTCTTCTTCCTTCATGTACCACAATACACTTATAGCCACTTTCCCTTCCCAATCCCTTCATCAAAACCTGGTCTCTCTAGATAGATGTAGTTTTCTAGGTCTAGGGATTTCAGAGGTCATCTAGTCTACCTCTCATTCTCCCTGCTATCCCCTGCCACTTTATAGTTGAGGAAACTAAGGCCCAGAGAGGTTAAGTGCTTTCCCCAGGTCACAGAGAGAGTAAGCATCTGAGGTAGGATTTGAACCCAGGTTCACTGCTTCTAGGGCGAGTGCCTGCTTCACTGTAGGATGCCTCCTCTAATTTGCTATCATTCACTGATGAATTTAAATCACTCTAGTACCTCTACCATGGGGTATTAATACTTTAAGCAGAATCCAGGGCTGTGAGACCTCATTAAAATAATTTCAGGTATCAGGATAAGGAAGTACTATTTTTAGTTTTGTTGGAAGAAAGGATAGGAAACATTCTTGGTGCTGTTGAAAGCAAACCACATAGAAATAACTTTGAAGTTTTCCATTACACACCTCAAATTGTCAAAGATGATGAATAGAAACAGCCAATGTTGGAGAAAACTTTGGGAAGTTGAGCACACTAATACACTGTTGGTGGAGCTATAAATTGGATCAGTGGTAGTAAAAACCAATTTGGAATTATGAAAAAAAATCACTAAACTATTTATACCTTTTGACATAGCCATATATCCCAAGGAGATCATGACAGAAAGTTCTGATATATAATAAAATATTCATAGCAACATCCACCAGAACAAGGTGGGTACCCATGGTTTAGAGAATGAATTCAATGGAATATAACTATAGCTTTAAAAAGAGCATATAAGGAATTCGAAGAAACACTGGAAAACTTGTATAAGGTGATAGAGAATGACAAAATCTGAGCCAAAAGAACAATGAATGTGACTTCTAATAACACACCTGGAAAGCAACACAGAAAGACAGATGAATTCTGATTAATTACAATAAAACATCTTGATTTAAGAAAACAGAGGATGAACTAGCCCTACTTTTAGTAGAGGCATGAAATGTTGCATGTATTATGAGATCAGCTGAATATCAGTTAAGTTTTGCTTATTTCTTTTTCTTTGTTGCAAAGGAGGGCTCTGTGTGGGGTGACTATATGGGGAAATAACTATAATGTAATAAATAAAACAAAAAGCAGTAATAAAAATAGAAGAAGAAAAAAAAAGAATCATGTAGGCAGCTCCCTATCTTCCCTTTGTGCAAGGCTAGTCTTGCCTGAGATTTGTTTAGGGTTTTCTTACGAAGAAAACAAAATTATTACAAATCTATGAAACCTTCCCAGTGCATGCTAATCGAAACTCCCCAAATACTGCCTTATCTGCATCCGTACTTGCAAAATGAGGATCCATGGTTCAGCTCTCTGTTCAGGCAAAACCATTCCTTGAAGAACAGTGTGATGTGATACAAAGAATGGTAGATTTAGAGTCAAAGGGCCTGAGTTCAAATCCTCACACTCTTGCTCCCTTTATGATCTTGACTTAACTTATCTGGACCTCACTTTCCACCTCTATAAATAAGGGGTTTGGGCTACATGACTCTAAAGGTCCTTCCTAGCTCTAGAGAGACATGTAAACCACATCTCTAAGTTGAATAACTGACTCTTTTTTGAACTTTTAAAAAATTCTTTCCCAAACTTCCCCATGACTTTCTCCCAGCCATCCAGGCTTACAAACTCAGTGACCTCCTTGACTCCTCACTCACACTTACCTGCCACCTCCAATCTGTTGCCAAGTCCCATCATTCCCACCTTCCCTACTAGGACGATCCTTCTCTCCTCTCATACAGCCTGAAGCAGGCCCTCCTTACGTTCTGGGCTATTGCAATTATAGCCTGTTGTTAGTGGTCCGCCTGTCCTGAGATTCTCCCCGTTCCAGTCCATCCTTCCCTCAGCAATGGAATCTTCCTAAATTACAGGTCTGACTATGTCACCTCCTTCTCAGTGAGTCCCAGGAGCCCCCTATCACCTCCAAGAACAAATATAAAATCCCCAGATTTTAAAGACCTTCCTGACCTTGCCCTTTCTTTCTTCCCTACTTAAGCAATTTTTTGTTTGTTTTTTTGGTGAGGTTAAGTGACTTGCCCAGGGTCACATAGATAGGAAGTGTCAAGTGTCTGAGGACAAATTTGAACTCAGGTCCTCCTGAATCCAGGGCCAGTGCACTATCCACTGTGCCACCTAGCTGTCCCTCCTAAGCAATTTATACTTTGAATCCCTCTGTGTCCTCTATGATCAAGCAACACTGACTTTAATGCTGTTTCTTGAACAGGACACTCCATAGCCCAACTCCTCCTTGGCACTGACTGTCCCCCATGCCTGGCATGCTCTCCTTGACTTTGCCTCCTGGCTCCCTTGGCTTCAAGACTCAGTTCAAACCCCACCTTCTACAGGAGACCTTTCCCAGGTCTCTTCACTCACTGCTGAAATGATATCCAGTTTACCCTACTTACACCTTGCATTCAGTTGTGAGCTTCTTGTGTGCAGGGGTTGGTTTTGCCTTGGTTTGCATTCCTGTGACTTATCGCAGTATGGCACATCATAGTCAATCAATACAATGCTCATTGACTGATAGTCTCAAAAAGACAAAGAAAAAGCTACATACAAGAGCATTCACTTTTTCATGTAAATGTCTGACAGGCATAATGTTTATTTGTAACGATGTCTTTTTTAATAAAGAAAATATGAAAAAAAGCAAGGAGTGGATTCTGACAACAGGTGATGGTTAGGCTTTCTAATTGGTCAGGCATTCCTGGCCCTCTAACAGCAGGACGTGATGGGGGGTCAGACGGACACTTCAATTCTGCCCTTCTTGATGCTAAGTTCACTGGACCTTCTTGAAGACTTGCTTGCATATGACACCTTGCACCCTCATTTCCTGGAAAGCAAATAGGATGCATATATACCATTATTATTATTGCCATTATTCCCATTTTATATATAAGGAAACCAAGACTGAGGAAAGTTTAGTGATTTGCTCATAGTCTCATGGCTAGTATGTAATTAAGCAGACTTCTGTCCAGCGATCTTTCCCTTATACCAGATTGTCTTTCAAGAAAAAAAAAAAATCACAGCTTTTCGGGCCTTGTGTTGTATGCCCACTGAGGTGGTCCTTAGAAGACCAGGAGAAAGAAGCCCTTTTCTCCACCATCCAATCTCAGCTCTTTGTCCTATAAGTTCAAGCTTATGCTAATTTTAGTTTGCATTACTCGGTAATCACTAATATGGTAGCTAGGGAGCCACACAGCCTGGCCTCTGACACTGATCACACTTGAATTAACTAAAATCCCATCCCAGAGCAAAACTTTATGTATTTCAGGATACATAAAGGGAACATAATGAAGTTGAAAGCAGAGTTAATGTAATTTATCGGCCGCCTGCCTTGGTTCCCTACTTCAGAGGCAAAATGAAAGCAGCAGCAATGCTTGATTTCTCCCCATTCCATCCTGGCTACATACCATGTGACAATGATTACTGTGGGTGTGGGGAGTGGGGTGGGGGTGGGGGACAAACAAAAGGAAGGTACTTAGCCTGTGCTTCAGGAACATACCAGATGCAGCTCATTGCCTTCGATCCATTGTGTCCACCCTCGGCCTTCCTTCTCACCTTTTTGCACACATTGGAGTTTGTCACCTTCCCAGCTCACCTTGGTCTGTCGGACAAACACAGTGAATAAGTGGGGGAGTGAATGGAGAACAGAACCATACTGGGGTTCAAATGCCCCTTTTATCTACTGTGCTAAAGTCAGTTTCATTAAAGGCAATCTAGTAACAACACAGTGGCCAATCTAATCACCCTTTCTAATTAAAAGCCTAAATCATTAAAAAATCTTTATTATGAAGCATTCCAGAAATTTCATTTAAAAAGAATAATTAGCAAACAGGGGTGGGGGGGAGGGAAGACTTTGCTGCTGGAGTCTGACCACCTGATGATATATAAAAGCTGAGGAAATAGGAGTACCCCGGGGTGAAGGAAGAATTTCAGAACTTTGACATTAGCATTAGCAGGTGAGGATGGTTGAATAAAACAGCCACTTAGTGTTAAAGCTCTTTGTCTTTTTCCTGCACGGTTGTCAGAGGTGGCCTGTGTCCATCTTTGGTCACTTTGTTTAGCATTCATGTAAGATACTGTGCTGGGCACCAAAGGGGATGAAGATTCAAAGACAGGCAGGACAAATATTCAAGTTGCTTCTAGTCAAAGAAAAGAGATAATATATAAGCACAAATATCTTTAAGAAACAATGAACAGGGGCAGCTAGGTGGTGCAGTGGATAGAGCATCGGCCCTGGAGTCAGGAGGACCTGAGTTCAAATCTGGCCTCAGACACTTAACACTAGCTGTGTGACCCTGGGCAAGTCACTTGGCCCCAATTGCCTCACCAAAAAAAAAAAAGAAAGAAAGAAACAATGAACAACAACAAGGAAACAGATCATTTTGTAAATGACACAAGGGGAAGTAACAAAATGCCATGAGAATTCAGAGGAAAAGAAGATAGTTTTTTTTTCTTTTTTTTTTGCAGGGCAATGAGGGTTAAGTGACTTGCCCAGCGTCACACAGCTAGTAAGTGACAAGTGTCTGAGGATGGATTTGATCTCAGGTCCTCCTAAATCCAGGGTTGGTGCTTTATCCACTGCACCACCTAGCTGCCCCCAAGAAGATCGCTTCCATATAAAGAAATGGGAAAGCCTTTCATGGAGGAGGTAGCATTGGAGCTGGGTCCTAAAGGATAAATAGAATTTCAATAAATGGAAGTAAGAGGGATGGGCATTTCAAAAAGAAAGAATAGCAGAAATCAAGGAGAATTGGCAACAGAGTGGAAGATACATTCAAGGAAGAGTGAAAAATCTAATTTGATTAGAGGGATGTAATGGAACGTAAGGGACAGCTACATGGTGCAGTGCGCTCTGGGCCTGGAATCAGGAAAACTCATCTTTCTGAGTTCAAATCCTGCCTCAGACATTTATTGGCTGTGTGACCCTGAACAAGTCACTTAATCCTGTTTGCCTCAGTTTCCTCATCTGTAAAATGAACTGGAGAAGGAAATGGCAAACCATTCAATGTCTTTGACAAGGAAACCCCAAACAGGGTCATGAGGAGCCCAACAGAACACATGACTGAACAACAACAATGGAACTAAACATGAATTTGAAAGATGGCTGAGCAGCAGAGAATTTTCACACTTTTCCCTTCATCTCCTTTACTCACCCAACTCCTACTTATTTATTATTTTTTTTTTTTGTGAGGCAATTGGGGTTAAGTGACTTGCCAAGGGTCACACAGCTAGTAAGTGTCAAGTGTCCGAGGCCGGATTTGAACTCAAGTCCTCTTGAATCCAAGACCAGTACTTTATCCACTGCACCACCTAGCTGCCCCCCCCACCTATTTTTTTTAATGGGGCTGCCAATGTGGTAACTCAGAGAAGTGCCTCAGATATAGTTTGTTTAAACTTTAGCAAAACATTTATTAAAGTATCTTACACTACTCTTGTGGGATTGATGGATTGAAGTGGACTAGACTACAATGAAATAGTAGTCAGATGGACTGGGAACTGTTTGAATGGCTAGACCCAGGGTAGTGCATGGATCAGCGTCAAAGTGAATGACTGAATAAATATTAATGAAGCACTTATTCTATGTCAGGCACCTTAGCCTTTGGGATACAAGTAGAAAAAGCCAAATAGTTTTTTCTATGTTTTCTCAAGGAAACCACACTCTAATTGAGGAAGACAACAAATAAGGGAAGTTTGTTGGAAGAGCAGAGAGAAAGGTCTGGAACTCTTAAGGGAATCAGTAGATGTGACTTATCAGATCTCCAGAGAGTGACACTGGAATGTGAGTTTAGTCCCATGTTGTGTATCATTTATAACACTGGCTTAGATGGTGGCATAAGATAGCATGCTCAACAAATTCACATGACAAGAAGTTGTAAGGATGAGCTAAAATACTGAATGATAGAACATTCAATAAATGCTTATTAAGCACCTACTATGTTCCAGGCACTGTGCTAAGTGCTGGAGACACAAAAAGAGGAAAAAGACACCCTTGAGGAGCTCACAATCTAATGTATCAGTCACAGTATCCAAACTGATCTTGATAGACTGGAGCATTGGGCTGAATCTACTGAGATGAAATTCAGAAGGGGCAAATATAAAGCCTTTTACTTGAGACCTAGAAATCAACCATGCAACTCTAGGATAGGGAGGAGGCATACTTAGCACTTTGAGAAATATTTGAAAGTTTAAGTGGACTCTAAGCTGAATATGAGGTATGAATCTTTCATCAATATGAAATGATTTGGCAGTCAACAAAGCTAATGTGATCTTGGGTTGCATTAAGAGAGAATTTTGTTGTGGTTGTTCAGTTGCTTCGGACTCTTTGTGACCCCATCTGAGGATTTCTAGGCAAAGATACTGGAGTGGTGTGCCATTTCCTTCTCCAGCCCATTTTACAGATGAGGAAACTGAAGCAAACAAGGTTATGTGATTTGCCCAGGGTCACACAGTTAGCAAGTGTCTCAGGCTAGATTTGAACTTAGGAAGATAAGTCTTCCTGACCCCAGCCTGAAGAGAGAAATAGCTTATAGGAATAGGAGGTGATAGTTCCTACATTGTTTGTTCTGGTCTCATCAATTCTGAGATATTGTGCTTAGTTCTAAGAACTGAAGTTTAGGAAGAAAGGACATAGCTAAAATGAAAAGCATAGAGAGGGTGGCAACCAGGAGGGCAAAGTCCATGCCTGAAGATTTGATGAAGAGGCTAGGAACATTTAACCTGGAGCGGAAAAGATGTTTGAGGGACATGTTTGATCCCAAGTAGGCTTTTCCTTCCCAGAAGATAGAGAGAGAGAGAGAGACAGAGAGACAGAGAGAGAGAGAGAGAGAGAGAGAGAGAGAGAGACAGAGACAGAGAGAGATGGAGAGACAGAGACAGACAGAGAGACAAACACAGAGAGACAGAGAGACAGAGATCTAGAGTTCACTGGTTATCTGGAACACTTCCTACATTTAGGACCATCAAGTATGATGAAACTAGCACTGGATTTCAAATCAAAAGATCTGGGTTATAGTCACAACACTGCCACTTTATGCCTACACAACTTCTCCTGTACACAGTCATAGATAAGGTCCTCACCATTTCTTGCCTGGACACCAGTCTCATAATAACCATTGCTGCTTCTGATTTCTTCCTTCTCCAATAATTCCTTCCACAGCTGCTAAAATGATACCTTCCAAAATGCAGGCATGATGTTCATCTAAAACTAAAAATCTTCAGTGATTTTCTTTTGCTTCTAGAATAAAACAAATTCCTCAACCTGTCATTTAAAGCCTTCTACAAACTGGTTCAACTCTAGCTTTTCGGATTTATTTGAAATTATTCCCCTTCATTCATTATATGTTTCAGCTAAAATAAGTTACAGTAGCTATTCTTCAAATTTTCATTCCTTCTCTCATATTTGACATGTCTGCACCTTCTACCAAAATGTCTCTCACTCTGGAAATTCCCTCCTCATCTTTCACATCTTAAAATTCCTATCTTCCCTCAAAGTTCAACTCAGGTGCTAAGTTCTATGAAAACTCTTCCTTCCTTTTCTCCCTCCTTGCTTCTCTCCTCTTCCCTCAATCCTTCTTTCTTCCATCTCTCCCTTCCTTCCTTTTTCTTCTCCTTCCCTTCCCTTCCCTCCCTCCTTTCTTCTTTTTTGTCCTCCTTCCTTCCCTTCTTCCCTTTCTCCTTCCTTCTTTCCTCTTCGTTTCTTCCCTCCCTCCCTTCCTCCTTTCCTTCCTTCCTTCTTTCCTTCTATTAGCTGAGTGATCTTGGCCAAGTCATTTTCATTCTCTGAGCCTTAATTTCCTCATTTGTAAAATGAGAAGGTTGGACTTAGTGATCTCTAGTCTTATCCAATTCTGACATTTTATGATGAACTTATGAGTCTATTCAGTACTCTATCAATCTAGTATTCCCTCTAATACCTTTTTATTTTTTAAATGACATCCATGTTTTAGAACTTTGAGCAAAGCCATGTGTTGGATCTTTGGGGTCAACTACTTCCCTCTACTGGCTGGATTTAGGCATGCAGAAAAACAGACCACGGAACGAGCAGATTTTTTTCATGGGCTAGAAAATGTTGAGGAGGATTTTGTTTTGGTCTATGAATTCTCTAGTTTGTCTTCCCACTATGGTTCTCAATCATGGAAGAATTCTTTCAGGTTCATACAGACATTTTACAAGTGTGTACCACTGATCAAAAGGAGAACCAGGCAAAAGAAAAATATCAATGGTTCCCTATCTGCAATTCTACCATCACTAAAAAAAACAAATTATGATCATGATCAACAACAACAACAACAACAACAGACAACAACTACCAACCAACCAACCAACTCACACTTTAAATGCTATGTCTTCCATGAAGCCTTCCTGGATGTCCTTGTTGGTAGTGACCTTTCCATATAGAATTCATGTAGTATCTTGTTTTGTATTTATCAAATAATATTGTGCATTATTGTTATCTGGCTTTGTATTTTCTCTTTATACCAGTCTAAGTTCCATGAGGGCAGGGACCACATCTTAGCAAATTTTATACTTCCTAATCCAATGAGAGACAAGTGATCTGCTGATAGTAGATGTTCAACCAATGTTTGTTGAGTTGAATTCAATTGAAAAAAGTATTTATAGAATTGACAGTAGATAAACTGAACCATCTGACACATTAAATTTGGAACAGGCAAAGAATGACTAATGATTTTAAGACAGAAGAACAACTAGCTAATTTGTACACTGATCTTATTCTATGGACTTGTTTTTCAATGAATTTATCTTGCCTTAATTAGCACTATTAACACATGTGTATTTATTGAATCTTGCTTATAAAAATACAAATACTTTCATTTATCGATGGCCAGAATCAAGTTTTTATATAAATACTTAGTTTTGGGAACCAAACTATTAGCAGTATGAGTTTGCTAATTATCCTTATTTCAAGCAATATATAGATATAGAGTTAGATAGAGATAGAGATAGAGATAGATGGAGAGATGGAGAGATAGAGATAAATATATATATACACACACACACATTTTCCCCAGATTATTAGAGCAGGAACGGATATTAGAGCTCATTTAGACCACCTTTCATCTTATAGATGATGAAACTTGGAAGCACAGAGGTTAAATGATTTCCCCAAGGTTAAATATCTAGCTAATGGCAGAGTTTAGGCCCCAAACCCAAGACTCCTGACTCAGCCCAGTGCTCTTTCTACTAATATAGGTGGACACAAATGAGTCATAGGTATTGCAGGGAACTTGAGTATTTACTTAATTTTAATCCATCTTACTGCTTTCAATCAGGAACATCCCTACCACTAATTACGTTAACCTTAGCAAATTGCTTCACACCTCTGGATCTCAGTTTATTCACCTATAAAATGAAAGGTGTGGACTAGAAAATCTTTAATCCCTGCAAGATTACAAGGGAAGGATAATATGTGATGTAATTGATGCATGCTACATGCATTTTAAACAATAATTATCATAAACACATGTAATATAAAGAATCCAGGTCTAAGGGGAGGAATCAAAATGCAAGCAAACTGAAGTATCCTGAAACTGGGAAGTGACAAGAGACCATAAATGAGATCAATATCAAATGATCAATATCCACTGACTTCAAAGTTTAGCTCAGAAGACAGCTAGAAATGGGCCAACAGCACATCAGGTTGGGAATGGGGAGGGTGTGTCTATTATGGCAACCACATTAGGGGACCAGGTTTTGGGAGAGGTATCATTAAGGCCTACACTTATGGTATTGATGCCACATGCCCTAATATCAGTGTAGAACAATGAGTAGAAAAGGCGATTATACTTAATCACCATAATTCAACTAGGAAAATTTTCTTTAGGTGGATGGACCAACAAAGAATAAATGGAGAAGATAGGAGGGTAGGATGAAGAACATCCAAAGCATGAAGATGGCCACAGGAAAAAGAAGAAGGACTGAAATCCAAGATGGGGATAGTTTGGGAGGTCAGATAAGGAGTATGTCTTGTCTGGGAGTCACAGAAGTGGGAGGAAGGATGAAGAATCTCATCCAGGACCAGGGCCAAGGACTCTAGAGTGAGGGAGCAGTTCCAAACTGTGCATTCCTGAAGTCAATGAGAACAAGCTGAATTATCAAACCTGTAGGAAGAAAGTTCTTGCTCAAGGTCCTGGCTTCCCAAACACAGAGCTAAAGGTCAGGCAAGGAAGGAAACAAACATTTTAAGTGCCTACCATGTGCCAGGCAATGGGCTAAGCAGTTTACAAATATTATCTCACTTGATTCTCACAACAACCCTGAGAGTTCATTGCTGTTTTTGTTTCTATTTTAGAGTGAGGAAACTGAGGCAGACAGAGGATAAGTGACTTGTCCAGGGTCACATAGCTAGTTAGTGTCTGAAGTGAGATTTTAACTAATGTCTTCCTGACTCCAGGCCCAGAACTCTATCTACTGTGCCACCTAATTGCCTCTAGCAAGAAGATTTTAGAAGGCCGAGAAAAGGCAACCAGCTTTGCAAATCAAATCCAGTAGGCTAAAGCCACACTAACACCAAGAGCAAAAGCATACAGGCTAATTGGGATGCAACAGGTTGCTCAGAAAGAGTGAGGCCTGGTTCCCTATAGTTGGTTTGTAGTACTAGATTACCTATAAGACCCTCATAGCTTGTAAAATTTACCTTGGGATGCTTTGTAGTAAATTCCTTTTAAAATGTCAAGGAGAAAGGTATGCTGCCTTTGAGGACAGGATAAGGGAAAACAGGGGGGAAATGCTCCCTAACCTTCTTAATAAAGAGGGCAGAGATTATGGATAGAGAATATTATTATACATTGTCAGATATATTTGCTCTGTTAGCTATTGTTGCTTAACTGTTTTCCTTTTTTTTTTTTTTTTTAGGGCAATGAGGGTTAAGTGACTTGCCCAGGGTCACACAACTAGTAAGTGTTAAGTGTCTGAGGCCGGATTTGAACTCAGGTACTCCTGAATCCAGGGCGGGTGCTTTATCCACTGTGCCACGTAGCTGCCCCTACTGTTTTACTTTTTATAATTACAAGGGAAGAAAATATATGTTAGAAAATGACTATGATATTAAAAAAAAATAAACAGCAACCAAAAGCATTAGTAAAAAATTATTTTTATAAAGAAAAAAAATTCAAGTGGAATTGGAAACTAGATAACATGAGAGAAAATACAAGAAAAGATTAGAGGGTCCTTCTCTGACCCAAATAGGCAGAGAAAGTAGAAGTAGCTCCCATTTCCTCAGTCCAAGGTGGGTCTATGTCAGGATAAGCTCAGTGAGAAGGATAAGGCTGGTTTCTCAAAGTCCCCAAAGAGAAGCCAATTTGTGTAGTCAGCCAAAGAGCGCTCTCACTCTCCTTTTCAGGTCCTTCCTTCTCTCTTTCTGTGACTTCCACTCCCATCATTCAATCAACTACACAGAGGGAGAATACCCCACTGAAATCCCCACCCCACCCCTTCAACCTCCTCTGGCTCTTTTCCGCTCCTTCTCTCCTCCCCATAATCTAATTGCCTCTTTTCCATTCTCTCAGGGTTTTGTTCTCCATTAACAGATGTAGAACACATATACAAACATATACTGCAAGAACAAAATGCATATGTGACCTGAATGTATAAGATCATACCATTAAAAAAAAAAACAGCCCTCAGAAGACAACAAAATTAGGTCCCTTTCACAGCAATGACTAGAGAGAGAAGTCTTAACAACAGAAAGCAAGGATCCCAATCCCTCCCAGATATTATTCCCCTTTGGAGTCTTTTGGAAACAATATCTTAGCTCCATATTCAGTACAGTTTAATCAAACAAATATTTGTTAAATTGCATACTTTGTATTAGGGTTAGAGATACAAATATGAAAGAGAAATAGTCCCTGCCCTCAAGAAGCTTTATACACTATATGAGGTTAGGAATGCAACAAGTAAGGGGCAGCTAGGTGGCGCAGTGGATAGAGCACCGGCCCTGGATTCAGGAGAACCTGAGTTCAAATCTGACCTCAGACACTTAACACTTACTAGCTGTGTGACCCTGGGCAAGTCACTTAACCCCAACTGCCTTACCAAAAAAAAAAAAGAATATTGCTTTAAAGGGGCAGCTAGGTGGCACAGTGGATAGAGCATTGGCCCTGGATTCAGGAGAACCTGAGTTCAAATCTGGCCTCAGACACTTGACACTTACTAACTGTGTGACCCTGGGCAAGTCACTTAACCCTCATTGCCCCATAAAAAAAAAAAAAGGAATGCAACAAGTATATAACTATGAAAACAAAAGGTACTTGGAAGAATAGATCGGAATGGCTTCCCAGAAGGTGATACTTGAGCTAAGCCTTGAAGATAAGGATTGTGAAAAGCAGAGAAAGAGAAGGAGGGTGTTCTAGGGATGGTGGAAAACATGCAAATGCATGGAGGCAGGAGTGAGAACGGTGAGCTGAGGAAGCAGTTAGTAGCCCAATCTGGCTGGAACACAGAGTGTGTGATGGGACATAAAATGTGATATGTCTGCAAAGGCAGATTGCTGCCAGAATGCCAAGAAAGGAATCTGTCTTTTGTTGTAGAGGGGAAAAGGAGCTATCGAAGACTCTTGACGAGAGTAGTGATAAAGTCATATACCTAAGGAAGATCATTATGGTAGTAGTGTGGATGACGAATAGAGAGGAGAGTGGAGGCAAGAAGACCAATTGGGAGCCTAATGCAATACTCCAGGAGAGGGGTAAGTAGGGCCTAAAGTAGAGTAGTGGCAATGTAAGTGGAGAAAAAGGGGGTGCTATATGCTACAGGTAAAGTAACAAAGTCTAGATAGACGACAGATACTTAGTGGAAAGGCAACATTTAGAATACTGAGGCCAAAGGAGGTGACTTAATCTGCTGAAGATCACAAAGGTAGTAAGTAGCAGAGACAAGATCTGAAGCTAGGCCCCCTCTCTACACTTCCAGTGCTCTTTCCATACTACATGGCATTTCAGTGAACCAAGGAGGTCTTGCCTTTAGACAATACTTCAGAAATATTTATTGAGTTTGAATAGGTTGCTTGTTGGTGCTATGGGGATTGAAAGTCAAAATGAGGGGGCGGCTAGGTGGCGCAGTGGATAAAGCACTGGCCCTGGATTCTAGAGTACCTGAGTTCAAATCCAGCCTCAGACACTTGACACTAGCTGTGTGACCCTGGGCGAGTCACTTAACCCCCATTGCCCCTCAAAAAAAAAAAAAGAAAGTCAAAATGAAATAAAAGTCACATGTAGTTTCACTAGTACAATCTCCTCTAGAAAAGTTGAGGTATCTTCTGGACTCCCTCTTTTTTTCCCTTTTTGTTCCTGATTGAACTTGCTCATCAAGGCTGGGGAAAGAAAAACCACATATGGCCATTGTCCTTTCTTTTATGATGGTTTAGAGATTCAGGAAGGGACCCTGCATGGATTCTCCCAAGCCTTGAGACAGAGATCACTGAGACTTTGCCTTCCTGAGAAACTTAATTAGTCTTTGTTTAACTAGAATATTTATTTAGTGGTTCCCAACGGATAGCTACTATTAATCTCAGAATGTAATTTAGCTTAGCTGGCTTACCACCTCCAGGCCTTGTTCCACATTTGATTTTAGTAGAAGCAGAAGATTTTTTTTTTAAGTCTTTTATTCTCTTGGGAGAGCAGGGACATGTTTAAAGGAACATCACATTTCATCTTGAACCAGGAAAGAGTAGATTGCTTATGTTCAAATAAGAGGAACTATTGCTCTGAGATTTAGGAAGAGGAATTTGTAACACCTGACAATGACATTCTTCAGCCCTCTCCCACTGCCAAGATGCAGCATACGGTCAAGTGATCTTGGGGACACTGAACACATTTAGTATATACATTGTCACGTCTGCTAAATACAGGAAACCAAGAGAGGAATCTAAGTCTTTGAGACTTTTAGAGCTGTTTAATGATGTGAATTAACTTCATAGCATCCTAGAGTTAGAAAGATCTTTAAGAAGTCATTAGTTCCAAGTGCCTATTTCCATATAGGTGAAACATTTCTAAATGATCATGGTTGGCCATTTTCTTCTTAAAGAGCTAGAAATGACATATTTTCCCTTGATCATTCAGTTCAAACCTCACTGCTTCATCCTGTTAGGAACACTATCCCTTGGCGGACCCACTTGGGCGGCAGACCAGTAACTAGGAATCTCAATGCCTGGGGAAAATTTAGTTGAAATGGGTGGAGGAAGGAGTAGAAAGATAGGAAACTCTGTGTTACTTGCCAGGAAAGTCAATGTATACTAGGCCTGGATTGTGGACATCCTGGGGATCATAAATCCTCCGGGTCCAGTGGGACAATGTGTGCAATCTGCCCTGGTTAGTTATAATTATGCCAGCATAGTGATGATGGGACCCTTGAGAGGTGGGGGAAGGTTGTCTCAGTCTTTGTGGAGGACTTCCATTCATTAGAAGAAAATGTACTCCCACCCCAGATGTTGGTGCTCTGGATTAAAGCCGTAGTCACCCTGTGCTAGTTACAGTTTGTCTCAGGCAGATAAACAGGCCCAAATTGACACATGGCAGATGGCTTGGATGGAAAGCCACATGTTGTTCTCTGAGGCATGAATGCATGACCCTCCAAACTTGCCTTAAATGAGTCCTCTGGCCCTATTCCCAAATTAAAGATAATTCATTCACACTTTTTGGTATGAATTTTTAAGCCACAGGGGATATTAAGGATCATTTGGTCAAATCCCTTCAGAATCCAAGGTTTCTGACTCTAAGTTCAATCTTCTTTACCATGTTTCCCACCCCAGATAAGAACTAGAACATAGGCCTTCTGACTACTTCAGTGAAGAGGAATACAAGATATTTCTAATTAAGAAGGTGCTACAATTGTCCAATGATGAGAAATGGCATACATTAAAACACTCAATCCATAAGCATTTATTAAATATCTACTAGGTGCCAAGCGTTATATTAAGTTCAAGGGCTACACAGACCAAAGAGAAAAACAGTTCTTTCCCTCAAAAAGCTTACATTTTAACAATGGATATAAAATGTACTTATATACACATAAATGTATGTATACATATATGCATGTTTAATAGAAACAAAATGACTACAAGGTTGTTTGGAGAAGGAATTCACTAGCAGTTGGGTGTGGTGATGTAGGAAATCTGGAAATGCTTCATGGGGAAGGTGACACTTGACCTGAGTCTTAAAGGAAACCAGAGATTCTGGTAGGTAGAAGTGAGGATGGAGGGAATACATACCAGGTGCACAAGGACAATCACACAGAGATAGGAAATGGAGAGATTTGTGTATAACAGCAAATAGGCCAATATGAGGCAGGGAATCACAGAATGGGTAAGGAAAGTAATATGTAAAATGAGTGGAAATACTAGAAGGCTCTGGGTTGTAGGGAGCTTTAAATGCCAGAAATAAAGGTTTATATTTGATCCTAGAGGTAGTAGGGGATCACTGGGATTTATCAAGTATGGCAGTGGCATGGTTAGATCTATGCTTTAGGAAAATCACTTTGACAATTCTTGGGAGGGTTGATCTGGAGTGGGGAAAGGCTAGAGGTAGAGATATGTACAAAAATATTTAGGTTTTTGATTTTTTTTTTGAGGTGGCAAAGAATGAGAATCTGAGAGGGTGACCATCAGTTGGGAAATGTCTGAACTAATTATAGTATATAAAATGTGATAGACTATTACTGTACTGTAAGAAGTGATAAAGGTTTTGAAGAAAACTAGGAAGACTTTTTTGAACTGATGCAGAGTAAAGTGAACATAAGTAGGAGAACAATTTATACAATAAAAACAACATTGTAAAGACCAACAACTCTGAAAGACTTAGGAACTTTGATGAGTGTAATGACCAACTATGATTTCAGGGACTAATGATGACACCTTCTACCCACCTCTTTATACAGACGTGAAAGACTTAGAGTACAGAATGAGTAGGTAGGTAGGTGGGGAGGGAGGGAGAGAGAGAGAGAGATGGATAGATGAATGGATGGATGGATGGATGGATGGATGGATGGATGGATGGATGGATGGATGGATGGATGGATGGATGGACATATATATGTACATATACATATGTTTTCTTTTGGACATGGCCAATTTGGAAATTTGTTTCTGTTAACTATACATATTTGTAACAGGGATTTAATTTTTCTTTCATTCTCAGTTGTAGGATGAGGGAGAAAAGGGAGAATCTTTCTGATTGCATGTTACCTACCCCCTGACAGAGAGGTGACATACACAAGGTGGAGAAACATGCATTTTGGAGTATAGCCATAGGTTTTGGGGGGTTTTTGGTGGGGGAGTTGCTTGATTATACTTATTTGTTACAAGGTTATTTTTTTTTCTTGTTCTCAGTATTTAATAGTGGTGTGGTTGGGACAGGGAAGGAGAGTTAGTAATAGTGATTCCAAGAAAAGGGGAGCCATTTAAACATTTTAAAATGCACAGATGAGAACAAAAGGAAGTTCAGAAGGAAGTACCAATAAGCCAGAATATTTTGAAAGTAATGTTGAATTTATTGTATACTTTTTTAAAAGCAAGAAGTATGAAATGGAAATTCATGGCTTTATATACAATCTTCTTTTTGTGTTCTACTGTGTATGTAGAAATACTCCTTTTTTGTCTTCAAATTCAGCATAAAAATCATATAAACAACAAAGAAGAGGTCATTATATTTGGCAATTAAAACATCATTGTTAACTTGGAAAAGGGCTGTTTCAGTTGAGTGATGAAACTGGAAGCAAGATTTTGCAAAGTTAGGAATGGAATAAGAAGAGAGGAAATGTAGGCATCGAGAGTAATAGTCATTTGGCTGAGAAAGGGAAAAGTATAGGATGATAACTAACAAAAATGGTGAATTTTAGTGAGACTTTTTTCTCTAGATAATTTCAAAATTATCCAAATACTGGATTTAGATTGAAGAGATTTGGATTTATTTTAAAGAAGTAGACAAGGAACTAATAAGTAGGGAAAGGCAAGATTAAACAGAGGAGAGGATGGTAGTTGGGATAATGTGCTGGAGAAGATATGAGGATATTAGATCAAGGGTGTATGTGTGTGTGTAGGGGGGGGCAGCTAAGTGGTGCAGTGGATAAAGCACCAGGCTTGGATTCAGGAAGATCTGAGTTCAAATCCGGCCTCTGACATTTGATACTTACTAGCTGTGCAACCCTAGGCAAGTCACTTAACCCTCATTGCCCCCCCTGCTCCCCCCCCCAAAAAAAAGAGTGTATGTGGAAGGATTGGTCTTGGAAAGAAGCACCAACTCTTCTGAAATTAGAGTAAAGGAGTATATGACTAGGGAGGATGTCAAGGGTCTGTGAAATGAGGAGGGAATAAAAGGGAGTCCTCAGTCAATGATCTAAATTTTTTTTTTCCATAAAGTATGAAATGAAGACTTCTACTGAAGGGTGGGGAGAAGTAATGCTTTAAAAGACTTGAGGAGAGAAGATTTGGAACAGTTGTTGTGGTAAATAGGATAGACAATTATTCATGGAGCAGTAAAGAATGCCTTGCTGTAGTGAGAGCCCAGTAATGACCTGTCAGCATACTTGTGTGATTTCCTATAGCTCTGCTCAGCTCCATATGAGGAGGGGGAGAGAAAGCAGATGGTAGGAGTACTCTACCAATTAAAGTTGGAGGTTGAAAAGTCTGAATGATATAAAGAGAAGGGAGCAAGTGATTCAAGAATAGAGTGGTTTGATAGTTTAACTGCTTTACTATAAAGTTTTTGTTTGGTAAGGAAGTGGAGCACAATCAGAGCAGGGATGATAGTCTTGCAAAGTACTGGGGGTAGAGGGATTATAGGTCATGGTGAAGATAAAAAAGTTTCAGAGTAGTAAGTCATAAAGAGAATGATAGGAGATTGTAATTAGAAGCATTTCAGAGTTCTCTGATGAATATGTGGCCTCACCTATATAGGTAGTCTCCCCATTTCTGCATATTGCAAGCCTTGTCACCCTGTATGATTCCTGTCCATTTTCTCCATAACTTCTCAAAGTACTAGAGAACTTTGTCTAGTTCTTTTAATATTTTGTTGCTACCAGTGTCAAACTTGAATGGTCCAACATTTATCATTCACAATGCTATGTAGAATTTTATTTATGGTAGGTCGCATTCTATGGCTATGAATTTCAGTTGAATTTTTCACTTTAAAAGAAAAAGTATTTAATTTTCTTCCTTCAAACTATGATCAACAACTTCCATTTCTACTAATGCCGATGGCTTTATATGATGGAAATACTCAGAGAAGGCTTTGTGTCTGTGTGCAATGGATCTTTACACCAGTTGATCTGCCATTTATTTATCACTATTATACAATAATCAATCACAATAACCTTCACCTTATGGAAACCTAGAAGGGACCTTAGAGGTCCTTGCTCTTGGGAGGGAAAACAACAACAACAACATAATACCAGCATCCAGAGTTTCACTCAATGACTCAGGCAAGGATGAAGTATGTTCTGAAGATTAGTGAATCATAGGATTTTCATCCTTATCCACTATAGAGTTTTTTGTTTTTATTTCTAGGTCCTAGAAACCCAAATACAAGTTTGCTCAGATGGTGTGAAGAAATGAGGATGTTTTTTAAAAATGAAATGAGGAAGTTGGGAGAATGGGAGCTGGGCAATCCTTGGCAAAAATTATGAAGCTGATCAAAAGTTGTCTTGGGTCCCTCCCCACCCTAGTCTTCACAGTCCATTCCCTTTTACCTCTACTTGGTGTTCTTGCTCCCATCCACTTTACATCATCCCTTAGGAGAACAGTGCTATATTTTTTTTAAAAAGGGGGGTGGGGAATGGGGGCAACTAGGTGGCGCAGTGGATAGAGCACTGGCCCTGGATTCAGAAGGACCTGAGTTCAAATCCGGCCTCAGACACTTAACACTTACTAGCTGTGTGACCCTGGGCAAGTCACTTAACCCCAATTGCCTTACCAAAAGAAAAAGGGGGGGGGAACAACTCAAAGGAGAGACTTTCTAATAATGATATTCTAGATGTATAACAGTTAATATAGTGCTGTCTTCTCTATGGATGGGTAGGTGAAGGTTGGGGAGAAGGAGAAAACATGGAACTCAAATTTTTTTTTAAATGAATGTTAAAATTCTTTAATTAAAAGAAATAATTCTGGCATTGTAATGTGCCAATAGAGGAGATAATTTTGGGCAGGGAGATCTTCCTAGGGCTCTACATACCACAGAACTGACTTTAACTCTCTTGTCTGTAGGTATTTCCAACCCTAGAGGTGACTGAGAATAGGAAAAAATAACCACTTATCAATAAAGAAAATGGAAGCCAGTGTCTCCAGAACAAGCTGGAAGCACTGGAATTACATTGGAAGCCCCGGACCCAAAAGCAGCAATTTCACAAGGCCAAGAACTTGATGACAACCCAAGCCGGTGATGCCTGGAAATTGAGCTAGAGTACCTCCTTCCTTCTCTTCCTTTTGTCCCTTACCTTCCCCAGCAAATAAACTGCTAGAACTCCAGGCTACTGAGCAATCCATTTCTCTGTGGTTCCCCACGTCGCTCAGAGAAGGACATATGAGAAAGGAGAAAAAGGAAAGCTGACCTAACTTTTCTGTTAAAACTACTAAAAGAAGCCCACATGCACCCATATACTTTTGCTTCCCTAGCAACTTTTCCAGGAAGAAAGGCAATGACAGCCCAGGGAAGACAGATTTACTTTGGTTGGATGAATGACATATCACCTTAAAAGCCATCACACTGTTCCCTTGCTCCCTTTAAAGCAGCAAGAACCCAGTGACACAGAAAACCTGGCCTGGGATCAATGACACAGAAAATCTGGCCCTCTATAGCCCAGATGCAGGAAGTCCATCTCTGGGGATACTTTATTCAGACAGTACAGCTGTCTGAAAAGTGACAGGCAATTCCCTCAAAATGTAATTTCTCATGCTGCCCCATGAAGTAGTTGGGTCTTGGGTCTGATATAAAAGTCTAAAATTCTGTTCTGGCACATAAACTTCAAATATTTTAATTTCTAATATTTCAAAAAGATCCATAATTTCAATGGTGTTAGCACTCTCTCAACCAAGAGCCCCTCTACACCTTAGAAATTTGTTTTTTAGTGGAGCAATGACGGTTAAGTGATTTGCCCAGGGTCACACAGTTAGTAAGTGTCAAGTGTCTGAGATTGGACCTGAACTCAGGTCCTCCTGAATACAGGGCCAGCACCCTATCCACTTTGCCACCTAGCTGCCCCAGGAAATGAGTTTCATGAATTGTTGGTACAAAGAAAAAAAAAATCTGGTGGCAAATTGGAAGAATTTGCTACATTAAAAAAAGCAAACAGGGGCAGCTAGATGACGGAGTGGTTAAAGCACCGGCCCTGGAGTCAAGAGTACCTGAGTTCAAGTCCAGCCTCAGACACTTGACACTTACTAGCTGTGTGACCATGGGCAAGTCACTTAACCCCCATTGCCTTAAAAAAAAAAAAAAAAGCAAACCAAACAACAACAACAAAAAAAAACCTGATGGCCACAATCTGACAATATACCTTAGCTAAGGTTCTCCTCAGATGACAGTCAGTATACGCCAGAGCTTCTTAAACTTTTTCCACTCGCAACCACTTTTCACCTGAGAAATTTTTATGCTACCCCAGGTATATAGGCATATAAAATAGGTATACAAATCAAACATTTACTGCCCAATTTTTCATGACCCCCATGTTCAATTATGTGACCCCATGAGGGATCTCAACCCACAGTTTAAGAAGCTTTGGTATACACCATACAATAATGGCAATTTTAGGCAAATTGGCTCACCTCTTTGGGTCTCAGTTTACCCGTCTGTAAAATGAGGTGGTTGGACTGAATGATTTCTAAGGTGTGTTCCAGCTCAAAATCTGATCCTATGACCTCTTGATTTTGCTTGGCATTCCCAGATGACTGACCAGTCTCACCAGGCTTGTACCTGAAACATTTCCAGTTTGATAGGACCTGGCAGAATTTGGCCTACCCCTCAGAAACCCAGGGACATTTCCACATCATGATGAGGCAAGGAGAAAGACCTTGATGAAGGAAACCTACAAATATGTGTATATATACACACACATACATATACATACATATGTATATTCCTATATGTATGTATTTTTCATACATATGCATATACATATATACATATACATACATTTCAAAGATCATTCCAGTCTTCTCTGCTCAGCAACTAAAACAATCTTGCATTTAACGAAATTCTATATTAGTCCCTGGCAACAAATTATTGTGATAGTACCTAAAGGGTATTTGAGATATGAATAAACTGCCAGTGGTTCCCCTTCCTTTGATCCTGATCCATTCAATTCAATTAATATCTAAGAATGGTCATGGTTCCCACCCCCAAAGAACTTCCTATCTAGTGGGTAGGAAGGGAAGATGGAATAAGATATGCACAGACATAAGTATATTATAGTAAGCAGCATGAGAAATACATAGAAAAGATGGGGGAAGGAGAGATGATCTCTGGCTGGGGGCCTCAGCATGCTTGTTTCCCCAGGAGGTTTTTTATTGGACCTAATGGTCTTATAGCCCATTAGTGAAGGGTGTCAATCTCCTCAAATCAATCCCTCCAAGTATGCTCAGTGGAGTGATTATCAGGGTACTCTTCTTCCTATTGTTATTCCTACCAGCACAACTACCACCACCACCATAACTCCCTCCAGGCAGCCAACTGGCTGGTTTGTGAAATTCCATGATAGAGGGCCATCCTCTTGGCTGAGGACTTTGATCCCTGTCAAAATGGAAACTCTCCAAGAAGAGTTCATACTTTTAAGAGATAAATGAGATGGGCAGCTAGGTGGCGCAGTGGATAAAACACCAGCCCTGGATTCAGGAGGACCTGAGTTCAAATCCAGCCTCAGACACTTGGCATTTAATAGCCGTATGACCCTGGGCAAGTCACTTAACCCTCACTGCCCCACAAAACAAAAAAAAAACCAACAAAACAAAAAAAGAGATAAAGAGATATTTGTAAAGTTCTTAGCATGGTGCCTGGCATATAGTGGTTCATAATAAATGCTTGCTTCCTTCCCTCCCCTCCTTCTTAGTCATTTAACTTCTCCCTCACTCAACTTCCTCCTCTATAGGATGGGAATAATAATAACACCTACCTCCCACTGTTGTTGTGAGGATAAAATAAGATAATGTTTGTAAACCTTAAAGAAGTATATGGGGGGCAGCTAGGTGGCGCAGTGGATAAAGCACTGGCTCTGGATTCAGGAGGACCTGAGTTCAAATCCAGCCTCAGACACTTGACACTTACTAGCTGTGTGACCCTGGGCAAGTCACTTAACCCCCATTGCCCCGCAAAAAAAAAAAAAAAACAACAAACAAAAACAAAAACATACACACACAAAACCCCAAGTATATGAATGCTAGCTATTATTGTTAGTTTATTATTATTATTATTCATGATCATAGTAGAATTGTTCCTGGATCTCATATCACAAGGAGGCTCCTAAAGGGGCTTGGTCAAATGCTCTTTCTGGGGGGAAGAGAGACTCATCAGCAAGCTTGACAGCTACAGGCCAAATTCCAATGACTCAAAGCCAGTGACCATTCTTATCTCCCAGTGTTTCTTAGCTTCAGCTTAGTTGGTTCATTTGATGTGGGCTGAGAAAGGCAAGGGACACATTCTCTCTGACATAAGGCTTTGCTACTTCCACAGTGGTCATCAGGTCTCTTGCCAACCAAGCATTTTGGGACAGAAAATCCAAACCTGGATGCTAGAGGTGAGCTGCTACCATGCAGGGTCAATCTTCAACACTTGAAATCAATAATTTCTGAAATCTCTGCTCAAAGGGTGAAGAAAAAGATAGGAGTGATCAATGCATAGAGATCAATGATTAAAGGGAAGGAAAACACCCTGAAATGAGTGAAAGTGGAAGATAGCAAGACCACACCAAGATAGGAGTATGAGAAGGTGATTGAGCACCCAGGAGAAACCCAGGGCAAGCTGAAGCAGACAGAGATGAAGTAAGCCTTGGAAAACTATACCTCAAATGAACTGTTTCCTTGAAAAAGTTTTCTTCCACTGAAGTCTCAGAATGTTTTTTCCCCTTTTGCCAAGTGAAAAAAAAGCAATAAATAGCTTCCTCTACAGAAGCTGAGCTGGCTCCTTGCTTCAGAAGGGGAAAAAATGCAAAGGCTCAGCGCTGCTCACCTCTGCTGCGAGACAGGGATTCCATCCAGAAACCATTATTACTTCCTGCATACAGTAAATGGCATCCTCTGGATGTCCTAAGGGACTGAGTATATCATACAATTAAGGATGTTATTAAGTGTCCATTAAAATATTTGACAGATGGATGGGTCTGGGCACTAGACCTGAGACTGGTGAATATTTTATCAAGCATGTTTAGTTGAGGCAGAATGGTTACAAACAATGAAGGTGTTTGTTCTAAACAGATGGTTGACACTAAAATAAATTAAAAAGATTTGGAACTATGCCCTCAAAGTGACTAAATCATGCCAGCAATACCATTACTAGGCCTCTACCCCAAAGAGTCTAAGAAGGTGAAAAGGGCCCACATATGCAAAAAGATTTAGAGCTGCTCTTTCTGTACTGGCAAAGACCTGGAAACTAAGGATGTGTCTCTCAAATAGGGGAATATCTAAACAAATTATAGCATATGAATTTGATGTAATAATATTGTACAGATGAGAAATGATGGAAGGATAATTTCAGAGAAACTTGGGAGGAGTTGTATAAACTGATGTAGATTGTCGTGAACAGAAGCAGAACAACTTTACATAGTAACAATAACACCATAAAGACAATGGCTTTGAAAGACTTGGAAACTATGAACACAATGGAATGATCAACCATGATTCCAGAGGATTGGTGATGAAGCACATTACCCACCTGCTGATAGGGAGTAAATGTACTCAAGAAGCAAAATGAGGGGCAGCTAGGTGGATAAAGCACTGGCCCTGGATTCAGGAGGACCTGAGTTCAAATCTGGCCTCAGACACTTGACATTCACTAGCTGTGTAACCCTGGAAAAGTCACTTAACCCTCATTGCCCTACAAAAAAAAAGAAAAAGAAGAAGCAGAATGAGACAGACGTTTCTGAACGTGGCCAATAGGGAATTTGTTTTACTTAACTGTGCATATTTGTTACAAGTCTTCCCCACCTCTCTCCCCAAGGGAGAGGAAATAAGTACTAGTTGATTTTAATGTTTTTTTAATTTAAAATGAATTCTAAGCCTAATGCTTGATGTCTGCAAAAGCATCTGGCAGACAGATTCAGTCAGCCAATAAAAAACATGAAGCCTCTTGCAAACCAGAGGTTCACCTCACCTGGTAGGGATGCTCAGGTGTGTTCCTGCCTAGAGATGGTGATGGTAGGGAAGGAGATTTTTATAGCACCTACTATGTGCCAGACAGGGCAACTAGGTGGTACGGTGGACAGAATGCTTGGTCTGGAATCAGGAAGATTCATCTTCCTGAGTTGAAATCTGGCCTCAGACATTTACTAGCTGTGTGACTCTGGGCAAGTCCCTTAACCCTATTTGCCTCAGTTTCTTCATCTGTAAAACGAGCTGTAGAAGGAAATGGCAAACCACTCCAGTATCTTTGCCAAGAAAACCCCATGAAGGGGTTTTGAAGAGTTGGACACAATTGAAACAACTGAACAACAACATGTGCCAGGCACTATCTAAGTACTTTACCTCAAAATGTAAGGTGGATGAGGTAGGCACTATTATTATCCCCATTTTATAGTTTAGGAAACTGAGGTAAACAGAGATTAAGTAACTTGTCCAAGGGTTATACAACTAGCGAGTGTCTGAGGTGGGATTTCAGCTCAGGTCTTAGTGACGCTGGATCTAACACCCTATCCACTATGTAGTCTGGCTGCCTGCTGGTAGTGGTAGATTCAGTCAGTAAGGCAGAGGGAGGTTATGTCAGTGCATGACTGATATGGAATGGATATGGAGGTTTACTAAGTCTTGGAGGGCATGGAATTCATGTTGATGAGGGTATCAGGGTCTTTGTTCACGTTTTGTTTTCAAAGAGGATCAGTGACATCATGATGTTGGGGTCAGAATACAGTGTGTTTGGCTGTGGCTGATCAGTCCAAGACATCACCCATCATCCACTATTTTACTATTTAACTATCAGGGTCTTCAGTGTCATTAACGATAAGGAGGACAATGAGGGTGGAAAAGGGGAGGAGGGCTAGGAGACAGGCTGTTGAGAGAGGTCTGGAGATACAGTAGACAGCAGAAAAGTTTCGGGGGTCAGGACAGATGCCCTCCGAATTCCCTTCCTTCTCTGTAGTTTATGATTCAAAGAATTGGAGTTCTTCTGAACCCCCTTAGATCCTTACTTGTGCTTCCAAGGAATCAAGAGCCCGTCTTCATGCTCTCAGTCTTTAGTTATTGGAAAATCATGATGGACACAGCAGAGAGCCCTTGGGCAAGTATTCTTTCCTCTCAGTGACTCTGGCAAAGTTGTAAGGCAGGCTAAAGCATGTATAGTTTTCTAATTCCTCCCATATGGTTCTCTTACTCTTTTCATAGCAGGTCTCTCATTTAGTACCATCTTGCTATCTCAAATCAGTCTCCTTGAAGGAAAGAAGGGAGCTAAGAGATGTTGGTGAGGAGTGGGTATGTTCCAAGTATGGAGAAAATCCTATGCAAATAATGGAGATGGAAGATGGCATGAGTATATAATAAAGTTTGAAAAATAGGAGAGTAGGGTATGATAAAGTTTGGAACCTCTGAACACAAAGTAATGATCAACCATGTAAATGTAAAAGTGTCATTAGCCACCATCCTAAGTCAGATCCTCATTACCTAGGCTACTTCAATAACCTCCTCATTAGTCCCCTTGTCTCCAGTTCTCCTGGCTCCAATTTGTCCTTCACACAGCTGCCAAAGTCATATTCCCAAAGCCCAGTGGCTTCTCTTCCCAACTGACTCCAGTGATTTCTATTTCCTTTTTTTTTTCTTTTCTTGGTGAGGCAATTGGGATTAAATGACTTGCCCAGGGTCACACAGCTAGTAAGTGTCAAGTGTCTGAGGCCAGATTTAAACTCAGGTCCTCCTGAATCCAGAGCCGGTGCTCTATCCACTGTGCCACCTAGCTGCCCCGGTTTCTATTTCTTTTAGGATCAAATATGAATTCTCTCTTATTAAAGTCGTTCACAACCTGGTCTTCACCCATCTTTCTGGGTTTATTATCATTACTCCCCATGAATTCTTCAGTGCAACCAAATTGGTTTTCTTTCTGTTCCTTACACATTACCTTCCATCTTCTCTGTCTGCTTTTGCCTATGCTCTCCCCCAACTCGAACATTTCTACTCCTCACTACCATATCTTACATCCTTAGTTGCCTTCGAAACTTAGCTCAAGCAAGCACTACCTCCTAAATGAAATCTTTCCTCAGTCACCCAGCTAGCCTAGCCTAAAAATTACCTAAAATAGTTCTTTTATATACATCTCTCCCGCTATAGAATGTTTACGTACTCCTTAAGGGCAAAAACCTTCATTTTTGACTTTGTATTTCCAATGGCTAGCACATGATATGAATTAAGAAGTGCTTGTTAATAGATATTCATTCCACCTCCTCTCACCCCACCCCCAACAAAAGCTACTTTTAGGAAAAGATCTGATAAGTTCATTCACGATGAATTACAAATAAATGTGAAACTTGATGTGTTATCTCTTCCATGGATAGTTGTATTTTTTTTTAAGTTTCTTGAGCTGTTGAGTCTCCTATGGTAGGATTTTCAACATAAATAAATTGATCTTGGGGGAGTGAGGAGAGGGCTTTTCCTGAGTCCAAACCCTGTAGGTGACCCTGGCTTTCACTTCTAGATTTGTTTGAAAGATAGAAGGTCATCTTAAGCACCAGATACTTCAGCTAGATCATTTATACCCTCCTCAATAAGAGGCCAGACTAGGTACATGAATCTCTCTCTGAGGTACTCTTTATTTTGCCTTTGGAGTGCATAGAGGGCATGGTTCCTGACCTTTAAATGATTACAAACTGTGCCTGATCCAGTAGCAGGCCACCAGGGTCTCAGTAGTAGAGAGATACTTAATGAATTTCTTAAATATTTTAAAGTGTGAGTGAACCTTCATCTAACACCAGACCTATAATTCAAGACTGAAAAGGGAAAAACGATTCCCCCAAATTCCCAAATCCAAAATTTTACTCAACCTTTCACCTGTCCTGTCCTTAATAAAATCAGAGAGCTTAATGACTCTGGACATCCCCATTTTTCCATTAACAGGAGAGGATCATTTTGTGACCCTACAGACATAACATCTATGAGTTATGTGTCTTTACACCCTCCCTCAAGCTTCAGTTGACTATACGGGAGTCTGAATAGCAATAACAACAATAGACTTTCCCATTTTACCTATGAGGAAACTTGGGTTCAGGGCCAATAAGTGACTACCTTGGGATGGCAAAGCAAATACAGGTTCGGCAATACAAGTTCTATGCAGCAAGCTCTGCGTGTGTGTGTGTGTGTGTGTGTGTTGTTCATTTTAAATTTCTATTCGTTTACAAGGTCTCACAGACTGATTCATGTCAAGAGAATTTCTGCTTTGTGGACCAATGAGAATCTATTGTGTCGAGTTTATGAGAAATGAAAACTACTAAATCTTAACCATGTCTCAGGACTAACTTGTCTCCTCCACAAAGTTGTCCCAAGTAATTTCTTTCTTTTTTTTTTTTTGAAAGTGAAATTAAAATTTATTGATTGGTCATGTGACTAATTCAGGACAAGTAATTAAACAGCAAGATGCATTCTGTAGTTACTCCTCAAGACTGGGGTTCAGGTGCCTCTTCATATTTGGGGTCTTCAAATTTGAATGTTGGAAATGTATTCATGTCTACTTTACCATACATCTGCTTAAGCTTGAACAGTTAGTTCTCTGTCCAGATCTTGTTGATATTCTGGACCTATATCAACAGGTTGGTGGCCTGTCTCTTGGATTTATATTCTCTAATCTTGTCTACAAAGAATTTTTGAACAGGATCAAGTTGCTTGTTAAATGCAACAGTCGTAATACCAATGTTCCTTTGAAAATATACTGAAGTTGTGGACTGAACAAGAGATAAAAACCTGGAAAGCCTTTTAAGAGCCATGGTGATCCTGGCCACTTGCAACTCGGTCTTGTCCAAAGTAATTTCAACCCAGAGTGCACCCTGCCTTCCTCCTCTCAAATCATATAGGCCTTGCTGGCTAGAGCACTCATTTTGACACTAGATCACATGCTGCTTTGTACTGCAGGTTTAGTTTCCATCCTCGCTGAGGGAGGGCAGATATCAGTATCACCTAGGTGCTAATTCTTGTCCTTGCTTGAACAATGACTCCTCTATGTTGCCCTATCACTATGATCTGTAGTTCTTAACCATTTCAAGAATAAAGATGCTTATTTGGAACTATGCCTAAAGGGCTATAGAACTGTGCATACCCTTTGCAATACCACTGCTAGGTTTATATCCCAAAGACATCCCCCCAAAAAGAAAAAGACCTATTTGGACAATATTTATAGCAGCTTTTTTTGGGATGACCAAGAATTGGAAATCAAAGGATGCCCATTAATTGGGGAATGGCTAAACAAGCCCTGGTATATTATAGTGTTGGAATATTATTGTGCTATAAGAAATGATAAGCAGAATGATTTCAGAAAGATATGAAAAGATTTGTATGAACTGATGTATAGTGAAGAGAGCAGAACCAAGAGAACGTTGTGCACAGAGATAGCAATATTGTTTGATGAAGAACTGTGAAAGACTTAACTATTCTCAAAAATACGAGTCAAGACAATCCCAAAGGACTATTGATGAAATATACTATCCACCTTCAAAGAAAGAACTGATATTGACAGAACACAGACTGAAGCATGCTATTTTTCACTTTCATTTTTTTCTTTTATTCAACTTTTCTTGTACAAAATGACTAATATGGTAATATTTTACATAATTGTACATGTATAACCCATATCTGATTGCTTACCGCCTCAGGGAGGGAGAAAGAGAGGGAAGGAAGGAGGGATAAAAACTGGAACTCAAAACTATAAATAAAAATGTTTATTACTTTAAAAAGTATAAAGATGCTTTTGTAACATTAAAAAAATCTCAGAACCCCATAGATTTGCATTGAGAAAATGCTTTTAAGTTAATTTCCATTTTATTTCAATATTGACTACATACATTTGCAAAAAGAATCTATTGTGCATATTGTGGTGATACTAAAGGCTAAAATTACAAAGTACAGTATACATTTGGATTTGGGAACCTCTTGCAATAGCTCTCTCCCCTTCCCTATATCCCTTGGGAATTGACCTTTCCAATTATCCAATCAGAAACCCAATCATCTCCCTCTTTATTCAGAAGGCTCTTCATTCAGAATCTCATTTCACTCTGTAAGAAGTTTCCTTCCATTTTCCCTATTAAGGGAGCTAGAGAGCATAATAGATAGAACACTGGGCCTGGAGACAAGAAGATCTACATTCATATCAAGCCTCAGACCGTTATTAGCTGTGTGACCCTAAGCAAATCACTTAACCTATGTTTGCCTCCATTTTCTCCTTTTTAAAATGGGGATAATAATAACACCTACCTCTCAGTAAATAGTAGGTGCTATATAAATGCTTATTCTCTTCCAAATAAAATGATGTTTGACACTTAATAAATACTCTTTTTTTTTTTCGTTCCCTATGTTTTATCAGAGATGGGAAGGATAAGAAAAATGGAAAGGGGAGAGGTTTTCCCTTTTTCAGACAGTTGTGACTGGGCAATTTACTAAATCATCCTAGTTCATTCTCGTTGGTGGTGATGGTTTTTTAAACAATCAAATCAATGAAATGCTGTTCTTACCTCTTTGTTTACTCATCTCTGTGTAACTCACTCACTAGCAAAGAAGGTTGGAGTTAAATCACCTGCTTCCTCTTTCAGTTCTGTCACTCACTAGCGGTGTGACTTTGGACAAGTCATTTATTTCTCTTCTCTTGGCCCCTTTCGGGCTCTACCATTCTATAATTCTATGCTTCATCTCTACTTTCATACACAATCACACTACCATCAGCTTCTTGTCAACTTTTTTTTTTTGCACAAATCAACTTTAATAGATTATTTTGTATTTATAGTGAGCCATTCTCCAAGAAGCTCAAATGTTTTACAGACATTATATCTAATTAATTCCCACAATAACCCTGTGAGGTAGGTAAACAGGAATTAAGTATTGCTCCCATTTTACAGATAGGGAGAGTGAAGCACAGAGAGGTTAAGTGACTTGCCCAAGGTCACACAGTTAATTTACTGAAGAGCAGGATTTTTGTCAACAAGTTCACATGCATATAGGCTAGTAAAAGACACACAAACCTGAGAGCCAAGAGAAAGGTTTTTGACCAGCTATGCCATGTAAGAAAGATAATGGGGTTTGGAGGGACCCAGAGGCCCCCCACTCGAGGGAGCCTAGCCTGACCTCTTTTAAGGCCAGCCCAGAGTCAGTAAAGTTGGAGCTCAGACTCTGAATTGAATTGACTCTGAATAGAGACAATAGAGATTAGAACCACACCTACCTAAAAGCTTTGCCCTCAGAGGGTCTGTCTTTCATAGACCCTGGGCAGCAGGGTCATTTTGATATGGACCACCCTCAGGTCATGCCAATCAATGGACTTGAATGTTACTGGCCAATTAGCTTGGGTCAAGGTGCAGTGACCTGCCTCTACCTGAGAGGATTAAATTCTTGGGGAAAGGGAGGTGGCTCTCTCTTTCTCTCTTGGCCTGGTATGCTGGAGGGGGCAGCCATGCATCCTACTTGGGTCTCCTCTCTATCCTAGGTAATGTAGGGCTTCTGAACTTTCAGAGCCATGTACTCTCTCTTTTACTAACATTTTATATGATTTAATAAATGCTTAATACCAAAGACTGGTGCTATAGCCTCTAATTTATAAGTAGCAATATTTTAGTAACCCCAACTAAGTTCCCTATAACTTAGGACAGAGATAGGCACCCCAAAAATATTTCAAACAACATACCACTAACCAGTAATGTAACCTTGGAAAAGACATAGAAACCAACCTAGGTCTCTGTCCTCTTCTGAAAATTGGGGATGACAATGGCTGTCTCCATTTCCCTTAGGGGTGATTGTTGGGAGGTTAAAATGAAGTCAAGTGTGAAAATATTGTGCAAAACTAAAAGCACTCGAGTACCCATTCAATCTCGAAGGTCCAATCGTGGAAAAATCACTAGATTTGAAATGAGACACTTGAATTTGAAACCCAATCTAATACTTAATAGCTATCAATAAGATCAAGTGAAATAACACGGAAAGTGCTTTGAAAACTTTAATGTACCATATACAAATGCTATTAAAATGCTATATGAGGCATTATTATTGTTATTGCTATTATTGTTGTTATTATTATTATTATTTCCCTATGGCATCAACAAGTCAACTCACTGGTCTGAGCTGCCCATGCTTTATCTACAGAATAGATATAACTGCAGTACTTTCCTCACAGGACTACTGCAAGGATCAAATAAGATGATGTATAAAAAGTGCTTTGATAATCTTAAAGTGTTATTCAATTGTCATCATCACCACCTATAAAATGAAAAGGTTGGACTAGATAACTTTTGAATGTCCCTCCTACCTCCAACTTTTATGATCTTACGATTGTTAGACATCATCTCATCCAACTCATTTATTTTTAGTGATAAGGAAACTGAGTCCCTGAAAGGTGAGATGCATTGCCCCAAAATGCAGAGAGCTATTGACAATCTTGGGTCAGAACTCATATCCCATGAATTCCGGTCTCCTGCTCTATTTAGACTATACATCCTTAGGGAAAGCATAGTCCAAGTGTATATTTTTATTATCTCATGAATTGAATCACTTTCGTCATTCTTTATGTAATTTTAAAAAATGTTATTGAACCGACATCACAGAGTCATTCTGTTTTAGGGAATTATCCAATTAGTCAGAGATATACATTGGACAATATTAATTCTGCAGTTAGTTGTCTTTTTTTTTTTAAGTGAGGCAATCGGGGTTAAGTGACTTGCCCAGGGTCACACAGTTAGTAAGTGTTAAGTGTCTGAGGCCGGATTTGAACTCAGGTACTCCTGACTCCAGGCTGGTGCTCTATCCACGGTGCCACCTAGCTGCCCCTGTTCTTTTTTTTAAGACAACAAAAAAGGAAAAAAAAATGAATGCTTGTGTCCGAAGACAATGGTGCCAACAGGATTTGAAATTAAATGAAATGCAATAGAAGAGTTAGTATGAGGACAGGACTGAAGCAGGCTGGGTCACATAGATGAAGCATTAGATGAAATTGTAACATTGTCCACTGGAGAAAAAGGTCAATGCAGGAAGCTATATATGTGGATTGGTAAATCTCAGTCAATATTATCATTGAAATGAAAAATATATTTGGATACTGCCACCAGACACAAGCTCTTGTTTTCATTTCTGCAATTCCTGGCTTAAGTTCATTCTCCTCCCTCCAATCCCCCAAAAGCCCTCAGCAATAAGCTAAAAAAATATGGGGAGCTTAGGGAAGAGAAGTGATTAATAAATTCCAGAAGAATTTCATCCTACCACCAAAAAACTACTGTATTTGTTAACAGTTAAATGGAAAGAGAAAACTGAAATTAGATGGTAATTTAAAACAATGCTGAATCTTAATTTTGTAAATTGCAAATCAAGAGGAGAAGATATTTGTGACCTAAAAATATTCCTGCATCTATTTAACACAAACATGGCCTTTTTCTATTTCCATGGAAATGAAGGTCAAATCAACTCTCAGTCCATTCAGTATCTATTGGAGAAAAATCCAAACAGGAAAAGGAATGATCAGAAGTCAGCATAATCACCCCTCTCCCACATTGGACTTTGAACTTATTCAGCTTTTCTGGTTTATGAAGAAGCACCAAGGAGGGTCAAGTTTCACTATTCTAGAACTACCATTTATGCCTTCACCTAAAAAAAGAATGGGACATTGGAGTCAAATATTAAATACAATATTAGCAAACAGTCTGTAGCAACATATTGAAAATATTATGCACCATAACTAGGTTGGCTTTCTACCAAGGTTCATTTAATATGAAGAAAACTGTAACCTTAATAGGCCATATAAGTAACAAGGAAAATAACATGATTGTATCAACACATGCCAAGAACTCTTTTAAGGAATAAATGAACTCTGCCTTAATGTGATACTCTAAGACCAAAAGTTGGTACTACCTGTAAAGGAGAAACACTGGAGGCCTATCCAATAATATTAGGAGTAAAGCAAGGATATCAATGATCGTAACTATTATTTGATATAGTTCCAGAAATGCTGGCTGTAGCAATAAGTCAAGGAAAAGAAACTGAGGAATAAGCAGGGATAAAGAAGGAAAAAAGATCACTTTTTACAGATGATACGATGCTTATGATTTACCACCATGCTTCAGCTGTCTTCCCCTGTCTCTGTAGACCAACCTCCTTTCCCATTAGTGAGTTCTTCCCAGAACCTCTATTTCGAGGAAGGGTTCAGAATAGTCATGCTTTACTGGCTAGACTTTGCCACATCTAGGTGGTTACCTTTCTTTCCCCTTCACTATTTGACATAAACTATTTGGAAAACAGTGGTGTGAGAATGTAGGCATATACCAACATCTTCACACTGTATACTAAAATACGCTCCAAAAAATATGTGACCTAGCTCTAAATAGTCATAATATAAACAAGTTAGAGGAGCAAGGAAAGAGATAACTTTCACAGCTATAGAGAGTAGAAGAGTCCTTGAGCAATGAAGAAATTCAGAGGATCACAAGAATAAAAATGGACGATTTTAATTACAATAAAATGTAAAAGCCTTTGCACAAATAAGACTCATGAAATCACAACTGGATAGGAAAGTTAATTGGGAAAAAATTCTTGGAGTAAAATTTTCTGACAAAGATGCGATACCCAAGATACATAGGGAATTGATACAAGTGTAAGAGTAAAAACCAATCTTCAATAGATAAAAGGTAAAAGAATTTAAACAGGATCCTGAAAAGGGTCTCAAAAGAAGAAATTATTATGCAGTGGTGCAATGAAAAAGAAAGAAAATAGTCAAGGAAATCTTTTTTTTTTAAATAATACGTAAGAGCAAAAACAAGTTCAGAATGAGACACAGAAAAGGTATTCTTAGTATTACCATGTTAAATTTGGCATATACTTAAAGATAAACTGTATATTACAAGCATAGTTTCATATACAATCCTCTTTTTTTCTGCCCTTTTTCATATATGGAAATGTTTATGTTTGTTGATAATGATTACATTCACAATAGCAAATGAATAAATAAATGCATTGTGTTTGTGTGTGTAATGAGGCAAAAGCTGCTGTGACCTAAAGAAGTTAGCTTCAACCCCAGACACCCCAAATCTCTTGATCCTATGGGAAGAATATCTGCATCATCCCTGGGCAACAGCTCTCTTCTGTCTTTGGATAAGCCAGTCAGTGGTCACGTTTGTCCCCTGTCCTAATAATAAAGTGGCCTTTTTCTGAGCCCCACCTCTTTCCTATTTGTTCCTGATACAGTACACTAAATGCAAGGTAAAGGAAAACAGAAAAGGCGGGTGGGCCAATATTGGAGAGAGAGAGAGAGAGGGCTCTTGATCATCCATTTCATTCCCTAGCACCAAATCAAGTCCAAAACTACCTTTACCTTGACATTCAGTGACTTCTGAAATCTCACCCTACCCTACACCAGTTCCCAAACTAAGCCCTATAATTCCTGTAGGTCAATCTTCTCACTCTCCCCTCCAATGTGCCATGCTCATTCTTTCTTCTGAATGTGCATCCCTCAAAAGAACAGCTTTCCTTGGAGAGAGATTAGCACAGAAAAGGCACACACAAAACTATGGTCAGTGATTTTATTCTCCAGGCTCCTGGCTCTTCAGTATACCTAGTATATATAACTACAGTCCTACTTCACCAACATTCTAAGGAGATCCTGACCTTTTCCAGGTTGGGAAACAACTGAAATACAGGACAAGGAAAAGGGCCCATCTGTGCTACTTCAACTTTATTACACACACACACACACACACACACACACACACACACACACACACACACACACACACACCCCTTCCAATACCTCTGACACATTTCTTCTATCCTTTGACTAGCAAATCCATGGGCACCACTGGTATGGACACCCAATTTAGTAGAAGGCATCATGCAACCCTTGTATGTCAATAGATGCTCATAGGGAGTTTCTGTGGCCAAAAAAAACTTTTCACTTGCTGGCCAACTTCTGGTGATATGCCTTCCTGAAGTGAGCTAGATTAGTCTTCTGTTGACAGACTTGCACTGTCTACTCCTGAACCTATTCATGGAGTCTTTCCAGCTTAATAGAACATATCAATCTGTGAGTTGCATTGGCATTGTCTCAATCAATCAACAAGCATTTCTTAAGAGCCTAGCATGTGCCAGGTACTGTGGTAGGTGCCAGGGACATAAATACAATTAATGAAACAATCCTTTCTCACCAAGAGCTTACAAGCTTACATTCTAATAGGAATGACAACAAATACATATGTAAGGATATCCAGAACAAATATGAAGAGAATAAATGCAAATAAATACAAAGTAGTTGAATAGACGGTGTCTTAAGAGGAAAGGATCACGGGGTGGCTAGGTGGCACAGTGGATAAAGCACTGGCTCTGGATTCAGGAGTACCTGAGTTCAAATCTGGCCTCAGACACTTGACACTTACTAGCTGTGTGACCCTGGGTAAGTCACTTAACCCCCATTGCCCTGTTTAAAAAAAAAAGAGGAAAGCATCAGGGAAGGTTTCATGTAGAAAGTGGCTTTTAAATTGAGTCTTAAAGTAAGAGAGATTCTATGAAGCATGGTATGGGGGGGTATTCAATAGACACACTTATGTACAGATCCTTATGAAGGCTATGGCCCCACCCATTAATACAAACCCCTCATGTTCTCTTCCCCCTTTCAAAATCATACGAAGTTATCAATTACTCATGAAAGCTTAAATAGTTCCTCAGAATGATAATGCTCTAATGTTAGAATCCAAACATTGAGAAGGAGTTTAGTGCTATGATTTTGAGAGTCAGCAGGGACATTAGAGCAGTAGTGTCAAACTGAGATAGAAATGACGGCTACCACATTATATACAAGGATCCCTGTGGGCTGCATATTGACTCAGAAAACCCCATATTAGCATTATCCATGTTTTATTACATTTTTACTTATTTGGTTAAATATTTACCAATTCCATCTTAATCTCGAACAGCAGCTCTGCAGAATTATGGGCCACGTGTTGTATGTGTTGAATGAATAAAAGAACCCACTAGATGGTGCAGTAGACAAGAATGCCAGACCTTAAATCAGGAAGACTCATCTTCCTGAGTTCAAATGTGACCTCAGACACTTACTACCTGTGTGACCCTGGGTAAGCCATTTAACCTTGTTTACTACAGTTTCCTCATCTGTGAAATGAGCTGGAGAAGGAAATGGCAAGTCATTCCAATATCTTTGCCAAGAAAACCCCAAATGGGGTCACAAAGAGTCTGACATGACTGAAACTGTAGTAGCAGCCTGGTAGACCTGGGCCCAGTTAGGGATACTCTGGCTGTGAGGACACTCTGACTATGAGAAATAATACGGTTGATCAGCTTGCTGGGGTTAGTTTCCTTGGAAAGACAAAGTAGTTAACTAACCAGGTAGTGGTTAGTCAAACAGATAACAAAGCAGACATGTCAGGGACACCCAGAAAGCTGGGCACCTTGAAATTTATAGCATGAGCTTAGTTGGGAGTCAGTCATGTGATTAGGACCAAGTAGTGACAATAATCTCAATTCAGAAATTGGAATTTTTATTATTCTTGTATCCAACTCCCCAAATAGCTAGCATTATCATTCCTCAAACAGCTGTAACTTTTCAGTCCTAAGTCTCTCCCCACACCCCCTTCTCTTTTCTATAAAATTATTACCTTCTCCTTTGTTCCTGGGAGCAACATGCCATAAATCTGTTCCTCCCCAGGAGTTGAAGTTTAGACTTCTCCTGGCCATACCTCTGTGTGCCGAATAATAAAAACTTTTATTTAAATTTTGATTGAATCATGTGTGCGAGTAATTCTTTTAAAGAGGAATATTTTCAGACTCAGTTTCGAAGTGACAAAACAATTGAACAATGACAAAGAAGCCCAATAAATTTTTCATGAGAACTGTCTCTGTCTAACATTTTAAAGACATTTTTGTTTGATTTAGGTCATAAAATGATAGATCTAGAACTTTAGAGTCCCTGATGTCCACAGATGAGGAAACTGGGACCCAAGAAATTTTAGCAGCTCGCTCAAAGTCATATATCAACCAAGAATGTAAATTTTGAATCCAGATCCTCTGACACCAGGGCCAGGGTTCCTTTTACTATGCCTTGAGAAAATGGGACTCAGAAATTAAGTGATTTACCCAGAGTCATACAGCTGATAAGAGTGAGAAGTGAGAGCCAAACCCAGACATTCTTTGACTCCAAGTGTCTACACTTTATCCACTCCTGAAAAGGAGGGAGACATCTTTTGGACATAGCGTTTCCCCAGCAGAAGAGGCATGAATCCAATGATGTGCTGGTAAATATGTAACAATGGGGGGGGGGGAAGGGAGAGATATGCATAAAAGATACACTTTTAAATTTAATTTTCATTCTAAATATTTTCTCCCTCCCTGTCCTTACATATAGACCAGCGGTATGAAACTCAAATAGAAACTGGACCACTAAACTGTATGTAAAGATCCCTGCAGTAGCATATTGGCTTATGCAAGAAAATAATTATTCATAATGGGTTTTGGGGAAGACCCAGTGATCCTAACCCCACTCAGAAACTCTGGCTGGTTTCTCAGAGCCAGCCCCAAAGGTATACTAGCGATCAGATTAACTCAGTTAGACAATAGAAACCACACAAGAAAGCCTTTGCCCTCAGAGCAAAGGTCAGCCCTAGAGCTCAGCCCAGTACTGCTCATTTTGGTATGGACCACCTTCAGGTCCCGTCAACCAATAGAATTGAATGATGCTAGCCAACTAGGCTTTTTTGGTTTTTTGCTTGTTTTTTTGTGGGGCAATGGGGGTTAAGTGACTTGCCCAGGGTCACACAGCTAGTAAGTGTTAAGTGTCTGAGACCAGATTTGAACTCAGGTCCTCCTGAATCCAGGGCTGGTGCTCTATATTTCTTTTTTTTTTAATTTCTTTTTTTAGTGAGGCAATTGGGATTAAGTGACTTGCCCAGGGTCACACAGCTAGTAAGTGTTAAGAGTCTAAGGCCGGTACTAGCTGTGTGACCCTGGGCAAGTCACTTAACCCCAATTGCCTCACTAAAAAAAAAAAAAAAGTCTGAGGCCGGGGGGCAGCTAGGTGGCACAGTGGATAGAGCACTGGACCTGGAGTCGGGAGGACTTGAGTTCAAATCTGGCCTCCGACACTTAACACTAGCTGTGTGACCCTGGGCAAGTCACTTAACCCCAATTGCCTCACCAAAAAAAAAAAAAAAAGAGTCTGAGGCCGGATTTGAACTCAGGTACTCCTGACTCCAGGGCCTGTGCTCTATCCACTGTGCCACCTAGCTGCCCCTGCCAATTAGTTTTGAACAGTGTGTAAGGGCTGCCTCTTGTGGGGTCCACAAAGAGCTTTCACTCTGGCTGGGCTACTGAAGGAGGCAGCTGCATCCCCCCTCCTCTTCTCTCTCTAGCTCTAGGTAATGTAGGACCTCTGAAATCTGGAGCCATGGGCTCTATCTCTATGATGCTGGGGGTTTTCGGCTTGTGTTAAATGCAGTCAACTCTTTACTAACATTTAATATGATTTAATAATAAATGCTTGCTGCCAAAACTGTTGCAGTACCCTCTAATTTATAAGTAGCAATACATTAGAAACCCCAGCTAAGTTCCCCAATAACTTAGAACAGAGACAGGCTTCCCCCCATATTTCAACCGACACACTTATCAACATAATGTGTTCTATTCTTATTTATTTCATTAAATATTTCCCAATTGTATTTTAAACTGATTCAGGCCTCACTCTGGAGTGTTGCTAGCTGCCTATTGGATACCTCTGGTCCAGACAATTAACAATAAGATAGATCAGGCCCTAGTTTGTAGTGTTTGCTGATTTTCAAGGCATAAATGTTCACACTAAAAATTTAACTATGGCAATTTAATTTAACTAGCTGGCTCTAGCACACCCTTGTATGGACACCTTACTTGCAGTAGTTTATATATAGCCAAGAGGCCTTGACAGAGGAGGACTCCTTCTGGTTGGTACAAAATAAGGGATACAAACCTAGAAGGGACTCGTGAAATCATCTAAGCCCCAAAAAGTCATCTATCAGACAATGTACCACCGACATTTGGATGCAGATTCCAAATTCACTATTCCTTCTACCACACCATGCTGCCTCTCCACTCAAACTTAAGACAATTTAAGCAGGTAGATATGAAACTATATTCCAAGAGGTAGCTACAGACAACCTGTGAGGTTTTTTTGGTGAGGCAATTGGGGTTAAGTGACTTACCCAGGGTCACACAGCTAGTAAGTGTTAAGTGTCGGAGGCCAGATTTGAAAACAGGTCCTCCTGACTCCAGGGCCAGTGCTCTATCCACTGCACCACCTAGCTGTCCCCATAGATTGTTAATACCATCACATCTAAGTTAAGAATAGGACAGAATTCCAGAACTCATATGTCTGTTAGTTAATGTTAACCCTAAGAAAGGCACTGTCTCAGTGCTCATTCCCCAAAAACACAGTTCCAGGGTGCAGTGGATGAGTAGATGCAACTGGTTTCCTTTCTCCTACAGACATCTTAAATGAAGTCATAAATCACCAACGTGCTGTAAATATTAGTCCCCTAAACTGTGTGGCTCTGACTTTGGATCTTTTAGGTCCTCCCCAGTTATAGACATGAGAAAAGGGCAAATCAGGCACAGACCTGTGCCTGGGTTTTGGGGGAGACCCAGTGATCCTAACCCCACTCAGAAACTCTGGCTGGTTTCTCAGAGCCAGCCCCAAAGGTATACTAGCGATCAGATTAACTCAGTTAGACAATAGAAACCACACAAGAAAGCCTTTGCCCTCAGAGCAAAGGTCAGCCCTAGAGCTCAGCCCAGTACTGCTCATTTTGGTATGGACCACCCTCAGGTCCCATCAACCAATAGAATCGAATGATGCTAGCCAACTAGGTTTTTTGGTTTTTTTGCTTGTTTTTTTGTGGGGCAATGGGGGTTAAGTGACTTGCCCAGGGTCACACAGATAGTAAGTGTTAAGTGTCTGAGGCTGGATCAGAGGCAATCCCAACTCATTCAGGGCAGTTGGCAGTCCAGACCTCCCCAGATTCTCCAGACTAAGACCTTCACTTTCTTTTGTTTGTTTGTTTTTTTTAAGTGAGGCAATTAGGGTTAAGTGACTTGCCCAGGGTCACACAGCTAGTAAGTGTTAAGAGTCTGAGGCCGGATTTGAACTCAGGTACTCCTGAATCCAGGGCCAGTGCTTTATCCACTGCGCCACCTAGCCGCCCCAAGACCTTCACTTTCTAGTCCAAATTCATCTTTCATGCAAACTCCTCTTTTTAGAGGCTTTCAGGATCACTTAATTTGTAGATCTTGGATTTAAGTTCTTAATCTGTTCCTCTTTGCCCCTGTCCCTTTGCATGCCTTGCAATTTTTACCTGGACAAGCCATAGGCAAGGAGAGGTCAGGTTGATCTCTTCCTATTTATCATATTCTGGGCAAACCAGAGGTCCTTGAGGCCATGATGAATATAACATCATAAAATTTCTCCCAGAATCCTTTATTTCAACTTCAAGCACTTATTAAAAACAATAGCTATTCAGAACTAGGCTGATGATGATCTGGGACAATATAGTCCTAAACTATCCTTCTCATGACAAGTTATTGGGTTTTTAAAAAATCTAATTAAAATTTTGCAATACAATGCTCTGTTCTCAAATTTTCCTATGGCACGTTGTATTTTTTCCTATTTGTATCATACTTAACCCATGTCCATGGAGCATCTCTTTCCCTTACCCCATCCCCAAATCTAGTGGCAAATAGTCTCCTTGAGGACCAGGACTACATTATGTCATTTTTTTATATTCAAGTACCCAATGCTTAGCAGTGTGCCTTGTACATATGTTATAGATATCTAATGAATTAATGGAGAAAAATAAATGGGAGTGGGTCCTTGGGTAATTGTCACTTTTAAAATTTATGTTAAGCAACCTGTGGTCCAAAAATCTTCTGGAGGAATTTATAAATCTGGTTGGAAAATAAAAACATTAGAATTAAAATAATAAAAAAACCATAAAAATGAAGCATGAAATTCATCATCATTTATTTAAAGATAATAAAGCTCTATCTTCCCTCTTCTTGTCCATTCCCACTGACCCTCTACTCCTCAAGCCAAACTCTCATCTCTAACTCACAGAAGGAAAAAAATTAAAAACTTGGAGGAGTTTCTGGAAGTCATCTGTCTAGTCCAACCCATGCCAGTACTGGCACTTGACTTTAAAACATCCCCAGTCAATGACCATGCAGTCTTTATTTGAAGACCTCTAGTGAATATGACCCTCCCAGGGGCATCCCATTTGGACAGCTCCAGTTCTTAGGAAGCTTTTCCTTACATGATACTGAAATTATCTTCCATTCATTGTTGCTATTTCTGCCCTTTGGGGCCAAGCAGAAAAAAAAAATTAAATTCTTCTTCCATATTATGGCCTATTTGATACTCCATGTGGTATTTTGCACAGAGTAGGTGCTTAGAAAGTGTTTGTTGAATTGAAGACAGCTATTCCCCACTAAATCTTTTCTTCTTCAAGCTAAATAAACACCCTTAGTTTCTTCAAGTAAAGTCCTCAAAGTCCTCATTGGTTTTCTGTGGATGCTCTTTCAGTTTAACATCCTTCTTAAAATGGGAGTGAACACATTAGCTTACAATGGAGTAACAAGGGCAAGACATGTCTAAACATTATGCCTTTTTTCTTATTTTTTTAAGTAAGATTCAACATTTACTAAGCACCTTTAGTGTGAAAGGCTGGGCATCATACCAAGATACAAAGACTATGTTTCTTTCAATGTGAAGTCTGCCTTAGGCTTTTTTAGTTGCCATACTGCTCTGATGATGCATAATTTTTTTTTTTGTTCTCTAAAATTTCCCTTCTCTCTCCCTCTCTAAATCACATCACACCCCATCACCAGATTAAAAATTCTAAAACTCTATTTACATCTTTCTTCTGTTTAACTTTCCAAGAAATCTAGAACCAATCTAACCTTCAATGTGGCTTTCCATTCTATTCCCTGATGATAATATGCTATGAGCCTGGACAAACCTCAGACCTCTTCTCTAAATCTTTCCGGGCTAGATCAGATACCATATGCTCCACGAAGCCTTGACTCAACTATGCTAGCCTTAGTTGATTATCCTCTCTTAATTTCTATGGTGCACAATTAAGCTCATAGTTACTTAAATATGTCTGCTATTATTTTCTAATCATTTTAAATGTATAAAACACCCCCAATTAATTTGGAAACTCCTTTAAGGTGGGATTATTTTCTGTTTACTCCTGTCACCCTACCATACAGTAGAAACCTAATAAAATGCTTAATAGTGATATTGCTCTGCATTTCAAAGGACTTCCATATCTTTCTGGCTTCCTTAGCCTCCTTCAAGTCAGAACTAAAATCCCAGCATTTATAGGAGGTCTTCCCTAATCCCTCTTAATTCTGGTGCCTTTCCTTTGTCTATTATTTCCAGTTTTTCCTATACGTAGCTTGTTTTGTACAAATTCATTTACACATTGCCTAGTATATTAAACTGTGAAGTCCTTGATAGTAGAAATTGTCTTTTACATTTCTTTGTATCCCTGGCACTTAGGATACATAGTACCTGACACATAGGGGGCAACTTAAATGTTTGACTGATTGAATGACATAGTTTCCTTTTAAGGAAAAGCATTTCAATCTTGTTTGGGGATAATATTATTCTCATTGCATCAAGTCCTGGAATACTTTGGTTTTATCTGAGATTCCTAGCTATTCAAAAGGAATCTCCACAGCACAGCAATCACCTAGGAGAAAGCCATTGGACATAGAACACTTGTATTGTCCAGATTATAGCATGCAATCAGATAGGCAGCCCATTGACTTAGTCTGTCAGGACATATATCTTGGACAGACACTGCATATGAACAATGAGCTGGACCCAGAAGCTAGGGGATTTGGAAATTGCACAGTGCTTCTAATGATCCCATGGGCTCCTTGATTGAAAAGCCCCATTTTCAACAATATTCCTCTGGTGATACAACATAGCTATTAATCATGGAATATCATGATCTCTTGTGAATCAATTTCAGGTGATTCAATGGATGATGGCGAAATATCCACTGGATGTCAGTAGGCCTGAGCACATTAGCATGTAAGAAGTAGATAAAAAGGCATCAAGGACATGCATGACCAGTCAAGTAGGTGATCTGGACAAAGGCTAACCGATGAACAGCCTGAGTATCTCGCACTGGTATTGATGAAATATTAAGAGATGTAGAAGGGTTTTAGAGCATTGAATAGATCTTTGCAAGAAAGGCATTACACAAGAATTACACAGGATGAGTCAGTAGAGAAACTGATGAGAACATCAAAATATAAAGGACAATATTGTTACAGCCTTGAGGGGAGAGGGAGGGAAGATGAGAAAGGAATAAAAATAGTACTAGTCCTCCTTCAAATTAATATGGCAGATATAAAGTTAATATAGAATTTATCAATCAGAGGAGCTAAACTCCACCCCCCCCCATCCCTGCCCCATTTCTCTCCCCTTTCCATTATCACTACTCTCACAGGAGATGCAAAGAGCATTGAAGTTTTTACTTATTCTCAAAGATAGTCTTTCTCCTACCAAATGTCCCAACTGAAGGAGGACTATGACTGAATTTCAAGCTGGAAGGAATCTTAGAGATCATCCAGTCTAATCCACTGGTTTTTTTGTTTGTTTTGTTTTGGTTTGGTTTTTTGGTGAGACAATTGAAGTTAAGTGACTTGCCCAAGGTCACACAGCTTAGTAAGTGTCTGAGGCTGGATTTGAACTCAGGTTCTCCTGAATCCAAGGCCAGTGCTTTATCCACTTCGCCACCTAGCTGCCCCTAATCCACTGGTTTTTAAAACGAGGGAACTAAGGCCAAGAGAGGTTAATTCACTTTTTGAAGGTTATACAGTTAATACATTTTTTGAAGGTTATATATAAATAACAGAGATAGGATTTTAATTCAACTTCAAATCCAACACACTTTTTAGGACACCTCAAAGTTATTTAAAGAAAAATCTTCACAGTACTTAATACATATCGATGTATATATGGCCAAAAGGGATCTTATGCTTCCTGTTTATTCTAGAGGCCAACAGTGGAAAGATTCTGGCCTTGGACTTTATTGTCTCTGGCCTATAAGCTGCCCAGGCTGGAGTTCTCAAGTATTACAGAATGGTTTCCAGAGAGAGACCCGGGGAATTAATGGGAGGAAAGCATTCTGACCTCTGAATGACTCCAGGGAAACAGTCATCATCCAGCCTTGAACTCCGGATATGGTCTTCTGGTCTCTGGTACTGCCACTAATTGGTGTCCTAATGGTCACTGATTTCCCAGACAGCTAGGGGAGGGAGGGATGAGTGGGGCTGAAGGAGGAGTTTGCTTGGCACTGATGTCAGGAATGTCTGGTGGCTTTGTGGGTTTATAGGGAAAAGTGCCTGAGGGTAGGTGTTCACTGCCAGCAATTCTAAGGAAGCACCTCCACCTCCTCTCCTTCCCTTGAAGCATGGGGGGGGGGGCGGGTTAAGTATTGTTGAGGGTTGAGGTGGGAACCTTTGCTCTCTGGTGGCTTGTTTCTTTATTTTTTGTTGATATATTTTGGTTTTCCTTTCCCTGAATTTCTATTGTGGTTTATGCTGAAAGCAAATTCAAATGAATGACTTGGTTTTAACTGAAATCTTTTAAAAACAAAATCCTCTTGCGCCTGTTGCCATTGTTTTGGTGGTAAAGGGGTAGACTTTAAAAGAAAATACAAGCAGTAGCATAGAGATAGGAGCGGAGGCCTGGGATGGCGCCCTTTTCAAAGCAGAGCAGGAAGAGAGCATCTCAGTAGACACACTACTACTACTACTACTACTACTACTACTACTACTACTACTACTACTACTACTACTACTACTACTACTACTACTACTACTACTACCTAGTTCGAATCCAGGAGCCCTGCAACCCAGAGCAGTAGGAGACAAACAACTAGATTCTGGAGCTCAGTAACTCTCATCCTCACCAGACATTTGCGGTCGTCCACGCCGGACAGATCTTCCTCAAACTCCTGCCCTACATCGAATTCCATGATGTAGTTCCTGAAAGTGCTCAGAGTGCGGATGATCATATGGTCGCCATTCTGGACGATCTCTTTGTCCGGTTTGAGTAAGCTGGCGATTTTTCTAACAGCCACATTGACATCTGCAGGGGCCAAGAGGAGAATGGGTAGGGAGAGGAAGAGTTTATAAGAAAATTTACAATAAGCTTTCCTGAGAACCCAGAGGTGGATTACCATAAAGTGAAAGCGCACCGAGAGTTCTTCATAGGCATTGTGCAATTGTTTTTAATTTTTAAACCAGCTCCAAAAGTTGCAGCAGCAATGGGGGGGGGGGGGGCGCAACGCATTACCAAAGTTTAAGAAAACAACAAAAACAACCCGGCTCGCTTTTCCTAATGAAATTACCAATCTCCTCGGGCATGCATTCAGATATTCGTCACTAATTAACCCCAATAAAATTTAATTTCTCTTCAAATCTGCAGCACAAAAGACCTAACCCCAAGACCTTGCAGCAAATTCGGTTTCTGCTGTCTTTGCAAATCTCAGTTCCTGGGCTCCCTTGTGTCCCAAGACGAGAGAAGCAAACTTTAAAAGTGCTACTGTATCACCTCAGACTTACGAGTTACTTTTTTTCAGCCAGGCTGTGTTCAATTCAACAAAGGATTGTGTTTCGGGCCAATACACTGTTGCGAGTTCGCCCGACAATTTCGCACAGATTCATCCTAAGTGGCGCTTTGATTATTAACAAAATAGCAGGCGAACTATCTTACCCAGGGCTTTCAGATACTCCTCGAAATTCTCATTGCTCAGCATTTTCCAGTAACCATTGAAATCGGCAGGCATTTCAGGTGTCAGCAAACTGCAGATGCCTCAGATCAGAAAGGGTCTGCTCCCCGCAGCTTGGTTTCTCTGGGATGTGGCAGGCGGGACTCGGCTCAGCCTTGCTTTTTATCAGCTCTCCAAGGGCCTGCACTCGGGTTGCAAGTCTCTCTAATCCGATTACTGCTCAAGTGCTACCATTTAATCCCCTAACAAAGAGGGCTCCTTTGGCTTTATAATGAGACGACAGCTTGATTTAAACCTCGCACACAAAGCCAGAAGATCAATCACTGGTTAGCCACCATCCTTTTTAATGGAGTTGCTCCTCCCTCCTTAATAGGGGAAGGGGCGGGGAAGGGGGGTGCGAATTAGAATGCCCGGCCCAGTTTGCCCGGGGGTGCTCTGGTAACCTAAGTGTAGCTTGTTTCAATTATATATCCCAGTAAAGAAAAATAAAAGCCGGACGGGGGCGGGGGGGGGGGCGGGGCGGAGAGACCTGGAAAGAAGTAGAGGTTAAAAGGGTCTTTTATTAGTTCTAGCTGGGAATACTGAGGCCCAGTAAAAACTGGGGAGTAGGGTTACTGCTGAATCTTTCATATAATTTCCAGAACTTCTTAGACTATTCTTAAATCATAATGCTAGGGCTGCCAGAAAAAAACACACCCATTGATTGGTTGGGGGGAAAGGGGGAGGAGAGGTCTTTGTTGCTCCAGTTATTAGAGAAAGAGGCAATTCGCAGCCCTTTGTGAGACTCTGCAGTAGCGGGTCTGGCTCTAGGTTGCTAGTCAGTTTATTGCCAGATAAGAGGGGAAGCTCAGGGCTTTTCTTGTCGTGAGCTGTTAGACAGACCAGATCTTGCTGAGAGGAGTGGGACACAGTAGACAGGTCACCCATGTGGTGTGATTTGAAGAAATCCAAGAAAGGGCCCACCCCTTTGAGATCCCACCCTAAGGGCTTCATTCCTGTGGATTAAGACATTGACTATGTCTGGGCAGAACAAACCATTATCAGCAATTGATGGAGGTCATGTAGCCTGACGCTTTCATTTTACTCATGAAGACTCAGAATTAGACATGTGAAGTGATTTGTTCAGACTGTCATAGATAAAACTGGGATTTAAACCCAGGTGCTTTGAAATGGAAATTCAGTATCTTTCCTCCCCAAACTAAGCCTTGTTGCTTCCTCAAACCTGAATGTGAACGCATCCTCAGCTTTCCAACTCCAAAATCAGCTGAGTAAGTTTTGACATTGGGAAAAGAGGATCAAGTAGGAGTAATTCTTGCTAACAGCACAGTGTGGTTGTAGGCACCCTGGCAGGTTTAGATTAGAAGAGTTTAGAGGGCGAGAATCCGCAGGGCAAGGCAAAGGGGAAGGCTTAGAGGCAAAACATCAGCACAGGCCGACTTTGCTGACTTTACAATTCAGATGGGCATACACACATATGCATTGGCCTCTCCTTCCACTCTGGGGTTTATAGCTCCATTAACCCTGACTCTGGGATACTTTAAAATATCTGTCTGCTACCAGAGAAATAGCAATGTTGATATGGGTTGATTTTCTTTTTCATTAAAGGCCAACTATCTCATTTAAGTGGCTTTCAGCTCCAAAGCACAATTTAGTGGCACTTCTCTCTCTCCTCTTCCTCCGTCTTTTTAGATTTTCCTCTTCTTCCTTTTGTTTTTCTCCTCTATCCTTAAATCATAGACTGTCAGAGCTAGAAAGGAAAATCAGGGAGAATTTAGTCCAACTCCATTATTTAATAAGGAAGGTGAGTTCTAGGGAGGGGGGATGGATGGAAAAGGAATGAATGGGGATTCCAAGAGAGCAGACAAAATTAGCGAAAGGTTGGTGAGTATGAGTCGATTCTCTAACGATTCAGAAAGATGAGGCCAATTATAAAACCAAACATCTGAATACTCAAAATAGAACTTATCTTTCCCCCCCTAAACCCTTTGCCCCTTCTTCTATATTAACATCAATGCCAGCACCATCCTCCCAATCTCCTTACTCAGGAAATTCCACTGGCTCCCTATTGCCTCTGCTTGGCATTCAAAGCCCTTCATAACCTAGGTCTGTCCTACCTTTGCAATCTTCTTACACCTTACTACCCAACATGTATTCTTTGATCCAGTGACACTGGACTCCTGGGTGTTCCCTGAACTCCATCTCTCAGCTCCAGGCATTTTTTCTGGTTGTTTCCCATGTCTGGAATGCTCTCTCATTCTCTTCATCTTTTCCTTGGCTTTTTAAAGGCCTACTAAAATCTCATCTTCTATGGGAAGTTTTTCCAACCCCTCTTAATTCTAGCCCCTTACCTTTGTTCATTATTCCCTATTTATCCTCTATATAGCTTGCTTGTATATATTTATTTGCTTGTTATCTCTCCCAATAGATGGTGAGCTACTTGAGGACAGAGACGGTCTTTTGCCTCTTTTTTTCTGTCTCCAATGCTTAGTACAGTGTATGACATTTAGTAAGTGCTTAATAAATGTTTATTGTCTGAAATACCATAGTGTACCAGAAAGAACACAACATGAAATCAAAAGACCTGAATTTGAATTCTCTCTGACCTTGACTAGTGCATACACAGGGGCAAATGATTTAATGTCTCTGAGCCAATTTTCTCATTTGTAAAATGACAATTATAATACTTGAGCTAGTCAAATCAACAAACATTTATTAAGTGCTTACTCACAGTGAAGAGAGGGCTGACCCTGGAGTCAAGAGAACCTGAGTTCAAATCTCACCTCAGACTTACTAACTGTGTGACCCTGGGCAAGTAACTTAACCTCTGGACAGAGATGGCTCTGGAGGAGAGAGTGAAGTTGCTGACCTTGCACAGCCCTCCCTCATTTAAATCTAATTCAGTGCAAGATGTGACATCACCTTGATGTTATGGTCCTCTTCAACAGTGAAGGATAAACAACAACAACAACAACAACTCTGTTGTTATTTGGGGATAAAAGAAAGGCAAAACCATCTAATTTACAGGGTTGTTTATAAAGAGAGTGTTTTGTAAAGTGTAAGGGGCTACTTAAATAGAAATTATCATCTTCAACATCACTGATAATGCACTTTTCACTATGGCGTGTAGATGCCCCTGACTTCTCAAGGGTAATTCCAGTAGAGCATAAAGCTCTGGTGACTTCAACCAAGCTGGAAAGGATTTGATTATAGGCTGCTCACTGACTTCATAGCTGTTGTCCAAGGATCAGCCTAGAGAAAAGTTCAGAGACTCTCACCAGATTGACTACAGGGTGATGAATTTTTGTCAGCCATGACAATTTATAAAGAATACTGATCAAGTCATGGAGGGGTTGGAATCTGTGTCAGGATAACTTCTCACACTAATGAAGTACTAAATGCTTAAAATATTTAAGCATTATTCTTAATAATAACATTGATGATGGTGGTGATGATGAGTAAAAGCAAATTGGCCATGACTTAAGATGCATCAAGTCCTACAAGGAGCCATAGATTAACAGAGTACAACAAAAGATAGGCTTCTCTATTGGTGCTACTCTGTCTGTAAAACTATGGGAGGCAGCTTAATGTAGCAAATAGAGGACCTGGTCTTGAAGTCAGGAGGACTTGAGTTTGAGTCCTGCATTAGATACTTTCTAGCTGGTGACCTCAGATAAGTCATTTGACCTCTATCTGCCTCATCAGAGAAATAATTATTAATAACCAATGTCTTGGGGAGATTCAGAAGCCTTCCCCTTCTTCCAAAGTCGAATTTTTTATGTCTCTTGAAGGACATTACTGATAATGAGCTTGCATTAACTCTCCTGTCTCTGTCAGATTCCATGCAACCTTACTAGGAATTTAATACAAGGTGAGGCACCCCATTGTGTTCTATTCAAACTTGGGTAGAGACAGATTCTTTTGTCTAGATAGACAAAGGCTGGGAGTGGTTTGGTATAGCTAGGAGATATATTCTTTGTGCAACAGTGATGATGGGTGACACCCTTCCAATGAGAAGCTTATATGTAAATTGATCCACTGCCATGGTGGTCTAAGAGAGACAGTCAAATGACCATCCTTTTATTAATAACCTGCTGGCCTTATTAATAAAAATGATCAAATTACCCAGAAATTATGTCTCTCCAGCCTTTTTAAATGTCACACTCACTTTGCTCATTTGTAAAATGGGGATAGAAAAAATAGCACTTTCCTTTCAGGTTTGTTGTGAAGGTCAAATGACATAGTATTCATAAAGCAGTTTGCAAATCTTGCAAACTATTACCACCACCTCTTTTCAAGACCCAACTACCTACCTATCAACCCATTCTAGTAATTATCCAATCAATTAATAAGCAATTATTATGTACCTACTGGAATCCCATCTTTTCTTGTTTCCCCCAACCTCTAAAATGATTTTTTTCCAGTTATATGTAAAGATAGTTTTAAACATTTGTTTTTATAAGATTTTGAGTTCCAAATTTTTCTCCCTCCCTCCCTTCCTTTCCCCAAGACATAAAGCAATTTGATATAGGTTACAAATAGACGATCACATTAAGCATATTTCTGCATTAGTCATGTTGTAAAAGAAGAATCAGAACAAAAGGGATAAACCTCAAAAAAGAAAAAACAAACAAACAAAAAAGGTAGAAACAGTATGTTTCAATCTGTATTCAGATTCCACAGTGCTTTTTTTTTTTTTCTGGGTGTGGGAGAGTGTTTTCCATCATGAGTCCTTTGGAATTATCTTGGATCATATTGATGAAAAGAGCTAAGTCTATCACAGTTGATCCTCACACAATGTTGCCAATGTTGCTGTTACTTTATACAATGTTCTCCTGGTTCTGTTAACTTCACTTAGCATCAGTCCACTTAAGTCTTTCCAGGTTTTTCTGAAATCTGCCTGCTCATTATTTCTTATAGCACAACAGTATTCCATTACATTCATATACCACAACTTGTTCAGCCATTCCCCAATTGACTGGCATCCCTTCAATTTCTAATTCTTTGCCACCACAAAGAGAGCTGCTAGAAATAATTTTGTACATGTGGGTCCTTTTCCCTTTATTATGATCTTTTTTGGGATACAGACCTAGTAGTGGTATTACTGGGTCAAAGGGTAATCCAATCTTTTTTTACCCATGTCTGAGTCACTGCCTTAATTTCTTGTCAGTCTGGAATTATATATTGCCCTTCCCACTCTAGTCCTCTCAGGATCTTGAATCCTGACATTGAAACATGTGGCTGAGTTCTTGCTACCTGCTGTTGTTGGACCTCTGATTCCTTCATGCTCTTTTTATTGCTTGCTACCAACATCCTCAGCTGCTATGTTCCACTTGCTGCCCACTGATAGATCAGCTTAATTCCAACTGCCTGACTCATTAAACCTCCATATATCTTCTTCTGTTAAGACCTGTTCAAATTGTCTGACCCACTCCAGTGGGTCTATCTGGTTCAGGCTCTCTTGTTGACCAACTGAGGTGAGATCCTGATCATCTGCCAAGCCCCAACATGTCTTGAACTCTGATGGAGGCACCATAATTCTTCCCCGGACAATAGCCATTAGTGGTCAAATGAAATGGGTTGGCCAGCCGTAGTGCTCTAAAAAGGGGAATATATGCCTAACTTGAAGAGGAATAAGCTTCTATTATTACTGGTTTGCATACCTGTGACTAAAACCATTCTGCCAGAGACTCCTTTAGCTAAGAGGCCAAAGTTCATGTCACCCAAGTTTGCAAAGTTGGAATCATCTTCAAATCTTCCTTCTCCCTCATCCTTCATATCTAATCAGAATAGGGTTTTTAAATAATAAAGATTCTTTATATTATCCTACATCATTTCTCCCATCTGTCCCCTACTTTCCACTCACATGCCTATCATCCTAGTTCAGACTCCTATTACCTCACCTGCAATAGTTGTCTAACAGAGATCCTTATCTCTAATGTTTACCCTCTCCAAACTAAACGCCAAATTAATATTCCTAAAACACAGGTCAGACCATGTCCTCCCTAGCAATTAAAAAAAAAGTTCCAATGATTTTCTGTTGCCTTGAGGAAAAAATACAAACTCCTTTGTTTGACATTTAAAGTCCTTTACAATCTAGCTTCAGCCTATTTTTTCCAAGATAATTACATGTTACCTCCTTTCCACACTTTACATTCCAGTCAAATCAGTCGAATTGCTATCCCCTGTACACAAATTTCATTTCCTATCTCTCAGTTTTTGCCGTTGCTTGTGAAGAAGTCCTCCCTTCCTCTGAAGAATGCTAGCTCTCTCCAAGTCACAGCTCAGGAAAACTTCCTACATGAGACCTTTTCTGATCTCTCTAGCTGCTAGTGTCACCACCCCAAAGTTACTAAGTATTTACTTTGTATATATTTTGCATTTACTTGTGTGCATGTATTTCTACCAAAAGAATGTAAGCTTCATGAGGGCCAGGATTGTTGCATTTTTGTTTTTGTATCTTGAAAATGTAGTACAGTGCCTGAAACATAGCAAGTGCTTAATAAATATTGACTGACTTACTACTTGGCCCCCAATCCCTAACTCCAACATGGAGCTGTTAATAGCCCAATGAATATCATTTTATTAACTCTTCAGGTTCACATAGATCATGTGAGGTGGGATCTTGTCTAGTCTTGTTTCATTGATTCAACACTGGGTGGATTCTGGGCCTAAGTCTTAGTGAATGTATTGGATCTAGAATTCAATTAGCTATTTGGATCCCAGAGTCAAGTAAGGTCAACCTGGAACCTATCCTGGGGAGACCATGCCCAAGCCTGAGTAATATGACTCCTAAACTAACAATAAAAATAACTATTCCAGCTATCCTGAATATAGTGGATGGTTTGCCCCAGGCTAATGGATGGGGCTCAAATGGAGGGAGAGTCACTTAGCTATGAGAGTCTAGTGTTGTTTGTCATCATGAACCCCAAAAGTTTTGTTTCAGATCTAGAGAAGAAACAAATATAAGATAAACTGTCTACACCATCCTCTAATCCTATTATTAACTCTAAATTTGGGTTGAAGTTCCCCTTTATCAAATTACTATGACAGAAGCTCTAGGACTATTTGCTTTGCTTTGATGATGGTGTTCAGAAACTAAGTGTATAATGGAGCTCTTTCCATATAAAATAGATTGATTATGACATCTATTTCATGCCTAATCAGTAAGGCTGAGACATTCTTGTTCTTCAGTCGTTTCAGTTATGTCTGATGCTTCATGACTCCGTTTGGAGTTTTCTTGCCAAAAATATTGGAGTAGTTTTCCATTTCCTTCTCCAGCTCATTTTGCAAATAAAAAACTGCGGCCAACAAGATTAAGTGACTTGCCTAGGGTCACACAGCTAGTAAGAGTCTCTGAGGTCAGGGTTTTGGGGTTGTTTTTTTTTCAATTTGTAATTTTTTTATTACATATTCAATCAATAAGCAAAAAAGTAGATAATAACATTAAAACAATGCACAATAAAATATCTACCAAGGATATTAGGGCCCCCCACTCTCTTAGGCCCCAAATGTCCCAAACCAAAGAACTCCTTTGAGTGAAAAAAGGTATTAAAAAAACACACCAACACCCATAATTTTTATGTTGAACTTATGATTCAAGCAGGGCTGGTCCTAAGATAAAGACAACAAAGTTCTGGATTCAGGATCTCTGAGGCCAGTTTTGAAGTCATGAAGCTGAGTTTTCTGATTCCAAGCCTAATACTCTATTCACTACACCACTTAGCTGCCATAAATCTGAAGCTAAGGGGTCTTTACTATACAAGGAAATTAGTCACTATTGGCCACTTATTTTAGCCAAATAGGTTAAATTAAACATAAAACAATGTGCACAGTGAGCCCTCTGGTGAAATATTTTAGTGAGACTCCTTCCCATTTATTGAAGGGAACTTTCAGAAAGATAGCTAAATGAGTTTTGTACAAACCAGATTCTTTTTATCACCTCAAAATAGTGAGAAATGTCCCAGATAAAGTAAAAAATAGCAAAAAGAGGGGAAAAGAAATAATAAAAAAGAAATGCTCTATAGAAAGAGACTGAAAAAATGAGGAGGGGAAAAAATGTGTGTAGAAAACTGCAGAAAAGAGAATACTTATGATACATACATATATACATATATGTATGTGTATACACACACACACACATACACACATATATATATGTATATATATATATCTCAACAACAATGTTTTCTTTTTAGTGAAAAATTGAGTTGATCAGTTTCTACCCCACATTCATTTCCTACATTTAATAGCAAATGCTTCTCTAAATGACAGGCTATTGTTGTTGTTGTTGATCAGTGACCATACTAGGAAGAACAAAAAATAACTCATGCACAAAAATTACATAGCCTACTGAGATTTATTGAAGGGTATTTTTTATAATCAAGCAATGAAGACCAAAAGCAGATTGAATAAGGAGGAAGCTCTGAATCTTCACTTCTCTGTCTTGAGTGAGCTGACATCTAGGCAGCCACCTATAATGTCACATCAGCCAATGTGAATAAAACTAAAAATGAATTTTCAGCTTTCCTACTTTGTACAAGAAAAGGCCTGTCCCTAAAAGGTGTCAGTGCTTGATGGGGAAGTAAGGTATTATCTATTACTTTTGCTCCCAGATATGTGCTTTGGGATATTTGAGCATTGGGATTGCTTGAGGGAATAAAAAAGGGAGGGGGGAAGAAAAGTGAAGACAATTTGACTCACACCTAGGCTGACTTTGCATACTTATTGGGCCCATTATCATGGATTTGGCTTAGGTTGCCTCTGAAAAATATTTATCCATGTATTTCCAAGAAGTCAGAGACTCGTGGTTCCATGGAAATAACTATATAAGTCATTGGATAAGGGCCTTCAAAGCTCAGGTAATACAATGTTTAAAAAAAAATTAAAATGCCATTAAGTTTGTTCATGACCTAAATTTCTGACCTAAGCTTTAATTGTCCTGTGACAGCCAATTAACATTCACCCAGGGCTTTTGTTCAGTAACATACAGAGTTCTGTGAGAATGAAATGAGTATTTTTCAAGTGTTTTGCAAATCTTAAAGTGCTACACAAATTCTAGTGATGATGGTAGTGACGATGTTTTGCACCTATACAGTGGATCCATAGGCAGTCGTGATGGGTGATAGAATGGGCCCTAAATAAAGTAGCAGTAGACATGCAGAAAAATAAAGTAAAGGATATAAAACTAAAACATATTTCTCTTCAAAAATTTATATATACAAATAATACATCTATATATAAATTTATAAAAATAAAAAAGGTATTATCATTAAAAATTTTTAAAAACAGCAAAATTGGAAGTGTGGAAGTTTTCTGCAAAGACAATTGAACTGGATGTCAGAATTTGAAAAAGCCAGGAGATACAATATGATTCATTAGCATCTAAGAAAAATACAATGAAACAACAACAAAAACCCTGAATGCCATATTTTATGAAATCATTAAAAAAAACTGTACCCAGGAATATTAGATTCAAAGAGCAAAATAAGAATCTATAAACCAGCACAAAGGAGTAATTCCAGGTTTAATTTACCAGAAATATAGTTGCCTAGCTCCAAAGCCTCTAGGTTATAGAGAAGATATTTCAAGGAACAGGAATTCTTTAGAGGAAGAAACAGATTGCACAAAGGTATGGGAATTCCAGAACAAATAGCACAGGACTACTCTTGATGAATGTAAATTAAAGAAAAAGCTGGAATACAATGTATCTAAAAGTAAAGATAAAGAGTTTTTTCTAAGGATAAATTATTTAAAGTTTAGCATAATTTTTGTATACATGGAAAGGATAAGAAAAGGGAATTAAGGGATATACTTTAAAAATAACTAATTATTGATAAAAATATTTTCTTGAGAAAACCAGATATTATGGCAGAATTTTCAAAATGCAAATACTGTGAGTAAAAGAAACTTAAGAAAGGCAAAGAAATCTGAAAAGCTAGGTGATAGATCTAGGGTTTACATATTGAAAGGACAAGAGAAGAACAGTGGTTCCTTGGGAGTTCCACCTTTTTTAAAGCATCATTTGGGAACAAGGAGGAAAAAAACCTTTGGGTTTTGATATTAATAAAATACCCCAGTTAAGGGGGGAGTGGAGAAGACATATTTCTTTTCTTTTTCTTTCTTTTTGTTTTTTTGTTTTTGTTTTTTTGGTTGGTTGGGTTTTTTTGTTTTGTTTTTGTGGGGCAATGAGGGTTAAGTGACTTGTCCAGGCTCACACAGCTAGTAAGTATCAAATGTCTGATGCCAGACTTGAACTCAGGTCCTCCTGAATCCAGGGCCAGTGCTTTATCCACTGCACCACCTAGCTGCCCCAGAAAACATATATTTTTTAAAGTTGAATCCTATAATTAAAGGTCACATAAACATAGAAATGGACATTCTTATCTGAACTGAAGAAAGAAAGGCTAAAAAAAGAAAAATATTACTACTACTGTAGTGGAAGTTGAATATGTTTAAAGCTGATATTCCTGGTTGACCATATGGGACATTTAAGGCTTGCTTCTGTCCTTGCATGAATTAAAGCTAAAGAACTTGTACTTTGAGATGATGAAGTGTCCCTTTTATGGATTCAGACCTAGAAGAGATGATTCCTCAGTGGATATTTAAAAAAGAAGAACCCCTCCACCAGCTCTCTCTTTCCATTTAATAATCAGGGCAGAATTTTGTTTTGTTTTGTTTTGGTTTGGTTTGTTTTTTTGCGGGGCAATGGGGGTTAAGTGACTTGCCCAGGGTCACACAGCTAGTAAGTGTCAAGTGTCTGAGGCCTGATTTGAACTCAGGTACTCCTGAATCCAGGGCCAGTGCTTTATCCACTGCGCCACCTAGCCGCCCCGGGCAGAACTGTTTTGACATAGTTTTTAAAAAGAGGTTTGGGGAAAAGGGTTGCCTATCAATTGGGGAATGGCAAAACAAGTTGTGGTATATAATTGTGATGGAATATTATTGTGCTATAAGAAATGATGAGCTCAGTAATCTTAGAAAAACATGAACTTGTGTGAAATAATGAAGCAGAACCAAGAATGAGAAGAACTAAGAGAACATTGTATATAGTGATGGCACTATTGTTTTAAGAATGACTTTGAGTGAATAAGTTATTTTGACTATTATAAATACCCAAATTAACTATCAAGGACATATGAAGAAAGATGCTATCTGCATCCACAGAAAGAACTGATAAATAAAAATATGTATAAAATAATTTTACATATAAATACCTATTTATGTTTAATAGTGGCCATCTCTAAGGTAGGGGAAGGGAAGAAAAAAGTAAAAAAGAAAAAAGAAAAAGAAACTTACAAAACTGTTGTATATTTAAAAGGAATAGCAATTGTACATAAATTTGTAGTTTAAAGTGCAATCATCTTTTTATTATACTATGTTATAGAAATGGGGATTTTATTCCACAAATTAAAAATAAAATAAAATAATAATTTTAAAATGGTGGCTTGACCTATTCTCTACCCAAGTCATCATACAGCCATGTGCATATTACATCTAAAGCACATAAGCCATTCAGACAAGCCTGAGCTTGGGCTTGGGCAGCCTCTTCTCTTTTTATTCTCTTCCAATCTTAGGCAAATAGGTATCTATCAGATGTGTCCAGGCATGTTGGTAACTATGAGTGTTTGAGGTCTAGAGCAGGGCTTCTTAAACTTTTTCCATTCATGACCCCTTTCCCCCACCTCCAAAGAAATTTTTATGTGACTCCCAGTAAATAGGTATATAAAATAGGTATACATAATCTTTTACTATTGCCAAATTTTTCATGATCCCCACATTCAGTTCTACAATTCCATATGAGGTCACGACTGACAGTTTAAGAAGCCAAGGTTTAGACAATGTAGAGCCAAGATGAATTATAATATATCTAATTAGCTACACTGCAATTGCTTTATGTTCTGATGAGCTTTAAGCATCTGCATCCCAGCAGAATGTAATAGTAGTTTTAAGTTAAATTACTGAATCCTGTTTTAAGTTTGACTTTGTCAAATCTACAGTTGTGAGTATTCTATATGTAGCAGATTGTGTAGAGGAATAAAATACCCCCTTCCCCCAAATACCTTATTCATATTGTACATTGAGTATCTTTCTTCTACCCCCCTTTTTGGGGAAAACCCTAGATGTGAGCTATAAACTATGATCTAAGTAAGTTCTTTCCTTGGGCTGTGGAATGGAAGTGTGATGAACTGGAGAGTTAGAAAATGGGAATCCTAGTCCCCTTTACACAGCTCCCTCCCTCCACCCCCTCCAAACCTATCAGTGGCCAAATCTGCCCCCCAGGATTGTACTAAGTATTGTACCTGCATCCAGAGCAGAGGGACCAGTAAAAAGAGTTGAACAATACCCTGGACCTTGTCCACCCAGCAGCAGTTCTACATTATAAGATTGGTAGAAATAAAATAAAGTCCTGGGATAGAGTAGGCAGGGGCAAGAGGAGTGTCTGAGTTGGAAAGCAGAATTGGGAGAGGAATTCCTTTAAACAAAACAAAAGAAAAGGAGGGGAGTGAGTGAAGACCAAGTTATTTGGAGGTAGAATGGGAAAGGTAGGGAGGAGAACAGAACTGGATTATTTTAAGCAGAACAAATTGCAGATACTTAATATTAGTTTCTGTCTTTTCTTTTTGCTTCCTTTCTTTTTCTTCCTCCTTCCCTAAATATTATAACAGGACTTTACAAAAGAAAAAAAAATGCTTAAGATCATGAGTGTTCAATTCAACAAGGATTTATTAAGTGTCTAAAAGCCAGATACTGTGTGAGTTGCTGGGGATGTAAAGATCAAAAGGAAAACAATCTCTTCCTGAGAGATAAATAAGTAAATGTTGAATAGACATAAAATAAATAAAATATAATTTCTTTTGTTGTTGTTGTTGTTGTTTGTTTGTTTGTTTGTTGTTTTGTGTGGGGCAATGGGGGTTAAGTGACTTGCCCAAGGTCACACAGCTAGTGTCAAGTGTCTGAGGCTGGATTTGAACTCAGGTACTCCTGAATCCAGGGCCAGTGCTTTATCCACTGCGCCACCTAGCCGCCCCTAAAATATAATTTCTGAAAAAAAAAAATAGAGAAAGTTCATAAAGGGAAGAAAGAAGTCAAGATAAGCCTTGTGTAGGAGTTGGTGCTTGAGTTGAACGTAGCATGTAGCTAGAGCTGAGGAGGAAGAGTATTTTAGGTGTAAGGTCTGTAGAAACACATGGAGGTGGGCAATAAAATGTTATATAAAAGAAATGGAAAAGGGGCAGCTAGGTGGCGCAGTGGATAGAACACCAGCCCTGGAGTCAGGAATACCTGAGTTCAAATCCGACCTTAGACACTTAACACTTACTAGCTGTGTGACCCTGGGCAAGTCACTTAACCCCAATTGCCTCACTAAAAAAAAAATGAATAAATAAAAAAATTTTTTCAAAAAGATAACATGAAAAGAAATGGAAAAGAGACCAATTTTAATAGAACATGGACAGTGTGAGGGAATTTCATCTGAAACCAGTCAGGAAAAACATATTGGAGTCAGACTCTGAAGGGCTTTACATTTCAAAGGCATTTGTATTTTATCTTAAATAGAATAGGAAATCACTGAAATTTTTTGAGCAAACAAATTTGGGCAGTCCCTGGCTGGCTTTAGGAACATCAACATAAAGATTCATTCAAAGTTAAAATGAAGGATTGAAATATCATTTATTAAGCTTCTGCTGAATTTTTTTTCTTTTGGTGGGACAATGAGGGTTAAATGACTTGCCCAGGGTCACACAGCTAGTAAGTGTCAAGTGTCTGAGGCCAGATTTGAACTCAGGTCCTCCTGAATCCAAGGCCAGTGTTTTATCTACTGTGCCACCTAGCTGTCCCAATGCTGAATTTTTAAAAAGCAAGAGTGCCAAACAATGACACAGGACAACAGTAAAAATATATGTTCAAGAGAGACAAATATGAAAATTATATTATGCTTAAGGGCACTTATAATAGTACTGTTTATCTACCAGCATTTCCCCACAACCTGGGGAAGACACGGACTTCCCCCACCACCACATGGGCTGGGCCCAGCTCTCATCCTTCCTTCTTATGACAGGGATTCAGTTTCCTTAAAGGGCAACAAAGCTATCTCTGTGATGTGATTGGCCCTTGCCTCCCTTGGCAGCTTCCAGGTCAACCAAGGACAAAAAAATAATTCACTCATAGGGAGACATTTCTCAGTTTGTGAACTTCTGAAGACCGTGGGAGTTAAGTCACCATACCCTGCCCTGATGACCCCTTTCCATAAGGAGAAAAGGGAAGCGAATCCAGAGAAGCTAGATGTCCCTATATCCTCATTAACTAACATCCTTCTTATGTTAGGGCAGAGTAAGCCTCCTTTCTTTTCTTAAGTGCTCAGAGTACCTCATCTCATCTGAACATTGAACCTGAACTAAGAAAGTATTGGAATTAGGCCTGCCTCTAACAGCATAATAGGTAATGAAAAAAATTATTAAATATGAACACCAAATAGCATAGTAACTAAATTTATAAATGTTCTTCAAAGTTTGAAAAGACCTATGTTGTCAGAGGATAAATTATTAGAGACTTCAATGTTCTTCTTTTAGACTTAGAAAAAAATACAGAGAAAAAAAGAAACTAAGGAGCAGAACAGAATGTGAGATCAACTAGATGTTATTGTCCTCTGGAAATTATCAAATAGTATTTTAAGGAGCATATCAATTTTTTCATTTTGTATAGTCCATTTAATATTGATTCATAAATGCAGAAAAGAAGAAATAAATATATCTTTTACAGGCTGTAATGCAATAAAAATAACCAATAAGAAAATATGAACAGATAGACTGAGACTAAATAATATTATTCTAAATAATGCATCAAGGAACAAATAATGGAAATAATAAATAATTTGTTAAAGTAAATGATAACAATGAGACAACACGTTGAAATTTATGGGATATAGTTAAAGTAAACCTTAGAGGAAAAAAATGTGTAATACATATATATCTATATGCATGTATATATGAACCTTTTAAATAACAGAAGAAAAAACCAAATTAATTAAATGTACCACTAAAAAAACCTTTAAAAAAGAAAGAATCCCCTTATAAAGCACAAAAGTAAGAATTTTGAAAATCAGTTATGCAAAATTGAAAACAAAAATACTACTGAGCTAAGCAAAACAATTCTTTTAAATAAATGATAAAAGAAATTTTAAGATTTGACTCGAAAAAGGGAGAAAAAACCTACCAAAACCATGACCAATTGTGCCAACAAAATAGAAAACTTATGTAAAATGAATAAGTATTTATAAATATATTAAATACATAAATTAACAAAACAAGAAACCTTAAGCAATCTGATCACAGAAAGCTATGTTGAATGGGACATAAACCCCTTATATGAAAATAAAAAAACCCAACAAGCACCATGGTTCATATAGATTTAAAAGTAATTTTATCAAATATTTAAAAATAAATAACTTACATGTCACACAAATTGTTTACAAAAACTATTGTTTACAAAAGAGAGATACCTTCTTTCAGACTAACATGGTCTGCATAATCAAAGCAGGGAGGGAAAATGATAGACTATTATCACCAATATCTCTCTATGGGAATTCTACTTTATTTTTTCTATCTCTTTGAATCTTTACAAGGTCCTCTAATAATTTATAGGAGGCTTAATAGAAAAACTTCAGAGACACTCTCACTGGAAAGGAGATAGCCAATTAATACTGCTGGGAAAACTGGAAAATAGTACAGAACAAACTAGGCATAAACCAATATCTTATACCATATACTAAAATAAGGTCAAAATGGGTACATGATTTAGACATAATGGGTGATACCATAGGCAAATTAAGAGAAGAAGGAATAGTTTGCCTGTCAGATCTATGGAAAGGAGAATTTATGATCAAACAGGGGATAGAGAATATTATGAAATGCAAAATGTATCATTAAATTACAAACAAAAGCAATGCAGCCAAAATTAGAAGGAAAACAGAAAGCTGGGAAACAGTTTTTACAGCCAGTGTTTCTGATAAAGGACTCATTTCTAAAATATATAGAGAACTGAATCAAATTTATAAGAATACAAGTCATTCTCCAATTGAGAAATGGCCAAAGGATATGAACAAGCAGTTTTCAGATGAAGAAATCAAAGCTATCTATTGCTATATGTAAAAAAAAAAAATTCTAAATCACTGTTGATGAGAGAAATGCAAATTAAAACAACTCTGAGATACCACCTCACACCTATCAGATTGGCTGACATGACAAAAAAAGGAAATAATAAATGTTGGAGAAGATGTGGAAAAATTGGAACACTAATGCATTGTTGATGGAGTTGTGAATGAATCCAACCATTCTGGAGAGCAATTTGGAACTATGCCCAAAGTGCTATGGGGCTGTGCATACTCTTGACCCAGTAATATCACTACTAGGTCTGTATCCCAAAGAGATCATTAAAAAGGGAAAAGGACCCACATGGACAAAAATATTTCTAGCAGCTCTCTTTGTGATGGCAAAGAATTAGAAATTGAGGAGATGCCCATCAATTGGGGAATGGCTGAACAAGTTGCAATATATGAATGTAATGGAATACTATTGTGCTATAAGAAATGATGAGTAGGCAGATTTCAGAAAAACCTGGAAAGACTTAAGTGGACTGATGCTGAATGAAGTGAGCAGAACCAGAAGAACATTGTACACAGTAACAGCAACATTGTGTGAGGATCAACTGTGATAGACTTAGCTGTTTTCATCAATACAATGATCTAAGCCAATTCCAAAGGACTCATGATGGAAAATGCTCTTCACATCTAAAAAAAAAGAACTGTGAATCTTAATGCAGATTGAACCATACTATTTTTACCCTTTGTTTTGTTTTGTTTTTCTTTTGAGGTTTTTCCCTTGTATTCTGATTCTTCTTTCACAACATGACTAATGTAGAAATATGTTTAATGTGATTATATATATATAACCTATATCTGATTGCTTTCTGTCTTGGGGAGGGGAGGGAGAAAAATTTGGAACTAGAAATCTTATAAAAACAAATGTTGAACATTATCTCTACATGTAACTGGAAAAAAATACTATTAAGATTGGAAAGGAGATGGCCCTTAACTTCTCTGTGAGAGAAGGGACACTAGACATTAGATTGCCTTGAGGTCATGCTGATCTCTCCTTGGAACTTGAGAATAAAAAAAAAATACTGTTTATGTTTATGTTCTACCTTTCCTCTCATTCAGATTTCTACTTGAGAGATGAGAACAACCAAAATAATTCACACAGTAAATTACTATGAATCTTGACTTTGAGTGGACTGGTGAGTTAGTTATGTTCTCTAATTTCCAATAATTTATCAGTCTGAGCCAGGTAAATGAACACCCTTTTCCCCATTTTTTTTTTTTAACGAACAGCAGTTATTTGTGCTCAGGCAGATTTTCTTGTCTATACTGAAAATCTGTGAGAAATCCAGATTTAACAGAGAGAGAGAGAGACAGACAGACAGACAGACACAGACACAGACACAGACAGACACATAGAGAGAAAGAGAGAGAGACAGAGAGAGCTGTCTTTAACAGGGTAGAAAAGTATTTTGTTTATTTTGCTTTTTATTTTATTTTGCATGCATTAAACTGTGGGATCAACATACTGGATGGGTGTTGAAGAAAAAGATCTCCAAGAGTGAATCATCCCAAAGGGTTGGGGAATGGGGCCAAAATATAATTACATTTCATGATTCACTATTTCATTTCATCCTTTAAATTGAGATCCAGAACAGCAATGCATCAAAATATCACTTTTGAGAAAGGAGAACATGAGCTCACAGACAATGCACATTTGTGGGGATCCAGGAAGGTAGGATCTGTCTTGGTAAGTTTTAGGGTTAATTGGAAGAGGCTTGACCTGGTGGCTCAAGTAAAACATCACATGGTGGGTAACTTAGATATTATACCCTAAGTTAATTTGGCCCCCTTGGCTAGGTCACTAATGTGATACCACAGATGAGCTGATGTTCCAAGGAAATCCACAAATGTACCTACTGTCACATGTGGGAGTATACTCACACATGCATGATTGTCACATGGTGGTTTACAACTATACCACATCAGATATGATGTATGTGTGTATACACGATGTTATATAATTTATGGTTTACAATGGTGTCTTCCTCACAGCTACCTTACTGATGTGAGTAGCGCAGATATTTTCACATCTATTTTATAGGTGGAGAAACTAGGGCTAGATGCTAGCTCTGGCCCTAGTCTTTAAGGCTTCTTCAATTTAGTGGGATAAACAGACATGAGAAACTGTTTAGAAGTCAGATCTAGAAGAAGAAAAGTCCAATCAGCTCCCATGTACTTTTTCCCCATTTGCTCATGCTCTGATTGTATTGATTCTAGCACAGTATGTCTGTAACCCAAGGGGTCATTTTAATTTGTAACCTTACAAAAATGGTGACATTTCTCTTTTTGTGTGTTCAGATACATGCGTGAAATTATGCTCTGAGAAATAACACTATTTTAATCCCTGAGTAATTCATGGCATCTTCAGCAAACTTAATTTTATGAGAAAATGGACAGTTGTTACAACAAAGCTGGTGTTGTTTGTTCAATCATGTTCTGAAGTAAAAGCTCACATGGAAAGGTCAGAAAAGTTGAGAGAGAAATTTGAACAAACCTTCCTTCTTCTGTCAGCTCATTAATATTCAAACATTCAAATTAGGCCTCGTGTGCACAAACCCCTAAATTGTATCTGTACCACTTCAGTGGACATACTGAGGATTTCTGACAAGATCAATTACCTGTTTCTTTCAGTTCACTCAAAGATTGGAACCACTCATCATTCATCTCATTGCCTTGTACAACCATGTTCTTATTTAATCCATGTGTGGGCACAATATGGGTAAAATGCATGGATGGAGTATTAAATAAAGAGAAATGTATAATAATTTTCTTGTCAGCCAAGCACCGTGAAAGCACCAATCAATCCGTCTGAAAGTAGCCCTTACCTTCAACAGCCAAAGTAGAGTAAACATTCTTTAATGGAAAAACCACATTAAAGAAATAGACTCAGTTTACATGATTTAAGAAGTTAGAACTATGATTCATCAAGGATTTCCTGAGCAATTATTCTCTGTTCAAGTCTCTATTCTGGGAGCATATATTGGGAAGATAATTGCAGCACATAGATACAGAACAATATGGGTCAACAGAGGAATCGTTAAGCTGAATATGACAGTGTTGAAATCGATAGTCAAGAAACAGTTATTTTAAGCATTAATTATGTGATCAGCACTGTGTTAAGTACTCGGTATATGAAGACCTCAAGGAACCTTTATTCTACTGGGCAGAAGGTTCCATATAGACAAAAAGTGCTATGGGCTCAGAGCAAACTGGGGAGATCAGTGTAACTTGGAAACTCAGGGATGGTTTGTGGTATCTATGTGACTTGATGGAAAAAGCTCTGAATATGGAGTTTGACAGCTGGGTTCCTATCTTGGCACTGCCAATAATTAGTGGTGTGATCTTGGCTTGTGTGTGTGTGTGTGTGTGTGTGTGTGTGTGTGTGTGTCAAATAAAGGGATTGGACTACTAAATGACTTCTAACATCTCTTCCAGCTCTAAATCTCTGAGTCTATCCTTCTATACCACAAAGGATGGATATTATTTAGAGAGGTAGAAAGGGACTCAGCCCTAGTATTTCTTCAGCGTCTGCTCTATTTTTCACCTTATTCTTTTCTTTAACCTTTCTAGCAGCATCCCTTTTAGTCACACACATTTCTTCCCCAAATCAAATGAAACCATGTCATCTTAATTGATCACTCCTTCTCATCAGTTTAAAGACATGAGACTCTGCTTTCTTGGGCTGCATTTGTATCCACAGGACAAAACTGACTGTCACAGTCCCACTCACGTGTCAATTTGCCCGGCTGGTTCAGTTGTCTAGAATGAGGGGGCTGGCTCATCAGCATCCATCTCTCCTGTAGGGACAAACACAGCCTCCCTCCTACTGCCTGAACTTGTGACATAAATGTAATTATGTTCCCTCTTTGGTGTTTATATTTCTGGGCATTTTGAGCCAGGTATCTTATGATTCCCTCATTAATCTTCCTGTAGTCAAAGTTATGTGGATGAGATTTAGGTTATGTGTTTTTGCTCTCTTTCTTTTGGATCCTGTTCCCCTCAGAAATCAATCCCAAATACCTCTTTCATTGAACATCTCTGGATGCTCAAACACTTGTCTTCATCTTCCCAAAAGACTGCCAAGCCCCAAAGAGATTTTAGGTGCTGTCAACTTGTCCCATTGAAAAACCAGCCATTTGCTGGTTTGAGACACATTGCCTCAGGACATCTATCTACAAAATAGAATGTTCTTTACCTGACATGATTTGTGTGTCTGTGTGCATACGTGTTCTTTCAGGTACTGACCAAGGACCCAGTACTTTCTCACAAACCTGAATTCTGGCCATCAACACCAATCACACCAGACTAGATCAAAGGGATTGCAAAAGGTACTCTGAACCCCTGGAGCACTTGTTTGTACCATTCATAAAGTAATTATTACATAATGCCTTGTGTGATTTTCTGCTCCTTGTATGCTACATATTTATGCCTACTTCTGTTCATGTCTATTTCCCCATAACGGAAGGCTTTCCCTACTCTATCTAAAACCTACTTATTCTTCAAGTTTCCTAGCTCAAGGTCCACTTCCTGCATGGTACCTCCCAATCTTATACTAAACTCACTATTTTTTTAAACATGTGTATGGGGTTAAAATTCTAGCTAAACTATCTAAAATCTAATGAGTGGTCACCAATAAATTATAAGCTTTAGCAAGAGTATTTAAGTGTTTAAGTATTTATTAAAGAGCATTAGGATTAGAGAGAAAGGTAAAAATCTAACTATTTCTAAGAGACCCTACCATCCGACCCACCATGGCGAGGTTAGGAACCAAAAGAGAGAGAACCCCTCTGCCAGTGTCTGCTTCCTACTTCATGTCCCCCTCCCAGAAATGGGAGGCTCCTCAAGTTGATTGGCTGGTTGCTTTGATAGACAGTACCCACGAGCAAACGTCACTTCCTGATGCTAAGGACCTTGACCACATGGCTTGCTCTCAGAGGCCTTCACCTCATGGTGACTCCTGACTCTCTTTGTGGACTTTCTCTACCATGCTCCCTTGTCTATTACCTCTATTAACACCTACTCTCTTGCTCTTTGAAGGTGGGGACTGTCTTTCTGCTTATATTTGTGTTCTCAGTACACAGTGACTGGCACATAGTAAGCCTTTATAAATGTTTGTTCTCTTGACTTCAAGAATATCATTAACCCACACCTTAGCCTTCTCTTCTTTAAACTAAATTATCCTAGTTGCTTTACCTTTTCTTTTCGGATCTTTTTTTTTTGGGGGGGGGTGGGGGGAGGGCTATGTGTGTGCCTTGTCATTGTTTTCAAGTATTTGAAAAACTCTTATACAGGGTATCCCAAAAGTCTTAGTGCAGTTTTAAGCTTTATTAGGACTTTGAGGACACCCTGTATAAAGGTGACACCAGCTGATCTCTTGCTTTGCTAATTAAATGAATAAAAAGGGATCAGCTTCTGTTAAGCATGGGAGTAGACATATTTCTACTTTCTGGACTTCCTTATTTCTCTTTGTTTACATTTCCTAATGTAAGGGGCTAAAATTCTAGCTATGCTGTCTAAAATATCTAATAAGTGGTCGCCAATAAATTATAAGCTTTAGCAAGAGTTAGACTTTTAAGGATTTATTAAGGAGAATAAAAATTTGGTGAAGAGAAAGAGAAAAGCCTATATTCATCTATCTATTAAAGGGAGAGAGCATTCCTAGCTCCGCTCTCCACCAGAGTCCACATGAAAGAGAGCAAGCCAGCAAGCCAGCATGCCAGCCTCCCCCTTTCTCCTCCCACAAGCCAACGTCACTTCCTGACACCAAAGAAAGCCTCATGGCCCTGCCCTCAGAGGCCCTCTCTTCATGTTGGAACTTTCCTACAGTAAGTCTCCAGCAGGTGGCGGCATTCCAATTGTTACACTAACATGGTCATTCTGCTTCTCATAATCCCTCTTCTCGCCAACAAATTGCCAACTCAAACATACTTCCTTGTTTTTGTTTTTGTTTTTGTTTTTAGTGAGGCAATTGGGGTTAAGTGACTTGCCCAGGGTCACACAGCTAGTAAGTGTTAAGTGTTTGAGGCCAGATTTGAACTCAGGTACTCCTGATTCCAGGGCCGGTGCTCTATCCACTGTGCCACCTAGCCACCCCTCAAACATACTTCCTAAATGAAACCTATGTGATTAGCCACAATCCTTCTTTGACTCCTTCCTTCGGGGTTCCCTCATTGTTTTGGAGTTTTATCTGCCCATCTGTTTTGTACTTCAACTCAAAGAACATAGAGAAAGGACCATCAGAGATCATCTGATTAAATCTCTTAGTTTTACAGATGAGGAAATTGAGGCATAGAGTATTAATATGATTTGTCCAAGATCATACAGTTTAATTTCTAATTGTTTTCAAGGCTTTTCATGTTTGTTTTCTGTCTCCCTAACTAGACTGAAATTTTCTCTATGGGCAGTGAATGAGTCTTCTATTATTTTTGCTTATTAGCCTTCCCTACACTTCCAGATCCCTTGTTCTTTTCCTCTGACCACTCTGTTAGCCCCTTAGATTGAAGAAGCTCATGACTTACCGTAGCACTCAAATGTGGGTCATTAATTTATAGAAACTGAAATTATAAGTTAGATAACATTTGAAGTGCTCAGTTCTGTTAGCTATATTTGAAGGACTTGAAAACGAGAACATTCATTTTAAACACATACGCACACATACTAAATCATTACCATGTGCTAGGCTCTGCATACTAAATGCTGGGAATACAAACTCAAAAATGAAACTGTTCCTGACTATAAATAGCTGACATTCTACTGATTGTAGAGGATGTTGAAAGGAGGGAAACCATAGCAATAAGCAGTGTGGAAGTGATGTTACATGACGAGCATTTATAGGAACTGGAAATGAGTAGTCTGGAATAAGAGAAGTCTTCAAGGAGATATGATGATTGTTTTCAAATATTTGAAGGCCATCATGTAGCGACTTATTCTGTGATTTTTTCAAAAAATAGGGCTAAGACATGGATAGAAGTTATAGGCGGCAGACTTCAATACAACATAAGAAAAGTTTTATAACAGAGCTGCCCCCAAAATAGAACTATTTTAGTAGGTAGTCACACACACACACACGCACACACTAATATATATATATATATATATATATATATATATATATATATTGAAATGAATGAAAAGTCTGAGAAACATAGTTTCTAGGTAATTAATAATCAATTTATTAATTAGAATAGCAGATCATCAATAAATTGAGGTCAGTAGTTCTCTTGGTAACCAAAGAAGAACCTTGGAGACTATCCAATGGTTAAATACATTTGGCAAAGTGGAAGTCCCTGATAGGTGGAGATCAACTCTGATTGGTTAACAATTAATGAGAGAGGGGCAGCTAGGTGGTGCAGTGGATAGAGCACTGGCCCTGGAGTCAGGAGTACCTCAGTTCAAATCCAGCCTCAGACACTTAACATTTACTAGCTGTGTGACCCTGGGCAAATCACTTAACCCCAATTGCCTCACTAAAAAATAATAAATAAATAAAAAACAATTAATGAGAGAATTAATATTTTGAGGGGAAGGTCTTTTGCAATGAGGGTCTGGATAGTGACTTTGATCATGTCAGAACTCTTGTACAAAGAGACTCATCTCTACCCAGACCACTTAAATTGAACACAATGGGTCTGGATTCACCTAGATTAGATTCTCTTTACCCTTTAATGAGAAATAAGCTATCCCAGTTGGGAGAGATTGAAGAGCAAGGCTCATTATCATCCCTGTCCTTCATAAGAACTGGGTTTTGATTGAGGAAATAAAAAGAGAAAAAAACCCCTATTAATAATAGAAAAGAAGATCATTGGTTCCTATATATAAAATTGCTTACTAATGTAATAAGAAAATAATATTTTTTCTTAAACTACATGTATATGTGTATATACATGTGTATATATCCATACATATGTATTCTTTGTAGCTAATACAACAACTTTTAAAAAATTTTTTATTTTGTTTTAAAACCGCTTTTTTTTTTGAGGGCAATGGGGATTAAGTGACCTGCCCAAGGTCACACAGCTAGTAAGTGTCTGAGGCCGGATTTGAACTCAGGTACTCCTGAATCCAAGGCTGGTGCTTTATCCACTGCGCCACCTAGCCACCTTTTAATGGTGCTATCCAAGACATTCCTGCATTGAGAAGAGGGACAAATTAGACATCCTCTAAAGCCTCTTCTAGTTCTATAATTCAAAGAATGTCACATGATGTGCACATATACAACATTAGATTGTTGCCAGAAGTTTCAGTTTTACTACTTACTACATAATTATGGGCAAGTTCTTTTATTTAGGCAAGACAAAGCAACAAGCATCTTTTAAGTACTTAATATATTCCAGGCAATGTGTTAAGCACCAGGGATACAAATACAAACATAAAGAAAAGTAACCCCTGCCCTTAAGAACCTTACATTCTAATGGGTGGAGACAGTAAAGAGGGAGCTGTAAAGGAGAGAGGGGGATGATACCTACACAGGGGAATGTTGTCACAGTGGTGAAGACCTAAGAGTCAAATGCACAGCTAGGAGAGGAATGAAGCATGGATGATCTGAGCCTGTCATCAAAACGGAGATCCCAGGAAGAACTCATTCATGGGAGAAGGGGCCTGGAGAGTCAGATTATTGTTCTGAGACAAGAAAGTCCTAGATGCTGAGGGAGATTCCAGGGTGAATGCGCAGCTGTGGTGTGATGGCAGAGTCCTGAGAGTCCAAAAGCAAAACAAGGAGAAGAATTGAGCATGGCTGGCCCGGGCTAATCCCCCAAATGGAAGCATCAGAAGGAATTCACTGGTGGGAGAAGTGGGCTGCAGAAGTGGATGGATATTCCAGGATGAGAAAGCCTCTAATGTGAAGGGAAATTTCAGTATTTTGAGACTCACTTTGGTTATTTGCAACAGTGAGGTCATGCTACTTGTACTATCAACCTGACTAGATTTTTACAAGAAAAACACTGTAAATTTTTAAAACACTCATCAATGTGAGCTAACATTATGATTCTATGACTCATAGTAGGCCTCCACCAGTCACGGGTGACCATGGATCAGAACCTTGAAGAGCCGCAGGCCACAGTGTGACTGTGCAGTCCGATATGGGAGCTGCAGCTCCTGAGTGACTTATAACCGGTAACTGCTGCATCTCATGTTGTATCTACCCCATGAGGAGTAGCTGGCCTGGGCAGATCAATATGGAAAACAAGCTGTTGCCCATGTAGCAGGTTTCCCTCTCTGTGACATTGGTGGATCCAAAGGAGAGGCAGAGCCAATACAGTTTGGCACCAGTGCCACCGCAGGAGTTGCCAGAGGGATGTGATGTCCCACATCCAACTGCCTAAGGGACTCAACTCCTGATTTTTCCTCAGGGTTAACTCCCGATGCATTTCCCACATATGGGTATAACCGCAAGGCAGAGGAGGTGCCTATGACTCATATAGACAAGCAAACTCACATTATGGTTCTATGACTCATAAAGACAAGACAGTTAAGAAATCTTTCATACAAATACAAGCATCCATACCCATTTTGGAGGTCCCAGGTCCCAGGTCAATAGGCAAGATCATACTCATTCCCTGATGTACCTTTTTTCATAGTATTTTCTTCTCATCTTCCTCCTTTGTCCTGGTGCCATATTTACACACTCCATGATTCCAGAGGATATAGAAGTTCATTTTTGAGGACACTCTGATGGAGCAGATCACTACTAATCCATGTGTGCCCAACTGATGCAACTGACTCTTGTCCATGGCTTCCCATAAATCTACTACAGGAGGTCTTTTCACTATACTAGGAGCCTCTACAAAGTCCTACACCAAAGCCTTAACACAACATAGAGATAACACGTTATTCTATGAGACTATTCCATCACAGTAAAAACTCTGGCCAGTTCTACTACGGTGGAGAGGCTTTGTTTATGGTCCATGAAACAAACTATGGTTGCTTTCTAAGGAGCAATCTAAATTAACAAAAAGAAGCTCACCACCAATAGACTGGATTCTTTACCATAGATTCTTGGTTATGATTACCCAAGCACTTTACTTCCTTAAAATTCCTCCACCTCAGTGACTCAGTGTGCTCTTAGACAAGAGCATTAAGCAAGAGCATTATATCCTTGGATACCCTGCCTACTCTTTCACTTTACAAAACAGATCCTGAGACATTCCACAGAGTATTATTAAGTGGAAGGTCTTGTGATCGCATCCAAAGAGTGCTGGATTTGGAGTCAAAATATCTGGATACTGGTTTTGGCTCTGACATTGTATTCTTGTATTCTTGGGCAAACCATTTAACTGCTCTGTGACTCAGTTTCCTCATATGCAAATTGAGGGTGTTAGGACTTGATTCTTAAGGTCCTTTCCAACTCTAAAATACGGAATTCTGTGATCCTAACAGGTTATCACTAACTGGAACTGAAAAAGAGAGGAAATGCATTGTTAAGATCTTTTACATTGGAAAATGGAAACTTTGTCCTAAGGTGGTGGATAAATTGTTTCCCATTCAAAGTGAATTAGCCATGCTTGTGAGCTATGATGAGGGGAAAGGATTACTATCTCTGCGAGTGGTAAGAGACAAGAGAATCCTAAAAGACAGCATCATAATTCAAGGAAAACAGGCCAAGGGGCCTCTGAGAATAAAGCATTAGGGGAAAAAATGGAGCCAGAATGATTCCCAGCATGATTTAACGAAAGAGTATTTAAAGATTTGAGTCAGTTCAAACATTTTATTAAATTGTAAAGTCCAAAGGAAAAACTTAACCAGGGTAAACTCCTGGAAATGGCAAATTCCATGGAAGAGTGGAGAAGATGAGGTTTCCAGAGAAAAGGTAAAGAGGAGCAGAATGATTAATAGTATACCAAGTTTAAGGTTTTAAGGGAATAAGAAGGGCATTACCAGGTACACTACACAAAGGAATATACAGAGACAGAGTCCTATTAATAAATGAAAAGAGGAACAAAATCAATGATGACTTTAAAATGCCCTAGCATCCCGTCTGTGCTTAATAATTGATCTTTAAAGTAAATCAACACATTCATTTTTGCCCCTACTATGTCTAACACCCTGTGCTTATTTAAAAATACAGAGAAATGTTGGTATGATTGAAAGGCAATAGGATAAATCTATCTTGTCAACAAACATTTCTCAATGCCGCAAACATTCTTGAAAGTGCTGGACACTGGGGACACAGAGATGAAAAAATAAAGACAATCTCTGTTGTAAAGGTACTTTCACTCCATGTGCGTATGTGTCATTGGGAGACATATATAGATATACAGTTCCCCACTGCATGAGGCTGAGGAATTGGCTTCTGGGAGAGTTGTGTGATATGGAATGGAAGAGTTTTGGAGAAATATTGAAGCGTGAGGAGACATTCTGTGTAACTGATTCTGGTCCGTTAACCACTTGGTGACCACTTGGAGACAGAATTGGGGGATGGGAGGATGGCGAGGAGATGGAGTCATTTAAAAGACCTCAGTCAGTCTCCCTGCAAGATGGCAAGGAGAGACAATGGTGTAAAGGAGGAAGCTGATATTTGAGCACCTCTGTGTGTGTTCTTTTGTTTTAGAGTCAAAGAGATTAATCTGGAGGCTAGAATCTTGTGAATTTTGAAGTCAGGAGAATGAGTCATCTGGGAGTCCTGGAGTCAAGTCAGTACCGGGTTTTGCAGCCAGTCCAACATCAAGGAATAACCCTTGGGACCCAGCCCAGAGGTACCTGAGACAAGATCTTATTTTTCAACAACGCTGCACTGGGATATGAACTTGATGGGATAAATGCTATGCAGAAACTGCTTTAAATCTGCATCCACTTTCTCCAGACCCCAAGGTCAAATAGGGGAGAGTGTGCCCTTAGGATTTTAAACACAATTATCTTTTAACTGTTTCAATCAACAAAAATCTGCCTTTTCTCCTCTCCAACTCAACTCTGTCCCTCAACTGAGAACAAAAGGAAAATAAAGCCTGCTAAAAATATGTACAGTCAATCAAACCAGATTTCCACATTGTTGTTTTTTGTTGTTTAGTCATTTTCAGTTTTATCAGACTCTTTGTGTCCCCTTTTGGGTTTTCTTGGCAAAGATACTGGAATAGTTTGCCATTTCCTTCTCTGGCTTATTTTACAGATGAGGAAACTGAGACAAACAGGGTTAAGTGACTTGCTCAGGGTCAAACAGCTAATAAGTGTCTGAGACTGAACTTGAACTTAGGTCTTTCTGATTCCAGGTCTGGCATTCTTTTCATTGTTCCACCTAGCTGCCCCTAAAAGATTTCCACACTGGCCATGTCTAAAAGAACTTGTGCATCCTTAGAATTTATTTTGCTTAGGACCAATTCCTTCTTTAATCTACCCTTCCTTCTAATTCCCCTCTTCCTATTCTCCCCCTTTCCATTTTCCCAATTGAGTGAAATATAGTTCTGTAACCCCCTCTCTCAACATATACATACATATATGTATATATAATCTGAATTGATCAAAGGAAGTAAAAATACTCTTTCTGAGCGGGACCCAGGTTTTCCTTGTAAGCCCATACAACTAAGCTTCTTTACAAATCTCAAAAATTAGGAAGCCTTAGGCAGTAAGAATATATGCATATTCTTCCTTCCTTTGATAAATTCAGATTATATATAGATTTTATGTAATTATATATGGAGAGAGAGAATATACACTCCTACTTCCTTTGATCAATTCAGATGAGAATAAAGTTGAAGTATCAGCTACTTTCCTTACCCCTCTTCCTTGTTTATATTGATATCTATGTGTGTACCCTGATTATGAGAGACTCATCCCCATTTACCCCATATATTCTTCCACTCTCTTCTATTTGTCTCTAAAGAACACCAAGATAGAACAGAACTACTCCCAGGCATAATCTAATTAGATTTCTACTATGACCCTTGATAATGATAGGGTTCAGTGGGGAAACTTGTATCATCTCTCCATATTAGAATGTAAGCAGCTTATTCTTGTTTAGTTCTTTATCATTGTTCTTTCTTTACTTTTTTCTGTTTCTCTTCATCATTGTTTGAACTTCAAAGTTTCTATGAAGCTCTTATCATTTCATCAGGAATGCTTAGAAGTTCTCTGTTTCATTAAAGGTCTATCTCCCCTCCAGTAGTGTTATATTCAGTTTTGCTAGCTAAGTTATTCTTGTCTATAAGCCTTTATCCTTTGCTTTCTGAACCATCAAATTCCAAGTTCTCTGCTCCTTTGTAGTGATGGTTGTTAAATAATATCTGATCACAACTGTGCCTCCTTGGTACTTGAATTCTTTCTTTCTGGCTGCTTTCGGTATTTTTTTCTTGGACATGATGACTCTGGATTTTAGCTATAATGCTCCTAGAAGTTTTCATTTTGGTGTTTCTTTCAGAAGGTAATTGCTGGATTCTTTCTATTTCCTAAGATACCTGGGCAGTTTTAAGATTTCTTGAAATAGGATGCCTAGGATCTTTCTTGTGGTCATGGCATTCAGATATTCTATTTATTATTAATTTTTTTCTCCTCAATCTGCTTTCCAGGTCAGTTGTTTCTGCTGTGAAATGTTATATTTCCTTCCATATTTTAAGTCTTTTGACTTTGTTTTTAATATTTCTTTTTGCCTCATAGAGTGTTCTTTTGGTCCACTCTAGTTTTTAGGGAGTTTGTTGCCCAAGCAAGGTTTTGTACCTCTTGTGTCAAACTATCAATTCCCTTCCCTTTCCAATTCTTTTTCTGTAACTCTCATTTATTTTCCATTCCCTCCCCACCTCCCATGCTCTCGTTCTATTTTAAGAAATATTAAAAAACTTTTGTAAACTCTTAATTCATCTCTTCAAGGAATTTTAGTTTAGTTTACCCAAGAGGTGTATTCTTTTTCCTCTGAAGATTATTTGTAAATGTTTTTGAGTCAGTCTCTTCAGGTTTGTGTCTTGAATTTCTCTGCCATCATTATAGTTCTTTATGGTAAGATTCTCTTTCATTTGTTCATTCTTCCAGCTTATTTTCTGACTTCAGACATGTTGATCTAGTTTCCTGCACTTCTGGAGGGAAGATCTGGGTTGGTCCCGTTGCCTTCTTTGCACACTGAGTGTTGTGCTATTCCAGGATTGCAGGGATAGGATAGGAGCCTCTAAACTTTAAGTGTTCCCAAAATCATCTGATCCAAGGCAAAATCTAATCACTGCCCCCTTGGTCAGAGCTCTTCAAGTTCTTCTCAATGTTCCCCCATATCAATCTGATGATGTTCCAGTATGGGTCTGGTGATACTTCTTTATGGGTCTGGGACCTCCTTTTGTCCTGGTGCACAGCTTCTCCCTAGGCACTGGAGTGTCCATGTGTGACAGGCTCCTATCCCCTGTGTCCCCAGACCACTCTATTTCCCTATGCCAATTTGGGTTAGACAAATAATTCACTGTGAGTTTTTCTGATTTCCCCATTAGGAGTTGGTCAGATGTATTTTCTAAATCTCTTTAAAGGAGTTTAATAGAGGAGAGTTCAGCTATATTCAGAGTTCTTATAACTTTCATATCTTGGCTCTACCTTCTACTCTTGCCCCAAAGATGTTTGAGAAAAATGTACTTTTGTTATTGGAATATCTTTGAAGTAATTATACCATTGTAAAAGCTAATTAACAGGGGGCAGCTAGGTGGTGCAGTGGATAGAGCACCAGCCCTGGATTCAGGAGGACCTGAGTTCAAATCCAGCCTCAGACACTTAATACTTACTAGCTGTGTGACCCTGGGCAAGTCACTTAACCCCAATTGCCTTTAAAAAAAGCTAATTAATTGACTAAATGGAACTGGGGTATCAATTGTGGATAACAGTGCCAGGAGAAAATATCATAATTGAGGGGTCAAGCCAATAGTATTAAAAAAGCTCATTGTATTAGATACTTGAACCCCTCAGAAGTTCTTCTAGAAGGAAATGTAAATGATCTGGCTCTGGGATAATGAGTCCAGAACATACTTGCTACTATGAAATAGAACTGTCTCTGGAGTTAGGGGACCTGAGTTTAAGTCATGCTTCTGATTTCTACTACTCTGTGTGATCTTGGTCAAGTTTCTTAACCTCTCTGACCCATAGTATTAATATTTATAAAATAAGGGAGTTGGATTAGATAGCCTCCTTGGATTCTTTGGATGGATCCCTTCTAGTTTTAGATCCTAGATCCAATTATATACAAATAACCACAAGTAACCCCCAATTTTTTTTTGTACCAGGGCCAGCAGCATGTAATGCCTCCTCAAATCAATTTTTAAAGACAAAGGCATTTGGAAAGAAACAGGGAGAGATTCTGGGACACTAGAAGGCTGTTCCTGGGGAAGTTGCCCACCAGAAAACATATGGGAAAAGGGCAGAGCAGGGCATGAAGAGGTCAGAGAGCACCTCACTTGGCTTGTGGCTGCTTAGAGAAGCATCTAGCTAAAGTCCTGGTTGCCATGTACTGGTGATAGTTGAATTAAAATATGAATTAATATAGTGAGTGTATTTGAATGGTCCATAAAACATGTTTCATCAACATGTCAAAAGCAGAATTCATCTTCCCCCTAAAACATACCTCTTCTAGCTTTCTTATTTATGTCAAGAACACCAACATTCTTCCATTCAATCAGGTTTGCAGAATCTCTACTGATCCTTATCTCAATATTTAGTCAGTATATAAGTCTCATTGATTCTGCTTCCATATTATCATTATCATACATTCCCTTCTCTCCATACACACAGCTCTCACTCAAATATAGGCCCTCATCACCTCTCATTTGTATTATAGCGGTGGTCTACTAGTTGTGCTTCTTGTCTCATCTATCTCTTCTCCAATCCATCTTCTCCTTTGCTGCCATGGGTCTACCTGTCACTCCCCTGTTCAAAAATTTTCAGTGGTTCCCCTGTTATTATCTCTAGGATAATATCCAAAGTCCTTTGTTTGACATTTAAATTTCTTCCCAGGCTGGCTCCAGGATATATTTCCAAACTGATTTAACATTCCCCTCCCAACTCTCCCTTCTACACTCTACATTCCAGCCAAATTGGCTTATTTGGCAGTTCCCAGGACACATCATTCCATCTCCTTTTGCCCCCTTCTCTTTGTATCCCCAGAATTTAGCACAGTGACTTGAACATAGTAAGATCTTATTAAATGATGTTGACTGACTGACTCTTGTCTCTGCCTTTTCATAAGCTATATCAACTCCCTTCACTCACCCCATCTAAACCTGGAATGTTTTCCCTTTTCATCTCTGCATTATGGAATACTTCTCTCCTTTCAAGATTCAGATCAATTACAGAATTGCCTGATCCCACCACTTATTAGTACTCGTGCCCATCTCCATATGAATTTATGTTTTTTGTATATATATTTTGTGTGTCTATATATGTATATACATACATGTGTGTATGTGTTTTTGTGTCCGTGTGTGTGTGTGTGTGTGTGTGTGTGTGTGTGTGTGTGTGTGTACTTTACACAGTTCCTTCTAATAAATTGCTCCTTTAAAGGTCAGGACAATTTTCATTTTTGTCTTTGTATTCCCATTGCTTAGTATAGTACCTGGCACAAGGCATGTATTTAATCAATGCCTTAATTCCCCAGTCTCCTTCACCATATAGTTAAACAGTTGCCAAATATTGTTTCTACCTCCATAACATCTCCCATAAGCCTCTTTCTCTACTCTCACATCTCTACCACCCAGTTCAGGTCTTCAACACCTCTCACCTGGACTTTGGTAATAGCCTAGTTCATCAGTTCCCCTCCTCAAGCCTCTCACCATTCCAATCCATCCTCCAGATAGCTTCCAATAATTTTGTAAATTCCAGTTTTGACCATGACACCCTCCAACTCAATAAATTTCTGGTACTCATATAATCTCTAGAGTTCAATATAAATTGATCTGATATTCAAAACCCTTAACAACCCAGTCCCAAACTAACTTTCTAAATTCATTACATATTATTCTCTTCCACACCCTCTAGGGTCCAGTCAATCTAGACTCAGCATTCTATCTCTCATCTCCACACCTTTGCCTTGGTATTCTCCTATGCCTGGAAGGCACTCCCTCCTCACCTCTGCTTCTAGGAATTCCTGGTTTCCTTCAAGACTCAGCTCAAGCACCATTTTCTGGTATAGCTCTTACCTGGTCTTTCCAATTTCTAATATGTCATATCTGAATTGTATAGATATATTTATGCGTATGTAATCTTTAGAGTTAGAATGTAAGCTTGCTGAGGGAAGGGATTATTTTGCTTTTATCTTTGCTTCTGACCCCCTCTTACTTTTCCAGGCTTCTTACTCTTTGCTCCTTACTTTTCCTTCCAATACTCTTTGATCCAGTTACACTGTTTTCCTTGCTGTGATGGAATTAGGGGTCAAATTGATTATGAATCGTCCCAAAAGAATTACAAGACTCAGTGACTCAGTTTCCCAAGTTTTATTGCAATACTGTGGGTGACCATAGGGAGAGAACCAGAATATTGGAAAGGTATCTCTCCAATAGTGCAAGAAAAGACAGTTATATTTATAGTATAGATAAATTGATTATCAGTCTCATTATAATAATCTCCACCTTGGGGAGGTAGAGGGGAGGGCTTGTCCTACCACCTAGGGGTGTTATAAGGGAAGGCTTATCCTAATTTGGAGTTCCTGGGGTCCTAAGCCACCCCCTGAGGAGGGTACCTTTTTCAGTGGAGGTGTGTTTTGGGGGTTTATACATCATAAGGTGAATCTGGGGACAAATTTGGCCTTTTCTGCACATGTCTCTTTCTGATTCCCATGGCTAGTTTCAAAATATAATCATTTTTCATTAGAATTTCTATAGGTTGTCTTTTTCCTTTATTGTTATTTTGACCCGACCCATTCAGGGTACGAGAACCTAACATAAGTTATCCATTAATTGGGATCTGACTCCCTTTTAGAGCTAATATCTGTATTAGATCTTGGGTCATAGGTTTTTCTATTAACCCTTTTTTTGCCTCCTACATCATTCCCCCCTTTTCATATACCCTGGGAAAAAGGATGAAGATCATCTCTTCTGTTTCTGCTTCCTGCTGAGTGGGTGAAGTAGGGGCCCACAGGGGGTTTGTGAATTGAAGGAGAGTGGGAACTAGTGTTACAAATGCAAGAACCACAAAACAAAACACAAATGATTTACAAACAGACCAAGGGGCAACAAGGACCCTAATACAGAATAAATCTAAGAGTTCCATGAAAAACTGGATGAAGCAAGCAGTTGTGAACAGTTTCAGCCATCCAGGTAATCTCTGCACGGCAGCTCAAACTTTAGGAGGTGTTTTGAACCATACAGACTCTGCCTCAGTCTATGACCACATTTGCCAGAGAGTTAAAGCACTCTTCCAATTCTTGTAACCCTAATGCAGTAGAATTAGAAACTTGTTCCATTACCAAAGTTAAATTTGCGAGCATAGCTTCGTGTTCAAGTTACCCAACAAAAGAAATAGTAAAGGCAGAAGTTTTTCAGACCCACCAAAGAAAATTATCCCAGGTTCCTCTTCTAACTCTAATATTAGAAAAGGCAGTAGCCTTCTTACTCTATAATCCAAATAGCCCAAGATAACATATGGGTTTAAACAAGTGATAGTTAACACTAAAGATTCATAATCTCCTTGCTATAGGAAGGGGCATAATAGGGTGCAAGCGGACCAAGGCTAGGGTGGACCAGTGAATGGACCTGGCAATTCTGCTCTGTGATTCCCTTGTACTATGGAGTTGGTAGCTTGGTGCCCTTGGCAGTACATAACAGAGATCTGACTGGGCAGATTTATGATAAAACCTAAAATTTGACCCTAATTCCAGCCCACATCACTTGTACATGAAACTTTATCTTTCAACTTCTTGCATTTTTCCTGGCTAACTTCCATGCCTGGCATTCTGTCCATCCTCATCTCAGGTGTCCTTCAAGTCCAAGCTAAAATGCTACCTTCTGCAAGAAGTCTTTTCCAGCCCTAAATGTTAGTGCTTTTCCTCTTTTATCTCCAATTTATCATGCACATAGTTTGATTGTGAGTAGCTAGGTAGTGCAGTGGATAGAGTGCTGGCCCTGGAATCTTCCCTGAGTTCAAATATGGCCTCAGACCCTTACTAGCTGTGTGACCCTGGACAAGTCACTTAACCCTTCTTGCCTCAGTTTCCTCACCTATAAAATGAACTGGAGAAGGAAAAGGCAAACCATTACAGCACCTTTGTCAAGAAAACCCCAAATGGGGTTACAAAGAGTCAGGCATGACTGAAATGACTAAGCCACAACAAAAGTTGATTGTACATTGTTGTTTGAATCTTGTCTTCCTCCTTGGCCTTGAAAATAGAGATTCTTTCTTTTCCCCCCCCCTTCTTCTAACCCTTCCTTCCTCGCTCCAACCCCTTCCTCTCTCCCTCCCTCCTTCCTTCCTTCCTTTCTTCCTTCCTTCCTTCCTTCCTTCCTTCCTTCCTTCCTTCCTTCCTTCCTTCCTTCCTTCCTTCCTTCCTTCCTTCCTTCCTTCCTTCCTTTTTCTTTCTTTCTTTCTTTCTTTCTTTCTTTCTTTCTTTCTTTCTTTCTTTCTTTCTTTCTTTCTTTCTTTCTTTCTTTCTTTCCTTCCTTCTTTTTCTTTCTTTCTTTCTTTTTTGCCCTTTCTTTGTACCCCCAGAAATCAGCATAGTGCCTGACACATAGTAAGTGTTGAGTAAATGTTTGTTGATTGCTGAATTGAAATGAATCCTTTAAAAATAGGCAAACCTCAATTATAGAGAGGCTAGGGATGTTTCTGCATGAAAGGGCAAAAAGATATGAATCTGTTTAGCTTGGAATGAAAGAAATATACCAATGATTACAGAGAGTTATTTAGGGTCAGGATGATTCTCTTGAATCTGAAAGATATTTAAGGAAAAGGAAGCATGGCAAGTAAATATGGATCTTGGTCCTCAGTAACAGTTGATATTTACACAGTACTTTAAAATGTGCAAAAAGTAGTTAACATTCATTATTTGCTTTAATGTCCATAGCAACTCTGTGAGGTAGGTCCTACAGGGTTTATTGTTTTCTTTTTATAGATGAAGAAATAAAGTTCAGAGAAGCTAAAAGTCTTGCCTGTGGTCACACAGCTTGTAAATATCAGAGGGAGGATTGGAGCTCAAATTTTGCCTAACTCCAAAACCACTGCATAGCACTGCCCTCTATACAGACATTTAAATCCAACTTGAATTCCCCATGAAAGCAATGACTATATATTCTAAGAAGAAAAAAAATCTATAAACAGTTAAAAATTAATGGAAGTTAGCAAGCTCAGGACAGGTTTAAAAAGAACAATTCTTGCCAGACTGATGATTTTGCATGTTCAGGGCAGAATGACACAATGAAGAGATGAAAGGAATGCAGTTGGTGTAACACAAATTGATTTTTACAAAGCATTCAATAGAGTTCCATGAAATCTTCCTCTTTTAAAGTTGATTCAAATTGGAGTTCTTACAAACAGCAACGTGAACTGGTAACTTTGCCAAAAGAACAATCCTTGATGAGAATAGAACATAGAGACCTGGTGCTGAGAGGACAGCTGTTTGGCTTTGGACTTCAAAGGAGAATTTTGTAGCCTATTTCATTAGCAATAATAGAGGGTAGCTACAATATGTTAAGGTGGTCTGCAAGAATCTGTTGCTGCGTTCAAGGAGAGACGATAAATATAAAAATATAAAATACAGATATAAAACAGAAAAGTAAATATATGAATAATAACAATAAATATAAAATTAACAGCAATATATAAAATAAAAATGAAAACTTAAAAACAAATCCAAGAACTTATAAATGAAGATATTGGAAATATGTAGGAAAAGAGAATCTAACCAAAAAAAAGACTAAGTCTTAGAAATTACCTGTGTCTTCAAATCTTCAAAGGAAGTAGCCTTCCTCAAAACTCCTCCAAGAGTTCCCAATTACCTACAGGTTAAAGTCCAGACTTATCAGCCTGATAATCAATGTCTTTTATTATTCAGTCCCCAACCCAATTCTTTATCCTTATCTAACTAGCTTTGTGATGTTAGGTAACTCTTTTTAACCCCCCTGAGTCTGCATTATCTATAAAATTATGAGGTTAGATTACATAATAGTTAATTTTTTTTTGGGCTTTAAATTTCTACTTTGCTGCTATGCTTCAGCTTCTCCCTTTCCCATTGGTGAGTTCTTTCTAGAATCCCCATTTTGAGGAAAGGCTCAGAGCAGCCAGCCATCCTTTACTTGCTAGACTTTGTTACTATGTCTTCTTTCCCCCTCCCCCTCCCCTTGTATGTGTTGTCTTTTATTATTGCAATATATGTTCTTTAAGGACAGAGATTATCTTTCTTTTTGCTTATATCCCTAGTGCTTACCAGAGTGTCTGGCATATAATAAACAATAAATACTTCTTGATTTGCCTTGACTATGAATCTATGATTCAAAACCATTCCATCTAATAATAGGCTGAGGGAACTGGGAATATTTAGTTTGGGGAAGAAAAGACAGTGAAAGAGTAAGAAGAGATACCATCATTATGTATAAATAGATATGACTCCTGTTTCAAGCCTGGAGCATTTTGCATAATACTTGTCTAATTGGTAGAAAGAATCTGCATGCCTGAATCAGGGACAGAGTGTGAGAGCTCTGGAAAGGAGAGACATTTTTCATTCCTTCTTAGAGAATGAGATACATGTAAACATGGCTCTCTAAGGGACTGACTCCAGGGAGGAGAAAGACAAAGACTCAAGCAGACATGTAAAGCAAAGTTGGCTCCTCAACCTGTTCCTAATTTCCAGCTTGCCTTCCCAGAGACTTTGGGGAATTTCCCTTTGGGTCAGATAGGGTCTCTATCTTGGTTGAGCTTGTTCCCATCTAAAAAACCCAATCACTCTTGTATATTTTCTGGTATATTCTTATCTGTACAATTTATACCACTTCATTTTGCTATCTGCTTGGATAAAAGGGTTTATTCATTATTTGTTTATTCACTATTTGTGATGTTCTTTCATGTAACCAGAATTTAGTGAAAAGGATTCAAGTCTGCAAATACAAGCTTAATTTACCCTCCCCCTTTAGGAGATAGCAACCAAGGAAGCTGGAAGTTTTGTTTCTTAATGTACCTAAAAAAAATTGCGTTCCTAAACCAGCAGGATCTAGGGAGGGGGAGATAAATATTATTCTATTCCAGTACCCCCGTCTTCATAAAGGAACAGAGAGACCAGCCTCATGGCCCCCTCATCTTTTCTCCAGTTAGAAATCAGTCTTCCTTAAAGGTGGATCAAGATTTCAGATATATTTACCCATGACTCCTTGCAAGCTGAATTTAGACAACCCATGAGAACATATACACCATACACAGATAGCACATTCTCTCTCTCTCTCTCTCTCTCCTCTTCTCTGTGTGTCTCTACACACACACACACACACACACACACACACACACACACACACACATGAGATTTTCCATTGTAAGAGGGATGAGACTTGGCTTTGAAGAGCCAGAAGCTATACTTTTCAACTTAATGTAAGGAAAAACTTTCTAATAAGCATAGCTATGCCAAAACAGAATGGCTTTTTCTGGAGGCTGGACAATCAGTTGTCAGGAATATAGGAAAGGAATTCAAATACATCAAATGAAGGCTGAAGTAGATGGTGTCTAGGGTACCTTTTAATTCTGAGATTTTAATCTTTTCCTTTAAAGCACCTTATAGTCTAGTAGGTTAATCTAATTGTTCCTGAAACACACAGACACACAGACACACAGACACACAGACACATTCCTATTTCCAAAACTTTTCACATGTTATTCCCCTTGCCTGGAATACCTTTCCTTCTATTTGATATCTATTCATATCTTAATTGTCCTTTCAGACAAGCTCAGGAAGAACTTTTTCAGACCTTTTTAGGAAGTTTTTTGGGACTATTCTATTCTAGATTATACTGAATTCTCTTTTCTCTTATTTTAAAAAAAAGTTTTATTGATTGTCATTTCTTTATATCATTGACACTTCTCAATGGTTCCTTCCCTGTAACAAAGGAATACAGTCAAGCATGACATCTCAACATATTGGCCTTGCCCTTTATGCCTCATTCTGTATGTCTTGACTCCTGGCCCCAAAACTCCAATTCTCCCATTATGGAGTCCTCCTGAAATTTTCCCTTTGGGGGTAGCTTTTGGCTGGGCTTGGTAGATTGGAACCTTTCTAGAGCACATGATCAGATTTCTTTCTGATAGGAGGAGACATGATCCCAGAAGATGCTGCTATTTTTAAGGGACTGTCTTTCCACCTCCATCTGTGGGGGATCCCTCAAACATTGGCCACTAGCTCTCTTGTAGATTTTCAAAGACATAACTCAGGGAGTCTTCATATATAAATAAGGAGTAGAGATAATCATAAAGGGTAAAAAGATAACTTTGATTATATGAAATTTCAAAAAAATTATTTGCATGAAAAAAACCAAAAGACCAATATCTGAGATATTGGGATTGGCACCAATATATATGATAGGTCAAAAATCTGAATAAACAACTTTTAGAAGAAGAAATGTAAATAATTAGCAATATTAAACAGTGTTCCAGATCAATAATGACAAAGGAAACACAAATTAAAGCAATGTTGAAGTTTTGCCTCACAGCAATCAAATTGGCAAAGATGATAATGGAAAGAGTGAATGTTAGAGGGGTTATGGAAAGATACATACACTGTTGGCAGAGCTCTGAATTGGTCCAACCATTCTGGAAAACAATTTGCAACTATTTGAGAAAAAACTCACTTGCTCATATCCTTTGACCCAGTGGTCTTTCTGGGGTCCTCTTCTTTTCTCTGTACTATCTCACTTGATGGTCTCATCAACTCAAGTGGGTTCAATTATGTGGATGATTTTCAGATCTATTTATCTAGCCCAACCCCTCTTCTGACCTCAAATGCCCATTGGTCATCTCAAAATGGATATCCTGTAGATATCTTTAACTCAACATGTTCAAAACCGAACTAATTAGCCCTCTCCTCCACCTTATTAATGGAAAAGGTAATAGCATCCTCCTTCTTACCTGGGCTAATAACCTTAGTGTTCTTCTAACTTCTCACTCATTCTTACCACCACCTCAAATACATATCCAAAATCTGTTGCCATGTCCTGTCACTTCTACCTTCATAACATCTCTTGAACATGCCCCTTTCTCTTCTCCTATACTGGCACCATCTTGGTCGAGACCTCATCACTTTACACCTAGACTATTGTAATAGACTGCTGGTTGGTCTTTCTGCCTCAAGTCTCTTTCCACTCTAGTTCATCCTCTATTCAGCTGCCAAAACGATTAAGTCATTCCTTGAGTCAATACATTTCAGTGATTCTCTATTGCTTGCAGGATCAAATATAAAATCCTCTGGCTTTCAAAGTCATACACAATCTGGTAACTTCCTAATTTCCAGTCTCCTTATACTTTACTCCCCTCTATGTACTTCGCAATCTAGCAGCAGTAGCTTTTTTATTGTGCATTGAGTAGAATAGGTCATTCAGTCATTAAGTCAGCAAACATTTATTGTCTACTATGTACCAGGTACTGTGCTAAGTAAGCTCAGGTTACTAAGAAAGGTGAAAGATAGTCCCTGCTTTCAAGGAACTTACAGTCTAATGCAGGAGACAACATGCAAACAACTAAGTACAAATAAACTATATACAGGATAAACTGGAGATAATAAAAAGAAATGAGCTAGAATTAATGGGATTGTGAAAGAATTCCTACAGAAAGCAATATTTTAGCTGGGACTTGAAGGAATCTGGGGAAGCCTGGTAGAAATGAAAAGGGAGAACATCCAGGAATGAAAGACAGTCAATAAAAATGTCCTGAGTCAGGAAATTGTTTGAGGATCTACAAAGAGATCTGCTGGACTCAATGAAAGAGTACATGGGAGGGTACAAAGTTTAAGAAGATTGGGAAGGTAAGGACTCCAACAGTTGACTTTGTGTCTTTTCACTGGCTTTCCCTCATGCCTGGAATGCTTTCTCTCCTCACCTCTGACTCTTGCCTTACATGACTTCCTTCCAGCTCAAATCTGACCTCCTGCAAGAGGCCTTTCCCAATATAATGATACCACCCCTGCCCCTCCCTCCTCCAGGCCTCTGGTGCTTCTCCCCTGAGATTAACCTCTAGTTACTCTGTATATATCTTATGTGTACATAGTTCTCATGTTATCTCCCTCATTGGAATATGAGCTCATGAGGACAACAAATGCATTTTTGCCTCTTTTTGTATCCGGAGTGCTTAGCACAATGCCTGACACATAGTAGATACTTAATAAATGTCTGTTGAGTGAGTGATATGATCACACAAATGTAAAAGAAAACAACATGAACAACACCAGACCTCAGATCAATGCGATGATTTATTTTGCCTCTAGAAGAATAATGATGAAACAAACCTCCCTCCTCTTGTTACACGTACAGAATGAAATACATGTCATTAATATGTCGATTTCCTTGCTTAACTGTATTTTGCTACAAAAGAATATTCTAAGGGGGTGGTATTAGGGAAAGACAAAATTTTTTTTAAGTATGCTGTTAGTGAACCTAGGCTCAAGTTCAAGGTTCTGCCACCAACTAGATGTGTGACCTTGGGAAAATAAATTCCCTTGAGTTGTTCGCCTGATATTCAAGAAATCAGAAGTGGTAGAGAAGAAATACCAGCTTCTTCTATTTGTGCCTCCCTTGCACTTTGGATTTCCTCCAGTGTGACCTTCCTCAGAGGCTGAAGGAACAGAGAAAGGGACAGGGGGCAGCTAGGTGAAGCAGTGGATAAAGCACCAGCCCTGGATTCAGGAGGACCTGAATTCAAATCCAGCCTCAGACACTTGACACTTACTAGCTATGTGACCCTGGGCAAGTCATTTAACCCTCATTGCTCCGCAAAAGAGAGTGGGAGGGGAGAGAGAGAGAGAGAGAGAGAGAGAGAGAGAGAGAGAGAGAGAGAGAGAGAGAGAGAGAGAGAGAGAAAGAGAAAGGAACACCCACCCAGTATGATCCAGATTGCACTGGCCCTTGTTTGGAGGTAAAATGGCTTTCATCTAGCTCTGACTTGCAGGAGTGCTCACTATATAAATTCCTCACTTCACTACAGAACCATTGGCACCCATGCCTGGGTGGCAGGGACCTCTGATTACATACTTCCTCTCAAAGGGGGTGGCAGTTGTTTGTTTTTGTGCTTATGACACTTAGTGTAGTCTGCCTTTATCCTTCCTCTGAGGGTCTAGGGGATGGGATAGGATTGTGAGGTCAAAAATTCTCTGGATGAAATAGAGAATCCAAAGGGAAACAAAGAGTGTTCCATTGAAGCAGATTACATAGTTCCATACTAAGAAGGATAAGCAAAGTAAGAATGGGGCCAGTTGAGAGCAGCTAAGCCTTGATAAGAGGCAAATCCTCCAGAGCAGCTGATAAGAATGCAGAAGAGTCAATTAGTTCTTCAGTTTTTTAGCACCAGACTCTGATCAACCCCTTCAGTTTCCTTTCCTTGAGGGGCTGGGTGCTTTGAGGCTATGGATTAGCTTTTGGGTACTCCACAAGAGGGGAAAGTTGTCAGTTTGATTAAGCACCTGAAGGAAAGAGGGTTAGCTGAGGCAAGGGGCATGACAAAAGGGTCACCGTCTCAAGGAAGCTTCCGTGCTAGGAGTGTGCTAGAATCATCTAATTTCTTAACTTTTCAGGGTGAGCATTTATGCTTTGGAAATCCACAAATGCTAGAAACCAGGGCTTAATTTATTCCTTTGTTGTTTGTCTAGACTTCAGAAAATGATGGGGGAAATCTTAATAATGCACATTAAATTTAAAAGTGCCAGAGAACATTTTTTTTTCTTTTGAAGAGCTGGTTATTAAATATTTATCTGCACCTCTGAGGCTCAGCCTACCAGAAGTGAGGAGATACCCTAGTAGAGTGCAAGCTTCATGGGGGCAGGGAATGATGATGTTTTTGTCTTTGTACCCCAATGATTAGCACAGCACCTTGAACATTTTAGGGGCTTAACAAATATTTGAATTTAATTTGAAGAGAAAGAAAAGTGGGCCTTTAACCTGGAGAATATTACTTTTATTTTATTTTATTTTAAATTTTTTTTGGTGGGGCAATGAGAGTTAAGTGACTTGCCCAGGGTCACACAGCTAGTAAGTGTCAAGTGGATTTGAACTCAGGTCTTCCTGAATTCAGAGCCGGTGCTTTATCCACTACACCACCTAGCTGCCCCAAGAATCTTACTTTTAAAAAGCCCCTCTGTCTTATACAAGTTGTTTTCCAGAAATTGAGCCTCCCAGGAAGGGACAGGCAGAGGGCTCCAGGTCAGGGAGCTGGGATGAGACTATTGCTTTAGCAGACTGAAAGTGGATTTATAACATGGCTGATATGTGGTCATCCAGTCTCCACTTGAAGATAGCTAGTCAAAACAAACTCTACATCCCCAGGCAGCACATTTTGGATAGCTCTACATGTATTTGTTTTTCCTTAAATCATGCTGACACACGCTTCTCTGCACCTTCTACCCAATGTACTTACTTGTATCCTCTGGGGTAAAGCCTAATACCTCTTCCATGTTACAACTCTTCAAATGCTCAAAGACAGCTATCATATGTCCCATAAATCTTCTCTTCTTCAGACTAAATTTGCTGGGTTTCTTCTATCTATTCTAGTGTGGCATGATTTCTGGTTGCCTTTCTCTGAGATGTATCCAGGTTGTCAATTGTCTTCCTGTGACACCCAGAGATGATTACAATACTCTTGGGTAGAGTATAGCAGGAAAGTTAACCTCTCTCATCCTGGACACTTACCCTCTCTCTTTTTTCCTCCCATTCTTTATTATTTTTATTATTTTTTCACTTAGCAAGCATTTATTTTCTCTCCCTCATCTCCCCCACCCTGAAAAGAAAATTGTTATAACAAATATGCATGCAAGCAAAACAAAATCCCACGTTGGCTATTTTAAAAAATGAATATCTCAATCTGCATTTTAATTTTACCACCTCTCTTCGAGGTGGGTAAAATATGCCATCGCTGGTCCTCTGAAATCATGCTTGATCATTGAATTGATCAGAGTAATTTTGAAAAAAATGTTGTATTCATTTTTAAAATTTATTTTGTTAAACATTTCCCAATTACATTTTAATCTGATCTATCCCCACTGGGAGGTTTTGCTGGATAAGATTTTGGCACCTCTGGACTTGACTTCTAGTCATCCAACTTGGTTTTAACCTTTTTTTTCTTTATTTCCATTCTTAATTTATGAAATAAACAAGCATTTCCATAACAGCAGAATAAAAAAAAAGATGATTGCACATGAAACTGCAAATTTATTATGTACAAATTGCTATTCCTTTTAAATATATAATAAAGTTATCATGTAACTTTCCCTCCTTTTTTCTCCCCCCTCTCCCCATAGCTACCATTAAACACAAATGTGTGTGTTTGTGTAAAATCATGCTATACATACTTCTATTTATCAGGTCTTTATCTGCATGCAGATAGTGACTTCCTTTATAGGACCTTTGCAGTTAATTCGGGTATTTATAATAGTCAAAATGACTTAGTTGCTAGTTGTTCTTAAAACAATATTGCTGTTACTATATACAAAATTTTTGTTTTTTGTTCTGCTCATTTCATTCTTCATTATTTCATGCACATCTATCCATGTTTTTCTAAAATCACCAAGTTCATCATTTCTTATAGCACAGTAATATGCCATCATGATCATATACCACAACTTGTTCAGACATTCCTCAATTGACGGGCATCCCCACAATTTCCAGTTCTTTGCCACCACAAAAATCAGAGTTCTTAAATCTTTCAAAATTATTTATTTTTACAATGTTGTTGTTTTCTTGGTTCTGCACAGGATCATACAAGTCTTTCTAGGTCTCTCCAAAACCATCCCTTTCACCATTTCTTTTGGTGTAATAGTAGTGTGTTACATTCATATGCAATAATTTATTCAGCCACTTCTCAGTTGATGTGTACCTCTTCAAATTTTAGTTCTTTGCCAAGGAAAAAGAGTGCTAGAAATATTTTTGTACAGATAGTGTCTTTTCTTCTTTCTTTGCTCTCTTTGGGGCAGTATAGGCCTAGTAGTATTGGTAGGTCAGAGTGTACACCCAATTTAATAATGTTTTTGTTCATAGTTCCAAATTGTTTTTTAGAATGTCTGAAACAATTCCCAGCTCTGTCTACAGCACTTAATATACCCTTTCCCCCATAGCCTCTCTAATATTTGTAATTTCCCTTTTTTCTTCAGCTTTGCCAATGTGAGGTATAAGGTTATAGTTGCCTTAATTAGCATTCTAATTATTAGTGATTTGGAGCATTTTTTCATATGTCTATAATTTCTTGGGAACTGACTATTCAAATCCTTTGACCATTTGTCAATTGGGGAATGCTTAGAAGTTGGAATCAATTGCTTATATATCTTGTGAATGAAATCTTTATCAGAGAAAGAAGCATCTCTCTTAAGGCAGTATAATAGTTCTAGCATTTTGTGCTGCCATATTACCCTGTTGACTGATGGTGAGCTTGCAGTCTCCCCAAACTTCCAGATCTTTTTTATATGAGTGATTGTCCTATAATAACCGACATAAATATAATAAAAAATTTTCAAAGTATTTCATGTATGTAATGGAGCATTAGTGAATGAGGGCCCAGTCCTTAGATCATGGCTGGATTTTCTCTTCCTGGTGGGTTATACATAGTATGCATATATATTTTTTGTCTGGTTCCAATTCAACATGTGGAACTTTGGGGAGCCACTTTCTGTCCATCTGTGGCTGGAAAGCTTGTAGTATATTATGATGAAAAGAGTTTTAGTTGACTTGAGAGCCAGACAGATGGACTCAGGACAGGCTGAGCTAGAAAAGAGTATGCATATAAAAATAGAGGAGACTTTTGAGAGAAGATAACTTAGAGTTGCTGAGTGGATGAGGGAAGCTGACTGGTATCCTCTACCCCCAAGAACCATCCTATCCTCACCTCTTTGCTGACTTCCAATCTTGCATCTACAACTGTCTTTCAGACATCTCAAACTGGATATCCAGTAGTCATCTTAAACTCATTATGTCTCAAACAGAATTCCCTACCCCTCTTCTATCTTCCTTATTACAATAGAAAGTAACAACATCCTCCAAGTTCTTCAGGCTTGCAACCTAAGTGTCGTCCCTGCCTTTTCACCATCTCTCACCTCCCATATCCAATCTCTTGCCGGAGCCTATTGATTTCACCTTTGCAACATCTCTCAAATATATCCCCTTTTCTCCTTTAACACCATCACCAATCTGGTGCAGACTCATATCCCTTCATGTCTGCACTATTTCAATAGCCTTTGGGTGAGTCTGCCTGCCTCACTTTTCTCCCCATTGCAATCCATCCTCTATTCAGCCATGCAAGTGATTTTCCTAAAGCATGGGTTCAACCATATCATTCCCCCTACTCAATAAACTCCAATGGCTCTTTAAGTTTCCATGATCATATACAAAATCCTCTGTCTGGCATTCAAAGCCCTTCATAACCTACTCCCTCTTTCCCAGTTTTCTTATACCTTATTTCTTGCCACATACTCGTTGATCCAGTGACACTGGCCTCTTGGCTCTTCCAGGAGCAAGACCCTTCAACTTTTGGCTTCTGGCATTTTCTCTGGCTGCCCCCAGGCCTGGAGAGTTTTCTTTCCTCATCTTCACCTACTGCTTTTCGTGGCTCTAAGTCCCAACTAAAATCACTTCTTCTACAAGATGACTTTCCCAACCTCTTTTAATTCTAGTGCCTTCCCTCTATTATTTTCTGTTTATCATGTATATAGCTTGCCTTGTATATATTTTTTTGCATGTTGCCTCTTCCATTAGATTGTAAGCTCCTTGAGGGCAGAGATTGTCTTTTGCCTATTTTTTGTATCCTCAGCAGTTAGCACAGTACTTGGCACATGGTAGGCACTTATTATTTTTGTATCTATATCCTAGCATGTACCATATAATGCCTATCACATAATATACCAATACTTAATACATGTTGTTTTTTTTTAATTCCCTCATGATGTCTTCAAATTCATATTACTGGTGCAGAATAGGTGCTTAATAAATGTTTATTGATTGATTGATATACTAATCTTTGTAGATACAGACAAAAAAATGAAACAGTCCTTGAACCTAAGGCGTTTACATTTAAACAGTAGGAGTGTGTACCTATATAAGTTACGACAATCACTTAGTCAATAAACATTTATTATGCACTTATTTTGTGCCAGGCACTGTGTTAAGCACTGGGGATACAAAAGACAGTCCCTGCCCTCAAAAAGCTCACAATCTAATAAAGATAATAAAAACAAAATCAATACAAGGTAGTGTGGGATAGAAGGAAACTAACTGTTGGGGCAGGGATAACTAATAGTAGCTAGCATCTACACATTTGCTTTAAAGTTTGCAAAATGCTTTAATATCTGTTATCTCACTTTATCCCTACAACAACCCTGTAAGGTTTTACAGATGAGGAAACTGAGGCAAGAGAGGTTAAGTGACTTGCTGAGGACCACACAGCTGGTAGGTATCTGAGGCAGGATTTGAATTTGGGACTTCCTGACTCCAAGTCCAGCACTCTGTATACTATGCCACCTATCTGCAGGGGCATCGCAAAAATCTTCTTGTAGAAGGTAATAAGGGGAAAGGGATGGGGAAAAGGGTAGAAGGGGTGGGGAAAATGACATGATCAGACTTGTGCTTTAGGAAAATAGTTTTGACAGTCATGTAGAGGAAGGATTGAGCTTTGCAAAGATCTGAGGCAGGGAGACCAATTAGGGAATAATTGGAATACTTAAGTTGAGAGATGATGAAAACCTGATCTAGGGTGGTGACTTAGTAAGTGGAAAGATGGGGACAGATGTGAAATGCTGTGGAAATAAAAACAAGATTTAGAAATTGATTGGCTATATGGAGGTGGCAGTTAGGAGCTAGAGATGACACTGAGCCTGGGTGACCAGAAGGATGGTGGAGGGAAACTCAGAAGCTGGGTTGTTTCTAGGGAAAGTTAATGTGTTCTGCTTTGGACATGTAAAGTTTGAGTTGCCTATGGGACATTCAGTTCATAATGCCCAATAGGCAGTTTGTAAGATGGGATTGGAGCCTAGAAGAGAATTAGGCTGTTGCCAATCCTATCATTTCTACCTTTATACCATTTTCCATCTAAGTTCCATTTTGTCCTCTGACAGACACCACCTTGGTGCAGGTCCTCATTACCTTATTCTCCTACTCAACCAACTCTAGTAAATTATCTCTATTACCCCCAGGATTGAATATGAAATCCTCTGTTTGGTTTTCAAAGCCTTTTACAACCTGGTCTTGTCCTACTTTTCCAGTTTGCTTACACTTTGTTACCTTCCACATATTCTGTGATCCAGCACAATGGGGCTTTTTTTGTTTTTGTTTTTGCTATTTTTTGAACATTATATTTTACCTCTTAATTCCTTTCCATTTCACTAGCTGTCTCTCTTGGGGGAATGCTCTGCTTCCTATCTTCCTTTAAGACTCAGCTCAGAACCTACCTTTTGCTAGAGGCCTTTTCTGGTTACATACACCTTCCTCCCCCAGTCCCCCACTTCAAATTCCTTCCCACTGAGATTATTTCTAGTTTACACTGTCCTGTACATATCTATCTATGTCCTGTACATATGTCCTGTACATATCTATCTATCCATCTATCCATTTGTCCATCCATCCATCTATCCATCTATTCATCCATCCATGTATCTATCTATCTATCTATCTATCTATCTATCTATCTATCTATCTATCTATCTATCTATCTATCTATCTATCTATCTATCATCTATCTTTGCATGTTTTTGTCCTCATTACCTTCTTAAGGATTCCTTGAAGACTTTTTGGTGGGTTTTCTTTGTATCCGTGGTGCTTAGCATAGTGCATGCATATAGTTGGTTCTTAATAAATGCTTGCTGAATGATTGATCAACTTAAGGTGTCACTGCATGAAAATGAAATCAAACCAATGGGAGGCAATGAGATCAAGTGAGAGAGCATAGTAGAAAGAGAGAAGATCCAGGATGTGGATGATGATCCAGCAAAGGAAACTGAAAAGGGGCAGAGAGACAAATAGGAAGAAAAATAAGAGCAGTGGTGTGGAACCCTAGAATTGAGCAGCCAAGAAATGAAGGTGGCCAATGGTGTCACAAGTTATTGAGAAGTTGTCAAGAAGTCAAAGGCTGAGAAAAGATGGCAAGATTTGTCAACTAGGAGATCACTGGGTAATGTGAGAGAGAGCAGTAGCAGTTGAGTGATGATGTCAAGAGCTAGATTGCTGAGTGTTTAGAAAAGTGTAAGAGGAAAGGAAGTAGGGGCTTTGAATATAGATGACTTTTTTTTTCCCCCAAGGAGTTTGCCTGATGAAGGAAGGAGATATGATAGCTAGTAGGGAAGGTAAGATCTAGTGATGGTTTTAAATTTGTCTTCCCATCTTTGTTTTCTACCCACCCCAATCTATCTACCACACAGTTGCCAAAATGATATTCCTAAAATATCGGTCTGATTACATAACACCCCTGCTCAAGGAACTTTAATAGCCCTCTCCTGTGCCCAGGATAAAACACAAACTCCTTTACTGCTTATTTAAAGCCCTTTATAATCAGGTTCCAGTCTATATTTTTATACTAATTTTACATTACTCCTTTTCAAGCACTCTACATTCTAGTTCAACTGGTGTACTTGCTAGGCCATACATATACATACATACACACATACATATATATAATTTCAGTTCTCACTGTTGTAATTTTACATAACCTGCTCCCTCCAACTGGAACATTCTCCTTTATCATCTCCAACTTAGAAATCTTAGCTCCTTTCAAGATTCATCTTAAGTGCAACTGCCTATAGGAAACCTGTCCAGATTCCCCTCCCCCTCATTGCCCCCCCCAAGTTTGCAGTTGTTCATATTCTCCCATTAAACTTAGAAATTACTCATTCTCTGTCTCTGTCTCTCTTTTCACTCTCTCCTTTCTCTCTTCCCTCTCTTTTTCTCTGTCCTCTTTCTCTCTTCTTTCTCCTCTTTTCTCTCTCCCCTCTCCCTCTCCCTCTCCCCATCCTCCCTCTCTCCCTCTTCCTCTCTCCTCTCTGTCTCTGCCTCTCTCTTCTTTCCCTCCCCCTCCCCCCATATATATATAATCTACCTTGGCTTGGACATGGACAGGAACTGAGGTAATGCCTGCATGCAGTGGCTTACCCACAGTCACTGAGTTCCAGTAGCTTTCGGGAACCTGATGTTGGAAGGACCAGGAAACCAGTCAAAGCAAGAATCCATCAGAAGCAAGAGATGTGATTGTGGAGCCATAGAGAGCAGACAACTGAGCTCTCCCTTACAGAAATGACTATGATAAGACCTAAGCCTCTATGGTAAGGATGTTTTAAATGCTATGTATTGGGTGTGATTTGCACTGCTGAACCTAATAGGGCAAGGCAAGATTTAGTAATAATCTTTCCTTATATTTCCTCAGGGAAAAAAACCAAATGGGTTATTTACTATGGGTTATTTGCTCATTTTAGCTATCCTACTTCCCTTTGGTTTTGGGAAGTATTAGTTTTTCCCAGGTCACGTGACTAACTATATATTTTCTCTAGTTCTACCAACTCTCAAAAAACCTACAAAAACCAAGAGGAGTTTTGTACTACAGGCATAATAATTATACATGGTTCCACAGGACAAGAAAGCAGATGTTCATGAGGTAACAGCTTTCTGAATTAAGAATAGAGAATGCTAATCTTTAATATGCTCACTCAGCACCCTTCACCCACCAGGCTCGATATTCTGGCAGGGTGCATAAAGCAACCCATAGGCTTGTGCTTTGGGACTTACTCAGGGACTTCCTTTTAGCTGAAGTCTCTGCTGGTGCACCTCACCCCTGCTCTTCCCTTGGTATCTGATTGCAATGGACCTTGATTTTGCCCACTGTAATGATTGGAATGACGCCACCTACTGGAGACTTGCTGTGGAGAGCTCCACCATGAGGAAAATGCCTCAGAGGCATTGTGGCTTTTCCTTGGCGTCAGGAAATGACGTTTGCTCATGGGTGCTGTCTATCAAGTCTACCAGCCAATCAACTGGAGGAGCCTCCTATGGTCTGGGAGGAGACAGGAAGGAGGAAAGGGAGCCTGCGCAGAGAGCGCTGGCCTTTTTTGGCTTCCGGACTTGATGGTGGTAGGGGCAGAGGGCTTCACAGGAGATTTGAGGAAAGATAGGAATGCCAGGCTGTTAGAATTCTGTTCTCAATCTTTTTCTTTCTATTTTCCAATAAACCCTTAAAAACCTAAACTCGTTTTATCAGTGATTTTTAGTCAGTTTCCCCCAAACTGGGGGAACACATTAGAATCCACATTTAGAATCTTAAATTACACACCACCCATCTATAGAAAGGGATCTATAAGAGGAGGTATCCTGTTTCTCTTTGGCCTTGAGCAGCCCTTCAGAGAGTGAAGCCCATGGTTGAAAAGACTCAGTTTGGAACACAGATGCTGGCCTTTCCCAAACCTAAAGAAAGTGTTATGTGCTAATTCAGCCTAGCCAGAAAATTTTAAAAAATGGACAGAACTAGAGGCAGAGACTAGGATGTGGGGCTGTACTTGTTCTGAAAAAAAGGGAACTAGAGTCTAGCTAGAACCATTTTTATTCTTCCAAAAGCTACTATAGACTCCAGAGGCATCCAAGTTTTCCTACCAATCACTAGAAATTCCCTATGTGGTTTCAGTGACGTTATAGTTTCATCACATTGACTGAAGAACCTTTTCACACCTTGTGGTTGGTAGGAAAACTTCAGAGACATGGATAGATACAGACACAGACAGGCAGCCATAGACAGACAGACATACAGACAACCTTTTGGTTGTCCTTAGCTTTCTTTGGTAGACATCATTTTGAGTTAAAACTGGGAAAAATAAATAAATGAAGAAAACTATAACATAGTTATATGGATGGTCCATATAGTTGGTTCATTAATACATACATCTTGATCAGATAACATAAATAGAAAATTTTGTTCAGAAGGAAAGATGGGAGTATGCACAGAGAACTCAAACCAACTTTAAAAAATTTGAAAGATGTGAACAGAAAATGAAAAAAGAGAAACAAGATTACAATTGAGCTGCTCTCCCACTTTTCTGCTGTCAGCTATCATCATCCCATCTACTCCAAGGAGCAGTCTTATCCTTTTTTTTTTTTTTTGATTCTCCTCCTTCCAGAAATGTAGCTATAAAGCAATATGCTTTCTTCATCTACTTGGGTTTTCCAGTGTGGGTTGTCTGGCTAAGCTCTAAATTATTAATCTTATTTAGAGAGTTCTCAAGGGTTACATAAGTAGCTCTTTATTATGTACTAGGTGTTTCTGTAATTGTCCATATCACATAATACTTTACAATAAACCATTCTCTATTTGCCAATTACTTCTCACATGCATTTTTAATACACACATTTAATAATGTGTCTTTTGAGTCTGTGATTATATGTGCCTTATGGTTTAAAATACACTTTCCTCATATTTCCCATTCTTTGCTACCACAAAAAGTGGTGTTATAAATACTCTGGTATATATGGAGCCTTTCTTTTGGTCAGTGACCTCCTTACTTGGGCATATATATCGAGCAATTGAGATACACAAATCTAGTAGAAGAGAAGAAACAACATAATTAATATAATTAACAAGGATGGGAATCAAGGAGGCCCACAAAAATAGCTCATAAAAAAATTCCCCTTATACCTTCTGACTCCCTGTACAGGGGTGGGGAGGGGGAAGCACGCTTACTTTAGAATTCTTGAATCTCAGGGTCAAAAGATATTTTGCTCATTCTTCTTCTAATCCCAAATTGCTTTCCAATTCTACCAATAATTTATTAGTGTTCCTCTCTTTACCACCCCCTCCAAAACTATTCCCATGTTTTGTTATCTGCCAATTTTCTGAGTGTGAGGTGGAACCTTAGGGTTATACTGATTTGCATTTCTCTTATTAGTGATTTGGAATATTCTTTCATATGGTTGTTAATGGTTTGCAATTCTTTTGAGAACTGTTGGTGCATATTCTTTGTCCAAGTATTTATTGGCAAATAGCTTTTATTCATATATATTTCTGTTATATGTTCTTATATATTTCTATGTATCTTGGATACCAAACTTTGAGAAATTTGACACAAAATCTTTTTCCCCCAGTAGATTGCTTTTCTTCTCATTCTAGATACATTAATTTTGTTTGTGTAGATGTGTAGGTTTGGTATTAGGTGATAGAAAACCTACCAGATTATGTCAGATAACAACTTCAGCACCTGAGTCTGAAAGCAGGGCAAGGCCTCAGTTCTGAAGGAAGTGGAATGGGAGTCAGAAACAATTTCTAGGAGCCCTCTGTTGATTTATCAAGGGATTACAGCATGAGTTCTTGTGACGGAAAAATTGTTACACCTGATTCATGTTTACATACATCTTTATACTTCTATGCCAAAATAATGAACTCATACCAAAAATTCTGTTGGTTACTATGGTTACTCTAATTATCTATAATTGCATACAAGGCTGCACTCCTTCACTATCTATATTCCTCTTTGATGAATCTCATATTTCTTGCTTCTCCTATGTATTCATTATTGGCAAGTGAACAAGGCATATAGGAGGGAAGGCTAAGAGTTCCTTTAATGTTTTGATCGATTCATTTTTGGTACTGATACTCACTTTTCTTGTATTACCTCCATAATTCTTCCCCTAACCACTTCTAGTCCCAAAGGCTTTTTCTACTACCCTTTTCCATTTGGACACTTTCCATTAAAGTAATATGGATTGTGAATAAACTCTTCCTTTAATTTACAATCTCATAAGCACACGCAAAAAATGGCAGAAAAAAGACCAACAGAATAGGTATTTTTCAGTAGAGGGATGATTTGTATCTATATAATGGGGAAAATAACATCCAAAGTACCTATAGTCTTTACCTTACAGAGCTGTTGTGAAATTCAAATGAAATAATGCTTTGGTTTTTTTTTCTTGATAAAAGTATTTTATTTTTTTCCAGTTACATGTAAAGATAGTTCTCAACATTTCTTTATAGAAATAATGCTTTGTAAGGATTAAAGTGCTATAAAATTATTAGTTGTCATCACCATTATTAGTGGAAGGACTTTGTTTCCGAATGTGATTGATCTTATTTTCCTATTGAGAAAATAATTTATGAAAATTATATCTAAAATAAATTTATTTTATACTTTTGTATTGCTTTGGCAATTTGCTAAAAGTAATACAGGTATACTTTGGCATATGTGAATGATATGATCCTAAAAAGTTGCATATACATTTAAATTCTATAAAAAGAAAAACATTTAAAGTTCACTAGGAGTGATTGTTATCTAAGGGAATTAACCTGTAGGGCTAAGAATTCATTTGTAATTCATTAATCACCTTTCATTTGTTTAGCTTTGAGTTTTTGTTATATATTTACATACTAAAATTCTAATTTATCTTATAATGAACTATACTTTTACATGACATGACAGTGAATTATTAAGATCTCAGACAGATTGGGGTAGGTTTTGTTTTGTTGTTTTGTTTTTTTTAGGTAGAGACAAAGGAAAATATCCATTTGAGTGGGAATTAGTCAGGAGTGGTCATGGGAATTGACCATAGATGAGTTGAGGCCTTAGTTATGTATCTGCAGAAAGGAAAAATTAGAGTAAGCAATGAAAACACCTCGGCTAAGAGGATCTGGTTATTTAACATCTCTCAGTTTCACACAGAAATAAATATAAGCAGAGAATTGCATTTCACGAGATAGACTAGGGATTTATCTTTTCTAGTATGTTATTTTCTTTCTTTTTGTAACAATATAGTTTCTTCAATATGTAAAATAAAAACAACCAAGAGGAAACATTCTTTTACTGTAATAGACTCCCAAGTGATTATTTTGTTTGGGTTATAGCAACTCGTATGCAATATTTATTTGTATGTATATAGTATATATACATTAAAAATAAAAACATATATGTATATGATTTGATCAAGATATATAGGCATATATGATGTTAATTAAGAAACACACAATGGAAACTGAACCAAATGCAAGCAAATCCATGCAAAATATACTGTTTCAATAGGAAGTGAGAGAGCAGCAATGAGGAAATTCATATTCATATGTTAACCCAATTACTGAACTCACCTTGCCAGTATGGAACACACGGTAGGTTTAAAATGTGATTTTGCATGTTCCTATCCCAAGTGACAGTGAGGATAATAAAAATGAAAAATCTGTTTCCCCAGGCTAGGATACAAAGCTTAAAATATTTGGACAAAGTATATTATAACATACAAGCCATTATTTAAGGGTGGGAATTCTATTGCATTAATATATATAAATATTTACCCAGGAGACAAAATTACTATCTTTCAGTTTTTATAAAACAATGTACCCCAGCTAATGAAATGCAAAAGAAGAGTTTGAGCAGATAGAAATTTTAAAATCCAGTTTTTAGTTGTGTCTGTAATGTATTGAAAGCATAATTATATTTTTTGTCCTATAATATATGTTATGGGAGGATTATGGGCCCCAGTTACCCCAAAAGTTGTCTGGGGAGGTCAAGGAACTTTTCCCTTGAAACCTCAGTTTTCCCCTGAAATCAAGGAGGCCTCTCCTTGAGCTCAATCAAGGACATACATACCCAAAAGAGATAAGCAGCACCAGATCGAACTGAGCATGCTCCAGGACCACTACCCTGCATTCCAGACCTCCTGAGCACCTGGATGAGGTAATCCTGTTGGGAGTGACTACACCAGGAGAAGAATACCCGGAACTGCCTGCCAGCAGACTGCTGGGACCCACCAGGATGGAGTTAATGCCCATCACCAGATTGCTCACAACTGATCACCTACCCCAGCCCACCACCAGAGCACCCTCAGCCCATCACCCAATAAGGGACATTCTTACCCACACCATCTGAACCCTATAAAAGAGCGCTCCCCAAGCTAGTCGGGGAGGAAAGCGTTTTTTTCTCCAAAACCTTCCTCCTGGCCAGTTTCTCTTATACCCCAATAAATCTGTTATTTTATTCCTAACTAGGACTTGTGCGAGAGTGTAATCCTTTACAGAGGAATCCTAAGGACCCACATGTTTTCTCCCCATATCAATGTATATATAAATACACACACACACACACACACACACACACACACACACCCATCTTCATATGGATTAATAAAAAAGAAATTAGAATGTACAACTACTTTACAATATTTTGAAGAAAATGGGATTTTAAATTTTAGTAAGAGGAAAAAAATAAAAGGTTAGAAATGGATATTTTGGTGAAATTTCATACCTGAATGTGTTAAAACATCCTGGGAACCAAAGCAACCGTGGTACTGAGTTCCTGAAGGCTAGGCTATCAGTGTGTAAGCTGGGGTAGGTCTTACCAAGCTGGAAAATGCTCAGTAATAGAAGTTATATTGGTTGCCTGAGAAATAGCCTTGCAAAATGGGGAGATCCTCATGATTAGCAATTCTAGCACCAGGAGATAAGTTGTTTATGGTCATAGCAATTCCTAAAACTTTCTACTAAGATATAGAAAGGTGATGGTGGTCTGCATCTGTGAAGGGAAAAAGTTCCTATATGGAAGGTATCAAAATTAACGTAATAGGGCAGCTAGGTGGTGCCATGGATAATGCACTGGCCCTGGATTCAGGAGGATCTGAGTTCAAATCCGGCTTCAGTCACTTGACACTAGCTGTGTGACCCTGGACAAGTCACTTGCCTCACCAAAGAACAACAACAAAAAGTAATTGGTGAGATTGACAATAACAATTGAAATAGATCATGAAAGTGGGGCATATTGCTCTGTCATCAAGGGGTTTACAATCTAGTTAGGGGACATAGCATATAAATCACCATTGTAAAAGGTAGATTGTATAACAGTCGATCAACATGTACTTATTAAGTACCTACTATGTACTAGGTGTGGTACTAGGTTCTGTGGATGAAAAGGCAAAAGTGAAAGTGCTGCCTTTAAGGAGTTTATATTCTGTTGGGAGAGCCAATAGGAGCCTATAGAAATGTAACCCTAGACTTAATTGTACTCCCAACCCCTTCCCCCAAGGCTATAGATAACTGTTATATCTCTAAAACAGACTAGAATCTTGAGGGGAGAGGCAATTTAACTGTCATCTGCTGACTCTTACTTGTCTTGGCTGGAAATAGACTCTGTGATGGACTGAATGGACTAAGAAAAAATATTTTCTGAGAGACCAAGAGTGAACTGTCATATTTGAGGACTAAAGAGACATATTCAGAGAGAACTGATTTTAACACGTTTGGAGGAAATACCCTCTGAAGAATTCCTGAGAGCTGAATGGTGAGACTGTGTTTACTGTGTTGAAGAGAAAGTCTGCAACTGCAGTTGATGGTCAGAGGTAATTCTAGTTGTCATTTTTGTCATTGTGATTGTGTTGCTGAAATATTTAAATACCTCTATTTTTTTATTAACCTGTTATCAAGTTGTATAGCTAGTAACATTGATGCTTATTGAAACCTCTGAGATTAAGGTGTCTGAGAAATAGGAGAAAAGGCTTATGGGGAAAAACCTTTCTCTGATTTCTGAGGTGGGAGCCCCGAGTTATCTAATTAATGAGGGAGATTATACATTTCTATGAATTTTTGAGGACTATCAGAACATATCCCTTGATAGCCTTAGAACCAGATTAATAAAGGTGTTAAGGGCTAAAATTCTAGCTAAACTGTCTAAAATGAGAGATATTTCCTTGTGTGAGTACATTGCTGGCTCTTCTAACAAAAATAAAAATAAAAATAGAAAATCCACAAAAACAAAGCGTTAACATGATCTTATCCCCCATTTGTCTGGTTAAACAGATTAAAATAAAAAATAGGGTAATTAGGGAGTTTAAAAGGTCCATTTGAAAAAATTTAAATGGAAAACACAGCCAGTACACCAGTACTGAGTTAAAGGGAGAGGGGAGGGGAAATTTCTTACCCAACCAGAAGATCAGAAGACTGAGGTTTAGCTTTCCTCTTCATGGTCAGCCATCTGTTAATTTAAGATTCTAAATGTGGATTCTAATCTGTTCCCCCAGTTTTGGGGAAAACTGACTAAAATCACTGATAAAAACGAGTTTAGGTTTTTAAGGGTTTATTAGAAAATAGAAAGAAAAAGATTGAGAACAGAATTCCAACAGTCTAGCATTCCTATCTTTCCTCAAATTTCCTGTGAAGTCCTCTGCCACCACCACCACCAAGTCAGGAACCCAAAAAGCGCAAGAGCTCGCCGCGCAGGCTCCCTCTCCTCCTTCCTGTCTCCTCCCAGAAAATAGGAAGCTCCTCAAGTTGATTGGCTGGTAGCCTTGATAGACAGCACCCATGCGCAAACGTCATTTCCTGACGACAAGGAAAAGCCACAATGCCTCTGAGGCATTTTCCTCATGGTGGAGCTTTCCCACAGCAAGTCTCCAGTAGGTGGCATCATTCCAATCATTACAAAGGAATGGGTCAAAGGAGGCTTTGGAGTAGAGGGCTTGGTCATGGCTGTCAACTAGTGAAATGCTTACACCCACAAAGGTTACATATGGAAAGTTACCCTCCCAAAGCTTGCCATGAAAACAGATACAATGTACACACAGAAATTACAGTTTGAGAAACTTCTACATGAGGCATTTCTTGAGTCTCCCCATCTGCTCTTACCAACTCATTGCAGACCATATGAATTACCTTGTATTGATTTTGTAAATATTTTTGTGTGTTGTCTCACCCAATGGAAAATAAACTCCTAGAGGCCATTTATTTATATGTTGTGTCCCTTAACCAGACTGTATTGAGGGCAAGGATCTATGTATCCTACTCCCAACTCCCAGAGTAACCACTCAAATGTTTATTGAATTGAAGTGTTTTTCAATGGATTTCTAGTTAAACTAGGGCCTTGTTAAATAACCTGTCTACAGGCATAAGTGAAGGGATACAATAAGTTCTTTCAAGTACTTCCAGTAATAAACCCCTTTGGATAGAATCCAAAGAGAATTTGCCTTATGTGAGATTCTCTGCCTTACTGGATGGTATAATGAATATGCAGCTGAGGCTGTTTATACTCAGCCCATGCTGAACATGAAAGAGAAAACTACTCCAGGCACTACCTACCTCGGAAGGAAATGACTAAAACCATGGTGAGAACTCAATCTAGACATGAGGATTTGTTGATGTTGCTTTAGCACATTTCCAGGAATGGTGCCAATGACAGAGTGACTTCTACAATGTCATCAGCTTTTATTTACATCGGTGATCTTAAGATCTTCCATTTCATCTTCCCTACTGCCACCTCTTCATTAAGAATAATTTTAAGTTTTGTAAAGTCCACAGCTCTTTTGCCTTCTACGAATGAATGAAACAAAAAAAAGCACTTATTAAGCTTTTACTATGGGTGAAGCACTGTGCTAAATGTTGGAGACACAAATTGGAAAATAAAGCAAACCTTTCTCTCAAAGTATTCAGATTCTGAGATTGGAGATAACATATGTCATTTTTAGCTACAAAGTCCCATGGTCCTTAGGGTGTGATGGCCAAATAGCTGTAAATGCATCTTCTTTAATGTTATTTCCCCTGATAACATCATGTATGTTTCTTAGTTTGAACTGTTTGACAGTGTATATCCATGCATCTACACACAGGAATGTACCAATCTAAACTCATACTCATAGTATCCCACTTTGCCGTATCTGCCACATTTATGGCTGCTACTGTGCCCTAAAGTTGCTTCCTACTTTGCTGCCCACAATTCGCAGCTAAGAAGGTAAGCTCAAAACAGATTGTATGTATTGCTAGAGGAAGGGAAAGGAGAGGGACCAGCAATAATGCCCCAAAAGTCTTAGTGCAAGTTAAGCTTATAAACTGATAATTAAGCTTACTCTGCTCTGAGGTTTGCAAGGTACTTTATAATATCTCATTTGATCTTTCCAATAACCTTGTGAGGTGGGTGCTATTATCTCCATTTTTTTTTTCAGGGCAATGAGGGTTAAGTGACTTGCCCAGGGTCACACAGCTAGTAAGTGTCAAGTGTCTGAGGCCAGATTTGAACTCAGGTACTCCTGAATCCAGGGCCGGTGCTTTATCCACTGCGCCACCTAGCTGCCCCCTATTATCTCCATTTTACAAATAAGAAAACTGAGGCTACGACATGTTAAGTGATTTGCCAAGGGTCCTATAGCTACATAAGTATTCAAGGCAGAATTATTATTATTATTATTTTTTTTGCAGGGCAATGGGGGTTAAGTGACTTGCCCAGGGTCACACAGCTAGTAAGTGTCAAGGGTCTGAGGCCGGATTTGAACTCAGATACTCCTGAATCCAGAGCTGGTGCTTTATCCACTGTGCCACCTAGCCGCCCCAAGGCAGAATTCAAACTCAGATTTTCTTGACTCCAAGGTCAGTGCTCTATCCTCTGTACCATGATGCTTCCTTATGAGTACTGTGAGCTACGCCAATGTGTGCTGCTGGTTTAGGAAGAGAAGGTATAAGAAGAAGCTGGATTAATAAGGTTTGTGCTCTGCTGGAAAGGGAAGTGGGTAGCATGGATTGTAGGACATTGGGATTTAAAGCTGGTAGGGATCAAAAATAATTTAATCCAACCCTGTCACTTATATACCAGAGACTCCACATCTTACTCTCCCTTGGCACTAGAACTAACCGCAAATGGGGTCACAAAGAGTTGCACATGACTGAAAATGACTGAACATCAAAAAAGAACCAAAAAAGACAGGGATCCCTAAAACATATCCAGGCCTTTCAGGTCAGGAGGGAGCCTTTGACATAAGGGTTATAAACAGAAGAGGAAACTGAGATAGGGAAAGTGACTTGGCAATAGCTACAGAGGTGGGACATTGCAGAGCTAGAAGACCAATCCAGATCCTCTAACTTAAAACTTCAGTGTTCTTTTTACACTGATTTTACAGGATGCTGAGAAGGAGATGGGATGCTACTACTGGATGTGGGTGCAGTAGCCTGGAGAGCAGCCCTTGGAGGAGGGCAAATAACTAGGGTCCACAGTCTCCTTTCACCTCAATTTGGGAAACAATAAGGTAGCAGGATGAGAAGATTTAGTGGATTTGATGAAAAAGCAGGGTGAAATAATCCATTATGTATTTGTGAAAGAGTATAGAATCACTAGGCTGTGCTTTTCTATAAGTAAATTTTCTCTGCATGTTATGCATGCTCATTGGTTGAAATGGAAATTCCTCAGCAAGCATGAAAATGCAAACCCATGCCAATGAAAGTCTCTTACACCAGGAGTAGAACGAACGCATGTTAATAGGCTCCCTTGTGGAAAGAAAAAGAATAAAAGCACCAACAGCAGCTGAAATTATAAGACATTCCTGATCACATTCAGAAACAGGGCAGGGTTTTTTGCTGGCTCTTTGGTACCCTGTGATCAGGGATTCAGCTCATTCAAGTTCTACTAGCACACCAGCTGGTATCTTTTGAATGGCCAATAAAAGCAACCTGAGGTACACTATTCATAACAATACAAAAAAAAAAAGAAAAAAAAATACATAATGCTTCATTAGGACTTTCTGATGTCACTTTATTTTTTGTTTGCCCACAAGAAGACATGAAACACTCAAAAGATACAGTTAAAATGAAGTGAATCAACTTTTTAAAAACAAACCTGAGAAATAGGGTCATTGGCATTTGCAGTCAGGAATATCATGTTTCCTGCCAGAACAGTATTAAAAATATTTATTATATTAAAATATGTGAAAACATTTGCTTAGAAAACAGTTTAATTTTCACTTTTATTAATACCGAACAGAAATGCATTCCTCTTAAACGGTTCTCTGTGGAATATCCAATACTGCTTAGGAAAGTGCTGAGTACACAGCCAATGAGTCCACACTTGTCATTACTGAACTTCCTGTTATGATAATGCTCAATTAGTACTATTCTTTTCAAGACAAAAGCTTACTAAGTCCACTGTAAAGTAATTAGTATCCTGTCAAATATCTCCAAAAAAGAATAGGATATTGGGCTTAAAGACTTATTAAAGAATTCAGTATGCATAATACTGATAATAAAGCAAAGAACACTGCCATAAACCCAACTTGTTATTTGTGCAAACTCTGAAAGCTCCTAATAACAGTGGAAACCAAATTTTGCATGTAGAATAAAGAAGCCTTTTTAAGAGGCTGCTTTAACACTTCTTAACATAGTGGCCTCAAAAATTTTTTGGCTTTTTTTCCCACTATCAACTTGCAAAAGAATAACTTCTTCTTCTTCTTCTTTTTTTTTCAGGGCAATGAGGGTTAAATGACTTGCCCAGAGTCACAAAGTTAGTAAGTGTCAATTGTTTGAGGCCACATTTGAACTCAGGTTCTCCTGAATCCAGGGCCGGTGCTTTATCCACTGCACCACCTAGCTGCCCCCAGGAATAACTTCTTTAACACACTTTTCCCTTTATAATAATAATTTTTTCTACAGGAAATAAGTTTCCTATATTTGTAGGAAATGTGTCTCAGTAAAACAGTGTTTTTTTTTTTAATGGTAGGGGCCAATTCTGGAAAGAGATGGAGGATTCAGAGAACCTGATGATGTGTGCTCAATCTACCCCATTTCCTTCACCTCATTCTTTTAATTATGTCTATTTGCTCTCTTTCAGGTAGAGGTTATGGTCCTTTATGTAGGAAATGACTGAGTCTGGAAGCATATACTTCACGCTCTGTCCTTCGTACAAGGCTTGTCTTACAAATGTGGCACTCAAATCACTCTGTACCACATTCTTGACTAGGTGAATATTATGCTGATAGCGAGTTAAAATGGCTGATTCAGAGATATACTGTTGAAGGTCATGGCCAGCCCTGCTAACACATACCAAACCAAACTTTTCAACTATTTCTTGGATGTGTTCATCTTTCCAGAGGTTAGGGGTTTGAAATGTCTTCAGGACATCCGCACCACAGAGCAGCTTTAACTCAGGAGCAGCTGAAAAAACAAGAAGGTTCACTGTGAAGTGACAGAGAGATTGTTTTAAAGATGATATCACATTTATTTGGACAATTTCATTTCATTTTTTTTGTTCGGAATAAGGATGGAAGGTACTCAAATGTTTTAGTGTTTCTGCTTAAAAAAATAAAATACAGCGACCTAGAGCTGTACTATATACATGTTTAGATAGATTCTCATTTAACACTTGGAAGTAATATGCAAAGTAAGGGAGAGAATATCTGACTATGGTTTTGTAGCTAAATTCAGTTCCATCCAATAAATGTTTATTAAAAGTCGAGTAGGTGCAAGACCCTATTCTATTTTCTAGGGATCTCATTGAGTTTAAATTTTAATGATGGGGGAGGGGATAGGAAAGAATAAAAATAAATTTGAAAGTAAGATAAATATGAAGGAAAGGTCTAGGCAAACTGGTCTGAAAAATTTGAGGGGGAGAAAGTCAAAGTCAACATTTGCAATATAAGACAAATAGCTGGGAGCAGCTAGGTGGCTCAGTGGATAAAGCACTGGCCCTGGATTCAGGAAGACCCAAGTTCAAATCTGGATTCAGACACTTGACACTTACTAGCTGTGTGATCCTGGGCAAGTCACTTAATCCTCATTCCTGCAAAAAAACCAAACCAAACCAAACCAAAACAAGACAAATAGCTGTGGTCCAAAGTAGCATTGGCATTTCACTCTGTGCCGCACCTTCCTATTAAAAGTCAAGGATAATCTACATTTATATCAACCATATTGCAAGATGTATCATGAAGGCAAAAATCTCTCTCAGCTCATTTGTTTCAAACATTATTCTATACAACAAATTTCCAACAGAACCAAAGATTCTAGGCAATTTCTTGGAGTTTGTTGTATTGATATTTGTTTGGTATATGCACTTTAATCACATGGTATTTAAAAGTACTTATGAGTAACCCATTAGCTTAGTATAGCTCAGTCTCATCTTGTTTGCAATATTGTGAAGTACAGAAATAAATACAGAATAAATTTGTTTTAAAACTCACTTCCATCCATTTATCCATCCATCCCTATCTATCTATAATCTATCCATCTGTCTGTCTATCTATCTATCTATCTATTTTTTAGTCAAGCAAAATATTTCCACATTAGTCAGGTTGTAAAAGAAAAGATAAAAAAAAACTTAAGAAAAAGAACCTAAAAAAATATGCTTCAATCTGTATTCAGATACCATTGGTTCTTTTTTTGGAGATTGATCACATTTTTTATAAGTCCTTCAGAGTTGTCTTGGATCATTGCATTGCTGAGAATAGCCAATAGCTGATCATCTTACATTATTGCTATTACTTTGTATACAGTACATCTCACTTTGCATCAGCTCATGTAAGTCTTTCTACTTTTTTCTGAGGGCATCCTGCTTATCATTTCACAGTTATTATTGCTAACTGAATTTCCCTCCATTCTACTCACTCCCTGTCTCATTTACTCTATTCTCTATCTCCTTTCACCCTTTCCCTCCTTAAAGGTATAAAACTCACTTTTAAAAGTGATTTTTTTCTTTTCCTTCTTTCATAAAATAATCCCATCCTGAGAACATTGCATATCTCATTCCAATGTAATGCTAATAAGGTAATGCTCTAGTAATAGGAAGGCGTAGCTTCATAGATAACTATTGCACATGTTAAGGCTGGGCATGGAGGGAAGACCCAGTTCAAAAACTGAACATGCTTTCCTAATATTCTTTAAAGCCTCACAAAGTAATCCAGCTAATTTAGAATCTGGGGCAATCTGGACACAGCTTAAGTAGGCAGCTACTTTTGTGCCATCTGTGTTACTGAAAAGTTCTGTTTAAGAGTGCAAAGACATTGTGAGGGAGAAGTTTAACTTAGTTCATAGGGAAAACTATCGGAGAGCTTCAGCAGAATCATTTATCTATCATGAAGGAATTAATTACCAGTGAGTCTGATCTCTTCATTAAGGCATGACCTCCACTTGGACATTTGGTTAGTTCCTATTATATGTATTCAACTTGAAAGGGATACAATGATATTAAAGTAGTTTTTTTCACTATTTCAGACTGGCTTCTCAGCAATCAATGAACATGTGTTGATGAGAGATATACTGGAAAGAGCCCTGACTTGAGATCTGAGTCCCAGGTCTGCCGCTAACTAGCAAGTCACATTGTGTCTCTGAGCTTTGATATCCTCATCTATAAAAAGATAGAATTAGGGGGCAGCTAGGTGGCACAGTGGATAGAGCACCGGCCCTTGATTCAGGAGTACCTGAGTTCAAATCCAGCCTCAGCCACTTGACACTTAGTAGCTGTGTGACCCTGGACAAGTCACTTAACCCCTACTGCTCTGCAAAAAAAAAAAAAAAAAAAAAAAGAAGATAGAATTATATTACATAATGTCCAAACCCCCTTCTAATTCTGTGACTTGCTGGTCCGAATTTGCCAGGTTTTCTTTTTTTCTTTCTTTTTATTTTGCAGGGCAATGAGGGTTAAGTGACTTGCCCAAGATCACACAGCTAGTAAGTGTCAAGTGTCTGAAGCCAGATTTGAACTCAGGTCCTCCTGAATCCAGGGCTAGTGATTTATCGACTGCACCACCTAGCTGCCTCCAGGTTTTGCTTTCTTGCCATTGTAAAAATAGAGATAGAGATATCTGCTGTCAACTCTGTGGGTAATTTGTATGTTTGTATGAATTCTGATGGTGAGGTGACCGATATTCTTTTATTTACTAGTATTTTCCTGTCTATTTCTTGGTGGGGGAAGCAAAAGTAGATATCTGGTTAATTAACTGCTATAGGTAATGTTAGAAGACTGAAGTCCAAATATCAGGTTTCCTGATTTCCTGAAAGAAAATCTGAGATAGGAAAAATAGAACAATGTGCTACACTTAGGGAGTGTTAGTTAAGGTTTAGATTAGAAAACTCAGTCTAGAGTAGGTTACTCTCCTAATAACCTTCACTTACTATATTAGACGACAATATAGTTACCTTGGAGAAAACACTGTCTTGGTAGGGGACCAGTGTTCAAATCCCATTTCTGATGCTTACTACTTGTGTGAACTTAGATAATTGACTTATCTGAGCCTCAGTTTCCTCATCTGTAAAATGAGGGAGGTGACCTAGATGGCTTCTAGAATACCTTCCAGCTCTAGATCTGATTCTACGACTCTATGAATTTGTATATTTTCTTTTGCCTCGTGAACGAACTGTAGAAAACAAACTATTTTTTGTAGAAAGGAAAACAGAAGCAGGTGCTAAGACTAGGTAATCCAGAGATAGTGGCAACAGTAGAGTAAGGCAGAGTGAGGATTAATTAGAAATTAGAATGTTTGGGTAAATTAGAAATCCTTTAGTTCAGGTCTTTGAATCCAAAGAGTCAAACTGGCTCAGGGACTCAAAAGATCAGGGAGCTCAGTACCTTTAGTTCAGTGATCAGGGAAGATAAGGAACAAAAGGTGATAATTCGATAAAATTTAATAAACATGGGATACAGGGGGCAGCTTAAGTGGCACAGTAGATAAAGCACTGGCCCTGGATTCAGAAGGACCTGAGTTCAAGTCCGGTCTCAGACACTTGACACTTACTAGCTGAGTGACCCTGGGCAAGTCACTTAACCCTCACTGCCTCTCCAAAAAAATAATAATAAATAAACAAGAAAGTAAACATGGGATACAGACAAGTTTCCAGTACTGGTTCTAGGTGAAGATAGTGCTCTGGAAATCTAAATGTGAGACAGTGAGGCCTTTGGGCTCAAGGTTAAATTGTAACATCCCTCATGAATGAATTAACAAAAATCTGTTTATTAAGCACTTACTAGATGCAAAGTATTATGCTAAACACTAAGGATACTGTCAGGGCTAAAAATTCTAGCTATGATGTCTAAAATCTAATGAGTGATTGCTCCAAATTAGAAGCTTAAACAAGAGTTTAGACTTTTAAGAATTTATTAAAGAGCAATCAGAAGTAGGTGAGGAGAGAGAGAGAGAGAGGTAAAGATCTAACTATTTCTAAGAGACCCCAGCATATGACCTGCCATACCGAGGTCAGGAACCCAAAAGACTCCAATGCTTCCTCCCTCCTCCCAGAAGCCTCCTGACAGGAAACAGGGCCATCCACACACACACAGCTCTAAGCTAATTGGCTGGTAGCTCTGGTTGACAAGTCCCACAGGTGGTTCTACAGCTGTAACTTCTGGACGCCGGGCTGACCTTCAAAATCCCCAAAAAGGTCAGTTCCGGACGCTGAAGTCACATGGCTTGTCCTCACATGCCTTCTCCTCATGGTGGAGCTTCCCTACAGTATCTCTTCAGCAGGAGTACCATTCCAATTCTCACAGTACAAATAGAAAAGCTAGACAGTCCCTTCTCTCCAGCAACTTGTATTCAAATAGGAAGAGACAACCCTTATAGAAGGGTCAGATGGAAGGGCTTCATTGTCTTTTGGGTGCACTTGATGATGCATCTTCTTTAATGTTATTTCCATGGATAAAAACAGATCTAATCCTGATGTTGGGCTACCAGATAGTACTTTATGACTCCTTTACCTATATATGCAGACTTTCTAGCCTTTAGTCTTTAAAATATTCAGGTAATTTCTGGATGGATGAAGGGTTAGGTAGCAGGGTGTTCAGACAACTCACGTTAAATTCTTCTGATGCATGTGACCTGGAGAAGTCACTTTATCTCTCCTTGTATAATTCTTCCTTAGCTGCCAAAGAGAGGACATTTCCAATTGGAAGCTGATGTTTTGGGGACTGAGTTTTCAGCACCTTAGGCTTGGGCATTATTTGATTAAGTTAATGATGAAAATAAAGGTGAATGTATCCTAAACATATTGCCTACAGGGTAAAAGTATGACCGGTACCACATCAATGCTCCCGTTAGCAGTGACAGTCCTTCTTGTTCCCCAATGGCAAGCGGTACATTTCAATGGAGTGCCTCTAGCTGCCAAGTCTGCTTTAGATTTCAACTCTGGGCAAAACCATTATCCATCCTGACAAAGGAATTCAAATATTTCCTATGAAATTCTCTAGACTGAGTAGATTCTGCTTTTCAAGCTCAAAGAGAACAAATTGCTGGTGTTGCAAAAAGACGGCCAATATAACTTGTCCTAAAGGCAATAAAGCGAAACAAATATAATGTCCGCAGTGTTTTCTGGCGGCTCACTAAATAACAACAATGAAATGCTGCATCCTCAATGGATAATGGTCCTAAGCCAGGCTTCTGCCTGGGCTACAATTCAAATGAGCACAAAAAACTTCAGTCTGTGCCAAAGAATCTGAACCTTTTTTTTTTCAGATTTTTTTTTTTTTGGCGGCACCAAACTAATAAAACTTATAAAACTCAGTGGTGTCATGCAGAGAAGGAGAAGGGGTTAGCCAAAGGAGCAACAATCGCTAGCAGCCCACAGAATATGGCCGGATCCTTGAGATTTGATGAAGTTAGGTAAGAGGCACAGTGGGGAGGGAGGGAAATAAAGAGTGAGAGGGAGAGAGAGAGAGAGAGGGAAAGAGAGGGGAAGAGACGGAGACAGGAAGAAAGAGAGAGGGAGACAGACAGAGAGAGAAAAGATAATTTGAAAAGTGACAAAGAAGTCATTTATGTAAGACAACTCAGAGCCTTGGAACACAGCATATTCAAATTCAAAATGAAACAAGATCAAGTGTTTCTTCCTATAAAAAGGAAAGGAAATACCATCCAGTACATGAAGCTAAGCAACCAAAGAGGTGAACACATGCTTTAGAGAATCATATATAAGAATCAAGGGTGACAGTGAAGAGACTTAAGATACCATCAATCTAGAAGCTTCACAAGCTAAAGTAGAACAGAGTTCAGAGATGAACAAGAATATGTAAGTGAGTCTAAGGAGAGCAGCAAATCACAGAAATGATGGGAGAAATACTTCTACTGGCAGCAGGAAAATGAAGCTGCGGAAAGTAATATGCTACATTCACAGGGAAGAGGGATTAGGCTTATTCAGCTTGGTCCCACAGGGCAGACTGAGGATGGATGGACGGAAACTAAAAAGTGTTAGATTTCAGCTCAATCTAAGGAAAAACTTTCTAACAATGAGAGCAGTCCTAGAACAAGTCCGCTGACTCTGGAAGGTGTGTTAGCTCTAACTGGAAGTGCTCAAGCAAAGGCAGGATGACCATTGGACATGGAATGTCATAAAGGAGATTCATAAATTCCCAGGCAGAAAATTTTAAAATTTAAAAAACAAAACCAAACCAAAGAGCAACAGGTTTGGAGTCAGAGAACATGGATCTAAATCCCCAGCTCTACCAGCTACCATTCACCATTTTGGTCCTCTTTGAGCACAATGGACAATAACCAACCAGCAACTACCACCTTGGTGATATTGGGCAAGTCACTTTAGCTCATTGGATCTAAAGTCCATCCTTTGTAAACTAAAAAATCTGGGCCAGGAAATAAGTAAGGCCCCTTTTGGCCTTCAATCCTATGACCTTTAAAGTTCATTTCTGACTCTTGAGATTTCACGACAACAGACTCAGTGGCGGATGAAGAGAAAAATGTTGTTTTCATTATTACATCATTCTATTATCCCCACAATAATCTCTTCCGTCTATGAATTACCATACCACTTTGTATCTTTAATTATAATATTCTGCCCTATATTAGGGTTATTTGTGGAGATGTCTTCTCTTTTCTAGTAGACTGCAGGCTCTCAGAGGTCAAGGAACCCAACTTGCTCTTATTTGCATGCAACTTTGAGCCTTGTACTTTACATAGGAAGGGGATTCAAAAATATTTATTGAATAAACAGAGCAATAGACGACCTCATGCATTTAGAAGGGTTAAAAATACATACCTATTTTTCTTTCTTTCTATCTATCTATCTATCTATCTATCTATCTATCTATCTATCTATCTATCTATCTATCTATCTATCTATCTATCTGCAGGTTAATTCACAGAAGCCAAATTATGCGATGTTTACAACCCCTATTTTTCACTTGATGAAAATTTCTTTTGGCTACAAGAAATTAAAACAGTAAGAAAAAGGCCTTTATGATTGCCTTTGTTATTTAGAGGTCTTGGAAGTTTTCTAGAGATTTTCCAAAAGTTACTATGAGGAGCAAATGATATGTGTAAAATGTTCTGCAAATTTTAAAGCATTCAATTATTATTTAAAAAAATTATTAAATTAAAAAAATTGTCTTTAAAAACAATGTTGGAGAAGAATGCTCAGGACAATTTCTATGTTTGAAAAACTGTCACTACATAATATTATTACTTTGTACTTTTAGGATCAGAAAATTTTAGGTTTAGAGCTAGAAGAGCTTAGTCCAGTTCTCTTGTTGTTTAGTATTAAAAAATAAACATTTCAGCAAAGACCCCCAAAATACCTTTTATTGTGGATAACAATTCAAAAGCAGAATGGTTCTTGTTAAGAAAAGGGGGCCTTTTTTTTTTTTTTTAAAAAGTGGGTTTTAAAGAAAACCAAGTCTCCCAGAAGGGAGAGATGAGATAGTCAGAAAAGCCACTTAGAGACATAAGCACCAAATGAGAAGAATACTAGCCCACTGAAAGCCTCTTAGGTTCATAGATATTGAGTTGCATCTAGTGAATATCTGGGTTTACATGTTTGGATTTGTGGTATACAAGAGAAATTGCAACAGTTCCCCCAAATGGCAATAGCTCTTGCCTTCAAGGAGATCACATTCCATTAGGAACACCTTACTGACATTATATGTATACACAAAATTAATACAAGGTAATTTTCTGAAAGGGGAGTGAGCAGCTGAGGGAATCAAGAAAAGACTCATAGGGGCAGCTAGGTGGCACAGTGGCACCGTCCCTGGATTCAGGAGGACCTGAGTTCAAATCTATCATCAGACACTTGACACTTACTAGCTGTGTGACCCTGGGCAAGTCACTTAACCCTAATTGCCTCACCAAAAAAAAAAAAAAGAAAAGAAAAAGAAAAGAAAAGACTCATAGAAAAGAGGGCCTTTGAATTGAGTTCTAGGGATTCTAAGTAGTGGGGGTGAAGTGGGAGTGTTATTTTAATGATGAAGATGGAGGTGAGCAGAGCCAGGAGTTGTTTTAAGAAGGACTTGAAGCAACTAAGTCATTTTGACTATTATAAATTGTAGTATATAAAGTATATGCATATATAATATAAATTTAAAATAAAGGGCATATGAAGAAAGACACTATCTGCATCCAGAGATAGAATAGATGTATAGAATAATTTATATAATATATGTGTGTGCATATGTATACACACAAATATAATACAAAACCCATACATATATATACACATATGCTTGCATACACACATATATACATACATATACCTATTTGTGTCTAATGGTAGCCATGTTGGTGGGGGGGAGGAAATTTACATGATTGCATATTTGGAGGGAATAGCAAGTGGTAGATAGATTTTTAGTTTCATGGGCAATCATCTTTTTTATTATACTGCTATGGAAATGCTTGTTTGTTCTGTGAATTGAAAATAAGAATGACTTAAAAAAAATTAAAACAAAAACACCTAACCCCAGGGGTCAGCCTATGCACAGGTATGGAAACAAAAGACGTATTGTCATGTATGATTAAAAAGCAGTATCAAAGAGTATATGAAGGAAAGCAATGTTCAACAATCCTAGAAAAATAGGCTAGTCAATATAAAAGAGGATTTAAAATGGATCTTATGCATAGGATTACAGGTTTGGTCTCAGAGGTCATCTAGTTCAATCCTCTTATTTCACAGATGAAGAAACTGAGGCTTAGAGAGATTGAAATGTCTTACCCAAGGTCACTCAGATAATAAGGGTCAGAGGTCAGATCTCCTTCCTTTTGGGAGGTCTGTCTTACCATAATGTCTCCCTGAATGTATCATGTGAGACTTATGTCATGCTTTTTAAACACTGTAAAAAACTTGGGAATTAACAAGAACAAGAAAGGCCCACATATTTCATACCATTATCATTTGAATCTGTGTTTAAAATTTTGAAATGTTTCAGCATCTGATGGACCAACTTTATTTGGAAGGGCCAGTTTAGGTCCTGTAATGTCTACTTTTCATTGTTTAAAATCACAGTAACATTTTATTCCCAATAATTTTTTTTTCCAATAAATATTTTCCCCCCAAAATTCAGTCCAGGGATTTTTAAAGCAACACCAACTATCACCCATCCCCTCTTCCCCCAACCTCAGACTAACTAATAGTAAATGTCTATGTTATAGGAGCTCTTGTCCATTTTGTAACTGCAAGTGTTACTGTTTCCTTCGAGCTGACAACTCCAAACCACACCAAGGGCCACCCTAATCCATCAGTGTGAGAAGTTACATGGTTACTGGGCTTGTAGTTAAGAGACTTGAGTTTGAATTCAGGCTCTGACACTTACTAGCTATGTGACCATGGGCTTATACATCACCTTTCCAAGCTTCAGTTATCTTATCTACAAAATGGGGGTATAGGTGCTGGTTTGAATCAGATGACTTTCCAGACCCAATCATATGATCAGCATGATAACTTTGTGGGTGGGTGGAGGCGAAACTTTTTACACCTTTGGCACGTGTGGAAAATGAGATGGTAGAGAATGGTAAAACAATTTGCCAAAGGTCATATGGCTGCCTGGTGTCAGGACTAGGATTTAAAACCAAGGTTTCCTCTATTCAAATCCACTGCATCTCTTTGCCTCTCAAACATTTTGTGCTTCTAGTATTTGTTCTATAGTATTTTCTTCATTTAAGAAAAAAAAAGTACTATTTTATAATAATCACAAACCTGTTTGTGTTGGAGTGGCAATATCTGCAGTAGGTATTTCAGAGCCTGCCCTGGAGCATGTTGTCTCTTTCCTCTTGGGTAAGGATCTGAGCAATTCACTGTAGTGGTGTCTATATTTAAAAAAAAAAGTTTCTATATGAGCTAATCATCACAGATACACAAAGGGATGTCTTTCTATTTTCAGATTTTAAACAACCATTTGACTTTATTTCAGCTTTGAATGAATCTATTCATGAATACACTATACTCATCATCTATTGTAAGATCTGGTAGAAATAAATTAAAATGATACAGAATGTTCCAAGTCTTCCCATTTAAAAAATATTTGTTGAATATTCTTTATTTCTCTAAAAGCACACACCCATTACAAAGACTTCTCAGAAAGGATGTGGATTGCCAAAGAAAACACAGACTTCCTGAATTTATGAAAAATCAAATATAGGCAACTTCCAATTAATGAATGGTTATATATTTTTTTAAAAAATCATTTGTTAGCCTGTTTCCTGGAATTTTGAAGACATCTCCCCCTTATTATACAGGGGGTTAGATTCCTAGGTTGGCAGTTAGAAAAAAAAAACAAAACCAAAATATATTTAGCATAAAAAGTACCTGAACTACAGTACTAAGCATATGCCAGAACTTGAGTCACCACACATAACAATGTGTCCATGAGAAAATCTGTTCAGAATCTTGGCCTGGAATATCAGAAAACAATATTCATACTCCTCCCCCATTACAATATTGGCAGCAGGAACGAGGGGCCCTTATCTTCATCTACTGTAAGAAGCTTGGGGGAAAGGTCAGCCCAGTGCTACTAGTTGTGGCAAGTAGCTCAGAGGGCCACCAGAGGGATGGCACTAGAAGGGATAGAGATTGGGAGAAAGAGGTGAGAGATTCATGGGATATGTGGGGATGAGGAGTCAATCAGATAGGTTGGGCTTTTGAAGTTCTGCTTATGAGGAGTGGGATTAGGCTAGGGGTGAGAGAAGTAAGGTTGGGGTGGGAATGGGGTTAGTGAGAAATGACTTGAGGGTATTCTAAGATATCAGATTTACATATTTGTATCCTTAGCACCAAGCATGGTGCCTAATATACAGTAGTGTTTAATAAATGCTTGTTCATTGATGATTCCAGACTCTTTAGTGAGCTGCTTAGGTAACAGTCATATCCTTCTTATACAGTGCTCACAGAAAGCTATGTTCAATTTTTCTATTTTAAATGATGCTTTTAGGGGCAGCTAGGTGGCACAATGGATAAAACACTGGCCTTGGATTCAGGAGGACCTGAGTTCAAATCCAGGCTCAGATACTTGCCCCACTAGCTGTGTGACCCAACAAAAACAAAAACAAAAACAAAAAAGTCTCAGTCAATTAAATGATGCTTTTAAAAAAAAGGCTTATCTCATGATTCACAACCTCTAGGGAACTTTCTTTGATTAACTTTACATCTATTTACCTCTGCTAGCACTTAAGATACTCTTTTGTTGTTCACTTGTTTCAGTCAACCAAACTAATTTTCCAAAATATTATATGCCTGCAGGCAATTTTAAGAAAAAAACAACAAATAAACAACTGGAATTTAAGTCAGGAGATCTGAGTTCAAATTTTTGACTCTAACACCTACCATGGGGTGAATTTCTTCCCCTTTCTAAGTTTTAGTTTACACATCTAGAAAATGGATAACACTTTTACTTCTTTTCTTACAGGGGTGTTGTAAGGAAAGTCTTATTCAGCTATAATAGTAAGAAAAGTTATGGATTGGAAAAAATTGCATCAGACATCTCTTTTAAAATCATGGCATCCAAAATCTATAGGAAATTGACACAAATGTGTAAGACTAGGATTCTTTTTCCAATAAATAACTGATCAAAGGATATGAAGAAACAATTTTCAAAGAAAAATCTCAAACTATCAATAATCATATAGAGAGGGGCAGGTAGGTGGTGCAGTGGATAGAGCAGTGGCCCTACAGTCAGGAGGACCTGAGTTCAAATCCGGTCTCAGACACTTAACACTTACTAGCTGTGTGACCCTGGGCAAGTCACTTAACCCTAATTGCCTCACTAAAAAAAAAATCATATAGAGAAATGCAAATTAAAGCTACACTTCAATAATCATTTCATCCATTAATTTGGCAAAGATGGTTGTAATGCTTTTGCAAACTATGAAGCATACACTTTACGTTGTTATACACTTAAGCTAGGAGGCTTGCCTTAAATGATAAAAAATGGTTAATTTTCTTAGGTAGTTACCAGGGAAATTTGGATTAAAAAAAATGGCAAAGTCTGGGTTCAACCATGTGGTTTGATAATCCTGAGTGGAAATAGCTAAAAAATGTAACAGACTTAATCATAATCCAATTTTGCCTACTGTATGAAAGTGACTTCAACTCCTGTGGTCAATTTTTAACAGCAAGGACTCCTACTGTTCTTTAGCATAAATGAGTATTGAATTTTATTTCAGGTTCTTCCTGCATCTATTGACAAAACCATGTTGTTTTTCATATATGTTCATATGTATATATGTGTATATATAATGGTAAATGTTTTCCTAATGGTGAACCGCTCTTGCACATATGGTAGACAAATCCACTTTGGTCTGAATTATTTTTGGGGGGAGGGGGGGAAATAAATGCTATAGCTTTTCTTCACATTGTTTTATATAAAATTTGTATCGATACTAGGGATATTTTTGGTTATCTGGAAATTTATTATTATTTTTTTTTTAGTGAGGCAATTGTGGTTAAGTGACTTGCCCAGGGTCACACAGCTAGTAAGTGTTAAGTGTCTGAGGTTGGATTTGAACTCAGGTCCTCCTGACTCCAGGGCCCATGCTCTATCTATTGCGCCACCTAGCTGCCCCGCAATTTAGTATTTTTATACCTATTTTATCCATTTTCTTTATAAACTCAGTTTTGATGACATATGCTTGGGTATAGAAGTTTCTAACAATCTTCCCTATTGCCTTTCTAGTCATCAACAGTTTACTTGTTTTGTTTTTTATTTTGGCAATTTGGTTTCCTATTCCCTTTAAAAATTCTAATGGTTCATCAATTTTGTCTTCAGTGCACTAGTTGTTTTAAAAATTTGTTTCTTTTTTTGCTTGTTCTTTTTTAGGGGGTTAATTTATTCATTTTCCATTTTAAAAAACTGTATGCTCAATTAATAATTCCTTTCTTTTTCTATTTTTAATGTAACTTTATATACACATATATACATATACACACATACATGCCCACATACACATACATATATATATTCCCCCCCACCAAGATTCTTTAACTGCATTCCATTTTTTTGGTATGTTGCCTCATTCATCATTTTCTTTAATATAATTTTAGCTGTTTCATGACATAACTCACTCACTAATCTCACTAATTATTACTCTATGGTATTTTTGCCAGTTATTCTGCTGCTGCTCCATATCCCCCCACCTGGCATTATATTCTCAGACCAGACTTTTAGAAATCACATCCCCAGTTGAAGGGGGCATTAATCCATTCAGCTTTTGAATTCTTGTCCTGAGGCAGAACTTTCTTGACTGGTGAGCAAGTACAAACTGTACTAACCTACTGATACAGCCAACCCCCACTCAGGCTAGCTTCACACAATTTCCCTTTCCATAGAACCTCCCTTTTCCACCGCCTATTCCAGGCATAGTAATAAAATCAATATTAGGCCCCCCCCCCCAAATAAAAGGCATTTCAATAGGCTGCCCCATGAATGAACTCATTATCCTTGTGATTTTCCAGACTACAACTTCCTTTCTAGGCCATCACTTCCCTTTATGTCTTATCCTTCCAATTTACAAAGGAAGCTCCTTAAAGGGAGGGATTGTCTCACATTTGTATTTGTATTCTGAGTATTTAGCACAGTTTTGTAAGAAATGAATTCATATTTAATAACTAATTATTGTATTAGGACCTGAGTTTTTCTCCTTTTCTATTTCCTCATCCAGAAACCAAGTAGTAAGGGGAATTTACTCTTAGAGATTTACCCAGACCAAGATCTTATCAGACAGTAAAGAAATTCTAAGTTTGGGTTAATGGGTGTATTCTTGCTCATTGCATTTGCTCAGACATGGGGGCAGCTAGATGGCGCAGTGGATAGAGCACCGGCCCTGGAGTCAGGAGTACCTGAGTTCAAATCTGGCCTCAGACACTTAACACTTACTAGCTGTGTGACCCTGGGCAAGTCACTTAACCCCAATTGCCTCACTAAAATAAAAAAAAAAAGATTTATTGCATTTGCTCAGACAGATCCTGGGAAAACTTTGATTCTCCCTATTATCAAGACAATTGATATGGAAATTGATGTTTCTTTGACCAAAATTAGAGTGACCTAGATAGTTTGCCTCCCATTTGATTAACCAATCAGAGTTGTTTAGGCATCCCTAAGGAACACCTTCTCTTCAAAGGCCATATAAACTATGAGCTGGAAGATATTGGGGTCTGAGAGAGAGAAACATCCAAATGATGATCCTTTCATTAATAACCTACTAGCCTTACTAAGAAAATGATTAAATTACCCAGATACTATGTCTCTCAACTTTTTAATCATCACAGTTACTGGCTTAATCATAGTTAAGGGCTTAATAAATGTTTTTTCAATCATTTATTCATTTTATTCTTTAGCCTTTGTTCATATTTCCTTTATTGATTATTACATTTGTTACTTCATGGATTCTGAAGGATATTTAATATTTCTGCATTTTATATTTTCTGTTATTTTGAAGTGAAAGAAGGGAGCTGGGCTTATATACAGCCATATTGATTCAGAAGACACAATACAAGGACACTCTCAAGAACTTTGGAATCGATTGTGAGACACTGGCACAGGACTTCCCTGCATGGTATTAAGGCTAAAATTCTAGCTAGACTGTCTAAAATCTAATGAGTGGTCGCCAATAAATTATAAGCTTTAGCAAGAGTTAGGCTTTTTAGCATTTATTAAGGAGAATAAGAATTTGGTAAAGAGAGAAGAAAAGGCCTAGATTCCTATCTATTAAAGGGAGAGCTCATTTCTAGCTCCCTTCTCCACCAGTGTCCTCAGGAAAAGAGAGACAGAGTGCCCAGCTCCCCCTTCCTCCTCCTACCAGCAAACGTCACTTCCTGACGCTAAAGAAAAGACGCATGGTCTTGCCCTCAAAGACCTTCCTTTCATGGCAGAACTTTTCTACAGTAAGTCTCCAGCAGGTGGCATCATTCCAATTGTTACAATGGCATGCCTGCATCAAAGGAAGTGCTGTGCTCTATGAGTAAAGCAGAAATGCAGTGGCTCAAAAGAAACATGAGATATGCAAATTTAGAGACATCTCTACTCCAAAAGTTAGTATGGTCTATTTGTGCCTGACCTGTGGTAGAACATTTTGAACTCATATTGATTTGATCACTCATAGTTGGACACACTATACCTTGACCCCAACATAGTGATGTCATTTTGGTCCTCTTTAAGAATGTACAACAATCATTGTTGTATATGACTCATCCTTACAAAATGATCTATATACATTAATGTTATGTACAAATTGACCTCCTGGATAATTTTTAGTACAAGATTTTTTTTTTAGACCAATGGATGGCTTCTTTTAAAAATACCATATAATAAAGTTCAATTCATGCCTTCTATACATGTATTGCAAGAGGTGTGGATGTATAATAATTGTCTTGCCTATAAAGAGTACATAAACTAGTTAGTAAAGCATATATTTCTCCTTAGTGACTGGAGCTCTCTTCCGCCTGGTAAAATGAAAAAGGAAATCTGGATTAATAAGGAATCTATGAATTGTTCTCATTTATCAATTGTTCCTCCTGTTCCCCAGAGCCTCGGTGATTCACAGCAGGTAAATTGCACAACCCCCAATTTACAATCCCATTCAATAGAGTCTTGTTGCCATCATGACTTGGCAGATAAATACCACAATCCCCTCTGGCAACAAGATACCAAAAACACTCTCAAATTTTACAGGCATGAGTTTGTGCTTCATTGGCAACTCTCCCTTAAAGTCTCCCAAATGCAAGTCAATAACTCATTACACTAATATGCAGAGCCTGCATACTGAAACTGCATGGATCATTTAAATAGCTAAATTATCTATGCTGTGCACTAATCCCAACTTTTAAAAATCCAATTAAGTGCCTTTTGAATAAATATTTCTAGATTTATAGTCTGTTTTTTTTTCTACTTTAAATAACAACCTGAATTTGAAGGCCTCAAGATTTGGACAGTGAGACTATGGGGCTAAGAATCTAAAGGAAAATTTTAAAATAGAACTATAGAATGTTAGGAGTCAAAAGGGGCTTTGGAAGTCATCTAGTACTCCCTCATTTTGTAGATAAGGAAACCAAAAGCTGTAGGAAACCCCCCCCCCTCCAAAAAAAAACTTGCCCATAGTCATAAGAATAATTAGGAGCAGACCTGAGATGTGAAACTAAGTCCTTTGGATCCAACTATTCAGTTAATCAAAAAGTACTTCTTAGGTTCTTACTATGTGTCAGGCACTGTGCTAACACAGACAAAAAGGACAAAACAGTCCCTGACCTTCAAGAGCTCACATTCTAACACTGGAGAGACAACATGTATCTAACTAGGCATATACAGGATATCTGCAATGGTAGACAGAAGGCAGTGTGAGATTGGAAGGCACTAGTGGCTTGGAGAAACAGGTCTGAAGGAAGTCAGAAAGTGGCAGGTGAGGAGGGAAAGCACTTCAGACAACCAGTAAAAAGGCAGATTAAAGAGGTAATGTGTATAAAAAAAAATCAAAGAGTATGTGGATGGGAGAGAAAGAGAAGAAGACTGGAAAGATAGGAAGGAGCCAGGTTATGAAGAATTTTAAATGACAAATTTATATTTGACTCTGGAAGTAATGGGGAATCACTGGAATTTATTGAATTTTCAATGGAATTTATACTGTGTGTGTGTGTGTGTGTGTGTGTGTGTGTGTGTGTGTGTGTGTGAGAGAGAGAGAGAGAGAGAGAGAGAGAGAGAGAGAGAGAGAGAGATTGATTGATTGATTGATTGATTGTAAGATGTACATTTTAAGTATATAGCTTTGGAGACTGAGTAGAAGGTAGTTTAGAGTGGGGAGAGATTTGAAGCAGTGAGACCAAATAGTAGGCTATTGTAATAGTCCATACCAAAAGTGACAAGGGCCTGAAATAGGGTGTTGGCTATGTGAGCGGAGAAAAGGGGACATACAGAGATGTTATGAATATTAAATAAGATTTAGCAACTAATTGATATGTGAAATGTTGGATGTGGTTTACTGAGCATCAAGGATGATGCACAAGGGGTGAGAACCTGATTGACCAAGAAGTGCTCTTTACAGAAATATGAAAGGTGGGAAGAATGTAAGGTATTTAGGGGGAAGAAAGACTTATTTTGAACCTGCTGAGTTTGAGATGCCTAATGAACATCCAGTTGAAGCTGTCCTAAAAGCAGTTGGTATTGAGATATTGCAGCTCAGGAGAAAGACTAGGGTTAGATATATAGATTTGGGAATCATTTACATAGATTATAATTGTACCTATTGGAGCTAATGAGATCACCGTGTAAATTAGTATAGAGGAAAATTAGAAAAGTGCTCATGGGGGACACCAATAGTCAGTGGGTATGAAATAGATGAAGGACCAATTAAAAAGACTGAGGCAGGGGCAGCTAGGTGGCGCAGTGGATAAAGCACTGGCCTTGGATTCAGGAGGACCTGAGTTCAAATCCAGCCTCAGACACTTGACACTTACTAGCTGTGTGACCCTGGGCAAGTCACTTAACCCTCATCCCCCCCCCCACCAAAATAAATAAAAAGACTGAGGAGTGGTCAGACATATAGGAGGAAAATCAGAAGAAAGCAATGCCATGAAAATGTAGAGAAGTGGGAGTATCTAGGAGGAAAGAGTGACTATGTAAAATACTGCAAAGATGTCGAGGATGAAGACAGAAAAGGCCACTAGACTCAACAATTGAAAGTTCACTGCTAACTCTGAAAAAGAAATTTCACATAAGTAATGAGGTCAGAAATGAGACTGCAGTAGGGCTGGAAGAGATTGAGAGGGAAAAAAGCACCTAGAATAGGCAGCTTTTTCAAGGAGTTTAAGCGAGAAGGAGAGGAGAGATATGGGATAACAGTTATCAGGGATAATAGGATCAAGTAAGTATTTTTTTAAGTATGACAGAGACAGATTTGTTTTCAGAAAGCCAGTAGAGGGGAGAAACTTAAGAAATAACATGGAAATAATGAGGAGGGCATCATCTGGAAAAGATGGGAAAGGATGAGATTGGGGTACGTGTAGAAAAGTTTGTCTTGTTAAGGAGAACTGCCACCTCTTTCTTGTAGACCAGAATGAAGGAAGGGATAGTGGAGGAAGATATTTGAGTGATGTGAGATGAGGAGGAAGAAAGAAGCTCTTACTTAGCAAATGGCCTCATTTTTTTCAGTGTAGTATAAGACCAAATTCTCATCAGGAAGGCAGGGTGAGGAGGTGCTGAGGGAGGTTTGAGAAGGGATGAATAAGTTGGGAGCAGCCACTGTGACACAGTAAACTGAATATAAAGGGATAGAACAACTGCCTTGCTGCAGTGAGGGCCCAACTGAAATTAAATAGCATAAGTTTGGAGTGGACTTGGGATGATTTTGTGATTTCTTCCAGTTCTGTTCAGTAGCACACGAATAGAAGTGAAGGAGCTAGTTGGTCATGCAGGGTTGAGGTAAAAGTATAAGGGGGTCAGAGATTCGAGATCACAGGAGGGTCTACAGTTTGAAGGTTCAACTATTCAAGTATTCTATATAGGAAAGGGAAGAGAATCTAGCCACTACAGGGGTGATGGCTTGGTTAAGAACTGAAGGACAGAAGGGATGGAGATTACTGTGAGGACAAAGAATGGCATTAGAGGTCAGAAGGCTATGGGGAAAACCAAAGACTAAAAGAATAGGATCAGATAAAGGAATTTTGAAGTTCTTGAATACAGAAGTGGGATGTTTGTGGTTGGTGACATGATCAAAGGTATGACCATTTTTGTGTATAGTTGAGGGAGAGTAGGACATGGGAACTTAGTAGATTAAGGAACTGAGAAGTTAAGTTATCAATATGTATGTTGTGATCTTCTAATATGATGACAAGAGCTGGGGAGGAAAGATTGGGAACCAAGGACTGAACTTGATGGAGGACGCTAAAAAGGGTCAACAGATAACCTATCAATAGTACCTAAAAGGGTTAACAGAGAAACTAAGATTTGAGTTTTTTTCAACTGTAACTAGAGGGTTCGAGTCCCTATAAACCAATACTATCAACAGAAGCTTAGGGAAGGTAACTAGGGACCATTAACCATTAATAGCCATTAATATTCCTAGATGACAGTACACCTAGAAGCCAGATCTTAAAGTAAAGAGACACCATAAACAGAGAGACCCTCTGGCTATGACAAGCTTTAGCATATTTTTATGAACATGTGAAGAAAGGACAAGATGTGTCTTTAGGTTCACCTTATGATGTGTAAACCCCTAAAACACACCCCTAGTGAGAAAGGTACCTGCCTTGGAGGACATCTTAGGACCCTGGGAAGTCCAAAATGGGATATGAATATCCTTAAGGAGGAGATTAAGATAACGAGGAAGTAACCTACTTTTTCTCACTATAAAACTATTTTCCTTTCCCTATTCAAGACACCTTTCTGCTTTGGGTGCTTCTCCCTGGGGCCTCACGGTATTTGAATAAAACAGGAAACTGAGTCACTGAGTCTTGTAATTCTTTGGGATGCCTTAATCTGATCAATCACGATCAATCTGATTAATTAAATCCATCCTCCTACATCAAACTCATTGAGGAAAGAAAGGATGTCCTGGGAGTTGGCAGACAATGGACATCAGGATCTAGATTATGTAATAAATTTGGATAGTATGAACTTCAAAGGAGGAGAGCATGATGGTGGAAGGAGAGTCTGGAAGTGGCAATGGAGAACTGGGAGTATTCCAAGTCCCCCACCACAAGCAGTGACTTGGGGGTATTATTGAAAATATAACCAGTACAGAAAGGGTGGTGAGGGAAATAGTATCATTAAGATGGCATCTGGGGGCAGCTAGGTGGTGCAGTGGATAGAGCACCGGCCCTGGAGTCGGGAGTACCCGAGTTCAAATCCAGCCTCAGACACTTAACACTAACTAGTTGTGTGACCCTGGGCAAGTCACTTAACCCCAATTGCCTCACTTAAAAAAAAAAAAAAAAGATGGCATCTGGTCTCAGTCCTAGAACATTAGAGTGGTGAGAAAGGGAGGGGTTTACGAGGAAAAGTTTATTAATTATGGAGCAGGCATTTCAGAGGACACAGTGGAAAGGGAAGGCAGATCTGGATTGGGACATTGGGGGCGTTGCTTTGAGGTAGACAGAAGGAAGGGAATGAGAAGCTGAGATTGGGTAATGGGGTTTATACATTGGGAACTAGAGGTTCAGAACCTCTGGGATGGGGAGTGTATAAAAGGCTGGGATTATGCTAATTTATGTTTATGTAGCAGGAGTGAACTGAGCACTACTGAGCCTGAAGTCTGTCTCTATATGGCATGAAACTTGGCTCTTTTCTAAAGTATATTAGCAACATAGCAATTCTGAGGGATCCCTTGGTCCCATGACTATAAGTATATTAAAGAGGATTAATGACTAAACCAGGAGGATCTGTCTACTTGGTGGCCTCTAAGTGAAACTGTAGAGAAAAGCTCCATCTCTCTCTCTCTCTCTCTCTCTCTCTCTCTTTTTCCCTCCCTCCCTCTCTCCCTCCCTCTCTCCCTCCTTCCCTTGTCTATCTTCTTCCTCTCTCCTTCCTTCCCTTTCTCTTTCTCCTTTTCCTTCCTTCTCTCCTTTTCCCTCTTTTCTCTCTCCCTCCTTTTCATCTCTATCTCCTTGTCTGTCTTCCTGCCTCTCTCAGTTCTGCTTGGTTAGAAACATAGCTTTCCTTGGACTCAAAGTGAGGAAAGGAGGGAACTTCACTGCCTTCTCTGCCTGCAACATCTCACAGGCCTGTGAGAACATACGCTTGCCTAGATAAAAGAATGAGTGACAAGACCCTGGCTGCTTCTCGGCTTTTTGTCTCTTTCCCTAAGGACAGAAGATTGAAGGGCAAGCCTGAGAGATGGCTGTTTACAGGTCTGGTGTATACTTTGTTAGTTGGAGAATTCCTAAGCGAGTTTCCCGATAAAAGGTGATTTCTACAACAGCTTCTTGGGAAAAGACAGCATTGCTAATAGCATTTTAAAGGTGAAAGATTTAAAAATCTAGGTCTTGTTGGCCAATATATCTGGACTAGTAAGTTTTCCAGACAGGAGAAACCCAAAGCGAACATGAAATATCCATTGCACCACCCTATAAAGTTGTCTTTACTTCCTTGGAGTATACAATATGAGGGCTGGTTACTGTTTCATGTTTTAAGTATTTGTCAATGTGTGGTTATGAGTCTTTTGTGTTTTAAGCACTTCTTTTGCGTGGAGGAAATAAACAGCTGTCTTATACTTTATATCTACTTTGTACACTGGGTACCTTTTCTGGAAGGCAATCTATTACTCCCTTTTGGGAAGTGCTAGATGTGAGCCATATTTCAGCTGTACTTAGGAGATTTCCCTTAGAATTCTGGGTGAGGGGAATAAACCATAGAATATGAGAAAAAAGATCAACTTTTTTTCTTTGGGATCAAGTTCACCTAAGAACTGAACCTTGGGCTACTTGAACCCAGAGCCCCTTGTGGGAAGAGATGCTCCCTGGGACACTGGCCATATCTATGTATCATCTTAAAAGTTGCAAAGCACTTAATATAATTATGTCATCTGAAGCTCAGAGCAGCCCTATGTGGTAGCTATCAAAGGTATTATCTCCATTTTATAGAAAACCAAGCCTTGGGTACCTTATGTGACGTGCCCATGGACACACAGTTATTAAGCTTAAGAGGCAGGATTTGAATCTAGGTATTCCTGAGTCCAGGTTTATCATATGACATTCAGGCTAGGGCTGTTTTCCAGTCTTCTTCTACCCTGCCTCCCAAACTAGACTGCTTCTGTCCCATCCTGCATCCTTGAGGTCACATGTGACCTTCTGTGACTATTTCTATGTAATTTTGCATGATTGTCTAAATAAACACAAACCAGAAGATGGCTTTGATAATTCTGGGCATATAGGCTTAGTGTTGAATAAGACAGGTTTGTTTTTTTTCCTGGACTGTTATATAACAACTGTTTTCTCCCCTTTATCACCACAGCTATGGCTATAATATAGTGATATAAAACTCAGCAAAACTGTTCCATGGTTTAAAGTGGGTTTTCATTTGCCGATCAGTATTTTCACACATGACACCAAAACTGATTGAGCCTGTGATCACAGATGACAAACAATCATAGGTTTTCAGAGCTGAGGGAGACTTCAGAGATCACCCAGTCTAACTTTCACCTGAAAAAAAGATTCCTTCTCTAGCAGCCCTAACAAGTAGCCAACTAGGTTCTGCTTGAGTACTTGAAGGGAAGGGGAACTTGTTCCCTCTTGAGGCAGCCCATTTCACTATAAGGCGGCTTTAACTGTTAAGGTTTTCCTTATGACAAATTCATTTCTGCAACGTCCACCCATTACACTGGGTTCTCCCCTCAACTGCCAAGAAGAACAAGTCTAATCCCTCTTGAACATGGCATCCTATTAAATACTTGAAGACAGTTATTATGACCTCACTTCCTTGGTTCCTACTCTGCCCCCAAGCCTTTGCTTTGTTGGAAATCTAGCAGAAGATAAAACAATGTTGGAATCAAATATCAATTTTGTAAGAAACAGATCCAATAAGTATTATTATTATTATTATTATTATTATTATTATTATTATTATTTTTGGTGAGGCAATTGGGGTTAAGTGACTTGCCTAGGGTCATACAGCTAATAAGTGTTAAGTGTCTGATGCCGGATTTGAACAGGGCTGGTGCTCTATCCACTGTGCCACCTAGCTGCCCCCCAATAAGTCATTTTAAAGGGGCTGCTTCTTTGTAATTTTAGAAAATCTGGGTTCAAATCCAGCATTGGACATTTAGCTTGATGTGTGACCCTAGGAAGGTCACCTAACCTTTGTATGACTCAGTTTTCTCATCTGTAAAATGGGGATAAGGATGACATCTACACTTAGGGTTGTTATGAGGATAAAACGAGTTAATATTTTTTAAGGTGCTTTGAAAACCGTAAAGTGCCACATAATTACTAACTAGTATGATGATGTGAAGGATGTGCACTATGGGGAAAAGGCAATCGCTGTTTACATTGTGCATATGAGATACACTGTCCATGACAGTCTATGGCCTAATAGTAACTCTCTGGAGTGGTTTTTGGTCCACTTAAAAAAACCAAAGAAACAAAAAACCAGGAGTCAAAACCACATGGATCCTTCCACTGTGGTAACTAAATGATCCTTACCATTTAACTGTGGGTTTCTTTCAAAGGGTGAACACTTCTTTATTTGTGATTAAGCAGGCTTAGCCAAAGGTCTTATTATCACCTTTTTGTGGGCTTTGTTTTTTTTTAAACCAAGGGTTGCATGTAACCCCCCTGTGGTTTTCTTGTCATCCCCAGCCACAAAAAGAATGCTATTATTACCTCAACACCTTCACCGTTTCTATCCACTCCTTTTGTTCGCTCTCCCACTGATCCACTCGAATCCAGCTGGATGTCTGCAGGGCGAGATGTACCATGGCTACCCGGTGTTTTGCAGCTGCAAGATCTTTCTTTCCATAGCTGTCATTTACTGGGGAAATTATGCCTTCAATCACCTGGTACATTCCTTGGTAAGAGAAAGGAGAGATATTTTATCCCTTTATGGCTATACATAATGGGATTCTGAAATTTATGCAAGTGCTGAAAATCAATGTATCTATTTGTCAGTTTATACTGTTCAAAATCCTATTATGGGAATATTAGCTCCATTAAACAACATTAAAAAAGAGCTGAATGAGTATATAAACTCCTTCTCCAAAAATTCATTTACAAAACAGAGAATCAGGCTAACTAAAAATAAAGATAGTGAATTCTGAATTAAAACAACTGCATCAAAATAGCAATTTGAATGATAGAATGAAGAATTTATTGCTTTTTTGTTTTTGTTTGTTTTTGGTGGGGCAATGAGGGTTAAGTGACTTGCCCAGGGTCACACAGCTGTCAAGTATCTGAGGTCGGATTTGAACTCAGGTCCTCCTGAATCCAGGGCCAGTGCTTTATCTACTCTGCCACCTATCTGCAGCAAATCATTTATTTATGAACAGATATCTCCATAATGTAGAGGACAGAGTGCCAGGTTTGGAGTCAGGAAGAGTTCAAATCCAGTCTCAGACACTTATTGGCTAAGAGACCCTGGGCAAGTCACTTAACCATGTTTGCCTCAGTTTCCTCATCTGTAAAATAAGCTGCAGAAGGAAAGGGCAAACCACTCCAGTATCTTTGCCAAGGAAATCTCAAACGGGGTCATGAAGAGCTAGACATGACTGAAACAACTGAACGATAATAACAACAACCTGCATGTAACTTAATGGAATAATTTTATTTTCTAATGACGTGGCAACAATAGTTATATATGATTCTTTTGGTCCCCAAAAAGGTAATACAAGCATGCTATTAAAAACAAACTAAGCATGGTTCGCAATCCTCCCTAACTTTACCTGACAAGCAACTCCCTTTCCATCTGGGTAGCTATGTTAATGAAATATGAAAATAAGTTTGTCAACTGGAAAAATATGATTCAGTTGTAAACCCTGTAAGAACTTGCAAGTGAAGATGATGTTCTAAGTTTAGAATAAGAGATGGCTCATTAAAAGTCAAAAAGTTAGATTCATTTTTTAAAATCAGAAAAGGATTTCTTTCTCAGTTTCCAAGAAACAGTGATCCTCATTAAAAGGTCTTGTATGTGCTGGGCCTTGTCAGGGATGGGTCTTACAGAGCAGGGCCTCAGAATTCTCTAGGGTGCTTGCTAAGGCATCTTGCTGTAGAACAAACGTGCCTGGGCCCACTCAACTGATAGTGGGGTTGGCTGAAGTACAGGACTTGTCTGCAACAAAGTCAGCAATGGGAGAAGCAGCCCGATGTTATGGAAAGGACAATGGCCTTGGAGTTAGAAGAGTGGGTTCTGAATCTCAGCTCTGCTATGGATGTGATTTCAGGAAAATTACTTAAGCTGGGCCTTGGCTTTTTCATCTGAATAGATTCAGGTGAAATGGTGTGGTTGCACGGTGCCATGCTGCTGATGATAGGGGGCTGTCACTCTAATTTGCCTCTATCCCCTTGGGGTGGGTTGTTATTCCTCCCCAGTCACTTCACTGGCTCCTTCCCTCTGGAATGACGTTTTGCCCAGCAACTTCCTAGTTCCTCCTCTGGAAGGAGTAGTTTTTTTCAAATTGGGTTGTGGGAAATAGAGAAGAAAATTGGCAAGGTCTTCCTTCTTCCAATACCAGATAGCTAGTCACAGCCTCCCCCAGCCAAACTGTTTATTCAGAAATGTCCTAGTATAGTTGTCTTTCTTTTTGCTCTGGGAAGTTGTAAAAATGAATGAGTGATTCTCTTTTTAGAGATCTAAGTCCTCAGTCACAAAACTCTTCAGAAAGAAATAAACTGTAGGTGTAAAATCTACTTCTCTCTTCTGGGCATTCCCATATCATCTCTATCATCTACAATTATACAATGGAACACATAGGTGAGGTGGTTAATTACATTTATCATAAAAGACAACTAGGTAGAAAGGTTAAAAAAAAAACTTTTACAAGCAGAGATAAGTTTTGAAAAATAGGGACATGCTTCCCCTAGTAAAGGAAAGGAAAGAAGGAACAGAAAATGGAGGAATCACCCCTTGCAGGTTTGTAGTTCACAGGGGTGTTTCAGTAGCATTGCTAATCCTAACACTCCTCATCCATGGATCAACATTCATTGCCCTAGGCTTGGAGTTCAGAACTGAGGCTCTCATGGATGGGGCTGTTCTGTTCCTTGCTCATGCCCTTCTAGTCTTCAACTCCACAGTTTGTCAAGACAGTTCCTGGGGCACCACCTCCTCACAGCTGCTTCTTGGTTGCAGGGTGTTCTCTTGAGCTATCCTTCTCAGGCAATCCCTTTCTCTGCACCCTCTTATGACTGGAGATCAGGTCATTTCTCTGGGTGGGGATAGGGAAGCAAGAATGGAAACAACTAGGTGATTTCTGCCCCACCCAGAAGAACTCCACTTCCAGCATCCTGATTCTTGTCAATTGATCAACTAGCATTTATTAAATGCTTACTATATGCCCAGTGTTGGGGATGCAAATATAAAGAATGAAACAATCCAAGAGATCAGAAAAAGCTTCATGTCAAAGGTAGAACTTGAGTTGTTTCTTGAAGGAAGAGAAGGAATCTGTGAGGTAGAGGTGAGAAGTAAGTTCCTTCTAAGCATGAGGCATGGGCACTGCAGAGGCATGGGCACTGCAGAGGCATGGAGATGGAGATAGAGTACAGTGTGAGGAATGGAGAGGCCACTTTAACTGCAGAATGTGGGATAGGGAGTAATATTCACTGAGGCTAAAAAAATAGATTGGTGTTGGGTTGTGAAGGACTTTAAAGGAGAATAAATAAGAAAATTGATATTAATACATATAATATATTTAAATAAATAAGAAAGAGAATAAGTGAGAATAAACAGAATGGTTTATATTTTATCCTAAAGGCAACAGCAATCCCACTAGAGTTAGTTGAGTAGGAGAATGACATGGTCAGATCTGTGTTTAAGGAAGATCATTTTGGCAGCAATGGCAGATGGACTGATATGTGGAGAAACAAGATAGGGAGAACTGTTATAAAGAAGCAACTGTTATAAAGATCTGGGAGACAAATAATGAGGGATTTTATATAATAAGGTATTACCTGTGTACATGAAAAGAAGGGATCAGATGAGAAAGATATAGAGAAATAAATAGCAAGATATGTCAACTTATTGAGTATTTGTGGTGAGGAAGAATGAGGACTCAATGATAAGGCTGAGGTTATGAACATAGGAGACTAGAGAAAAGGTGGTTCTTTGGAGAGAAATAGGAGAAGAGAGAAAGAGATGGTTTAGGGAAGGAAGATAATGGTTTCAATTTTGGCCATGTGGAGTTTGAGATTACCAGGAATGTCCAGTTTGCAATATCCAATAATCAATTGGTGAAGTGGGGCTGATGCCCAGACTTGGATCTATAGATCTGTGAGTCATCTACATAGAAATGATAATTAAACTCATGAGAATTGGTGAGGTTACCAACAGAGAGAGTGTGAGAGAGAATAGAAGAGGGCCTAGGATGGTCATGGGGAACACCAACAGTTAGTGGGTATGATATGGCTGATGACCCAGCAAAGGAGCAGTCTAAAGGAGTAGGAGGAAGAGAAGGAGAAGAGGGTGATGTCATACATACTCAGGAAAGAGAGATTGTCTTGGAGGAGACAGTGATCAATAGTATCAAATACTGCAGAGAAGTCCAGTAAGATGATTGGGAAAAGACCATCAGCCTTTGTAATTAAGAGGTCACTGTTAATTTTGAAGGAAGCAGTATTGAGATGACAGATTGCAAAGGGTTGAAGAGTGAGAGCAGAGAAAGTTGGGACAGCTAGTGTGGAAAGCTTTTTCTAGGGATTTAGTCAAGAGAGAAAAGATATAAGACTGAGGGAAGAGTAGGATTAATGAAAGAATTTTTTATGAGTGTGGGAGATGTCACCCTTCTTGAAGGCAATAGGGAAAGAAGTGATAGGTGGAGGTGGAGATTTGAGAAAGGGGATGTTTGACGTTTCATTCTGATGGAGAAGAAAGGAATGACATCAAGGGCTCACATAGAGATGTTGCCCGTTGGCAAAGAGAAGGGCTTCCTCATTTTTATTTCATTTTCTATTTTTTATTTTTAGTGGGGCAATGAGGGTTAAGGTGACTTGCCAGGGTCACACAACTAGTAAGTGTCAAGTGTTTGAGGCTGGATTTGAACTTAGGTCCTCCTGAATCCAGGGTCAGTGCTTTATTTTCTGTACCACCTAGCTGCCCCTGGCTTCCTCGTTTTTAGACATTTTAGAGGAAAAGAGGAGAGTGAAAGATGATGTCAAGGGCTCAAAGATAAAGAGAAGGGGAGAAAATGGAGCTCATAATAAATGACTTCTACTTTTCTCAGTAATGTAACAGGTAAGGTTTCAGGTGAGGGGTGGTTTAGGAGGAGGGAGATGTATGAGCTGAGGAGGAAAGAGATAGTCATGTATAGCTTCTGTGGGGAATGAGACAAGGTAATCAATTATAGAGGAATAAAAGGATCCTCTTACGGCAGTGAGGAACCATTTGAAGTTGTATAACATCAATTAATAAGGCACCCAGTCAGCTGTTTGTGACTTGTTTGAGCACTATTCTGGGCTCCAGCCTGAGAGCAAAGGAGAATGTAGATGGTAGAAATAATCCAAAACTGAGGTTTGGAAAAGGATGATGGTGAAAGGGATGAGGTAATTAGATAGCAGAGGACCTTTTGGGTTGAAATTGACGAGATTGGAAAGTGAGGAAAGGGAAAGTCAAAGTACAGTTAATGGCCTTGGAAAGTGGAGGGAATGGAGGGGTAAAGGATTATCAATCACTCTGAGGTTAAAGAATAGGTTTAGGAGAGTTAGAGAGGCATAGGGAGAGTTGGAATATAGAGAGTTATGGTCAGAAAGAAGACTGTCAAGGTTTTAATTACCAAGTGGAACATTTGTAAGTAATACTGAGATCTAGTACGTGACTATTCTTATGTGGAGCTGAGGTAGAATGAAGAATTATGCATGGAATTTAAGGATGCTGAGGAATTGGGAAGCTGGAAAGTATGAGGAGAACATCATTGTGAATTGGTGCTGCCATGTAAACACAAAAAGGTTGGAACAGATAGTCCCCACTCCAGATTTTACCATTCTATTATCTCCATGGTCAGTCAAAATAATAGGAAAGGGTTAGGGGCAAACCACTTGTTCATGTAACTTGGTGAAGCCTGTGGACAATAGGACAACCACTGGGATCAAAATGGCAGAGCCAGAATCAGGGTTAAGGTCCAAAACAATAATTTACATCTTGAGAGAGCCTATAAAACTTTGTTGCATTTTAGTCAGCTGGGCTTATAAGTGTATTTTTCAATTAGGATTTGTATGGTCAGATGCATTCATATGATTTCCTTGATAGGGCTCTGTTGGAGGAGGTGTTGGCTCGCTGCCTCATGCTCTTAGGAAAGCAGTTGTAGAAGAAAGGGAGTTGACCAAAAATTCCTTTATTTTAATTATTACAGAACAGTAAAGAATATCTTGACATTTGGTGCCACCTCAATTGCTAAAAATATTTGTTTAAAAGGCACTAAAATGAAAGGATGTGGTTATCAAAGAGACTAGTTGAAAGCCCAGAATAGAATTCTTAATCAAGGAATTCAACAAATGCTTAGTATGTACAAAGACTTGTGCAAGGCCTTTTTGATACAAAGATGAAATAAAAAATGGACCCTGTCCTTAAGGAGGCCTGTATGAGGGCAATACATATATTACAAACAGCTACAAAATAAGTGAGAATGTGGTATAGAAAAGAGGTACAATAAAGCGTATGCGAGATTGAAAGAGGATGCTATCACTTATAGTCAGGGAGATGAAAGGTTCTATGGAAAATTTGGTGGGCAACCTAACTTGACCTTAAAGGTTATCAATATGTAAGAATTTTGTATGTATGGGATCTCCTGATACCCATAAATGGTTTTCTGAGTTATTTCTTTGCTACAAAGACATCACATCTGATGATTTTGTTTATCTTTCTGAGTTGGTCTGCGTATTGAGAAAGCAATAGTTACTGTTGGAGCATTGAGATGAGGATAAATCATAAAAATAAACAAGCCAAAAAAAGAGAAAGAAAACTATGAAATAGTAAGGCAAAAAAAGACTCCGTATCACTTTTTTACTAACATAGTTAAAGAAGCAACAGATTTCCTGGTGATGATAAATTTAGAGTATTAAGATGCCTATCTGAGTTTCAGTTTCCTAGTTTGTGAAATAAAGGGTTTGAATTAGATTATCTCATATCTCTTTCGTTATATAGTTTCTTTTTTTGTTTGTTTTTGCAGGGCAATGAGGGTTAAGTGACTTGCCCAGGGTCACACAGCTAGTAAGTGTCAAGTGTCTGAGGCTGAATTTGAAATCAGGTCCTCCTGAACCCAAGGCCAGTGCTTTATCCACTGAGCTACCTAGCTGTCCCCAGTTATATAGTTTCTATAACAAAATTGATTCTGTCAAAGAGTTTTCCAAACTCTCAGACAATAAGGATCCCGAGATGTAGATTTCATGGGGTCAATGTCCTCTAGAGTGCTGTTTGTTCCTAAGATGTAAGCCTCTCTCTCAGTTCAGTCAATGACTCTCATGAAGCTTAACTCCTTTTCCTTGCCCTCTTCCTCACCTCCTTATCCCTTGTCAAAATCCAGCAATAATTCAAAAATCCAGCATACCAGCTTGACGCATTAACCCATATTTCAGTCTTTTTTGATCTAGACACGTGGCATTGTTCATTCTTAGTCACCTCTTTTATATTTTATTAGAATTCTCTGTCTTTCTGAGAACAAGGAATGTCAATCAAGGTGGCAAAAGCTGGTGGTTAGTTCATGCACCAAACGAAAGGCTAGTTGCCTCAATTTCCTCATCTATAAATTGAGGGGTTTAAGTTCCAGATTTATGATCCCTTTTTTCCTTGTTAGTTCCTGAGAGACTTTCCCAATATTTCCCAATAGATCAGCTGTTCTAGACCCAGTAGACCCAAGCAGCCTTTTTAACCATAAGTATTCTTCTCAGGAGAGACTAACAACCTCCCCAGTAAAGGCACAGGTCCTAGGAATATATCAGGGTTTTAGTTCAAGTCTTCCCCCAAGAGGATGATAATCTAAGATTTAGAGGCGAGCTCAGTTGTTTTTGAATATAAATTCATCTTTACTGCTAGAACTATCTACTCTGTTTGACTGACTGCTCTATTTAAAGATACTGCTTAATTAAAAACAATGGTGTCCAGTTATACAGGGTATCCCAAAAAGTTTTAAGCTTTGGTCATTTAAAACTAGGGCATCTAGGTGGTTCAGTGAATAGAACACTGGGCTTGGAATCAAGCAGACTCATCTTCATGAATTCAAATCTGATCAAGCACACTTAATAGTTGTGTGACCCTGGGCAAGTCACTTAACCCTGTTTGCCTCAGTTCTTCATCTGTAAAATCAACTGGAGAAGGAAATGGCAAACCATTCCTGTATCCTTGCCAAAGAAAACCACAAAATGGAGTCATGAAGAGCCAGATACATCCAAAAAGACCAAACAACAATAAAAAGCTTAAAACTGCACTAAGAGTTTTTGGGATACCCTGATCTAGGACATGTGCAGGGAGAGCCTCACAATGAAATTCTTCTTAATGTCTAAATTTTAACTCAGAACCCTAGTGATCCTTGTGACGAGCAAGTTTCTCTGTGGACTTTCAGAATAGGGTTGAATTATTCATATTTTCAAGGCAATGTGAATACTAATTTTGGCCATTTATATTTCTTTGTCTTTCCCTTGTTCCAGAGCATAAGACAATTAAGCAAGTGAATTGGTAAAAAATGTGGGTGAAACTTATCAAAACCTACCATGTAATCAAAAACCTTCCTTACTGACTGAGAGTGAATTTGGGATCATTCTCTAATGGACAGATGACTTTGATCCAACTCAGCTTGGTTGTGATCTGGGGTCTTTTGAGACCAGAAAGAAGGCAGATGTTATGATAATGTTAGGTAAAAGAGGGTCATGAATGTCAAATTAGACATGGGGAATTGTATCTAAAGATTAGTCCCTAAATAAGTGGCTTACTTTTTCTGTCCTATGTTAACCCAGTTTATATTATATATAAATTCACATGTATATATGTGTATGTACATATATATACATATATTCATGCATGTATGTATGTAGTTGATCAGGGGAAGTTTTGATTAATTTTATAAGCTCTCTAATCAATTCAGTGGGATTATAAGGTATAGACCTTTGCCTGAGGTTCCTTGACCCAACAAAAGCTGAACTAAAGGCTGTCCCATGCCCAATATGCATTTAGTACATTGGATCCTTGTGTGGGAGTTGAGGGTCCTGTTACCCACACTTAGGGAGGCATAGACCCAAGCTATTCCTAAGCTTTATTTTAGAAATTTCTCATGAATAAAGTTTCAGAAAGGGGCATAATGAGCCAAAGAGAGGAACTATGGGAAGTGTGATATTTAAAATTTAATGTAGTTGCCTTATTTCTGTCCCAAGTGTAGGGAAAATTAGCTAGGGTTCCTAATATGATTGTTACTCATAAATTAGAAACTTTAGCACCAGTTTGGGGGCATTAAGCATTCATTAAAGCATACAAAATATTAGTAAAGAGAGAACTTGTGGAGTTCAGAAAGTTAAGAAACCTATCTACCCTAGAGGAGAGATAAGAGTTCAGCCTGGCCTGCTTCTTCTCTCAAGTCCTCTGCCACCAAGCCTGTTCCAGAGACCAAACTGAGTGAAGGAGCTTCCTCTGTGTCTCAAGGAGAGGCGGTTCTTCCACACTGCTTCAAGCTAATTGGCTGGCATCACCCAAATCCATTGGTTCACTGGATTTGAGGGTGGTCCTGTGTTGAGGTTAGAGTCCACAGCCTCTGAGAACACACCTTCTTGAGAGCCAGGCAAGTGTGGGTTTGTTTTTTTGTTGTTTTGTTTTGTTTTGTTGAGGCAATTGGGGTTAAGTGACTTGCCCAGGGTCACACAGCTAGTAAGTTTCAAGTGTCTGAGGCCGGATTTGAACTCAGGTACTCCTGAATCCAGGGCCGGTGCTTTATCCACTGCGCCACCTAGCCGCCCTCAGGCAGGTGTGGTTTTAATTGAATTAACTTTAAGTGAGTTAATCAGTGAAGTCAGTCAATCTTAGTTAATCCAATCAATCCCTTGAGCTGGGTAATTTGGGTGTTTCCAAAACCCATCATTTTCTCACGGAAGGCTTATCAGCATCAAGTCCATTCTTTGTGATCCTAGTGTTGTTGTTTGGGGGAGGGAAGAAGGGGAACAGGCTGTATAGATTTGTGAATAAATACTAAAGAATGAACTCTTAGGGTTAGTACTCTATAGTGGCAGAAAGTAGAAGGATGTGACCCAAATGAGCAATGCAAGGGAGTTGGTTTTGTGTGTCAAAAAATTAATGCTATCGACAGTAACTCTAATAAGCATGCAATCCTTTTCCCCATTATGACAATGTCTGCAGGTTGTGGAAAAAAACACAGAAGAATTTGGGCCTCTAAGCCTATGTGTAGGCTTTTCTGGTGTTTTAAAAGTAGGATGAAGATGAAAAGAGGCAGGTGAGAATGACCTCCTTTTGGTGGAACACCTCAGATGAGAATGCTCTGCTTAACTGGGTAGCCTTCTCTGAAAATGCTTTGTGTTCCCTTATGTTCCATGTGTTTCTAAGAAAGTTTCTGCACAGGCTTTGACACAAGCTTCTGGGGTCTAGGTCTTTTGAATACTCAAAAGGGCTATGTCTTTGACAATACCTTCTGACCTCTTATTCTCTGGACTCTGAAAAAAGGAAAAAGGGATTAGGTATCAACCTAGAGCATCAAATGGGTAAAAATCAATTGGAATGAGGTGCCGTAGATCACTGAACTCAGGGAGCAAAGCAGGGTCAGCAACAACATCCTCCACACAGCCACAAAATGATTTTCATAAAGGGCAAGCATGACCATGTCACACCTCTCTCTATCCAGTGAATTCTAGTGGTTCCCTATTACCTCCAGGATCAAATATAACTGTCTGGTATGTAAAGAACCTTCAAACCTGCCTTTCCATGCCCTTCATACATTATTCTTTCATTTTACAGTCCTTCCAAACTGGCCTTCTTTTACTTTCTTTTACATGCCTTTTAGCTGACAGACCCCCATGCTTGGATTGCACTTGCCCCCTCACCTCTGACTCCTAGAATCCATTGTTCCCTTCAATTTGCAGCTGAAACACCACCTTATGCATGAAGCCTTTCCTGCTCAGCCCAGCTGCTAGTATCCTTCTTCCCCAAATTATCTTGCCTTCGTTTTATATAAATACCATATATCCTTATATACTGCCTCTGGTAGTACAAATGTAAACCCTTTAAGGGCAGGGATGGTCTCATTTTTGTCTCTGTATCCCCAGCACCTAGCACAGAACATAGCACAAATTATAATTATTGCTAGCTTGCTTGGTTATTTCAGAGCCCTGAATCTCCCTAAAAAATTACTTGGGATAAAGCTAGGATCTGCTTCTACAAACCTGAACAAATTGATTGATCTTGGCCAGCACTTTAAAAGGATTCTTTTAGCGTTCAAAAACATTCTTACAGTCTCATAGTCCTCTGAGGCAATGGCTTAATAACATTTTGGACTATAAAGATTTCATTATTTTCACAAAGTATGCCTCAGCACATTTATATCACCCTATTATTACAAATTACTATAAATATTTAAAACAAAACTACACTTGTCAAAACAATTGAGAAAAATGTTTTGTAATGTTAGTACTTTTATATTTTGTATTATAATGTATTCTAATTTTCAAAGTCTGATAATTTGTAATGTGTTGCCCAGTTATTAATGTGAATTAATGAGGCTTTGCCAGATTTTAAATGACTTTGATCAGTGGTCCTCACAGTTAAGTGACTTTGGAACTGCTTTTGCAATCACCATTAACAAAGAAATCCACATTACTTCTGTATGTACTGTAGGGTCTAATGTAATACAATATTCTAATATAGAGATCTTGAATAGCCATAAGTTATATGTGAAAGAATAATAAGAGGCTCAAGGACTAATGTCTGAATATTATTCATTCTGATTACACTCTACCACTATTATAATTTTCCAAGTAAAAGAGATAAAGATATGGATTGAGATTCCCTATTTAGGAAGATTAAAATAGGGATTTAGTCTTTATATAGCATATAATATTAATTTTCAGTTTTGATCCTTAAATTCTTGTCTTAATGGATTGTTCAAGAGTTGATAACATAAGTGCATGGAAAGTGGCTAATCAACCAGCCAATGTAGTTACTAATTGCCTATTCTTAGTGAGGCACCATGCTGGGTGTTGAGGGTAATACAAAGAAGCATAGCTTACTTTACCTGGCAGGGATCATCATGGACTTGTTTAATCAAGAAAGGCTCTATGAAGGAGTTAGGATTTGAGATCGATCATAAAGGTCACACAAACTCCGTATAGAGAAGGAGGAGAGCAAGGGGTCAGAGGGAGGAAATGAAGAGGGACAATGCACTCTGAATGAGAATTCTTATGAGGAAAACCACAAAGCTGCAACTTCATATTTTTTGAAAGATAGGTGGAGCAGGTAGGTGGCGCAGTGGATAAAGCACTGGCCCTGGATTCAGGAGGGCCTGAGTTCAAATCTGGTCTCAGACACTTGACACTTACTAGCTGTGTGACCCTGGGCAAGTCACTTAACCCTCATTGCCCTACAAAAAAGAAAGAAAGAAAGATAGGTAAGGCATTCTGGAGAGCAATTTGAAACTATGCCCAAAGGGCTATGATACCCTTTGATCCAGCAATATCACTACCATATCTGTATCCCAAAGAGATCATGAAAAGAGAAAGGGGCCAACATGTAGAAAAACATTTCTAGCAGCTCTCTTTGAGGTGGCAAAGAATTGGAAATCAAAGGGATGCCCATCAAATGGGGAATGGCTGAACAAGTTGTGGTATATGAATGCAATGGAATACTATTGTGCTATAAGAAATAATGAGCATGGGGTGGCTAGGTGGCGCAGTGGATAAAGCACCAGCCTTGGATTCAGGAGTACCTGAGTTCAAATCCGGCCTCAGACACTTGACACTTCCTAGCTGTGTGACCCTGGGCAAGTCACTTAACCCCCATTGCCCAGCCCCCCCACCCAAAAATGTTAACTAAGAAATAATGAGCAGGCAGATTTCAGAAAAACCTGGAAAGACTTAAGTCTGAATGAAGTGAGCAGAACCAGGAGAACATTGTACACAGTAACAGCAACATTGTATGATGATCACCTGTGGCAGACTTAGCTATTCTCAGCAATACAATGATCCAAATCAATTCCAAAGGACTCATGATGAAAAATGCTCTCCACATGTGGGATTTGAATGCAGATTGCACCATACTAATTTTAAAAAAAAGAAAGATAAGTAAGGCTTTAAATGCCAGATTAAGAAGTAGGAACTTTATACCATAGGATAAATGGAAGGCCAGAGTAGATTGCTCTGTCTCTTACATATATATATAATACTTTCCTACCTCTTTGCCTTTAATTATACTGTACAACTAGAATATTGCTCCCCTCCCAAGATATATATATATATATATATATATATATATATATATATATATATATATATATATATATATTTAAAAAAACAAACAAACCAGGGTCAAGTGATTTGCCCAGGGTAACATAGATAGTAAGTATCTGAGGCTGGATCTGAACTCAGGTCCTCCTGATTTCAGAGCCAGTGCACTCACTATTCACTGCATCACCTTGCTGCCCACCAAAGCTAATTTTTGAAATCCTACTTATCCTTCAAGGCCCAGCTCAAATGCTACCGCTTTTATGAAACTTTCCCCTCATCACCTTGATTCAGAAATGACCTTGCCTTCCTTGAATTCTGTATCTCTCATCATATTCTATTCTGTAATGATGTGTGGGTAGTGCATTCTACTGCAGAGGTACATTTTGACCTTCTCTATTAGATTGTGAGTTCCAAAAAAGCAAGGATAAAATGACATGATGAAAGCAGTATGTTAAGACTAGTTTATCAGCATGGTGAAGGACAGTTGGAGAAAGGCAAAATTGGGAGCCGGAAGACCAATAAGAGGCCACCATGGTAATCTGGCTTTGAGGGGCCAGGAGTCTGGACTAAGAAAAAAGGCACAGGAATCAACATACAAAATGGACCTTGTTTATGGACATGCAGGAGTACAAGGAAGACATACAAAAGACATTTCAAAGGAAAAAAATGAACAGGATCAAGGCCCTGGGTTTGGAATCAGAGGACCTGGGGTTCAAATCCCAGCTCTGCCACTTGCTTTCTGTGTGAACTCAGGCTGGATGCCTGAGCTCTCTTAGAACATTTGAATTTAAAGATCCTTAAGGTCCTTCCCAACACTAAAACTATGATCCCGGGACTGCCTCTACACACCTTGGTGAAGCAGAGAAGACTTCTACTTTAAATGTGGCATTGAAACAACATAATACTATATTAAACAGAGAGCACTTCAGAAACCAGTGATGAGGAGAAGCATCAGTGAATGGCAAAAAGTCAATTAAATGTGTTCTGATTTGAGGCAAATGAGGGGAAGCAAAACAAAGACTAGATGTTAATAATGGATATCTTAACTCAAAATAGCTTCATTCTCCTCTTCTGGTTACACAACCCTATCTACAAGACGTCTTCCTTTTGGGGAAAGATAAATTCCCTAGAAGGTGAGGTTTGGCTTTTTTTTTTGTCCCTCTCTTCACCTTCTTTCATCCTGACCATCATTCCTGCACAGCACTCTAGGATATGGGACTGTGGAGACAAAACTTATCCAAAAAATAAATGAATCAGTTGGTACTATAAATAATTTAATAAACAAAGAAACAATGGCATTAAATAAACAATGAATACCATAGTTACAACAAAGCAGCTGTGGCACAGTCTATAGAGGACTAGACTTGTAATCAAGAAAACCTGAGTTCAAATCCATCCTTAGACAAACAGTTGTATGGCTTTGAACAAGTCACTTAGTCTCTGCCTCAGTTTCCTCATCTATAAAATGGTGAAAGTAGCACCTAGTTCATGGGGTTGTTGTAAAGATAAAATGAAATGGTATTTGTAAATAATGTTGAAAACCTTAAAGCACTATGTAAATGCTATTATCATATTATTATTATTGTTAAAATAAACTTGGCTCTAAAACGAAGCATGAATGAAAGGAACCTAGTTGCTGTTTGACTAACAATTTAGTTCCAATTGTGCATATTTTTATTTTAATTTTTAATTTTTGGGGGTAGATTTATATACAAATTTGGTAGATTTTTTGGTAGATTTATATTTCTCAAGCCAAAAATTTCTTAACACATTCTCTAAATCAATTAGCTGGCCTTTTTGTGGTGGCAAACAAATGGAAACAAAAGTTGCTATCTATGTGGTTGGGAATGGATGAACAAACTGTGGTATATTAATGAAAAAGAATATTATTATGCTAGGAAAACGAAAACTACAGGGGGCAGCTAGGTGGCACAGTGGATAAAGCACTGGCCTTGGATTCAGGAGGGCCTGAGTTCAAATCTGACCTCAGACACTTGACACTTACTAGCTGTGTGACCCTGGGCAAGTCACTTTACCCCCACTGTCTGGTCCCCCCACCCCCCAAAATTGAAAACTACAAGGAATTCAGAGAAACATGGGAAGATTTATATGAACTGATACAGCATGAAAGTAGAGCTAAGTTAACAGTATATAAAATGACTATAGTAGTAGGAACAAAAACAACAGCAGCTACATTCAACTTAAATGCAAAGAGCAATCTTGGACTTGTAGAATGAGTTGATAATCACTCATTTGTTAAACACCTACTAGTTGCCAGACACAGGGCTAGGTGCTGAGGATATAAAGATAAAAATAAATTAGTTACTAACCTCAATTAAGAAACTTATCGTCTCATCAGGGGAATAATACATTATATAGATATAGAAAATATACAATACAGATAAAAGACAATTCTGGGAGCAGGGAGAATTGGGACAAAAAGCACAGCAGGGATCAGAAAATGCTTCATCTAGAAGGTGGCATTTGATCTGGATTTTGAAGGAAGCTTAGGAATCTAGGAGGAGAAGAATAATATGGTATATATTCCAGGAATCAGAGATACCCTGTAACTATGGGAGTAAAAACAAATATAACAAACGTCATAAATAAAACTTTAAAATAAGTAGATAGCTCATTTCTTCATGCACTCTACATCCCCATGGTATTATTACTAATGCTAGCATGAGGTTTCCAACAATTTCAAAGACAGTTTCACCCTTGGCTTTGCCTCACTGAGATACGGTGCAAGATGAAAAAAAGATCCAGTTTCTAGCAATTAAACATGAAATAAAATGTAAACCGTCTAGAACAACAATTAGTCCTAACAGAACCAGAGCTTATTTCTTTCAAGTCTATTCATTTTGTGTGTTTCTTTCAAATACTCCTTAATACCCTCCGAAATTGTTTCTCTTCTGTGCTGATTTTCCTTTAGTTTTTCTCTTTTCTCTCTGTACATGGTTTTTTTCTTTGAACTAACTTAGATGCTACATACAAAATATAAAGACTCTTCTGGTCTCTGGGATTTAAAAAAAATGTACATGATGTCTTCTGTATGAGGTGTTTATTTCTTTTCATTTCCAAAAGACTTGTTTTCTTTTGTGCACAGTTTCTGAAAACTTGGCAATGAATCAACAGATTTTGTTCTTATTTAAAAATTTTAAACTTCCTTTTTTGACCTTTCACAGAAGGATTTTTAGTATTCTTTTCTATTTCTCTTCTGTTACAAACAACTTTGTGTTTTTTCTCTCAATCACTTGGCTTTGGGCAATTTAAATTTCTTGTGCTTTTTAAATTATTAAACAATCTTTATTACTAGGCTGTATTCTCTATGAAGGAGAAGACCATATTTTGTTTAAACTTTGAATCTCTTTTAGTGCCTAGTTTAGTGTTCTATTTACCTTAGACCTTCAATAAATAGTTGCTATTTCATTGGTACATGCCAGAGAGAAATGGGTTAATATGGGTTTGACATTTCACATATTTCTTGAGGCCAGAGAGAAGTCACTCACTTCACAGTGTTTCTTAGGACTTGATTTTCCATGAGACAATGCCTGTGAGGAATGGAAATTGTATCAGAAAATGCAGTCTGGTGGGAGGAATCTTTGGGGCTGGAGAAGATAGATGGTAGTTGTGTGGAGAGAGTCTGCCAATGGTAGTAGCCATAAACTTAGAAATGCTGGCCTAATCCTGAGAATCTATAGAGACTTGTCATAGAGCAAGTAGAGGAAATACTCAGGCTGTGTAGAGGTATTGAGACTGAGATGAATGGGCATTCAGGGCACTAATGCAAGGCTTCTTAAACTTTTCCCACTCTCAACCCCTTTTTGCCTGAGACAATTTTACATGACCCCAGGTACATTGGTATATGAAATAGGTATACCAATCAAACATGTACTGCTAAATTTTTTGCGACATCCACATTTAGTTACAGGATCCCATATAAGGTTTCAACCCACAGTTTAAGAAGCTTTCTACTATTGAATGGAGCTGGAACCTCAGTCATACCACCCCTAAGATAGATAATAGAGTAAATATCATGGGAAAGGGAATAGGATGGAGGGAAACAGTTAACAATAGTAACTGAAAAAGAGAAAAGGGAGAAAAATTGTACAAAAATAATTTATAGCAACTCTTTGTGGTGGCTAAGAATTGGAAATCAAAGGAATGTTTATCAACTGGGAAATGACTGAAGAAGCTGTGGTATATGATTGTAATGGAATATTATTGTGCTATAAGAAATGACAAGCAGGATGATTTCAGAAAAACTTGTAAAGACTCATATGAACTGATGTATAGTGAAGTGAGCAGAACTGGTAGGACATTGTGCATAGTGACAGCAGTATTATTGTTCTATGAGCAATTGTGAATGACTTAACTACTCTCAGCAATACAATGATCCAGGACAATCTCAAGGGTCTAATGATGAAGCATGCTATCCACTCTCAGAGAAAGAACTGATATTGATTGAACACAGACTAAAAACAAAACAAAACAAAAGAAAAAAAAACCTGAGGTTTTCCTTTAAGTAGCTTTGCAGTTATTCCTATGCCTATATAGTAAGTATATATATATATATATAGTATATATATAGTAAGTACTTAATAAATTCTTGTGGACTGTTGTTGACTGACTTCCCTCCCTCTATCCACAGTCTGTACCATCTTCTTTGATGGCTCTTGAAAATGTAATGACCATATTGATCTCAGGCAAGATATTTTTCCTATCACCATACTTCAATATTTCCATTGCACATGATAAGAAGACAAATAGATTATGTAGATCTGAGAGAAAAGGTATTTTGTTAATTGTTAATGCCTTCCATTTTGTATGATCTATTTTTGAAATTCAGGTGAGACTTAACTTTATACCTTGAGCAATTCAGTGAACTTTGATGATGTGCTAACATCCTTGTCATTTTTAAATAATTTTTTTCAATGTACTTATTATTATACTGAAGGACACAGTCTAAGATCTATCATGGGATTCTATAAAATAGGTCATCACTAAGTTAAATACTGCAACTAAACACAGAGCATAATTTTATGGGCAAAATTAAAACAGTCGAGCCTCCTTTTTTTCTCAGTAAGATGAAATGTTGCTGAATAATCAGTTAGTAAATCCTTTAATTCTTCAATTGCACTGCATGGGTCATCAAGATTATATATTTACTTGGTGCTAATATTGGTGGTAATGTAAAATAGGGCATGTGGACCATTTATAGCCCAGTTGGAACTGAGTCTGAGTCTGAGGCATTTGCATTATAATATTACCATGGTTGATATCTGGCAGAAGACCACAGTAGTGGAGGAGATGATAATTTTAAGATGAGCTTTAATATCAATATGAGCATTATATATTTTTCATTGATTTGTAGAATTTCCCATTTTCCATTACCGACTCTAAAATTATATTATTGACAAAAAACTATTCTAATGCCAAAAAGTTATGAATTTCATCAATATGAAATATATTCTAAGAACAGTATGACACATATGCATGGATTATGGATCCAATTTACATGAATTTCAATGGTATATCATGCATGAGGCTAATTAAAACCTCCTTATATCAAAAGTTTTAAAAGTTTTTCCACTCACTAGCATATAATGCTTGCCATCTAGCCTTAATGGGCTAGCATTCTAACATCTAGACTTTTACTAGAGTCCACACTGGAGCCGCTGAACATTCCCTGGTACATAGGGCCTGTTTTCAAAAGAAACCTTCTTTTGTGCCCATCCAGACCCTCTAGTCCCTGTGCTCACACAATAAGGGCGCCTTAGGGGGCTAAGGGAATTGATCATGCAGGTCTCTATTTTTAACTCCATGTTAGCTCATGGTGAGTTAAATCCTCCTTTTTCAGTAGCCAGGTAGTGTTTATTTTATTCAAGTCAGCACCTCCTCCTGAGCTATGGGGTTTGGATGGGATCCCTACTCTAATACTCTTGTCTTTCAGTCTCATATCTTGCTCTGGGTGTGCCCCTCTGGGCCCAGTAAATAGTCCTGGGCCTGCTTCACAAAGATCTCCACAAGAGAGAGAAAGGAGTTGAAACAACAGCTCCAAGCATAGGCACTTGCTCAGAGGGAGATTTTTAATTCTCCTAACGTCAATGAACAAGCTTTCCCTAATCTACCCATCTAGAGGTGATCTCTCCCTCACTAAATTTCTTTCAAAACTCTTGACCTTTCCTCTATACTTACTACTTTTTGTATGCAGGTCTTAGCTCCCTGACTGGATTGCAAGTTTCTTTAGGGGTCAGAGACTGTGTTATTTCATATTTTTATCCTTAGTACCTAGTACAGTCTTGAAAGTAAAAAGCACTGATGTTTATTATGTTTATTGGGTTGAGTTGTTGAATTCAGTGATGGAAGATGATTTTCCTTATTTGTAGGGGATAGGATAGGGATTGAACTGTTAATTTATTGGTACAGGAAACTCCCATGTGAGGAAACTACTTTTACCAATGCAAGTCAGCAACTTTGCTGCAACTTAATAGTTTTAGAAAACTGCCTATAGTCTTGAATTGCCCAGGGTCACAAAACCAAAATATGTTAAAGGAGGGACATGAAGTTGGGTAGGTCTTCCTGGCTTTGAGGCCAGCTTGCCAGCTGCTACACCATGGATAGTTAACAAGGACCAATTTACAGCTCCTGATGAATTAGCCAAAATTTAAGTTTACTGGGGCAGCTAGGTGGTGCAGTGGATAGAGGACTAGCCCTGGATTCAGGAAGACCCGAGTTCAAATCCAGTCTCAGACACTTGACACTAGCTATGTGACCCTGGGCAAGTCACTTAACCCCAATTGTCTCACCCCCCTCCAAAATTAAGTTTACTCATTACTCAAAAATGGGCCTAGGTGATCTGGATTCTGACTTCTTCTCCCCCACCAGATAACTGCGTGCTATTGGTCAAGTCCGTTAACCTTGGCTTAAGAAATCTCTGGTATCTGGTAACATAATATTTTTAAGTATAGGTGATATCTGGGCACATTTGGGAATGAATAGTCTGGGAACAAATCAGTGATACAGAAATTAAAGAGGAGAAAGAAGATAAGCAGTGGAAGGAGATTGAAAGAGACAGGATCAAAGCATAAACAGATGGGTTAGCTAAAGCAAAGAGAACAAATATTTCTTCACTAAAGACTTTAGTAAAGGAGGAATGAATGAAGAGGAGGTTTGGAGGAGGAGCAAGGTAGGGAAGAGAGAACTTGCAACATATGACTCCCCTTTTCAGTAAAAACAACCTTATTTGAGGCAAAGGAGGTGTAGAGAAATGTTGTAGGACATTGGAGGAGAAAGGAGGTTTTGGAATAGATACTATCGGGAAAGAATAAAAGGACTGTCATGCAGCAAAGATAATGCAGTTGATATTAGAATACATTTGTAATGGACCCAGAGCACATGACTTTTTCCAGCATTGGTAGCACATGGGTAGGAGCAGAGAATGTAGATGATAAGGATAACCCAGGGTTGATAATTGGCAAGACATGACTGGAGATCAGACAAGGAGGCATGGTATTCAAGGGTAGCTGATAATGTAGGCTCAAATGGGTTCAACTGGCTTGCTGAATAGGATCAAGACTATGAAGAAAGGCCAGAATAGGGGTGGTGGACTGAAAGAACAAGGAGAAGCAGAGGGACTGGAGGTCATAATGAATAGAAAGAATAGTTTTTGAGGCAAGAGGAGAAATTGAGAGCTAGGGAATTGTGATTAGAGAGAGGGGTTTCAGAGTTGGGTATTCTAAGAGTGATGGGTAATGGTAAGATCAAGGGTTATCACCATCCCTATGGGTGGCTGAGGTGAAATGATAATGGAGGTCATGGAAGTTTAAGAAATAGGAGGTCAAGGCATTCAAGGGGACATCAGTGTGCATTCTGAAGTAACCAATTATGAAGGCTAGAGTTAAAGTGAAGAGTAAGATTGTGGGTCAGTTACTGAATACCTTGAGAAGAGAGAATGAGATGGAGATATGTAGAGGATTGCAATAAGGACTGAAATGGGTGATAGAGTAAATGAAGAGGAGGGGTTAATGAGTGAGGTTGGTAAAACAATTGCATGTGAGAGTGAGAAGCAAGGAGTATGAGTCCTTCTGAACTAGTGATTTGGGGTTGAGAAGGTGAGAAGGGATGAGGGATGAAGTAAGAGCTTTAGTCTTGGAAACAATAGCTAAGGAAGTACCATCTTTTGGAGATTTAGGTTTCTACAAGTGCAAGAAGATGGAGAGAATACAAAGTAAAGAGATTCAGGATAAAGAAGGGTTTGTTAATAATAGAGCAGGGGTTAGTGTTGAATGGGGTCCAAAGGAAGAAGCTAAGGAACTTGTTATAAAGCACTTAAATATTAAATAGTCCCAAAACATGTAACCTAAGAGCAGTGTTACAGCAAAGCACGACTGCACGTGGCATAAAAAATCGTCTTTTCCTAAGAACAACTTTAAAAATCTTTTATTTATTATGCTTGTGAGAGCTTGGACAAGTCATCCCACCTCTCTGGGACTGGTTCTCGTCTGTAAAACGAGGTTGAAGGGATCTCTAAGGTCACCTCCAGCTCTAAACCCTATGACTTACCTACTTTAATTGGTAACTTATCAGGGCAGAACTATAAGGGCAAGAAAAATGTTGGCTTGTTGTTAGTTAAAACTGACACTCGAAGGAATTTCAGATAAAATAATTATGCCCCCAAATCCTCAAGCTCTCTATCTAAATGAAAAAAAAAAAGTCTAGAATGGCTACTAGAATTTGAACATCATTGATTCAATATTTCTAATCAGTCTCCTCCAGAAAAAGTCATTTAAATTAGAAACGTGTAAATGAATAGTGCTTCCGAACAGCCTGAAAAATTACCCATGAATATATATTAAATAGCTCTATTTGATTAAAAAACTTTCTGAGCTAGTCCAATATTAAAATAACATACTGAGTTTACAGAATATTTATTTTAGCTCTCATGGTATTCTCCAAAGCTCAGGAGCATAGAAGTTGGCACTGTTGCCATCTTCAATGGAATTATTATAGCTTACACTTCAACCTTATCTCTAGATTATATTGCACCACCTTATCATGAGGTATTTAATTCTCTCAACATACATTTTGTAATGGAAAATCAAAGTTAAAGTCACAGCAGTAGCTTCTGTGAAATTCATCATGTTGGACACTGATCAGACACTAGGGAGTACACGTTTTCTTTCACTAAAGAAAATTGTTAGTTGAAATGTTATTACAATAAATATCCTTCAATTTCAACTTAAATTCTTAGAGGAAAAAAATTGGGAGCAATAAAACATCTTTTTTCGTGTGTGCTCTTCTTGAGGCTGCCAAAGGGAAGAAAAGGATACTTTTAGATTGTATTGTTATCTTTATGATGCAATTCATTCTATAGTACCAACAGTATATGGGGCATGCTGGTTAGAAAAGAGTCTCATAAAGTATCATGAAGTGATAATAAAAAATATCAGAAAAATGTTGTTTTCTTACTTCTTCATAGAGACATAGGAATACTAAATAAAACTGATCTAATCACTACAGTATAAACTGTTATGCTTACTAAGTAAGCCAAGCATTTGCAACTTCTTAAATTAGAGGTCAATCCAAGGATGGAATAGGTAAAATGAACAGAATACACCCCATGGCTCACTTATTACACTGTGGTCAGTGAAAGTGGACAAGGAAACAGCAGCAGAGAGTCCAGGACAGAGAAAAGAGCCAATTCTAACTCTTCTCTCATTCTCAGTAGGTAACTTTGCCTTAGACTTCACCAAGAAAATCAAAGACATCTGGAGTGAGCTCTCTTACCTCTTCTCATACCAACTACTCACCTCTATCTTTATACAATTTTTATTTTTCAGTGATGTCCAACTCTATTGACCCCATTTGGGATTTTCTTGGCAAAGATACTGGAGTAGTTTTGCCATTTCCATCTCCAGCTTATTTTACATATGAGGAAACTGAGGCAGACATGGTTAAGTGACTGGCCTGGGGTCACACAGTTAAGAAGTGGCTGAGGTCAGATTTGAACTCGGGAAGATGAGTTTTCCTGACTCCAGCCCTGGCACATTATCCACTGTATCAGCTAGCTTCCCACTTTCTTTTCATATGATTTAAGAGAAAAATTTCCAACCTTCCTTCTAGGGCTAACCCTTCTGAGACCTGTGACCTTATTTCCATTCTCTCTTTCTTTGTGCCATCAATTCTGTCCACTTTTTCCACTAGGTATAGTGTCTTTGTCTCTGTCTGTAATCATGCTAGGTCTCCCCTATCCTAAAAAACAAAACAAAAAAACCCAACTCTTTGACACTAATAGTGTTTATGTCCAAAATATCTTCTTAGAAAGAATAGTCTATAGTGGCTACTTTTACTTTTTATGTACACTCACTCTTTTGCTCCACCTTTTTAAAAAAGGACAGAACAAAGAGAAAAGTACAAGAAGCTGAAAACCTCTATTATGGATAGTTTGCTTATTCTTGAAGTGTAATAATTTAATGTGTTATTTTCCAAAGCTGTCCTGATTGTTTTCTACTAACCTTTAAATCCGATCTTTTTTATGCATTTAAAAATGCTTGAGGGGGCAGCTAGATGGCGCAGTGGTAAAGCACCAGCCTTGGATTCAGGAGTACCTGAGTTCAAATCTGGCCTCGGACACTTGACACTTACTAGCTGTGTGACCCTGGGCAAGTCACTTAACCCCCATTGCCCCGCAAAAAAAAAAAAAAAAAATGCTTGAATGACCATTCCTCCCCCTATTCTTTGTTTTTGTTGCAGTAAATCTATCTATAACCATATCTCGGTATTTCCCTCTCACCCTAAATTGAAAGAAAAAACCAAAACCCTTCTAACATGTGCCATCTGGTAGAAAATAAGTGTCTCATTCTGCATTATAGGTCTATCACATTTCTGTCAGGAGGGGCTTACAGTATTCCATCACCAATCATTTGGAATTGTGATTGGTCATTGCATTGATCAATATTCTTTTTTTTTTTTTAAGTGAGACAATTGGGGTTAAGTGACTTGCCCAGGGTCACACAGCTTGCAAGTGTTAAGTGTCTGGGGCCAGATTTGAACTCAGGTACTCCTGAATCCAGGGCCGGTGCTCTATCCACTGTGCCACCTAGCTGCCCCGATCAATATTCTTAAGTCTTTCAAAGTTGTTTTTCTTTATAATGCTATTATTATTGTATAAGCTGGTCTACTGTTTTTGCTCACTTCACATTGCATCAGTTCATAAATGTTGTCCCAGGTTTGTATGAAACAGTATCTTTTATCATTAGTATTCCATTCCTTCCAGATACCATAATTTGTTCAGCCATTCCCCACATGATAGGCACTCCTGAATTTACAGTTCTTTGACACTACAAAAAGAGGTGATATACATATTATTGTACATGGGTCTTTTTCCTCCTTCTATTATCTCTTTGGGGAGTAAGTCTAATGGAGTTATCAGTGGGTCAAAGGGGAGGCAAATTTCGTTAATTTTTTGGAATAGATCCAATTGCTTTTCAGAATGGATGGACCAATTCAGAACCCCACTAATAGTGTATGTGTTTCCGTCTCCATCACCACAGCAACTTACACAATTATCAATTTTTTTGTCTGATTTTATGTTTATGAGGTGGAACCTGAATTTTGATTTCCATTTCTCTTATCAGAGACCTGGAGAATTTCTTTATATGGCCACTGATAACTTAGATTTCTTTCTTTGAGAATTGTGCTCACATTCTTCTACCATTTATCTACTGTGGCATGGCTCTAGTTATTATACATTTTAATCAGTTCCTTTGGATAGGAAATCTTTGATAAACTTGATAAAAATATTTTTCACTAAAAGACAAAAAACAAAACAAAAAACAAAAAAACCCTGTTTGTCTTATCTTCTGTGAGCTTCTCTACCCTACCCCTTGTTTGGTTATAAACTCTTCCCCTATTGACAGAAGTGATGAGCATTTCCTTCTTTGCTCTCCTAATTTGTTTATGATGTGATCTTTTATATCCAGGTCATGCATCCATTTGGGAACTTATATTGGTATTCTAAACCCAATTTCTTTTTTTCCCTTTTTTTAATCATAAAAGTATTTTATTATTTTCTAGTCACATGTAAAGATAGTTTTTTGTTTTGTTTTGTTTTGTTTTAGTGAGGCAATTGGGGTTAAGTGACTTGCCCAGGGTCACACAGCTAGTAAGTGTCAAGTGTCTGAGGCCATATTTGAACTCAGGTCCTCCTGAATCCAGGGCCGGTGCTCTATCCATTGCGCCACCTAGCTGCCCCAAAGATAGTTTTTTAACATTTGTTTTCATAAGATTTTTAGTTCCAAATTTTTCTCCCTCTCTCCCTTCCCTCTTCCCCTCCCCAAGACAGAAAGCAATCTGGTATAGGTTATATATGTACAATCACAATTAAACATATTTCTGCATTAGTCATGTTGTGAAAGAAGAATCAGAACACAAGGGAAAACCTCAAAAAAGAACAAAAAAACAACAACCAAAAAGTAGAAACAGTATGGTTCAATCTGTATTCAGAATCCACAGTTCTTTTTTTCTGGATGTGGAGAACATTTTCCATCATGAGTTCTTTGGAATTGTCTTGGATCACTGTTGTGAAGAGCCAAGTCTATCACATTTGATCATCACACAATGTTCCTGTTACTGCATACAATGTTGTCCTGGTTCTGCTAACTTCACTCTGCATCAGTCCACTTAAGTCTTTCAAGGTTTTCCTGAAATCTGCCTGATCATCATTTCTTACAGCACAATAGTATTCCATTACATTCATATACCACAACTTGTCCAGCCATTCCCAAATCAATGGGCATCACCTCAATTTCCAATTCTGTGCCACCACAAAGAGAGCTGCTAGAAATGTTTTTTTCTAAATCCAATTTCTGCCAAATTACTTTCTAGTTTTCTTAGTAGTTCTTATTAAATAGTGAGTCCTTGTCCCAGAAATTAGGGTCTTTGGAGTTATCAAATATGATGCTACTAGGTTCATTTCCTTCCATTTATTATATACCTAATCTGTTCCACTGATTGATTTATTTTTTAACCAGTAGCAAATGATTTTGATAATTGCTGCTTTGTAGTATAGTTCCACACTTAAATCCTTGCAATCTGATTTCCATTCCAATCACCCTATTGCAACTCCTCTTCTCAAGGATCACCAATGATATTCTACTAGAAAAATCCACTTTTTCTCAGTCCTTGATCTTCCTGAGATATGAGACACTGTCAACCTCCTCACGTCTCCTTCATCTCCTTGGTTTCTCGGGTCTTCTCACCTCTCTGTGAAATCATTTTCTGTCTCCACTGGCTTTTCTTGTTCTTTCTGTTCTGTAAACATGGATATTCTACTGCTCAATCCTGTGTCTTCTCTTTCTACCCATTCCTTCAAAGATCTCCCAAACTTCAACTGTCTCTGACTTTAATTGCTATGATTAGTAAGTATAAGAATTAAGACATGAATCCAGTTTTCCTGATTCTTATTGCTGGGCTCCATCTATTATATAAATAACAATTTGTTTACATCTATATGGTAGCCCAGAAATAGTCCATATTTAGAGATGTGCTCATATCTCATGGCCTGTGATATCTGTTAATGGGCATGAATCAATTTCTGTGGTACCTCAATGTAGGTGCCACAACATACACATATACCATATTTCACCTAATCCAAAGGATATGTACCTGAAATAGGAGTAATTTATTGCCTCTGCTGGCAGAAACAGACCCCCTATTATAAAGTACAGCACTCAATAAATGTTATTGACTGAATGAGTATAAAAGAAAAGGTTGGGAATATCTTCTTAGCTAGGTTTTAATAACCAGGAAACACAGTCTAAAGCAGGGGTTCTTAACCAGGGATCTATAAACTTAATTTTTTTTTATAAATGTATTTAATATCATTGGTTCCCTTTGTCAACAATATATCTTATGTAGTTAAAAACATGTTGAGGGGGCACCTAGGTGGTGCAGTGCAAAAAGCACGGGCCCTGGATTCAGGAGGACCTGAGTTCAAATCCGGCCTCAGTCACTTGACACTTACTAGCTGTGTGACCCTGGGCAAGTCACTTAACCCTCAATACCCTGCTAAATAAATAAATAAATAAATGAATGAATGAAAGAATGAATGACTGAATAAATAAATAAATAAAATTTTAAAACCAAAAACCAAAAAAAACAAACAAAAAAACATGTTGAGAAGGGACCCATGGGCTTTACCATACCGACGGTGGGATCCATAATATGAAACATGTTAAAAAGTTAGTTTTATTATCTTTCAAAAAAAAAAACAAAAACAAAAACAAAAACAAAAACAAAAGTTAGTTTTAAAGGCAGAGAGAGTATTAGGCTTGGGCCAGCATTGCAAACTATAGTCTGTGAAACCACAAGACTCTCTGAAGAGTTTTTTAAGGGTATCTTTAAAAATATTTTGAAATAGTGCTTATATTTAATAGTAGGTATTTTGATGTTTTTAGGCTGAACCTTGCCACCATGAGGACTTGAATGCTAAATGATAAAATGCAGTACAGAGTTCTATTTCCCCAGTACTTAAAAACAATTGCTCCAGATCAAACGTGAAATGTGAGATATCCTTCACTTTCTGTTGGATCCATTAGAAACTCATTTGATTCACTTCCATTGCTATTTTGAGGTGTTTCATAGGGATTCTCTTAGATAATGTTTATTTAGCTTGACTGGTAGTAATGCTATTGGTTTATATAGTTTCACAAATTGATGTATTCTTTGAAAATGCACATAGTCTGTAACCTGATGGAATGTATAAAATAAAGATATGACAGAACATGTTAAATACGCCATGGGATAAAACATTTTGTAGTTTTGGGAAGATCCACTTAAATCTTACCAAGCCCCAGTTTCCTTAGGGGGGATAATAATAGCTACCTAGGCTTCCTTGCAGGATTATTGATAAGGTTCATTGAGCTAATGCATTTGAAAAGTATTTTGAAAACTATAAAGAGCTATATAGAAATGTAAGGAATTATCATCATTCATAACACTGATATGGATGGTGATATCTTTTCCATTAGAATATAAGCTCCCTGAGGACAGGGGGAAGTTTTTGCTTCTTTTTTTGTGTTCTTACTATGTGTCAGGCACTATATTTAAAATGGAGTAAGTTCTTAAATGAAAAAACTTGATTCATTTATTGATTATGAGCCTCTTAAAATGTTTTTTTTAATTTAGTATAGATACTGTCATGAGGAAAATACAGAGTTAAAATATTTTTATTTAACTTATTTTATACTTTTTACTATGGTTAAATTTGTTGGGGTTACTTATATTATTTTTAGTTGGTTACATTCTGCTATTGGAATATCTATACATGCCAAATTTTGTAATATTGTTAATGAAATAATAGATCCATTGTAGAATTAGATATTCTTGGGAGACTGGAAAAACGATTAAAACTGATAACCTAATTCAATCATTTATTTGTTCAACAAATACTCATTAGTATTTATTGCACATTTAAATACTTATTAATATTACCTATTATGTGTATCAGGAGTGCCCCCACCCTGATAAAATAAATCCACCAAAATCTTCATAAACCTGTGCTAGGAGTTGAAGTATGGTTGGGAGATATGACAGAAGCAGAAGAAATGACTTTTGCCTTATAGCAACTCATCTCCCTTCTTCTGCACCTAAAATCCCCATAGCATCTTTCCCTACTCCTCCCTTTGCTTCCAACTTGCAGGAAGAGTCATTCTCCACTTCCTCTTTTTTAAAAAACTGGAGTACATACTTTAGATGGGCAGCTAGGTGGTGTGGTTGATAGAGTTGTGTGACCCTGGGAGAATCACTTAACTCTGTATGTTTCATCTGTAAAAGGAACTGGAGAAAGATATGGCAAACCACTCCAGTATCTCTGCCAAGAAAACCCCAAAAGAGGATACAAAGAGTTGGACATGAGCAAAAAACAACTGAACAATACATACTTGATAAACTTATCTGTGTTTGAGTGAGTGAGTGTGTGTGTGTGTGTGTGTGTGTGTGTGTGTGTGTGTGTGTGTGTTAGAGAGAGAGAGAGAGAAAGAGATCATAATAAAGAAGGAATGGTGGGGCAGCTAGGTGGCGCAGTGGATAGAGCACCGGACCTGGATTCAGGAGTACCTGAGTTCAAATCCGGCCTCAGACACTTAACACTTACTAGTTGTGTGACCCTGGGCAAGTCACTTAACCCCCAATTGCCTCACTAAAAAAAAAAAAAAAAGGAAAAGAAAAGGAATGGGAGAGTGATAGTGTTGGGGCGGGGGATTGAGGTTAGGGAGAGGCAGAGAAAGGGGCAGACATATAGACAGATTTTATGACTTTTTCTACTTTCCTAGCAGGCAAGAGTCAGTTTTATGCTTCCAAAATTTATCAACCACACTGGAAAATATTCCTTTTTTTTTTTTTTTTTTGCAGGGCAATGGGGGTTAAGTGACTTGCCCATGGTCACACAGCTAGTAAGTGTCAAGTGTCTGAGGCCGGATTTGAACTCAGGTACTCCTGAATCCAGGCCCGGTGCTTTATCCACTGCGCCACCTAGCCGCCCCCAAATATTCCTTTTAAAGTAATGTTTAAAAAAAAAAGTTTTTTTTTTCCAAAAGAAATAATTAGGCATTGCTTTCTCTTTTTGAGCACTGAATTAATTACGTTAAGAACAAAGACATTTCCTACCAAATAAACATGTGAATTCATAGAATTCTTTTGACAATAATTTTAAATGGTTACTGGTACCTGTGGTTCTTTCTGTAAAAAAAAGTGATTAGGGATTACCTCTATAGTAAAAGTACCATTTCAAGTTATACTGGTTGAAAGAGACACCCAAAATGAACAAATACTTTTTACAACCCTGCCCCCACCATCTCCATATCCTGGCTTCCTTCAAGTCCCAACTAAAATACCCACCTTCTGGAGGAACCCCTTTAATTCTACTGCCCTCCCTCTGTTTACTATTTCCAATTTAGCCTGCACATAGCTTATTTCTATGTAGTTGTTTGCATGTAGTTTCCCCAATGAGACTGTGACCTCCTCAAGAACAGTGACTGACTTTTGCCTTTTTTGTATCTCCAGTGCTTAAATGTTTATTAAGTGAGAGACCAAAGTAGATCTATTGTATATCAATACACACCACACATTTTATTTTTTCCCATTCGCCTATATGCATTTATCTAGCACCCACAATATGTCACGCACTAAGCCATGCACCACGAACACAGAAAAAAAGGGGGAAAAACAGTACTTGCCCTCAAAGAGCATCACAGTCTAGCCACACATACATACTTCTTATTAAAGTGCACCTGACCATTCTCTGGTGTTACCCCTCTTTCTGGTTGATATTTTTTCTGAGTATATCACTTTATTTAACCACACATTTTAGAGGACTTCCCAGCATTTCAAATCAAAATCATCCAACCTTATTAAAACATTGACCTTATTGCTTAATCACGTCAGGCATTTTTGAATTATGTACATATGGCAGATGAGAGAGGCAGTGTGGTACAGTGGATAGAGAGCTAGTTTTAGAGTCAAGAAGAACCAGGTTCAGGTCCTGCTTCTTGACACATACTAGGTATGAGCTAATCATCTAACCTTAATGCCATCCTGGGTCACTCTATAAAACTGTCTGTAGCTATGAAGGGATTTTCAACTGAGTCCCACCTACACTGTTGAGACCACAGATTCAGAGCAAAAATATGCATGAAAAAGGATAGAAATAGAGTAGGATTGAAGCTAAGATGTCTACCTCCATATTTATAGAAAAAGTACATACAGATACATGCACATAGATCTATATATCTAGCTATTTCTAGCTTTAGATCTATATCTATGTATCCATGAAAATCTGTGTCTATCTACAGTCACAAATATGAACATGTATTTTGTCTCTTGTTGCCAAAGCATACATTTTAGTTTCTCCTATAGACCTTTGTGTTTGTGTTTGTGTGTATGTGTGTGTATGGCTGTTAATTCTTTAGATGTGACCTTTGGAAAGGCTATGGTCACGAAAGAGAAAATGTCAATATCACCATCAATTAATGTGCTTGGGTACCCATCCTGTGATAGGAGTTATAAAGAACATACCTTACCTTCTAATTTTATTACATATTTGAAATTGGAATTGAAATGACGGAACCAAATGTTCTATGAAATACCTAACCTCTTGTTGGTATTCATTGTAATAACTGCCATAACCTACTAAAAGTATATAATTATAAGGATAGGAATGTGACCTGCTTAATTCAGCTAGAAAAAAATTCTGAAAATGGTATAGCAAGTATATTTTTTTAGTCAGTACATTTTACTGGAGATGATGTCAATTACTACCCTAATACAGCAGTTTTAACAATAATAGCCCAAACTCAAAGGATCTAAAATGTCAACTTTATTCAACCTAAATAGCACCATCAACAACAAAAGATTTATTTTGCTGACCTGTTTGGTGAAGATGATCTCTAGCCACTTCAAATAAACGCAGGTGCATATTTGTAATGGGGTTAAAGGAGCCGCAGGCAAGGAGAATAACTGGTATTTTGCACCTCATTTTGTCAGGAGTGTCAAAATCTTGCTTAGCAGCACATCTCACCTAAAAGAAAAAATGAGAGTCAATAAACATTGCCACAATATTTTTTCAAATTAGTTTCTCATAATAATGAAAAGAGTGGTTATTTATCACTTGCGTGACTAGCAGGGTAAAAATCCAACATAAGAATATTTATCTGTGGGATATCCACTTAACATTCAGATACAATAAGATATGTGAATATTCAGCTATATCAATAAACATTCAATCTAGGTCTAAAGAAGACCCTCTAAATGGATGTTTTGGCACCTATAGAAGAATCAAAGAACCGGGAAGTCTGAAGGGACCTTAGAAGCAATTTTTTTTTTTAATTTTGTATTATTTTTTTTATGAGATATTTTATTTTTTCCGTTACATGTAAAGATACTTCTCAACTAGCAATTTTAATATAATCCTCCCCCACCCTAATTTGCTGAATCCCTGCTACAGCATTCCTGAGAAATGGTCATCCAGACTCAGCTTCAATATTACCAACATAATGAAATTCAGTAACCACAATAGGCAGCCTATTTTTAAAAATTAAATGGATTTTAGTGATATCTTTTAACATCAGGTTCATTTCTCACTGCATTCCTTCTCCCATCACTTCCAGAGAGCCATCCTTTATAATAAATAGAAATGAGGAAGAAAAAAGTTTAGCAAAAGTAACCAATGAATTGAAAGCAAATCTGACATTACATGCAATATTTTGCTCCTCAGCAAAGGAATTGGGGAGCACAGTCTTGCTTCTCTTATTTATTATTTGAGGACAAGCTTAGTCATTACAATTTTGCAGCATTCAGTTTTGATTTTGTTGTTGTTGCTCTGTTATGTTTCCATTTACATTGCTTAGTCATTGTGCATATTGCTTTCCTGGTTCTGTTTACTTCGTTTGCATCACTTCATGCAAGTCTTCCCATGCTTTTCTGCATTTATCATATTCATAATTTCTTACAGCACAGTAATATTCTAAATTTGTTGGAGGCATGGCTCTAGTGCTATCACTCTATCACTTCCTGTTCAGTTTTGGATGAAATAAGACAATTGTAAATCACTGAATACTTAACAGAGGAGGAGGCTCTAACATAGCAAGGACATAGAATAAGGATGCAATTAGCTTCCCTGAATGTAGTCTTCCTCATCTCTATATGGAAATATGTCTGGTTATCAGGGTATGGCAACTTGAGTGATCGTAGGTACCCACCAGGTTTGGAAGGCTCATATTCCACATGGCTGGGATTTTTTTATTCCCCTAGATAACCAGGAAGTCATGTCAGAGCAGCAGAGCAGGTGGGACCAAACAGGCCCTAGGGGCACCTTTGTCTTTTTTTTTTTTTTTTAAGGTAATGCTTCTATATTGTGTGTGGGAGGAATGGAGCTGCATCAGGAAGACCACTGATCCATTGACATTCAGGTACAGTAATTTATTTAACCATATCCCAGTTGATGGACTCCTACTTTGTTCCAGTTCTTTGCTATTATAAAATGCTGTGTGGGGGGTGTGGGTGGGGGTGGGCTTCATGTGATCCAGCTTCATGAAGTCCAGCTGACTTCTTTATAACTTTGATCCTGGTTTCTTAGATTCCATTTTCCTAGTTAGTTTGTCTTTCTATTGCTGTCCCTTTGCATTTTACACTTTGGTTCCCTGCCCAGTGCCCTGTTCACTCCACCTGATCTCTTGGCATCTTTGGTTCTTACTAGCTGCTGACAGGAACTCAAATGCAGCCCTGACCTCTGCTGGGCTGGGAGCCTTTACTTGCTTTCCTCCCCTGTAATGCTTTGACAAGACAAGGTTCTGACACTGAGGGTGTGATTTGTCCAAGTTGACAGATCTAAGCTAATTTCAGGTAGCTAGGTGTTCTTTTATCATCTTTTCACCAATCATGGGATTCAATTTTTATCATAGACTTGTCTTTTTCTACCAACAGGAGTAGAACAGTTCCACTTTTTGTCATCTGTCAATACTGCACAATATAACCCACACATCTTCTTGTATAAAGAAGTTAGGTCTAGGCCAGAGGTTAAGTGAAGATACACTCCTCAGGGGTTCCCATGAAAACTCTCACTACTGACTGCCCCAGGAAACTGCCTCTTTGTCAAACCTGATCACTGCCTCTGGGTCCTAGACATCTGAGGGCTACCAGAGCAAGGCTCTTCACCTATTATGATCTTCTGTGATTATCTCAAGCTATATGGTAAAGAAAAATTTTCCTAGGTAGGAATGAACAAAAATTAGTATAAATCTATTAGTGCATTAGATATAATAGAAGTTATAGTAAAGTCATTGGAGTTTATTGAACAGGGCAATAACATGATCAGGCACGCATCACAAGGAAATTTCTTTGGCAGATCTACAAAGCATGAAATGGGTGGAGAATTGAGGCAGGAACACCAATTAGAAGGCTCTTGTAATATCCTAGGCAAGAGGTGATTAGGGCCTGAACTAGGGGGTTTGTACAACCACCAAAGCACAGGAAGCTTACTACAGGATATTAGAGAGTCCCTTATTATTTCTATATCTTCTGGCAACTTCAGTGATGAACTACCAGATATCCAAGCACTGGTACTATGTTAAATTCAAGAGGGTAAAAAGTGGTGGTCTTTCCCTTGGATTTCAAGAAATTTGAGAGATTAAAGAGAAAAAAATACTTAGGAGGCAGGTCAAGCTGCCTTTTCCCTTTGCCACTTAGTTGTTCTCTTTCCAGCTCCAAAGAAAAAGTTGATGAATCCTTTGGCCATTCTCATCTTTCCTATGTTGACTCTAGCCCCTGTCATTTGTACTACCCTGGAATGATGTAAAGGTTCTTAAAGTAGTAGCCACACAACCCTATCTCTATTGACAGAGTGAGGGTTATGTGTGTATATATATATATATGTGTGTGTGTGTGTGTGTGTGTGTGTGTACATACACATATGTGCATATATATGTATATATTTGCAAAATGAGAAATCCACAGGGTTACCAGCAGGATGGTTTGTCCATCTTTAAGAAGATAGCATTTAACTCCATCAAAAGTAAAAGTATAAGCAAAGCTTAGAGAGATGCAGGATTCTTGGCTCAGTAAGAAGGGAGATGAAATTCACTTTTATGCTGCCAGTAGCAATCAAAAGTCCTTTTACGATGCCCTCAAGGCTATTATTTATGGGCCAAACACCTATGGTACATCTCAGCTACTCAGTGCTGATGGAGCTGCAGTGATTAGTGCTAAGGACGTGATGCTGAAGAGACTGGCTGAAGACTTCTATAGTGTTCTCAACACACTGTCATCAACTCATGCTGAAGCCATTTACCATACACCTCAGGTTGAAGTCAATCCCTCTCTAGCCTAACTTCCAACTAAAGAAGAGGTTTTGCATGCCATTAGGCTCCTCTTGTGTGGCAAAGAACCTGGTGTTAATTCTATTCCAGCTGAGATTTACAAGGCAGGGGGCCCAATGTTCATACAAAAGCTGACTGAAATCTTCTGGGCTGTGTGGCAAGAGGTTATCTTCCAGGAGTTCAAGGATGCCACTGTTTTTCATCTCTATAAAGGAAAAGGAAATAGGTTGTTCTGTCACAATCAAGGGAAGTAGAGGAATGTCTCTTAGTCACTTGGCAAGATTCTTGCTACAGCCCTCCTTAATAGGCTGATCTTTCTTTCATTTTTTTTAACCACAAAAGTAGTTTATTATTTTCCAGTTACATGTAAAGATAGTTTTCAACATTTGTTTTTTTTATAAGATTTCTAGTTCCAAATTTTTCTCCCTCTCTGCCCTCTCACCTCCCCAAGACAGAAAACGATCTGATATAGGTTATATATGTACAATCACATTAAATATATTTCTGGGGGCAGCTAGGTGGCGCAGTGGATAAAGCACCAGCCCTGGATTCAGGAGTTCCTGAGTTCAAATCCGGCCTCAGACACTTGACACTTACTAGCTGTGTGACTCTGGGCAAGTCACTTAACCCCCATTGCCCCGCCCACCCCAAATATATATATATATATATATATATATATATATATATATATATATATATTATATTTCTGCATTAGTCATGTTGTAAAAGAAGAATCAGAAGGTGGAGTCAAGATGGTGGAGAAAAGCCAGCAAGCTGCCCGAGCTCTCCTTCAGTTCCCTCAAAAAGAACATTAAATCAAGCCTCTAAATGGATTCTGAAACTACAGAACCTACAAAAAGACAGAGAGACACAATCTTCCAACCTGAGATAATTTAGAAGACTTCAGGAAAGGTCGGTCTCACTTGGGCAAAAAGGGAGTGCAGTGCACCTCAGTGCAATGTGGAGGGGGTCGGGGCAAGTCAGCAGAAAGCTCTAGGCCACAGCCGAGCAACTGAGGCCCCTTGATCCTGACTCAGCAAGCTGGTGGTGCAGCAGGCCAGTGGTGAGATCCACCAGCACCAGATGAGAGGGCAGGCTGCCAGCTAGAAGGTCACCCACAGGACAGGTGCAACCAGACTTGGCCATTCGAGCACGCCAGGAGCGAGCTCAGGGAGCAAGCCCAGGGTGGTGAGCAATCCACAAGCCAGAGAGGCCTCGGAGTAGAAAGCCAGTGACACAGCCCCTATCCCCCAGCAAAAGAAGTTTGAAACAGTGACCCTGGGGCCCCAGGAGTAGACCTCAACTTAAAAAAAAAAAGCTGCAATATGAGTAAGAAACAAAAAAGAGCTCTTACCATTGAGAGCTTCTGTGTTGGCAGGGAAGAACTAAACACAAACTCAGATGAGGACAATGCTATCAAATTGCCAACATGTGAAGCCTCAAGAGGGAAGATGAATTGGTCTCAAGACCAAAAAGCCTTCTTGGAAGAGCTCAAAAGGGATTTAAAAAATCAATTGAGAGAGGTAGAAGAAAAAATGGGGAGAGAAATGAAAGCAACACAAGAAAATTATGAAAGATGAATCAGCAGCTTGAAAAGGAAGCACAAAGATTGACTGAAGAAAACAATTCCTTAAAAAAATCATTTGGCCAAATGGATAATCAGGTACATAATCTCATTGAAGAAAACAATGCCTTAAAAATATGAATTGGACAGTTGGAAGCTAATGACCCCATGAGACACCAGGAATCAGTCAAACAGAATCAAAAGAATGAAAAAAAAAATAGAAGAAAATGTGAAATACCTCATTGGAAAGACAACTGACCTGGAAAATAGATCCAGGAGAGACAATTTGAGAATCACTGCACTGCCTGAAAGCCATGATCAGAAAAAAAAGTCTAGACACCACATTCCAGGAAATTATCAAGGAGAACTGCCCTGATATTATAGAATCAGAGGATAAAATCATCATTGAAAGAATCCACTGATCACCTTCTGAAAGAGACCCCAAAAGGAAAACTCCAAGGAATGCTGTAGCCACATTCCAGAATTATCAGATGAAGGAGAAAATACTCCAAGCAGCCAGAAAGAAGCAGTTTAAATATCATGGAGCCACAGTCAGGATTGCTCAGAACCTGGTAGCTTCAACATTAAAGTATTGGAAGGCTTGGAATATGATATTCCAGAAGGCAAAGGAGCTTGGATTGCTGTCAAGAATCTATTACCCAGCAAAACTGATCATTCTCTTTCAGGGGAAAAGATGGACATTCAATGAAAAAAGCTATTCAATAAGGTTAAACTGTTCACATCCCTACATGGGAAAATAATACTTGTAACTCTTGAGAACTGTATATCTATTTGGGTAGACAGAAGGATTATACACAAAGGGTATAAATATAAATTGTTGTTGATGTGATGATATAAAGAAAATTAAGGGGTTATAAAAGGAGTTTATAGGGAGAAGAGGAAAGGGGAGGTGGAATGGGGTTAATTACATCATATGAAGAGGTGCAAAAAACCTATTACAATAGAGGGAAAGAAGGGAGGGGTGAACGTTGTTTCAACCTTATTCTCATTAGATTCAATTCAAAGAGGGAATAACATATACGTTCATTTGGATAAAGAAATTTAGCTTATTCTTTAGGGAAGTAAAAGGGTAAGGGGAAAGGGGGGCTGATAGAAGGGAGGGCAGAAGCAGGGGAGAAAAGGGTAAAGAAAAGGGAGGGGGGCTGATAAAAGGGAGGGCAGATGGGGGAGGCAGGGGTAAGAAGCAAAATGTTGGTGAGGAGGAATAGGGTGAAAAGGGGAAAAACGTACAAAGGGGATAAAGGGAAATAGTCGGTGAAAGAAGAATCAGAACAAAAGGGAAAAACCTAAAAAAAGAAAACAAAAACAAACAAAAAAAGTAGAAAGAGTATGGTTCAAACTGCATCCTGATTCCACAGTTCTTTTTTTTTCTGGATGTTGAGAGCATTTTCCATCATGAGTCCTTTGGAATTATCTTGGATCACTGTATTGCTGAGAAGATTTAAGTCTATCACAGTTGATCATCACACAATGTTGTTGATACTGTGTATAATGTTCTCCTGGTTCTGCTTATTTCACTCAGCATCAATTAATGTAAGTAATAGGCTGATCTTTCATCTGGAAGATAGTTATCTACCTAACAGCCAGTGTAGCTTCAGAAATGGCCAAAGAACAGTCAATATGGTGTTTGCAGCTCAATAATTCCAGGAGAAATGCCAGTAACAGAACAGAGGTCTGCACAGAGGTCTGCACATTGATCCAACCAAGGCCTTTGATACTATCAGTCATGAGGGCTTATGGAAGATCATGATAAAATCTGGTTGCCCAGAGAAGTTCATCAGTACTGTATTTCAGTTTCATGATGGCATGCTTGCACACGTTCTGGATAATGGACAACAGTCTTGCACTTTACCAGTCACCAATAGCGTGAAGCAAGGATGTGTGCTTGCTCCCATGCTTTTTAACATGATGCTTTCAGTGATGTTGGATGCCTCTCTAAGAACAAAAATAGCATCAACGTGAGCTACATGAAGGTAAATTATTTAACTTGAAAAGGCTACAAATCGAGACTAAAGTGGCGGAGGAAGAGTTGGTGTGTGACTTTTTGTTCACGGATGATTGTGTACTCTGAGGCTGAGATGCAACACAGTTTGGATTAATCCTCTGCTAATTGTGCTGATTTTGGCCTGCCAATTAACACCAAGAAAACAGAGGTTCCCCCCCCAAAAAAAGAAAACAGAAGTTCCTCCACTAGCCAGTAACACATCATGCATATGTGGACACATTAGTTATAGCAAATGGAGAAATTTTTAATGCTGTGGATTAATTCCCTTGTTTTGCCAGTATACTTTCCAGGGATGTACACATAGATGAAGAAGTTGATCCACTCATTGCCAGAGCTAGCTCAGTTTTTGAGAGGCTCCAAAGGAAAAAGTATGATAGAGAAGCGATATTAGATCACTTACCAAACTGAAAGTCTACTGAGCTCTTGTGCTGACCTCCCTGTTGTATGCCTGTGAATAGTATACCAGCACTATGGATAGTATACCAGCACTATGTCAGTAAACTGGATTGCTTCCATTTGAATTGTTTTAGGAAGATTCTGAAGATCATCTGGCAAGATAAGGTACTGAGGTCCTTTCTCAAGCCAAACTGCCAAGTATTCAAACTCTACTTCAGAGAGAGCAATTCTGATGGGCTGGTCACATCAGATGAATGTCAAACATATATTTACGTAAAAGACTATTTTACAGAGAACTCTCACAGAGCTCACACTGTGGTCAGAAGAAATGATACAAGGACACTCTTAAGGCCTCTCTGAAGAACTCTGTAATTGATTGTGAGGCAGGGGAGACACTGGTACAGGACCACCCAGCATGTCAAGCCTGCATCAAATATAAGGAGTTGTGCTCTATTAGCAAAGCAAAATTGCAGTAGCTCAAAAGAAGCGTGAGATGTGCAAATTTAGAGACATTTCCACTCCAAATATTCACATAAACTATTTGTGCCCAACCTGTGCTAGAGAAGCCCTCCAAGCTCATATTGGTCTGCTCACCACATTGGACACACTTTACCTAGACGTCAACATAGTTAAGTTCATTTTGTCCTCTCTGAGCAAGAAGGATGACAACCAACCATAATATCTGTATCAAATGAAAACATTCTTTGTTCAGGATGACTGGTCTGTTGGATATGTTCCGTCATTTTTCAGTGTGTTTGACTCTTGTGGCCCCATTTGGGATTTTCTTGGCAAAGATACTGAAATGGGTTTGCCATTTTCTTCTCCAGCTCATTGCACAGATGAGGAAACTGAGGCAACAAGGTTAAGTGGCTTGCCCAGGGTCACATAGCCAGTAAGCATCTGAGCCCAGATTTGAACTCAGGAAGATGAGTGTTCCTGTACTCCAGCTTGGAACGCTATCCACTGACCATCTAGCTCCCCCATCTGTTGGAAGGGGCTGAACCAAATTATTAGGACCTGGGAGAGCTCTTAAATGTCCTCTGATCCAATGCTTAGACATGGGGAATTGGCCCAAACTTAGTTTCCCCCAGCTGCATAATAAAGATTAAGAGATTATTCTCTTAGCATGCCTCTTTCTTAGTGTCTTAGCACTACATTTGAGTCAACAGAAGTATTACTCACTGCGTAAGATAATGCAGGTAAAAGGTAACTGGGATCTTCTTCCCAGGGATGTTATAAAAGTTTAATGAGATCTTATTTGTGAAGTATTCTGAGCTATTCATAAGAACAGCATCATTATAACCCCATCAGAATGAACAATCATTATTCATAACTATGAACAAAGCTTTCAAAATTTTATTTCATTTTGGCAAAATATAATTTCTATACCCATTAAAACATCTAACTATAGCATCTTAGAAACCTAGGGTTTCTATCCATTTTTCCAAAGCTACCAGAAACTGTAAATTAACTTGCAACATTTGAAATAGGAACCAAGTGTGAAGCCGATGGATAAAATGGTATTTAATAAGTCTCTTTTATATTCTTTCCTCATGTATGCTAAATCACTCTTTTTAAACAAGTAGATATATCCCACCCACACTACATCTCAAGCCTGTTATGACCAGATTACTCTGCATACAAACATTCTTAGACTAACTGGATGAGAAGCAATTGTACAAGTTGTACTTTGAAAATGTTAACATCTCTTTTATAGGTCCTAAGAAATACAATCTTATGGGTGAAACATGCTGTCCAAAATCCTTACCTTGGCTACATGCTTAATATAATATAGAAGAAATTTGTTGACAAGGATGTCATCTATATGTTTATATAAGTTACTGACAAAAATGTTGATTAAAAACTAAGCACTGGGGGGCAGCTAGGTGGCGCAGTGGTAAAGGCACCGGCCCTGGAGTCAGGGAGGACCTGAGTTCAAATCCGGCCTCAGACGCTTGACACTTACTGGCTGTGTGACCCTGGGCAAGTCACTTAACCCCCATTGCCCTGCAAAAAAAAAAAAAAAACAAAACAAAATTAAAAAAAAAAACTAAGCACTGAAAAACAGAGGCTGGGTATGTATGGATAGGACTATTTCAGGGTTTTATGAAAAGTTAATCATCAACAAGAACTTAATAAGTGCTCACAGAAGACAGATCATAACATTAAGTGATAAAGAATTTAATAAGTTTAAGTGGATATGTGAACACCTTCACTTTTGGAGCGTAATTCAAATCAAGATAGATAAATCATGAATCCAAATGAAAGAACAAGCCATGTTCACTGATAATCAGGTATTATGGTCTATTAGAAATAAGATGATGTGAGAATGTTTCACAGCTATCCTACTTTGTAGACATGTGACCCTGAGCAAGTCACTGAATTTCTATAGGCTTCAATTTTCTCATATGTAAAGTGTGGATAATAATATTTGTGCTATTAGCCTTATAGGCTTATGATGATCAAGTTAGATTACAGATCTTAAGTACTTTTAAACCATGAAGCATTACATAAATATGAATTAATGTTATTATTCTCTACAAAAAAATTATACTGTAGTGCCTCATTGTGATATGGAAGTATACCTGGATTTCTGAAGGTGACACTAGGAGAATGCAAATGCTTGCAAAGTTTGCCACAATGGAAATGCTTCAAGTATTGTTTGGCAACAGACTGTGACTGCTGTCCAAGAAGTAGTCCAGCTAAATATAGAAAAGTTCAAGTAGGTTAACCAATTCTTTAGCTTCTGAAGTGATGATGGTGAAGTAATGGAAAAGGGGGCTAAGAGTATTAATGTTCACAGGGTATTTTGAATTGTCCATAAACATTCATTTAAGTTTGGTACTCTAAATTTGAGTACCATATGTCTTGGACAAGTATGATTCTTGCCCAATAATCAGTACATTGATATTCACTTTAAGAACTGGAGGACATCAATATTAATGTCCTCCCTATAAAATGAAGTCATGAGACAAAAAAATAAGTTAATAGCAAAATAGAGGATGACTTACAGTTTCTCTTTGGAAATGTATATAAAAGGAGTTGGTTGTATCATGTATTTAAACACAACAAGAAACATTAATTCATGGGACATTTGGTCATTTTGCCTTATAATGTTTATGATGTACATAAACAAAAAATGGTTACTCTGAAGATAACTACACCAACATCCATTGCAGAGGTGCAAAAATTCTGGTAGTGACCAGTGAAAAGGTAGACATGTAGAGGATGGTCAAAATATTTAGCTATATCAGTCATATAATACTACAATCTCCAAAGAATCAAGATGAAAGATTATCTAAAAGGCAATGGAGAGACACATGGTAGTTATCAATAGGCTATAGCATATTATGAATTGCATGTAAAAGTGTAGAAAGTATAAGAGATATATGACCAGAAAAGGAGACAGGATAGTCATAAAGCAAGTATAAGGGCTAAACAACATTTAATGCTAAGAGACTAAAAGGAAGTCCTGAACTACATTAGGTTGGAGCTTCTGTTGAGGATTTATGGGAGGATTTGGATAAGAATCTCACAAGATGAGAAAGTATTAGTGAACTATAATTTGTACCATTAGAGTGAACAACCATATAAATAAGAAAATAAATCCACTGACATATTTAGTTACTATTCTTTCACTGAAGTCATTCCTATTCCAGTGTCACACCATGGTGTGGAGGTAGCTTAAGGATTCTGTAGGCTGTGCCAATAAGGTACAAAATCTGGCAGATCTCACACCAAGCTAGAAAAGTGTTATGTATGTACCCCATCACTGACTATTATGTCTATCATCTGAGGACCATTCTATGTTTGGAAAGATTCCTCACCAGGCTGGCTGCAAGGTGACAAATTTTCAATCACAACAACTCTCAAACACTATCTACTAGGTCATGGAGAAGTTTCCCTTCTAAAACCAGTAGGAGTAGCCTCACCAACAAAGTCACAAATCCTTTAGTTTTTTTTTTGTTTTTTTTTTTTAAGTGAGGCAATTGGGGTTAAGTGACTTGCCCAGGGTCACACAGCTAGAAAGTGTTAAGTGTCTGAGGCCGTATTTGAACTCAGGTACTCCTGACTCCAGGGCCGGTGCTCTATCCACTGCGCTAGCTAGCTGCCCCATCCTTTAGGTTTTGATGTGCATTCAAAAGGACAAGTAAGATTTTCTCACCCCCAGCATGGGTGTGTAGTTTTCCTTTCCAAGGCATATCCCCTCACTATCAATTGCCCCAAAGTGGCCCTGGGTATTCGGAATAACTTTGTCCAATTGGTTTTGGAGGATAAGTGTGGCCTATGGTGGCAACTGGAGTTGTGCTGAGGGAACTTGGAACTCTCTTGAGCCCCCAAAATGACAGGAAATATTGATGAGGATAAGGGGTACTGCCTGGATATTGGAGGAAAGAGAACATCAAATTAAAAATTCATCGTGCCTAAACTTAATCTTCTGAATGAAGAATTACTTAAAAACAAGTAGTTGTAGATTGCTAGGCAAGTTTCTCTGAGGTCAGTACCACAGATCAATTCAGATCATGATCTCATTTCTGACAGTGCATTAGAACTGGCCAAGATAATAGAACTTTACAGCAGTGGTGTCAAACTCAAATAGAAGCAGGAGCCACTAAACTGTACATAAAGATCTCCGAAGGTACATATTGACTTAGAAAACCACATATTAACGTTATCTATGTTTTAACATATTTTTATTTATTTTATAAAATATTTCCCAATTACATTTTAATCTGGTTCAGCACTCACTCAGAAGTGCTATGAGTTAGGCATAGTTGAGTGAGTGTTTGATACCTACTACTCAGTTTTCCTTTATAATTATGGAACAGGCTTTGTTGGAGAGAATTCATTTGACGAGATAGACTTCTGGGTGAGAAATGTAAAAATAGATGATGTACTCCACCTGCTAAGGGCTGTGGAGGGTTGGTCAAGAGCTATAAGCAGAGTGAAACTGCAAAGAACTATGGAAGGCCTAGGATAGGAAGAAGTAATGGGGAAAGAAAGTCACTCTTATCTACTGAAAGCTGTGGGGAATGGCAAGCAAAGAGCTTCACTGTTTCATGGCAGCCATAGGCTGACAGTCCAGGTGGATGAAAGGCACCACCCACTGGGCACTGTGGAAGGAATGGGGATGGACAAAACTGGGTCAGAGGGGTGGGTAGAGCAAGACTGCATAGGGCTGCAAAGTGCTCCTACACAAAAATAATGTCTAGATAAACTGTACTTAAACCCTACATTACTACCTTTGCATCTCTACAGAAAATAATTGTACAGTAGTAGCTGAACAGTTTGCCTGCCCCAAAACACAAAGTATGGGGACATGCCTCCTAGCTTTGATTTTCCAGCCCAACTCGAATGTACTTTTCCATTTTCTGAAGACTGCCCCATTAACCTGGTTCTGTTAGTTTCTCTCTATTTCAAATTTATAAACTGCCAAATTAATCATGGCCATCCTCATAAATGCTTTGGGGCTCAAGTAAAACAATGCCAAGCCTCAGCGGAACCCACTATTAGAAAATACAAAACAACAGAAAACTCCAAGGTCATATCCTACTTATGGTGAACCCAGAGTGTCAGCTTCACATGTCAAAGATATCATGCTATTATTTACTGCTTCTAGATTATGTACTGGTTTTAGGTGCACCAAGTACATCAAAATCAAACTGTGTCAGATATAGAACTACATTTGCATTGATCCTCTCCAGAGTATCAAATAGGTCATGACAGTAAAATGTTATTAACTAAGGTATCATGCAATAAGCTAGATAAGAGATAAGAAGGTCAATTTACCTTTCCTTATGGTGAGCTACAATGGATGTACTGAGGGAACTAAAGAAACTGAAAACATCACTGTTTATTATAGACATAAAGCTGACTGCTTTAGGCAGGATGGAAATGGATTCTATAAATGTCTTTCATAATACAAACCTCTTGACCAGACTCTTCTTCCTGACAATGACAAAAAATACCAAGTTTGCATTTGTTGGGTTGACAACAAAATGTTTCTGTAGCAAGGGAAATCATTTTCATTAGTACAAGATTTGTAAACTTCTCTAGGGCAATCAACCTTCACATGAACTCAAAAGTACTTTTTCCCTTTAAACTTAGTTAAATTCAGCTGCTGTTGCTATGGACACAGTGCCATTAAAAAAAATGGTACATGCTCTATACTTTCTTACAGCTAGAATCCTCGAACTGTCATACCTTAGAGGAAACAAACATGTCAACTAAGCAATCATGCTAATTACTGGAGGCTCATGGGAATACTTCAGTGATCATGTTAGTTCTAAGAACTTTACAAAGTTAACTATTTGACAAAAAAGAAGATAGTTTGCAACTACATGATGAGTTTTGACTTATTCAAATAAAACTGAGGCAGGCTTGAATTAACCAGTGGGCTACCTGTGAGTCACGTGATGCTGGCAAATACTTTGTGTCCCATTTAGATTGAGGTGTGCAATATAAAGTAAATTTGTTACTTTAGACTTTCCCTCAATTAAATAAAAATTCTATTTAGGGGATTGGTTAAATGGTTCCAACTTGCCTTCTAATGGAGAGAGGCTTCTTAAGTTTACAAAAGACAAAGGATATAAATTAGGATTCTCCTGTCATATAAAAACTTAAAAACAGATAAAGTTGATTCTGGGGTAAAAAAAGGTGGAGGCGAGTATTAGGTTTGGGATAGTGTTCTAACTAGAGCTTCCACAATCAAGCCATGATCTAGGATATTTGCTGACTAGAGCCAGGATGACAGTAGCAAAGGAAAGGCTTGAGGAAAAATTCCTCAAGACTAAACATATCAAAAAAGTGTGAAGTTATATACAGCATGCCAAACCTACCACTTTTGTAAAATAGTAGAGGGGATGCATTTTCTCCACTATCCTCCTTGAGTTCAAGCTTGGCTATTACAATTTGGCAGCATTCAGTTTGTTGTTTTTCTTCCCTTTTTACATTGTTGTAGTTTTTTTACACACATACATACTTGTTATTGCTCATTATGCTTACTGTACTTTGCATCAGTTGCTATATCTTCCAATACTTCTTTATATCATTTAGTATTTTTTATAGGCCAATAACATTCCACTATATTCAGGCACCACAGATACTCATCAAATTAATGCAATGTAATCTTGGTTTCCAGTTCTTTGCAACCATAAATAAGTGCTATAAATATTTTGCCAAATATGGAGACTTTCTGGAGACTATATTCCTAGCAGGAGAATTTCTGGGTAAAAAGGGTACAGATATTTTAATCACTTTCTTTCATTAATTCCAGAATGGACAGAACAACTCACTATTCTATAACAATGTATTAGTGTGTGTCATTCCACACCCGCTACAAAATTGATTATTCCTATCTTTGGTGATCTTTGACAATTTTGCAGGGTGTGAAGGTGAAAACTTGGGGTTATTTTGATTTATATTTCTATTATTAATAATTTGGGGTATTCTTTCATGTGGTTATTAATAGTCCTGAAATTTTTCTTGTGAGACTTGTCATATCTTTTGTCTACTTAAGTATACAGGGGAATGGCTTTTAGTTTTATATATTTTTTATTAATTTTCTATGTATCTGATATCAGACTCTAAGATGTCTAATATAAAGGTTTTCCCCTGTTGACCACTTCTATTTTCATTCCAGTTGCATTTAGTTCATGCAAATATTTTTTCAATTTCATATAACCAGAATTATCTATTTTATGTTTTGTACATGTGACTACCATTTAGCTAAGAATTTATTCCTTACCCCAAAGCTTTGAAGGGTATATTATGTGTTTTTCTTTTAATTTTTTAATGAGATGATCTTTAATATTTAAATCTTCCATAATTTAAAATTTATTGTGTACTATAAGATGTTGGTCTGTGACTAATATCTGCCAGACTACTTTCTAGTTTTCACAGCTGTTCTTATTAAATAGGAAGTTCTTTGCTAGGGGCAGCAAGGTGGCACAATGGATAGGGCATGGGCCCTGGATTCAGGAGGACCTGAGTTCAATCTGGCCTCAGACACTTAACACTTACTAGCTGTGTGGACCCTGGGCAAGTCACTTAACCCCAAGTTGCCAATTGCCCCGCCAAAAAAAAAAAAAGAGTAGTAGTGGGTCAGACCTGACTCAGGCTGCTCTGGTACCTCAAAAAACTATGTCACAATTAATGGGAAAAGAAGGCATCTTTGTTTTACTACTGGATGTATTAGGAATATTCTAGTGTATTTTAGTATATTCTAGTGATTTCCTGTCACATATAATGCTTAGAGTTTAATTTTAGGTATATAAATTTTTATCATGTTAAGAAAAAAATCTTTCTATGCATTTATTATTTATGGTCTTTATTAGCCTAAGTATTATATTTTGTCAAAGGCTTTTCTGTATCAGCTAAAATTGTGTGATTTCCCCAATGTTTTAGATTTTAATAATTACCTATATTAATTATTTTTTAATACTGTATATTATTATTCTTGAATTTCTGGTAGAAATCTAGAAATTGTTCATAGTGAATGATTTTGTGGATCAATTTCTACGATCTTTTTGCTATGATCAAATGTAAAACTTAAAAAGTGATATTCATTAACTATACGGGTCTATAATCTTTTTCTTTGCTTGTTCTTCCCTGGTTTAGGGATTAGGGCTATATTTGTCTCAAAAAGATAGTTTGAAGGAGTGCTTTTTTCCCTGCACTTTTGAGAATAATTTGTATAGTTTTATATATTAATTGCTCTTTAGAATTTTTTTTTTTTTAGTGAGGCAATTGGGTTAAGTGACTTGCCCAGGGTCACACAGTTAATACGTGTTAAGCGTCTGAGGCCGATTTGAACTCAGGTACTCCTGACTCCAGGGCCAGTGCTCTATCCAATGCGTCACCTAGCTGGCCCTGCTCTTTAGAATTTAGTAGAGTTCTCCAAAATACATGTGAACCAGGACTTTCTTCTTTGCTAGTTCTTTAAAACTAGTTCAATTTTCTTTTCTGAGACTGGAAGATGTCTGATTTGGTTTTCTGTCAATTTGGTTATTTTATGTTTTTGTAGATGATATTTTATTTTTTGCTCCCAGTTTTGTTGGCATATACCTGTGGTTGACAGGTTCTGATAATTGCATTTACTTCTTCTAGGCTTATTAAGATTATACCTTGTTCACTTTTATTTGATCATTTGATTTCCACCTTTTTCTTTTTAATCAAATTGGCGTCAAAGTTTATTTAGGGAGTTTTGTATAAAAATGGAATGAACAAAATGAAGATAATGAAAAATGAAGAAATATCTATGTTGGACATTATAATGACTCTGATCAGGGATATTTGATGCAAAAATTTTCCTCAATTAGTAATTTCCTTTCTCAATCCTGACACAGAGATTCTGTTCCTAGAAAAGCTTTTGTTTCAGATGAGGGCTGATAGGCATTGAACATTGTATGTACTTTCAAACTTGATCAATGTGTTGCTTTGTTTTTTGATGACCTAGATTATTTTAAAATCTTTATTAAAAGTGATGACTCGGGGGCAGCTAGGTGGGCGCAGTGATAGAGCACCAGCTCTGGATTCAGGAGTACCTGAGTTCAAATCCGACCTCAGACGCTTAACACTTACTAGCTGTGTGACCCTGGGCAAGTCACTTAACCCCAATTGCCTCACTAAAAAAAAAAAAAAAAAAAAAAAAAAAAAAAAAATAGTGATGACTCACTGGTAAGGAAGGGATATATCGGAAAATAATCTAAAAACTAAAATATATGAATAGAAATAAAGATAAATTCATAATTCCCCCTAAAGTTTTGTTGTCTTTTCAGAGAACCAGCATCTAGTTTTGACAATCAGTTTTATGGTATTTTTGTTTCCAGTTGAACTACTTTCTCTAATTTTCAATAGATCCTCTATTTTTTATATTGGAGGTATCTTGCTCTTGGTTTTCTAATTTTTTAAAGTGCATATTTGGTTCATTCATCTTTTTTTTCTAATTTATTAATATGCTTGGGATATATTTTTCCTCTGAGGACTGCTTCATTTGCATCCAGAAATCTTACGTATATCATCTCATCATTACTATTGTCTTTCATAGTTATTAACTTTTTCTACAATTTGACCTTTGAACTATTCATTATTTAGCATTAAATGAAGTCTCTGTTTAAGTGTATATCTTGCTTGTAAGCCCTGAAATTATTACCATTTTGATTTCTCGTAAAGGAAGCATTAATATTTTTGTTTTAATAAATCACCTATTTTTCTGTTAGAGTGCCAATGTGGTCCTGAAAGACATGCATATTCTTTAGCCATCCCATTCAGAAGATACCATAAGTATTTTAGTTCTAAATTTACAAAATTGTCAGTTATATATTTCCCTTTTTATATTTCTGTCAGATTTGTCCGGCTCTGAGAAGAACATTAAAATTTCTTACCATGATGGTGTGACTATTCCTCTTTGTAATTTAGTTGATTTTCCTTTATGAATTAGGTGCTATGGCATTTAGTGTATATAAATTAAGTACTGATATTGGTTCATCATCCATGATTCCTTTAAGCATAATATTTTTTCTTTTATTATTTATATTGATAACGTGAAGTTTGACTTCATCATATGACTGCCTTTTTAGATATACTTGATGCATAGTAAATGTTGTTGCAGCCTCTCATTTTGATTCTATATGTGTTAGCCTTTTAAATATGATTCCTGTAAGCAATAATGTGACTTTTTTTGTTTGTTTTCTTATTCATTTTGCTTCTCTTTCATTTTAGTGGATTGTTTCGTCTATTCACATTTAACTTTATGAGTTAAATTTATGGCTTTTTACAGTTACATCTTTAGTATTGCTTTTAAAAAATATTTTCCCTTCATTGAAGTCAGTACTTGGTCTCTCTACTTAGTTCTACTTAAACTACTTTGATGTCACTCAATACCCATAGGCTGTCTTCTCTCACTCATTCCTTCCTCCCATTTGTCAAATCTTTCCTTAGTTATGGGGTTTTGTTTATATAATTATTGACTTCCTTTAAAAAAAAACACATATTTAGTGTTATATTTCCCCCTCTTCCCTCTCCTCTTTCATTTTGCCCCTTTTCAGTTAGGTGGTTAGTCTAAAATCCATCCTCTATTTCTCTTAACTTCTTTTGTTAGTTTATTTCTGAGCTCCCCCCCCAATAATTTCATTGCTTTGTATTTTTCATTTTGCCCCTTTCTTGTCTATTCTGAATTTTTAGTCTCTTATTCATAGTCTATATCTCTATTTGTTCCTATTTCCATTTCTGTATACAGTTCATGAGAAAAAATAGTGTGGAAAGAAGTTGTGTCTCAAGGCAGAAAGTATTTTCTGTAGTAAAGTATGTAGTGCAATTCTACTCGTTGATTCCCCATAATCAATCTTTCCCATTGATTCTGCCACCTCATCTCTGAACACATGTTCCCATAATCCTTCTAGGGGCCAGCTTCTTCCTGACCAGGAGCTTATATATCCCTTTCTCCTGAGGAAGAATGTTATCCATGGAGGAGCCACACTCTCTCAGAGAAGATGGTCACCTAGTAAATGACTGGGATTAAATCATTAAAACACATCATAAATACCCTTCTCCTATTTCTAGTGGACACCTCTTCTACCCTCCACTCTCCCAGTTTTAATCCTTCCCTCCTGCTTCTTCTCCCATGATCCAGCAGCCCTTCTTTTCCTGAAAGGCTGTAGGAGTTATCCATTTGCTGTTTACTCATGGTCTAGATAGAGGATATCATATATCCACTTCTATACTTTATTTTCCTTCTCCCCATTTATTCATCCTTCTACTCTATTCTTAAATGAGTTTCTTATAAAATATCCTTTAAAAAGAACTTTACCAGACTATTTCAACCCTGCCATCCCCAAATTACTACTGATACTTATGAAAAGGGCAAACCATTAGAACATTTAAAAGATAACATGTACACTTTCACATGTAGAATAAAACTTCTCTTAGCCATAATCTAGCCTTCTCAGAGTTATGAAATAGCTCTGGTTCTGGAAAACAAGGGGAGGATTTCAGAGGTTGTTTGTGGCAGGCAATCAATCCTCTTTGATGGTGAATGGGCCCCTAAACACTCAGCAACAAACAAAGCCAAGAAAAACCAAAGAACTGACAATTAAACCTTCAATGTTATGCTTCAATGGTCTGCCATGTGGGTGGAAAGGAATACTCTGAAACTGGCTTATGTCTACAAAAGGTCAGCCTTTTGTGGGGAAGCTAATTAACATGGGGAAGGCACAGGAAACAGAACAGACAAGAAAGAAGAATAGTGGAGAGAGGAAGAAGAGAAATCAGGAGAGATAAGCACCAACAATGATTACAAATAGGGGTCAGGCAGCAACCACTAGCTTCTTCTTAAGCCAAAGGAAAGGTTCAACAGTAGACAGACAAGAACCCTGCAGATTTGGGAGTGGGGGTGAGGGAGAAATTATACAAGGAGCCATTTAAAACTCAGAAGCTACTAATGAGGATCCATTGTATCATGGTAAAACCACATCAATCAAAAGCTAGCTCTCCTGGTTCTACAGGGTTAAGAGGAAGTCATTTCTATTTCAGAAGCCCCTGAATCAACATGGCATAATTAGAATCAGAATACTTGAGTTCTACTCCTAAATCTGGCAGTGCGGTATAGTAGTCAGAGGTCTGGACTTGTAGTAGAAACACTAGAATTTCAATCCCATTTTAGATACTGACTAGCTGTGTGACTCTGGTTAAGCCACTTAACTTTCCTTTTCCTCACCTATAAAATGGGAACAGTATTAACACCTATATAACAATACTCTTGGAAGGATCAAAGGAAATAAGATATAAAGCACTTTACCAAACTCACAGTACTAAAGAAATATCATATTTACTATTGTTGCATTCTCAGTTTTTAAATGGGGTTCAGATGAAATGGTCTTGGGATAAGTGGCTATCCTGCAATTATTCTATGATTCCTGCAAATTATTATATAGGCAGATAAAATAGTTGCTCTTTGAAATTCAATAAAAGTATTAGGATAAAGGCTCATCACCTGTAGGTTCATTGAAAACATCCTAAAGACGCCACTGCAGTAGCAGCTTGAAGAGTAATAATACTATGTATATCTTATTCTGTTCCCATATGACTTTTATATTCTCTGTCAAACCTCTATTTTGAAAATATTTTTCCATGCAGATTACAAATTATGAGTATTTAGTATGATAAGACCTATTGAAAACACTATGCTTACGTTTTTATGATATCAATATAATGTTAGGCAATTGAGGCCATCAAGTCTGTGATAATGATCTGGTTCTAGTACAGTTTATTTACTGAGTTCTTTATTTGTAGTATTAAGAATTGTTGTCTATCAATCCATGAAAGACAGAAAGATTTTGATGTATTATTCTAGCCACTAGGTCATGTCTTTATAGGCATTTTGTAGGTACTAACTTTTTACAGCTTTCATAAGCTATAGTAATTACTTAGTCTGGGCTCATTAAGGATAAACCTTTTGTGATTTCTTATGGCAATGACCTGGTCTTGAATTATCATCATAAGTCCTTCCACTTCGACATATAAATCTTCATGACATAGCCATTTGTTTGCTATTTCTCTTTAATATTATTGACTGAGGTCTTGTGTTGGCTTTGTATAGAAGTCTTTTCGATTCCACTCTTGGATATTAGCTGTTTCATATACTCCATCAAAAGTAAGCCACTTTAGGTTACATATGGCAAATTTAATGGTACTGAAGTATTATCAACAATTATTATTGGTTGGTAAAGTGATATTTGCATTTCCAAAGGCATTTCTATTAGTGTTTTTTTTAACCTGCTCATCATGTATTCTCTGTATAAGATTACATCTTGATCCTCTTCTTCCTTTTTGGTAAGGAAGTGTTAACATTTCTATAGGTTGCCTTATGATTATGGATGCTGTGTTTCATAGATATTGTACAGGTTTCTGTTGGGATACTTTCCAAATTTGTTATGGTCCTTTTAATGGTTCTTTGGTTTACATTAATAGTACTGGTAGTTGTTGATTACTTTATATCTGGTTTTTCCTTACACAGCAATGATTTCAACATGCCAACAACTTTTTATTTTACATAAAATTTGTTATCTTCATCCTTGATGTACCTTGCCTAGAGTCAACCAAGAAATCTGTAGGTATTACCATCATCCATTGGTTCAATGTGATTTCCATATTCAAGATCAAAGTTTTTAGTCTCTATCTTTACTTGATATTTGTTTAAAAATTACACTTATTGAGAGCAAATGACATTTTGAAATAGATGGAGAAAGATTCCATGAGATTAAGGAGCTGTATAATTTGTTTTTCATCTAAGGCATATAGCTTGATGTCACATAGGTACATCAAGTAATTCATAACATATTTAAGTTTGGCTTCCTCTTTAATTTGGAAGTCATGCTTTATTATATTTAGGATAGATGATAATAGATTAAGGCTAGGAAGAACCACACATAGTAAGCTCAGTCTTTTTGGAAAATGCTATTTTCATATAGAATGCTTTTGACATTACTGTGCTGGTGGAAAGTTTTAAATAAAGAACAGCTTTCTATGGGGACATTATATTCTTTAGTCTTCTCACTATACTAGGGTCTGTTTTATATATTTATAGAACATGAACAAAACAAACACACATGAAGTCAGGACTATATCAAAGGTTTTGTGATAATCAACAAAGGTTAATGGAACTGTCAGGAAGATTATTTAGTAATAACTAAATCAATAATAGGGTAGTTAGGTGATACAGCAGATAGAGCACTGGGCCTGGAGTCAGGAAAATCTGAGTTCAAATTTGACCTCAGATACTTAGTAGCTGTGTGAGCCTGGGTAAGTCATTTGCTTCAGTTTCTCAGCTGTGGACACACTGGAGAAGTAAATGGCAAACCACTCCAGTATCTTTGCCAAGAAAACCCCAAATAGGGCCATGTAGAGTTGGACATAACTGAACAACAACAACAACATAAGAAGAAGTTGATTTGTACAATTCTGGTATTTATCATCATTATTGTTAGTTAACTACATGACCTGGGGGACCTCTGCACAAATTTCCTCATTTGTAAAATAAGAAGGTTGGAATATATCATTAGATTCTAGATTTAGAGTGGAAAGGGACACCAGAGGACATCCAGTCCAACCCAGTCATTTTTTATCTAACAGATACTTGAAAACTGACTGAAATCACTTCTGGTCACAATGCAGGCTGTCCATCTCTTACACACCAATTGGAATAATAATCAAGAAATCCACTGAGAAACTATTGTGACCTCATGCCAAAAAATAGCACAAAAGGAGGCAGCTAGGTGGTGCAGTGGATAAAGCACTGGGCCTAGATTCAGGAGTACCTGAGTTCAAATCTGGCCTCAGACACTTGACACTTACTAGTTGTGTGACCCTGGGCAAGTCACTTAACCCCCATTGCCCCACAAAAAAAATAAAAAACAGTACAAAATAGCAGAAGGGGAGGCTGGTGTGCCAGTAAAGCCAACACCACTACAAGGTCTCCTCCCACGGTGCTGTAAGATGGCTGTGAACATGTATATTTCATGAGGCTCTTTGTCCTGAATCAGCAGAAGGCTCTCCTGAGAAAGCCCCAGGCTGAGGAAATTTTGGAAGTCTTTGGGAGTAGCAGCAGGAAATAAAAGCAAGATGTGGATGAATACAGTGCCACAGTGGTCCAGGCCCAAGGGCTTTGCAATCTCTAAGACACCAGAGAGGTCTTGAAATTCTAGAACTTTGGACCTCAAAGATGGAATGTTGTTGTTGTTTAAGTTACTAAAAGAACTGAGATGACCCAGGGAAAGACCAAACAGGTCTTTCCTAACATTCTATTTAGCAAAAGGTCAATATTCTAATAATTTTAACTCTCTACAGCATAAACAGAATAGTAAAGAGAAAACTAGAAAGATCAATTTATTTGAGCATCTAGGAGGAGCTGTATGATGATTTAGTGCTGACGTTATAGGAGGGGCAGAAGAAGAAAAAATCCCTTCAGAGCCTTAATGTCTTGAAAAAGGTATTGAGTAAGTTAAAGAAAATATAGCTATTTTGTGGAAAAAATAGGTATTTCATGGAAAGAAAAGATAGAAAAATAGGAGAAATACATTAGAATAAAAAGGACGAAGGAGTAGCACTTGGTACTTCTCATAATTAGGGAATGTGAGGGTATGCAAAACATGGAGGAAGAGGTGGTAGGTGGGCATTATATGTTTAGATGATTAGATGTTTCTTACCTGAAGAAGGTTTGAACATACACACAACTACAAATAGGTTCGTGAAGAAATGCATCAAACTCAACCAGAAAATGAGGAGTTAAGTGGGAGCCTAATATTAAGGAAAGAAGGAAAACACATTTTCAGATCCTGACAGGGGAGTGAAAGGGGGAAAAAAGAACCATGATCTAAAAGAATGCTTTGGATAAACTTTTCAAGATAATTGGGCAGTGGGGCAGCTAGGTGGCACAGTGGATAAAGCACCGGCCCTGGATTCAGGAGTACCTGAGTTCAAATCCGGCCTCAAACACTTAACACTTACTAGCTGTGTGACCCTGGGCAAGTCACTTAACCCCAATTGCCTTACCCCCCCCCCAAAAAAAAAAATTAAAAAAAAAAAAAGATAATCGGGCAGTGGTTGAATAAAATAATGATTGGATTTTAAACGTAAAAACAAAAAAGCAAGGGGTATTTTACACTTATAGGATAGGTATAAATTATCTGATAAATGCCAGAAGAATGACTTTGGGTTATTCTCTCAAGTAAGGGAGGAATTAAAGTCCACCTCAAGGTTTATATGACTTTCCAGGTCATATTTGCAGTGAATATCAGAGGCAGAATTTGAACTGAGATCCTCTAATTCTAAAGCCCTTGTGCTATCCAGTACACAATAGCAATACTGTCTCCAGTATCCTTAAGAACCCTTCAGCTCTACATATACTGTTAATATTCACATCTGCATTTACAGTTATATCCTATATATTTAGACAGTAAAATAGCTACTGCTCATCATGACAATGAATCATCAAGAAATAATTAAGTTCATTATATTCTATAATCAGGCAGAAGTATACAGACCTTTTAAGAAGCCTTTGATTGAAAAAGTTTTAAAGTTCCTGTACATTTATTTATAAAACTCATGAAATCAAATATTAAGCAAGCTCAAAATATATAAAAGAAGGGGCAGCTAGGTGGCACAGTGGATAGAGCACCAGCCCTGGATTCAGGAGGACCTGAGTTCAAATCCGGCCTCAGACACTTAACAATTACTAGCTGTGTGACCCTGGGCAAGTCACTTAACCCCAACTGCCTCACCAGATAGATATATATATATATATATAAAAGAAAAGTATAAAATTCTCTCTCTCTCTCTCTCTATATATATATATATTTCAATTAGGGCAATATATGTGTGTGAGTATACATATATGACTACACACAAATTCATATATAGTAATACATGTGAGTATATTAATAAATGAGTATACGCACAAATCACACATATATGTGTAGCACAAGGGCAGCTAGGTGGTACAGTGGATAAAGTGCTGGGCTTAGAGTTAGGAAGACTCATCTTCCTGAGTTCAAATATGGCCTCAGACACTTCCTACCTGTGTGACCCTAGGCAAGTCACTTAATCCTGATTGCCTCAGTTTCCTCATCTGTACAATGAGATAGAGAAGGAAATGGAAAACCACTTTAGTTATCTTTGCCACGAAAATCACAAATGGGGTTGTGAAGAGTTGGATAGCACTGAAAAGACTCAACAAAAATAAAATAGCCCAAGAAACTGAAAATGACTAGTTAGTACATAGATATACATATATACATACATGTATCTCCACACAGCATATATTTATATATCAATACACATATATAATTGTGTATATAACATAAGATATATACATATAAAAAGTATATCTTTACCTATACACATACACATACATAGTTGAACTAAGCAGATATATACTATGCAATATATATATATATCTGTATGTGCACATACACATGTGTATGTATGTGTGTGTATCTATATCTATATGGGTAAATATACATACTGCCCTAGTTGAACCTATTTTAGATATGCAATCTTAATTTGGTATTGTTTGAAGAATAAAACACACAAGAAGAAAACCATAGTAATTGATTTTTAAACATCTGAATTTAATAACTGAGATGTAGCAGTTTTCTATGAGGGAAAAGCTGAATATAGAATATAAAAGGATGATACTTCTCAGAGTAAATCTGCTTTTCTATGGTTCACTAACATGACAACCCATACTATTTCCTTCTCTAAGAAATAGATTCATTTTGTTGAATTATTGAACTCTTTATTGAATGGCTATTGGCCACATGGTTGGGCAGTTTTAACTGTTTTCTGATACTTGATAGAAATGAAGAATAATCCTTTTCAAAGAGTTTACATCCCTCAATGAGTTTTTTTCCAAATAACAAGTGTGCCTCAAAATTGAGTTACTATATTTCCAATTTGTGGCTACAATACTCCAATATTTTCAAGTTAGCAAAATCTTCAAATGACTTGGACTATTTCCAGGCTTTAGGGTTTATGAAGTTTTCAAGTGAATGCTTGTGTGTGCGCACATACGCGCATGTGTGTGTGTGTTTTAGAGTAACAGGTTTGTCAACAAGCTCAAAATCTCAATCTTGGAATTAGATTCCTTAAGAATATACTATAACATTCTATTTATAAGGATGTCAGTATTCTAGTAATTTCACCTCTCCACAACATAGCTGTAAACCCAAATGTAATTTGAAAAAGACCCACATGAAGACAAAATTGTTATAACAAAACACATATGCTCAAATTTATTCACCTTAGTCCAGTCTCTTAAGTCCTTACTCAGAACCTGACTCTTGCTTTTGTTCAGTTGTTTTTCAGGCATGTGTGACTCTTTGTAACCCAATTTGGGGATTATCTTGGCAAAGATACTAGAGTGGTTTGCCATTTCCTTCTCCAGCTCATTTTATAGATGAAGAAATAGAGGCAAACAGGATTAAGTGACTTGCCCAAGGTCACATGGTTAGAAAGTGTCTGAGGGGGGCAGCGCGGTGGCGCAGTGGATAAAGCACCAGCCCTGGATTCAGGAGTACCTGAGTTTAAATCCGGCTTCAGACACTTGACATTTACTAGCTGTGTGACCCCGGGCAAGTCACTTAACCCCCAATGCCCTGCAAAAAAAAAAAAAAAAAGAAAGTGTCTGAGGCCAGATTTGAACTCAGGAAGATGAGTCTTCCTGACTCCAGGCCCAGAACCCTATGCATTGTGTCACCTTGATGCCTCTATTCTTGCTTTAAATATATTTACTTACATAATTTTGGCTATTTGCTTTTCAGATCACAGTAGATCAGAGAAATAAATCAGAAATGGAGTGGAGCTAATAGAGGTTATCATCCTGAAGCAGGAAAATATGAAAATAGAAGGTATAATAGACGATGGATTATTGAATTTAACACTCACTTATATGTGGATGAATTAAAACAAAATTATCATTCCCTGATCTTGACCTCTAGTGTCCCACTGGCAGTTGCTAGCTGGACATTTCCATGTGGATATTCAAGCAGTACTCTAAAATCTACTTATTTCATTGGCATAGTTACCACTCCCTCCAATGAGACTCTTCCATGCCCACTTGTGATCCATACTTCTTGTCCATATCATTTCCTTTATCAGAGAGGATTCTCTCTACATCCTGGAATTGGAGAGGGGTTATATTAACTTTCCCCTAATATGCTGAGCCTGGTACTATTTGTTAAAGAAAAAGAAAAACGGAAAGCGAAGGCTCTCTACAAAAATGACAGCATGCTGAATGCCATAAGCATTTAAGACAAGTGCCTTTTAGGTCTGACACCATCCCTGGTATACCAGTTAGCAGAAGCCATGTTATTCAGCAGTTTAGATTGGGAAAGGGGAAAAGGGAGATCTAAGCTGTTCTGGATATGAATGGAAATGAATAGAAGATAGCCTTGCAGACCTAGTATGGCACTGCTTTATTATCTATATAACTGAACATCACAATCTGCAAGAAGATACATTCATGAGAACCTGAATTTGGATGCCTGATGGAAGAATCACCTTGAAAGACTTGTACAAACAATAAACATCATACAGATTTATTGTAATAATCTGTTAGCTATGGTCAGAGAACTTCAGTGGTCAGGCACTCTCCTAAATATCTATATCCAAGGAAGAGTCAGTCTCATATGAACTCCCAGCACCCTTTCCCATGCCTATTTGTCTCTTGGGCAGTAACAGTCTATGTAGGCCTGTTTAAGGAACTTATTGTACAGCTGTCTAAGACTTTTGCTGACCTCAACTGCAACATGTCAGCTGGACATCAATTTGGGAAACACTCATGGTTAGTGGGTTGTTAAGGGCTAAAATTCTAGCTAAACTATCTAAAATATCTAATGAGTGGTCACCAATAAATTATAAGCTTTAGCAAGAGTTAGACTTTTAAGCATTTATTAAGGAGAATAAGAGTTTGGTAAAGAGAGAAGAAAGGCCTAGATTCCTATCTATTAAAGGGAGAGCACATTTCTAGCTCCGCTCTCCACCAGAGTCCAAAGGAAAGCCAGAGACAGCGCCAGTCTCTTCCTTCTTCCTCCTACTACCCAACGTCACCTCCTGATGCCAAAGAAAAGACTCCTGGTCTTGCCCTCAAAGACCTTCGCTTCATGGGCGGAACTCTTCTACAGTAAATCTCCAGCAGGTGGCGTCATTCCAATCGTTACAGGGTATAACCTGGATGAAGACCCAGCACAAGAGACTGAAAATAAATGGTCATATAGTTTGAAGGGCAAGGACAGAACAGTGTCATGAAAACTTAGAAGAGAATATTAAGAAAAAGACAGTGATCAACAGTGTCAAAGGCTGCAGAGAGGTTGGGAAGGGTGAGGATTGAGAAAATATCATTAGATTTGGCAATTAAGAGACCACTAGTAACTTTGGAGAGAGCAATTTTAGTTGAATGATGAAGTTAGAAGCTAGATTGTAAAGTTAAAAAGGCGAGAGGAAAAGATATCTAGTCACAGTTACAGAAAGCTTGTTCATAGAATTTTGCCATCAAAAGGAGAGCTGTAGGATGATGCCTAGCAGAGATGTATCAAGTGAGGATTTTTCATTTAAATATGAGGAAGATATGGACACATCTACAGAGAACAAGGAAGCAGCCAGGTTAAAAACAAACAAAAAAAAACCACCAAAAAAACAAACCTAGGAATTGATGCTCACTGAATCTGAGCTCACGCAGCACTCTTCCCCCACCTCCCATGCTACCAACAGCAAAGCTACACTAGCAAACCCAAGGACATGACACAGGCTTACATCAAAACCTGCTCCTTCACCTTTTCTTCTTTCCAGTGCTATGGGGACCCCGGCTTTAGGCTGCAAAAATTTGCCAGCATGGCCATGGCCCTTTAAGAGTAAAAGCCTGCTGGGGGTTGCAAAGCAGAAACACCATTGCTGGAAAGCTCTGAACTGCCCTGGTACCAGGCCAGAGTACTGAGGAACAGAGGGAGTGGGACAGGTCATCAGGACAGGAAACTGCATTTGGAGGTGAGGCAATTTAGGGGTGCTGCAGGATTGCACAATAATTCACCAAGTATGTGGGAAAGAGCACAGCACTGAGTTGCAGCCAGTTCTGACCACCCAGAAGTCAACTGCTGCAGAGACCTCAGCTGGTAAATTGTGAATTGCCCAATGTGGGAGGAGGCTAAGATTCTTTGAGGTCCAGCCCTCAAGAAAATTATAATCAGAGGAGTAGTCAGGAAGTGAGTGATAAGGAAAATAAGAGAGAAAAAGACTGAAAATAGCCAAGATTTCAGGAAGGAGAAAACTCAAAGACCTTGAATGTAAATAGATAAATCAGTAGGAAAACAAGAGGAGTAACAGTAGAATGAAATGTGACCTGCAGCTCTAGCAAATGAGTTCAAGTATCTATAAAAAGATATTGAAAAATAAAGGAAAATGATCCAATGCTTGAGATAGAGGACCCTGAGGAATTTGAGAACGTGGAAAAAAACACACACACACACACACACACACACACACACACACACAGTTGCAAATTGTTTAAAAGAGAAATGAGAACTTTGGGAGCATAATTAATGTCCTGCACAGCAAAAATAATGAGCAGAAAAGGAAAACTGCTTTGGTAAGTGGGTAAAACTGAGGAGTTTAGGATGTCACCAAGGTTGTAACCTTTGGTGATTAAGAGGTGGTGTGAGAAATGGGTAGTTGTCTCCTCTCAATGTGGATATAACAGTCAGTCATACTCCCCCTGACCTGTTTGTAGGACAAAGGTCTCAGATGCCCTCTTCCCCCTCAGGTTAGCAAGGTCACATGGTTCAAAGAGCCCTGGTCTCAATAAGGTCCGCTCCAGAGTCGTGTCCATATAAGGAAGTATAAGGTCCTCTCCTGAGGTATGCCCATACAAGGAAGAGGGGTGGGAACACTGCGTTCTGATTAGCTAGTTTTTTCGCGTAGATTGTAACCCCACCAGTGATGAAAAAGGGGAAGGTCCATTCACATTAGGGACTAGGGTATAAAACAGGGCCTGTGAGCCCCCTTTCTGGGCACCCACTAGCTGCACACTAGGTTGCCTCCTCATGAGAAAAAAATAAAGCCTTTGTCACTTTGCTGCTGAGTTCCTGAGAATTATTGAGAAAAGGATGGATTTTTCCCTCACAGGTGGACAATAATAGCAAAGTTCAGGAGACAATGATTAGGGAAAGATAATGAGTTATTTTGGACATGTTACATGTGTTATAAGCAAAGGTCAAATGCCTTTTTTAATGCTCAATATGAGCCTGTCTTGTAGTGTGGAAAGAATGCCTTATTTATGCTCAGAGGTCCTGGGTCCAAATACTGTTCCTGGAATGAAAAGGACAAGTCCTCCACCATCTCAGAGCCTCAATATTCTCATATGTAAAATTGTGGGGTTGGGCTCAGTGATCTCTAAGTTTGTAATCCTGTGGATGTAGATAAGGTACAATATTCAAACCTTGATAAGGATGTATAAAATGCTTAGCCCTAGATCATTCTGGTTCACTCACGATTCTTTTATGCCAGTTCAAAAGCTAGCCCAGAAACCTAACTCTTGACAGTGTAAGGACATAAAAGTAAAAGTGAGAAGAATGGGGCAGCTAGGTGGCGCAGTGGATAGAGCACCAGCCTGGAGTCAGGAGTACCTGAGTTCAAATCCGGCCTCAAACACTTAACACTTACTAACTGTGTGACCCTGGGCAAGTCACTTAACCCTCATCGCCCTGAAAAAAAAAAAGAGGACCTTTAATAGATCCTTTGGGGGACACTCATGATCAGAGGGAGGAGTTGACATGGATGAAAATACAGTAAAAGAAACTGTAAAAGAACTGACAGACAGTAGAAGCAGAAGAGAGCTGTGTCATAAAAACCTTGAAAGGACAGAGTACCCAGGAAGAGAAGGTGACTGACAACATCAAAGGCTACAGAGAGGTCAAGAAGGATGAAGATCAAGAAAGGGCCATCATATTTTGTAATTAAAAGAACACTGGTAATTTAGAGAGGGAAGTTTCAGTGGAATGATGAGGTGAAAAGCCAGACTGCAAATGGTTTAGATTTAGAAGAGAAAAGAAAAGAACAAATGGTCCGCTCTAGTATTTGTACTTTGCTTCCTCTTTAGTATTCATTTTCTGGCCTGAAATCTCTAGTTCAGCATATAGATTTTCACTTCATCTTTGTCCCTTGGATTTTGCAACTCTGTAGCCTTCCTGGTACTAATTCAACCTACCTAGGTGGGACAGTGGATTGAGCACTAGGCCTGAAGTCAGGGAGACCTGAAATAAAATCCGATTTGAACCATTTACTAGCAGTGTGACCCTTGCCAAGTCGCTTAACCTCTGTCTGTTTTAGTTTCCTTAAGTGTAAGAGATGAGGATAAAATGAGATAATATTTTGCAAAGTGCTTAGTACAGTGCCTGGCACACAATAGGCACTTAACAAAAACTTATTTCCTTCCCTTCCTCTCTCAACTTGTATTCTGACTCCTTTGCCCCAGATGGGGATTATCCTTTGTGCCCTTGCTGCCTCTCATGAATACGTCTATCCAAGAACATAAATTTGGCCTAACTCGGGAAGGAGATAATTTGTATTTGGATTCTAAGACTGAGTCACATTAAATGTTTGATCTGATGGTAGCTTTCCTTTGATGCCACCTCTCCCTAAATGGACTTCTGGACCATCCTTACCCCTACTACTGCCCTATTAAATCATTCCCTTTCTCAAGCCCCAAATCAACACCCATCTCCTTCATGAAACTTTCCAGAGTTCCTTCAGCTTGAAATTCTCTCTCTTCTAGAATTCTTACAGCACTTTGTATGGGCACCTCTTTTGTAATTGTTATCAGATATGCATTACAATTATTTGTGTGTGTGTATATATATATATATATATATATATATATATATATTAATTCCACTAATAGATTGTAAACTCTTTAAGGATAAGGACAGCATCTAAGTTTATATTGGTATCTCTTGTGCCCAATAACATCCTATACACAGTAGATACTTCATGAATATTTAATCAAATTGAAATATGGAGAAGGCTTACTTAACAGAGGTTTTGGTTTATAAGGCATTCCAAAGAATGCCATGCAGTCTAATAGAACTTAATCAACAAATATTTATCTAACAGCTACAATGAACAAAGCCCAGTGCAAGGTTTAATGAAGCATCCAGAGATCAGTTTTACTTATCTAAGTGCAGTTAATTTAGTTGAAAAGATTAGCCATACACATATGAATGATAATATTTCACATTACCATAGAGCTTTTTTTTTAACCATAGAGCTTTAATGTTTACAAAAAACATTTCCCACAATACTCCAAAATCTGAACCATAGTAAATGTCCACGTTTGGGAGGTAGATTTAGGATTTAGGATTTAGGATTTAGATTTAGGAGGAGGAAGTAAGAAAGAGGAAGAAGAGCCAGGAGAAAAAAATATATAGCATAGTGTCAAAAGACCCAAGACAAAGAGACTGGTCAACTGGTGATTAGCTGGTTTTCTACAATATCGACATTTCTGGTCCTCTCTACCAGAATGGATAATGGAGAACTGACTGAACTTGGGTTTGTTTTCTCTTTTTGAGTAATGGTGACTCTGAAGGATCTGGTAAAAGATAACTTCCAAATCATCTTGTTGGTCCATAGTTGTTTATATGGTGTCTCTCCTACCAGATCGTGAACTCACTAAGGGCAAAGGCTATTTTCACCTCTTCTTTATATGCCCAACACTTAGCATAGTGCCTAGCAATAGTAAGTACTTCATAAATTCTTGCTAACTTGACTTGGAGAAAAACATATGAAGGCAATCACCTTTCCATTGTCTTCACTTCTGTTAGAACCAAGATTCATTTCTATTGAATTTTGCAGAGGATAATCTCTTCCAAAGCCCTTACACAAAAGTTAATATAAGTTCCTTAAAGGTACTTTAACTTTGTTTCAGCACATGTATTTTTAAAAACTAAGACTAGTTGCTTCAAGGAAGGAGAGAAATGGATAATTGCTCTTGTAACTCCTAGGAAAGGGGAAACAATAACAGCAGTGCCAAGAAGTAATAGAGAGCTAGAATATATATAATCAATAAGAAATGTAGTAAAATAGAACCTCTTAAAATCTATTTTCAAAGGATCTTTACTTAATCATTTTTTTCTGGCTGTATGTTAAGCATGATAGGAGAAAGTCACTCAAATATAAGTCGAATCTACCTAGAAATGAAGTTTTAATTATTAGGACTTCTCTTTGGTAAAGAATGTAATTCTTGGGGGCAGCTAGATGGCGCAGTGGATAGAGCACCGGCCCTGGAGTCAGGAGTACCTGAGTTCAAGTCTGGCCTCAGACACTTAACACTTACTAGCTGTGTGACCCTGGGCAAGTCACTTAACCCCAATTTTCCCACTAAAAAAAAAAAAAAAGAATGTAATTCTTTAATATAATTAATGTAATGTAATTCTTTAACCCACTTCTAATTTTTCTCTGAGTTGTGAAGTGATGATCATGTTTCTTGAACAGCTGATTATATTCATGAGCAGGCTCACAAATTTCAGTATAAGCAGTTAAGTGTTAAAATCATATTCGACAAAAAATATTTATTAATCACCTATTTAGAAAACACTGTGCCAGGCACCAAGGGAGATACAAAGTTCAGAAAAGACATGGTCCCTCCCCTTGTGGATCTTACAATTTAGCAGAGATTACATAGATAAATAAAAATAAACATAGATAAATAAAATGTAAAATAGCACAATAACACATAACTTATGTGAGTCTAAGGATAAGACATATTACCAATGGAGGGATTAGTATAAGCACCAAGAAATAGCACTTTAACTGTGTTTTAAAGGATGGGTAAGAATTCAATAAAGAGGAGGTTGGAGGACATTCCAGGCAGAATGGAGAATGTAAATAGTATGACGCAAGAGAGAGAATATGGAGCTTTGGCTGTTTGTGAAATAAAGTAATATGAAATAATGGTAGAAATCCAGGGTGACATCAGATTATAGAGAATCTTGAACACTGAGCAAAGGAGTCTGAAATTTACTTAGCAAGCAAGTAGGAGTCAATAAAGGTTTATTTCAGCAGGAAGGGGATGCAGTCAAATCTATGTATAAAAAGATCATTCTGGCAATGTTGATTCATATGAACACAAATTAAACTACCTGGTATGGAATACACCTAAAATGGTCTGGTAAGAATATATATTACCCCAAACTAATTCTGTTTCTGTTTTCTCTGCCAAGGAGAATGATCTTTGGACTGGAAAAAATAAAAATGACGAACAGGGACTTAACAATAACAAAGAGAAGTAATGAGATATGAGACCACCTAAATGTCCTTGAGGAATTCACTCAGCCCAGGTGGACTACATCTTTCAGTCAACTTTATGATGGTAAAGAAATGGTCCACTGGAGAATATTGCTTGTGAAAATACGCTGTTCCCTACCAGTTTTCTCACCAGTATTTGAAGGGGAGAGAAGGAGAATACCAAAGGTATGGGAAAAAATATTGGACCTTATCAATATCAAAAAAAGGTGACTAAAAGATTATCAACAACTACTAAGCTAGATAACTGCTTTCCCATATACATTATACAATATGAAGATTACTAGGAAAACATGTTCAATTTTACATGGGTTCAAAAAAATCAATACTACAAGTATACAACAGAAGAGGAATAGCTACACAACAGTTTGTCTGAAAAAAGATTGGGGGTTTAAGTGGATTACAAACTCAGTATGTATCAGTTGTGTGACTAGGTGACCAAAAAATATAAAACAAAACAAAACCAAATTTGATCCTATGCTGCATTAATAAAGGCATAGTGCTGGGGGCAGCTAGGTGGCACAGTGTATCCAGAGTGTATCCAAAGCACAGGTTGTGGATTCAGGAGGACCTGAGTTCAAATTTGGCCTCAAATACTTGACTAAATCTCTGGTCGTATAATCATATTCAACTGGGAGGTTCAGAGAAAGCTTCACACAAGGGATGACATATGAGTTATATCTTGAAGGCTAGGTAGAATTTCAACAAGAAAGGATGGGAAAAGATGGTATTCTAGGCTCAGCATGTTGTTTATCCTTAGTTTCAAAGAGGACCAGTGACATCATGGGGCTGTGTCTTGACTTAAATTGGATTTAAGTGAAGGAGAGCTGCACAAAGTCCTCAGCCTCATTCTCTCTTCTAGAGTCATAGAAGTCCAATGGCTAAACAAAAGTGAAGATGACTGGCAATGGCCCAAGATGCAGTGGGTGATTTGGGCACAGGGAACAGTGTAGGCAAAGATATGGAATAGGTAAAGCACAAAGTAAACAGAGGGAATCTATAGTAGCAAACCTTGGCTAGAAAAGTGGGATGGTGTCATATTGTAGAGCATATTTGTACAGTAACTGAAAATTTAAACTGACAATTAATCAAGTACATATTTAATAATAAATATAATTGTCATTTTGCTGCATGAAAACAAGGAAAAAACAGCAAGCAGCTTCACTTAAATGACAATTATTAATCCTTTTATACAAATAAAATTTTTACGTTTTTCCTCCTTGATCTTCCCAGAACCTATAATTGGTGTCATTTTTAAATTTTCATCAATAATGCATGAAGCTGAATGTTCATCTTGGCTATTCATGTAAATATCAATATTCTCACTTTCAAAGAAAAGGGTCTCAGATTCCCTAAATACAGGTGGTCTCTGAACCACTATATTCCCCTCTCTTCCTAATGGCCCAGGACTAAGGTGCTACGTTCTCTTATTTAATTCTCTAATGACCCAGGTGGACTACATATTTCAGTCAACATTATGACAGTAAAGAAATGATCCACTGGAGAATATTGCTTGTGAAAATCTGTTATTCTCTACTAGTTTTCTCACCAGTGTTTTAAGGGGATAGAAGGAGAATACCAAAGGTATTCTGCCTACTCACTTATCTAAAGAGATCCATAGAAAGTATGCCCAGCTACCCCCTGCTATTGTCTCAAGAGATCTGTTTTAGCAGGATTTCAATCTATGGATGATCTGGTTGGAGTTTAACAACATACCTATGTGGATGTGATGAGGGAAAAGCATTGAAATGGTACCACTGGGAAGGCAGCAGGGAAACTAATAGGTAAGGTGGTCCTCCATCTCAATTAACTTCTAAGAATAAGTTGCGTGTGGTTCAATTTTGCCAGAGAAAAAAAGCTAAGAGTCTGGGGAGGACCACAGATTCCTAGATTTAGAGAAACAAGGATCCTTGCATATCTTTTAGTCAAACTTCATTTTACACATGAGGAAACTGAAGTCCCATTGGTTAAGTGACTTCTCCCATTTGAGGTTTTCTCGGCAAAGATACTGGAGTAGGTTTGCAATTTTCTCCTCCAACTTATTTTACAGATGGGGAAACTGAGGAAAAGAACATTAAGTGACTTGTCTGGGGTTACATGGCTGGTAAGTATCTGAGGCCAGATTTGAACTTAAAAAAGATAAGTTTTGCACACTCCAGCCCTGGCAATCTACTGTACCACCTAGCTGATCCCTTTTGCAAGGTTACAGGTTTTAAGTACCAGATACAAGATTCAAACTCAGGCCTTCTGGTTCTAAATTCATAGTTTATTCCACTATACCATGTTGTCTATTTAAAAAAAAACATACTGTCCTTTATGACCTGGCTTCAACCTTCAATTGACTAAAGCCAGCTTACCTTCATGGCCTTAGGAGGAATAACTGTAGTATAATTTAAGAAGAATCAGGAAATCTATTTAGCCCCTCAAATATTTCCCCCATATACTCACTGATGATTCAGATCTCTTTAATGTGGACAATGTAATATGTCCCATAATTACAGAGTAAGGTATAAAGTGCAAACATGGCTCCTAGATAGAATAAATTGGCAAAAACCAATACTATAAAGAAAGTGGCTGCTATTGGGTTCTTTTCTATTTTAAAAAAAGTAAAGGGGAGAGAGAAGTGGGAGGCACTAGGGAGGAGAGTCACTACTTTGTCTTGGAATGGCCCCACATACTTTAAACTGTGAAAGAACAATGAAAACTGGATTTTTAAAAAACTATATACTATAGCTTTTGGGGAACACTAGTCGCATCTAAGAAATTAACTTGGAATCAGTGACTTCAGTCTTCTTTTCCTGGTCAACTCAACAGATGAATCTTTTATACTTTAAGTGACAAATACATTTGCAAGTGAAAAATGAAGATTTGACCAATACCACGTTTACATCATATTTCCTCTCCAACCAGTCAAGGTTTCTTGATTTTTATGACTATCTGCGATTTCAGAAGTCTATTCTTCTACACTTCTTGGAATCCATAACTCCCTTCAAGGCCCAGCTCAAATGCCAACACCTACAAAGGGTCTTTCTATTCTCTCAGTTGTTAGTATCATCTCTAACTCCAGAAATGACTTTGCATTTATTTTGCATATTTTGTGTATTTATTTATCTGCGTAATTGTTATAATTCCCCCCCTTCCCCCCACTCTAGTAGAATGTAAATTGCTTAAATCAGGCAACTGCTTCTTTTTTGGTTATTGTATCCCCAGAGGCTGATACACAGTAAATGCTTAATAAATGCTTGTGGAAGAAATTAATACACAAAGTAGTTTATATGTTTCCACTGTTTCCAAGAATTAAAGTATCTTTGGATGAATGGGGATATCCATTTATCATAATATGGAGAGAAATGCATGTATATTGCATAATACCAAATATCACATAGGAGAAATTGATGGAAAGATCTTTTTATCCCTCAAAAGCAAAGCAAACTATTCAGCAAAGAAGAAAAAAGGCAGGGGGAGAGGGATGGGGAGAGAGAGGGGGGGAGAGAGAGAGAGAGAGAAAAGAAGAAGAAGGAGAAGAAGGAGGAGGAGGAGGAGGAGGAGGAGAAGAAGAGGAGGAGGAGGAGGAAGAGGAAGAAGAGGAGTAATGGAGGGAAAGAAAGAAGTAAAGAAAAACTCACAGGCTATGTAGGCTGCCAGAAATAACAGCATTTTCCTTCTTCCTACTTGGCTACTTGTATAAGAGGTCACATCAAAAGCAGTGAATCTGAAATTCAGAACACATGACAAGGTTAAGGAGCATAAAGTTACAAGACACTAGGGCAAAGCAATAGGTTAAGCAACTGGACAGATAAGCAGGAAAATCAATATGATGTACCAGTAAACAAGAGACTATCTCTGAGGTGACCTAGAAACTGAGGAAAGCCTATGGCTCAGTTCAGGATTTTCTTAAAACACTTCCCAGTAGAAGAATCAATCTTCTGCAAACCAGCTCCTACTTCCAACTTCCCTAATTCTGTTAATAGGAATGATTTAATAACTTAATAAACTTAGCAACATGGTATTGAGGGGCCCAGGCCTCAAGGAGCTCACAATGTAATGGGGGAGAGCATATGCAAACTACACAGAAACAGGCAACGAGATAAATTGGAGATGGGGCAGCGAAGTGGCACAGTGGATAGAGCACTGGCCCTGGATTCAAGAGGACCTGAGTTCAAATCCGGCCTCAGACACTTAACACTTACTAGCTGTATGACCTTGGGCAAGTCACTTAACCCTTATTGCCCTAAAAAAAAAAAGATAAATTGGAGATAATCATCAGAAAGAAAGAACTAGAAATTAAGAGGGATTGGAAAAGGCTTCCTTTTGAAGGTGGAATTTTACCTGGGATTTGAAGGAAGCCAAGTCAGGAGGCAGAGTTGAGGAGGGAGACAATTTCCTGGCATGGGAGAGAGCCGGTGAAAATGCCCAGAGTTGAGAAACCATGTGTCTTGCTTCAGGATCACAGAGTGTTTGGAGGTGGGAAGGGGTATAAGGTATTAGAAGACTGGAAAAGTAGGAGAAGAAGGCAGGTTATGAAGAGCTTTGAATACCAAGCAGGAGGTGACAGGGAGAGACACTGGAGTTTACTAAGTAGGTGATGCAAAATGGGCTTTAAAATGAATATGTTTAAATAAATGAATATTTAAAATAATATAAATTTCCCAAATCAACAGAAGAAGAAATAGAATACTTAAATAACCCCATCTTAGAAAAATAAATTGAACAAGCCATCAACGAACTCCCTAAGAAAAGATCCCCAGGGCCAGATGGATTCACAAGTGAATTCTACCAAACATTTAAAGAACAATTAATTCCAATACTATGTAAACTATTTGGAAAAATAAGTGAAGAAGGAGTTCTACTAAGTTCCTTTCATGACATAAATATGATGCTGAAACCTAAACCAGGAAGAGTGAAATCAGAGAAACCAATTTCCCATTAAATATCTATGTAAAAATTTTAAATAAAATACTAGTAAGGAGGTTACAGCAATATACAATAAGCATCATACACTATCACAGGTGGGATTTATACCAGTAATTAAGGGTTGATTCAATATTAGGAAATCTATTAACATAATTGATCGTATCAAGAACAAAAACAAAAATCATGATTATCTCAATAGATGCAGAAAAAGCTTGACAAAATACAATACTCATTCCTGTTAAAAACACTAGAAAGCATAAAAATATAATTTTCCTTAAATTTATAAATAATACATCTGTGTGTGTGTGTGTGTGTGTGTGTGTGCGCGCGCGCGCATCAGCAAGCATTACCTGTAATGGAGATAAGCTAGAAGCTTTCCCAGTACAATCAGGAATGAAGCAAGGATGCTCATTATAACCAATATTACTATATTGTACTAGAAATGTTAGGTATAGCAATAAGAGAAGGAAAAAAAATGGAAGGAATTAGAAAAAGCAATGAGAAAAAAAGAAAAAAAAGCAGTGAGGAAACAAAACTACTATTCTTTGCAGATGATATGATGGTATACTTTGAGAATCCTAGAAAATCAACTAAAACACTAGTTGAAATATTTAACAACTTTAGGAAAGTTGCAGGATATAAAATAAACCCACATAAATCAACATCATTTCTATATATTACCAACAAAGTCCAGTAGCAATAAATAGAAAGAGAAATTCCATTAAAATTAACTGTAGTGAATATAAAATACTTGGGAGTCTACCTGTCAAGACAAACCCATGAACCATATGAACATAGTTACTAAACACTTTTCACACAAATAAAGTTAGATCTAAACAACTGGGAAACTATCAATTGTTCATGGTTAGGCTGAGCCAATATAATAAAAATGGTAATTCTACCAAAATTAATTTACTTATTCAATGCCATACCAATCAAACTACCAAAAAATTATTTTATAGAACTAGAAAAAAATAATAACAAAATTCATCTGGAAAAACAAAAGGTCAAGAATATAAAGGGAATTAATGAAAAAATGTGAAGGACAGTGGTTTTAGCCATATGATATCTTAAACTGTTTTACAAAGCAGTAATCATCAAAACAATCTGGTACTGGTTAAGAAATAAAGTGATGGGTCGGTGGAATAGATTAAGTACATACACACAAGAGACGGTAGTAAATGACCATAGTAATCTAGTATCTGATAAACCCAAAGATCACAGTTTTGGGGACATAAATTCACTATTTGACAAAAATTGCTGGGAAATCTGGTAAAGAGTATGGCAGAAACTAGATATAGACCAACATCTTATATTGTATACTAAGATAAGGCCAGAATGGGCACATGATTTAGAACTGGGACACTAATGCACTATTGGAGTTGTGAAGTGATCTAACCATTCTGGAGAGCAATTTGAACCATAACAAAGGGCAATCAAACTGTGCATACACTTTGATCTGGCTATACCATTAATAGTTCCTTGTACCTAAGAGATTTATAAAGGAGGGGAGGGAAGGAGTTATTTGTATAAAAATATTTATAGCAGCTCTTTTTGTGATGGCAAAGAATTGGAAATTGAGAGGATGCCTAACTGGGGAATGGCTAAAAAAATTGTACATGATTGTAATAGAATACTATTATTCTATAAGAAATGACGAGCAGGTTGATTTCAGAAAAACCTGGAAAGACTTACACAAACAGATGCAAAGCAAAGTGAGCAGAATCAGGATAATATTGTATACAAGTTACAGCAATATTGTATGATGATCAACTGTGAACGATTTAGCTATTCTCAGAAAATGCATGATTCAAAGGACTCATGATGAAAAATTCTATCCACCTCCAGAGAAAGAACTGATGGAGTCTGAATGTAGATCAAAGCATACCATTTTTCATTTTCTCTCTGTGTGTGTTTCTTTTGGTTCATTTTTTCTTTCACAACACAACTGATATGCAAATGTTTTATATGATTACATATATGTAACCTAAATCAAATTGCTTACTGTCTTAGGGAGGAGGGAAGTGAGGGAAGGAAGAAGAAAACAAAACAAAATTTTTAAAAATGAATGTTAAAAATTGTCTTTTTGTCTAATTGGGAAAAATAAAATACTACTTTTAAAAATGGAAGAATATATTAACAGCTGAGTGGAGAGAGACTTGTAGCATGGAGATCTAGCAGCAGGTTATTATTGCTATAGTCCAGGTGTGAGGTGATGAGGGCCTTTGGCAGGGTGGTGGTAATGTCAGAGGAGAGAAGGGGCATATGGGAGAAATGTTGCAAAGGTAAAATTGATAGGCCTTGGTAACAGATTGGAAATGGAAGTTAATTGAGAGGAAGAACCAAGATGACACTTAAATTCTGAGCCTAGGGGTCAGGGAGGATGGTGGAATCCTAAACAATAATGAAGAAGTTTGGAAGAGGGGAGGGTTTTTTTTTTTTTTTAAGAAAAAAGATGAGTTCATTTTAGGACATGTTGAGCTTAATATGTATAAAGGATATCAAGTTTGAGGTGTCCAATAGGCTGGTGGAGATGTAAGAGTAGGAATCTGTAAAGAAGTTAGGGGTGGATAAGTAGATTTAAGAATCATCAGCAGAGAGATAATAATTGAATCTATAGGAGAAGAGAAAAGGGCCCAAGAAAGAGTCTGGTAGGGGATACAAAATTAGGGGACACGACTAGATGAAGACCCATTCTCCTTTGTTCAAATGGACCGTCAAATAGGTAGCATTCAGTCTACCATGTCCTGTCCATTCCTGCTTCCCAGTGTCCCTCACGTTCATTTATTTCTTTACAAGTCCATTGCCATTAGGTCCTTGCTACTTCATAGCTGAACTAGTGTAACAACCTCCCAAAATGTTTTGGAAAATCTCTTCCAATATTATCCTGCTCCTAATCTTCCCTATACACTGCCACCAGATTAAACTTCTTAAAATACCACTTTCATCATATTAATCGCCTGCTCAGAAAACTTCAGTCTATTGCCTGTAACATAAAGTATAAAAATCTTGTCTGGCATCTCCCCACACCTTTTCAATTTAACTAAACTGGTCTATTTATTATTCCACTAAACTAACTTTAATTTTCTGTCCCTTTTGCTTACTTTGTTTCCCACAGACTGGAAGTGTTCCCTTATTTCTTCTGTGCCTATTGAAATCTTATCCATTTCTCTAGACCCAGCTCAAATCCTCCCTCCTCTGTGTAGCTTTGCCTGATGACTCCAAATGGAAATGATCTCTCCTTTACATGGAATTGGAATCATCAAATCTCAGAGTTGGAAGATACCTCAAGGGTCTTTTTGTTTACTCATTCAATCATTCAGCATTCCCTATACTCAGCCCAGTGGCTGGCGTGGCTTAATAAGTCCTTGCTGATTGATTTAAAACAACTAATAGATGAATAGGAATGCTCCTTATCTCAACAAGGGGTCATCTAACCTCTGCTTGAAGACCTTCAGTGCAGAGGATCACTACAGGTAGTACATTCCACTATGGCACAGATGTAATAATGGTGGATTTTTTCTTACATTGCGCCTAACTCTACCTTTCTGAAACTCTAAACCCTTTCTTTTAGGTCTGCCTTCTGGGGCCAAGAAGAACAGGATGAATCCCTTAAATTCCACAACCCAGCTTTCATATCCCCACCAATTATTCCAAGGGTAAACATCCTTGTGTGGCATAGTTTCTGCTGTTATTTTCTTTTGGACACATCTTATGAATGTCTTTCATAATATGTGATCTGACCAGGACAGGGAACAGCTAAGATGATTCCCTCATACTGGACATAATGCTTCTTTCAATGGAGCCTAAGTCAGTCCTAGCTTTGGGAGTTTTCTGCTGACACTGTTGAAACATATATTAATTTTTTATTTATTTAATTTTTTTTAGTGAGGCAATTGGGGTTAAGTGACTTGCCCAGGGTCACACAGCTAGTAAGTGTTAAGTGTCTGAGGCCAGATTTGAACTCAGGTACTCCTGACTCCAGGGCTGGTGCTCTATCCACTGTGCCACCTAGCTGCTCCTACTGCTGAAAAATATAAACAATGTTGTTCACTAAAATTTCCAGGTCTTATTCTCAATCTGTTTTCTAGTCACATCTCCCCAAATCTCCACAAAGTTGCGATGTTAATCTATCCTCATTAAATCCCCCCCCCCTTTTGTGGGGAAATGAGGGTTAAGTGATTTGCCCAAGGTCACATAGCTAGTAAGTGTCAAGTCTCTGAGGCCAAATTTTAATATAGGTCCTCCTGAATCCAGGGTTGGTGCTTTACACACTGTGCCACCTTGCTGCCCTCCCCCGTTAAATTTCATATTAAGGTCAGCTCATCATTCTAGCCTTTTGAGCTCTGTCATCTAGATCAGTAATCCCTCCCAGTTTTGTGTCATTTACAAATTTGATAGCATGTCATCTATGCCTTAATCCACATCCTCAATAAAAAAACAAATAGCACTTGTTCAAGGGTGTGCTTCCTTGGGACACTCCACTAGAGTTGATACTAATTCATTAATGAATAATTACACTTTGGATTCTATCATTCAATCAGTTCCATATTTACATATGCGTACTAGTACCTACCTCAGTCTTTCCATCTTATCCATAAGGACAACAATAAAAGATGTCAAATATTCAGCTGAAATCCAACATCTCATCTTAAACCCAAAGGTAGCATTAGAAACCTAGTCAAGGGGATAGAGAACCGGCCCTGGAGTCAGGAGGACCTGAGTTCAAATATGGCCTCAGACGTTTAACACTTACTAGCTGTGTGACCTTGGGCAAGTCACTTAACCCCAATTGCCTCACCAAAAAAAAAGAAATCTAGTCAAATGCTTTGCTGAAACCCCAGATTTAGCACAGAAGTCTCCCACTCTAGTACTTCAGTCAAAAAAGGAAAGAAGAATCAACTTATTGTGGATGAAGCCATGCTTCTTGTTGTTGAGTCACTTTTTAGTCACGTCTGACTCTTTGTAACCTCATTTGGGGTATATTCTTGGCAAAGATACTGGAGTGGTTTGCCATTTCCTTCTCCAGCACATTTTACAGATGAGGAAACTGAGGCAAAAAAAAGGTTCAGTGACTTGTCCAGGGTCACACAGCTAGTAAGTGTCTGAGGCTGGATTTGAAATCAAGAAGATCAGTCTTCTTGACTTCAGGATCAGTACTCTATCCACTGAGACACCTGTCTGCCCTTAGTAATAACAACCTATTTTTTCTAAAATGCTCACAAACCATTCCTTTAACAGTATGTTCTAAAATTTTTCCAGGACTTGAAGTAGAACTCCCTGAACTAGTCTAAAGATTCTACTCTCTTTCCATTTTTGAAAATACTGACGATATTTGTGCGCTGCCAGTCTTGTAACCTTTCATTTTCCATGATTCTTCAAAGATCACATATAGCAAGCTCAGCAATCACAGCACCCTGGGATGTAACTTGTCTGGCCCTAGTGACTTGAACTCAATTCCCTGTTAAACATTTTTTTTTGACTGTTCTATTCTTCCTGGTCTGAACTTCACTCCTGGAAAAAAAATCAAAGTAAAATAAAAGCTGAGTAGTTCTGATTTCACCTATTGTCATCAACCTATCCATCTCAAGCAGTGGTCCTGTGTCTGACCTCCCTCTTCTCCCTAAAATACCTAATAAAGAAAAAGCTCATTTAATTATCCTTAACATTCATCTCTGGACTCAGCTCATTCTCAATTTTAGTGTTCCTGACAATTCTTATGGGACATACCCTCTTTTGTATTCATATTCCATTACCTACCCTTGTGTCCATTTCAATACACATCCTTTTGAATCTAACTTGGTCAATAAGTCTCTCTTTAGACAGCTTGCCAACCTTTTTTTTTTCTCCTTTGAACTCAATTGTGTTTATGTCTTTGAAATTTCATTCAGGAGAGCTCCCCATCCCCTCCTAAGGATGACACTCCTTGTAAAATTTTAGGATGCTGGATGTTACCTATTTTTTCTCTGAAATTTTTGAAATATGCTCCCTTAAAATGTATATGAAATTTTACTTTCCCCATCTATCAGAAATCCCCTAAGGTTACCATTGTTCTTACTTGTCATTTAACTTCTCTTAGTCTTAGTTTCCTCATTTGTAAAAGGTGGATAATAATAATAACACTTACTGCACACAGGATTTTTGGAGGAACAAATGAGATAACTTGTAGAAATGCTTTTCAAATCTTAAAGTGCCATATAAAGGCTAGGTTTTATTTTTTAATTACTTTAGCAACTAGTTCTTCATTGCTGATTAGAATTAATTCTCCAATAGTAGTTCCCTGTGTTGCTTATTTTGGAGGTCACTATAATCTACCTGGATGGCAAGCAAAACCTATGTCAAGTAATACCAAAGTGAGAAAGGTAAGTCCCTCTTACATTTAAGAAATTCACTGCAAGTTGCTGCACTTGCCTTTCTGATGGACAGAACACCATAAACATACCTATGTGTTCTTGGCTGCACTTTTATTGAATAATACCCCTAAAAAACATATTCCATAATCAGTTGCTCCTAGAAAGGGTTATATGGGTGTCTTGGGCCTCCGAATGAATGCTGAGTTGGGTTTCCTAGGGCATATGTCTTCAAGGCCTATTCAATCACCTGCTGATACAAAGTACAAAGCCATCAGTAAATGGGGGCAGGGCAACCTAATTTTTTCATCTCTATCCTTTATCCTTCCTTCTTAAGTGCTCTGATTCCCACTTCTTCATTTCCATTTTGGGCTTTTCAGAATTTTAATTGCTGTGAAGGTGTGATAGTATCTTTGCTTTCCACTTTCTGCCCAAATATATAAATGTGTCTCTGCTATACCGTCTAGTTTCTCATTTTATATATACATATAATACATTACAGTAAGATATATATTATATTATAAAATATAATATGTATATTATATATGTATACACACACTAGATGGCAGAGAGGGATAGAGTGCTGAATTTGGAATCAGGAAGACCTGAGCTCACATCCCATTTTAGCCACTTTAACTGTAGTACCCTGGGCAAGTCACTTAACCACTCAGCCTCAGTTTTTTCATCTGTAAAATGGGGATAATAGCACATACCTCATAAACAACTTTGCAAATTTTAAAATGCTACATAAATGTCAGCTATTGCATAGTGTAACTGTGCAGGGAATAAACATAAACATACACAAATTGTTAAATAAAGGTTGTTTGGGAGGGAGTGCATTTTAGTCGTGTAGGACTGCAAGTACAAAGGAATGAAGATGGGAGTTGGAGTACAATGTGTGAGAAACAAAAAGCTGCTTTGGCTGGATTGTAAAGTGTGCATAAAGAGTAAATGTCAAAAGAGGGTAGAAATGTAGGTTGGGGTCAGGTTGCGTTAGCTTTTGAAAGATCAAGAGGAGTTTACATTTTATCCTAGAGGCCATGGGAAGGCACTAGGGTTGAATGAGTAGGGAAATTATATGGTCAGATGTGCTTATGGAAACAATTTGGCAGCAACATGAAGGACAGACTGTTGTGATGAAATAATGGGATTTCGCAGATACTCAAAGACCCACCTGGAGATTAATCAAGACTGATTGAATCAAGTGAGAGTGATTGACTGCTGATTAAGCCTACTTCAAGTTAATTGGATTGTAATCACACCTGGCTATCCCTTAAGAAGGTATTGTTCTCAGAAACTAGACTGTGAACTCAACTTGAGAGCACCTTCAAAGCCAATGGATTTGGATGACGCCAACCAATCACCTTGAAGCAGTGTGTAAGGACCGCCTCTATTCCAGATCTATAAAAAAGCTTCCATAAACAGCTTGCTGAGGAATGCTGATTAAAACAGGCTGGGGAAGGAGTTCCTGATTAAAACAGGCTTGTGGAGGAGGACTTCAGGAAGAACCCAACCAAGCTGGAACTCTAGGCTAGGTAGGACTTCTTTTTCATAACCTTCTGAACTCTTTGTAAATATCTGTATGCTCTAATAAATGTTTAATGCCCAAAGACTGGTACTGAAGCCTTTTAATTTTTGGCGACCACAATTAAGATTTTAAAGATCACACTGTAGTGGTGGAAAATTTGAGGCAGGGCGACACAATTAGGAGGTTGTGGTAACTGTTTGGGTAAGAGGTGATGAAGGCTTGAACTGAGGAGTAAATATGTGGAAAGGGAAAGGGAAGGCTCCAGAATAACGCTAAGGTAATGAATCTGGGAGATGGTAGTGAAGAGGTGCCTTGGACAGAAATAGGGAAGTTTACAGGAGGGTTTGGGAGTTCAGTTTTGAACATGATAAATTTAAGATGTCACTGGCAAGGGCATCCAGTTTGAAATGTTCAATATATCAACTGGTAATGCAGGTCTGAAGCTGTCTGGGGCCAGATATACATAATATACTCATTATATATAATAACCCATTTTATATAATATAATCACATATATAATGAATGTATATGCATATCTGTATGTGTATGTATGTCTATGCATGCATGCATGCATGTACATTTGTGAATCTAGCTCCAGTCAGCTTCAATACTACATTACTAATTGCTTATTGGACATTTGTTTGTATAATATGTATTTGTTTATTATATATTTATATCATGTATATAAATAAAAACAAGCAATTGGCTATATATGTGTGTTTTTACACACATATGAATACATAGACACCTATGCATATATATGTGTGTATATGTGTACACATGTATTATACAAGATAGGGAATTTCATAAATGCCAGGAATATTGCCAAGCAAATCAAAGCTTTACAAATATATTTTTACCTAATTATATAATACATTTTTATAAGGGAAGAAAGGGACTAGGATAGGGATATTCTAGAAAATGGTGTGTGTGTGTGTGTGTGTGTGTGTGTGTGTGTGATTCCTTTGTGGCTTCATCAGATCGCATTCTTCTTAAATAGAAAGGAAGAATGGAGTATACATGCATTCAAGTGTTTATAGCAAGTCTAAGAGGAGTTTCTTGAATACGGTGCTATACTTATGGCGAACCTTTCATGACTTGGAGTCATCCAAACAATCCTTTTGGGACTTAATCAGTCAATTTAATGCACTTATTGTCTTAAAAGGAATTAAAATATCATTGAGCTAAGTCAGGAATTTCATATCGGCTATGCATTTGTTTGTTTGTTTTTGTGGGGCAATGGGGGTTAAGTGACTTGCCCAGGGTCACACAGCTAGTAAGTGTCAAGTGTCTGAGGCTGGATTTGAACTCAGGTCCTCCTGACTCCAGGGTCGGTGCTCTATCCACTGCACCACCTAGCTGCCCCCTCGGCTATGCATTTGAAAGAGAGGTTTAGTAGATAGATGTGTAAGTGGTTCATCCCATACATCCCAATAACTACTATATATTTCTTAGGTTTGGTATTAGTCAGCAGGTTCTCATTCCCTCTAGGATACACAGCCCAGGAAGACAGAAAACCTTTCTACTATTCATGGCTGGTCAACAAAAGGCTCTTTTTACCTTCTAGTAGAGTAAGTAACATGCACTCTGTACATATGTAGCTGTTACTTGTCACTGATAAAAACACAAACACAATGTGTACTCTGTGGATCACTGCCAAATGCTCCTCATTTTATATTTGCTAGAAGTGCTCTTGTGTCAGTGTTTGCAATAGCGGTAATGCCCATGGTTAACTTTTGTGGAAAAGCTATGTCTTTGCTACACTGCTGCCTCAGTTGCTGGAGTCTTTTTTTTTTCTTTTTCTTTTTCTTTTTAGTGAGGCAGTTGGGGTTAAGTGACTTGTCCAGGGTCACACAGCTAGTAAGTGTTAAGTGTCTGAGGCCAGACTTGAACTCAGGTACTCCTGACTCCAGGGCCGGTGCTCTATCCACTGCGCCACCTAGCCGCCCTGGAGTCTTTTATGTAAAAAGTTTAATTGACATATGGCAGTTTTCTTGCCTCTCCTCCCAAGATCAGGCTACACTGCTTGTTGGCCCCTGATAGGCAATTATCTGCTTCCTTGCTGACCAACTCCATGAATTAGCACTGGCAAACAGAAGCTGCCCATGGCTGTTATTTGTGAAGGGGTCACAGCCCAATCCTTTTACTATCTAGATAGATTATTCCCCCACACTTAAAGCAAGTGCCTTAGTATCCTATTTTGCTGAGAAGATTGAAGCCATTGATTATGAGTCCCCTAAACTCCCTGGCATCATTTACCACCTTCCCTCTTCCCTCTTGTCATAGAGAGCTATTTCTCCTCAACAGGGATAATCCCTCTACTTGTACCCATGACTCTGTTGCCTTCTGATGTGTTCAGTTCTTGCTCCACCAGTTACTCCCTCTCCCTCATGTGTCTTAAATCCTCTTCTCTATCTCTTTCTAATCATCCTGTCTATTCACTCAAGTCTCCTGAGTTTGTTTGTTTTTTACGCTTTCTTTTCAACCTTCTAACTAGTCCAGACAAGTTTCCATCACTTTTCTATCCCTTCAGTACTAAACTTCTTAGGGCAGTTAGGTGGTGCAGTGGATAGAGCACTGGGCTTGGAAGACCCATTTTCATGAGTTCAAATGCAGCCTCAGACACTTACTGGTGGTGTGACCCTGGGAAAGTCATTTAACCCTGTTTACCTCAGTTTCCTCATCTGCAAAGTGAGCTGGAGAGGGAAATGGAAAACCACTCCAGCATCCTGTCTGAACAACAACTAAACTTCTGGAAAAAAATTTCCTATACTTGGCTGCCAGATCCCTCCTTAATACTTTGCAATCAAGCTTTTGTCCCTGCCAGTGACCTCAGGGACTTGCTAATTGATCAATCCTCATGCTTATTTTAGTCCTTAGCCTCTCTGACCTCTTGCTGACCAACTCTTTAGCTAGGGTGTTGCTGTGGAGAGAGTCAGGAGTCAGAGCACCTGAGTTTAAATCATGGTCCTGCCATTTATTACTATCTGTATGACCATGGGCAAATGACTTCCCTTGTCTGGGTTTCAGTTCCTCATTTACAAAATGAGGAAATTTACCTAGATCATTTTTAAAGTTCCTTTAAGCTCCCCCTTCCTGTTCCCCTTCATCCCACCCCCTTCATCCCAGGCTGGCAAGATCTCAGCCAGGCAGGGAATATGGTGACTGGTATTAGGAACATCTTCCTTCTCTTCAGCCTTCCCTTCAATCCTTGCACAGATCTGGGTCTCTTAGACCCCACCCAAGTCATGTGACTGCTCACATAGCTTGGATAAAATGAAGATATCAACTATATTCTTTCCAGTGAGATGAAGTACCCTCAGGTTTTAGCATGTGCTCTACCTTTATGCATTGCAAGTCCTTGGGCACTCTCATCTGACCCAGGGATACTAAACACTCCTGGGCTTTTCTTTCCACCTTGTAGCTAAGCTTTCTTTTATATTTTGTTTACCCCATTAAAGTGAGTTCCTTGGGATCAGGGACTTTTTATATTTGTATTTGTATTCCCCAAGATTTAGCACCATGCTTAGCAGGTAGTAAGCTCTTAATAAATGCCTTTTAATTCATTTGTTGATTCCTGCTATATGTTGGTTGCTCTCTTGGTTTCAAAGACAAAACAGTTCAGTTCAACAAATGTTTATTGAACATATACTTTGTACAAGATACTGTATTGGGTGCTGTGAATACAAAGACAGAAAGTGAAAAAGTTCCTGCCTTCAAGGAGCTTACATGCCACTGAAGGGGATACAGTATTCAGAGGGTGTTCAAGTATTCAGAAAAGTAAATAAAAAGTAATCTGGAGAGAGAACTAACAACTAGGGGATCAGGAAAGAGTACATAAAGGAATGACTATGAAGTGGAAGTGAAAAATAGGTGTAAGGAATTAGATCAGATAGATCGAGTGCCTGAAGAACCATGGACAGAGGTTTACAATATTGTGCAGGAAGTGGGAGCAAAAAAAAAATCTTAAAGTAAAAAGAAGAGCAAGAAAGCAAAATGGCTGTCTGGTGAGGTTTTAGAAATAGCTGAAGGAAGAAGGGAAGAAAAAAGGAACAGAGAAAGAGAAAGGGGAGATAAGGTTTTCTTAAATGAGAATGCAAAGAAATAGAGGAAAACAACAATGGAAAAGATAAGAGATCTCTTCCAGGGAAAGTTCCTTGCAAAAATGGCCATGATAAAAGACAAAAATGGTAGTAGGGACTTAACAGAAGCAAAGGAGATTAAGAAAGAACTGGCAAGAATACACAAAAGAGGGGGCAGCTAGGTGGCACAGTGGATAAAGCACCAGCTCTAGATTTAGGAGGACCTGAGTTCAAATCTGACCTCAGACACAACACTTACTAGCTGTGTGACCCTGGGCAAGTCACTTAACCCTCATTGCCCTGCAAAAACAAAACAAAAGAATACACAAAAGAATTCTAAAAGAAAGATCTTAGCATCACCTATAACCAAGATGGTGTAGTTACTGACCTAGAGCCAGACATCCTGGAGAATGAGCCTTAAGAAGCATTGCTAAAAATAAGGTTAGTGGAGGTGATGGAATTCCAGCAGAGGTTATTAAAAATCCTAAAAGATGATTCTATTAAAATGCTGCACTCAATATGCCCGCAAAGTTGGAAAATTCAATGGTGGCCATTGGATTTGAAAAGATAAGTTTACATATCATTTCTAAAGAAGGGCAATGCCAAGTAATGTTCAAATTACTAAACAATTGTGCTCATTTCACATGCTAGCAAGGTTATGCTTAAGATTCTACAAACTAGGTTTTAGCAATATGTAAACTAAAAATTACCGGAAGAGCAAGATGGGTTTCGAAGAGCCAGAGGAACTAGAAACCAAATTAACCAACATTCATTGAATTGTGGAGAAAGCAAGGAAGTCCCAGAAAAACATCCACTTCTGCTTCATTGACTATCACAACAAAATATGACAAGTCCTCAAAGAGATGGGAGAACCAGATCATCTTACCTGTCTCCTGAGGAACTTGTATGCAGGTCAAGAAACAACAGTTAGACTAAATATGGAACAAGTGATTGGTTTAAGATTGGAAAAGGAGGGGCAGCTAGGTGGCACAGTGGATAAAGCAGTGGCCCTGGATTCAGGGGGACCTGAGTTCAAATCCAGCCCCAGACACTTGACACTTATAGCTGTGTGACCTTGGGCAAGTCACTTAACCCTCGTTGCCCTGCAAAAAACAAAACAAAACAAAAAAGATTGGAAAAGGAGTACAACAAGGCTGTGCATTATCACTTTATTTAACTTACATGCAGAGCACATCCTGCAAAATGTCAGGCTGGATGAATCAAAAGCCAGAATTAAGTTTGCCATGAGAAATGGTGCCAATCTCAGATATGCAGACAATATCACTCTGATCCCAGAAAGTGAAGAAGAATTAAGAAGCCTCTTGATGAGGGTGAAAGGAAAAGTGTAAAAGCTGGTTTGAAACTTAACATCAAAAAAACTTAAGATTTTGGCAACTGGTCCCATCACTTCCTGGCAAATAGAGGGAGAAGAAATGGAAGCAGTGTCAGATTGTATATTCTTGGGCTCCACGATCACTGCAGATGGCTATTATAGGCATGAAATTAAAAAACACTTGCTCCTTAGAAGGAAAGCTATAGCAAAGCTGGACAGCATACTAAAAAGCTGAGATATCACATTGCTGACAAAGGTCCATATAGTCAAAGCTAGGGTTTTTCCAGTAGCAATGTATGACTGTGAGAGTTGGACTATAAGGAAAACTGAGCACTGCAGAATTTATGCTTTTTGAATTGTGGTGCTGGAGAAGACTTTTTGAGAATCCCTTAGATAGCATAGCAATCAATACTTAAAGAAATTAATTTTAAATTCTTCACTAGAAGGTCAAATACTAAAGCTGAAGCTCACATACTTTGGCCACAGGAGAAGATGGGACTCATTGGAAAAGACCCTGATGTTGGGAAAGATTGAAGGCAAAAGGAAACAGGGATGACAGAGGATGAGATGGACAGATAATATCATGGCAACTTGGAAAGACTTTGAGAGGTAGTGGAGTAGAAGGACCTGGTGTGCTACTGTTCATGGGATCATGAAGAGATAGACATGACTAAATGACTGAACAACAACAACATCTGAGTTTAGTGTTCGTGAAGGGCTACCTTTTTAACTGATTCTTTTCTTCATTTGCCCTCCAAGACAATATTGTACAAACAGGACTTCTTGCTTAAACTCTCCTTCCCTTTAATATAGTTTATTACCTGGGGCAGCTAGGTGGCGCAGTGGAAAAATCACCGGCCCTGGAGTCAGGAAGACCTGAGTTCAAATTTGACCTCAGACACTTGTCACTTACTAGCTGTGACCCTGGGCAAGTTACTTAACCCCAATTGCCTCAGCAAAAAGAAAGAAAGAGAGAGAGAGAGAGAGAGAGAGAGAGAGAGACAGAGAGAGAGAGAGAGAAAGAAAGAAAAAGAAAGAATATAGTTTTTTACCATGTGTGAGTGTGGGTGACAGAGCCCTCTAAAAATCTGATGGAGCCAGTGGACGCCCTTTTAAAAACGTTATTATATACATAAAATAAAATACACAGGATTACAAAAGAAACTAATTTATTGAAAGATGCAATTTTTCCCCATCAAAATTCACATACACCCTAAAATCTGTGAATAAAACCTTAAGAAGTCACTGGACCCCAAATTTAAGTTTAGAGCTCTTTCATTAATGTATTCTTCACACTAACCTTTATGCAGTGATCCAGTCATATGATTCTGCTCAAGAATCTTCAATAGCTCCCTAATACTTACTGGATAAAGTTTAAGATTTTGCCTGACATTTCAAGACCTTCCAACATCTGGGACAACCATACATTTCCAGGATTTAAATTTTTCTTTCCTTCATCTACTCTATGCTTCACTTAAACTGGTGGCATAGTGGACAGAAGGCTGGCCATAGATAGAGTCAGGAAAACTGAGTTCAAATCCAGGCTCAGACACTAGTTGTATGACTCCTGGAAAAATAGCCTCTGTTTTACTCTGCCTCAGTTTCTTCATCTGTAGATTGGAGATAATAAAGAGCACCTACCTTCTAGGTTTATTGTGAGGATCAAATGAGATATCTGTAAAGTGTTTTGTAAACCTTAAAACACTATATAAATGCTAGCTATTGTGATTATTACCCTCTGTCTGCTGAACGCATCCTGATCTTTCCCACATCTAAGTCAGGCCTATCTTAACTTCCCATAACATTTTTTTACATGCCTCTAGGGGGTGTATTGAATATTTTATATTAAACTTATTTGTGTCTGTGTTATATCCCCCTACTGGACTGTAAGCTCCAGAAGGGTAGGTATAATGTGCTCTATCTAAACTATGTACTTCACACATAACACTCTAGCATAACACTCTGATGCAGAGCAGGCATCTAATTAATATGTGTTGAAAGTTGAATGAATGCCTATTATTTTTACAATTTTACTGTCAAAGCAGAAGAGTTACAATATTTTCTTCCCTACAGAAAAGTCAGAGATTTGAGTGGTAATAAAATATATTTTTAAATCAATAAATTTTTAAATCAATAAATCAACAAAGAGTCCTTGCCTTTAAGGTGTGTATCATTTATCAGAAGAGATGGCATGTACATATATAAGTATATATAAAATATAGGCGCGTAGTCTGATTGGGGCGGGGGGGGGGGGGGGGGGGAGATCCATGTTGGCTATCCAGTCTCTGCATTCTTCTATTCCCAAGTGTAAGATGATGTCCTCCCCTGCCCCAAAGGCAAATAAATGTAATAAAAAATAAAAACATAAATACAAAATATTTTTTGGAGGGAGAGCACTGGCAACAAGAAAATATCAGACAAGGCCTCATGTAGAATGTGGTGTGAGTTTTGGAAGAAAACTAGGTATTCTAAGAGTTTTTGACACACTGTAGTCAGTGGATCTGGGTTCAAATCACATCCATGCTAACCATGTGAACTTGGGCAAGTCACCACTTCTCTGAGCTTCAGTTTCCTCACCTGTAAAAATTGGGATTGGACTCCCTGGTCTCCCAGGTTCCTTCTGACTGAAGCCTATGATCTTCTGAGGGAGCTTCAGGTCCAAAGGGTTTAAAGCTTATTTGAAGACACCACTACAGAGTGGGGACAGCAGTGAACTTAGATGTGCAATGCTTGAAAGAAGGAATTTATACCTCTATCGCATTTACCTTTTTCTTTCCACTCCCAGGTGAATTTGTTGATAGATCAACAACACCAACAACTGGAGAGAGATACTGGCAATGTGAACTGAGGGCCACTCTCTTTCTAGAAATTCTATTTCCTTCATAGTTATTATGTACTTATGTTTCACTCTGAAATATGGTTATTTCTTTACTTGATATACCTACCCCACTGGACTGGCAAGTTTTTGAAGACAAGAGACTGTGTTTTATTTAGCTTGGTGTCTCCATCCACCCCGACTTTATCATGGTGCTTTTTTCTTTAATTAATTCTGTTGTTGAATTCATCTGGCTCCTAACCCTGATTGAGTACCCCAGAGACAACACAAAACACCAGAAGAATATAAAATCAATGTGTTGATTGTTTTAAGAAAAAAAAAATCTTAGTGCATTTCCATCACATTATCATTAATTGCCTGCAGTGGTACAAATTTTGGGAAGTAGTATGGATTTTGGTATCAGATTTCCCCCACAGAAGGTAAGAAAGGTCTGTCGGTTTAGTATATGGTAAAGGAGTTAATTAATTCTTTGCATTTATGTCTGCTTCTCATTGTTTTTGTGGTTCTACTTTTCTCAAAAGCATTTACATTAATTTTTCCAAATCTCAGTCATTTACATCATAAGATACTTTAACTTACCCTTCAGCAAGCATCACTGTGCTTTTATTTCTATATCAATAGCAGACGACCAAAGTCAGTAGTGCTGAAACGCGCAATAGTCTAAGCCATTTTGGATTAATTCCTAGAATGCACACTGGAATGCTGAGCAATGCAGTTTAATTTATTAGCTTGCAGGTTTGCTGTAAGATTTGAAAACTGGAGTATAAAACATTAGCACAAGTATGGTAAGGACAAAAGCAACTCTTAAATTTTCACTTTCACCAGAGGACATTGCAGAGCACCTTAATTATCAAGAAAATTTTCTAGGTTAGATTTGTTGTTGTTCAGTTGTTTCTGATTCTTTGTGACCCCGTTTGGAGTTCTCTTTGCAAAGATACTGAAGTGATTTGCCATTTCCCTATCCAGATCATATTATACATGAGAAAATTGAGGCAACAGGATTAAGTGACTTGCCCAGGGTCACACAGCTCGGAAGCATCTGAGGCTGGATTTGAACTCAGGAAGATGAGTCTTTCTGACTCCAGAGTTGGCATTCTATCCACTTCACCACCTAGCTACCTGTAAACACACATATCTCTTTAGTATTTTAACTTAGGTGAACTGAGTAACAAGCACACCTGACCCTAAGCCCCCAATTTTTATTTAAGCATCTTCCATAATTTTTCAGGTAAAAACCATCATTTCAATTCAATTCAGTTCAGCTGAACATTTATTAGTTACTTACTAAAGAAAGACATTTAAGTAAACATATTATCTAGACATAAAGATACAGTGTTCTCAGGAGAACTTAAAGAACATATTATTTCTGGGCTTAAGCAAGGTTTAATTTAGAGTCTGGAGTACCGAGTTCTCTAGTGGCTAATCTTAAGACATTATGACCCTCAAAAAAAGTTTAGATATCTAAATGAAGTGAATGTAAAACTGCAATTCTTTATTTTCTTCATAGTTATGAAATATCAGTGGGTAATAAGCATGGTTCATCCTTTACTTTGGTACATTCACTAGATTGTCTGTGTGACCTTGAATACTCGATTTAACCTCTTGACCTATTTTTTCAATCTGAAGAATAAGGTAATATCTGCTTCTATCTTCCTTCCATCTAATCTGCAGAATGAGGTAATATCTGGTTCTTTCTTCCTTATGAATGAAAATAGTGTAATAAAAAGTTTCTTCTGAAAGGTTCAAAGAGGGTATCACACTCACCCCAGCAGTAAATTGAAATATATTGGAAACCAGATTTGACAACCACTTTTAGCCTTATTGGTGGAATTTTAGGCCTGCATAAAAGCAGTTCCATAGTGTTATCCAAAGTGGGATATAGTCAGTAAAGAATAGTTTACATTTATGAAGAGTCTACTCTGTGCTAGGCATTGTGCTAAGTGCTAAAGATACAAATAAGAAAAAGAAAGATAGCCCCTGACCTCAAGGACTTTACAATTTAATTGCTAACTATAGAAGTCAATCCCAAAATACCAGGGCAATGGGACAGGGGATCTGATTATCTATTACCCAGGTAATGTCAGATCAGAATCTGAGGTTCAGGCTCAATTATAAAGAATATGACATCCTGGGTAAAAGTTCAAAGTTTTAATTATAGAATTTCCTCACAAAGATCTAAAACATCCAAGCTTAGGCTTAATGCCAAAAAATATAAAACATAAAAATTAAAATTAAAAAAACAGATCACAGAGAATAGGAAAAGAACAAAACCAGTAATGTGAAGAGTACAGGTCTAGGAAATGGAAACTAGAAATCAGAGTTTAGAAGTTAAAAGAACCCACATTCCACATGTTTTTGAGTCCTCCACAAACTTGGGTTAGGAGACACTACCTGCCACATGACAGAAGCTAGGAAAAAGATGGAGTACACTTAATACTTGTTGATAATTCTTTAAAAAATGCTACATGAGGGTAATATCATCTTAAAACGTATTAAACTAGCTTCTGTTTAGTTTCTATCCATTGAAGACTTAGTAAATTCTAGTTCTGGTGGTATATTCATGAAGAGAATCTCAAGCAGCCAAGTTATTACCATAGTTCACAAATGTGGCCAGTAGGCACTAACTGTACAAATACCCACCATAGTTAATGAGAGCAAAGTTATATTCCAAAAGGTCATAGTTTTCATAACTTCTTTGTGATTAAATCCCAGGTAATCTAGTCTTTTCTAAAGTAGTTAATGCAGTAGGAAGTGACACTTGATCTATACCCAATTGTGAAATGTGACTCATATCAATGCCAAAGTGAAGTAGAAAAGGTACAGTCTTCAGCATATATGTCATAAAAATAGTATTTTCATTCCAAATAAGGTCCACTATATTTGGGGAACTTTTTTTGGAACTTGGGGTCACCCCTTTAAAATGTGATTTTCACACATTGTCATAACAAGCATTAAGACCTCCCTAGGAGGAATCCTTGCAGACAATAACCTTTAATAAACCATCTTGCAGTATAGTAAGTGAATCACTTATAAATAGTCTGTTCTTCTCCTCAAGTTGGCATCCCTTGAAACTTTCATTACTGTACTCACTCTTCTGAATACTCCATTTCAAGCTCTGTCAAACTCAAAGAAAGAAATAACTGGATCATGAAGATTCACTCTGGTTGACTCAAGTCATCTTAACAGCTGATTAGGACTTAGGAAAAAGTCAATATGATCAATTATGTGATGATAATAATACATTAATTCAGAAGAAAAAAAATCTTATCAGCACCATAATAATCATTTCAATGGTAGTATAAAAATGGCAGTATAGTCTCATGTCCCAAAAGCAAAGATTTCTAGAAAACGTGAAAAACACCAAGAATCACAATCCAATATGTATTACATGATGTTAGAAGACATAAGGAAAGTAGCAAAGTCCATGTCTTGTTTTAAATATAAGCAAGATAACCTGCACAGCACTTTGCATAATACAGCTCCTGCCTGGTGGTGAATAACCAGTTATTATTCTGTATCAGACCACAAGTGCAGGTTCTAGATGGCCACAAAACAAAATGCAGATTTCACCTGTAAGGAAAAAGTTGGTCCTAAACAACCCAATATATTCTAATCTAATCCAAAAAGCATTTATTAAATGCCTAATAAGTTTAAGGAAATACCTTGAACTATTTTCTCCAACACACTGGTAATAATTTAATAGAGTAGTTGTCACCTCAGAAGGCACAGAGTCTTCTCTGAATGGGTGGGGGAAAAAGAAGTTTTATGAGGGATAGAGGAGAATGATAACAACTAGCTATGGAGCTAGGAGACAACATGGGGTGATAAGAAAAGAGAGAACAGACCAGGATGGATTTCCCCAATGGAGACCCTAAATAAATCTGAAACGGAGAAATTTAGGGGAGGCAGACTATGAAAGAATGAGGACAAATTTCACTGACTTCACAATTTTGTTTTAGGTTGCCCTTGTTGGGGAGATGCCACAGAGCAGATTCTTGTTCAGGTACAGGCTGGACTAGACAGACTTTTGAGTAGCATAGACCTGGGTCCAAATTTCAGCTCTGTTACTTATTATTGACATGACCTTGGGAAAGTTACCCAATTTAGACTTTAGCATCTTCATCTAAAAAATGAGCCACTTCTTCCCTCCAAGCAATAAATCTTATGACCCTATGGCCTATGTGCTCAATAAATTTGTTGATTAACATTTGATGGAATTAAGGTTTAAAAAAATCAGTCACTTAAAAATAATCTGAATAGTTTTTAAGGGTTTTTTTATTGATATCTTTTTTAACACTGCCTAAATTTCCCCTGAATCCCTTTGCCATTCTGCTTTCCCTTTAAGGGTTTATTTTATAAGAACTTTCAGAAAATACATATTTAACCAATTTTCAATTCCATAAAATTGTAAGCTTTGACAAAACATGATGTTACACTTTCTCATAATAAATACTAGGGAAAATTTCCATCCCTTACGCTTTTGTGAGGATAATTTTAAAATTACATAAATTTGGATCTCTCCTTTTCCTCAGGCAAAGAAAATGTCAATTCCAGAAGTTGTGGATGTCAAAAAAAAATAAAAATAATACAGTACATTTCTTTTAACAAAACCTCGAAACTATCAAAATGGTAAGTTTATCCTACCAGATGGTCTCTCTTCCCTTGGATTCCCTGACACCATCTTGTACTGGTTCTCTTCCTACTTGTCTGACCTATAGATTTGTTGGATATCCATATCCTGCCACCATGGAATGCCTTGGACACCCCAAGGGTATGCCCCAGGATTCAATCCTGAAAACTCTTTTCTTCCTCTTTACTTTCTTTATTAGTGAATATCTCTGCTCCAAGGGATTTAAGGGTCATCAGTAAACAGATTATGCCAAATGTATACAACCAGTCCCAATCTAATCTTAAAGGCATATTAAAACTCAACATGTAGAACAAACAAACAAACAGCAACAACAAAACCACCAACAAATGGAACTCAGTTTTTCTCTCCTAAACCCACTCCTTTTCCTAACTCACCTATCTCTGTTTGGGTCACTATCATCCTTACTGTCATTCTGGTTCATAGCATTAGAGCCATCTTTAATTTTTCCCTCACCTGCATAATTCACATCCAATTAAATGTTCAGTATTATTTATATTATGTCCACACATCGCATGTGGACCTATTCTCTTCATTCACACAACCAACCCTCTAGTTTATACCTTCAACCTTTGTCTGGACTATTAAAATAGCTTCCTGCCTGGTAACCCTGCCTCAAGACACTCCTTAATCTAATCTATCATTCATGGAGCCACCAAAGGGCAAAAGGATGGAGATGGGAGATGTAAAGTTGTGTACAAGGTAAACCAAGAATGCTAGTTGGGCTGGAATGTAGAATACATAAAGCATTTGAGTAATAATACTGGTCTAGAAAGACAGAGGTTGGAGACAGATTATGAATGGTTTTAAATGTTAAACAAAAAGGTATAGTGAGCCATTGAAACTTGTTGAGAAGAGGAATAAAAGCATCACCTGTGTTTAGGAATATTAATTTGACAGCTGTGTGAAGATTGGATTAGAGAGCGGAGAGACTGGATTGAAGGAATCCAATTAGGAAATTACCACAATAATCTAAGTGAAAAGTGCTGTAGGTTTTGACTAGGATGGTTTTAGTATGAATAGGAAGAAAAGAATGGGCATGAACCATGTTGTGCAGGTAGAATTCAAAAGATCTGGCATATGACTGTATATTGGGAGTGAGTGATAGTGAAGAATCAAGGAGACCTCAAACCTTGGTGACTGGCTTAGTAGTAAGTGACTGAAGGGTAGTAGTGCCCTCCACAAAATGAGGAAGTTCATTCAGAACAGAGGCAGGCTTAAGGGGAAAGACAATGGGAAGTTCCTTTTGGACAAGGTGAGTTTGAGATACCTATCAGACATTTAGGTGGTGATATGATGCAGTAGTGGTGCTCAGGAGAGAAATGAAAGCTAGATATATGTAGATATAGAAGTCATCTGCATAGAAATCATAATTGAATCCATAACAGGAAGAGGAGAAGAGAGGGGAGGAAAAGCAGAGAGAGGGAGAGTAGAGAAAAAGAGAGGGGAGAAAAAGGAGAGGGAGGAAAAAAAAGCATCTAGGACAGAGCCCTAGAGTACATTCAGGCTTAGGGGACAGAACCAGGATGGAAAATCAGCAAATGAGAGTGAACATAAACAATCAACAACCAGGGGGAAAATAAGAAAAAAAGTGTCATGAAAATTCAGGAGGAGAAAGTATAAAGGAAGAAGGGATGGGCCAATAATGAATGTCCAACACTATGGAGAAGTCAAGAAGAATGAGGACTGAGAAAAGGCTATTTATTTAGATTATTAGAATCATTGGTAACCTTGGAGAGAGTAATGTCATTTAAATGACAGAACTGAGAAATTAGTAGGAAGTGAGGAAGTGGAGGCTATTACTATAGACAGTTTTTGCTTGGATTTCATCTGTGAAAGGGAGAATACACTAAGGGAAATTTATTTGTTATGGTTCATATGAGTTCAACATATTTGCAGATGGGCCCACCCATCTGCAAATTAGCAGATGGGATCTTCTCAACTATGGGAAAAAAGAAAGCTTGATTTAGAGTTTAAAAAACAACAAAGTTAATTACTTAAAAAAATACCAACTTCAAAACCATTTGCATATTATAACATCCAATTTTTGAGCTTGAAGTTTTATTTTCTATATTCATCTTAATACTTTTAAAATCATTACAAAAATAAAATTTAATAAGTTGAATTCAAACCTATTTTGTTACAAATTCTCCAGTGATTTAAAGCAAAGGTGGAACAAAAGTGCTCCACATCAATCTTTTGTATGGCTAGAAAATGGGATCAATCTACCACACAATCAGGTGTCCATGAACCATACTAATGAAGGCAAACAAAATTAAAAAAAAAAAAAAAGAATCTAAATCAACAGATAATCCCTAAATCTTACTTACCTTTGGAATACATGTTGATTTGGCAGCAAAGACCTGACCTTCATAATTATTTTTAAGAGAACTATTAAAATTATTTTGCATTCCCTTAATACACACTAATAATTCAGAAGAGGATAAATGAGTCAACTCCATTGTATGCTAAGCATTTCCAAGGAAAACAACCTCCTTTATACACTGTTCTGCAGATGTAATCATCATAAAAGCTCAATAGCAAGCAGGATTCCAACCAAGATTTCCCAACAATAATGCCTTCCCTCTTTAAGAACATCATAGGTATTTTAATCTTTTTCTCATTTCAAGAAATGCTAAACATATGCTCACGTTTCCATTTAAAAAGCTTTTGATTATCAGGCAGGCATTGTAGTTGCAAATTACCCATTTTCAATTATAATTATTTTTACTTCTCTAGATTAAGAAGGAAACTAAGTAGTTTTAAATTTTCCAAGTTGTTGTGCTAGGAAGATAGGAAAGGATTAAGTATTACTTCATCTTTTGCCTGTAGCAAAATAACAGAGAAAATTTAAAAAAAAATTAAATATAAACTAGCCTGTTGCGTTAGACAAGAATTGCTATATCAGGCATTTGAGAGTCACTCACAATACCCATCAGCAATTTACCTAAAATGAAATATAAGAATTGGAACAAAACAATGATACCATCAAAAAAGCTGATTCTGATCCACTAATTGGAAGTTGGACTGTTTTTATCGTGCTGGATATTACAATCCAAGCACTTTCTTACTCAGATTGCACTTTTCCACCTCTACTAAGAAGTCAAAAAGCATGGATATCCTAATCTAAATGGATGTCCATTTGATCTAAGCGCTGGATCATGCTAAAATAAGAATTCAAGGGTCAAAAACTTTTTTGGGGGCAGCTAGGTGGCGCAGTGGATAGAGCACCAGCCCTGGAGTTAGGAGTACCTGGGTTCAAATCTGACCTCAGACACTTAACACTTACTAGCTGTGTGACCCTGGGCAAGTCACTTAACCCCAATTGCCTCACTAAAAAAAACAAAAAACAAAACCTTTTTTCAATGCTTTCTTCCAAAAATAAAGCTTGCAGTGTGGAGATGGGCACTGCTTTATTGTGGCAACGCATCACAGTTGATGAATTTAATGCAATAAATCAAAATCTTGACTGAAATGGATGAGAATTTTTTCATAGAAAGAGGTTACTTGAAGCTTAATGGCCCATTTAATTGATAGTCAACATTAAACAGCAAAGTAGCATTTAATTAAGTATAAGAAAATGCCTCTGAATATAGTTTGCTACTTTCTGTTCCAAATGTAAAACTCAACTAAGTTGAAGAGTTTTATTATTTAACAACACAACACCAACCATGTAAAAAGGCTATTTAAATGTTTCAAGTCATAGAACTTTTGAGTTGGAAGGGACCTTATAACTGAAAATATTCACAGTTTTCATACACATTAAGTCTTAAGCCTACTAAAATAAGAATAGAGGACCAAATGTTATCTTACGGATTTGAACCCATGGTTTTATTTGCCCAGTATGCCTGAAACATCCAGCATTTTAGATGTGTGTATATTTAAAAGCAAAGAGATAATAAAGTTCAATTCCTGAATAAAGCAACTTTTAAAAATCATTCATTCTTTACTCAAGTGGAAATGAACAGGAAGCTAGGTGGCACAGTGATTAAAAAACTGACCATGGAATCAGGAAGACCTGACTTCAAATTCAGCCTCAGACATTTACCCAGGGCAAGTCACTTAATCTCCGTGTGCTGCAGTCTTCTCAAGTGTAAAATGGGAGATAAAAATAGCACCTATTTTCCAGGGTTGTTGTGTTAATATTTGTAAAGTGCTTTGCAAACCTTAATCTACTATATAAAGGATAGATATTATTATTAATATAATAACGCATTATATAATTTATGCACTATGATGTAATTTACATATAATATGCTTGCTATTTATATAGTCATATAATTACCATATTAATAGTAACAGTAATTATTAACTATACTTAGTTGTAGTTATTCCCTATATATTCCTTTTATTTGTACACTCATACAGGCAAAACAAAAGGAAGTTAATAATATAAACTCCAGGGGATTCATGAATATTAACTGACTAGTGGGTCCCAAAACAATTCCTCCAACAAGCATCACTGCCCCAAGAACAATATCATTTACAACTATAGATATAGTGGAAGTTGTTATTCAGTCATTTTGTCAGTCGTGTCTGACTCTCTGTGACCCCATTTAGGATTTTCTTGGCAATGATACTGAGTGATTTGCAGTTTTCATCTCTAGCTCATTTTACAGATGAGGAAACCACGGCAAACAGGGTTAAGTGACTTGCCCAGGGTCACACAGCTAGTAAATATCTGAGGGCAGATTTGAATTCAGGAAGATGAGTCTTCCTGACCCCAGGCTGGGTAGTCTATCCAATGCACCAGTTAGCTGCCCTAGATACAGGGGTGCATCAGAGGAAACAGGAGGTGTCTGGTCAAAGTCAGAAACAAATTTGGCAACAGCTTTCTGTGAGCTAAGAAGGGGACCAAATATAAGAATTCTTAGTGGTGTCATCATTACAGAACATTCAATGACTATATCCAGAAGAAATGCTACTCGTTCTTTTTACCCCAAAGAGGTGTTAAAAATGCCAAGACCAAAACAAAGACACACTAAATAGTCTAACCTTAACCACCCATCCACTTTACATGCCACTGAGCTATTCCTTAATGTGACAAAGAAGTTATTAACATTACATGTTTGGTACAAACTGATGTAGCGTATACATTACAAAAAGCCTCTTCATTTGCAAGAGTTGTAACCTACATGGTCATTTATTAAGTTGCATTTCAATAGAGCCACAACCTCATTACTGTGAGTACTCCCTCTTACCAGTGTGGGCAGAAGGAAGGAAAGAAGTAAAGGATGGAGGGATGGAGGAGGGATTTATTAAGTGCTTACTATATGACAGACACTGTATTAAGCAATGGGGATACAAATATAAGCAAAAAGATAGTCCCTGACCTTAAGGAGCTTATAATCTAATGGGGGAAGACAACATACAAAACATACATACAAACGACACATAAAAGGGAGCTGAAAAGCTGTGGAGAATGAAGGCCGAGAAGGTCAAGAACAGGCCCGGGAGGAGAATGAAGAAGGGTTTGCTTGAGCCATTCCACAAAATGGAGGCTTCAGGAAGAGTTCATGAATAGAAAATTCTGGAGGGTGTGGGAGGGGGGGGAGATATCAGAGTGGAAGCAGGAAGTAGGGGTGACAGGCTGTTTCAGGACAAGGCCATAGCAGTAGAAGGGGTGTGGTTTTCAGGTGCAGAAAAGTTAAAACAGGGCCTTCTCATCCTCTGCGGCTCTTGACTATGTCCTTCTATAAGATTAATACAAAGAATCTATATCCAATGTGGTGATCTTCTTATAGTTATTTGAAAAAAAAATTTTTGGATACTAATACAACTCTATTATTCCTCAATGTAAATCTGACCAGCTGATCTTCTTCTCTTGTCAAACATATTTTTGATGTCTTTTATGTCATCCTTGGTGATATGTTATATAGCCCACTTACATTCATTTTCTAGCTCTCCATTACCCTTCAGATACATACAATTTTGATTTTTGAGGGATTGTGGTGTTGATGATCCTCAGTCAGTCCAAAACACAGAAGAATACTGGTATTGAAAGATTAGCTTCTGTGTCAAGGAAAAGCAAGAACTCATTGCAATCACTGAATGGTTTTCCATATGTAATTCTACTCTCCTACTCTTATTTAACTCTGAGCCTCACTTATTGTCCTTTAGTAATGCTTGTATGCAGAGGTGAACTAATTCAATGAGCTGCCTATCCAACTGCATGTCCATTCTTTATCTACTTGGCTTTTCCTGTATAGATTCCTAGGCTCATCACTTTGGCATGGTCATGCACCTCACCGAAGACACCTTCAAGTATTCTGGGGATTTATATTTTTAGAGCAAAAAAGGGCCCAGAGATTATCTAGTCCAACCCCTTCATTTTACAGATGAACAAACAGATTGGGAGAGGTCAAGGGACTTGTCCAAAGTCATGCAGGCAGAGGCAGAGCTGTGATTTGAACACAGGCCCTCTAAATCCAAATCCAGAGCTCCTTTGGCCCCCCCATGCTGCTTCTACGAAATTTACATGTCTGGGGGCAGCTCGGTGGCACAGTGGATAGAGCACTGGCCCTGGAGTCAGGAGGACCTGAGTTCAACTCAGGCCTCAGACATTTAACACTTACCAGCTGTGTGACCCTGGGCAAGTCACTTAACCCCAATTGCCTCACTAAAAAAATAAAAATTAAAAAAAAAAGAAATTTACAAGTCTGTAAATAACTCAGTTGCCTGAGTCTATGATTCCCCCCCCCCATTTTTGTAATAACAAAGAATACTAAGTATTATACAGGTACACTAGAAGTACATTGTTGTGAATGAAACTAGTGTGGCTAGGAAAAAGTAGAAGCTTGGAGGGACCCCTAATTAGTTGAATTAAGCAGTGAAAGTTGAGAAAAGAGCCCTAAATCAGAAGTTTTGCTGCTTACTCTGGAGAACAAGATGGACATATAAATTGGAAACATTTTTATTTGTATTTCTTTACTCCTATTTGATATGCTTGGTTTCATGACATACCATTTCCACAAAGCTTCACAACACACACACACACACACACACACACACACACACACACACACACACACACTCCCTCTCTCTCTCTCTCTGTCTATCTCTTCTTGTTTAGAATCATAAAAAATAATTGTCCTAAAAAAAAAAAATCTTCATTCTCTTTCCCAGCCCTCTTCACTGGCTACCATTATTTCTGCTTTTACTCTTTCTGGTTCCCAGTTCTTCATATCTTCTGATCATCAATTTATGCTTATGCAAGGAGACCACTTTACTGAATCTGTTGAAAATATATAATTTTATAATTGAAAAGAATAATAAAGTAAAGCCAAACATGGGTGATTATAGCGTCTAATCCTGGCCTAAAGAAGAGATAAGGAAATGTATCTCACTCCCTTTATTGGAGAGGTTGGAGATTCTGTCTGTACTTATCTTTTTATAGGCTGAATCCCTCCAAGAGCATGTAAACGTGATGTCAGGGGCTATTTTTCATTTCATTTTTGCATTCCTAGCATCTAGCTCAGTGCCTTTATACATAGTGGGCTTAAAAACAGTTTTGAACGGGGACACTTTTTACTATGCTCTCCTGTGCTCACCTTCATATTGAAGTTACCACATTTCCACATACCTTTTGACCTAATTTGAAGAGTTCTGCCAAGCTCTTTTAGAATATTTCTTTATTCTGTCATCCTTTCAATTAATGCTGTTGCAGATGCTACAGTTATCTTCGTGGTAATCTTTTTGTATTATGCTTAACTTGATATGACCACATGACCTACAAAAGAATGTTTCTTTGTGTTTTGGGGCAAACGAAGAAATCAACTTCACCGATGCTATTTTATTCACCTCTCTAAGGAGACCCTTTGGGCTGTCTTTCCATTAAGCTGCACCTTTTTTTGCTTCATTTTATTGGGAGTTGAGTACTGGTGTAATTATTTCACCTAGGAGCCTCAACTCATCAGTCATTGGACAAATGCCTAACATTTAGAGTAACAACAATTAAATTGACATGTGTAGATGGTCTAAAAAACAACCCTATTTGATTCTTAGTATGCTATGTCTCATGTTCTCCATATTCACACAGAGATTGTGGGAATGGTACAGGCTGCCCAGGACTGAGGACTGCTTTGTAGTTTTAATCTGTCTTATGTTCCACTACAGCCAAAGGATTCCACATCAAGTGGTCAGCCTGCTGGTCATATGGTAGACATAGCTGGTCATTAGGTCCATGCCTGAGTGCCAAAGAGATTAAAATTCTCTCCTGAGGTGTATGGAAACACTCCAACTCTAAGACTCTATGATTCCATGTGTGGCTCTGAATTCTTTCAGGAAATTACCGAGGAAAGGGTACCTCCACCCCCAGTCTGGGTGTTGATAACAGGACTGTGCCCCTAAGTTCTGGCCTCTTCTCTTTCCTCCCATGGCACCTTTATGCAGCTGGCACTCAAATCTGGATCTTATCCCCCAGATCTCTCGCAAGCTCCAAACTATTATTTCTAACTGCTAGCAAAACATTTCTGCTTGAAGGTCTCACCAGCATTTAAAACTCAATATGTTCAAATCCAAGCTTTCCCTCCAAACATGCCCCTTCTCCTGACTTTACTATTTTCAAAGGGCCAGCCAACTGGCACACACAGGGTAGACAAGCCCGCCTAGCTGGAGCATCAAGGTACTCCAAGGGACAAAAAACCACCACCACCTTGAGCATCATTTCCCCTTAGGCCTTGATGGAGACAACCCAGGACCAGGACCCTGGGGCCAAGAGCCTTGGGAATAATAGTGCCACCCTCACCCAAAATACCAGACCTACTTCTAGGCCAACTCCTGCAGCCTCATCACTGCCAGCAACAACCACTGATCAAATGCCACCAATAGTCAGAGAGGCACAGGAGCCCTAGAAGTGGCAGCACCTTCCAGAACATTGGTCCTGCTTCCAGACTCATGCTCACGGCTATTATCCAGGGAAGAAACTCCTTTGGAGAAGGGGCCAGCTATCCACACCAACTGCCAACAAGTTGATATACACAGGGCAGGAAAGCTAGCCTAACTGAAGCAGCAGGGCATCCTGAGGGAGAGAGAAGGTAGCATTTCCAGGTAAGTCAGAACACTAGCATTACCTCAACTACCATATCTCCCCTCAGAGCCTTGGAAACAGTCCATGACACCGAACCAAAAAGCCTTGAGAATAGCAATCTTTCTAGCCCAGTGCTCTCTGCCATCATCCTGGGAAGAAGCAGTTTGGCAACTGCTTCTGCAGATCCTATAGCTTTAACTATTGAAGACCCAGAAAAGAATGTTCTTTTCACCAAAGCTTGGCAATGTCAAATGGAAAGTGTTAGCATTTGATAGGGAATAAGAGGCATTAGCCTCTGCTTTGATGTTGTACCTTAAGGACCATGGGACTTTTCCACCTTCCCATATGTGTTTTCATTAGAATATGAGCTCCCTGAGAAGAGGGACTATCTCACTTTTCTATTTGTATCTTGGGTGCTTAGCATAATGCTGAGCACACAGTAAGATCTTAATAAATCCTTCATGCATTCATTCAAAGTGACACCAACATTCATCCATGTCACTCATCTTGGTGCAAATTTTACTCTTTCTTTTCCCTCACCATTTCATACCCAATTAGTTATGAACTTCTATTATTTCTATGTCCATAGTATTCCAAGGTTCCAGAATTTGCTAAAGAAAACTTACTTTGGGAATCTGAAACACTATACAATTTGAAAGAAATATGTAATATGAATAGACATTGAACAAAACAATAGAATTCTAAAAATACATACTTCTGAAGTAGAATACCATCATGAAGGAAAATACACATCTATTTGTAGAAGAATAAACCTAACATTGCACCTAATCTTTTACTAAATCCAGCATCGGCTATCATATAGACAATTATTTCTTATTTCAACTATTTGCATACTTCTGTTGACTTAAACAGGCAAATGAGGTTGATGAGCCAGAGAGAAATCAAAGAAGTATGTGTATGTGTACATGTATGTACATGTACATGTTTTTGTGCATATGTATGTGTTTTGTGGTTACTAAAATCTAATGTGTGGTCACCTTATCTGCCCCCCCCCCAGTGTGGGGGGAGAACTAGTTACGGTTTACTTATAAATTCAGCAACAGTTTAGGCTTTCAAGCGTTTATTAAAGTATATTAGGGGGGCAGCTAGGTGGTGCAATGGATAGAGCACCGGCCCTGGATTCAGGACCTGAGTTCAAATCCGGCCTCAGACACTTGACACTTTCTAGCTGTGTCACCCTGGGCAAGTCACTTAACCCCAATTACCTCACCAAAAAACAACCAAAAAACAAAACAAAAAAACTCCTTATAAAGTATATTAGGGATTAGCAAAGAGACAGAGAGAAAGCCACTTTCACCTAGCTATCTAAGAGTCTGAATTCCCCTCAGTTCCACCAGAAGCCCCCTGTTGAACAAGAAGCGGGGCGGTCCCCACACACAGCTCCAAGCTAATTGGCTGGTAGCATTCAAGTCCATTGATTGACATGACTTATAGGTGGTCCATGAACTTCCGGGATGCCAGGATGACCTTAGAGACCTTAGAAAGGTCATCTCATGCTTCCTCAACAGGGGGTGGCGCCTGGTTCTCACAGTGTATATGTGTATATACACACACACACACACGTATATATGTACGTCTGTGTGTATATATATGTATACATATATGTATATGCAAAAAAAAGATTAGGGTTTTGTACCAACTTATTTGTGTTGAGAATTAATGATCTCAAAATGTATAGCTGCTGAAGGGACAGGAGATTTGTCAATTCTCTCAAATCCTTTTGACTGTTCATATACTAAGGATGTTCTTAAGAGAACTCTTCCTCACAGCAATGTTTATGAACATTTGTCTGCCAACTCATTTAACAATGACCTCAGTAATGACTCTAAATAAACCCTGGTAATGTGTTTTGTTTCCTCAGAAAGAACACCAATAAAGTTTATATCCCACATCTAATCCAGGCTGCTTTATCCTTATTTACCATTCCTGTAAACTTACCTTTGGTTGTGTGTGACCTAATAATCACAAAATTCCCAGAGCAGCATGATATAGTAGAAAGATCCTACCTCTGACACTAATCAGCTGTATAACCATGGGAAAGTCTCTATAAGCCTCACTTTTCCCATATGAAAAATGGAGAGAATACCTGTCTGCAGTACCTACTTCACAGGGTTGTTGTGAGGATCACATGAAATGGTATGTGCAAAGCAAATTGCAAGCCTTCTAGTGCTACATAAATGTCAATTGCTGTTTTTGTTATTACAGCAAAACTGCCATCTGGTTTGTGACATTTATTTTCCTACTGTTAAAAGGCTAAAATTCTAGCTAAACTGTCTAAAATATCTAATGAGTGGTTGCCAATAAATTATAAGCTTTAGCAAGAGTTAGGCTTTTAAGCATTTATTAAGGAGAATAAGAATTTGGTAAAGAGAGAGAAAGGCCTACATTCATCTATCTATTAAAGGGAGAGCGCATTTCTAGCTCCCTTCTCCACCAGAGTCCCCAGGAAAGAGAGCGAGTCAGAGCACCAGGCTCCCCCCTTCTTCCTCCCACAAGCAAACGTCACTTCTTGACGCCAAAGAAAAGACTCCTGGTCTTGCCCTCAAAGACCTTCACTTCATGGTGGAGCATTTCTACAGTAAGTCTCCAGCAGGTGGCGTCATTCCAATCATTACACTACCCTTTTGTGGGACCAGCATCTAGCACCTCCTTTGCTTCCTTACATTTTCTGGCCATAGTTACAGATACACAAAGGAGAAAGGGATGAGACAGTTATAGTTCCAGTAAAGCATGTGACCTGGGATTGTGGGTAGCACCAAAAAAGACACTAAATAAAGGATGGCTCCAGGGGAGGGACCAGACAACACATGACAGACAGCTTGTCCTAGTGGACAGAGAGTCAGTCTCTGAGTCTGGAAGACCTGGGTTCAAGCCTGTCTCAAACACATCCTGACTATCCATCCCTAGACAAGTCAATTAACCTCTCGGTGCTCGAGGAAACTTTTAAGGCTTAAAGTCACAGAGAAGATGTCAACCTACCTTGCTAAGGAGTTTCCTCAGCTAAAAGCACCAGATTTTGATGAAATTACAGGTCTAGTGCCAATCTGTAACCTATTCTGATGACCCAAAAATGAGAAATGTGAAAAGGCAAAGTCACCTACTTTGATTAGAACTATCTCCTGCAATAGTTAACAAATTTAAAGCATATGCCAAAAACAAAAGACAAAGTTGCCTCTTAGCTAGTATATAGGCAGCTGGTAGCATAGTGGATAGCGCATTGGGCTTGGAATCAGGAAGATTCATCTTTATGAGTTCAAATACAGTCACATACATTCGCTAGCTGTGTGACCTTGGGCAAGTTACTCAATCCTGTTTACTTCAGTTCCTCATCTGAAAAATGAGTTGGAGAAGGAAAAGGCAAACCACTCTATAGTATCTTTGCCAAGAAATGCCCAAACGAGGTCATGAAGAATCAGATATGACTAAAATGACTGAAGAACAACAGCCCACAGACACGTGTCCTATTTTTCTCCAGGTTGTTGACTTTATCGATTTGACTTGTTCTGTTTTTATTGATATAAAATCTCTCATTAAAACCATAGGAGCCTCCCTTACTAAAATAATATCTTCTTTCATTTCTTTTAACATTTTAAAAAAATCAAGTTTGAAGTCTTGTGCTAATTCCAGCTTTGTTTCTGTTAAATTCTCTTTGGGATCCTTTAATCCAAAATATTTGTTCATCGTACTGGAAGGCCTTTTCCCCTTTTCTAATGCTTGTTCATTTCCTCACCCTTTTGTTATCTGAGAGGCAATTCTTTTTGGAGGCTCTTTGGGGAACTTGTTCTTTCCCTTTTTGCTTATCAGAGATGCGATGGAGGATGTAAGTGAAGAGTTAGCTAGCTCAGCTCCATTGTGACTTCTCATTATGCCACCTTCCTGGAATTCCCAATGAACACTTAAAGATTAACTTGGAAGAAGGGCAACAAACAGGACACAGGGCACAACAAAAAGGCATTTACAGGTTATTTTGTGTAGCAGACTACATTTTCAGGATTAAGAGGTATAGAAAATGCAAAATCCAATTATGTTTGCTGACTAGAAAGATTACACAGGATTCCTTGATAGATGTTAAAGAAGAATTTTTAAAACCACTTTTTTACTTTGACTGAAAATAGTTTTTGAAAAATGTTTTCTGCAGCTTAAAATTCTTTCCCTTTAGGAAAATGTGCAAGAGGTCAAGAATAAAGGCTAAGGTAGGAGAAATATCAATTCTATAGTTAAAATCATTGCCTTTTTCCATCTCCTCAGGAGACTGGTACTATGAGTCATCCTCCATTCAGAAAGGATTGAGATATTGATTATTTTGAGGAAGCAGTCCTTGGGGGCAGTGGCCAAGGAAGGAACTGAGTAGTCTTTGTTGAACAGTGGGTGATTATTGTTTTGTAATATTTACTTAAAATTGTATTTTAACATACTATGACCTTTTCGTCGTACAAACTTCTTATAAATATTACCTTAGATTTTGATGGGGGCAGAGAGATACCCAAGGGCATGTAGGAAGGAAGGGGAAGACACTATGCTAGTTTGGACTTTTCTTTCTCTCTCTAAACTAGGCAGCTAGGTGGCTCAATTACTGGGCTTGGAATCAGGAAGACTCATCTTCCTGAGTTCAAATCCTGCATCAGACACTTAGGATGAGTCACCTAACCCTTTTTGCCTCAGTTCCTCATCTGTAAAACAAGATGGAAAAGAAAATGGAAGACCACTTCAAATATCTTTACCAAGAAAACCCCGAAATGGGATCACAGAGAGTAGGACGTGGCTGAAACAACTGAATAATGCTCGGGAATAGAATAATGTTAAATTAATAAAAATTATTTCTGGCAGACTCATGTCTAACATGCAGAGTATGGTATTCATTTTTTTTTTGACAATATGACCAAAGATATAACTTTGCTTAACAATCCTCAATCATCAACAATCCTCAGGAAAACATTTTGCTCACAAAGGTGTTCACCATTGTCCTGGGCAAAAACCTGTGGGTTCCAAACGAAAGAAAGATTTCCTAAAGGATGGTGCGGTCCTCCAGACATTAATTAATCAATTAATTTGAGACTAGGATTTTCCTCAACACCACACGAAGATTAGAAAAGATTAGCAACGCAGAAAAATTTACCAGCTGTCAACCCTTACCAAGTTTACAGAACTGACATGTTAATTTGAGTAGCTAGAAGATATTTAGTAGCAATATTGTCAAATATTTATTTTGATAAAATTATTGTTCAAAATTGTCCTGATTTCTAATAGCTTTTCTGCTGTGGAATTATGTAGATGTCCTCACCCCTTTCCAACTAAGATTTAAAATCTGCCCCTCCCAAGCATGCCATACCTTCCAAGTCAAACAGTTCTCTTTGATCCCTCTGACTCCTGCCAGGCCAGAGGGATCAAGTCTTCTTTACACAGTGAAGACAGAAACAAAAACAGGAGGAAATCAGCCAGCAGACATACAAAGATGTAGAAACATACTTGTTGACAATCACAAGATCTATTCTAAGCAAAGCTATTCTTAACTCCATTTTCATGCTTGCCTAATTTATATTTGTTTTCATTAATCTGAAATTCAAGAATTCTGAATCACCTTTACCTAGTGCATTCCATAAAAATCTTTAAAACTAAATACAACTTTCACTTACTTCAAGTTCATATCACTTTCAAGACGCCTTTCTAAATTTAACAAAAACCCTAGTTTTCTGATAGAAATCAACAAAAACACTCAATTCAGAGTCACCTTAGGTATTCTCCTTGGAGGGGCATGCAGATTTTATTGGAATTTAATCAAAAAATGTTTGAGTGTTTGACATGTCCAGCACCAGGCTAATGACAGTAGATGTTAGAAAGAAATATGTGAGGTCATTGTACTCAAGGAGCTATAACGATTGGAATGACGCCACCTGCTGGAGAGTTACTGTAGGAAAGCTCTACCATGAGGAGAAGGCATCTAAGGGCAAGCCATGTGGTCAAGGTCCTTGGTGTCAGGAAGTGACATTTGGTCGTGGGTGCTGTCTATCTAAGCTGCCAGCCAATCAACTTGAGGAGCCTCCCATTTCTGGGAGGAGGACTGGAAGTAGGAAGCTAACGCTGGCAGAGGGCTTCTTCCTCTTTTGGGTTTGAGACATCTGCTTGGTGGGAGGTTAGGAAGGCTAGGATTTCCATGCTATAAGAAATCTGTTCTCAATCTTTCTCTCTCTTCACCAAATTCTTACTCTCCTTAATAAATGCTTAAAAGTCTAACTCTTGCTAAAGCTTATAATTTATTGGTGACCGCTCATTAGATATTTTAGATAAACTAGCTAGAATTTTAGCCCCTTACAGAGTTTACAATATAAATGAGGAGACATATACACATACATAGATAAACTGTTAATCATAAACGTGGGGTGGGGGGGCAGCTAGGTGATGCAATGGATAGAGCACTGGCCCTGAATTCAGAAGGACCTGAGTTCAAATCTAGCCTCAGATACTTGACACTTACTAGCTGTGTGACCTTGGGGCAAGTCATTTAACCCTTATTTCCCTGCTAAAAAAAAAATCATAAACATGTATATAGGTAACAATACAAAGCAGTATATGATAGAAGATAGAAAGAAAACATAAGAGCTTACTATGTACCAAGAACTGTACTAAGTGCTAAAGATTTAGATACAAGCAAGCAAAAGAGTCCCCGACCTCAAGGAACTTATATTACAATGGGGGAAGATGAAATAGGAGTCCTAGAAAGGGGGGCAGGTGGTCATATGGTATGGAGATGAGAAGTGGATTGGAGGCCTAGATTCTGGCAAGATATGCCAAAGGTTTACTTATAAAAACCATAATATAAAGCAGTAAAATGAAAATAATTACCATAATATCAGAAAGGCAAAGCAATCCAATTGTGGAGCAGAAATTTTTGCGAATATTTCTAAGGCAAGTATCAGCTTCTCTTTCTCAGAGCAGATTGGTTTGAAGGAAAGAAAAGCAAGAAAACTGGCATAGGAATGTAGCCTTGGGAAGCCTGGTGAATTGGGTAGATTTGCTTGTAAGTTGTGTGCATTCCTGCTAAATTCTAGCACATCCAGGGTAGTAATGGCAGGCAGAGAACATCAATTCCATTCAATAAATACTTACTTATTATGTATGTATTTAAGAGCCTCCTCGAAGCAATCAATAACCACACAAAAAAGTTTGGCTTAACTATCCACACAAGAACAACCAAATGGATGGAAAATATCAATTGCCTAGATTATGATGTTGTTAGATGGACAACATTTATGTCCATCAGAAGTAATGTGACAAAGTGAATAGAAAGTCCAGCTTAGAGTCACAAAAACCTGTGTACAAATCCTTACTTCTGTCCAACACTCATTTCATGACCCTGGGCAAGTCATTTAACCTCAGTGCCAAAGGCAATTCTTTTTTTTTTTTTTTTTTTTTGCAGGGCAATGAGGGTTAAGTGACTTGCCCAGGGTCACACAGCTAGTTAAGTGTCAAGTGTGTGAGGCCGGATTTGAACTCAGGGAGTCCTGAATCCAGGGCCAGTGTTTTATCCATTGCGCCACCTAGCTGCCCCCAAAGGCAATTCTTTATGAATTTAAGTTACAGAACAGTTGCTGATCTACCTCAGTGGAGTTTTCTCCTTGGGGAACTCTGTACACCAATGAAATCATAAGTCTGGACCTGTGTCTCTATGTATATATCTATATGCAAACACACACAAATACATATGTATGTATGAATGATACAAGGTACAAAAGGACAAGTAGGGTCTAGAATTTATTATAATGACAGTAAATTGGACTGGATTGCTTTTAGGAAATTGCAAAGCTCTATTTGTTACCCTAGATTTCTCTCAGAAATAAAGGCTCATCTTTCTAATACCAACATTCAATATTATTGTTGTATGACTTTTGAGTTACAGAACATTATAATCTTTGAAGACTCAAAAATGAGTAACACATAGAGGCCAATAGAGTGGGACAAGGTGGTTATAAGAGGGCCGCAGTATACAATAAATAAGGAACTTTGGAGATGAATCTGAGTAAAAGGTGTTTTCTGGTAAATTTATGATAAAAAAGATTAGTTAGTTGGTCATGTGGCCAGAGAAAGGTGTAACAGGTGGACAGTCCAAATGTTCCACTGAGTAGCCTCTTGATGACAGAAGAAATCAAGACCCCTAGCAAATGATCTCCTGCAGCAAACTTATGAGAGGATATGGACAAGAGTCCCACAGGATGAGGAAGCATGAATATATTGTAATATGTCATTGCAGAGAACATCAAATTGATTTGATCAAAGATCCATAATCTAGTATGTACAAGTCAAAAATGAAACAGTTACTTGCTTTCAAGGCACTTTCACTGTATTGAGTAAAATACAACATGTTCAAAGAAAGTACTAGAAGGCAATTTGAGGAAGGGGAGAACACTAGAAAAAAACTTGGGGGATTAAGGAAGTTTATGAGAGAAAGTTGCACCTGAGTTAAGCTTTGACTCAAAATAGAGATTTTGAAAGATGGTAATGAGGGAGGAGAGCATTCCTAGCAAAGGGCATATATAGCTTATGTAAAGGCACAGAGGTAGGAGACTGCAATATTGACTTTGGAGATGAGATGGAATGGTAAGGTATGGGAAGAAATACCCCCTTGGAGATAATTAAGAGAATGCCAATGTTCCCTGTGACTCTCTGGCCCAGATGTCAACATGCCTCTTTTCCCCCTTAATCCAAATGACACTCAGTTGGGTTAAAAAGCTTTCCTAAGGGGCAGCTAGGTGGTGCAGTGGATAAAGCACTGGCCCTGGATTCAGGAGGACCTGAGTTCAAATCCGGCCTCAGACATTTGACACTAGCTGTATGACCCTGGGCAAGTCACTTAACCCTCAATGCCCCACTAAAAAATAAAAATTAATCATAATAATTGTATCCCCAGAGGGTAACTATCCCCTGGGGGCTTTGAGGTACATCCAACCCACTTCCCCAAGAAAATGAAATTTTCTGGGATTAAAATGTATTTTTAAAAATATTTTAAATGTGTCCACCCTTGTGTTCCCCGGCATATTATGTATTATACTCATCCTCCTACATGTTGCTAATTACTTTCACTACTTCTATATCTGTCTTTGCTAGGGTAATTCTTCTCATCCTCTGATGCGTCTAACATATGTAAGTATAAACCTGCCTGATTCTTCCTATAAGTTAAAGCTAAGATCTTTTACCTCTCATTAACTTCTTGAATTAACCTAGTCTCAGTTTATGTGGCTTTAAATATTTGGTTGCCCCTCTTTTAAAGCCCAGAAGCCTATCCTTTACACACAGTTGTCTTTTCAGAATTCAAAATAGTTGCCTTCCTTTTTTCTAATTTGAAAATTAGCTCCCTTTGCTACACTTCCCACTAAGTTATAGCTTCTGGCCAGAGGTGGTTCCAGGGTTCATTAATTCTCAATTCATTTGCAGAATCGAAAAGACTGACACCCATGTGGCCTAATTTATATTTTAAAACCTTTGTCTGACCCAGCTACTGGAAGCACCAACTTCTCTAGATTCACAAGCTGATGAGTCATTTGATGACTGGTTCTTCTTGACCCTGCAGTGACATGGCCCTTTCAGAGGATCACATCTTAGAGTTTCAGGGAATTCCAATACTTTGAACATACAGTAATGATGCAGACAATTTCTTCCTAGAATAAGAGAAATGTTGTTCTATAACAAGGTTGTGCTTTTCTCAGAATTCCTTCAGATAAGTGAATTGGAAAATAAGGGTGGAAGAGGCAGCATCTAGAGCACTAGATTTAGAGTCAAAGAACTTGGGTTCAAATCCCGACTCTTCTATTTAATGCATAGGTGGCATTGGGGAAGTCACTTTACTTTCTGGTGCTCATTTTCCTTGTGTATAAAATGAGGCAGACTAGATAAGCACTCTGTGAAGGAAGGGGGAAAATGACTCTTGTTGTTTGTGAAAACACCCCAAAATCTGAAATACTTTTAGGAAGAAATTTATTAGGTCATCAGGAGAGCTAGCTGGAAAGGAGGTATGGCTCCCTCTAGTCTAGGCTCTGGAAGGTTTTCATCATAAAGAATTTAGAGGGGGCAGCTAGATGGCGCAGTGGATAGAGCACCGGCCCTGGAGTCAGGAGGACCTGAGTTCAAATCCGACCTCAGACACTTAACACTTACTAGCTGTGTGACCCTGGGCAAGTCACTTAACCCCAATTGCCTCACTAAAAAAAAAAAAAAAAAAAAAAGAATTTAGACAATGGTATCCTCACAATCACAGAGTAAAATAATTTTGCCCAGGGGGCAACTTGACTGAAACACAATACAAGGCAAAACACAAGCTCGGGTGGATCATCACAAGTCCTGGGTATGGTAACCCAAAACAAGAATGCTTTCGGTGCATTGAAGATCTGGGTGAACCCAAAATACTTTGTAGTCATCTCCAGTGTTTCTAGAGAGTTACTGGGGTCAAGAGACATTCTGGGTATGGACAACCTTCAATCACATAAGGTTGGATTTAAACAGTGTACTTTTTCCTAAACAGTATAACAAATCATTTCCCCCCACACTCCCAATAACCAAGCGCTATAACTTTTCCCTTTGACCACATGTATTCTCTTTGTGTGGGCCAACTCTCCAAAGGCCCTGTATAAGGGCAACCTGCACCTCCACAATTCTGGGGATGTTTCTGTAACAACTGTCCACCCCGTCCAAAAGCTAATTAAGGTTGGCTGCTGGGAAGCACACTGTTAGGGTTCACAAATGGTAGTACTCATGAGTAGCCCTTCAGGGTCACCCCAGATCCCTGAGGGAAGAACCCCAAATGGCAAGGGTGAATTAGAGGGAGTGCCATATAAACAAATGTCCTGTCTCCCCCAGTAGACTATAAGCTCCTGGAGGGCTGCTTCATTTTTGTCACTGGGTCCCTAGTACTAATACAGTGCCTGGCATGTAGTAGTTACTTACTAAATGCTTTTCGATAGATTGAGGCAGTATGATGAAGTGAAAAAATGTGATAAACTAGGTGGGAGCTCAGTGCTACTTTATTGCTCTGCATCTGGTTCCTGCGTGACCTTGGATGAGTCCCATATGCTCTTCCCTGGGCCCTCTGAAAAATAAAGGGTTTGGACTAAATGAACTTGAAGGTCCCTTCTAGTTCTAAACCCACAATCCTACAATTTTTATGCTGCCACCCCTTTATTCTTTTATTTTTTTGTGAGGCAATTGGGGTTAAGTGACTTGCCCAGGGTCACACAGCCAGCAAGTGTCACGTGTCTGAGGCTGGATTTGAACTCAGGTCCTCCTGACTCCAGGGCCAGTACTTTATCCACTGTGCCACCTAGCTGCCCCTACCCCTTTTCTCTTAATACAATGCAGATAAAATGGGCTAGAAGTCAAGAATTCCTACACCGATTAACTTGAAACATCAGTAAATTTCTACTGGGGTCCAGCAGCAAGATTGATGCAGTACTGAACCAGATACACCTTTGGGCCTATTGATAGCACAGCAAGCCAATCAGGGTTAGAATTTTAACAGCAGCCCTGTCAGATAGTGGTTAAATCCCCCCTTACCTAGGGACAAGACCAGAATCAGAGAATGGTGCTAGTTTGAACCTAGATGTAGATATTATATGTTCCTTGCTCCCAAAGTTAAAGAGACACAAGAACATTTTAACTTATTGACTAATTTAATTTAGTCAATGTCCATAAATCTGGTCTCCTTAAAAAAGTAGAGAATATAAAGGTACATTTTTCATCTAAGGCCCTTTGAGCACATCAAATGTTTGGGTGACAAACATCCATTTGTTTTATACTAGGATTAGGGCCTAAAAGAAAAACCAAGACAAAGCATGGTCACTGACTCCTCTAAAGTCAGTCCCAGGAAGACAAAAGAAGGCCAGCTGGCTTAAAAAAAAAAAAAGCCTTTTGATAGTAATTAAAAGATTCTATTATAGCAAGTCTTTCCAGATTTTTATCTTTGCAAAGGAACATCTCAAGGTCAATAGTGTTTCAGAAATCATTGATAATAAACTCCTGTTTAATAATTTATGAAACAGGTAGACTGTGTCTACCTCACAGAGGTATGAGACTTGATTACTGAGAAATCACAGATTCTTAAATTGAATTATTATGTTCCTATGAAGCCTAATCATTAAGGTGTTTTCCTTCTATGTAGACCTGCAATTCCTTGGTGCAGACAGATCCCAGTGAGAAATCTACTTCTACCAAGGCAGACCAGAAACTTTTCTACAATTTAGAATCTAAAAGAGCTGCCTGAGGCACTGAGAAACTAAGTGACTTGGCCAAGATTAAACAGCTAGTATGTGACAGAGGCAACAATACATGGACCCAAGTCTTCTTGATTCCAAGGCCAGTTCCCCATCCAATAAACCCGCTGCCCTGCTGTTATTAATAATGATCACAAACATTTATATAGTATTTTAGGATGACATATCAACTCTCATTTGATCCTCACAAGTTCCCTATGAGGTATGCATTGCCAAGTAATATTATCCCAGTTCTGTTAAAGGAACTCAGGCTGAAAAGTTAAATAATTTGAGTAATTCACACTGCTACTAAATGACAGAGCTAGGATTCAAATTCAAATTCTTTATTCCCTTTCATTATACTCAAAGATTATTATCAGATATTCTGAGGGTCTTCCTTTCAGATTGATTCTTTTTGTTTGTTTGTTTTTTGTTGTTGTTGTTGAGGCAATTGGGGTCAAGTAACTTGCCCAAGGTCACACAGTAAGTGTCAAGTGTCTGAGGCTGAATTTGAACTCAGGTCCTCTTAAATCCTGGGCCGGTGTTTTATCCACTGCGCCACGTAGATGCCCTTGATACTGATTCTTTTTTGAAGACAAACTAAGTCATCTTTTTGCCTTTATCATTGAAGGGGTGTTGCCTCAGACAAAGTGAGACCTGGAAAAGACCTACTGCATCAGGGACCAAGGCCAGTTGTCTTGACCCATGTCTTGCCACTGGACTCAGATGACCCTGGAGGACGGAGTGAGGCTGATGACTTTACAAAGCTCTGCCTCACTTAAATTGAATTCACTTGCATTGCAAGTCAGGACATCACCTTCATGATGTCATTGTTCCTCTTCCAGAATGAAGGATGGAGAACTGGACACCCATGCATAGATCTCTTCATAATCCCACTCAAGCCTCTCCCAATCTTCCCAGCCCCCCCAGCACACCCCAACACACATAGGCAGACTGAAGTGCAAACTGTATTCCTTAAACTTGCAGAAGACCGACTCATGAGCTATTGGGTTCAAGAACTCGTTGAAAAGAAACAAACATTGCAGAGTTATCTTAACACCTGCTCCTTCTGGCTTTTACATGAGCTCATGACTAGAAAGTAGCTAAAGCTGTATCAATTCTACAGCTGTTAAACTTCTCCCATCAGAGTTCAATCACTTTCTTTTCTTTATATGGATCCTAAATGCATATTTCCTGTGGTGAGCTAGAAATGTTTTGTCAAGGTTCTTCCTTTTCTACCTTCAAATGCAAACAGTCATCAGAATAAACTGGAGCTTCTAACTAAAGAACCAGTTGGATTAAAAAGAAAAAAAAACCCTCCCAACTGTGTTTTTTAAAATTATCACTATTTATATATTAATGGCTGTTGCACCTGTTTTGGCAGTAAGCATTTATTATTAATATCATATATACCAGTAAAGAATCGACCACGTGGCAGTTAGCATAGGAAGGAGAAAAGCCCCAGACCCATTTTGTCTCTCAGAGAGATAGCACATGGTCTCAAGGTTTAAGAGGAAGAGCATGCACCAACAGACAGCATTCCAAGTCTAGGGATAGGGTCCAGGGAGCCAAGAGAAAGGAAGCCTCTTGTGGCCAAGGCTTTTACTTTCTTTTGATAGAGTCGGGTCATTATACATTGATCAAAGCTAATTGGTTAGCATCATTCAATTCCATTGGTCGACATAACTTGAGGGTGGTCCAAATTAAAATGAACTCTACAGATGACCTAATAGGAGAGATTCCCGCCCCCCCCCCCCACTAGAGGGCAAAGAGAAGTCTAGGGAAATCCTTACCTAGGTGTGGTTTAATCCCATAAATTCACTGAGCTAAACAAACAAAAAAATCAATCTACATTTTTTCCCTTGGGCTTCATCCAAACAAGATTTGAACTTCCTCAAGAATTGGACTTCCTGGAAGGGGGGGGGCAGGAAGAAAGGATTGAAACTGATCTCTGGGTCCCCCAAGAAATTCTTTTTTTTTTTTTCAGGGCAATGAGGGTTAAGTGACTTGCCCAGGGTCACACAGCTAGTAAGTGTCAAGTGTCTGCAGCTGAATTTGAACTCAGTTCCTCCTGATTCCAAGGCCAGTGCTTTATCCATTGTGCCACCTAGCTACCCCAAAATTCATTATTAATAATTATTTTCTCACACAACTATGAAGTTGGTTTACTGTTGAACACATTCATTCTAAGAGAACCTCTTCATAAGTGGACACCACTAACACTTGCTTTCAAAAGGTGCGAATGTTATTTGTTTGTGTACCAATCTTAGAGAAAAATTTAAATGGAACCCCTTTCTCTTGTCTACTTAAGTTCTGCTGCTGACAAGAATACTCAGGAGCCATTTCATTACAAAGGTACTTTAAGAACCTAGTAAAGGCTAAAACCCACTGACCAAAAAGCAGTATGCTAATAATTATACTACTAGAGGTGGTTTACTTTCTTTATTGTAACCAGTATTTTTTCTTTGCTTCAGGGTAGATAGTAATATAGTCAATGTTTAAGATCCATGGGAAACAACTGTTAATTTGTCATATTAAGTAAAATAATATTATAGTTTATAAAATATTAGTGAGACTACTGAGACAGTTTTTTCTAATGGACATTCTGTTCTAGTCTTCATCCTTTGCCTACAGGAAATAGACTGGTTTAAGGGCATAAACTGACACTCTCACTTCCTGTTAGTCTGGTCTTCACCAGATCCCTCAATCCCAAAGGCCTCTGTGGTAACATGCACAGTCATTAGACTGTTACCATCTTGGCCTCATGCAACTGGGTGAAAACAGCCAGAAGACAAATTTGAATCTTATCTATTCTCACACACATTTTGTTCTTCTCCAAGTGATATGTGGTCAAGACAGATTTCATTTTGGAGCTTCAACTCCCCAAATTTGAATAACAGATATAAAGATTTATCTAAATGGTAAGAAACTAGAACTTGACAAGGACATAAATAATAGTTTCACCCATTTTTAGAAAAAGTATCACATGTAGTCAAATGCTTTAAGTAATAAATGAAAATGTGAAGTTTGGTGAAGTTTGCTTCCTTTCTTTCTACTCTTACAGTTACCCATACCCAATTATCCCTACCTTTTAATTGATAGCATGCCCTACCAACATTAAGAATATTTTTCACTTCATCCCAACTCATTTTTTTAAAAAAAAGTTTCTATAACTTGCAAAAATTGATTTGAAACATTTTCTTTTTCTTGAGTTTGGACTCCAAACCCAAATTACCTGGTTTCTTCCTTAATCCTTTCTTTACTGGTGTCCTTATCCCATAACACATTTTTGTATATATTTCTCCTTTAAATTCATAAAACTGCAACAAACAGTATCTCTCCAATTCTCATCCATCATAGAAATAAGATATGGAAGGGACCTGAGAGGTCATCTAATTCAAACTCTTCTTTTTTACAGATGAGGACACAAACCTAAAAGTTTCATAGTAAATGACAGGAAGAGTCACTCAGGTCCTCTGACTCCAAATTCAGTAGTTCATCTACTGTATCATAAAACTCCTATTTTCTTTAAAAATTATAATATTATGTATATATATATACATGTATATATTTACACACACAAACATACATTCATACATGCATACATATATAAAGTTCCCTTGGGAGAATAAATGGCTTAATTAGGTGAATTCATTTTTTTCAAGTTATTAAAGTATTATTTATTGCCTGAAAAAGGTGAGATTGTACAAATACTCTTCCTCTCATATGCTTCACGCTTCTGTTTAATAAAAAATTGTGCATGAAGACTCATGTGGTTGGTTCTCTATTTCTCAACGAGCAAATGGACTATGTCTATGTAGATCAATTAATGGAGGTGATTGAATCAACATAAATGAAGCAAAGGAAAATAAATCAACCAACCAACAAGTATTTGCTGAGCATCTACCAAGAGCTCAGTGGCTTAGTTTAGGGAATACAAGAGAAATAAAAGTCATGCTCCTTGCTCAATAAGTTTACAAGCCTTATGAAACAACAGTACAGATGGCAAATACTTCCAAGTTTCATGATTTCACCATGCAAATAGTCCACATCTTGTAAGATAGTCTTTTTTGAATTACAGGAGTAAAATTCATCACCTGGCAGTCCCGTCTGGCAAGGTGCCTCTCCACTCTAATTTAGGCTAGCCTCAGGCAAGAATCAATATGGGATCCATATAAAAGACTTTCCATCTGGGTAGGGTTTACCAGAGTTTGCAGTAATCTGTAACATCAAGAAGTCTTAAGTGACCTCCCCAGTAGAGTAATATTTTAGTCTGGGGTGTGCTGGAGCGGACAAATTTTCAGTGAGCATTTACACCTGGAAATTTACACTGCAGAACAATTTGATTTACTGTTTTGGCTATTGCCTAGACTTAAGAAAGTGACAGAGAGGGGGTAGCTACCTGGCTCAGTGGATAAAGCACCAGCCCTGGATTTAGGAGGAACTGAGTTCAGACCTCAGACACTTGACACTTACTAGCTGTATGACCCTGGGCAAGTCACTTAACCCTCATGGCCCTGCAAAAAAGAAAAGAAAAAGGGAGATTACATTACATTCTAATTGGGGGACTGGGGATGGAGAACAGAAAATGAAGGAAAGTGGTGGTCAAGAAGAAATGGTTTTGGGGGCAGCTGGGTGGCGCAGTGGATAGAGCATTGGCCCTGGATTCAGGAGTACCTGAGTTCAGGTCCGCCTCAGACACTTAACACTTGCTAGCTGTGTGACCCTGGGCAAGTCACTTGGCCCCAATTGCCTCACCAAAAAAAAAAAAAAAAAAAAAGAAGAAATGGTTTTGGTCTAAAAAAAAAGAATAAAGTGATAGAGAGAAAATGTTAATCATGCGGGTTAAATTTAAAAGTGTGTCCTGTGTACTTTTGTGTGTGTGTCTGTAGAGTTGTTCGAAATTTACCAGCAAATCCCTAGCTTTAGTAGAAGAATCATTAAATAATTAAGTGCTAAGTGGTATGGTACAGTCTGCAGATTCATTGGGAGTCTGCGTAGTCAGAAAACTTAAAGGAATTAGAGAAGTCTTAAATAGAAGTAGGATAAAATTGGGGAAAGCAGAGATTCAATATCAACAAACAAAGGCAGGAATAAGTAACGTTTGTATCACAAAACTGTATAATTTTTTATCTGGATGTTACTGGAAATTGTGTAATTCAACACTCATTTTACAGAGAAGACTAATTTGATTTGGGTTTAGGTCGTTTTGTCTTTTCAGACTCTTCGTGCGCCCAACTTGGGTTTTCTTGGAAAAGATACTAAAGTATCTTTCTTCTTCTCCAACTCATTTTACAGATGAGGAAACTGAGGCAAAACGGGTTATGTGACTTGCCCAGAGTCACAAAACTATTAAGCGTCTGAAGGCGGATTTGAACTCTGTTCTTCCCGGCACCAGGCACTACACTCTATACACTGTGTCATCTAGTTGCTGATTTAGGTTGGTCAGTGGAAGGCTTATATTTATTTTGAGTTTGAGACCCCGGGTTCGAATTCTAGCCCTGCCACTCTGTAAAACTGATTTATCTTTTATCTTAGACAAGTTCCTTCGCCTCTTTGGGTATCGTTTGCAAAATGAGGGGTTTGGCCTTACACGACTAGAAGTTGCTTCCAACTCTAAATCTATGGATCCAAGTTTTCCTAATTCGAAGTTCAGTATTCCCTCCACTGCATTGCACAGCCTATCTTTCTAGGATGCTGGCGTATCTGGGAAATACTGTAAAAACAAACTCAATCTGTCCTAGTAAAGAGAGTAATCTGGGGGGTGATCATAGAGGCCCTAAATAGCGGTCCGCTAAACTGGGGGCCTCCGGGGCCACATCTGTAAACACCAGGAAGTATAAGAATCGCACCACAACTTCATGGCCCGCCGCGATAACCCAATCCACACCAGAAATGAGAAGTGTTCGGGGGAAAAACTCTACGTAGCTTAAAAGGAAAAGCCCTGAAAAGAGACGGAACCTCGGAAACATTTTAATTGGATGTATGAGCTTGGTGACAAATTGTCAGTGTCAAACAGGTTTTGGAAAGAGTAGTTTTCACTTTCCGTGCAGGGAGCAAGAATGAAATGAAAACCCGGTGCCAGGCGAGGGGCATCACAGGGAACAACTCTTACCTGGGAGGCTTCATGATTTAAGGGCGCAGCGCTCGGGCAGCTAATCCTGCCAACAAGTTAGACGGAGCCGGCCCGTCAATGAAGCTGGAACTCCAGCAGGGGAATGCGGGCGCAAAACAGGCACAGAATGAGTTTGTGCTCCCTCCTCCGCCCCCCTGCCGGAGGCTGCGCACTAGAAGCAAGGCCCCGCCCCTTCGCAGGTTCTCCCCCTCCCCCTCCCAGGCATTGGTTAGACTGTCTCCTAGGAGGCGGGCTTTAGTGAGGTTCTCCAATAGCCAAGTTCCCGCGGCTTGAGGCGGAAACACCTTCTGGGCCCTGTCAGACTCTGGGAGGAGTCGGCTGTAGCACCTGTCTTTAGCCTTCTTTGTATTGTGACTTTCACCTTGACTGTCTCCTCTGGGGCCCGGTCATGTGCGAACCTGAAAACCCGTTGTCCCGTTTTTTCTGTATCCCCTCTCGGCCCCGTCCGTCATCCTTAGCGTTCTTCCCACCTTCCTCTTCTCCCCACCTGTTTCTTTTTGATCACTGTCTCTTCCTCTCCCCACCAAATAACTTTGTCTCCTTTCGGGCCCCGTCCCCCCATTTGCTCTTGGTTCCGCCCACCAGCCGCACGCGCGTTCTTCGCTTCACCCTCCCCCTCGTCCCCTGCTCCGGCCCGACCCTGCTCCGTGTCGGTAGCAGGCTCTCCATACGCTTGAGGTTGGTGGAGGCCACTAAAATTTAGCTACCGGCCCGACCTCGACCAGAAGCGAACCGGGATAGCTGGGTGGGCCGACTGTACCCTAGAGGTCACTGCCTCGTCTTCTGCCTTCCCTGCCTATTCATAGCTTGGCCCTTCCTCTGGCCCTCCATGGCCCCCTGTGGAGTTGGCCTGAGGCCTTTCTCTTCCTTAACTCAGCTGCCAGTCTACAGGCACTTTGTTAAGCTTTTACTTTGTGCTTGGCATTGTGCTAGGGGCTGGGGATGCAAAGAAAGGCAAAAGACCAAAGAATGTTCCGATCTAAAAGGGGAGACAACATGCAAACAACCATGTACAAACAACTATACGGGATAAAGTGGGGGTGTTAGCGAGAATTAGGGGAACGGGCAAAGGCATCCCCTGTACTATGGGATTTTAGCTGGAACTTGAAGAAATACTGCCATGCTTCTGTGACTGTACGAAAGGCTGGCAACAAGCATTTATTAATCACTTACTATGAGCCAGGCACTGTACTGAGAGGTGGGGGATACAAACAAAAGCAAGAAGATCATCTCGGGGCTGCTAGGTGGCGCAGTAGATAAAGCACCAGCCCTGGATTCATGAGGACCTGAGTTTAAACACTTGACACTTACTAGCTGTGTGACCTTGGGCAAGTCTCTTAACCCTCATTGCCCCACAAAAGCAAAAACAAAAACAGCCCACCCCACCCCCTTTTACTTTCTAATGGGGAAAGAGAACTTAAAAGGAAGCTGAAGGAAAGGTCTAGGAAGAAGGTACTCTTCATGTAGGACCATGGTGGTGCAGTCTGGAGAGTCAGAAGTGCAGCCCAGTGGGAAATGAAGTACCCCCAAAATGAAAGCCCTGGAAAGAACTCCCCAGTGGAAGAAGGGGGGGGGGAGGGTCAAATTTATTGGCATGTACTTGGGCAAAATAGCTCCTAACAATTGTTTTAATTTCCTGTTCATTATTGGTGAGTTCACCCCTTTCATTTTTGATACTAGTCATTTGGTTTTCTTTCCTTTTAAAAATTAAATTAACTAATGGTTTATCTGTTTTATTGGTTTTTTTCCTCATTAAACCAGCTTCTAGTTTTATTTATTAGTTCAGTGGTTTTCTTACTTTGGGTAGATGATTCTTGGTTGTAATCCTAGCTGCTTTGCCCTCAATAATATCACACTCCAAGCCTTGTGATCCTTGAATATAGAAGTTGCTAAATCTTGTGTTTCCTTGATTGTGGCTCCATGATATTTGAATTGTTTCTTTCTGGTTGTTTGTACTATTTTCTTCTTGACCTGGGAGCTCTGGAATTTGTCTATAATAGTCCTGGGAGTTTTTATTTTGATAACTCTTTCAGGAAGTAATTGGTGGATTCTTTCAATTTCTGTTTTACCCTCTGGTTCTAGCATAGCAGGGGAATTTTCCTTAATAATTTCGCTGGGAAAAATGGAAAACAGTATGGCAGAAACTAGGTATAGACCATTTCACAGCATATACTTAAAAAAGGTCAAAATGGGTACATGATTTACAGATAAAGGTTGATACCATAAGCAAATTAAGAGATCATGGAATCATTTATCTGTCAGATTTATAGGCAGAGGAAGAATTTAGGACCAAAGAAGATATAGAGTGCAAAACAAAATGTAAAATAGATCATTTTGATTATATAAAATTTAAAAGTTTTTGCATGAACAAAACTAATATAACCAAGATTACAACAGAAGCAAAAGACTGGGAAAGAATCTTTGAAATAATTATCTCTGATAAAGGCCTCATTTCCCAATTATATAGAGAACTGAGTCAAATTTATAAAAATACAAGCCATTCCCCAATTGATAAATGCTCAAAGGATATGAACAGTTTTCAGACAAAGAAATCAAAGTTATCTATAGTCATGAAAAGATACTCTAAATCAATATTCATCAGAGAAATGCAAATTAAAACAACTGAGGTATTACCTCATACCTATCAGAGTGGCAAACATAAAAAAAGGAAAATATTGGTTTTGGAGGCAATGTGGGAAAGCTGGGATGCTAATACACTGTTGGTGAAGTTGTGAAAAGATCCAACCATTCTGGAAAGCAATTTGGAACAATGCCCAAAGGGCTGTAGAACTGTGCATACCATTTGATCCAGCAATTCCACTGCTAGGTTTATATCCCAAAGACATCCTCCAAAAGAGAAAAAACCTATTTTTACATAAATATTTATAGCAGGTCTTTTTGTACTGGCTAAGAATTGGAAATCAAAGGAATGCTCATCAATTGGGGAATGGCTAAACAAGCTGTGGTAGATGATGGTGATGGAATATTATTGTGCTATAAAAAAATGATAAGCAGGATGATTTCACAAAGCCTGTAAAGAATTGTATGAACTGATGTATAGTGAAGTGAGCAGAACCAAGAGAACATTGTGCACGGAGACAGCAATATTGTTTGATGATGAACTGTGAATGATTTAACTATTCGCAACAATACAATGATCCAAGACAATCTCAAAGGATTGTTGATGAACCATACTATCCATCTCCAAAGAAAGAACTGATATTGATTGAACACAGAGAGAATGTGAAACAATAGGGAACAACCAGTACAAAGATACCAAGGTGGTATATGAAGCATTGGGTTTGCCTGTGGAGCATAGGCCTATGTCTGGGTAGATGAATACCAGGACAGGAGTAAAGTATAAGAACCTTAGAAAGGTAGAAAGGGGTCAATTTGTGAAGGACTTTAAATATCAAACAGAGGAGTTCCTATTTGAATCAGTATTAACTACATATGTAAGGAGATTTTCTGATATATGCTTGTGTGTTTGCTTGTACACCTGCACACTCAATTGCACAGTGTGGCTAATAGAACTGATGTGGGATGGAATCAGGGTCAAATTGATTGTGAGTTGTCCCAAAAGAATTACAAGACTCAGTGACTCAGTTTCCCAAGTTTTATTACAATACTGTGGGTGACCAAAGGGAGAGAACCAGAATAGTGGAAAGGTATCTCTCAAATAATGAAAGAAAAGACAGTTATAGTATGAATAAATTGATTATCAGTCTCATTATAATAATCTCCACTTTAGGGAGGTACAGAGGAGGGTTTATCCTAATTTGGAGTTCCTGGGGTCCTAAAATAATCCCCGAGGCAGTACCTTTTTCCATGGAGGTGTGTTCTTGGGGTTTACATGTCATAAGGTGAATCTAGGGACAGATTTGGCCTTTTCTGCGCGTGTCTCTTTCTGTTTCCCATGGCTAGTTTCAAAACATCTTCATTTATCATTTATTTCTAGTCTAAATTTCTATAGCCTGTCATTTTATTTAAAGTCTTCATGGCCTCCCTCCCTCTCTTCCCATTATGGGTACTGATTACTATGGGTATGAGAACCTAGCATCCTGACTTATAAGTTATCCATTAACTGGGATCTGATTTCCTCTCAGAGCTCATATCTGAATTAGAGCTTGGGTCTTAAGTTTTTCTGTTAACCCCTTTTTTTGCCTCCTACATCAGAACCAAGAACTGAAGTCTTTTGACTCTCTCTTTTCCACTATACTAGCAACTGCTAAGGCCCCCATCTCTCATTGCTGAATTCCTCTGGGAACCTCCATTTTTAGGTAGAGCCCAGAACTGCCATGTTTTGCCAAACCCCCACCCAAGTATCTTGCCCTTCACCTCCTGTATTTCAGCATATTCAACCCTCCCCCCCCATTAGAATATAAGCCCCTTGAAGGTAGGGAATTACAGGGACTGTGATTGTCTGGCTCTGTCTTTCTTTTTGCTTGTACTTGTATCCCTAGTACTAGGTATAGTGCCTGGTACATAGTAAGTGCTGAATAAATTCTCCATTCCTCTGTTTCACATTATCAAGTGGTCTTTACTTCTAGATTAAAAACCTCTTTTAATTAACTAAAATTAATATATTGTAAAATATTATAGATATTATTTTATTATATATTTTAAAAGTTAATATGTAAAATTAATATTTTAATCCCAAAGTGAAAAATTATTTTACTTCTACAATGCATAGTTGTGTGAACTCAGGTTAATCACTTCCCTTCTCTCGCCCTCCTCTTTAAAACTCCCATGAAATAAAAAACAAAAACAAAAAACTTCCATGATACTGAACTCTTCTAACTGAGGAACCAGAGGCAGCTTGGCTTGGTCGTAGTTGACAGATTAGTTTCCTTATCTATAAAATGGGAATTACAATAACATTTACCTCCCAGTGTTGTTGGGAAGATAAAATGAAGTAATATTTGTAAAGTATGAACCTTTAAATGCTATATAAATCCTGGCTATTATCATTTTCCTGGCGATCTAGTGGTACACAAGCTGGCTTTGAAGGTAAAGAACTTATGTTCAACTCCCACATCTCTCACATTTTACCTGTTTGTTTTTAGGCAAGTAACTTCTGTAGTTCTCAGTGTTGCTGTTGTTTTCCATATGTAAAATGATGGGATTTTGGACTAGATAACCTCAATGGTCTCTTTTTCCAGCCCTAAATCTATTATCCCATGATGTCTCTATCAGATTGCTCTTCTTTATCTTGCCCTTTAAGTATCAACATCCCCAAAAGGCTTTGTCCTCTGCAGCCTTCTATTTTCTTTACCATTCTCATCCAATCCTATGACTTCAATGATAACTTCTATGATAATGACTCCTAAATTTGCATCTTTAGGCCAGACTTCACTGTGATCTCTAGTTTTATGTTTTCTTTTTTAATACAATTTTTATTTTTTGTTATTCTGAACCTGACAATTACCTGTTGGCCTGCACATTTTCATATATAAGTGACGGAAAAAGAAGATTGTATATGAAACCTCTTTCCAACTTGTTTTTCTTTACAATGTTTTAATCATTGCATAAAATATTTTCTTGGTTTCATTCACTATATTCTACATCATTTAATATAAGTCTTCTGGGCTTTCATTGAATTTGTTATTTTCATTGTTTCTTCAAGACAATATTTACATTCATGTAACATAATTCATATCAATTCCATAATTGATTGGTATCCCTTTATTTACCAGTTTTGTATTATACCAAAAATGTTATTATAAATATTTTTGTACATATGAGCCCTTCTCCTTTGTCTTTGATATCTTTGGGTGTAAGTCTAGTAGTCCATTGTCATGTCAAAGGGTTTGGTGATATTTTAGAGCTTTAAATTACTTTCCAGAATGGCTGTACCAATTCTTTTTCTATAATGTTTGACAGTCTGATGGTTATGATATAAAACTTCACAGTTGTTCTACTTTTCATTATTCTGTGAGACGCAGTGTGAAATGGTAGATACAGGGCTGGCCTTAAAGCCAGGATGACCTGGGTTTGAATTCTGCCTCTAATATGTATTGGTTTTATGAACCTGGACAAGTCACTTAATCTCTTGCTATTCTTTTTAAGCAATTCTCTAAAACTATGAATTAAAGACATACAGCCAACTTGCATCAAAAAACTCATCATCATAAGAATCCCTTGTAGCAATGAAATAATAAATCTAGTCCCTATCTCTTATTACAAACCTGCCTTTTATTTGAGAACTGCCTTGGTCATATCCCTTGATCATTTTTCTCTTGATTGGGAAATGGTCTAACACAATATTTTCAACTATGGGGAACATTCTTTGACACTACTTTTTCTGGTTCACTAGGGAAACATGTGTTGGAAATAGAGTCAGAGGACCTGGGTTCAAGTTTTGTCTAACTTCCTCATCTCTTAAACAAGGGGATTGGATTAGATGACCTATAGCATCCCTTCTGCCTGTAAATCTATGATACTACAGTCTCTTAAAACCTGTCCCTTTTCCCATTTGCCTAGTTATAAAGGGTAGAAACCTTCAATTTAAATTTTATTCTTTCCTACCCATATCCAATTAATTGCCAAATTCATTCTCTTCTATGCAATTTCTCTCACATTAGTCCCCTCCATTCCCATGGCTACTACCCTAATTCAGAATCTCATACCTTGTCAACTTATCTTCTCAAAGTTCTGTTTATAGTATATCACTTACTAGCTAAAAATATTCCATGGTTGCTTACTGCCTTTAGGATAAAATATAAAATCTATAGTGTGGTGTTGAGGTCCTTGCACAATTGATCAATCTCGGTAGTTTGTACTCAGTGTAATAACTGGAATTTGTGTGTAGTGTTTGAAAGTTTGCAAAGCATTGTACATACATTGAATAGTTTGATTCTCAAACCATGTTTGATAAGTGTTATAGATATTATTATTTGTATTTTTACAGAGGAGTAAACTGAGGCTAAGAAAGGTTAAGTGGGCTGCCTGGGCTGACATCAATGATAAATGTCTGGCATGGGATATAAAAACAGGTCATCCTGTCTGAACTTGGATAATATATGGAAAGAGCTTTGTGAACCTCAAATCACTATTATTCTTATTCTTATTGTTGTTGCTGTTATTGTTGTTGTTATTATTATTATTATATCTGCTGTCATACTATTTCTCATGTTCCAGCCACTTCAAATTAATCACCATTTCCAATTCTATCCTTCCTTGTCTAACATCTCTGCGTTTGCACATGCAGATGTTCTTCTTTGGAACAGCTGCATCACAGCATCTTGAAATCCAGACAGCTCATAAAGCTCTCAGCACATTGCCTTATACATAGCAACTGCACAATAAATAAATATCTATTGAACTTTAAGGTCCTTTTAAGTTCTAAAATTCCAAGATAATATGTAATAATTTACATGGTATTGTCTGTGTTTGGGAAAGTGACAAGACTAAATCCAGTTGTGTCTAGGGTAGGGCAAGTGAATCATTTATTGCCATTCTTCTCCAGGTCAGTTTGGGAGAAATAATGACCAACCTCTGATACACCACCCACTCTCTTCTCTTTATATACTTTACCCATATTCAGCTTCTTTCCTCTTTTCCTATTCAAATCATTTTACCTCTAAGCCTCATTTTCTTCATCTGCAAAATGAAAACATTAAATTAGATTATCTCATAGTTCTTTCTGATTATAACATTCTGTGATTCTCCCATCTGCTGTGTTTTAAATTTTCTTTACTCCGCTAACCCTCCTTGCTTTTATTTCACTTCTGACCTTTCTTCTCGTTTTCCCCTCCCCTCTTTCATCCAAAACTTTTTATTTAGTTCATGCTCTTGTTTTTATAAGGCAGGGAGGGGGCAGATTTTAGCACTAATAAGTGGAAGCCAGAATAGGCTGTTAGTCCACAAAAATCTGAAAATCACTGCTTTAGTAAACAGAGCTACATCAAGTTCTGGATAAAACAATTTAACTCTGGACTTTTTTGGTCAAAGGAGCTCTAGTTCTAAAAGTGAATTGGAATTTATAGGTCTTTACAGGTTAAATATAATTAATTCTGCACCAGAATTTATGATTTGGTTAGGGGTTAGACTAAAATTTAACTCTGTACTGAATGTGAGGAAAACACTTTACTGCAAAAATTAAGAATTGAACAAGAAGAGTGGGGAGAATGTTTCTTTTCAAGCATCTTTAAGTATTTTAAAAGTATTTTAAAAACAAGCACCTTAAATAATAAAACATTCTTTTATAGTTATTAAAGCATTTTCTATTAACAACACCATTCTTTTACTGTAGTTTAAGTTTCTATGAATACTATAAATGAATAAAAAAAATTTAAGAATATCTTTGAATCCAGACTTTTCAGTAATCTTTACTTGTCCTTGATTCAAACTATTATGACTAGGAAGAAAAATATTTTCTGTTATTTAGATCCATGATAAAATCTGATTTACAATTTCCAATTTCAGATAATTATATTATACCTAGAATTTTTATTTTATTTTTTATAAAATCTCTGCGTTAAATATTTAAGCAAAATATAGCTTAGAAGACTATATTCTAGTTTAAAATAATTTTTTTCCTAAAAAAGCCTCCCCTGGTCATTTTAATAATTCAGAATAGTGTTCTTTTACTCACACTCACACTTGAAAGCTCAAGATAGTAACTGGTTACCTGAAAATAGAAGTCTTGATCAAATATTTAAGATTTCACTTATTTTCACTTTCTACATTTTTAAAAAATCCTGGTGTTCCACTTTCCATCTTCAGCACCACTAAGCATATACTAAATGTAATAGAAATGTTTCATGGATTATTAAATGCAGCAGTACAATGAGCTTTTGCCTAGAACATAAGGATGGGATAGAAGAAAAACTATGGCTACTTTAGTGTTGTAACAAAATATTTTTTTTCCTTGAAGATACAGACTATGAAAAAAAAATTTACCCATTGTATTCCAGATGCACAAAGGAATGGGCAAATTTGGCTCTATTACAGAGGAGACACTAAAATTTTAAAAAGAAAGAAAAAAAATTAATTGACATTGCATTGTGCCTTCTACTGACTAATGGCAACCCCTCCCTACCCCTCAAAATAAACAGACTTAAAATTTTCACAAATGGAGACTAAATGTTCCTGGTTTGCCAGAGGAAGAGGCTTTCCTTTGATAAGAGGGGGCTAATTATAGTTCAGCACTCATAGTTTTTTTTAATAAGTTTTTATTGATGTCTTTTGTTTTTTAAATCACCATAGTTTTCTGCAGTATCCTTCCTCTTTCCTCACCCACAAAGCCATCTCCTATAATAAATAGTATTTTTGAATGCAAAAAAAGAAAATGAAGAGGAAAAAAATCAGCATAAGTAATATATAGAAAAAGTCTGAAAATATGTGCAATGTACAATACTTGTGAATCTCTCCCACCTGGAAAGGGGAGTGTTAAGGTTGTTTTCTCATATCTCTTCTTTGGAGCCATCTTGTTCCTTATAATGTACAACGTTAATTTTTAATGTTGTGCATGTCTGTGTGTATATGTGTACACAAATTCACATGATTCTTTCCATTTACATTGTTGTAGTCATTGGTATATTCTTTTCTTGATGCTACTTAATTCTCTCTTAATCAGTTTGTGTAGATCTTTCCATGCTTTTCTCTATTCATCCATAATTGTGTAGCCATAATTGTTTAGCCATTCACCAATCAATGACCATTTACTTTGTTTCTAGTTTTTTGCTGTAACTAAAAGAACTAGTATAAATATTTTGGTGTATATGGGGTCTTTCTTCTTATCAGTGGCTTCCTTGGGGGTATATAATGATTCATATATAAAGCTAACAAATACATTTAATATGAAATAATATGGAACAACAAAACCAACAAACAAATAAATAAATGAGCTTATAATGGCTTATCATCCCAGTAATGGAATCTTGGGGTAAAAAATTTATGGACATATAATGGACTTAAATCACATAATTCCAAATTGCCTTCTGAAATGGTTGTGCTAATTCATAGCCCCACTAACAATGCACTAGTGTGCCAGCACCAAACCATCCACATGTGGAACTATCAGTTACAGCAAATGGAGAAATTTTGAATAGTGTGAATAAGTTCACTTACCTTGGAAGTATACTTTCCAGGGATGTATACATTGATAATGAGGTTAATACACTCATTGCCAGAGTAAACTCAGCATTTAGGAGGCCCCGAAGGAAAGTGAAGGAGAAAAGGGTTATTAGACTGAAGGTCTACAGAGACTTTGTGCTTACCTCACTGTTGTAGGCCTGTAAAACCTGGACAGTATTCCAGCACCCTACCAGGAAACCGAATCATTTCCATTTGAATTGTTTTAGGAAGATTCTGAAGATCTGCCAGAATAAGATACCAGACACTGAGGTCCTCTCTCTTGAGTTAAATTACCAACCATTCAAACTCTACTGCAGAGAGTGCAACTCTGATTTACAGGCCATGTTGCTCGAATGCCAAACTTATGCTTGCTTAAAAGATGCAGAACTCACGGAAGGCAAGCACTCACATGGTGGTCAGAAAAAGTGATATTGGGACATTCTCAAAGTCTTTCTTAAGAACTTTGGAATTGATAGCATGACATGGGAGATACTGGCACAGGACTGCCTTGCAAGGCATATATCTTCATCAGAGAAGGTGCTGTGCTACTTGAGCGAAGCAGAACTAAAGTAGCCCAAAAGAAACATGAAATGCATAAATTTAGAGAATCAAACCCAGATGTTCACATGGATTATTTGTGCTGGACTTGTGGTAGAGCATTCCAAGCTCATATTGGTCTGATCAGCTAGAGTCAGACATACTGTAACTTGACTCTAACAAAGTGATATCATTTTGGTCCTCTTTGAGAAAGGATAGCAACCAACCAATCAAGTGTGCCTATATTCCCACAATGCCTCTAGCATTGACTATGTCATTTGTTGTCATCTTTTCTAATATATTGCATGTAGGGTGAAATCTCAGGGTTGTTTTGATTTGTATTTCTCATATTATTAATTGTTTGGAGCATTCTTCCATATGATTGTGAATACTTTACAATTCTTCTTTTGAGGACTATTGGTTCATATCCTTTGACCACGTTTCTGTTAGGGAATGGCTTTTGGTCTTAAACATATATAGTTTTTCTTCAACATTTGCACCTAACTTTTGCAACTTTAAGCATTTGCTAATTTTATTAGTAACCTCTTTCACTTTCACACCACATGTTCACAGTAGAGAGAAAAAAACAAAAAAACAAAATGTGAGGAAGTTTGTGAAGCAGCTGGTATCCTATTTCACTGATCTCATTAACCCTACAGTTGTAAAGAGCTCCCCATGCATTCGTTGAATATTTTCATTGTTTCCATTTAAAATTCAAGTTTTTCCTTGCAGTTACATGCCAAAAGAGTAATGCAAGTCCTGTAGGCTCTAAACCCAAGTGAGCAAAAGTCAGTGAAGCAGCTTAGTGAGAAAATAAAGGTGTAAGTTTAACTTCCTGTCAGAATGTCTGTCAGCCAGTAGTTTAGTGTTAAAGAATCAATGGTTGAAAGGGCAATAAAGCTGTGCATACCCTTTGACCCAGCAATTCCACTTTTAGGTCTTTTGCCCAAAGAAATCATGGAAGGGGGAAAGGGACCCACATGTACAAAAATATTTATAGCTGCTCTTTACGTGGTAGCAAGGAATTGGAAGTTGAGGGGGTGCCCATCAATTGGGGAATGGCTGGACAAGTTGTGGTATATGAATACAATGGAATACTATTGTGCTGTAAGAAATGATGAGCAGCAAGAGTTCAGAGAAACCTGGAGGGTCTTGCGTGAGCTGATGATGAGTGAGATGAGCAGAACCAGAAGAACATTGTACACAGTATCATCAACATTGAGTGTTGACCTACTGTGATGGACTATATTCTTCTCACCAATGCAATGGTACAGAAGAGTTCCAGGGAACTCATGATAGAAGAGGATCTCCAAATCCAAGAAAAAAAAAGAAAGAAAGAACTGTGGAGTATAGATGCTGATTGAACCATATTATTTCTTTTGTTTTGGGTGCTGTTGTTTTTTTTTTCTATTTTGAGGTTTTGCAGCACTGCTCTGATTTTTTCTCTTGTAACAGGATTAATGCAGAAATAGGATTAATGTTATTATGTGTATATATATGTGTGTGTATATATCTATATCTATATCTATATGTATAGAGATATATAGATATAACCTATATCAGATTACCTGCTGTCTAGGGGAGGGGGGAGGGAGGGGAGGGAGGGAGAAAAATCTGAAATTGTAAAGCTTGTATAAACAAAAGTTGAGAACTATCTTTACATGTAACGGAAAAAATAAAATACCTTATACATTAAAAAAATATAAATAAATAAATAAAAAAGTAAAATGCAAAAAAAAAGAATCAATGGTTGGTTATATCCTTAAGAAAGAGGAAAGTATTTATAAAAGTGTTCCAGAAAGTGCTAGAGTAAGTGCTCTAAAGTGCTCAATGAGGGAATAACCCCCTCACACCACTATCTGATACAGTGGAAGGAAGATTCAAGTTAAAAAATGTTTGAGTTTTAAAAATTGTATTTGCTGTACAGTATCTATGATACTATAGACTTATGTGTTATGAAAAGTGAATATTATCTAAAATCAATGTGCTTTTTTTGTCTAAATTGAGATGCTAGCTCAAAAGGTCACAAAATTCTAGGGAATTACTAGTTAGAAAAAATATTTTTCATGATACAGATTTTATTTTGTGTACTGCATTTTATGGGTTATTTCATCGTTTTTGTGTTAGGAAAATTGCATATATTATCAGAATGTTTTGTGATAAAGAATTGTATGCAAAAGAGTGTATTTTCAGAAATCTTTAGTGAAAGATTAGTTTTTGGTGGCAGCAGGAACCTAACCCCCTATTTTCTATAGGTTCAATATATCAACATTTGCATTTTTTATGAATGTTACCCCTATAAAAGTTGAGGATTAACTTTACATCTTTTTATTTTATTTATTTATTTATTTTTAGTTTCAAATTTTCTGCCTTCTCCCATCCCCTTCCACACTCACCAAGAAGGCAAGAAATAGAAAGCCCATTATGAATATGAAGTCAAAATATATATGTCATGGGGAAAATGGGGTAGGGGTAGGGGTTTGGGTCCTTAGGAATTCCTCTTTAAAGAATTACACCCTCTTGCACACAAAAGCAATTAGAATAAGATAGTAGTTTATTTAGGGGAAGGGAAGGGAAGCCAAGAGAGGAATCATTGAACTTCTCACTGGAAGAAAGGCATGGCAGAGTGTGGCTCTGAGATACCAATCTCTTTGAGCAGGAGACAGGCAGATACTTTTATAGAGGACTGATGGGGGTGATCATCCAACTGTGGAAAGTTCCCTTAGTGAGGGAGGACCATCCCACACTGGTGGTGGCTGGAGGAGTTGGGTGAGGGGTGGATGCAGATCTCTCAAGCCATCTCTCTCCTCTGGACACAAAGGAAGCAGCCACACCTAATTTTATCTCCCCAGGGGTGGAGGAAACTGCAATGAAGGGTGGGGGTCCCTGAGCTAACTAGGTCAGATCTGGTTCCACTTATCTCTTTAGGTGTGTCTGTCCTTTGGATTAGTTTCTCAAGGAGAAGGTTCTTTGATGTACCCCAGAGAATTTCTGGGGTGCTCTGGGCCCATAACATATATACATGTATACATATATGTGTGTGTCTATATATATGTGTGTGTGTCTATATGCATGCATGCGTGTGTGTGTATATATATATATACGTATATACATGTATATGTTCATTGTTTATATATCTTGGATACCAAAACCTCACCAGAGAAATGTGATGCAAATATTTTTTCTTATTTGATTGCTTCTTTTCTTATTCTTGGTGTATTAATTTTGTTGGTAAAGAAACTTTTGTTATTGTTGTTCAGTTGATCCGTCATGTCTGAATCTTTATGATCCCATGGACCATGAGTTTTTCTAGATAAAGATACTGGAGTAGTTTGCCATTTCTTTCTCCAGTGAATCCAGGGCAGAAACTTTTAGGTTTCTTGTAATCAAAGTTATCCATTTTGGTTTTTATAATTGCCTGTATTCTATCTGTGGTTAAGAATACATCTCCTCCTCATAGCTGTGAGAGGCATATGATCTACTTGTCTAATTTTCTTATAGTATTTTTATGTAACATAATATTTCTTATGTATGGCCTTTAATATTAATATTATATTGAATAGTAAGGACATAAATCTATTTAGAATGTATTGTGGAATATGGTAAAAGTTAGTCTAAGCTTAATTTCTTCCAGACTAGTTTTCTTAGCAGTTTTTATCAAATACAGTTTTTTTTCCCTAAGTAATTGATATTTTTTAGTTAATTGAACATTAAGTTGTTGAGTTCTGTTGTTTCTGATATTTTTTAACCAATACAGTTTGGATGATTGCTACTTAATGATATAATGTGAGATCTGGAAGTGCTATTCCTCCTTTGTCTCCATGTCTTTTTATCTTTTCCCTTGATATTCTAGATATTTTGTTTTTCCAAATGAATTTTCACTCTTCATCATACTAATTCAGGGTCTTCTGAAATTATTTCCTTTATCTTTTTCTCTGGCAAATTAATATTCCATTACATTCATATGATATAATTTGTTTGCCCATTTCTCACTTGTGTAAAAGGCAATCTAAGGTTCACACTTAGATTTTAGTTCTTTTCTTTTATATTATAACTGTGAGAAATAGAACTCCAATAACTTCTGGAACTCAGCATTGGTGATGTGTCAAAGGCTCATTTATTGTTATTCTTGTGACCACCCAGTAGCTGAGTGAACAAGGAGGCAGGTTCGCAGGCCTGTTTTATCTCTTCCTATTTCTAACAGCTATTGGCCCTTGTGCAGGAACTGGCTAATCAATCAAACATAGCATCCCCACCCCTCCGAATTGATTTTTTTTCTCATGGGAACCTCCTTGGGAAGTTCTCTATTTGAATTAACTCCCATTTGTGGATATTAGCATTTGCATATCTCCAGCTAAATCTGAATCCACTTCCTAGACGTGAAATCACCTGTAATTGTTTTCCCAGACAGTTCTAATCAGCTGAGATGAGTCAACATTTTCCCACAATAACCCACCTTTCAGGGAGAGGAAGTGTTTTGCTTGTAGATATTCCCTCCCTGTTTTATTCTCCTTATTAAGCATACCCTATCTCCCTCTCCCTACTTGTTTCCCTATTAAATCTGATGTATTTCTACATCATGTAGAATTCACTTGTAAACCCATCTAGCCCTGGAGATTTTTTTCTTAGGGAGTTCATTAATGACTTGTTCAATTTCTTTTTCTAATATGGGCTTATTTAAGGATTTTATTTCCTCTTCAGTTAACCTTAGCAGTTTGTATTTTTGTAAGTATTTATCCATTTCATTTAGATTGTCAAATTTATTGGCATATAGTTAGGCAAAATAGTTCCTAATTATTGCTTTAATTTCCATTTCTTTGGTGGTGAAATCACCCCTTTCATTTTTGATGCTGGTAATTGGGTTTTTGTCTTTTTTTTTTTTATCAAATTAACCAATGGTTTATCTATTTTTTTCATAAAACCAGCTCTTAGTTTTATTGATTAATTCTATTGTTTTCTTGCTTTAATTTTATTAATTTCTCCTTTAATTTTCAGGATTTCTAATTTAGTATTTAATTGGGGATTTTTAATTTCTTCTTTTTCTAGCTTTTTAAGTTTCATGCCCAATTCATTGATCTCCTCTACCTCTTTTTTATTGATGTAAGCATTTAGAGATATAAAATCTTCCCTAAGCACTGCTTTGGCTGCATCCCATAGATTTTGGTATGTTGTCTCATTATTGTCATTCTCTTGGATGAAGTTATTGATTGTTTCTATGATTTGTTGTTTGATCCATTCATTCTTCAGAATGAAATTATTTAGTTTCCAATTAATTTTCAGTCTACCTTTCCATGGCTCTTTATTACATGTAATTTTTATTGCATCATGATCTGAGAAGGATGCATTTACTAATTCTGCCTTTCTACATTTGACTATGAGATTTTTGTACCCTAATACATGGCCAATTTTTTAATATGTGCCATGTACTGCAGAGAAAAAGGTATATTCCTTTCTATTCCCATTTAATTTTCTCCAGACATTTATCATGTCTAACTTTTCTAACATTCTATTTACCTCTTTCACTGCTTTCTTATTTATTTTGTGGCTAGATTTATCTAATTCTGAGAGGGGAAGATTCAGATCCCCCACTAGTATAATGTTGCTGTCTATTTCCTCTTGTAACTCATTTAACTTCTCCTCTAAGAATTTGGATGTTATACCACTTAGCGCATACATGTTTAGTATTGATATTACTTCATTATCTATAGTACCTTTCAGCAAGATGTAGTTTTCTTCCTTACCTCTTTTAATTTGACCTATTTTTGCCTTTGCTTTTGTCATAGGGGAAATGGGGTAGGGGGTTTGGGGTAGGGGATAGGGGTTTGGGGTCCTTAGGAATTCTTCTTTAAATAATTATACCCCCCCCCCAAAAAAAAAGAATTATACCCTCTTGCACACAAAAGCAGTTAGAATAAGATAGTAGTTTATTTCAGGGCTGAGGAAGGGAAGGGAAGGGAAACCAAGAGAAATCCTTGGATTTCTCATGGGGAGAGAGGCATGGCACAAAGCACATGACTCTGAGATACTAATCTCCTCAAGCAGGAGACTGGCAGGTACTTTTATAGAGGACTGATGGGGGTGACCATCTGACTGTGGAAAGTTCCTTTAGTGAAGGAGGACCATCCCCCACTGGTGGTGGCTGGGAGAATTGGGTGAGGGGTGGAGGACCATCCCCCACTGGTGGTGGCTGGAGGAGTTGGGTGAGGGGTGGCCTCAGATCTCCCAAGCCATCTCTTCAGGACACAAAGGAAGCAGCCACACCTAATCTTATCGCCCCAGGGATGAGGAAGACTAGAATGAAGGGTGGGGGTACTGAAACTGGCTTAGTCTGAACTGGTTCTGCTTATCTCTCTAGGTGTATCTGTCCTCTGGTTTAGTTTCTCAAGGAGAAGGTTCTTTGATGTGCCCCAGAAAACTTCTGGGGTACTCTGGGCCCATAACACTTTGTCTGAGATAAGGATTGCTACCCCAGCTTTTTTGACTTTAGCTGAAGAATAAAATATTCTGCTCCAACCTTTTACCTTTACCCTGTGTGTATCTCTTTGCTTCAAATGTGTTTCTTGTAAACAAGCATATTGTAGGATTCTGATTTTTAATCCACTCTGCAGTTTGTTTCCGTTTTATGGCAGAGTTCATCCCATTCACATTTACAGTTATTATTACTAGCTGTCCCCCTTTGTACTTTTCCCCACTTCCTCTTCACCAGCATTTTGCTTCTTACCTCTGCCTCCCCCAATCTGCCCTCCATTTTGCCAGCCCCCCTCCCTTTTCTTTACCCTTTTCTCCCCTGCTTCTGCCCTCACTTCTATCAGTGCCCCCCTTTTCCCCTACCCTTTTACTTCCCTAAAGAGTAAGCTAAATTTCTTTATCCAAATGAACATGTCATTCCCTCTTTGAACCAAATCTGATGAGAGTAAAGTTGAAACAGTGTTCACCCCTACCTTCTTTCCCTCCATTGTAATAGGTTGTAATGTTAATTTATAGAAAGCAAGAACTATCTGTACTCCATTCCCTGGCACCTCCAAGTTTCCTATCCTGGTACTGTCTTACCACTCTTGAAGTCTCCCAGTGGAGTCCTCAACTCTTGCTGCCTGTGGACAAGGAGCTTTGTAAGGTTACATGCTGAAGCCTTCTCTGCCGGATATTAGTTTTAATGGTAACCCCCTTTCTGAATGCCCTTAAGGGGAGGGGAGGGGAGGGGAGGAGAGGAGAGGAGAGGAAGAGATGAGAGAATTATTGAATGGAGCTGAAACTGTTCTGCAAGTATGACAGCAAGAAGTAAAAAGCTATTTGTTTAAATATTGCAAACTGATAATGTCCCATATCTGAAGTTCCCAGAGATTATGTGCTATATGTCTTGTTTTGTTAAAACTACAAAAATTCCATGAGTTTATTCCTTGAAATATTCTATTCTGGGCTACAACATTTTACACTTAATCATTAAATGAGAAATAATATCCTAGAGTAATATTGAGAATATATAAAAGCTATTTGGTCATGTCTGTTACTCAGCAATCTTGAGAAACTATTTTCAAGGGCATGTAAATAATAAAATGTGACTCTAGCAAATTTGATTCTAAATACATTGTGACTTAGTTGTATATCGTACTTAAGCATTTTTGTTTACTTTTATGGAGAGTTATCTCCACTATGCCAATGTCTCATAACTAAAGCCTTCTGAAATAAAGGAGGCAGCTTCCATCAGTAAGTAGGGGCTTGAGATCTGGTTTCTGATTCGGTAATTCACAAATCTATGACAGTGAATCAATGCTTCCTTCCAGACAAAGGTATAACTGTGCGATCAAAGTTTTCTGATTCTTTGAGAACCTCTGAGAACATGTCCATCATTTAGAACTTTTGTCCAGCAGGGTATGCACAAACAAGTAGGGTGAGCTTGGAACTGCCCAGAACCTGGACCCTTAGAACTGAACAGGATCTACTGAGTGGCTGTCAGAGCCTCCTGGTTGAGGTAGGTAAAAGGTATTCTCTTCATTTTAGATATGAGGAAAGCAAGGATCAGAGAGGTAAGTAATGCGATTTGCCTATGGCCACACAATTAGTAAGGGTCAGAGGTATAATTCAGACTCACGTAGTTCTAGCCTTATGCCAACTTTCATATTCTTTCCACTTTAATACATTCTCTTCAGAGAAGAGGTTATGTGAAAAAATACTTCGGGGTTTTAGTTGACTTCAAGTTCAATAAAGAACAACAAACCAAATCTAATGTGATCTTAGTCTGCATTAATGGAAGTGCAATGCCCAAAGGAAGGGAGGTAATAATCCCACCTTTCTTGCCTTGGTCAAATCATTTTGGGATCATTGTGTTCAATTCTGAGTGTCAAATTCTGAGAGTGAATTTAACAGATAGAAGGTGATCTAGTTAATAAAGTGACTTGAAAATAAGTCATGAGGATCAGTTGAAGTAACTGGTAATGTTTAGCTTGGGAAAGATAAAACTCTGGGTGGAAATTATAGCTTTCTTCAGATGTTTGAAGAATTCTTTTGTTGGGGGAAGAGTATTTGACATATTCTGTGTTGACTCCAGGTGTAACTAGGATTAGTAGATGTTAAATATGGGGAAGCAGACTTCAGTTCAATATAAGAAAGATCTACCTAAAAACCAGAACTATCTGAAAATGCAATGAGTTACTTTTTGAAGTAGTGAGATTCCTTTCATGGGAGTGTTTTTAAAGAGTTTTTTAAGCTATATCAACCTTTTGGGGAAATTATGTCAACAGGATTCATGCATCAAGTTAAATGAGATGTCTCACCTCTTAAATCCTTCTAATATTGTGATTCTGCAGTCTTAAGAGATTACTCTTGTCACAATCCTGAAATACTTTTTAAAAATTACATGAAGGGGGCAGCTACATGGCACAGTGGATAAAGCACCAGCCCTGGATTCAGGAGGATGTGAGTTCAAATTTGGCCTCAGACACTTGACACTTACTAGCTGTGTGACCCTGGGCAAGTCACTTAACCCTCCTTGCCCTGCGCAAAAAAAAAAAAAAATACATGAAGACTCAATTCCAATGGAAAAGCAATTCTTTCTTTTTTTTCTCTTGCAAGCACTCTCAAGTGACAAAAGATATTCTTTTTACCTTGAAATTCCATCTTTTGGCTAGGTAATTTCTCTGTGGAGGCAGACTTTTTAAAGACATGTTAGAGTACAGCTCACCTGTGAAGGGTTGTTTGATTACCTCAGATCTCACACAGAATGATGGTAATTGGCTGCACAAAGCCCTGAGTCTTTCATCTATCTTTATTGTTTCACATTTAGGCCCAGGTCCATGCTCTGCTCAGCTGCCAGATGGTACCTGCAACAGAGCTTCAAGTTATCACTTCTTTAGAAGAGAAGCTAAGTGCCTCTTGAGGAAGGAAAAAGCAGACTGCATATTCCCTTCATTTGCACCTGATGACTTATTGCCAGACACTAATTGGCCTGTCCCTCCTTTAGCAAATCAGGATCAGATGATGGTGACTGAGTGTGACAGCCTACCCTATCCCTTCGACAGCCATTACCACAGAAATAAATCCTGAAGGAGGAATTTTTTCCTATAAGATCATTTTCAGAAAGGACAAGTGTGCCTTTATGCCAATGCTTTGGTCAAGACCTCACTCTCTCTCTATGTGTCTATATATAAACACACACACATACATGTGTATATATACACACATGTATATATGCATATACATATATGTATATACACATGCATATGTTGTTGTTTGTTCCTTATTTTCAAAGGGGACCAATGACTTATGTGGTGATGTCTTGACTTGTGTGTGAATTGGATTTAAGTGAGGCAGAGTTGCACAAAGTTGTCCATCTCACTCCTTCTTCCAAAGTCATTGAAGTTCAGTGATGAGACAAAAGTCAAGACACCTGGCAATAGTCCAGGATCTAGTAGATGCTTTGATGTCTGACCAAGCTCTAAGCACTCTATAATGCTTGCTTTAGCCCTTTCTTGGCCACTGGAACAAATTGTTCTCATCTACCCATTGCTCCAGAGGAAATCTTCACATGCTGAAACAGACATCCCTCTAACTCATCAACAAGTTTGAGGCCTGTCAGTTATCCTCAACCTGGTTTAGTCCATCTGCCAAGATGGTTTTCCTGGAGTATGGCTTCCGTATATGTTACAGACTCCTCTCTATATACATATGTATATAATAAATACTATATTTTCTCTAGATCTACATGCATGGGTCAAGCAGGTTGAATTCAAATGCTTGCATAATTGGAACTCTTGCACACAGTAAAGAAGTTCTCTGTGTATGTCATGGCAGTGTGTGCATTCACAAGAAAAATGCTTATTTTGTAACTTGTGATTTGTACCTTCCTTCGTTTATGATTATTGAAGCAATCCCTTTCTCCTACTCTCCCACTCCTTTGTTTTGTGAATATTCCCACAGTTTAGCAAGAAGTATATGTGCAGTAGAGTAAGTGGTAGTGTTCTGCTTCTGCATGGGTGGGGGAACTCAGTAAATGATGGAGAATGTAGGCTTAGTCATGAAATAAGTGATTACTGTGTTCTTTCTGCTTGTTATGTGAACCATCACTGAAATATTTCTGCAGCTCGGGCACAGTTTTGTTATTTGCTATTGTTAATGAAAAGATGAAATTTGAGCACATGAGTGCAACATGTAGTCAGTACCGTAATTAGCCCTTTGAAAGGTGAAGTATCCACTTTGAAATAAAAGAAAATAGGCTCACTTATACAATGAAATAGCTGCAATTTTCTAGCTAATGCAGAACCTGCAGTATTTCTATAATTATCTCCCTTAGGTCTTCCATTCAACACAATTTCTCTTCCTTCCCCTCTCCTTTTTCTCCTGGATAAAATCCCTTCCTACTGCAAGGACTAAATAATATTATTTGCAAACAAAAGAAAAACACTTTCCTGCATGATAAATGTGTTTTACTTAGAAAAGTTGAAAAAATCTGAATAATTAAGGTCTTAACAGAACATATCTAAGCCATTTGAAGCTTAGTCAAAAATGAAGCTGTTACTCCCATTGAATTTAGGGGCTGTCATTCTCTTCCAGTTCAAGAACTAGAAGGTTGAAGTCTTGAATAAGGAAATCTAATCCAATCCATTCCAATAAGCATTTATAAAGTGCCTATTATGTGCAAGACTAGGAAGTTTCAAAGTAGATAACCATCAAGAAAAGTAAATTAAAAATATTATATAATGTACTCACCTAAAGAATGAAGAGGTAAGAAACAGAGGTGATACTGGCTCAAATATGACATAACTACTTAGAAAGATTGACTAATACTGAAGATTGAGAAATGGCCAGTGAGAGACCTGTTTGCTCTTTTCCAAAGTAGTGACGCATTATTTCTAAGTTTAAGTCTAGAAGATTTCACCTGATTTTTATAGATTCTAACAGCATCTCATGAAGCATATAACTGAGTCCCTAATTTTACTTTGATTATGCAATTTTTAGGTTGAGAACCTAAAGTTGTATGATTTCTTTTTTCTTTTCTTCTTTTTTTTTTGTGGGGCAATGAGGGTTAAGTGACTTGCCCAGAGTCACACAGCTAGTAAGTATCAAGTGTCTGAGGCTGGATTTAAACTCAAGTTTTCCTTAATCCAGGGCTGATGCCTTATCCACTGCACCACCTAGCTGCCCCCTGTGATTTCTATTTTTGCTGCTATAGAATCACAGAATCTTAGAGTGTTAAACCTTAAAATTTATCTTCTCCAAGTCTTTAATTTTATAGATGAGAAAACTGAGGCTCTAAAAGGAGACATGGCTCGTCCAAGGTTCTTAGCCATGACCTTGTCCAAGGTAGAGTAAGGACATGAATCAAGATTTTACAACTCCAAATCCAGTGTTCATTGCAGCATACCATGCTTCTTATCTACCTCGATCATGACACAAAATTGTATGATGCAAGATAATTGAGATCAATGAGCTACTTAGAAGATAAATTGTGTGATCATACTTAACATCATTAGAATCTTTATCATCAACTTCACTGAGCCAAATAAAAATTATATACTTGCACCACTGTCCTGATATCTGAGACATACCATCTCACCTGATCAAATTTAAATAAGTATAGTCAAATAATGACTATACATGTAAATTGAGAGAAACTCAATTATGTCAATTATGACATTGATAATTTTTTTTGGAGGCAATAAAAGTTAAGTGATTTGTCCAATCATATAGCTGGTAAGTGTCTGAAACTGGATTTGAACTCATGTCCTCCTAACTCTCAGCCCAGTGTTCTATCCATTGTACTACCTACCTGCATTTATGGTATTGATCATTTAAAATACATATATGACTTTAGGATACTCTGCAAGTATTTTAACAACAAATTTAATTTCCTGCTTATGTTCTACCTAGGATAATATAAAAATCATTGAAATTTCCTAAACATAGGAAAGATAAATCACTTGTTAACAATGCCCCACAAAAAAAAAATAAAAAGGAGAGAGAGAGAGAGAGAGAGAGAGAGAGAGAGAGAGAGAGAGAGAGAGAGAGAGAGAGAGAGAACAATAGAACAATGCCCTGGGGATGGGGGGATGGGGTTGGGGGAGAGACAGGGCTAATATTTTAAAATACAATATAAAATAATCTACATAGTAGTTCGTTCCCATCCAGATGACTAAGTTGATGATAGTGTCAACTTTATTGTCTACTTATTCAATTTTATTACCCATCTATGAACCTAATATTTAGGAATTGAAACCCAATTTGAGATATTTCAACCTCGAATCCCAAGGAGAATCCTTAAGAACTCTCCACCACTTTGATGAAGCAAGCAAATGAACAAATTGCTGCTAGAATCAGGGGAATGATGGAAATAGCCAAAGAACTAATAAAAACTTTCACAAAGTGCAATCAATAATTCTCATCACCAGGACTGCTTCTAGGAGCCAAAGGGCCTTAGGCAAATCAGAGTGTGCTTTAACCTCCCCTAACATTGTTATACAGAACAAATTGGGTATAAAAGAACCTCAAGGGCAGCCTTAAAGGTGGAAAAGAATTTACTAACTGGGAGTCAAAGGAGTGTGTTTAGAAGGTGGGAGTATGACAGAATTCCCTCTTTCTTCTCACTGCTAGGCATCCTGACCTGACCCAGTGCTAAAAAGATAGTATGTTGTGTGTGTGTGTGTGTGTGTGTGTGTGTGTGTAAGCATGCTAATTAGTGCATGTCCATGAATGTATATTTAAGACCAAGGCCCCCGGGTAACTCTAGTTATCAAGCTCCAAATACCATGTTCCTACCCAGGCTCAGTATAGTCACAAAGTTTTACCTCCTACAGCATCTGACACAGTACTGTGCACCTCCATGGGGAAGAGGGTTGTCTAGACTGGTGATTTAATCAGGGTGAAGAATTCCCAGTATGGAAATTCCCATTATGGACTTCATCTTCCATTGAAATTGCTCTCTCCAAAGTTACTTATGATCTCTTAGTTGCCAAATTCAATGGCCTTTTCTCAATCCTCATTTCTTTTTTATTTATTTCTAGCCTTTAACTCTAATGATCATCCTCTTCTACTTGATACTCTCTTCTTCTAAGATTTTTAGAATACTACTATTGCCTGGTTTTCCTCCTCCTACCTATCAAGCCATTCTTTCAGTCTTCTTTACAGGATCCTCACTCAGGTCACACTCTCTTACAATAGATATCTCCCAATGTTGTGTCTTGGGCAGTCTTCTCTTACCCCCCATACTATTTTCTTTTTTTTCTTTAGTGAGGCAATTGGGGTTAAGTGACTTGCCCAGGGTCACACAACTAGTAAGTGTTAAGTGTCTGAGGCTGAATTTGAACTCAGGTACTCCTGACTCCAGGGCTGGTGCTCTATCCACTGCGCCACCTAGCTGCCCCCCATATTATTTTCTTTGGGATACCATCAGCTCCCATGGATTTAATGATTATCTTTATGTTAATGATTCTCAAATCTACCTATCCTGCCCTAACTGCTCTGCTGACCTCCTTTCTACATCTCCAACTGCCTTTCAGACATTTACTTATTATCTTTCCCCAATACCCTCCTCCCTATTTCTAACCCTATTCTGTAAAGAGCATCATCATACTTCCTATCCCACAATTTAGGTGTCATCTTCAACTTTCTCTTCCTCATCCCCCCTTCCCCACTACTGTGGCATATCTAATCTGTTGTCAAGTTATTCTAATTCACTTTTGCAACATCTTTTCACTACACCCTTTTCTCTCCTCTGATATTGCCACCGTCCTGGTGCAGGCCCTCATCAACTCACTTCTGTACTATTGTCATAGCCTGCTGGTACATCTGCCTATCTCAAGTCTCTTCTGACTACAATCCATTTGTCATTCATCTATCAAAGTGATTTTCCTAAAGTAGTGGTCAGACCATGTAACTCCCCTACTCAATAAACTCCAGTGGCTCCCTATCAACTCCAGGATCAAATACAAAATCTTGTGTGGCATTCAAAGCATATATAATTTAGACCTTCATACATTTTCATTCTTCTTACATCTCACTAGCTACCATGTGCTATTTGATCCCGTGACATTGACCTCCTTGCTATTCCATGAACAAGACACTCTATCTCACAGATCTAGACATTTTCTCATGCTCTCCCCCATGCCTAGAAAGTTCTCCTTCTTGGTCTCCAGCTACTGGCTTCCCTCAAATATCAACTAAAATCCAGTATTCTACAAGAAGCATTTCCAAACCTCTCAATTCTAGTGCCTTCCCTCTTCTAATTTTTTTTTTCCCTGTATACAGCTTGTTTGTACATATTTGTTTGCTTGTTGTCTTCTTCATTAGATCGTGAGCTCCTTGAAGGTAGGGACTATTTTTTTGACTCTTTTTTATACCCAGTGATTAGCATAATCCCTGGAACATATTAGGTACTTAATAAATATTTGCTGCCTATCAAACTCCACCTGTGAAAGCAGGTTGGCAACTGATCTATAACTTATATAGTAAGTTGCTTGCATTACAGGCTAAGTGACTGCCCAGGGCGACACAATTGCTGAGAGTCAGAGGCAGGGCATGAACCCAAGTTTCCTGACTCCACGGTCAACTTTTACTTTTCTGCCATGGCCTGGCTCTCTTCTATACCTGTTTAATAAGTACCTATTGAATAGATGAGTGAATGAATCCTTGCCAAATGGTTTTTAGTCTCCAGGTTTTCAGTGAAGTAACAATAGCTTATTATTTATTCTAAGTTTATAGATATAGAGCTAGAAGGGACCTCCAAGGCCATCTGGTTCAACCCCCTCACTTTATAGGTAAGGAAACTGAGACCCTGAGAGTTTGTTTCATGCCCAAAGTAACAGGTTATAAACATCAAAGGCAAGGGCCAGTGCTCTTGCTACTATACTATATTGCCTCGCTTCTAATATATGATTTTTTTTGGAAATAGCTAAATTACTTGGGACTTTCTGAGGGAACTCTTTCATTTAAGTAGTTGTTCAGTTAGAGCCTAGGAAAGGGCAATCAAGGAAGGAAAACTAATTTCACAATATATCTGAGGCCATATACCCTTATCAGTATTACTAGTTTAGGTTGGGTCACAGTATTTCAGGGGTTGAGGAGCATACCGGAACATTATGCAGGGTGAAACAAAAATCTTCAAAACAATGACAACAACAACAAAGGCAATGACAACAGCAACCCATAAGTGGTTTCCATAAAAGACCCTATCTCTGGAGCAGTCTGACAGTCTACTCTTTCAAAATACCTCTTATCTAATCTCATCCCAAACTAATTTCCTAACTTGATTTACCTCTCTAGGTCCCAGTGATCTGAAAACAAAAAAAACCCCAAACCCTTGTTCTTACCCTGTCTGATCATTTGTTTGAAGCTTGGTTGGTTTCTTATTTGAACTTAGACCCTTTAACTTCAAACCCAATCATTTGCTATGATTGCCTATGTCATGGTCTTTTTTGGACTTTACATTAGTTTGTTTAATTTAAGAGGTTTCGAACACTAGACAATAGTGTCTGAAAAGTTTTCAAGTTGCTTTTATGAAAATAATTTATAATTAATTAATATTCATCAGGTTTTGAAACTTCTCCTGAACCTAAGTGAATTCCAACTAAGTGACAATGGCTCCAATAAGTGTTAGAAGAGAGGGTTATATTTTCCACATGTGTCAAGATACTCAGTTCAGTTTCTTTTAGACCCTGGGCTTCTGGGTCCATGCTAATTTTCATGACCATATTCAACTTGATGAAAATCACGAAAGCACAAAGAAAATTGTGAGGGTGGGGGTTGGGGCAATAATTTTGTTTCATTCATGTCTAAAACATAAGAGCAAGAAGTCCTTTGATGAAATTAATGGATAGTTAATTTGGAACAAATTAAAAAAGAAAAAATTGGACTCCTTCCCCCCACCCCCAAGCAATAGAAACTCAAACCTGTGCTCCATTGTTGAGAAAGTCATTGAATCAGATTTTGTGGTTAGTTTTTTGAAAGAAATAGATAATCTTAATAACAGTATATGAATCATCAAATCACATACCTAGCCTCTACAAAGGTCAGAAAAAATGATTGTTTTCCCCATCCAGAATATTTCTTACTTTACAAGATGTTTTGCAGAGGAGTATGTTGCTACCCATTCTAATACCTGACTTTTATTCCCACAAAGCAGGCTGAACTCTGGGCACTTGTAACCAGAACCAGCAGCAAGTCTTCTGTCTCTGTTATATCTATTTGAATAAGCCAGCACAGGCTATGCAAGCAACCACTTGAAATGAAGTCTAGAGGAATTGACTTAATATAGCCATGATGATTGCAATGAATAAGAATAGTTGTGGAATAAGTTCATAAACCTTTTTTTTTGTCTGCAAAGTTAATATAATACAAATCATCCTAAACATCTGATCCACACCATCAGCCCAGGGCTTATTTATTCAGCCAAAGGATTATGAGTTCTCCTTCACAGGAGAGCATTACATAGGACAATGTGGCCAGTTCATCAAAATATTATGCACCATTTGTGCTGTTTGCAATCCCTCTAAAATTCATAAATTCAAATCGATAAAAGGAACATGGGAGCTCGACAGGATACAGTGGGGATTTTCCTTGCCTCTTTTTTTTCACTACAGAAAAGCTGAGATGTATGAATTCTGTAATATCTGCTTTCTCCTCCAACTTATCTCAACTTGATTTCCTGTTGGGCAGTCCCCTGCCTTAATGGGCTGTAAGGGTATTCATTTTTGTTAATTTTGCACTCGGCAATTTTCGTGGCTGGGTTAAGCACCTTGCATATAGTGATTTGTTCATTCTCATTAGAAGGGAGAAGGTGTAGTCTTGCAATCCGCCTGCTTTCATAAATCACATTTGTAGGATGGTTTTAGCATGCGAGAATGCTTTTTTTTTTTTTTTTTTTTTTTTTTTTTTTTTTTTTTTGTGAACAGTGCCTGGCATGAATAACACTGAGAACACCAAACTGAATGGAGCCCTTGAAAGCACTTGTAAGATCACATCTGTGATTCACTATACATTCATGCTGATGCACAGACAAAGGTGAATTAGTTCCCGACAAAAATGCATCAATGCTCTATTGAATAGTCAATTATTAAACACATAATGGAATCTGTGGTTAGCAAGGCATGCTGAAGATGTGCAATGTTTGCACAATTCTTAACTGGAAAGGAAGGTTGCCTTGAAAGTCTGGAAACATTAGATAGGCCAGTGGTATCTAAATAGAACTTAAAAAATAAGCATCTTTTCTTGAAGGTGTTTTTGATCCTTCTGTTCATTATTTACACTTTTCTGTTTCTATCTTTGATTAGATTTTATTGCATATTCAGTCAACATTTGGCTCTCTGCTACCTGAACTAATTGAAGCAGGAGATAATTGGTACAGATTGCTCAAAATGGTGGACAGCTTAGAAATATTTTATATGTTCAGTTGGCTTTGGACTTTTAAAATATTTACATTTGAAAATAGGTATAAGTGGCATTCTTAAAATCTACAACACTTTAAGGAAAATCATAAGTTGTTTAATTTCCCTGTATTGTTCTTCAATTCACCCTTGGTTGCTACTTCATGTTGGAAATAGAACTCTTAATTTGATAAAAAGTAATGGCCTAAGAACAACACTCTCTTTTTATGATTACTGCTTTTCTAGTTCATATTTTCCCTGAGGTAGGAGAAGTATTTAAGGGCTTTGATTTGAAAGTACTGCACTTATAGCTCTAACTTTTTTTCTTTTTTTTAAATTATAAAAGTATTTTGTTATTTTCCAGTTACATGTAGAGATAGTTTTCAACATTTGTTTTTATAAGATTTCTAGTTTCAAATTTTTCTCCCTCCCTCACCTCCCTTCCCACTCCCCAAGACAGCAAGTAATCTGGTATAGGTTTTGCATGTACAATCACATTAAACATATTTCTGCATTAGTCATGTTATAAGAGAAGAATCAGAGCAAAAAGGAAAAACCTCAAAAAGGAAAAACCTCAAAAAAGAAAAACAATAGCACCAAAACCAAAAGAAATAGTATGGTTCAATCTGCATCCATATTCCACAGTTCCTTTTTTTTTTTTGTCTTTTCTGGATTTGGAGAACATTTTCCATCATGAGTCCTTTGGAGCTATCTTGGACTATTGTATTGCTGAGAAGGATCAAGTCTATCACAGTTGATCAACACATAATGTTGATGATACTGTGTACAATGTTCTCCTGGTTCTGCTCATCTCACTCATCATCAATTCATACAAGTCCTTCCAGGTTTCTCTGAAATCTGGCTGCATCATTTCTTAGAGCACAATAGTGTTCCATTACATTTATATACCACAACTTGTTCAGTCATTCCCCAATTGATGGGCAGCCCCTCAATTTCCAATTCTTTGCTACCACAAAAAGAGCAGAATAGCTCTAAATTTTCAGGATAAATAGAAGTAATTGAAACTTTGAAAAACTTAAAGGAATTAAGTAAGCTGGGTGGCTTCATCTATGCTTGTAATTTCAGAGCTATCCTGCTTTGGGGTCACTTCTAGACAGTTGTCTCCAGGAGATAGATGATTACAATAGATTTGACCAAAAATATTATAATGAATTAAGATCAGACAACAAATAATAATTTAAGCAAAACAAATAATAAATGACTCCTTGCATTTGCATAGCCTCTTTGCTTTCAAAGAATTTCCCTATTATCACATTTATCCTTAACGTTCTTCTAGGAGGTAGAGAGGGACAGAATCACTGGCCACATTATGTAGATGGAGAAATTGATGAATGGTAATGTTGCTGTCAGTGGTGAAACTTATATTGCACACAGTGGAACAATTTTGGAGAAAAGTGAAAGTGGCCTCAGTCAGGAATGGAAGGTGGGACAAGGTTGGAATTAGGGAGCATAAAATTACCACTCAGCCAGGCTTAAGGGTTCAGTTATCTTTAAGACTCCCCTCTTTTTATCACCAGTCAAATCCAATCAGTATCCATTTCTTGTTGATTCTTTCTTCTCTTTCATTAGAGTGGGAATGATTTGGATAAGTAGGACCAGCCTGCTGAATACCTGAAGGGTTCTAGTGGATAATCAAGTCACAATTCAAGCATCCCACTGTCTGAGGCATAACCAAGTTACCCTAATCTTCCTCAGCTTCTGTGCTAGCTCATGTAATTAGTGATCATGGACCTGACTATAGACATCTCAAAGAAAACTCCAGATGAGAATAAATGAATGAAAAAAAAATATTGATTAAACACTTCTTATGTATATTGTGCTAAGTGCTGAGGATACAAATATAAAAGCAAGAAAGCCAAAGAACTTAAATACTAAAAGGGGAAACAACCAATATATATAGAAAGTTTCTGCTTACAAGTCATATGGAAAGGTATCACAGTCTTTAGATTGTAGCAGTGAAGTAGATATCAGTGTCTCTTCTTTAATGTTATGTCTAATGATAAAATGATATCAGTTTCTGATATCGAACCACTTCACAGTACAACTCTAACCTATGACGCGAAATTGGATCTGGGTTTATGCACACTGGGTTAAATGTTGGGGCACTTCTAATAAGTCAGCCTGTGTCTACCCTTACTTTCAAAAGGGCAAAAGAACCTTTAATTCCTATGCAAGCACTAACATTAAGAATATATCAAGTGTATAACACTAGCTGTGTGATCCTGGGCAAGTCACTTATCCCCAATTGCCTCACACACACACAAAAAAGAATCAAGTGTAAAGAGAAGCTTTATTTAAACCAACTAAATAGAAAGAGAAATAACTCACAAAACAGAAATAAGTCACATCCAGGCCTATAAACAGTTAAGACAACTTTCTTTCCCTCTCTTATGAGCCTCTACCTCATGTAGGGACCTATGCAGCCTGCCAGATGCATGGAACTTTCCTAGTGTTGAGGGCCCCCTCCAATAAGAGGAAAGCCTTTAGTGTTGTTAAAGAATTGAGACTCACCTTGACCTATACAGTAATCCAGAATTAAAATAATAGTCCAGTTAAGCAACTGTCCCCCACTCCCCCTCTACTTATGTTTGCTAGAGGGTAAAGTAAACCTTTCTTCCATTGAGTTCAGGACCTAGTCATCCAGAATTCTGATGTCTCCTCTCTCCACCAAATGGGAAAGAATTTGAAGTCAATAAAAAGGTGACTCTTTTTTCCCCCTTGGACCTACATAGTCCACATAACTCACAGTGCTAATAAAAATCATGGTCCAAATTTTCTCCCTTCCATATTGCCTTTATCTCTTGCTGTTTTTTTGCTCTGGTTTCCATTCATCTCTGAACTCCTCTGCTTGGGTTCTGGAAGTAAGCACTTTTTTTTTTTGGTTTTTTTTTTTTTTTTTAGTGAGGCAATTTGGGGTTAAGTGACTTGCCCAGGGTCACACAGCTAGTAAGTGTTAAGTGTCTGAGACCGGATTTGAACTCAGGTACTCCTGACTCCAGGACCGGTGCTCTATTCAGAAGTAAGCACTTTTAAAAAGAAACTTCTCCTTTTCTCTCCAGTAAACTTGATCTAGGAGTTTAGCGTTCAAGAAAAATTCAATTCAATTCAATAAACATTTATCAAATGCCTTCTACATGCCAGACAGTATAGTAGGTGCTGGGGATACAAAGGCAAAAAATGAAACAATCCTTGCCCTAAAAGACTTGTACATTCCAATAGGGGATATAACACATATACAAACAAGTAAATACAAGCTATAAGCAAAAATAAATACAAAATATTCTGTGGGGAAGGGCAAGATCAAGCAAGGGAATCAGGAAATGCCTTCTTTCGGAGATAGTAATAATATCCATCATTTACATAACACTTTGAGGTTTGTAAAACACTTCTAAACTTCTCATTTAATTCTCAAAACAATTCAGGGAGGTAGGTGCTATTATTATTCCAATTTCATAGATAAGGAAATGGAGGCAGACAGATGATCAGTGACTTGCCCAGGGTCATACAGCTAGTAAGTGTTTGAGGCAGGGTTTGAACTCAGATCTATGTGACTCAAGGTTTAGTGTTCTATCTGCTGCACCACCTAGCTCCCCAGAGGTGGCATTTGTGCTGAGTTTTGCAAGGAGATAGTGATTCAATGAAGGTGAGGTGAGGAGGAAAGGACGGGAAGAGGGAAATGGATGTCATATGCTGGGAATAGCAAGTAGGTTAATGTAGAATGCATGAGGAGGAGTAATTGGGATGACTAAATGGAGATAACAAGGCATCAACCTCCCATGGTTATTGTGAGGATCAAATAAGGTAATATTTATAAAGTGCTTTGCAAATCTTGAAGTGCAGGGCAGCTAGGTGGCACAGTGGATAGAGCACTGGCCCTGGAGTCAGGAGGACCTGAGTTCAAATCCGGCCTCAGACACTTAACACTTACTAGCTGTGTGACCCTGGGCAAGTCACTTAACCCCAATTTGCCTCACTAAAAAAAAAAAATCTTGAAGTGCTATATAGCTATTATATAGTGTGCTAAAATAATGGAATTTGGCAGATGCCCAGGGGTCCGACTTGATTGATTTAGTAGTGTTTGAATTGGGTGTGAATGAGAAACTACTAAGGACCCACTTAAGATGATTAGGTTTTGAGCCACACTTGGCCTACCCTGTTAAACCTTGTCTAAATTTCCCCTTTGGGGGAAGGGAGAAAAAAGTAGAAAAAGGGACCCCAACAAGAAGTAGCTTACTCTCTGGCCTTGGAGGAGCTGTTGGATTGGACTAGAGACTGGCTACATAGAAATTATGGACCCCTGGTGGCGAGTTAATAAAATCCAGCTCTTTAAATTAGCTGAGCTGAAATTGAGTTTGGGTTTTGAGACAGCCTTTGCTAGAGCCAGGGAGATTATCCATTTTCCTCTTTCCCTATTCCCTTGTCATTGGCTTAATTAATTTCACCTTTGCTTTGTATTTTATTCCCATTAATAAAACACGATTTAAATGTGGAAAAGAAGTTGTCGATCCTCTTTCTTATTGGCCTGGGAGAAATAACTAAAAAAGGCAGTTTGGAGGGGAGGAAACTTTGGACCTAGAGGTCCCTCATTATCTTCTGAACCCCAATATTATGGCAAGCCACCCAATTAATTCTACCCATATTAAATTTGGCCCCTACAATAGACAAGCTAGAGCAAAATTATGAAACACTTCAAATGCTAAAGAGATGAGTTTGTGTTATACCTTAGAGGTGAAAGGAAGCCACTGAAGTTCTTTGAGCAGGGGTATCACATGGGCATACCTGTACTTTAGTCGGATCAATTTGGCAAAGCATGGAGAATGGATTGTGGCAAGAAGACATTAGATTCATGGAGAGCAGTTAAGAGGTAATTGCAGACAATAGACCAAGGGAAAGGTAGTAGTGAGGGACTGAACAAGAACTGTTGTGGTTAAACAGATGAAGATGTAGGCTAGAGAAAACTGAAACTGGTTAACTATAAGGGATAAGGTTGATGTTGAGGTTGCAAACTAGAGTGACTAGAAGAATGGTGATGCTATTGTGGAAAAAGAAAAGTTGGAGGCAGGGTTCTAAGTAGATGAGATAATTAGCTTTAGATATATTGAGTTTGAGGAGCCAATGGGGCATATAGTTGAAGATGTCCAGCAGAGAATTGGGAACATGAGCCTAGAGCTCAGAAGAGAGGATGGCTAGATAGTTAGATTTAGGAATCACCTACACAGAGAAGACATTTGAAGCTATAAGAGCTATGGGTATCAGTGAGGGAGAGAGGGAGGGAGAGAGAGAGAGAGACAGAGAGAGACAGAGACACAGAGACACATAGAGATGGAGATACATGGAGACAGACAGACAGATAAATATACACATACAGAGAGAGAGAGAGAGAGAGAGAGAGAGAGAGAGAGAGAGAGAGAGCAAGAGCCAGTTATCATTTCTTTATGGATTGCCTAAAATAGTATATAGTCAAGTTTTCAACACATTTCATCCCTATAGAAGTTGGAGGGGCCCTAGGGGGGTTGCTGCAAGAGAAACAAATCTTAATCTGTCAAAAGTGGGAAAGTCAGAGCACAAGTTAAAAACACGGATGAAGCTGGATGAGAGGTCAAAAAACAGGAGTGATATTTTGCATGGGGAGTTCAAGCCTTCTTTTTATTTCTCTCTCTCTTTTTACCTGTCACAGGCTTTGTCTTTGGAAAAGACTTATCCCTGGAGTTTTTCACATTCATATTCCACATTCACCTGCAACACATTTAAGTTCTGATGTTTAGCCATTCCCAGATTGATGGGCAACTACTTTGTCTCCAATTCTTAAATATCACCCAAAAAGGTACTGCTATAAGTATTTAGGAGTATATGTGGACTTTTTTTCTTATCAATGGCTTCCTTGGGGTATAAGTCCAGTAATAGAGTCCCTTATTCAAAGGGTATGGACATTTTATTTACTTTAATTGAATAATTCCAAATTGATTTCCAAAATAGTTGTACGATTTTATAGTTTCACCAACAGTTTACTAACATGCCACAACCCCTAAAAGATTGTTACCATTTTTTGGCTATTTTTTTTTTTGCTAATTTGCAGAATATAAGGTGAAACCTTAGAGTTGATTTACATTTCTCTTATTATTAATGATTTAGAGCATTTTTTTTCAAATGGTTGTGAATATCTCACAATTCGTCTTTTGAGAACAGTTGTTCCTATCCCTTGACCATTTTAGGGAATGCCTATTACATATATCTATATGTCTATTTATTTATATGTACACAATAAAACATTTATCTATTTATTTATTCATTGCATATATATCTTGGATACCAAACCCTTATCAGAGAAATTGATACTAAGATTTTTTCCCATTTGATCACTTCCATACTTATCCTAGCTACATTAATGTTGCTCGTGTATTAACTTTTAAGTTTCAAGTTCCCTCTTCTGCTATAAACAGTATTATATTCCTTCTGTTATTTTACTTTAATCCTTTTTAAAATGTGGCCTTATTCCCATCATCTCTCTTACCCCTCACCCTTGATCCACTCTTCTTGTTTGATTCCCCCCTTTCTCCTTTAGAATTTTGTTTATCAGTTCCTTTTTCTCTTCTGCTTTTTATTTGGTTATATATTTCTACTCCCTATTTTTCTCAGTTAATCAAGTAGATTTTTCTTTCTTCTGCTCCCTTTCATCTAATCCTATAATTAGTTTTTAAATTTCATTTTTGGACCCATTTCCAAAAAAGCATTTCTCTCATTCTCTTACTCATCTTCTCCTTCTAAACATGATTTCTCTGTTGTCACTCTTATTGTTGCTGTCTTTGCCTGCTACATTTATTCACTCCTCCTGTGTTTCTATTGTTTGGGGTGTTTGAGAGCCAAATAACCTTTTCATTCTTGTTTTCTTTTTAAAGGTATTTCAAACTCTTCTTTACTTTTGAATATCCATCTTTTGTCCTAAATGGTAGAGATCAGTTTTGCAGGATAGATCACTCTGGACTGCATCCTGAGCTCCATTGCTTGAGGCCTGAGCAAACTTCCAAAGCCTGATAGGGTCTCCATGACACTGGAAAGAAGGAGAAAGGACCAGGATATAAAGGTGGGTTTTGATGTAAACTCATGTCATAGCCTTGGATTTGCTGGTGCAACTTCACTGGCAATAGCATTAAGGTGGGGAAGAGGTGCTGGAGTGAGCACTGGGTAGCATTATGGAACTATGGAAGAGTTAAAATGAAATCTAGGAGCCTTTGTGATAACTTTTTAAAACAAACAAACCAAAAAAATACTCTGGACCCATTCAAAGAATGGGTCTAAGGTCCTATAATCAAAGTGCTGATATATATTTATATATGATGCTATATATAGGGCATGCATATAATTTTTAGCTATTCCTGGCAACAATTCTGTAAAGCAAAAAAAAGAATCCAAATTAGGACAATCAAATACTTCAGAAAACCAACTATCTTGGGTGAGGATTTCAATGGACCCCATAGGGGCAGCTAGGTGGCGCAGTGGATAGAGCACTGACCCTGGAGTCAGGATTACCTGAGTTCAAATCCGGCCTCAGATACTTAGCACTTATTAGCTGTGTGACCCTGGGCAAGTCACTTAACCCCAATTGCCTCACTAAAAACAAAACAAAAATAATATTTTGGGGCAGCTAGGTGGCTCAATGGATAGAGCACTGGCCCTGGAGTCAGGAGTACCTGAGTTCAAATCCGGCCTCAGACACTTAACACTTACTAGCTGTGTGACCCTGGGCAAGTCACAACCCCAATTGCCTCACTAAAACAAAACAAAACAAAACAAAAAAATCAATGGACCCCATAAAAGAGCCTCTTACTTCAGGAAAATGACTGCTTGATTTGATGTTAGGGGATGAGTATTAAATTGGTTTGTTGTCTATTGGTGGGAAATGAAGTGGAGAACTGAGGAACTTATTCTGATAATTTAGCCTATGACTAAATAAAACCTCTTCCCTTCCTCAAAATCAAACGAAAGAAAAATCCAATTTTTTTTCACATAAATAATCTAAATCATGTTAAAACTTTTTTTTTTTGCAAGGGATCTAAATATAAAGTAGCTGAATTTGTCTTAACTTAATTTGGCATTTTGGTATGTAAAACACTTGGTTTCAATGTGCAATAAACCGAGATGAATCATTGGCATGATTAGTGCTATGCAATAAAATTTAAAAGTTAAAACAGAAGTCATTATTCTTCTCCTATCTTCTCTCTATCTCCATTAATGGCACCACTATTTTACCACTCAACTAAACTCTAAATCTCCAAGTGTGTAAAAGAATTGTGGAAAGAGGAAACTCAAGAGTTAAGGTCAGACTCCCTTCTCTCTCTGTCCCAAAGGCAGGCTACACATGTTTGATTCCTTGCTCTTTCTCACCCTACTTTCATGTTTATATCCAATAAGTTGTCAAATCCTTAATATTTCACCTCTGAATATTTGTTCCATCTCTCCCCTCTCCATTTCTGTTGCTCCTACTCTAGTCCAGGTTTTCATTCTCTTGCCTGGTCTATAGGCACATCTTATATAAAGTTCTTTTTTTTCTTCAAATAATATTTCAAAATAACCCCAGTTTTCCCACTGAATATAAACTTTATCCAATCCAAAAACAGTTTAGCTCAGCTCGGGTTCCCAAGTTGAATTTTTGTTCTTCATTTGGGTTTTTAACTATCACAGCAGACTATTAAATATTTTATGTAGTTGACTAATAGAGTTGGGGTGTATATGTCCTTATTAGCAGCCATTTCATTTACAGCAAAGAGGCATTAAGTTATTTTTTCCTTATACATATTTTTGGAACACAGAAGAAGAGAAAAGGGGAGGGTGTAAGCATCAAGATTTTAAAAAATTGTAAGCTGGGTTTTGTAAATTCAGAGTGATTATCCTATTGATTGTCATCTTATGTTTGTCTCTTTAACAAAAGATATCGGGGGACTTGGTCCTTCATCCCCAGACTCTAAAGCTAGTCAATTACCCTCTTTTTTTATGGGGGCACCAGAATTGAACACTTTTTTTTTTCACTGATTAATTCTTTTGGAACAGGGGTTCTTAACATGAAGTCTATGACCTTGTTTAAGTATTTTAAGTTTTGATTATATTTCAGTATAATGCATTTAATTGGTTTCCTTTATGCATTTATATATGGTGTTTCATACAAGGCATGCTTATCATTTTAACCATTTCTATTTATTTTATTCATTTAAAAATATTCTGAGAGGGGTGCATGGACTTTAGTAGACTAGTTACTAGGCCAGAGGGATCCATGACACAAAAAAGGTTAACAATCCCTGTTCTTTTTTTTTTTTTTTATTCTCTGCCACCGCTGCCAGCCGAGCTCCAACAATCCCTGTTCTGGAGAGAAGGATTGTACTGCTAGCCCCCCTCCCAGCTCTAGATTATAGTACTTATATACATGCATGCATATATACATATACATACTCATTTGTTCACACTACATTCATATGTGTATATGCACATACACACAATGGCATATGCAGAAACACATATACATATATGCATATGTATACACGCATATACATATGCATATACATATTATCTCAAAAGTCTTAGTGCAGTTTTCAGCTTTAGTAACTTAAGATTGCATTTAAATTTTTAAATACCCTGTCTTTAATATACATTTATGTTTATATACATATAAGAATATCTGTGTATTTGAATATATAAATATATAAAGGTATCATGTATATCTATACATATTATATACATGTCTATATCTTTGTATATATGCATACACATGTACATACATACACAGGTATATGTCCTGACTTATCCCTGTCCAAATCTTAAACTAGAGGTTAGTGGATTCTTTTTTTTTTTTTTTCTGGGCAATGAGGGTTAAGTGACTTGCCCAGGGTCACACAGCTAGTAAGTGTCAAGTGTCTGAGGCTGGATTTGAACTCAGGTACTCCTAAATCTGGGGCCAGTGCTTTATCCACTGCACCACCTAGCTGCCCCTGGTTAGTGGATTCTTTTTTTTTTTTTTTTTGCGGGGCTATGGGGGTTAAGTGACTTGCCCAGGGTCACACAGCTAGTCAAGTGTCTGAGCCTGGATTTGAACTCAGGTACTCCTGAATCCGGGGCCGGTGCTTTATCCACTGCACTACCTAGCAGCCCCCCCTGGTTAGTGGATTCTTAAAGAGGAGTTAGATCATCTTTCTATACCTTTTCTAATGTGACTGTTAGTACAATGGGGGGAATGGGACTTTGTGGACGACAGAGACAGGAGTGGATAAAAATAGCAACTTGTATAGTGCCTGGGAGACTCCCCAGGGATACTTCCATCAGGACAGAAGGAAGAGCAGGATCAAGTTGAAGGCTGATTATACATTGCTTTCATAGGGGGCTGAGGCTACCCAGGTTATGCAGTCAAAAAGCAGGGATAAAGTTGATGTATCTTGATCAAATTGATCTGGACATTATATTGAACACAGTGTGGTGAGAGTGTAGGTGCAACACAGGTGAGGCTAAAAAGAGCAGTTAGCACTGATGCCTGTGGTGTTAAGGCTTCTAGGATTTTCCTTCTCCTGTGTCATTACTGTGATAGAAATGAGGTGTTCATTGGCATTTTTTGCTGGTCTGGAGCTGTACTTTGGTCTGCATCAAAGCAAAGACACAGCTTATTCTAGAATAGGGGGTATGGTCAGTGATGAAACTGTATTTCACATTGAGCCTAGAGCTATCTATATGATTGTACCAGCTGAGTTCATTCCCAGTCTCCCATCAAAAGTGAAGGGGGAGCCAGTAGTGAGTATTGGGGCATGACAGACTATCCCCTTCTTCTGTCATGTTAAATTATTTGGTATGGTTGGTACAGAATCTAGAGGAGCAATTTCATCAATTACAGGCATTGGCTGAAAGTATGAGCTTTGGCAGATTTAAAAATTTGTTTTGTGTCTAAGGTTCTTCACCTGCAAAGTGATAGTTAAATCTCTACGGTCTCTTTTTGTTTGTTTGTTTTTATGGTGAGGCAATTGGGGTTAAGTGACTTGCCCAGGGTCACACAGCTAGGAAGTGTCAAGTGTCTGAGGTCAGATTTGAATTCAGGTCCTCTTGAATCCAGGGCTGGTACTCTATCCACTGCGCCACCTAGCTGCCCCTCCACTGTCTCTTCCAGCTCTAACAGATCATGAGTCTAGAAGATTTTTAAGAAGGGTCTAAATGAGGAAGTCCATGACTGGCTAGTGAAGTGGCTCACTCCAGTTAAGGTGACAGGCCTGCTTAAATACTTCTTCAGGTAAATTATTGTCTAGAACACCTGAAGAACACTCAGAGTTGGGAACAAAAAGAGTGGGAGATGCCAATGAGGAATAACAAAAGGGTCTTAAGCCCATACATATAAAAGCCAGGGTTTTCAGGATTGGAGACACCAGGCTCACCATGGCCTTCATTTTTGTTGTAATACCAATGATCATCTGGCCCAGAAGTGTTTATGGTTCTAGGTTTAGGATAGCAGAAGAAAACCCAAAGGAAGATGTGAGAATATCAGGATATTAGGACTAGGCTAGTTGTTGTTTGTCCTTTATTTTCTTCTTCTTCTTCTTTTTTTTTTTTTTTTTGTGAGGCAGTTGGGGTTAAGTGACTTGCTCAGGATCACACAGCTAGTAAGTGTCAAGCGTCTGAAGCTGGATTTGAACTCGGGTCCTCCTGACTCCAGGGCCAGTGCTCTATCCACTGTGCCACCTAGCTGCCCCATCCTTTATTTTCAAAGAGGATCATTGACATCAAGGGATGATGTCTTGACTTGTGTGTAAATTGGATTTAAAAGAAGCAGAGTTGCATAAAGTTGTCAGCTTTACTCTGTCTTCCAGAGTCACTGAAGTCTAGTAGCAGGACAAAAGTCAAGATGGCTGGTAATGGTCCTGGATGCAATGGATGACTTTGATGTTTGACCAAGCTCTATGCACTCCATTGTGCCTATTTCAGCCATCTTCATGGCTGGGGGAAGTCTTCACATCCTTGGGCAGACCCCACTAACTCACGGATGGGTTTGAGACCTGTCAATTACACCAACCTAGTTTAGCCCATCTGCCAAGATGGTTTATTGTGGTATGGCTCCTGTGCATACTAGAGCTTCTTGGAGTTACAGGTGAGAGTTGAGTGCCAGGTAGACACCAAAGGTGCATGAGCAACCCCGAAAAGAGCAAGCTCTCACATCAGAGGTTCTAGTCCTCCTTAAACACCTTATACACCCCACTAGGCTCGTGGAAGAGAATAAGACACCTGAATTTCATAAAGTATGGCTGTACTGGACCTATGTGAACTTATGTTTTAGTTACATATATCCAAAAGATTTGGGCAATATGCTAATTAATAATGGTAGGTGGGCTATACCTTCGTTACACTAGCATCTTAACTAGTTCCCTAAAATCTCTATCTTTCTTCTGCATCTTTCCTGGATGGAATTCATTTTAAAATGGACTCCAGATTGTTCTTAAAGCACAGATTCAGTAATTTTGCATATATGCTAAAACGAGCTCCTGATTACCAATCAAAAAGGTCTCAATTCCTTATCCATTACATCCAGTGATACCATAGCATAATACATAGCATGTTTGACTGGAAGACATTAGATTTCTGTCTCTAACATTTACCAGCTGTGTGATTCTGGACAAATCATTTAATCTCTCTGAGATACAGTTTTCTTATCTGTGACATGGGTAAAGTAATACATGTAGAATCAACTCAATAGGCTATTGGGAAGTTCAAGGAAGATAATTCATGTAAACACTTTATAAATGGCATGACACATCATGGCCCAGTGGATAAATGACTCATCAGGGAGTCAAGAAGTCCAAGTTCAATTCCTGTGGTTTATATATGGTATCTGTGTGACCCTGGCCAAATCATTTAAACTTTCAGTGCTCCAGGTAGCCCTTTAAAACTATATGTTATTGATGATTTACTGATCTATCTTGGGGGAAAGGAGTTTCCATACTAGGAATTCATCACATCAGTGAAGGAGATAATGGTGGGGGAAGCATCTGGGAAATATAAAATGAAGAGGGTAAAAGAGAAAGACCTTGATAAATGACCTCATTTTTTTAGTGAACTATGAGGTAAAGTTATCAGATGAGAGATTGGGGGAAAGGGAGAATTGCAGGTTCTTTGAAGAGGGATGAAAAGGTGTGGGAAAGCTGTTGTGTTGAGTGTGATATAGTTAATTATTTAGAGATAAAAGGAATGCCTTGCCACAGTAAAGACCTAGTTGAAATTATGTAAAACATTTATAGTGGACCCAGTCAGAGGGTGGATATCTTTGTTTAGTAACATGTGATTGGGAGTGAAGGTAGTTGTGGTATTAATCTAACACTGAGGCTTGACAAGGCAAGACCAGAGATAGGATGAGGGGCAGAGGACTCTAGAGAAGAAGTTAGCATAGAGTTGACTTGGTTTTGCAAGGGGGCAATATAAGGGGGGGATGTGAGCGTAGCCAGTATAGGGATGATGGCCTCAGAAACAACCGTGTAGTTGAAGGATTGGAGATCACTGTAAGGGTTTAGGTTTGCAAGGCTGAGGGAAAAGTGAATGACAACAGATCAGACAAGGGAATTTCAGAGTTCTTGAATGTGGAAGTGTAACACTTGTTGATGATGGCAGAATCAAGGGTATAACTATCTCTGTGTATAGCTAAGATCATGGAAGATGAGTAAGTTGAAGAATTGTGACATTAGGGTGTGCAAAAGAGTATGATGTATGTTGGAGTTCCATGGTATGAGGGCAGGAGTTAGTGAGGAAAGATTTTGAATCAGGAACTGAACCTGTTGAAGAAAGAAGGAGAGTGTCTTGGAAGTAGATTGATAACAGCTAGGTAACAGCAGCCAACATCTCGACTGGGTAAGAAATATGGTTTGAATAAACCACAAAGGAGGAAAGGTTACTGAGTGATGGTGGTGTAGGGAGACCTTGGAAATGGCAATCAGAAGTCAGGAGTATTCCGTGTCTTCCACCATGACCAGGGAGTTGGGGGTTCAGAGTGAAAGTGCAACCAGTACCGTAAAGGATGGCCAAGGAAGCTGTATCTCAGTGAGTTCCAGGAGATAAGAAGAATTCATAATGATGACAATGATATCAATAATAATAGCTAACATTTACTTAGCTCTTACAATGCACCAGGCCTGTACTAAGTGCTTTACAATATTATTTCATTTGATCCTCACAACAACCTTGAGAGCTAAGTGCTATTTTTAGCCCCATTTTACAGATGAGGAAACTGAGGCAAGAAAATTTTAAGTGACTTGCCCAGGATTACATAGCTAATAAATGTGTGAGGTTGATAAAGGAAAAAAATGTTTAAGATGAAAGCAAATTTAATTTCTATAAAGAATGCATTACAGAGAATGCATTGGAGGGCTTAGGTAACTTTTGGGTTACCTGGGGTGGGGTGGTGGATTGATTTGAGGGAAATGAGAATAAGGGAGTGAGCAGTGGGAGAAAAGGTGAAGGAGATTACAATGATAGCTGGCGGGTTCAGAATTACTGGAGAGGGTATTGTTGGTAGTGGTCCTTTGTTTTCAAAGAGGACCAATGACATTACAGAGTAATAATTTGTGCTTGAATTGGATTTAAGTGAAGTAGAGTTGCATAAAGTCTCTTACAGAGTTATTAAAGTCCAGTGGCAAGACAAAAGTCAAGACCTCTGGTGATGGCCTGGGATATACTGGATGACCTTGGTGTCTTTGATGTTTGACCAAGCTCTAAGCACTTCACAATGCCTGCTTCAGCCTCCTTCATGGTTGTTAGAACCAATTGTTTCTATCTGCCCATTCCACCAGGGGAAGTCCTCACATGCTTAGGGTATACACCCCTCTAACTTACTGATGGCTTTGAGGCCTGTTGATTACCCTCAAATTGATTTAGCCTGTCTGCCAAGACAGTTTTACCATGATAGGGCCATCGTGCATGCTTCTTTCTCTTTCTTTCTTTCTTTTTTTTTTTTTTTGTGAGGCAATTGGGGTTAAATGACTTGCCCAGGGTCACACAGCTAGTAAGTGTCAAGTGCCTGAGGCTGGATTTGAACTCAGGTCCTCCTGAATCCAGGGCCAGTGCTCTATCGACTGTGCCATCTAGCTGCCCCCATTGCGCATACTTCTTGAAGCTTCTTGAAGCCACATATGATTTGGGTGAGAGGTGAACACCAAAGGTAAATGAGCAGCCCTGAAGAGGGCTCAGCAAGCCCTCACTCTAGAGGTGCTAGTCTTCCATGAACACTCCATACACATTATACTGGAGAGAGTATGCTAGGATGGGAGTATGAATATCATCGAGGAATAAATTAAAGTAGGTTATCATTGTACCAAGGAGGGGGAAGGGATAGACAGCTGCTGCGGAAGTGAGTCAGGCCAGCAGTGGAGAGTAGGCAGTGAGACTGGGCCTTTTTACTATGTAGAGATCCTAGGTAGGAAATTACCAATCAATGAATAAGTCTTAGTATAGAGTGAGAGGGCAGGGGAAGGAATTGACGTAATCTTTGTAGAACCAACCAGTATGGGGTGGTAGGTTATGGGAGAAGATGACAGACTAATGTAATGACTGGCCCAAGTTTGATACATTCTCACAGGTATTTGGATTTTAATGGAAACTCAGAAACAAAGAAAAAGGATCTGGGAGCTGACTATGGTTCTGTCTTTTGAGGCAATAGAACCATCGTTGAGTACCTGAGGACTCAACATGTCCTGGACATAGATGTCTAATCTGTAAAAGTCTCTTGTATTACAGCTGTGGCTTCTTGTTTAGAGGAGCAGCTTCATCCATCCAGGATTGGCCCAGTTTTACATAGAGTCTTGTATATAAAGTCCAGAAGAAAGACCCTATTCCTTGTTGTTTCTCTTGAAACTAGCATTTTCTGCCTGAGTGAGAGGTTTGTTCAGAGAAATTACTAATATGCAATGTAAATGACCTTTTGTCAGATAATCTGCTCAAGGCATTCTGCCCCTGTAGCTTTTGATAGCCATTGTCTTCTTTTTAGTGCTAAGGTTCTTAATCATTTTTGTGTCATGAATCCCCCCCTCCCCCCCCCGCCCCCCTTTTTGGTAATCTATGTATCCCATCTCAGAATAATGATTTTAAATGCTAAAATAGAATACATAGTGGTAATGTTTTACATAATTGCACATGTATAACCCATATCTGGTTGCTTACCTCCTCAGGGAGGGGAAAGAGGAGGGAGGGAAGGAGGGATAAAATTTGGAACCCAAAACTATAAATAAAAATGTTTATTATTTAAAAAAGTAAAATAGAATAGAATATATAGGATTACAAAGACAGCCAATTTTGTTGAAATAGAATTATAAAATTATTTTAAAATAAAATAAGTACACAAACTCCAGGTTTAAGAACCCTTGTTTAATGCTAAGGGTTAGCATTGAGGATTAGAGATTGGTTCAGGGGAAGCATTGTTTGTCTGTCTTCCGTGTTCCTGAGAAAGTGACATTCTTTTGGAAATTCCATTGGTCTATGTGGTGAGGAAATTGGGGAGATTAGGACAGCAATTGGCTAATTGTGGGAATTGAGGGAACCAGACTGATTCCATCTTGTGATGAAGTTTGCTTAATTCCCCTTCTTTTAAGTTATGGGTTTAATCCAACTTCCATCTTGTGAGAAAACTTTATTCAATTGTGGGAATTGGAAGAAAACCTTATATTTGAACCTACCTCTATGTGGCTGAGAAGCTGGACCACCTCTACTTTTTTTTTTTTTTTGGAGACCCTTAACTAAGGACCTAGATTATGCTAACCAGAAACCCATTCAGCTCCAAAGACTGATGCAGGAAGTTTTCTCACAATGATACATTTCAAGCAACCCACGTGTCTTATTGGAAAATTGTTCCCATCCTGATCAATCAGTTATTCTTTCTACATTCCTTTGATTGTTCACAGACTCAGGTGGAATGGGACACCTCTTTTTCTGATTTCAGGGAGTCATATCTGTTCACTCACCCTCCCAATTTGCAAAATCCCTAATTTTTTCTCCAGTTAGAAATCATATTACCTAATTTTGTATGCTGGTTAATTTTTCTCTTTTAATCAATTGGTCTTATTTGATTAATTGTTTTAATGTATAAAAGTTTTTCTCCCCCTGTATTCAGGGTCCAGGCCTAACCTGAGGAGGATTGGACCCAGTTTGTTGAGCAAGTAGCATATACTGCTTAATAAATTGAAATGCTCAGAAGCTTAAACTGTTCTTTCTTCAGTGATTTCATCTTTCACCTTCTACAGTGGGTGAGATCGAAAGAATTTGGAGTCTGGCAATGATTTGGTTAAAAAACCATAAAACACAATATGATGGAATAGAAAGTGTACTATAGGTGGACTAAGAAAATCCTAGGTCCCACTACTCTCACTAGCTGTGTGACCTAAGTCAAGGTCAATTCATTTCTTTGAGATCGTTTATTCATCTGTAGTATGAAGATAATAACATCTATGTTATCTAGCTTACTGGGTGCTGATGAGGATCAAGCATTTCATAAACTATAAATTGATGTTATCCTTATTAATGGATATAAATTTAACAATAATATATAAAAGGCCTTCTCCTTGCTTTATCATTGCATGGGGGTAATCCTGTCAGCGAAACAGAGGGTCTGGAAGATTCTACTAAATAGGGAATATGATAATGACATCAATAACAATAATAGATAACATTTTTATAACGAGGTCTAGTTCTCCTTAAAAGAGTTAGGCAGAAAGAAGGCTCAGTGGATAGAGTGCTGATCCTAGGGTCAGGAAGTTCCGCCTTAGACACTTTTTAGATATGTGACCTTGGGCAAATCACCTAACCTGTTTGCCTTAATCCATTGGAGAATGAAATGGCCAACCATTCTGGTATCCTTGCCAGGAAAACCCCATGGAAAGTGTGGTCCATGGATTCATGAAAAGTTGGACATGACTGAACAGTAACAATTTCTTCCTTAAGGCAGAAAAGCTCATCATCTGAAATTTGACCATCAGGTGACTTTTATTTTTTCTTTTGGCTGCAGCAACTTGCAAAATGGACAAAAATACAAGTTATATTGATGATGAAAATGAAGGACTGGCTTTGTACTTTGATGATCAGCATTTGGATCTTATCTCTACTACCTTAGGCAATTCCTCTGAATGTCAGCCTTTTCACCTGTAAAATTATGGGGTTGGATTAAACAGTCCCAAGAATGATTCCAGTTCTAAACTCTGAGATCCTGTGATGAGAATTAACAACAGGCTGATGATATTCACCAGGGCTCTTGCCTAAATCTCAAGGTTGTGAGGTCCCCCCAGTATCTACCACTAGAGGGAGCAATGCACAGAGAAACAGAAACTAACATGAGAATAAAAAATCTTTGAGACCCAAAGGAATGAATCTCTAATAAGAGAGTTTTAGTTATTGTGATAAGTCCGTGGTGAAGTTGTGTGTTGGGATTGGTCCCTATCTATAATTCCTTCATAGAAGACTGTCTCCTTTGCCTATAGATAAGAACAATCTTTTACCTCTCAGAAAACTAGGAGAATTCAGCTCTAGTGTAGGGGCTGGGTGGGCACTATTTTCCATTCTCTCAAAGCACTGATTCATTGATTCTGTTTCATTGGTTCATAAATGAGGATACTCCCTCTACCAATGAAAGATAGAGTCTTAGAGAGTTGCCCAGTGCACTGAGAGGTTTAATGATCTGTCCATGATCACATATCCAGTTAGGACTTAAATTCAAAATGTTCCTGGCTCTAAGGCCAGCTCTCTGTCTACTGTGCCATGCTGCCTTTCACTGATATACTTTAAAGCAGAAAAATAAATAAATGAAAAACAGTTTCTTTTTTCAATGGGAAAGATGAGATAGCCATTTTCTCAGGTCCCTCAAGAAGAGTACAGATGTATTTCTGCATAGTTGGCAAGGAAGAAGCATGGCTGCTGTATCCAGAAGGTAGTTCTTAATAGCCTCCTTAGTGCAAGAGGAAGTGTTGAGAGCAAAAGGAAATAGAAGGGTAAACAAGCTAGAAACAAGGACAGAATTTGGATTTCTAAGGTTGTATTGAATGAGGAGAGAGCAGCGGGGGCCATCTGTATGCAGCAGTGCCTATCAGAAATGATAAATGTTTCTGAGAACCTATAAGCTTTTATAGGAACACCAGTGTTAGAATGGCACATGCTCCCGGGCTGTAGGTTTAGAGGCTTTCAAGAATTTCTTATTTGTAGCAAATATTTTGACTCTAGATTATATACAACACAGCACTTAGTTAATTGAGTGCTGACCTATTTGGTCACCAAGACTCAGCTCAAGTCTCTCAATTCCATCTCCTGAAATTCTAGTCTCTCTCTTCTCTAAACTTCTAGAGCACTTAAGTCAGAAACACATAGTATGGCTCCTGGTTTCACACTTTTTTGTATTGTTTGATGCTACTTATTGTGTTATCCTTGGTTCCCTAAGGATGATGAGGTTTCCTTTTTTCACCACAGTGCCTAGTACTCCTCTGGGCATGAGAGTCTTAACTAGCAATTTTGTTACATAGAATGAATAGGATGAAACAAAGTCTAGGCCACTCTACAACTTGAGTGAAGGAGGAGACACTGAGAGGAGAGAGATGAGATTCTGACCACATTTCCCAAGGAGGACTTCAGGGAGACCCCAGGATACCATGAAATGACTACAAAGGAAGCTGCGACCCAGGAAGGAGAAACGTGATTAGCTACCCTGGAATAAACCCAGGTGCCTCAAGCACTTAACTTCTTAATGCCCACAGACAGCTCTCTAAGATGATAAGCTGGAGATGTCCATCTATATTGATAGAGTGAGCTTCCTAATTTAGAATTTCTTTCATTGGGTCAGCTAGGTGGCACGGTGGATAGAGCACTAGCCCTGGAGTCAGGAAGACCTGAGTTCAAATCTGGCCTCGGACACTTGACACTTATTAGCTGTGTGATCCCTGGGCAAGTCACTTAACCCCAATTGCCTCACCAAAAAAAAATATAATAATTTCCTTCATCAATGAAATCACAGTTCTTGACTAAAACCAACTCAGAAAAGGAAACAGGTTGAGTAAGGTGAAGAAACTTGTCCATGATGATACATACAGCTTGTAAGAGCCAGAGTTCAGAGTTGCTATGCTGACATGTGCCTAGCCTTGTAGTAGATGCTTCATGAGATCTAAAAAGGGAAAGATAAGGTCCATGCTCTTAAGAAGCTTACTAGCTTGTTGGGAAGAAAGATGTGAACACATAAATTCTATGTACAGACACCATACAAGGCAGACAGGTGTATACCTGGTTTTTTGAGGAACAATGCATGGCTCTGCCAAGTGTGATCGCTAGAGTGACTGCCATTGACATAAACCTTAAGACTGCTTTGTTGTTGTTGTTGTTGTTGAGTCATGTCTGACTCTTCGTGACTCCATTTGGGGTTTTCTTGGCCAAGATACTAGAGTGGTATCTAAACCTCTAAACCTACAGCCTGGGAGTATGTGCCATTCTAGCACTGTTGTTCCTATAAAACCTTATAGGTTTTCAGAAACATTTACCCTTTTCTTCTCTAGCTTATTTTATAAATGAAGAAACTGAGACAAAAGTTTCTGAGGCCTGTTTTGAATGCAGGAAAATGAGTTCTTGACTCCAGGCCCAGCACTCTATCCACTGTACCACCTAGATGTGTCTAATTTGTGGTCCCTGGACCTGCTTCTCCTCTTCGCTCTATATACTCAAATCTTTTTCCAGGTATTGCTTCCTGGCTTTAATCCACACCTGCCTTGCCACTAAGTGCCAACATTGGTCACTAGTGCCATTACTTCTCCCCTCAAAAATTACCAAAAAGTTTTTTTTTCCCTCCAAAAACTGCCAATGAGATTATTCCCTAGGAAAGTCAATTTCTTTTTGTTTCTACCAGGGAATTCTTAAGCAATTGGTTTATGTGTAGTATAACAGCTTTTGCTGATCAAATGAAATTAGATAAAGCCAAAAAAAGATAGCATAGGCCTGATGTGCGGTTGTATATAATAACACCTCTAATTTTTTTAAACATCTTACTCTGTGTTTCAGTTCTGTATTTCTGAGTCATATAAACAGCTATGATGTAGCTATTCAGATAATCCCTACTTCTGTGTGATTAAGAAATGACTTTGTGGGACTCAATGTGCCCTTCAGAGAAAAAAGATATCACATTCAGATCTCAGTCCCTCTCATTGTTAGTGAATGCTAGTATAATGGGGTGTTGTGAGTTGCATCAGGCATCATGCATCCTTCTATCCTTCTTCCCCCACACCCCGCTGATTTGCAGGTCTGACTAGGCACTGCTGTTTTGGATGTCACTTGGATGTAGTTTGACTCTCAGATAGAATTCAAAATAAAAACGACAACAAAAACAACTCCATTAGTGAATCCTGTCCCATTTGGGCAGGATTGGCTTTTGTATCATTTTCATCTCCTCATTCTATGGCTGGCACATCTTTCTGACCTCAGTTACTGCCCTCACATGCTCTCTCCTCATCTCCCTTTGCTTGAAGGCTAGGCTGGGAATGAAAAGGTGTGTAGGTACCAGGTTGGTGCATGGGGGCCATATTCCATGAGGACCAAGAGATCTTGAAAGACTTTTCAAAAAGCTGCCTCAGCTTTAACATTTCATATATTTGTCTACAAAACCAGGGCCTAAGTTGTTCATTGTAGAGAATGGATGAATAATGCCACAGAGCAGCTACTTTCCCCACCTCTCCTCATCCTCATTCACATGGAGGAGGAACAGAGGAATATGAGGAGTTCAAGGAGAAGTTTTAACCTTTCTAACTATGATAGGATGGGAGTAGCAAGGGAAGAATTACCTTCACATAATGGATTAAGCAAGTGACAGAGAGATGTTTTGAGTGTTCCTTATGTTTGTATTACAGGCTAGACATTAATTAATTATTGTTTATGGCCTCTGGGTCACATACCCAGTTATGTGCCAGAGTCGGGACTTGAAATCAGAGGTTCCCTGACTCCAAGGCCAGCTTTCTTTCCACTTTGCCATCCTGCATCTCTACTTCTTATAAACTGAGGGAGGGGGTGGTAATGCTTCTACTACCCACCTCACACAGTTGTAAGGAAAGCACTTTAACTTTAATCATTTTTTGAGTGTTATTGAATTTTCATTAGTACAATTTTTATTTAATTCAAAGTAAGGTCAGGGGACTGGGTGGGAGCAGAGCTAAAGAGTGGTCCTAGACTTCTTGTCTTACTACATCTAATAAAGATGAATGGCAATTCTGTGTATAGATGAATCCCTTTTCATGATCTCTGAAGCAGCAGGTAATAGAGGGGTGGAGGAAGTCGTTTAGAGCTATTAGTATCAAACCAACACTGCATTTTCAACTTCATATTGTGCTTTTACTCCATAGACTCCCTAAAGGACTTCACTCCACCAAGAGATCAGTTGGCTCCCACAGCAACTCAGGTTTCACTAAATGGAGTTCTCTGTGACTATATCTTTTCTCATGTCTAAAATGGACTCTGTGTCAGAATGCTTGTTAAAACTATTTAAAAAATATCCCACTTAGCATAGAAGTGATGCCAGGAATGCAACCTATACAGAGAGATGATGAAATGATCATTTCCTCTTCCAAGAATGGCCTGGGACTAGTGCTGAACAGAACTGAAGAATCTATTCTTGGAATTTTTTAGAATAGCAGTTATTTTGATTCCTCTCACAGTATAATCTTACCACTGCTGCTTGGAAGTCTGTGGAAAGCATGTCAGCAAAAGAAAATCATGACTTATATGAAGAGATTTTGTTTTTTCTTTTCCTCCTTTAGAAGTATATGGGTCTGCAGCTCAGTGGGGGTGACTGTCAGCAAGGGACCACGCACATTGGCCCACGTTCATTGGGGACAGGGAACACAAACAGCTGAAGTTTTAAAAAAAAGAACAAATTTCAGGAAATCAGGCAGAGTCAGACAAAATGTCAACTCCCTGGGACTCCCTGGATTTTTCTTTAATTATTTTTTTAATTGATGTCTTCTGTTTCTCACATCATCATAGTTATCTCAAATATCTTTCCTCCTCTTCTCAGAGAGCTATCATATAAAAATAGTATTTTTAGAGAGAAAAAAATCAGTACAACTGGCTTATACATTGAGAAAGTCTGAAAACATGTACTGTATAATGACTGTGGGCCTCCCACATCCATAAAAAACTGGGTTGGAAGTGTACTCTTATATCTCTTCATTAAAATCCAGCTTTATCTTTATAACTTTGGGACATTCACTTTGATTTTTTGTTGTGTGTTTTTTCGTGTTTACATAGTTGTAGTGACTATGTTTATTATTTTCTTGACTGCTTACTTTACTCTGTTCAAATAGATCTCTCCATGCTTCTCTGTATTTATCACACTTAATATTTCTTATAGAATAGTAATATTCCATTATATTCACATGGTACAATTTGTTTAGCCATTCTCCAATCGATGGGCATCTAGTTTGTTTCCAATTCAATTCGATATATTTTAATTTCCTAATCTCCTACCCATTCCCTTGGTTCTTCTTGGTTGGTGCTTTATCTACTTGTCTCTGTCCCATGAATCTTGGCACCCTTCAGACAACCCAGCGTTGACTTTTCTACTTACACCTTCTCCCCTTTTGGACTCAAACTCACTAAACCCAAGGGAGGGCCACCTTTATCCTGGATGTTTTCTTATTTTGTGCATACTCATAGCTGTACATATTATTCCTTCTTATAGAACAGGGGTTCTTAATCCTTTTTGTGGCATGGTAACCCCTTTGACAGGCCGCTAAAACCTGAAAAACCCTTCTCAGAAAGGTGCATAAAATAAAATTAATAGGATGACAAAGGAAACCACTTCTATTGAAACACAGTTATCAAAATATTTATAAAAACAAGTTTTTTTTTAAAGTTAAGAGTTTTAAATTAAGCTAAGCTTTGACAAGTTAAGTTTAGATGAGATAAAAGCTCTTTCTATAGAATGTAAGTTCTCCAAGGACCGGGGCTGTTTCATTGATGTCATTGCACTGCTAAGGCCTAGAACATTTCCTGTCATATAGTGGATGCTTAAGAAATACTTCCTTTTTTTGATCTTTAATAGTTAACATATGTGAGGCTTGGCCTCAGGGGGTGATGAAAAATGTAGGAAGAAAAAAAATCCCCCAAGTATTTCATGTGTCATAGAACTAAAAGAATGCTATCATTACTTAATACACTAATAAAATTATTTTCTCAATAATTACTATCTGATCACCTATCATGCATCAATCACTATACTAGGTATGGCCTGTGAGAGGCACAAAATAAATATAAGACCTAATCCCTGTTCTCCTAGAGCTGATAATCTAGTTTGGGGAAATAAGACATATCTACATGAAACAGTTAAAGCATATTACAAAGCTCTTTATAATTTATTGCCCAAATGAATAATGTAAAAACTCAGTATTCTAGTAATTCAGATGAGAGATAAGCATGTGGGCTATTACGATTAAGGAAGCCTTTTTGGAGGAGGTGGAACTTGAACTTTTAAGGATGGGTTGCATTTGTATGGGGTGCAAGCAGTAGGCAAAAAATTTCTGAGAGAGAGAATACAGTTTAAACAAAAGTATGGAGGTAGAAATGAAAGTATGTAGGGGACAGGAAGGAGACCAGGCTGACTCTAGAGAAGTTGGTACATGCTGGGGTTACAAAGACAGGCCAGGCCCAGGTTATGGAGAGGCCTTGAACAAGAAGTAGTAAACCTTAGATTCGATGCAATAGACAATTGGGAATCATGGGAGGGTTTTTGGTGTGTGCAAAATGGTTTCAGGAAGATTGATTTCAGAGCAGTGAATAGAATGGATTTGGGGCAGGGGGAGAAGGAGGGAGGTTGTTGCAGCAGTCCAGGTGACTTCTTTCAAGAGAACTTGACCAAAATCAATCAGAAATATAATATTGAAAATAATTTTGTACTGTCTAAGGGGTGGTCCTTTCAAGCCAGCATTCCTGAGACATCTTAGCAGGTTGCTCCATTAGCAGCCACCTCCCTCCTCTCCTCCATGATTCTGGGTAAGAGAAGGTAATGGAATTAGACAATAGGGAGATGTCTATTTAAAATCTGGAAGTAGGATGCATCATACTGGACCTTGGCAATCAATCCCACTTGCTGTTTGTTATCATGAGTGTCTTAATGGATGAGACCAGCATTAGGTACTTGCCTTAATCTTTTCCCTCGGGCTGTAATTTCAAAAATATTTTCCCTTGGCATCAGGAATGGAACTCTTCTATACCCACCTGTCATACTGGAGGAGAACAAAGAAAATATTTTGCTCTCAGCAAAATTGATGTAAATACTAACTCTGATTTTTAAAAAAAACTGTCACTGGGAAACTGAGTTTCTCTATTGTAAGTTTTTTTGGAGTTCCCAGAAGGAGCAGAATATAATTTATAAAAATAATTTTTTTCTAGCTTTAAAAAGTCCATTTCCCAGGCAATTTAGCTGTGAAGCAATTTGTGATACTTTGAGTTCTACTTTTCCAAGATCAGAGTTCTCAGATAGATAGTAACTATTGACCTTTTCACATATAAAAATTCATTGGCTATCCATTCTTATTCTTTCTTGATGAAATAAGGATGTTCATTAGTGGAATACTGTTCTTGCCATTCACCCCAACCCCATTTTCATTCTTACTTTTATTGTTCCCCTTTTCTGAAATGCCCTTTTCTTTCCTCCTTCAAATGAAACGAGAGACATTCTTTAAGGTTCATCTCCAGTTTCTTCTCTAAAAATCTTTCCCACTCATTCCTGTTCTCTCTGACCTCTCTGTCTTCTGAAATTCTTTAGCATTTATAATTTGCATTAACTTTAGTACATGATTATGTTAGCAACCATCATGGGAGCAGAGGACCATAGATGGGGACAGGGATTATGTGGTATAGTAGAAAAAACAATGCATTTGGAACCAGAAGACCTGGGTTTGGATCCTGGATTAGTCACTCATTTTTCTTGGGCAAGTAAAAAACTCTTTGGGACTCTATTTCCTCACATAAAGAAGGGGTTAGGCTTTATGGTTCCTTACAGCTCTAAATTCTATGATTCATACACTACAGATGAGTTTTAGATATCCTATCAGGGATGTCCTAGAGGCGGCTCCAATCAGCTTGTGAGAAATTTTTAAATTTTAAGTGTGAGCATTTTCACCTCAGAAATCAGAAATTGCTACAAATCAGGGCTTGATTTATTGTTTTGCTGATTGCCTAGACTTAAGAAAATGTTAATAATATAGATTAAATGTAAAAGCAGCAACATAGTGATAGCCTATTTGAAATGGCTGCCAGCCCAGGTGTAGAAACAGAAGTTTATAACAAACCTGATGATTAGCCCATACCAACTACTAGGTTTGGTAAAGGATCTGAGAGACCTTTCAGTTATCAGATGACTAAGCCCATTAGATAAGTCACTAGGCTATGTTATAATGTTACAGGTACACCTGAAGGCATAGTTTCATTTGTATCTAGACAACAATCCTGGAGATTGCTTGTGTGGAAAGTGACTTGCATGTATTTGCATGTTTACTGCTGTGTATGTGAATCACTTTTTAAAAATTTTGCTCTTGTTTTGTTGACTTTTGTTTTCTGTTGTGTTCATGGTATAGTGATGTCTATTTGTTAATTGTTTTGTTTATATGCTACTTCTTATAGTTAAACTAATTTTATATATAATGTGGGGGCCAAATTTAATATAGGGAGAATTAATCAGGGGAGTGGCCCATCCCAATCAGTCTGCCAAATTCCATTATTTTACCACAATAGGCCCATTGATAGTGTCATTGCTATAGCTAGCTAGCTTTGCTTTGTTAGTATTCATGCTTATTGCTTTTGGTTAGTTGCTGTGTAATCTGGATATTCATATGTTTTTTGGAATGTGTATTGTCATATCCTGTAGGTAGTTAAGCTTATTGTCACTGTTACATCCTCCCATATACTGTATGTCTATGCATATACTGTTAATGTGCATTTTAAAGATATATTTTATTTTCATTTCCAAGTTCTTTCCCTCTCTCTATACCTCTCCTGACCATTGAGAAGTCAAGAAATATGATGCACATCATACATATGAAATCATGAAAAAAAATTTTGTATTAACCATATGCATTCCCCCCTGCCCAAAGCAAGGAAAATAAAGAAAGGAAATAAAAATCTATAATTTCAATCTCTAATATGAAATCATTAGTTCTCTATTCAGAGATAGATAGCATTTACATTTTGAATCCTTTACAATTCTGGTAGATCACTGTATTCAGAATTACCAAGTCTTTCACAGTTGATTATCTTTACAATATTGCTGTTGCTGGGTAGATTGTTCTCCTGGTTCTGCTCACTTCCCTTTGAATCAGTTCAAATAAGCCTTCCCAGGTTTCCTGAAACCATCCCCTTCATCTCAATGTTCATTTGTTATATTTCAGTTTCAACAGTACCAAAGGGAAGTTACCTGGGATACCAGGAAAATCACCCTTTTTTAAATCACTAATGCTTTAAAAATATTATATAATTACAGGTTTGTACTTGACCTTGCTGATCTTTTCAAGGGACTGCAAAGAGTTTTATCTCAGGGGAGGAATGCAATCTGAGTGCCAAAGCTCATTGATATGGGACATTCTCATTGATAGAGATCAGTACCCTGTGCCTGCTTGAGGGGCAAGGCAGAATTGATGGTTCACTCCCTTCAAACTCTTGAGTTTTTTCAATCTCTTCAGACTTTGGGCTCTGATTTCTGTTTTGCTATCAACTTGGATAAATGGATTTCTTTGCTTAAAATAATGTGCGCACATGCTTCTCTCCCACCCAGGATGTTAATATTTACTATCAAACCTTTGTATTGCTCTATAAATATTGTTTAAACTCAGCAGTGCTGAGGTAGAAAAATAAGGAATGAATGAATCACCAGAGTGGAGGCCTGTTGACAATAGACTAATAGTAATAATATTAATAATAATAACTCTCATTTATATACTATTTTAAGGTTTGCAAAGTGCTTTGTTTCCATTATTTCATTTAACCTTAACAATACCCTTTGATTCTACCTACATCTAGTTTAGGAGAAATGAGGAATATAAGTTATGAAAAACAATATGGCATAGTGTTGGATTCAGGAATACCTGTTTGAATCTTGCTACTGACACTTACTTACCTGTGTGATCATAGGTAAATCACTTAATCTCTTTGTTTTCTCATGTATAAAATGGGGATGTCAATATTGGTACCACCTATCTCATAGGATTTCTATGAGGATCTAATAAGATAATGTATGCAAAGCCATACATGGCATCCCCAAAGTCTTGGTGCAGTTTTAAGCTTTAATAAACTTAAAATGTGCATAAGTTATATCCCGTATTTAGTTAAGCTTATTATTACTGTTATATCCTCTCAGGTTCTGTTCTGTATAGTTTTAAGTTTTAATAGATTTAACATTTCACTAAGACTTTTGGGACTCACTCTCTGTGTATCTGTGTGTACTATTCTGTTTGTTTCCAGTTCTGATGTACATATGATAAACTGGTTCATCTTGTAAGAGATCCAAGGAACAGTGTGTGGGAGAGTACAGAGGTCAGTGGAGATTCCAGGAAGCTTGAAGCTGCTCAGTTTTGGTGGTCTGAGATTACTTCCTGTTTTCTGCTGTGTTTCTTTTTCATGTTGCTATCTGCTCATTCTTTAGGGGAGAAACATTAAGGAGCTTATGTAATCTGACTGGGTCTCCCTCCTCCCACCACATGTCTGTGTGTTGGTATTCAGGAAGACTTCTCTGGAACCCAAACACCAAGTACATCAAAGAGGGCATCATAGCAGTGATGACAGGTCCTGCAGATTCTGCCTAACCACCACCATAGCTAATCCTCAGTGAATGAGCTCAATCCCCACCCCCATCTTCATCCTCTGGAAAGATTGCACAGAAACTGGCATCTTATGTAACAGAATTCCATCTGTCCTTATTTGCTTTTTAATGTGTCTGATCTTCCCAAGTAGATTACTGCTTCCTTGGTAAAGGACCACATATTCTTTTTCTTCTTTGAATCTCTCATGGTATCTACTACAATTATGAACATGGAATGGACACTCATTAAATATTTATGGATTGATTGGTTGATTGTCCTTGTTTCTTTGGACCATTTATAATACTGACCAGGATAAAAATTTTCCCATCTCCCTCCTAGCAATTCATGTCCTTTATGTGATCAGGAATACCTAAAGATTAGCAATCAGAGAAATAAAGGTTAGGGATCTAGAGATATAGAGAGTATTTATTAAGCACTTACTATGTGTTAGGCACTATGCTAAGCACTGGTGATACAAATATAAGCAAGAAAGACTGTCTCTTCCTCTGCTCTCAAGGAACCTATATTTTAATGGGGAAAGAAACATAAAGGGGGACTGCAAAGGGAAAGGTAAATTCAGATATTGAGTGGAGAAGATTAAGAAGATGATCCGTCAGTTCCAGAGAGTTTTAATCTCAAATATATGAATAGGGTACTAAATGTTAAAAACAACAACCCATAATTTAATGAAATTTTCATATAAACCATATTATTCAATTAATTAAAAATTATTAAACACTAGGTATAAGGCACCATACTAGGCTCAGTGTATTGACAGATTACTAGGATACAGTCTTGTTCTTAAGGAACCCATAATCTATTAGAGGAAAAGGCAAACACAAAAATAGCTTTGTTGAATTAATGAAAGGGAAAATAAAATATGTACAAAGAAGAGGTGAAGGCAAAGTGCCATGAGAAATTTGAGGAAGGAAAGCTCATTTCCTTTAGGGGACAGAAGTGGAGAAGGGGAGGAGGCACCCAAATAGAATGAAAGAGGGATGAAGGAGGTGGGGAGTCCTTTCCTGGTATGAAGTACAGGGGATCAGAAACACAGAGATGAAAGAAAGATGAGAACAGGGGACTGAATTGTCCAGTTTGACTAGGATAATGTTTGAAGGAAAGGGGTATAAGATAAGACTGGATGGGTTATTAAAGTCAGATGGAAGGGAAGAACTTGAATAATAGGATCAGGTATCCTACTTTATTTGGTAGATAATAGAGAGTCAATAAAGGTTTTTGAGCAGAGGAGTGACAGGATTAGAGTTGGGCATTAGGAGAATTTCTAAGGCCAAATGATATAAAGGATGGACAGAAGAGGAAGTCTGGGCACAAGACTATTGCTATCATCTGCATAAGGAAATATGAGGGTCAGAACTAGTGCGGAGACACAGAGAAATCTTATTGTGAAAGAGTTATCACATATGTGTGGATGTTGGGGGTGGTAGTAGAGGAGAGAATAGATTTTTCTTTCAATTTCTCCAGTTGTCAGAGATTTCTACGTAGGGCAATGATTTGCTGGTAAGTTATAGACTTACAAGAAACTATCTTCTCATTAATTTCTCCATGAGAGCAGGGCTCAAGCTTAAGTTTTAGTTCTTCATCCTTTGATTAGTTTTGGTATTTCCAAGTTCTCAATCGGAGCATCCTTGCATTCCAATGTATTCTAATAGAAAGAGTCTTATATTGGAGAAAGGGAGACCTGCGTTTTAATCCTTGTTCTGTCACTAACCAGCAATAGCATCTCAAACAAATCATCTCAACTTTTTGTTTCTGCACCTATCCAAGAGACAAATAATATAACTTATCTTGCTGACTACATAGGATTGTCACGTGACAAAATGATATAAAAACATGAGGGTGGGGGCAGCTAGGTGGTGCAGTGGATAGAGCACCAGCCCTGGATTCAGGAGGACCTGAGTTCAAGTCCGGCCTCAGACCCTTGACACTTACTAGCTGTGTGACCCTGGGCAAGTCACTTAACCCCAATTGCCTCACCAAAATAACCAGAAAAAAAAACACGAGGGCAATCTTGAAAAGTGAGGGTGGCTATCCTGCTTAAGGAAGAAGGCAGACTGTCATTTCATAACAGGTCACAATCAACTGTAAAGCCCCCCAAAATCATTGATATGAAAAGAAACAAGAGCAAGTTAGTGGCTGATTCATCCTTAAGATTATGACTCAACTGTCAAATTCACTCCTTCTGCCTCCTTTAATCTTGCCTTGCATATCACTTCTTATTCCTTTCTGGGCACAACTTGGAGGCCAGTGCTATCAGATAATGGTGGATGTAGGGGAAACTGGTAAGGGAGGGAGAGAATTTGCTCTTGGCAGTCAGAAAATGTAATGTGAACTTTTCTCCATCCCTCCCAAATTCTCAGCTAGGACATATGCTCCTGAAAGCTTAGAGCCCTATTGTCCAGACTAGCCCTGATTAATGTGCCCTTGTCAGGAAAATGGTGACATGTTGCAAGAGGCCATGTCATCCCCATGGAGCCATGCTGTCATGGAAAAGGTTTTATGTTCACATTGTGCAAGGAACCTTTTGAAAAGTATTTTCAGGCTTGATTCTTCTGAGGTTATGGTGTTCCATAATTTGTAACTATAGAGTATTAGTAGAAAAATTTTAATTCCAAAATGGGAGCAGCTTCAGATCAATGAAAGTCCTGAACAACATATAAAACTAATGCATGTAGGATAAGAAGGGAAGGAGTTGATTGGTAAAATAATCTTGGTTTCAAGCATCTCTGATAAGAGTTAGTGTCTAAGGCATATAGACAGCTAATAGAAATATAGAAGACCAAAAGGCATTCCCCAATAGGAAACTGGTCAAAGGATATATTTGAACAAGAAGTTCTTAAAATAAGAATTTCAGATTGCTAACAACCATATGAAAACTTGCTCCAAATAACTAACAATAAGAAAAATACAAATTCCACATGGCAAATTGGCCAATGGCAGAAGGTGTGAATAAGTCAATATTGGAAGGGCTATGGAAGGAAACCCATTATTAACCCATTTTTTGGTGGGACTATGAATTAGTACAACTCTGAAAAATTATTTTGGAAATATGCAAATAAAGTGGTGAAAACATCAATACCTTTTGGCTTAGAGATGTCTCTGCTAGGTATATATCCCAGTAATATCACTGATAAGAGAGGCTCCTTACATACCAAAATATTTTATAATAGCATTTTTTGTGATAGCAAAGAACTGTAACCAAAATAGATGCCAGTGAACTGGGAAATGGCTACATAAATTCTGGTACATGAATGTAATGAAATAATATTATATGTAATAAATGAAGAATTATGAATAAAAAGAAACATGGAAAGCATGTACATGTAAATGAACTGATGCAAAATGAAATAAGCAGAACTGGGGAAATAATATATGCAATGACTACAACAACATAAATGAAAAGAACAGTCTTGAAAACAAGAAAATGAACATTGTGAGTTTATTAAGAATAAGCTTGGCCACAAGGAAGACCTATAAGGAGATACTTCTTCTAACTCCTTTGCACATATATGGAATCCAAGTATGAGGAAAATTGCATACAATGTCAGGTTTATTTTTTTGTTTGCTTTTGTTTTGGTATTTTTTGGTGAGGCAATTGGGGTTAAGTGACTTGCCCAGGGTCACACAGCTAGTAAGTGTTAAGTGTCTGAGGCCAGATTTGAACTCAGGTCCTCCTGAATCCAGGGCCGGTGCCTTATCCACTGCACCACCTAGCTGCCCCAATATCAGGTTTATTAAATGTATTGATTTTCTTTGCTGATGTTTTTTTCTCTTCTTAATCTTTTTCTTTCTTTTTAAAATAACGTGCCAAAAAGGATGGGTCTTTGGATGGGGAAGAAGGAGGTATGAGGTAAAATCTGGGCAATGTAAGACTAAAAAATAAAACTAAAATCTATTTAAAAAAAAGAAAGTGGGGCAGCTAGATGGCACAGTGGATAGAGCACCAGCCCTGGAGTCAGGAGTACCTGAGTTCAAATCTGGCCTCAGACACTTAACACTTACTAGCTGTGTGACCCTAGGCAAGTCACTTAACCCCAATTGCCTCACTAAAAAAAAATAAAAAATAAAAAAAAGAAAGTACTGAATAATTTCCCAAAGGTATTAAAACCCAGAGAGCAATAGACAGATGAATGGACTATAGGCTCACTATGAGTCTACAGTGTAGTATAACAGTCAAAAAGACCATTTGACTTTAGGCTACATTAATATGAACATAATGTTCAGAATAAAGGAGAGTATATAATAATAGACCTAGAAAGTACTTGGGAAACCATTCAATACAACCCCTTCATTTTAGCCATTGAGGAAACGGAAGCCCATGGAAGTTGTGACTTACCCAAGGATACAAAGACAGGATTTGAACTTACTCCTCTGATTCTAAAACTACCACTCTTTCCCCTATTCTGTATTGCTTCCTTATGACTGTATCACTCTCATTTGCCCTGGTCAGACCACATTAGGAGCACTGTATTGGGTTCTGGGTGCTACACTCTAAGTACTTGAAGCAACAAGCCTCCAGCCTTTTCCTAGCCCCATATCCCATCCTCAATATATCCTGTACACCAGATCAAATTTTCATGAACTACTATTGCCATCTTGAAGTGATTTGAAGAATGTCAACATTATTGCTATTTAAAAAAGATGCCCACTTCATCTCTTCTTTTGAGAGGTATAGATTAGGTTTTCTGCCCCCCCCCCCACGACTTTCTGTGGAATCATCAGGTGCTAGAAAGCCATCTAAAGAGTTCCAGAAAGAAAAAAAAGTAATAATTTAGGGTAAACACATGCAACAATTTCTTCTTCATTGGTTACACACAATATATGTATTCATTCATTAATGAGATTAAGTGATTGAAAATCAGTAACTCAATTTAATCAGTGATTGAAAAATTGGATTATTATTGGTTGAGAAGTAATCAATGACTTTTCTCAATAGTGTATGACATGCCATGCAATCAATTCTCCTAGGTCTGTCTCTGCAGAGTTTGTATAAAATAATTAGTATCTATCTATATTTTTAGGTATATGTGTTTTTAGCCTACATAATTTTATACAGTACCAATGTCCATTATGAACAATTGCATTAAAGTCAAGTATTTTAAAGGGACAAGAAAACAAAAGTGTTAATAATCAGGATTCTTATGATAAAAAAAATCTGCAGACCAAGATTTGACCAAATGCCAGGTAAGAATAAATATATGATGATAGCTATCTCCAGTCTTTAATCTTAGTTCTAGTGATTCTGATATTTAGGTTTTATTACATTACTAAATTTTAATTTAAAACATTATATATATTTTAATTGAATGTAAAACAATTTTTAATATTGGTTTTTGTTTTAATTTTGAGTTCCAAATTCTCTCCTTCCCTTTCTCCCCCTCCTTAGGAAGACAAGCAATTTGATATAGAGAATATACATGTACAGTCATGTAAAACATACTTCTATATTAGCCATGGTGGAAAAAAGATACAAACCAAAAAATAAAAAATAAAGAAAAATAAAGTTTAAAAAGTATGCTTCGACCTGTAGTTAGCCTCCATCACTTCTTTCTCTGGAGGTGAATAGCATTTTTCATCATAAGGCCTTCAGAATTTTTATAGATGACTGTACTGCTAAGAATAGCTACGTCATTCACAGTTGATCATCATATAATATTGCTGTCACTATATGCAGTATTCTCCTCAATCTGCTCACTTCACTTTGCATCAGGTCTTGTAAGTCTTTCCAGGTGTTTGTGAAAGCTTCCTGCTCATCATTTCTTTTAGCACAATAGTATTTTGTCACAATCATATACCACAACTTGTTCAGCTATTCCCTAATTGATGGGCATCCCCTCAATTTCCAATTTTTTGCCACCACAAAAAGCTGCTATAAATATTTTTGTACATACCAGCCCTTTTCCTTATTTTTATAAAAAATCTCTTTTTAGGGGCAGCTAGGTGGCACAGCGGATAAAGCACCAGCCCTGGATTCAGGAGGACCCGAGTTCAAATTTGGCCTCAGACACTTGACACTTGCTAGCCGTGTGATGCTGGGCAAGTCACTTAATCCTCATTGCCACCCCCCCCCCGAAAATATCTATTTAAAAATATCTTTGGGACACAGTGGTATTGCTGCATTGAAGGTTTTGCATAGTTATGCTCTTTGATATAGTTGCAAATTCCTCTATAGAATGGTTGGATCAGTTCAGAATTCTACCAAGAGTGCATCATCTTTCCAATTTTCTCATAGGCCTTTCAACATTTGTCATTTTCCTTTTTGGTCATATAAGCCAAACTGATAGGAGCGAGGTGGTACCTCAGAGTTGTTTAAATTTTTACTTCTCTAATCAACAGTGATTTTAGAGCATTTTTGTATGACTATATATAGCTTTCATTTCTTTTTCTGAAAATTGCCTGTTTATATTCTTTGACCATTTATCAATTGGGGAATGATTTTTATATTTTAAAAATTTTACTCTGCCCAAGTTTACCCGCCCAAGTTTTCTACTTTTCCTTCTTATCTTGGTAGCATTGGTTTTGTTTGTGCAAAACCTTTTAATTTCATGTAGTCAAAATTTTCCATTTTACTTCCCATGGTACTTTCTATGTCTTGTTTGGTCATAAACTCTTCCCTTATCCATAGATCTGACAAATAAAATATTCCTAATTTGCTTTTTTTTTTTTTTTTGGTGGAGCAATGAGGGTTAAGTGACTTGCCCAGGATCAAATAGCTAGTAAGTGTCAAGTGTCTGAAGCCAGATTTGAATTCAGGTCTTCCTGAATCTAGGGCTGGTACTTTATCCACTGCACCACCTAGCTGCCCCCCCTCCCATTTGCTTTTGGTATAACCTTTTATGATTTAATTACATATCTATTTTGACCATATCTTGGTATACAGAGGTCTTAGTCTATAACTAATTTCTTGTGATATATTGCTGTGATTTCCTTGCTAATATTTTATTTGAAATTTTTGGATCAACATTCATTAGGGAAATTAATCTATAGCTTTCTTTCTCTGTTTTCACTCTTTCTGATTTAGATATCAGAACTACATTTCTGTCATAAAAGGAATTTGGTAGGACTCCTTCAACTATTTTCCCAAATAGTTTATATAGCATTGGAATTAATTGTTCTTTAAATGTTTACTAGAATTCACCTGTGTTTTGTTTGTTTGTTTGTTTGTTTTTTAGTGAGGCAATTGGGGTTAAGTGACTTGCTCAGGGTCACAGGGCTAGTAAGTATTAAGTGTCTGAGGCCGGATTTGAACTCAGGTACTCCTGACTCCAGGGCCGGTGCTCTATCCACTGCGCCACCTAGCTGCCCCCTAGAATTCACTTGTGAATGCATCTGGTCCTGGAGAATAATACCATTCCTGCTTACAAGAAGTTTACACTCTGATGAGAAAAATGAAAAGGACATATATAAGTATACTGTTTTCAATGATTAAATACTTATAGCAAACAGTCACATATTTCTCATTAAATAAGATGTTTGCAATATTGTTAATATTTTATTATAATATTTATAAAGATTGCCATTTTCCTTAATGGGAAATGTACAATGATGATGCACAGAAGCTGATGCTCATTGGCGAATGCTCTATGATGTCAGTATCCCAGGATATTTTTAATAGGATTTGGGATTTGCATCAAATGGCATGAATTTGAATAGTAGAAGGAAAAAGGAAGAATGATTTAGAAAAGAAAACCAAGTTAGAGATGGAGGTAACAGCTACAAAGAAACCAATGAGCATAGAACTCAATAGGAATGGGCCTGTTGGAAGAACCTTCAAGAGATAGCACAGATTGAGAGGCCAGCTGCCCATTGCAGTCAAAACAGGGAGATAGAAAAATAAGACATGTAGTGTTATTTACAGGATATCCTTGAAACTAAGACAAACATGATATTAGAGCCAAATTAAGAGACTTCAATAGATTTCAGCCTAATTTGATACATGTCTATAAACCCTCATGAGGTAGATGATATTGGACCCTAGATATTTTCTACTTGGCTGCCAATTCTGAGATCAATTTTGTTACATTTGTTTAGGTGTGGCCAATAAGGTTTGCTTTTTAAAAAAACATTTATACATTCAATGAAAAAAATGGCTAAAGAATTTTCTGGATGTAAAAAAAAAGTGAAAAGGTATATAAATAATGTAGTAAAATGAGAAAAGAATAACTTTGCTCCAGAATTGTATGCCCAGAATTACACGAAGCATTGCAATTAAATCTTGGAGGTTAAGAAAAAGATCTGGTCTATGATGGAGAAGGCAATGGGTAACCATGGAATGTTTGTAAAGGTGGCTAACAGAATGAACATGCAAATTTAGCAATATTATTTGGAAATTATGCACACTAGATAGAGCAGGAAAAAGGAAGTAACAGGGAAACTACAAGATTCAGGGAGAGAAATATGTTATTTTGTGGTTAGATTTATCTAGTTCTGAGAGGGGAAGGTTAAGATCCCCCCCCCAGTATAGTTTTGCTGTCTATTTCCTCTTGTAACTCATTTAACTTCTCCTTTAAAAATTTGAATGCTATAGCACTTGGTGTATACATTTTTAGTATTCATATTACTTCATTGTCTATGGCACCTTTTAGCAATATGTAGTTTCCTTCCTTATCTCTTTTAATTAGATCTGTTTTTGTTTTTGCTTTGTCTGAGATAAAGATTGCTATACCTGTTTTTTGTTTTATTTTTACTTCAGCTGAAGCATGATATATTCTGCTTCAACCTTTTACTTTTACCCAGTGTGTATCTCTCTGCTTCAAATGTGTTTCTTGTAAACAATATATTTTAGGATTCTGGTTTTTAATCCATTCTGCTATTTGCTTCCATTTTATGGGAGAGTTCATCCCATTCACATTCACAGTTATAATTACTGTCTGTTTCCCTTCATCCTATTTTCCCCTTTGTTTGTACTTTTTTCTTTTTTTACCCCATTACTCCTCACCAGTGTTTTGCTTCTGACCACTGCCTCCTTCAATCTGCCTTCCCTTTTATTAGCCCCCTTACTTTTCATTCCCCTTACCTCCCCTGCTTCTGCCCTCCCTTTTATCAGTGCCCCCCTTCCCCTTATCTTTTTACTTCCCTAAAGAGTAGGCTAAATTTCTTTATCCAAATGAGTGTATATGTTATTCCCTCTTTGAACCAAATCTGATGAGAGTAAGGTTCAAACAATGTTCACCCCCTCCCTTCATTCCCTCTATTGTCATAGGCTTTTTGTGCCTCTTCATTTGATATAATTAACCCCATTCCACCTCCCCTTTCCTCTTTTCCCCATATACTCCTTTTTCACTTCTTATTTTTCTTCACATCATCACATCAAAGTCAATTTATATCTACACACCTCCTATCTGCCCAAGTAGAGATACAGTTCTCAAATTATAAAGTATTATCTTCCCATGTAGGGATGTAAAAAGTTTAATCTTATTGAATAACTTTCTTTCCCTGCTTTAACTTTTTATACTTCTCTTGAGTCTTGTATTTGAAGATCAAATTTTCTGTTCAGTTTTGGTCTTTTCATCAGGAAACCTTGAAAGTCCCTCATTTTATTGAACATCCATCTTTTCTCCTGAAAGATAATGCTCAATTTTGCTAGGTAGTTGATTCTTGGTTGCAATCCAAATTCCTTTACCTTCCAGAATATCATATTCCAAACCTTCTGATCCTTTAATGTTGAAGCTTCCAGGTCCTGTGTAATGTTGAGTGTGGCTCCATGATATTTACATTGTTTCTTTCTGGCTTCTTGTAGTACTTTCTTCATCACCTGATAATTCTGGAATTTGGCTACAACATTCCTTGGAGTTTTCCTTTTGGGGTCTCTTTCAGGAGGCGATCAGTGGATTCTTTCAATGACTATTTTATTCTCTGATTCTACAATATCAGAGCAGTTCTCCTTGATGATTTCCTGGGATATGGTTTAGACTTTTTTCTGATCATAACTTTCAGGCAGTCCAGTGATTCTCAAATTGTCTCTCCTGGATCTATTTTCCAGGTCAGTTGTCTTTCCAATGAGGTATTTCACATTTTCTTCTATTTTTTCATTCTTTTGATTCTGTTTGATTGATTCTGGGTGTCTCATGGAGTCATTAGCTTCCATCTGCCCAATTCTAATTTTTAAGGCATTATTTTCTTCAATAAGCTTTTGCATTCCTTTCCCATTTGGCAAATTGTATTTTTTAAGGAATTGTTTTCTTCAGTCAATTTTTGTGTTTCCTTTTCTAAGCTGTTGACTCCTTTTTCATAATTGTCTTGCATAACTCTCATTTCTCTCATTTCTTTTCCCATTTTTTTCTTCTACCTCTCTTGTTTGATTTTAAAAATCCTTTTTGAACTCTTCCAAGAAGGCTTTTTGGTCTTGAGACCAATTCATCTTCCCCCTTGAGGCTTCACATGTAGGCATTTTGACAGTTTTGTCCTCATCTGAGTTTGTGTTTTGGTCTTCCCTATCACCATAGAAGCTCTAAATGGTAAAGGTCCTTTTATGCTTTTTAGCCTATTTTTTGACTTTTAAAGTTGAGGTGTGCTCCTGGGACATAGGAACCACTGTTGCAAGCTTCTTGTGCTGGGGGATAGGGGCCTGGTCACAGGCTTTCTGCTCTGAGGCCTTTGTGGCTTGCAGATTCCTCACCACCCTAGGCTTACCCCCAGCCCTGGGATGATTTGGCCTAGTTGTGCCTGTCCTGTAGTGGTTTTCTAGCTGGCAGTTTGCCCTCTCAGCTAGGGATGGTACGTCTCACAACTGACCTGCCATGCCACCAGCCTGCTGAGCCAGGACAAAAGAGCCTCAGCTACTGATCCATGCTGTGGCCAAGAGCCTCCTGCTGGCTTGACTGGACCCCCTCTGTGCTGTGCTGAGCTGTGCTCCCCTTTCTCCCAAGTGAGACCAACCTTTCCTGAAACCTTCTAAATTATCTCAAGTTGGAAGATTGTGTCTCTGCCTTTTTGTAGGTTATGTAGTTCCAGAATCCATCTAATTATTTTACAGAAGTGAAAAAATAAAATGAAAAGGCCCAATGCAGAAAATTATTACTGGTCAGGTGGGATGGGAATTCAGAGAAGGCTTCATTAAGGAGGTGATATTTGAGCTAGGCTTTAAAGGATGGATAGTAATTTATAATTGAAAAAGAAGAGGTGGAAATTTCTGACAGAACATTGTGAGTAAAGGCATAGATATGGAAATGTATCAGGTATGTTTGGGAGACTTAGTGCAAAGTGTATGGAATTGTGATAAAAAAATGGAATTTGGCAGACACCCAGGGATCCCACCTGATTGATCTAGTATTGTTTGAGAAAACAACTAAGTACCTACTTGACATGATTAGATATAGGCCACAACTGGCCTGCCCTAAGTGAGGTATACTACTGATGTCACTAGGGGGACCATGCTTGGCCAAACAACTTGAAGGACTTCTTTTTTGGGGGAGGGAGAGAAAAAGTAGAAAAGGGAATGCTCACTGAGAGGAGGTCTCTTTCCTGTTGGTGAGCTTCTGAGAATAGACTGGAGAGGAGCTGCACAGCTGTCTCCCATAGAAACTATGGACCCCCAGGTGGTGAGTTAATAGAAATGATGCCAGCTTTTCCAATTAGCTGGGCTGGAGGCAAGTTTGAGGATTGAGTCAGTCTCTGCTAGAGCCAGGGAGCTTATCCATTTTCCTCTTCCCCTATTCCCTTGTCCCTGGCTTTATTAACTTCACCTTTATTATCTTTTATTCCCATTAATAAAACCTGATTTGTTTGTGGGAAAGAGGCTATTAATCTCCTTTCTTATTAGCCTCAGAGAAATAACTAAAAAAGGGAGTTTGGAAGAGAGGAAACTTTGGACCTAGAGGTCCCTCATTATTTTCTGAACCCCAATATTATGGCGAGCCACCCAATTAATGCTCCCCATATTAAATTTGGTCCCTACAGTATGAAGGGGATTCATATGAAACAAAGCTAGATAGGTAATGTGAAGCCCTTGAATGCAAGACAAAAGAATTAAAAGATTTGGCACATATGGTTTGTCACTTCACTGTTGGACAGCATGATTTGAAATGTTTGGAACCATTTCAGAAGTTAAAGCTAGATGGGACACTTGATGTAGTTTTGCATGTGAGAAAACTGAGACCCAGAGAAGGAAATGATCCCCACTTTCTGTCCAGTATTCTTTCAAGTACCAAACATAACCACCCAGATACCAGAGAGTAAAAGAAAAATGTGCTAAAGGTGAAGAAAATCAAGAATAGTTCATTGGGGCAGCTAGGTGGTGCAGTGGATAGAGCACTGGCCCTGGAGTCAGGAGTACCTGAGTTCAAATCCGGCCTCAGACACTTAACACTTACTAGCGGTGTGACTCTGGGCAAGTCACTTAACCCCAATTGCCTCACAAAAAAAAAAATAGTTCATTTCAGTCAGGATTGTCCAAAAGGGAATACATCCAATATGCCTCCCAATATGTATCTCAGATTTTAGACTAGACCTAGCAACTAATGACCAATATCAGTGTCATGAAGGGGCACTATGATGTTCTAGATTTCTTTAACTTCCTTTGCAGAAGTTTATTGAAAATAGGGTCAAAAGTAGAGGTAACTAGAGGAAAGAGAAGGGAGTATTGTTGGTATATATGTATATGTTATGTGATATATAAAAACTCATATACTTACATAATATGTGCATGAGATAAGTAGTGCATATGCTTCATTGTAAAGTGAAGATACTCCCAGAAAATGCTTTTAAGGACTTTTAAGCTATAAGTTACAGGTAAGTTACCATTCTGCATTGGTGGAGGGAATTTCCATACTAGGAACTTTCCACACTTAAGAAATCACAGGTCTAGGCAAAAAGGAAAACAAACAAATAGTGTGAAGAACACTCAAGATCCTTGAATGCAATTCTAACAAAAAACAAGCCCAGGAAGGTCCAGCCAAGTAGGAAAGGCTGAATGATAGACTATTTGTTTACTTTGGATAAGTCCAACCAAGTACAGAGAAACTTATCCTGTGTGGGTTGGCCACCACAGTGATAAATTACTTTGTCTACAGTAACTTATTACATGGTCTATAGAGGTGTCGCACCCATACATGAAAGACCATAATGAAAAATAATAGATCCTTGACATATTCCAGTATAGAGACCAAACCCAATAGAAAACTCCCTCTATTAATGTAGATTGATAGGGGCAGCTAGGTGGCACAATGAATAAAGCACCAGCCCTGGATTCAGGAGGACCTGAGTTCAAATATGGCCTTAGGCTTACTACCTGTATGACCCAGGGCAAGTCACTTAACCCTCATTGCCTTGCAAAACAGAGCAAAAACCAAAAAAACAAAAACAACAACAAAAAAGTAGATTTGTGCTCTGTCTGTGATCTATAAGTCTTAGGGTATTGCTAGGCCCAGGGTTACATAGCAAATATGTATCAATGGTGAGAGTAGAATTCATGTCTTCCTAGTGCCAAGGTCAGCTCCCTATTCACCATACCACATTACCTCTCTTTGCAACCTATAAAACACCTCTATCTATCCCTTACCCTTTGATAGAGTTTGTCTTGAGTTGATAAGATAATATATTTAATGCTGGAATGTGCCTTGAGGACCAAAAATCCAAATCCTGGCATTTATAGATTAGGGAATTGAGGCCCAAACAGTTTCTTTTTTTCTTTTTCTTTTTTTTTTTTTTTTAGTGAAGCAATTGGGGTTAAGTGACTTGCCCAGGGTCACACAGCTAGTAAGTGTTAAGTGTCTGAGGCCAGATTTGAACTCAGGTACTCCTGACTCCAGGGCCAGTGCTCTATCCACTGTGCCACCTAGCTGCCCCTAAACAGTTTCAATGACTCATCTGTATCCACACAGGCAGTGAATAGCAGAACCAAGAGTTGAACCCAAGTCCTTTGGCTCCAAAGGCAATATGTGATTCTTGAGTAATTTTATTCTGCCACTCTCTAGCCCTCATTCTTCTGTACTCTGATACCTAGTGCACATAGCTATACCCTAGTGAGAAATTGATTCCCAATTCCCCTCTCCCCAAGGAAAAAGGGATAATTTCATGAACTCAGGCTCTGGAGCAGACTCTGGCAGTATCTCTGTAGGCAACTTCATTTAGCCTGGGAGTGAATGAATGAGCTAAAGGACATAAAAGACTCAGGAAGACCGAATATTTTTAAAGATTTCTGATAATTCATTAGTATTTTAAGATATGCAACATTATTTTTAGGATAAGAAGCAATGTGGAATAGTAGATAAAAAAAGCAAGTTTTGGAGTCAATAAGATCTGGATTCAAATATTGCCTCTGAACATTGAATGGCTAATTGACCTTAAGCAAATCCCTTCGATCTATGGACAGATGGTTGACTTGATGAATTATTGGACTGTCCCTCGGGAAGCAGTAAGCTCATAATTGCACCACAGCTGAAAAAAGAATTGGATACTGCTGTAGGCCTTAGCTTTCAGTGCCTGGAGGACATGCCTGATACAAACCTCTTTAGGGAACAGAGTCATTCAAAGAGTACTTTTCAGGGCTGATTAAGGTTCAGTCCATCATGCTAAATAATAATAATGTACCCTCTGTTTTCCTGGTTATAGTCTTTATCTCAGTGATGAGGCTGGCAAAAGAAATCAATGATTACCAGGAAAGGAGTACTACTCCCCACTTATGCTCCATCTAACAAGACGTCTGAGGAATCTTAAGGAATATCTGAATCTATAAAAGCCAGACTAAAGATAATGATTGTCTCCTTTAGGCATATGTAACAGGAGTTCTTGGAGTATTGCATTAGCAGCTAATAAGAGAGCAACATGAATAGTGTTTGGGAGTATAGAAATAAAAATTATTGCCCTAGGTTGTATGGAGAAACTAAAAGTAGCCGCAGATATCAAGATTCCTTTAAAAAGATTTCTGGACAACAGCAAGAATTCAGCTCAGGATGTTCTTGATCTTTTTGACCAAACACATATCAGAATTCTTAAAAAGTTAAAAATATGCTTTGGGGGTTCACATCAGCCTTTGTTCTGACCTAGAGAGACGTAGGTATTACAATTTCCCTCAAAATGACCAAAGTGGTCACCCAAAGTGGAATTCAATCTGGGATTATTTCCAGAGATGGAAATAAGTATGGTGTCTTCCTGGAAGTAAAGCAACAGCTTGGCTAGAGTAGTGGAGTGGGAATCTTTTTGAAAAATTAGAAACAAGCTCAGAGAGATTGAGTGTTATCAGATTATGGTGGTTCTCAGGTACCAGGTAGAGAGATTTAAATTGATATGATCTCTCCATGATATGACTGAACTGAATTTAAATGCCAGTAAAACTGTACCAAACCATGGTTGGTCCAGTCTATAGCCCTATACATTCTCCTTTCTGTTTATGAGCCTTTGCTTCAGCTGCTTTTCCAGCTGGAATTCCTTCCTATTTCTTCTTCTTCTTCTTCTTTTTTTTTTTGGTGAGGCAATTGGGGTTAAGTGATTTGCCTAGGGTCACACAGCTAGTAAGTGTTAAGTGTCTGAGGCCAGATCCGAACTCAGGTCCTCCTGACTCCAGGGCTGGTGCTCTATCCACTGCGCCATCTAGCTGCCCCTATTTCTTCTTTATCATAGTGCTACCTACCCATTTGTGGAAAATGGACCTTTGGTGAGGGAAGTTAGGTGATACAGTAGATACAACCATAGGCCTGGAGTCAGGAAGACCTGAGTTCAAATCCAGCCTCAGCTACTTAATAGCTATGTGACCCTGGGTAAATCACAACCTTGTTTGCTTCAGTTTCCTCATCTGTAAAATGAGCTGGAAAAGGAAATGGCAAACCACTTCCGTATCTTTGCCAAGAAAACTCCAAATGCAGTCATAAAGACTTGGACACAACTGAACAACAATGAACCTTTGGTTTTCCAAAGTGAGATAAGCAGATTAAGACTAAGATATCAGCACCGGTTTATCTCTGGAAAGTAGATGAATGTCAAGACATTTGGGGCCCAGATCACTACCCTTTTATACCTATAGTACTACCATGGAGGAGACTAAAGGGAAGGTTAAAAGGACAGGGCCTACTTCAGCTTCCTCATTAAGGGAGGGCTAATGTCAGGAACAGAGCTATAACTAGCAATGTTGGCACTCGGGGTAAGCCTCACAAAACTCATCCTCAGATGAACTTTAAGATAAATTCAGTTGGGGCACAGAGTCCCTGGAAGACTGGAAGATTCCTATTGGGGAAGGCAGTATAGGATAGAAATACATATATACATGTACACAAACTATGTCTATATTATACAGGGCAGAGGATGAAGAAGTACATCATTTGATAGCTTCCTATTCCAGTGAAATATTCTTGCTGACTAGGTGCTAAACTCAATTATTTCTAAGTTTCTAAAATAGTGTAAGGACTGTCAACTCCCTTTAAATTTGGTGCCTTATGGCTAAAGCCCTGGTTGTCGTGCCTGCTTAAGATTATGTAAGGAACACTAATGTTAGTAATGATGTGTAGAAGCTTTGCAGATAGCTGACAGAGACCAAAAGCAGAGCTTGGTTACTTAATAGGCATTTACTTATCTAGATCTATAATTTTATAGGAAACTCCCTCTACTAATGCAAATCAGGAACTGCTTTCAATCTCTAGTCTAAAAGACCGAGTGTTAAGTGATGCCCAGTGTCATACAGCCTGTAATGTGTCAGAGGTGAGACTTAAAATCTATATCTTTCTGAGGCTGAGATCAGCTCTCCCCTATTTGTCCTGCCTCTCTCTTGGGCAAGAACTATATTTTTATTCTCCACCCCTCTCTCCTATTGTGCTATTATGGTTATGTAAAATAATTACTCTCATGTTCCTTTGAAAAATACATTATTTTGTTAATTTTTTTCATTTAATTATAATCTTTCCTCAAGTTCTCAAGTTGTTAAAGTTTATTTAATTTTATAGTTGGGATCTTTTTTATATTTTCTGAATCCAGGTTTTTTTTATTATGTCTTTGTTATGTTCTAAAAATAAAGTTGTACCAATTGCCTGTTGTCATGTCAATCTTAAAATATAAATTAAAATAGAAAAAAAATCACAGATGAAATAATAGGAGAAGCCTGTTTTCCATTTTACGTGTTGTAACATATTTTAAAAAGCTATTTAGTATTATATATTACAACTTTTTAAAAACTTTATTGTCTATGAATTATATCCCCCAAAGTTTTGTTGCCATAGGGACCTCAGAGATTTGTAATTTACTGTAGGACACCTCCCCTCTCCCAAATGCGTCAACTAACTACAAAATGACCTTGGGGAAATCATTTTACCTTTCTGGTCCTCACTTTTCCTTTCTTAAGAATGAGAAATCAATCTATGTGGCTGCTAAAGTATCTTCTAATCCCTAATACTTTCAATCCAGCAAGTTTTTATTAAGTACCCATTATGAATTGGGTACTGAGATAATAGCTAAGGATAAATAGGAAAATTAAACAATCTTTGGCCCCATGAAATTTACATTTTACAGAGGATTAGGAGTGAATAAATTCAGTGTATGTAAAGATAGGTATAATACACAATAGAGAGAAATGTTGTAGGCCAGAATGCTAGGGTGGCTTAATTCAACCTGTACATTCCCATACCACCAACCAGGATTGTTTATGAGACAAAAGGCTTTGAAGCAGACCTGGGGCAGGTTGAGTTAAGTAGGCCTTCAAGTAGATCAACCTGGTATGCATATGTGATCCCTTTTGGCAAGGAGAATATAAAGATAACTCCAGGACTATTTTGAGGAGTTCCTAATACCAAGGAATTGTGTGTGTGTGTGTGTGTGTGTGTGTGTGTGTGTATAATTTGCCTTTATCTCCTGATGAACTGGTTGTTTTTTTTTTAACCAGGGGCTTAATTAATGTGATTTTTATTAAATAAATTGCCTATCTTAAACCTCAGGCATTGAGAAGTCCATTGAACCAGATATGCAAGCACTAGTATGGGCAGATGAGAGATCCATAAAGTCAAGGAGGGAAAGACTATACAAACATATATAAATTGAGGAATCAAAGAAGTCATATACCTTTTGTCTCCTAAGGGACCAATATTTTGAATGTATTTGCTAAGCTATGGAAATAACACTTTTGTTACATAAATTGAAAAAATTCTGAAATAATTTTTTTGAACTGGAAATTTATTTTTCATTTTCATTGTACACCTCTTTTCTAGCTGGGTCCTGGGGGTTTACTAAGGCTGGTCATGGGCCTCTCCCTAGATTCCTTTCTTTTTTACAAATACTCTTTAGAAGTTGCAGAGAAGCAGGCTTTGGTTCTAGATAGTAAAGAACTTTTAAACAATTACAGCTAACCAGAAATGAAATAGGTTGCCTCAGAGAAACTGAGTTTCCCCTCACTGGATCTATTTAAGCAAAATCTAGATAACTATTTGAGAGAGTTCAACAGATTAACTTGATTAGTTTGAACTATAGGCTACTTGAGTCTTTGCTTTTTGAGATTCTATAAGTCTTTTCCTTATCTGCTCAGATACAGAGCTAAAGTAGCTTCTTTCAGCAAATTCCAAATCATCTCTATTCCCTATTCCATTTTTCCTGGGTTGAATAAGCAAATAACAACAATTTGTTTTAAAGGTCAGGAAGGCAGTTAAAGCAGGTGCTGTGGAGTGCTTGGAGCTTGGTCAGACATGGAAGGCACCAAGGTCATCTATTTCATCCCAGGCCACCTCCCTTGACTTTTGTCCTGCCATTGGACTTTGACAACTCAGAGAGGCTGATGACCTTGTGAAATTATGCCTCACTTAAATCCAGTTCACACACAAGTTAAGACATCATCAAGGCATCAAGACAAAATGTCATTATTCTTTTTCAAAAATGAATGACACCAACCAACCAATTTTTCCTGGAGTTTAGGGTGAACATGTTTGAAAGAGAAACAAGTAGAAAGAGATAAATACATAATTTATTATTGTTTTGAGAAAATAATAAAATAATGCAATTCAATCTAAATGAATAAACTTTCAGAATAATGCAAATTATTGTGATTCACATATTTACAAAAGAAGAAATAAGCAACAATGAGGTAAATAGATTCTCAGTCACCTCTTCGCTCTCTCCACTGGATGACTGTGTACCTAGGCAAAGCCTAAAACAATAATACAGAGAGTCGATAGTCTGAATTGACATCACTAAGTGGAAATGAATGGCAAATCTTCCAGATGTTCCTCAAAATTCCACTTCTACATCTTTCTCATTCAATGCAGTTTGACCTAACTCAACAGCTATTAGATGTACTTTGTGCCCAGCATTGTTACAAACTGAAGGACACATAGTAAGATAAGATTTTGACTTGACCATCAAAGAATTTATGGTCTCATTCAGAACTAACAATACAAGGTAAGATAAGTACCAAAATGCGTGGTTCAGAGTATAAGTACTCAACAAGGTCAGAGGGGGCAATATCAAGGAGACTGAAAAATTCTGTGTAGGCTCCAGAGGAAATGAAGGACTTAGAGCTGAAATTTTGAGAGATCAGTAGAATTTCTCTAGCACAGGAGGAGGCAAAAAGAATATTCTACAGATATGCAGGAAAGCTTATGACATGTACAAGGAACCAGACAGCATCAACACCATCAAGTAACCAAAGGGAAAATGACTAAAAAGACAAATATCACTCTCTTATGGAGTGTTTTTTGCAAGTTGCAAATAGGTAGTATAAAGCAGAGATGTCAAACTCAAGGTCCATGGTTCACAGGTAGCCTGCAAAACTACCTGCTGTGGTCCTAAACCAGATGAAAATGTGATGGGAAATGTTTAATAAAGTAAGTGAAAATACAGTCCACCTAAATGATGTTAATTTGTGATTTTTTAAAGTTAACATTCCTAAAGGATCTGTTTCTATTGGTGTTTGACCCTACTCATATAAAGGACATATAGCAGGTGGAGTTAGAGTAAGGAAAAGCTGGTTAGAATCCTGCCTCGGACTCATATTGTCTATGTGACTCTAGGCAAATTATTTAATTTCTCTTAGCCTCAACTTCCTTATTTGCAATTTTGGGATAATAATAGTGCTTCGTTTACAAGGTTGTTGTGAGGAACAAATGTGATAATGTAGGTTTGTACACAATTTTATATAATAATTTTATATAAATGCTAGCTCTTTAGAACGTACACTCCTTGAGGTCAGGGACTGTCTTTGCCTTTGTATTTCTACCATTTAGCACAGTGCTACACATGGCAATTGCTCAATAAATGCTTATTGATTGACTGCTTGGTCATTGTGATCCCAGACAAATTATCTTAGTGGCACTTGCCAGCAGAATTTCCTTTGATTACTGACAAAATCCTTAGAGCTAAATTATAAAATCCTTGGTGTGCATTGATATTCGTTCATATAATAAACAAATTTAGCACCTGCTATGTGTAGACGACTATCGTAAAGGCCTGAAAGAGACACACAGGTTAGTTATTACTTTGTCCCCGGTTTCGTGAGATTTGAAGTCTGTATCCTAGTCAACTTCAGATATTGGTTCTCATTCTTGTTCTACTACCAACTGACTGTGTGACCTTGGGCAAATCACTTCAACTTCATCGGGCTTCAGGAGTTGGAGAAAGCATTAATTCTCCTTCCAGAGTCTATGATTGCTATAGAAAGGAGATAACAAAGGGAAATAAGATATCCTTGCCTATATATTAAAGCCAGAGTAGAACATGGAAAATGAAAAGTATGATTTACTTCTCTCATTTTGTTGAGAATCAGAGTTGTGAATGATTTAACTGCAGAGCTAATTTTGAGCTTGATCACATGAAAAAATTCAGCCTTACCTGTAGCAGGAATATACCTGCACCTACAGAGTGACATTTGAAGGGTGGCTTCAAGGTCCTTCTTTCCTCCCAATATTTCTTCCACCTCACACAGTGGATAGAGCACTGGCCCTGGAGTCAGGAGGACCTGACTCAAACACTTGTCCTAGTTGTGTGACTCTTGGCAAGTCACTTAATCCCAATTGCTTCAAACATCCAAGGCCATCTCCAGTAGTCCTGATGTATATCTTACCACTGGACCCAGATGACTCTGGAGGAAAGAGTGAGGCTGGTGACTTTGCACAGCCTTCCCTCTCTTAAATCCAATTCAGTACAAGTCATGATATCACCCTGATGTCATGGTCCTCTTTGAGATGAAGCAGAAACAACAACACCTCTTCCACCTCAGTTCTAAATGATCTTGATACACCTTGACAGAGTACGGTAAGGTTTACAAAGTACTTTACTCAGAACCATAAGGAACATGGAGAAATACTTACTCATTATGCAGTTAAAGTAAGTGTGATCATCCCCACTTCACAGATGAAGAAATGGAAATTCAGAGGAGTTAAATGATTTGCTCACTACTATCAAATAGTAAGTGTCAAAGCAAGAATTTGTATATAGGTCTTTAGTAATCTTTTTTTGATTAGGGGCAAAAGTAACAGGAAAAATTTAATCATTAGAAATTTATTCCTTTGGGTTCCTATTGGTAATTTTTTTTTAAAAAGGAAATTATTCCTGGTGAAATAGCATCATTTTCTTCCCTTATAGAAGGAATCCTGGCATCATGAAGACATTGGAATAGGGCTTGGGATGACAAAAGTACCACAAGGGAGAGAAAACCAGGGAAAGTGGAAGTAAAGAAGAGTAACTGAAGACAAACTTTACATATGTCATAGTTTTTAATAGACCTCATCCTGGACTTGTTTTAATCATATTTTGATGGAATTTGATGGGCAAATGGGGAAGAGAAGTAGACAGTATTAATTTCATAAATACCATTACATTAATCTCCCATTTTGTAGCATAAAATTGACCATGTACTTGTGAGAGGCCAAAGATCTGGGTCAATGAAAAAACACATACAGAAGAAAAATGAACTGTCCATCCAGATGTTTCCAAATATGAGATAGCCACAAACTAGATCAGAGTAGGGAATTTGTCTTGTGAATTCCCTGAATTAAATTCACACACCTGTCCTCTAATGTAGGGGGAGATATTGCTCCCTATTAATTACAAGTATACTAAAACTAAAGCCCTGAAGAAAGAAAAGCAATACTTATTTTCACATTGTCTAGATAGCCATGCATTTTTTCCAGTACAATATCCATTAAGGATTTTAATGCTAAATTGGGGGAAGACAAAAGAAAGATAGAAATATTTCTGACAGAATTGAAGCGATCTGCTCATATGATAAGGCTTTAAATAGTTACTTATTGGGGAAAACAGCCGAGAAATCCAAAAGAAGCACATTCCATTCCTTCAGAGCTTTTGCTTAGAGGGGTTAGTGGGCAGAGAGAGAGGCTATAATTACACCTCAAGTGGTTTTAATGACAAGAGAGAGAATTCTGGAGTCCTTTGACAGAATAAAAAGCAAGCAGCTAAAGTTAAGTTGGACATAGTTCACAAATCATGCTTCATCCCCCAGATAAAAATGGGAATGGGAATTCCTGAGGGGGAAGCAATCTCAGGAGGAGGCAGAGAAACTGAAATAGATGCATTTATTTTTAAATAGCTTTGTAACGTGGGCCTCAAAGGCTGCCACATGCATCTCTTGATAATATCCCATGTTCTTCTTTGCTCCTGGCAAGCTCATGCTTTGAAGAGGAGTGTTTTGAGTGATTCTGAGAATCAGCCAGGAAAATGTGTCTGTAAGTGATAATCCTGGGCCTCTTTGTGGGAGGCCCACAGCCTAGGAAAGAGGGGTGTGTGCATGTGTGTGTAGCCATGGGATAGCACTTACTGAAAACTAAGTCTGTTCCTAACTAATTTGGGTAGAATCTAGTCATAAAACTTACAACTGGAAGGGACCCAAGAGATTATCTAATCTAATCCCACCATTTTACAGATAATATAACTGAGGCCCAGAGTCTTGCCAAAATCATGCAGTAATGAAGACAGAGAAGCAAGATTCAAATTCAGATTTTCTGACTTCCAGTTAGTGCTCTTTCCTCTATACTGAACTTCCAGCTATAGAAACATATTGGGTATCCATTAAAGAAAAAAATACTCCATGGGTTTGAATTATGCCTTAGGAAGTAACAGGAAAGGAGGGTATTTTGTTCTGTGCAACTGGAAGGGGTCATAAGAATAGCATCTTTAGTCTTTCCCTCTTTGACCTAGAGATTCCAATGATAGGAAAAAGGGAACTAAGACAGAAATAGTCCCCATCCACATCTAAATATCCCTTATATCACTTTTTTGTAATAGCAAAAGACTGGAAACAAAGTAGACCAAATAGGGAGTGGATAATTAAATTGAATGTTGTTGAATATTACTGTACCATCAAGGATAATAGGAAGAACACACAGAAAAGCATGGGAAGACTTATATGAACTGATGCAGAGTAAAGTTAGTAGAACCAAGAAAAGAATATACTGTGACAACAACAATGTGTGTATACTATAGATCTATGAAGGACTTAAGATGATCATTTAGTCTAGTTCTCTCATTTTACAGATGAAGAAATTGAGGCTTAGGAAGGTTAGAGACTCTCCCAAGGTCACATAGGTTATAAGTGTCAGAGGCAGGATCTGAACCCAGGTCTTTTGCCTCCAGACTCAATGCTCTTTCCTACTTCATAATAGATGTCATTGGTGTTGTTATTCAGTCGTGTAAATTTTTTTGTGACCCCACAGATCATATCACACTAATACTGTCCATGGGGTTTTGTTGGCAAAGATACTTACATAGTTTGCCATTTCCTTCTCCAGCTCATTTTACAGTGAGGAAACTGAGGCAACGAGGGTTAAATGACTTGCCCAGGGTCACACAGCTAGTAATGGTCTACAGCTGGATTTGAATTCAGATCTTCCTAACTCCAGGCCCAGCACTCTATTCACTGAGCTACCTAGCTGCTGCATATAATAGATGTAGAAAGCATCCATTATTGGACTCTGTGTAATTATAATGATCAAACTTTGTCACCAAGAAGAGATGAGAAAATGCACATACATCCCACCTTTGCAGAGTTAGGAGACTTGGTTGTAAAACATTGCATATACTGTCAAGGTCAGTTGACACCTTGGTTCATTGTGTTGCACAGATTTTCCCCTTCTTTTTCTGCTTTTTGGGTACTTTTTGTTATGGGGATGACTCCCTAGGTAGAGAAGGGGAGAAGATATATTTGGGAAAAAAATAAATTAAAAAAAATGCAAAAATTAACCTTTCAAATATAAAATGCATTTCCTGTAGTCCCTTAAAGAGAAAGTATAGTGAAGCTCAGATATTGGATTGATCAAATGGAAATATTTCCCCAGAACCAGCAGAGGGAGCTTTGTAAATATAAGCCAACAACATTCTCCTTTCTATACATCCCAGCTTAGACAGCCTGGGCCTGGAGCATTAGCAAGTCTGATTTCCATCTGTTTCTTCCATTTATGATGCCAAACAAATAACAAATTGTCCATTCTGAAAGTTTATGTGGATTTATGTTACTCCAACTGATCAGAAACAGCAATTTCCTTCCTTTCAAAAGCTGACTTCCCACGGAGAACCCAAACACTTAATAAAGGCACAATCTGCTTACCTATTTATGATCATGAAGATCTTCCCTAGCCCAGGACCCTGTTTTAATATGTACATGCATACATATGTACACAAACATATATGTATATGTGTGAATATATACATGCATTTATACACACATATATTTTCAGTGACATGTAAAAACATCTTTTTACATTCATTTTTGAAAATTTAGAGTTTCAAATTCTTTCCTTCTCCCCCTCCCTGAGAAAGAAAGCAATTAGATATAAATTATACATGTGCAGTCATACAAAACATATTCCCATATTAGTCATGTTGTGAAAGAAAACACAAACCAAAGAAAAAAGTTTAATAAAAAGTATCCTTTGATCTGCCTTCAGATTCCATCAGTTCTTTTTCTGGAGGTGCATAGCATTTTTCATCATAAGTCCTTTGAAATGGTCTTAGATCATTATGCTTCTGGGAACTGTCAAGTTATTCACAATTGATCATCATACAGTATTGCTGTTACTATATGAGGTGTTCTCCAGGTTCTGCTCATTTCACTTTGCATCAGTTCATGGAAATCTTTCCAAGTTTTTCTTAAAGTATCCTGCTCATCATTTCTTGTAGCACGATAATATTCTGTCACAGTCATATGCCACAAGTTGTTCAGCCATTCCCTCATTGATGGGCATCCCCTCAATTTCCAATTCCTTACCACCACAGAAAGAATTGCTATAAATATTTTTGTATATATCAGTCCTTTTCCTTTTTAAAAATTTCTTTGGAATATAGATGTAGTAGTAGTATCACTGGATCAAAGGATTATGTAGCCCTTTGGGCATAATTCCAAATTACTCTGCAGAAACATTGGATCACAAAGTATGCATTTGTGTTTCTATTTTTCCACATCTCCTTCAACGTTTATCATTTTCCTTTTCTTTCATATTAGCCAAACTGATAGTTATGAGGTGGTACCTCAGAGTTGTTTAAATTTATATTTCTGAAATTAATAGTGATTTAGAGTTTTTCATGTAATTATAGATAACTTTGATTTTTTTCTGAAAACTACTTATTCATATCCTTTGACCATTTATCAATTGGGGAATGGCTTGTATTCTTGTAAATTTGACTTAGTTATCTATATATTTGAGAATTAAGGCCTTTAACATAGAATCTAGGCATAAAAATTTTCCCCCCATGTTTTCTACTTTCCTTAATGTAATCAAAATTATCCACTTTATATCTTTCAATGCTCTCTATTTCTTTTTTGGCCATACATTCTACTCTAATCTATAGATATGGCAGGTTAACCATTCCATGCTCCCCTAATTTGCTTATGGTATTACCCTTTATATCTTAATAATGTACCCATTTTGACATTATCTTGGTATATTGTGTGAGATGTTGGTCTATGCATAGTTTCTGCCAAACTTCTTCCCAGTTTTCCCAGAAATTTTTGTCAAATAGCTAGTTTTTGTTGCAAAACTTTGGATCTCTGTATTTATCTAACACTGTGTTACTATGGTCATTTACTACTGTGTATTGTTTAGCTAATTTATTCCACTGATCCACCACTCTATTTCTTACTCAGTACCAGATTGTTTTGATGATTACTGCTTTATAATATAGTTTGAGATCTACTATGCCTAGGCTACCTTCTTTTACATTTTTTCCCAGTATTTTCCTTGATATTCTTGACCATTTGTTCTTCCACTACTATTATGGTCTAAATTTAAGCCTACCATGGGTGATGTATTTGTGGGAAGGAGTAAACCATGTTCTTAGGAGAAGGTTTTGTATTAACTATCTTTACCATGTTATCTGAGAATAATAGTAGCTACCTTCTGGGGACCCAACCTGCTAGTTCAAACAGAAGTTGGGAAATGCTCCTCCTCCTCTTTCTCCTTCTCCTTTTTCTTATACAGTTTTCATTTTTGATCTCTTGAAATGTAGCTCTGGAAAAAAAGGCTTTTAAAAAACCCATTATGGGGGCAGAGCCAAGATGGCAGAGGAGAGGCTGTGACTCCCACAAACTCCAGATAAACCCATCCACTCACACCCAAATAATGTGGTAAAAAAACGAAACCCAGAACAGCCTACTGCACATAAGAACAGAGTGAGACTATTTCTCTGCAAAAGAGGGCAATTATGATCACCTACTGATCAGGCTGAACAGTTCAGTGTGCAGTCTGGACCCAGCCAGAGACAGTGCTTCCAGCACCTATCAGAGTCTTCAGCACCAGCAGCTTCTGAGGCTCTGATCATGGACTGGTGAGGGGGTTCGGTGGTAGACTGAGGTGAAGTGGAGGCAGTATCTACTGAAGTTGGGGCAAAGCGCCCTGGGTCTGAACCAGTGGGCTGAATCAAGTGGTGGTGGCCAAGTGGGGGAGGGGCAAAAGCATGCCAAGCTTCTAACCATAGAGAATCAGAGTTCAATCAGACTTCTGTTTCTGGGTCAAAGAGAAAGTGGCCATGATTACTCACAGGCCAGGCAGTCTGAGAAGAAGCCCAATCACCCCCTGGGCTGCACTGTAGCACAAACAATGTGTCCTGGAAACAGCGCTACATTTGAAGAAGGAGCTAAAAGCCAAGAAATAGTAAGCCAGGATGAGTAGGCAGAGATAGCAGAAGACCATCGAAAACTTCTTTGGGGGAAAGGTAGACCACAATACAACCTCAGAAGAAGAAGATAATAACAGGGTCAAAGCTCCAACATCCAAAGCTTCCAAGAAAAATATGAACAGGTCTCAGGCCATGGAAACTCTCAAAAGGGACTTTGAAGAGAAAGTAGGAGAGATAGAAGGAAGATGTAGAGAAAGAGAGGAAAGAATGGAAAGAGAAATGAGAGCGATGCAGGAGAATCATGAGAAAAAAGTCAACAGTTTGAAAAGCCAAATGGAAAAGGAGATTAAAAAACTGTCTCATGAAAATAATTGCCTAAGAATTAGGATTGAACAAATGGAAGCTAGTGACCTTATGAGAAACCAAGACACAGTAAAACAAATCCAATTGAATGAAAAGATAGAGGGCAATGTGAAATACCTCCTTGGAAAAACAGCTGACCTGGAAAATAAATCTCGGACAGAATGAAAATCATTGGACTACCTGAAAACCATGACCAAAACAAGAGCTTAGACACCATCCTCCAAGAGATTGTGAAGGAAAATTGCCCTGATATTCTAGAAGAAGAAGCTAAAATAGAAATTGAAAGAATCCACTGATCACCTCCTGAAAGAGATCCCAAAAGGAAAATCTCCAGGAATATTATAGCCAAATTCCAGAACTCCCAGGTCAAGGAGAAAATATTGCAAGCAGCTAGAAAAAAGGAATTCAAGTACTGTGGAACTCCAATAAGGATAAAGCAAGATCTAGCAGCTTCTACATTAAAGGACTGGAGGGTGTGGAATATGATATTCCAGAGGACAAAGGAACTGCTTACTACAGCCAAAAATCATGTACCCAGCAAAACTAAGCATAATCTTTCAGAGGCAAAAATGGAATTTCAATGAGAAAGAGGACTTTCAGGCATTTGCTATGAAAAGACCTGAACTGAATAGAAAATTTGACTTTCAAAAACAATACCCTGGAGAAGCATAACAAGGTAAACAGGAAAAAGACTTCATGAGGGATATTAAAAGATCAAACTGTTTACATTCCTACATGGGAAGATAATACTTTGAACTCATAAGAACTATCTCAGTAAGGAATTCACAGAGGACATAGGTCTGAACTGAATATGAAGGGATGATATCTGTAAAGCATTTATGTTTTGTTCTTTATGGGGCAAACAGGGTGGGATGTCTTATGTCTGGGGCCAGATTTGGACTTGGGGCCTCCTGGGTCCAGGGCTGGTGCATTGTCCACTGTGCCACCTAACTTACCCATGATGACATGTTTAAAATAGGGTTGAGGTGTAGGAGGAATAGACTGGGGGAGGGGGAAGGGGAGAGATGGTCTGGGGAGAGGTAGTTCACATGAAGGAAACAAGAAAAAAGCTTATGGAGGGGAGGGGAAGAGGGGGAAGGAATTGGGGAGTGAGTGAACCTTAATATCATCAGAATTGGTTCAAAGAGGGACTAACATACATACTCAAGTAGGTATAGTAATATATTTTTGCCCTGAGGGAGGGAAAGGAGATAAGAGTGGGGGGGAAGGGGAAGGAGGAAAGGGCAGATTGGGGGAGAGAGCAGTAAAAAGCAAAACACTTTCAAGGAAGGTGAAGATGTTCTGCATTGCTGCACAAGTATGATATATTGAATTGCTTGATTTCATAGGGAGAGTTGAGGAGGGAGGGAGGGAGGAAGAAAATTTAAAACACAGAATTAGCTCAAATACCTTAATCTCATCAGAGTGGGCTCATGGAGGGAATAACATTCATACCCAATTGGGAGGAGTAATCTATTTAACCCTATAGGAAAGTAGGAGGGGAAGAGGATAAGAAAGGAAGGGTGAAAAAAAGGGAGTGCAGAGCAGGGGAAGGGACAGTTAGAAGTAAAACACTTTTGAGAAGGAATAGGTTAAAAGAAGATAGAAAATAGAGTAAATATCATGGGAAGGGAATAGGATGGAGGGAAATAGTTATGATAATTGATTATAATGGCAAAATGTATGGACCTACCTTGTTGGGCTATTATGAAGAAAATTCTCTGTCAAGTTTAAGGTACTATATATGGGTTATGATGAACAGGATACTATCAGAATAACCTAGAAAGACCTACATGAATTGAAGCAGAGTGAAATGTACTGTATACAAAATAACAGCAATAGTGTAAGATGATCTGCTGGGAAGCATGTGGTTATTTTCAGCAAGGCAATGATCCAATATAACCCTGAAGGACTTATGAAAATGGCAACGCATCTACAGAGAAAGAACTGATAGTATCTGAAAGCAGATAGAAACACATTTTTTTTCCATTTTTTTCTCCTCTTTGACAATTCCTCAATCTGAAGTTTTGGGGTTTTTTTGACTGTTTTCTCTCACAACCTAGCTAATGTGGGAATGTTTTCCATGGCTACTCATGTATAACTTATTTTGAACTGCTTGAATTCTAGTGGGTGGGGGGTGGGAACAGAGGTGGAAGAGAAGTTGGAACACAAAGTTTTAAAAAAATTGATGTTAAAATCTGTTTTTACATATATTTTGGAAAATAAAATTCTATTCAATAAAAATTTAAAAAAATCAAATTTAAAAAACCCATTATGTTTTAAATGGAGGTACTTGACTATGACTTTAAACCCATATCATTCTGGCTTTCATTGAATGGCCAATAATAGGCCCAGTCCAAGCCCCAAGCTCATTGTTAGTTTTTGATGGCTTAGAAGGAGTGTAAGTAGTAGTTGTTTTCTGTTCTGGCCCCTGAGGGCCAGACTCTGAGGGTCTTCCCATTCTCGATTAATATCTTTGAGATAGTAAATTAGGCCATCTTTTGTGTCAATTCTTACCTTAGTCATTAGATGAGTATGGCCTCAGACATACTGAGACCTTGGGAAAACTTTCATTTAGAAAGACCAAGATCACCCAATGTATTCTGAGCCACTACCAATTGTCTTGACATTTGTCTTGCTACTGGACTCCAATGCCTCTGGAGGAGAGAGTGAAATTGATGACTCTGTGCAGCTCTGCATCACTTAAATCCAATTTATGTGCAAGTCAAGACATCATGCTTGGGATATCATTGGTTCTCCAAGAATGAAGGATGAACAATGACAATACTGGATGCCTACCTTGTTCAAAACATTTTATTTAAACAAAGAAATACAAAACCCAAACAATCCTTGCCCCAAAGGAGCTTATATTCTATTGGATTGGGGAGATACAATTTATACACATTTAAGTATATAAAATAATTTTCCAAGCGAGAACAAGGAAAGGGCTCTGTCAGGAAAGGGTCCATATAGAAAGTGGTACCTGAACTGAGCCTTGAAGGAAGCTAAGGATTCTAAGAGGTAGAGGTGAGGAGAGAGTGCATTTCAAATGTGATTATAGCTTGTGCAAAGGCACAGAGACAGGAGACGGCATGTGGAATCTGGGGAATACATAGGGTATTTTGACTAGAATGTAGAGTATGTGAAAAGGAATGCTATGAAATATTTGAAATGGTAGGTGAGAGGTAGATTGTAGAGGCCTTTAAATATCATGCCATACAATTTTCATGTGAAGCAACAGGGAGCCACTAAGAATTTGTGGGTAGGGGAATGATATAGCCATATCTATGTCTTAGGAGTAATACTTTAGCATGTGTGAAAGACAGGCTATAAAGGGGAGAGATTGGAAATAGGAATAGGAAGCAGATGACAAAAGCCTGAATGAGAGTAATGGCTAAAATTGTGGAAAGAATGGGATTAAGAGATATAGGATTAAAATTAATAATGCTTGAGGCATGAAGGAAGAGGATAAGGGAAGAATGACACTGAGGTTGAAAACCTGGATGACTAGAAGGAAGGTGGAATGGGCTAGGTGATAAATGATCTGGATTGGAATGGGACTGTAGAGGAGTAGTTCTTACAGATTTGAAAAGAGGTAATATGGATGTAAAATGCCTCTCTGGATCCTCTCTGAAGGATTTTCAGAAAGATATGGATGAAAATTTTACAGGATTAAAAGGCATGGATGGCTAGCAAGTTATACCAATTAAAGGACCATTTAAATTGATGAGCTTATGAATTCATTGAAGAACTGAAGTATATATCATTATGTAACATAGAAGCCCACAAATAGCTTGCAGTCCAAGAGATAAATCATCTACAAGTAAAGATAAAACTAACAATATAATGAAATGTGACCTGTCTGCCATTCCCTGGTCTAATGGTAAGTACAGGCAAGGTTGGAGGTGCACCCCATCTGAGAGACAACAGATTCAAGGATAGATGATTTGAAAAAAGGAGATGAAGGATACATGTATCTCAATGCATGGGAGTTTCCAAGGTAAAAGTGAGAGAGCAGAAGCCTGGTGGCATTGGAGAAGGATACTCTCCTATGATGTGGTAGGCTGTCTGTCCTCAGTGTAAATGCTTAGCAGCTAAAATCAGCTCATCATCCCATAGAGGTGTGAATTCCCAACTAGGTAGTTGGTAATTAAATAGCAAAAAGCTATCCTGAGGCCCTGGCACAAGTATTCTGAGTTCCCATTGGCATGGGTAGCTGTGAAAGTAATAGAAATTTTCCTTGGTGCTATAAAAGCTAATCTCTAGGTGATGAGGTAGCTGTATGAATTCAAGTCCAGTTTAACCAGAAGCCAGGATATTTATGAACAGATATTGTTGCCTACCCCTCCTGGATCACTGCTTTGTCATGGCAAAGGGGCTTCCATAGCTGAATGTAACTATGAGCGATGCCATGCAGGGTTACCCAAGATAGACAGGTCATGGTGGAGAGTTCTGACAAAAGGTTATCCACTGGAGAATGAAGTAGCAAACTACTCCAGTATCTTTGCTAACAAAACCCCAGCAGCAGTATTAAAATCCTAAAAGATACAACATCAGAAAACGAGTCCCTCAGGTCAGAAAGTATCTAACATATTAGTGGAGAACAGAAGGGTTTAGGATGCTCTGGTCCATGAAGCCATGAAGAGTTCGACATGATCAAACAAAAATTGTTGCCTAGAAAAAGGCAGTGTGGTAAATGGGATAAAGAGTTAGTGTTAGAATCAGAAAGACATGGGTTCAACTAACACCTCTGACATATACTTATTATATGGCCCAGGGTAAATCACTTACACCCCCATGGCGTCTATTTCCTTAACTGAAATTTTAAGGAGGGTAGGGTAGATTACATGACCTTTGAGGTCCCTTCCAACTGTAGATCTATAGTCTTATGATCCTATAATAACCCCAGTGCCTCTGTGGCTGTAGCAGCATGTGGGAAGTGTAAAAAAAACAAAAACTGATTTGACAATGGATTGTCGTAATAAAAACAGAAGTGTCCAGAACTATGGAGACAATAAGAGTCCCTCTGTTTTTTGACCTATACAGAAAAATTCTGGAATATTATGTTCAGTTTTAGGTGCCACATTTAGGGAAGGACATTGATAAAACTAGTGGTGACTAGGATTCTGGGAGAACTTTAAAATATTGCTACATGAGGATCCCTTAAAGGAAGTAGGGATGTATAGCCTAGAAGAAATATATGAGGACATAATAGCTTTCTCAACTATTTGAAGGATCATTACGTAGAAGAAGAATCAGGCTCATTTTGCTTGACCCCATGTGAGAGAATTAGGAGGAAAAGGTAGGAGTTGTTGAGAGGAAGATTTTGATTCAAGATGAAAATTCCCTAACAATCAGAGCTAACAAAAAATAGATTGTGTTCACTATGGTGGAAGTCTCTTGAAGCTTATAGACCTCTGGTCAGAATCATGTTTTGAAATGCATAAAAGAAAATGCAGGGGATTACAAAGAACATAAATTATGTGAAAACAATTATTAAAATATTTTTTAAAATCAAAATCACTAACTCCCTGAAGACTATTCATAGACCTCTTGGGGAACCTAGGACCCCAGGTTAAGAACGTAAGTTCTAGAGGTAGTAAATTCCCTATTAATGAAGGGCTTCAAACAGATATTTATTGGGGTTGTTGTTGAGGGAATTCTATCTAGTTCATGTGTTAAACGAGTTTTGATGGTTCATCCAAACTTGAGATTATGTGATTCAATGAATAATATAAGTGATACTTTCTCTCTGGCCCCACTTCTTGTTATGGTAGGGAGCAGCTCTAATTAGATACTGTGGAGCAGAGCCCAACATAGTACTGATAATCTCAGTGGCCATCTAATCTAGCATTACCTCACCTTACCTCCCCCCACCAACCAAAATAAACTATTCTGCAATTCTCCTACAACTTAAGACTCTGCATGAAGACCTCCAGTGAGTAGATATCAATTACCTCCCAATGCCACACATTTTACTTTTAGACCTTTCTAATTACCCCCCAATTTTTCTTGGTGGTAAGCCTAAATTTGCCTCTTTGCAACTTTTACCTAGTATTCCTGCATTTTGTTCAATACAGCCAAGCAGAATGTCTAATTCCTTTTTCTTCATGATTTCTATTCAAATATTTGATATTACATCTCCCCTGAATCCTATCTTTTTCAGGCTAAACATCACTAATTCCTTCAACTGATCATCCTATGTCTTGAAGTCAAGGCTTTTCATTATCTCAGTTGCCTTCCTCTGAACCTTCTCCAGTTTATAAATATCATTCCTGAAGTATGGTGCCCAAGAATAAATACAATACTTCAGATATCATTTGACCAGGGTAAAAATTTTAAAAAGAGACTACCATTGCCTTATTACTGTAAGCTATGTCTCACAATGCATCCCAAGATCTCTTTACCCTTGTCAGCTGTCATCATATTCTTGTCATTGAACTTTCAGTCCAATAAAAGCCCAGATCTTTTTCAAAGTACTGTCTAGCTATGCCTCTTCCGTCTTGTATTGTGCGAAATCAATGTTTTGAAGCTTTGTAAAGTTTTTTTATGTATAACTCTTTACAAGTTTTGCACGTCATCTATTTTTCTCTAATTTGTTTCTTTTCTTTTCATTTTAAAGATATTACTTTTTATTGTGCAAGAAGCTTTCTGTTTCTTACATTTGATAAAAATGTTTTTCACTTCATAGATGGTCAAATATATTTTCTTCCTCTCTGTTTTTTAAATAAAGATTTTAGTCCATTTTTTCCCTTTACAATTACTCTTCTTTCTAGGTTTTTGGGACATTACTCTCTCCTGGTTCTTCTCCTACCTATATGACTGTTTCTTCTCAGTTTACTTTGTTGGATTCTTATCTAGATCATGTCCTCTAACTGTAGGTGTCATCCAGAGTTCTGTCCTGGACCCTCCTTTTTTCTCCTTCTATACTACTTTAAGTGGATTTAATTACCATCTTTATGTTGATGATTATTAAATCTATCTATCCCGCCATAACCTCCCTACTGACTTACAATCTCACATTTCCAACTGCCTTTCAGATATCTCCAACTACATGTCCAGTGGACATCTTTAAATTCAATATGTTCAAAACTGAATTCAATATCTTTTCTCTCAAACTGCCCCCTCTGTCCTTCCAAATTTGCCTATCACTAGCAAGGGCATCACCATTTTTTTAGGCTCCTGGGATTGCAACTTAAAAATCATCCTCAAATCTTCACTATCTCTTACCCATCATATCCAATTTGTTGCCAAGGCCTATCAAATTAACTTTTGCAACATATATCAAATATGCCCCCTTCTCTTCTCTGAAACTTCTGTCTCTCTGGTATAGGCCCTTATCACCTCATACTTAGACTATTAAAAGAACATACTGATGGGTCTGCCTCTCTCAAGTTTCTTTCTACTCCAGTCCATCCTCAATTCAGCCACCAAAGTGACTTTCTTAAAGCATAAGTCAGACTATGTCACCCTCCTACTTACTATATTCTATTGACTCCCAATCAAGTTCAAAGGCAAATACAAAATCCTCTGGCGTTCAAAGCCCTTCACAACTTAGGCTTTCCTACCTTTCTAATCTTCTTACATATTACTCCTCACCATATACTCTTTGATCCAGTCACACTAACTTCATTACTATTTCATGAACAGGATACTCTATCTTTTAGCTCCAGACATTTTCTCTGAAGGCCTCCATACCTGAAATCTCCCTCCTAATCCCCACCTACTGGCTTCTATGACTTGCTTTAAATCTCATTTAGAATCCTATCTTCTATAGGAAGCCTTTCCCAATGTCTCTTGATTCTAGTGCCTAACCTCTTTTAATTATTGCCCTGTACATGGCTTATTTGTATATATTTGTCCACTTGTTGTCTCTCCTATTAGATTGTGAGCTCTTTGAGGGAAGAAGCCCTCAATACCTTTTAACTATTTCTGAATCTACAACACTTTACATAGTGTCTAGCACATTTTAGGTACTTAATATATATTTACTGACTGACTGAGTTTGAAGTGATAAAAAGTTATGTATGGGGTGAGCAAAGAGGAATGTCTTCTGGTGAGAACTGAATCTTTAACTAGAGTTTATATGGAAGAGGGGAACATGGTAATGGCTTCCTTCTCACTAGAGGTCTTTGAGTAAAGGCTGGTTGACTAGTTGTGATATTGTAGAGTGGATTTTTGGTCAAGTTCAGATTGAGCTAGATGAACTCTGAGATACTTTACAACTCTAAGATTCTGTGCACCAAATAGCTCTAAAAGGTGATTAACAAATATTTATTGACTGACTGAATTAGTTTTGCCTTTTCTTCAGTTATTCTAGTGGAAAAGAATATATGCTTTCTCATCATAATTATTTCTGTTATTTGCTTATACTTTTAAAAACTATCATAAACAAAGTACTTCTTTCTTAATATTAATAACTACATAGGAATCTTTCATTTGAATTTCCTATTTATCAAAAATTGAACTATAAATTAGAATTGACTTTCTTTTTTTTTCTTTTTTTTTTTTTGTGAGGCATTTGGGGTTAAGTGACTTGCCCAGGGTCACACAGCTAGTAAATGTTAAGTGTCTGAGGCCAGATTTGAACTCAGGTACTCCTGACTCCAGGGCCAGTGCTCTATCCACTGCGCCACCTAGCTGCCCCAACTTTCTTTTAAAGAAATTTTGAAATGCCACTTCCCACCCATCAGATAGTCAAAGATGGTCAAAAAGGATATGATATGGTTGGAGGGGTTGTGCAAAAAAAAAAAAGGCACACTAATGTGCTGTTAGTGGAGTTGCAAAACATTCTAGTCATCATGGAAAGTAATTTGGAATTATACCCAAAATTCACTAACTACTAGCCATTGATAGGTATCTCCTCCAAGAAGATTACAGAAAGAGGAAAAGGACCCAAATGTACAAAAGTATTTATAGTAGCTCTTTTTGTAGTAGGATAAAGAAAAGGAAATGAAAAGGATGCTCATCAATTGAGGAATGACTAAAAGGATGATTATGGTATGGGAATATAATAGACTATATTATTGCATCATAAGAAATGCAGAGAACCAAAGGAAGACCTATATAAATGGATGCAAAGTGGAGTGATCAGAACCAAGAGAACAATTTTTACAATAACTACATTATAAATAAAAACAACTTGAAAGGCATAAGAATTCTTAAGAGTCAGTGTAATGACTCGCTACAATTCTACAGGACTGATGATGAAACATATTATTCACCTCTTGATAAAGAGGTGATTGAATCAGGATGTATTTTGGACACAGTCAATATGGGAATGTTTTCAGCCTGACTATGCATTTTTTTTTTTTTACAGAGGCTTTCTTTTCTTTTTTCCTTTTTTCCCTTTTATTTACTGAAGAGTAGGGCAGGAGGGCAAGGGAAAAGAGTAAAAGGTAGAAAAAAACAAAGAGAGCTATTGAAACATCTTTTTAATGCTGAGAATAAAACAGAACAAAAAACAGGGAGACAGGCAGGAAACCTTTGAAAGTCACAGTTTGAATTTATGAACTTTAAAAGAAAAGCAAGTTTTACATAATAGAATTTGACAGTTTCCTATATAATAATTTTTATTCTAATATTGCATATATGTGGATTCTAAAATTCTATATATCTAAAAGTTCATATATATGGAAATGTCTTTAAAGTTCTGATTTTTTTTTATCCTGAAAATAATTAACATTTTGTCCCTTCCTTACTCTGTCTTGTCTTTCCTTCCTGACTTTTCCTGTTTCTCTAAAACACCCCAAGCATTTCATGATTTAGCCAATGTAATACTCTGAATTGGTTTAATATTTTGTTGTTGCTTCATTGAATTGAGAAGCATAAATTGTCTTAAGTATTTTATCTTTTTGACTAGGAGGCTTAGCTGTTTTGACTGGGAGGTTAAGCTGTTGTTGGAAGCTTTCCTTAAAATGATTATGTCTTTCTGCAACTTAAAAAAAAATTCTTTACTTTTCAAATGTTAATTTCTTTCCTTGAAATAGCATACTGATTTGTGATGGGTAGATAATTCTTGATTCTGGGTCTTCTTTTTCTTTTCTTTTTTCTTTTTTTGTGCAGGGCAATGAGGGTTAAGTGATTTGCCCAGAGTCACACAGCTAGTCAGTGTCAAGTATCTGAATCCGGATTTGAACTCAGGTCCTCCTGAATCCAGGGCCAGTGCTTTATCCAGTGCACCACCTAGCTGCCCCCCTGGGTCTTCTTAATTTTATAGGTTCTATTCCAATTTCTCCAGGTGTGCTTTGTATGTTATTGAGAAGATTGATTTGAGGGGGCACCCTTCACCCTTGTTTTTGTTTTGTTTTTGTCATTGTGACCAAGCTTAGTGTGGCAGAGGTGACTCAATTACATGGAAAATCCTCCAACTTATTTTTGTATTTCTGGACTACTCTCTCTTGTCCAATATCAGCAAGTGGCTATTTCATGATTCCTTAGTCAGTGAAGATGTCCCATGTTTTGCCCAATTGAGGCTCCCACCCCACTCCTACTGACATACCATTTCTAGCTGATGCATCATTTTTGACTCTCAAAACAATATCTATCAACCAATGGGATTCCGTCCTTCATATAGGCTCTTCAGAAAAGGCCCTGGAAGAAGAGGACTCCTCAAATCATGAGGAAGGTCCACTTCATTAGAGGGGACCATGGACCCTTTAATAAAGTGCCATTGGCTCAGAGCTCTGCCTCAATCTCTTTTATTGTATGTTGGAAAATTTTAATTCCCACATTAAGGTCTTCATTTTTTAGTTCCTTTGGATTCTTTCAATAATAATTCAATAATAATTTCAAAAATTCTTTGCATAATATAGCTTATTGTTTCTAGTTTGGGGAAACTTTTTTTGATAATTTTTTGAAAAGCTTATTAAAATTAATTCTTGCTTAATTTATTTGACTGTATCATTTGGCCATTTGAGAATATCTCAGGATATCTTACATTGTTTTTCCATCTGTATTGCTTCTGATACTTTATATGGTATAGGTATATGTGTACATTTTAAAAAACAATTGCATTTGTACTCTGCTTATTTTTTTATTGTGGTTGCTTTTTTGCATGCTTAAAATAATTTTCTCCTCCTTGGTGCTAGTTTCTTGCCTTTTAAAAAAAGATATATATAAGAATCGTGACTTCTTTGAAACTCACTCTTTAATCATAGTCCAAATCACCTAAGTTTTTCTTAAATCCAGATAAGCACAATTTTGGTTGTTTTACCAGAATTCCATTTGATGAAATTACTTTCTACTGAGACCTATTGAAGTATTGCATGCTGTAGCGAAAATAATGCAAGACTTAGAGTTGAGACGTAAGCTGGAATCCAAGCTGTGGCATTTATTAGTTGTGTGACTTCTTTGTCTATTTCTACATCAGTATAAGCTTGTTGTACCTCTGACAACGTTGTTGTGAGGAAAATACTTTTAAACAAAGTGCTATATAAAGTTATATTATTGCTATTACTACTACTGCTGCTGTTGTTAAACACACACACACCCACACCCACACAAACCTCTGCATAGATATACACATATATACATACATACATATTAAAAAACTGGAAGGTTTTGTTTTGTTTTGTTTTGTTTATATTTATTGAGAAGTCAGCAAGTTATTTTAACTCATTGTCCCCCAACCAGTCAGCAATGGTATCTAAAGTTCACAAAATACCTTACCAAGAAGTCCAACAAAACTGGCAAGTGGTCATTGAGGCTTCACTTGAAGACCTCTGGTGAAAGACAACTTTCTCCCTCCCAAGGCAAACATACTCCACCTTTACTTTCTAGAAAGATCAATTTCTAGGCTGTCACTTCTTTTATAGAACTCGCATATACCTCATTTTAGGTGCTACCCAGTACTTCAATGTCTGCCCTCTGAGACTAAGCAGAACACGTCTAATTCCTTTCATATGAGAGCTCTTCAAATGCTTGAAGACAGATAGTATGCCCAGCACTTTGTGCCCCTTCCCCCTTCCCCAATTTTCTCCTGTACAGGTTAAATCTTCCTAATTCTTTCCATCAAGACTCTTAAGTTTTATGACTGCCCACCTTTGGATGTTCTCCAGATTGTCAATATTTCTTCTTCTTCTTCTTCTTCTTTCTTCTTCTGCAATTGGGGTTAAGTGACTTGCCCAAGGTCACACAGCTAGTAATTGTCAAGTGTCTGAGGTCAGATTTGAACTCAGGTCGTCCTGAATCCAGGGCCGGTGATTTATCCACTGCATCACTTAGCTGCCCCGTCAATATCCTTTCTAACATGTATAGCATGCAAAACTAAAAGAAGCCTCAAGGTTTAAAGAACCACAGAGGCCATCTGGTCTAAGCTGTACCTCACTGAGTTTTCACCAGTACACAATTCCTGACATGTTTATCTACTTCCTCTTAAAGAATCAGAGTAAGAAAGAACCTGCTACTTCCTAAAGCAGCCACTTCTACTTCTGGAGAGCTCTAATCATTAGAAGTTGGTGGGGTTTTCCTCCCCTCCCAAAAAAACCCCAGCAAAACAACCAAACTAAAAATTCTCTCTCATGCATTGATTTTTTTTTTTTAGTGAGGCAATGAGGGTTAAGTGACTTGCTCAGGGTCACACAGCTAGTAAGTGTTAAGTGTCTGAGGCCAGATTTGAACTCAGGTACTCCTGACTCCAGGGCTGGTGCTCTATCCACTGCGCCACCTAACTGCCCCATATGCATTGATTTTGATTCTGCTTTCTGGGGCCAAGCAGGGCTAGTCAAATTTCTCTTCTGCATTGGACACTTTCAAGTATTTGAAGATAGTTTTCTATCCCTACCTCTTCCCTATGTCTTCTCTATCCAGGCAAAATATTCCCAGCTACTTCAACCAGTCTTTGTGAACTTAAGGCCTGTCAGTGTTCTGGTTGCCTTCTTCTGGATGCTTTCCAGTTAATCATCATCCTTCTGAAATGAGGCACACAGAACAAAATATAATATTCCAGATGTGATTTGGCCAAAGGAGCACTTTGACCTCTGCATTCATGGAAGCTATGTCTTTCAATGCAGAATAAGATTGCATCAGCTTCTTCTTGTTTTCCTTGTTCTTCTTCCTCTTCCTTTTCCTTCTCCTCCTCCTCCTCCTCCTCCTCCTCCTCTTCCTCTTCTTCTTCTTCTCTTCCACAATGTACTTTTTTTTTTCAGGGCAATGAGGGTTAAGTGACTTGCCCATGGTCACACAGCTAGTGTCAAGTGTCTGAGGTCGGATTTGAACTCAGGTCCTCCTGAATGCAGGGCTGGTGCTTTATCCCCTGCACCATCTAGCTTCCCCCCACAATATACTCTTGACTCAAATTGAGAATGTAATCTACTAAGACCCCAACATCTTTTCAAATGAACTATACCTCCTCCATCAGTCTTTGTAAAGTTGATTTTTTTTAATCCTCAACTGGCTACTATCTAGGTTATCAATATTATTCTTAATATATGACACCAAGATCTGAACACAATACCATAGATGTTGTCTGAACAGGGTAGAGTATAGCAAGATTGCCACCTTCCTAGTCCTGGACACTATGTATCTCTAATTTTTTTTGGCCAGGAAATTAGGGTTAAGTGACTTGCCCAAGGTCACACAGCTAGTACATGTCTAGTGTCTGAGGCTGGATTTGAACTCAGGTCCTCCTGAATTCAGGGCCACTACTTTATCCACTGCACCACCTAGCTGCCCCACTATGTCTCTCTTAATGCAGCCAATGATTGCATTAACTTTTTCAGCTACTCTATCACACTTTTGAATCATATTAGCAATTCAGAATACTAACACTCCCTCCACCCTCAAATTTTTTATAGACATACTTCTGTCCAGCCCTACCTTTCCTTCTTTTACTTTTAAAATTGATTTATTGAACACAAATGTAACCTTAACCTTAAACACAATCTTTGGGTTAAGGCATTGGAGGACCTTGTTAAAATTCAAATTTATTACTTTTGGAAGTAAGATGTCCATGTATTATCTTAATATACTATCAGTCATGAAGTTCTTATTGTGAATTACTTCTTCAGAAAAAGGCCTCTTACCTCATATGTCCTAAGGGAAAGGGGAAATCTAAAAAGGAGCAAGTATTGAGAGATAAGTTTTGATAGGAAAATAAATTACTTAAAGAAAGGAGGAGGAGGGTGAAAAAAATTCATCAGAAATGAAGAAAGGTAGGAAGGGATCTTGAAAATGAATATAAGGATGCTGAAAGCAAATTTTGTTTACTTTATGTTTAGCCACCGCCCCCAACCTAATGGGGGGGGGGCAGAGGATTTCCACCTTGAGTCAATATACAATATTCTGTTTGTATGAGAGCCTAGGAATGTTTCCCCAGTCTTCAGTCATAAAATCACTGAATACTAGAGATTTAAGGGGCCTTGGAGATCAGGAAGGGACTTTATAGATTATCTAGAATAGGTGTTCTTTTTTTCCTTAATAGTATTTTATTTTATTTTATTTTATTTTTTTTGAGGTGACAAAGGCTTTATTTTCTTCTCATGAGAAGGAAGCACCCTAGTGTGCAGCTAGTGGGTGCCCAGAAAGGGGGCTTGCAGACCCTGTTTTATACCCTAGTCCCTAACGCAAATGGACCTTCCCCTTTTTCATCACTGGTGGGGTTACAATCTACGTGCAAAAGCTAGCTAATCAGAACGCAGTATTCCCACCCTTCTTCCTTGTATGGGCATGACTCAGCAGTGGACCTTATACTTCCTTATATGGACACAACTCTGAAGCGGACCTTATTGACACCAGGGCTCCTTGAACCATGTGACCTGCTAACCTGAAGGGGAGGAGGGGATTTGAGACCTTTGTTCTACAAACAAGTCAGGGGGAGTATGACTGACTGTTATATCCACATTGAGAGGAGACAATTACCCATTTCTCACAATCCCTCCTCTTTATTTTTGACTATTTGGCTCCTCTCATTACATTTATTGAATATCTCCTCTACCTTTTGGTCTAAATCTATGAATTCTATGCTATCTAGGCAGATTAGAGCATCAGATGACCCTTTTTGCCCCTCTGGGCTGTGTTTCTTTCTTGATTTAGACTCAGATTTAGAGAAATGCTCAGATGCCATGGTAAAGAGGGTGGCCAGCTGCACCAACCCACAAGTCCCAGCCCAGTTAGGGAGTAAGGTTGATCTTCCACCACAATACCACCATAGGTCGGCTTAGGGGAGGATCAGGGATGAAAAATCTACTGAGTTGTTCTCGGTTACTTCCCATGTTTGGACACAACTCATATTACCCAAGACCAGAAAACCTCTCACCCATCTGAAGAGACAGGCAGGATGGTTTCCTGGGACTCCAACAAAAGTGGGTATGATCTTTTCTGCTGTCCTTTTTATCACAGAGAAGAGTAGCTCCAAATCCCTGCAACTCTCACCGTTTGCCAACCCGTTCTGGTATAATTGAAGGAGACACCAGAACCCCTCCAGGCTAAAATGTGGACATAAATTCTTTAGAGTATGGGCAGCTGGTCTTCCCAAAGCACTGACCCATTCCATCAGAGCATCTGAATCTCCAAACCCAGTCTCTGTCTCCACTGTCTGTCTCACATCCTTAACTTCACTGGCCTGTAACTCAGGAGTTTCAGGGTTTCCTAATTTCCCTTCTGGACTTGGAGAGGTTATTTCTGGAGTCTTAAAAGGATAGGGGGATGTAGGATCCATGAGATTTTCAAAGGATATTCCTATTCTTCCTATGGGATCAGTTCCTCCTTCAGATGCCCATATACCAAATCCTTTTTGCTCCTCCACTACTTGTTTGCCTGAGCAGCTCCCTCTACCCCAAAATGTTACCTGCCTTCCCCCTTTTTGTACCAGCCTTAGTATATTGTACATTAAAGTCTTTTTAAAACTTCACCCTCAGTCAATCAGATTCCTTATTAACAGCCCAGTCCTCATGTTTTGGCTCTGGTTTTTCTTCTGGAAAAGGTGTCCCTTTTACTTGAGAGTAGTGAGTAGTGAGTCCAGTTTTGCTCCTCAGTCCTCACTGCAATGTCAGTGAAAAGTAACACCAGGAATGGCCCTTCCCAATCAGGTTCCAACTTGTTGCTCTTCCAGGTTCTTATCACTACCCAGTCTCCAGGCTTAAATTGGTGAGCTGGAAACTCGAGGAGTCTGGGCCAGAAGTCCCTTCCCTTTGGTGAGCATACTACACCCTGTGTTTGCGACGTCTCTGCTGAGTTCCTCTGACTCAGGAGTTTGGGGTGGCCCCCTCCAGGCTCTGACCATCGCTGGTGAAGGGCGCTGGGAGTTCTGGAACCCGGAGGGCCCCGCAGCTCCTTACATCTCGGTGGAACCTCCAATTATGAGGGAAAAATCCATCCTTTTCCCAATAATTCTCAGGAACTCAGCAGTGAGGTGACAAAGGCTTTATTTTCTTCTCATGAGAAGGAGGCACCCTAGTGTGCAGCTAGTGGGTGCCCCAATAGTACTTTATTTTTATCAGTTACATGTAAAGATAGTTTTCAACTTTCATTTTTATAAGATTTTGAGTTTCACATTTTCCTCCCCCTTAACCTTCCCAAGATGGCAAGTAATCTTATATAGTCTATATGTGTACAGTTACATTAAACATACTTCAACATTAGTCATGTTGTGAAAGAAGAATCAGAATAAAAGGGAAAAACCTCAAAAAAGAAAAAAAAGTAAAAATCGTATGGTTCAATATGCATTCAGATTCCACAGTTCTTTTTCTGGATGTGGAGAGCATTTTCCATTATGAGTCTTTTGGAATTGTCTTGGATCATTGTATTGCTTAGAAGAGCTCAGTCTATCACAGCTGATCATCACTCAATGTTGCTGTTATGTTGTACAATGTTCTCCTGGTTCTTCTTACTTCACTCAGCATCAGTCCACTTAAGTCTTTCCAGATTTTTCTGAAATCTGCCTGCTCATCATTTCTTATAGCACAATAGTATTCCATTACATTCGTATATCACAATTTGTTCAGCCATTCCCCAATTGACGGGCATTCTCAATTTCCAATTCTTTGGCACCACAAAGGGAGTTGCTATAAATATTTTTTGCATATGTGGGTCCTTTACCTTTTTTATGATCTCTTTGGGATATAGACCTAGTAGTGGTATTGTTGGGTCAAAGAGTATGCACAGTTTTTTAGCCCTTTGGGCATAGTTTCAAATTGCTGTCCAGAATTGTTGGATCAGTTCACAGCTCCGCCAACAATGCATTAGTGTTCCAATTTTTCCACATCTTCTCCAGCATTTATTATTTTCCTTTTTTGTCATATTAGATGATCTGATGGGTGTGAGGTGGTACCTCAGAGTTCTTTTAATTTCCATTTCTCTAATCAATAGTGATTTCGATAATTTTTTTCATATGACTATAGATAGCTTTAATTTCCTCATTTGAAAACTGTCTGTTCGTATCCTTTGACAATTTCTCAGTTCTTGTATTCTTATAAATTTGATTCAGTTCTCTATACATTTTGGAAATGAGGCCTTTATCAGAAACACTGGTTGTTAAAATTGTTTCCAACTTTCTGCTTTCCTTCTAATCTTAGCTTCATTGCTTCTGTTTGTACAAAACCTCTTAAATTTAATGTAATCGAAATGATCCATTTTGCATTTCATAATTTTCTCTATCTCTTCTTTGGTCATAAATTCTTTAGAGAAGGAGTTCTTAATCTGTTTTGGTTCATATGTCCCTTGGCAGTCTTTTGGAAGCTATGAACTCAGAATTATGTTTTTTAATTCATAAGATAAAAAATGTAAGATTACAAAGGAAATCAAATGTTAGTTAAAATAGAGATGTCATTTTTTCCATTCAAGTTCACGGTCCCTCTGAAATCTATTTGTGGACCCCTTTGGAATTCATGGACCCCAGGATAAGAACTTCAGAGCTAGTCCAATGTCCTCATTTTATAGTTGAGAAAAGAGACCCAGAGAGGTCACATGACTTGTCCAAGGGCAGCATTGGCTATTTATCAGCAGAACTGGGAACTGAATGTAAGACACTTGACTCTTAGTTCAGTTTGATCTAATTAGCTCACATTTATATAATTTTTTAAGGTTTTCAAAGTCCTTTACCTTATTTGATCCTCACAACTCTATACCATGGTCGTTATTATTATTCTCATTTTATATATAAGGAAATTGAGACCCAGAGAAAAACAATCAGTTAGTAAATTTAGTGTTGCCCAGGGTCACAAAGCTGATATCTCTAATAGGATTTAAATCCAAGTCTTTTTAAGTTTAAATGTATTACTACCTACCCTTCATGCACTCTTTGGTACAGATAAATTAAGTATAATGTTCTTGGCTTCTACTGTGTCATGCCAACGTGCATATAGTACTTACTGCTCACCTACTCTTGATACACTAGTTCTAGAAAGCTGAGCTTGAAGTCAGTAAGACCTGGATTCATTTTTTTATTCCCTCCACCCACTCCAGACTCTTTATATTGTCTAAGTTGCTAATAAAATGAAATCCTGAGGTTTGTACTTTTTGCTCAGGAATTGGCAATATTCCATGCTATGGAACTAACCCCGAGAAAGAAAAATACCAGGAAAGAGCCCATATGTCTGCTGCAAACACAGAGGTTAATTTCAGCAGGGATCTTGGGACACTGAATCTAGAAATCTTGGAACTGAAAAGGGCCCCAGAGATCATTTAGGCCACTCCTACCCAAAACATAAAATCATCTATCTAATTCATGTTTTTTTTCCTCTTACATGTACTTAACCCTTTAGAGAACTGTTTGGTTTTCTGGAATATGAAAACCCTCCAATAATTATTTCATTCATTGTTAATATCTGACTGTGTGATTGTTGCTTACATTAGACATATGTATATGTATATGTATATGTATGTGTATGTGTATGTGTATGTGTATGTGTATATGTATATGTATATGTATATGTATATCTTACTTCATACTTCAAAAAAAATCAGTGTGGGTGTTCCCTTTGCTGATGCAGATTGCAAGCCCTCTGTACTTTAGTAGATGTTATAATTAATTGTTGCAGACAAAAAAAAAATCCCTCACTTGCCAGCCACCCTTATGATGAAATGCTTCTCTGAATTGAGCTAGCCTGGTCCTTGGACAAGTCCTACAATATTCTGGTTATTTTTGTTCATTTCCTTTAATTTGTACCTGCCTGCTATTTTTAGCATGAAATTGTACAAGTGCTTAATAAGGTCCAAAGCCTTATTAAATAATAAATAAGCTCTAAATGATCTCTGTTAAGATCTCTGCCTCAGGTATAGACTCTTCTGCCTAGTTTCCAAGATTCCATAATCTAGCCCCAGCCTATCCCACCAATATGACGGTATCTTCCAGAAGTCCAGAACACACTGTACTCCAGCCAAGGAGGAACCAACTCAATCAATTAACAATGATCAATGAACAAGCATTTACCAAGTGAGTACTATGTGCCTGGCACTATGCTAGATATACAAAGGTAAAAATGAAATAATAATTGACATTAAAGTGTTGACATTCTATTGAGGGAAACAATCTGTATATATGTAAGTACTTGTAAATATGATATGGAAAAAGAATATCAGGTAATGTTAGAAGGGTAGGCATTAGCAGCTAGGAGAATGAGGAAAAGCCTTATGTAGAAGGTGGCAATTGAGCTGAGATTTGAAAGGGACTTGAAATTCTAAGAGACTGAGGTGAGGAAGGAGTGCATTCCAGGTATGGGGGAGAAAGGGACAGTTATGACAAGGGTCCAGAAATGCAATATGGAGTGTCATATATGAGAGATAATAAGAAGGTCAATTGTCTGGACCAAAGAGTATATGAAGGGTAGGGACACATAAGAAGTATAGGGAGGTATTGTAAAAGTCTTTAAATGTCAAACAGAAGAGGTTGTATCCAACACTAGAGGCAAGAGATAACCACTGCAGTTTATCACTGGAACCCCACTTCATCCATGAAGCCTTCCATGACTTTAATCTGAATTGATTCCTCCCCATCCCATGAAAAGGATAAAAATTGAATTTAGAATTTACTGGTTTCCTAGGAGATTGATTGGCAGACCTTGTCCTAGTAAAGATTCTGAAAGGTACAGAGATCACAGAGGAAAAAAAAATATTGTAGCTTTCAAATAGGATTGCAGTGCAGTAATTGTCCTGTATTGTTCTAAATGTTTCATGCATGTTCATTTTGTCTTCCCCCTTCCCCTTCCCAGCAAGATTATGAACTCTATGAGAGCAAGAATCAAACCATATATTCTTAGTCCTTTCTATGCTCACCTTCTCTCCACCCCCAACATATAACATAGGGCTAGGCTCACCATAGGTCCTCAGTAAAGATTGTTCAGTTAAGAAAAAAAGCTGCTAAAAGTGCCTAAGTATCATTTATCATGCAGACTGACTGACACTGTGGATGTAACATGATCACAACATGAAAACGGATGGAGCCTAGGAGGAGTTTTGGCCAAGGGAGTGAATGTTTCTTTTTATATTTCAAGACATCTTTATATCCATTATCTAGTTTGATTATTACAAACATAGAACTATTTTTTCAGAGAAGAAAATAGATAAAATCCAATTAAATAAACACTGAGTATCCACTATGTGTAAGATGTGAGGGAGAATAGCTACAGAACCAATCTTACAGTCAGGAAAATCTGGGGTCAAGTCTTGCCTCTGACAAGTACTAGTAATACGACTCTGGGTAAGTCACTTACCTTTCCAGTTCTCAAAGTTAACTCTGAGAATATAAATTATGGATGACTTTCCATTTGGCTTTGGTGAATGGAGTTTCTGTACTGAGAACTCACCACATGAATGAAATCAGAGATCCCACCCACCCATCCACCTCCTCTAAAAATGTGGAGGGCCCTGCACAAGTGTTGATGATACAAAGACTAAAAATAAAGTAGCCCCTGCCTTCAAAGAGCTTACAGTCTACTGTGGGTGGGGTGAAGGGAACAAAGGTACACAAATGTAGAAATATTAAAGTATATACAAAGTTATATAAAGTACTTTAAAAGAGAAACATTATCAAAATTGGGGGAGAGGTAAGGAAAAGCCTCATGTCGGAGGCATAACCTGAGCTGTGCTTTCAATAGAGGTTGGAGATTTTAAATGGCACATGGGGTAGAGAAGGCATTCCTGACATAGATGACCACATATGCAAAGGCACAGAAGTAGGGACTAAGATTAAACTCTGCTGAAACAGATACATCTCGTTAGTGGTGGAGTTGGGATAAAAATCCAGGTTCCCCGAATTGTGGTTCAGTGCCCTTCCTGGAAGTACATGGCTTCCTTCTTTGAGATAATTCTACAGGGATCTGACTTTATAGAAAAGTCTGCCTTAAAAGGATCTGAATCAAAGCAGAAAGCAGGGAGATGGCTAAGGAGACCCATTTCCCTTAGAGTTCTTTCAGTTATAATTGATACATGGCCCTGAATCCTGCACTTGGACGTGAGAGTGGCATGTCATTTTTTCCTCAGGGGCCCAGGATAAGCTCTCAGCAATCTTAGTTCCTAGGGAAGAATGAATAAGAAGTATTAATATTGTAAATATATATTTAGCCATGAGTTGCCATGATGGGTAGAATTGTTATAGAACATATGTGGGTTTTTAAAATACTGATATTTTTGTTTTTTTCCCCTACCATTTTTGAACACATTTCTTCCTGTTTTCTTACACAGATAGCCATCCTTTCTGATAGAGTACAAAATTGAAAGTGGAAAAAGCAGTTCCACAAAATTAACTAATGTATCAACTAAGACTGACAGTGTATGCAAGGTTCTATACCTATAGTCCCCTACTTCTGCAAAGAAAGGAGGGAGGAACATTTTCCCATTTATTTTTCAGGCATAATTTTAGTCATTATAATTACACAATACATTCTTTCTTTTCCTTCCTTGCTTCCTCCCTTGTCCCTCTCTCCCTTCCTTCCTTCCTCCCTCCCTCCCTCCCTTCCTTCCTTCCTTCCTGCCTGCCTTCCTTCTTTCCTTCCTTCCTTCCTTTCCATACTTTACATTCACACCTTTCAAATTCTGATTCCATCTTCAAGTGTATTAGCTATCCCTACCAGTTTTGTGTCATCTGAAAATCATGTCATTTGTAACTTTATTCAAGTCATTAATAAAATATTAAATAGCACAGAACCAAAAACAGAACTCTGGGTCACTCTCCACCTAAGATTTTGTTCCAAGTCACATTAAAGTATTAATGGCTAGTCTCTTTGGGTCCATCAATTCAATCAAGTGAATTTATGTAGTTTTACTATTGTCTCTTCCACATTTCTCCCTTCTCTCTGCCCCAACCCCAAGAATAGTATGATAGACTTCCTTTTTTCTCCTTTTTTGTATGAGAGACTTTCAGCAAAGAAACTGAGAGACTTGTATACAACCTAGGTTAGCAAAAAGATTATAGCTAGAAATCTGCTAGAAAGAAATGTCATATATTTGATGAAGTCAGTAGTCAGTACTATTTGGAATTTACCTCTCAAATTGGAAGAATAGATTTAAAAACAATAAAATATAAAATTAGCTTTTAGAAAATTCACTATCAGAATAAAGAGACCAGCATAAGCAGAGTTAGGTCTAGACAAAATTTAAATTGGCAAGATTTGTCTTTGGTGTCTTCTTACCTTCCCTTTAAGGACCATTCTCCTCCTTTCTTTGTGTTCCTTATCCTTAACTCAAGATCATAGGATGATGGGGTAAAGCTTGAAGGTATCTTGAATGCCTACTTCTCTCCTGGATCTTTGTCTCCTTCCTCTCAGGTAGAAAAGGGCTTTGGAAGAGTGTGTAGTGTAGTTTATTTTTCATTTTTATTTTTATTTTTTTAGTGAGGCAATTGGGGTTAAGTGACTTGCCCAGGGCCACACAGCTAGTAAGTGTTAAGTGTCTGAGGCCGGATTTGAACTCAGGTACTCCTGACTCCAGGGCCGGTGCTTTTATCCACTGCACCACCTAGCTGCCCCTGTAGTGTAGTTTAAAGGGCATTGGACTAAGAGCCAGTAGATTTCACTTCTACACTCAACTCTACCACTAAACACAGTGGTGTGAGTGCATGAGAAAAGATACTTTTTAAATGGTTTTATTTTGTGACAGGAATACATCAGAATTTACTGACTCAAAATATCTGATCTTGATCAGATGAAGCTCTTTGAACTTGTTTCTCTAATTTTAATTAGTTCTCTATCAATTGAGTGCTAGATTTTATGCCATGCATCTGTGTTTCATTGCTCTCTTTTGTTATATTTTTAATTCTGTGGTTTTAAAAAAAATGGATATTACTCTTAGAAAATATCCTAAAGTTGTAGCACTTGGAGAACACTTCAATGATTACTAAAGATGCTGTAATGGCTATTAGTGTGGGGACATCAAGCTTTTCAAGGATCATTTATGCCCACAGTGAAAGAGGATCATTTGTAACAAAGTTCAAAAGCAAAGTGCAGTCAAAAATGAAAAACAACACCAAAATTGTACAGCAAAACAGTTTAATTAATCTTCAGAAAATAAGCAAAGACCTTCAGGGAGACCTGCCAGCTGGATGAGTTGTTATTGATTCCTCTATGTGCACCATAGCCTTCTCAAAGTTTGAAGAACTGTGAGAACAGTGAAAAAATCCACCAAAAGCAAAAACCAACAACTGCTGACCATTGCTCTGGATAAAACGCTTGCAATGTGTAAGTCAATAGAGCAGAGTACTGAAAATTGGAAAACCTGAAATTTCCTTTTTCATCCAAAGGCTATACTTCATTTAAGGCTATACTTCTGTTGCTGGAAGTTGTCCAGGTGAGTCTTTAAGATTTGGGTATCTTAGTCAAACTGTCAAACATCTACCCCATAAAGAAGTCTAGATATTTTGTGTTGCTCCCGGCAGACCTGGAAATCTTATTCCTAATGAGAGAATCCAGAACTCTGATAAATATATGGATATTTTGAGGAACAGAATATTATGGATTTATAGAAATTCCAAAATGGAAATGAAATACAACAGCATGAACTTGCACAATGCTACATGTCATGAAAGGTCAAGAAACGCATCTCAAAGATGGATGCAAACATGCTTCAATGGCCTGAGAATTCACTGTATGCAAACTCCTTTGAAAATCCCTGGAGTACAATAAAAGTTAGTCTGGAAAAAAAATGGATTCTTCATCAAAGATACACTTAATACCTAATGTGATAAAAGTGTGATTTACTGATAAAAAATTTTTAAAAATATTTCAAGATCTTGTGAACTTAATGCAAATTATATAGAACAAGTTACTGTAGAAAAAGATGATATATATTAAAAGTTTTAAGCTATGTACAAAGTTGTAAGTTTCATTGTATGTCAGTAAATTATTTTACTTTGTGTCAAGTAATTTGTATATCATTGTATCTATATATAACTTTGGGGAAATCACAAGTTATTTGGGCCTTAGTTTCTTCATATATAAAATGATAAGGTTGGACTAGATGGTCCTTCTCATTTCAAAATTTTATGGCTTTAAATTTGTTCCCCTGTAGGTCTGAGGGACTTAATATCTTCTCCTTCCCAAGGGAAAAGCTTAGTCTAAGGGAAAGCTAAGCCCAAAGAAATTGCTAAACCCTGATTCTTAATGGTAGCCAAGAGCCTGGGGTTGAAATACTTCTTGACTGAGGGACATTTCTGAAATCATACTAAGAAGATGATCACCTCTCTTATCTCAGCATAACACAAGCTTTAAATTCTTTCCAATTCTTCCTCCCCCTGGGTCTTTCAGCAGATGCAGCTCAGGGAGTGGTGTCTACAGAAAACATCTTGGTTCATGGTCATTGCTTGCTATGTCAACCGGCTTCTTCAGTGACCCCCATTATTCTTTTATATACAAAAGTATTGATTCAGCTGATAAATCACAGCCTCTTAGTGACAGAGAGGGCAGGCTTCACAGCTAGGAGGTCAGGAGGAGGTCTCACCAAAGATGAGAAACACTGGCTTTTTTAAAAGGCAAACAAGGCCAGCTACAGGTTTCCATAGTGATTCTCCAACCTTGTGCAAACTTGACATTTGTACATTTTTCAGGAAAAGAGCTACATCAGGGTATATTTTCTACAGAATGCTTTTGAATTCTTGACATCAACACTGGCCCTAAGGAATAATGTCAGGTTGGTGATGTTTTGTCCATCTCTTACCTCCTCTTGCTCTACTTTCAGTACATCAACCTTTCTGGTTCCTGGTCCTGTAAGACCTCATACTGTCCAAGTCCTTCCTGTCAGAAAAGTAAAATGAGAGCTAATAAATTCTTTCTTACTGAGTTGTTTTAGAAACACTATGTTAGCTTTTTGAGAGATTTGCATGTTAAAAGAGACACCAAGGAAAAGCACTGAGATAAATCACTAATGGTGGCATTCAAGGCACTGTGACAGGTTAATGGAAAAGATATTTTGCATCAGGGATACTTTCTCATAACCTTCATATCATACCATGTAGTAACTGCATACTTTGCCTTCAATATAGGGTCACTGCTATGAGAGAGAATGTTAGAGCTAAAGGGGGTATATAAATCTTTTAGAATTGACTGTGTGCTGATTTAACAAGAGGTAAATTGGAATTAGGCAACTAGATGGCACAGTGGATAGAGCTCTGGGCCTGGAGTCAGGAAGACATATCTTCCTGAGTTCAAATCTGGCCTTTGACACTTCTTAGCTGTGTGACCCTAGACAAGTTGCTTAACCTAGTTTGCCTCAGTTTCCTCATCTGTAAAATGAGCTGGAAAGGGAAATGGCAAACCACTTTAGTCTCTTTGTCAAGAAAACCCCAAATGGGGTTTTGAAGGGTTGGACACACCTGACTGAGATCACATAGCTAGAGTAGCTGAGCTGAGCCTGGAACTCAGGCATCTAGTCTCCTAGTCCATTTTTTTTCATATTATGCCACATTACCTTCTCAATTTAGACACCTTTATGCTCTGACTCACAGCTTCTTACACACTGAATCCTGAATTGGAGGTGGCATGTATTGTAGTAAGCATTACAGGTAGGGAGGACATAACCTTTCTAGGGAATAAAAGACTCCTGCCATCCATGTTTTATGCTAATGCTGATGGCTTATTAAAGTGAAATTCAAATGTTTCATTAAATTCATTATTTATTAATAAGGGCCATAAGTTTCTGAGGATGACAACTGATTGTTACATATGAATAACTTTCACTTGAAGAGTGTCTGGGTTTGAGGAGAAGAGGTGTAAGGAAAGTCTTATCTGTTTTTATCAGGATCCTTTGTTAACACTCATGCTTCACTTTCTCTATTTGGCACACTAAAAAAAAATCTCAGTATTTTCTCTTACTATCCATTGAAATTTTATGTTCTGTTTACTGTTTATATAAAATAGTTTTGAGCTTGTAAGAACAATATTGTGTTCCTTCTGACTTTGTATCCCTAGTGTTCAGCATGCTTCCTTACCTACAGTAGGTGCTTAATAGATGCTTGCTGAATTTAATTATTGCATTTGAATGGATATCTCCCTAAAGGCACATGATTCATAACCTTAGGTATAAGGAAATCTGTAGAATCTATATCCTTTTGTGGTTAGGGGATGATCAACTCACTCAATAGTGGATCCTGGATAGCATTAAGAAAATAGTACGGTATACTTAAATCTCTATTTGTTCTTCTTCTTATTCATGGCCAAATTTCCATTTCAACTTTATTTTACCTTTAATCTCAGTATACTTTAGGATCAGTCAATATATTGTTAGAGAGAAGGGATTTCCAGGACAGAGCCAAGATGGTGGAGGAAAGGCAGTAAGCTCTTGGAAATCACAACATGATTGCTTCAAAAAACCTCCAAATAATGCCATAGGACAATTCCTGGAGCAACAGAACCCACAAAAGAACAGGCTGAGATCATTTTACAGCCAAAGACAGCTTAGAAGGTGGGTAGGAGGGGGCTGCTATTTTGGGGCAGGAAAGAAGTCCAACCCCAAGGTCACACTGACACAGATCCAGTCCCAGGCAGACCTCACCAGAGAAAGAGTCCCCCAGAGCCTCTGAATCAGCTACAGTACCAGAGCCTTCTGGAACTAAGCTCACGGTCTATTAAGAGGGCTGAGCAGTTGGCCAGGGGGAAATTACAGGGGTCTGTGCTGGTGTTGAGGTGGAACTTGGGTGTTTCACCACTGCTGGGAACCAGGAAGTAGCCTTGAGTGGCAGTGGCCCAGATTGGGGAGGGGTGCAGGCTCATCAGAGCTAACAACCACAGCACACAAAGTTTTGCTGCCTGGTTAATTAGCAAGTTTGCTTATCTATAGACCAGAGAACAGGCCTGACAAGTGAAGAACCTTCCCCTCCTTAAATCATACCACCTGGGGCCCCCTGAAGCTGGGGACAGTACATCCTGGAAGCAGTGCCCCACTTTAAGAAGGAGTTAAAAGTCAAGTAATATATTTTTAGAGAAGTTGGGTTTATTTTAATAATGTTTTCAGCCAAATGTGGTAAATATTTGTTGAATTGAAGGAGCAAAGAAATGGGAGCCAGAGGCTCAGCCAATAGGACATGATATCCCAGGACACTTCTTAATTTGGAATAGGCCTTAGGTGGAAGAATAAAGTGGATACCTATGTTTTGTGATTAATTTTTGGTTGTTCTTTTTGTTTGTGGAAATTATCAACATTGGTAGTATATCTCTTACTAAGGTGCACTAGACAAAGGACAAACCACTATGGATTTGGGGTTATTGAGGAAAGGTTTTATGGAGACTGGAGAATTTGAGGCCCACTTTCAATTATGGGTAGAATTTATTTTCTGAGAAGGAGGGTCATGGCAGGCTAGGGGAATGGTGTGAACTATTTAAAGGAAAATGATTAGACTATTCAATTCAAGTTGAAAATATTGGAGATAAGGTTGTAAACATTGATTGGAGTCAGATTATGTATGTCTGAATGACAGATTAAATAGTTTTGATTTTATCTACCACAGAAATCCACTGAAGAATTTTGAACAGAAGTTTGTGATAATAAAAGTTTTAGGGGGCAGCTGGGTGGTGCAGTGGATAAAGTACTGGTCCTGGATTCAGAAGGACCTGAGTTAAAATCTGGCCTCATACACTTGACACTTACTAGCTGTGTGACCCTGGGCAAGTCACTTAACCCTCATTGCCCTGCAAAGAAAAACAAACAAACAAAAAGGTTTAGGAAGATTAATGTGAGAATGTATATAGGATTGGGAGTAAAGAAACTGAGGACAGGGAGATGAGTTGCAGAGATGTTGCAATAATTTGGCTGTGAGATGGTAACGTCTTGGACTACAATATGACAGTGAGAATGAGAAAAAGAAGTTTGAGAGATATTGCAAATGAAGATCTACTGGATTTGGAGACTAATTGATGTGAGGAGATAAAGATGGAATAATTAATTTTTTAAAACGACACTAGGATTTGGAAGCCATTATGACTAGAAGAATGATTGGCCCACTGACAGAAATAGGAAAATAAAGAGTTGAAGCTGGTTTGGGGAGAAGCAATGAGAAATGGTTCCCTACCCATGTAAACTGACTGTCTCCTATGAGCCAATTTCTGTTAGCAGTCTCTGAGTAGGTTTGGTTACCCAAGCATACAGAGCATACAGAGAGGGATGGCAGCTTTGTTAACTAGAATTCTCCTTAGCCAGTAACTCACTGAATATTAAAGAGTCAAAGATGGAAACGTTTATCTTTCCATAAAGCTTGGCTTCCAGGCTCCAGGGGATTTGTTATTGATATGTTGTAATATTTCAGAAGTGATTACCCAGACTGCTTTGTATTAAAATAGGTTTTGTGGTTAAAATTTTGATAAGCTTAAAAGAAATCCTAGAGATGATGTTTGTTTCTGTCCAAATCTAATTCAGGTATCTCACTGCCACTATAAAATCTATTGATCTGTCAGTTCATCTCACATAATGCAAAATGAATTTTAAAGTGCTGCAGATCGTGAATCAGTTAAAAACATGTCACAAATAGATCTTCCCTACTTTTCCAAACTGATTTCCTACTTCTCAACAACAATCTTATCATTGTTCTCCTTAAAAACTAAGCATTCCCACCATTATTTGCTTATGGTGGTTCCCCCATTTGGCATGTCTTTCTTTCTCCTCAATCTATCCAATCCCTGCATATTTTTCAAGGAACTATAAGGCATGCCTCCTTCATGATAAACTTCACTAGTAATTCCAATTTTTTTCTCTTATTCCTTTCTCCAAATCCTTACAGTATTTATAGTTTCTACCACTTATTTTTGCTCTCATCTGTATAATGTGGTGAATTGTTTTCTACCTAATTATTTTGTGTCTTATTTTCCCAAATGGAATAAAAGCTTCTAGAGGGAAGGGACAGTGTCTGATACTTTTTTGTTGCCCCAACAGCATCTATCAAAGAGTTAGGTAGTATGTGATAAATAAAGGTATTGATTGATTTTTTTAAGCTTTTATAATATTGTTTTGAAAAGTTAATATTGCTTATATTGACTTGAATTCAGCTAGACTGCTAGGTCTGAAAATTATAGCCCTGAATGTTCATTGCTCATTGTTAATATCGACTGTTTGTTTTGTATATTATGTAAAATGTGTTCTCTGCCAGGAGCAGAATGAAATAGTCTCTCAATTTATTTAGAGGTTGTCTCTATCTGTTGAGGACTAGACTCATACAATATGACTTTAAATATACCTATACTATTTTAGGGTGACATTATTATGAACTCAGAATGTGAATATTTAAATGTTTTGCCAAATGTCTTTTAATAGACCAGCGATTTTCATACCACTATTTCATAGGGGAATCTAGCACAAAAAGGAGATATTTTCTAAGGTCTCTCTGAACTCTAAATCTATGATCCTACAATCCCTTTATTAATTGTCTTATCCCACTTTATATTGTTCTTTCATAAAAAGGACATTCATCTTCATTTGCCAAAGTGTTTGTGATTCTTATGTGTAAAGATTTTCAGGTTTACTATGGTCATAATTGCTTTAAGCTGTTACTATTTTTCATGAACTATTAGATCAGTGTAAAATATCTCACCCTTTCTGAAATGCCCTTCACTCTCCACCTATCCAAATCCTCTGCATTCAAGGTTTTGCTCAAGTCCTAGCTCTGTAGAGAAGTTTTCCTTGACAAATTCCACCAACATTGATTTCTTCTTTCTCTGACCATCCATATTTTCTGTACTTTTCTGTCAATTAATTATATTAAATTTCCTCTTGGTTACACACTGTCACCTTGCATTTTCTTTAATAATTTAATATGTACAAGTCTTGCCCCCATGGGTAGTTGTTCCTGAGGGCAGAAATCATAAATTTACCTTCCCTTGTATGTCATATAGCATTTAATATAGATAGACCTGGCACATAGTATTTGCTGAATAAGGACTTATTAAAGTTTTGTTTTTATCTGAAGAAGTCATTTCACATTTTTGAGTTTCATTCATCTCATCTATAAAGTAAAGGGGTTGAAAAAGATGATGTATATAGGCCCTTCCAGCTCTAAAATACTAAAGTTCTGTGGCAGCAATACTGAGTACGCCTGTATGAGTTGGATATTTCAGAACTTGGGAGAGCTCCCATAATTGAACAAACTTCCAACTCCAAAACCTTGTTTGTAAAGTTGGGTATATACTTTCTTTATTTGATGGGGCAGGGGGGGGGAGCAGTTATTATAACCCTTTCCAGTCTTCAGCTAATAATCAAGATATGGTTACAGAATTTAGGTCTGTCATCTTCTCAGCATGGAAGAGTATCAAAAAGATCTGGCTATACTGAAAACACCCTGTTCCTGGTGCTTCAAGGTAGAAACACAAGAATAATGTGATTGCTATAGAGTTGTCTAGGAAGAGTGGCCATAAAAATATTCTAAATAAAGCACAGGCATGTCTCACTTTAAGTAAGCCTGGTATAGAAAATCAATTAATTCAAAAGCATGTATTCAGAGTCTCTAAAGTATTAAGTGCTGTGCTAGAACTTACAACAAAGATAAATTGGTTGGAGGTGATTATTCAACTCTAAAGGATTAACCATAGGATTCCATTGAATATCAAGGACCCTTGATGCATTTAGGATAAGAACTAATTGATACAATTTTTATTTATACACTTCTTTTAATTAAAGGAGGCACATTCAGTATAGGAAGCAAAGAACTCCAATATCTCATAGCTTTCTACATTATAGCTCATGATGTACCTTGTTTTTAGGTATTTGAGTTATTTTTAAATCCAGTATGGAGGAGCAGAACTAAAAGTGGGCTGGGGATTAGGATACCTGGGTCCTGATCCTGGCTCTGCTAACAATTAACTGTTCCACAATGAGGAAGTGGGGCTAGATCTCAAAGACATCTTCTAGCCCCCAAATTATCTAGTTCTAATAATCTGCATTAAAAGCATAAGAAAATGGCCCCAATGATGACTACTAAATAGCCTTCCGAGTGGATTACAGTTCAAGGACTAATATGAACACTTGTAGTAGACAAGCAGCAGAGGACACTCACACCCTCCCATCTAGTTAGCCAATCTTGTTAGTGGTATGACAATAAGAAGTAGTGTGTGAGTACCCTTTACTATTGGGCAGTTAGGTAGCATAGTGGATACAGTGCCAGGTTTGGAGTCAGGGAGACCCGAGTTCAGATCTGGCCTCAGGCATTTACTAGATGTGTGACCCTGGGCATGTCACTTAAATTAGTTTGCTGCAGTTTCCTAGTCTGTAAAACAAGCTGGAAAAGGAAATGGCAAACCACTCTAGTATCTTTGACAAGAAAACCCCAAATGGGGTCATGAAGAGTTGGACATGACTGAAACAAACAAACAAACATAACAACAATACTTTAGTACCAGAAAGAAGAACAGAAATCAAGTATGGTAGGAGACCTGTTTTCTCCATATCCCTGAACCAAATCTATGGATATGTCCTAAAGCCTGTCTCAGATTGTTATTCTTCCAGACTCAGAGATTGTTCTTCTCCCAGAATATAATTCTTATAATGCATTCATTCCTGAGCTCTGGTGCCTTCTGATACACACATAAAAACAGTGTTCCAAGTGTCCAATTCAAATTTATGAGGAGTAATAGAGGCAGAGCCCAGCGTGGCTAAAATACCCAGTGACGTCCCTGTTTATGAAGCTGCAAATAAGCCAGCTTGCCAAGTCACCCAGTGATTGTATTTTACAGGAGTTTGGAATACCTCATAAAGGCTTTTTATTAAGCATGCTTAATTTTAAATAGGTCTTTAAATTGTAGGGCATCTAAATGTCACTATTCTTTGAATATTTATAGACCTTCTAGGTGGGGAAAAAAACTCAGCAGAAATGGTCAAGACAAAGGGAAAAGACAGAACCACTATAGCCTCCTCACAGTGGTATTCAAAGAAGAGGGTTGGGAAAAGACTAAAGACTTGTACTCCTCATTTGTGGAACAGAGAGCAAAATGTGGCAATTAGTATCTATCTAGTGGCTGTGTTAGTGAATTTCTATTTTTAAAATCCTGTAAATAAACTTAAAGCAGAGGCACAGAGTGAGCTTACTATAAACCAGTGTTTGTGTAAGTATTGGAAGATGAATGAAATATATTCTAGCTACCAAAAGGGCTAATGAGGTGCTGGGCATTGCCTCTTCTTAATAACCCCTGCCATCTTTCTGAACCCATAATTATTGTTATTAATGATATTAATAATAAGATATCACACTTGTATACCATTTAATAGATTTCAAAGCACTTTTACCTTCATTCTGTCACATGTGGAATTCCCTGGTCATCCCACTCTGCCATAGCTCCCAATGAAATCAGTGAGCCCCAGCATATCTGTGATTGGAGCAGCCTAGTGTGAGAGAAGGGTGTTGCAGTGGTAAGAATGATTTACCAAGAGACCTATGGTCTATTCTTGCCTCTGACACTAATAGTTAATGTGATGCTAAAATGATTGGTTTATCTCTCTCATCATAGGTTTCATCATCTGTAAAATGTGAATAACACCTGTCCTAATTAGGAGCCTGCATGGTGGGAAGAACATTGGATTTGAAATCGGAAGACTGGGGGCAGCTAGGTGGTGCAGTGGATAAAGCACTGGCCCTGGATTCAGGAGAACCTGAGTTCAAATCCAGTATCAGATACTTGACACTTACTAGCTGTGTGACCCTGGGAAAGTCACTTAACCCTCATTGCCCCTCAAAAAAAAGAAAAGAAAAGAAAAGAAAATTAAATCAGAAGACCAGGACTCAGCCATTTGCTATGTGTGTGATCTTGGGAAAACCACTTGAACTCTCTTGACCTCAGTTTCCATATCTGTAATGTGAGGCAGAAGGAAGTTTACTAGATGGCCTGTAAAGGCTCTTCAGCTCTAAACCTATAACTGTAAGACCCTACTTTAGGGCCATTGTGAGGATCAAATGATGTAAAGATTATTTGAAAAGTATCACTACCAAGTTGAGTTTGTCTGTTCATTATACTTTCACACCATCTCTTTCCCAAACCACTTCATTCTAGCCTCTGTACCCTTTTTTTTTTAATGCTGTTTCCACTGCCTAAAGGCCTTTGCCCCTTTATACTTCTTACAAAATACTAGGGGCAGCTAGGTGGTGCAGTGGATAGAGCATGGGCCCTGGAGTCAGGAGGACCTGAGTTCAAATCTGTCGTCAGACATTTAACACTTACTAGCTGTGTGACCCTGGGGAAGTCACTTAACCCCAATTGCCTCACCAAAAACAAAAACAAAAAACCCAAAATACTAACTGTCCTTCAGGTCTTAGCTTAAATCTCATCTCTCTATGTCTTTTTCCCCCATTGCTTCATTCCTCTTTAATCTCTCATATTTCTGAACTCCAATAGCACTTGATATATACTATCTTGTACTTTTTAATGTTTGTTTTAAAAGTTTCAGGGTTTTAGACAAGGTCAAATATGCTAATATATATGCTTTGAACTTACTATCAGATGTAAGGTTCTACATAGTTGCTGATTTTGTCTACTCAACTATATTCAACTCTGTTATGGGGCTAGGACTATTAAAATTTAAACTGGCCAGTTGACATGGGTCTTCTCCTTGAGAAGACAGACACACCTGGAAGCAAGAGAGATAAGCCTATTAGGTGTGGCGGCTGCCTGAGTGGTGCTGGTAGAGGAGACGGTTTGGAGAGATTGGAGCTGCCTCTTGCCCAACTTCCCCCAGGCAAGAACCAGTGTGGGATGTCCCACCCATGGGTGATCACCCCCAATAAGGGAACTTTCTACAGTAAGATGATCATCCCATTGGTCCTTCCACCATTGGTTCTCTATAAAAGTATTTTCATTTTTCTTGCTCGTGGAGATTGCTGTCTCAGAAAACCAGGTTTCTGAAACTATCTCCACATGAGAGAAGCATGACTTCTCTCTTGGTTTCCTTTCTAGCACCTAATTAAAATATTATTTTATTCTAATTGGATTTGTGTGTGAGAGGGTGTAATTCTTTCTTTCATTCTTTTTTTTTTTTTTTGCAGGGCAATGAGGGTTAAGTGGCTTGCCCAAGGTCACACAGCTAGTAAGTGTCAAGTGTCTGAGGTCAAATTTGAACTCAGGTCCTTCTGAATCCAGGGCCGGTGCTTTATCACTGCTCCACCTTGCTGCACAATGTAATTCTTTCAAGAGGAATTCCTAACCACCACCATTTCCCCGTAACAAACTCCTTAAGAGCAAAGTTCTTGTCATCTCCTTTTGTGTTCTTGATTACCCTAGCACTGGACTGATAAAAAAAATGATCAATAAATACTGTTGTTTGACTGACTGATATGAGAGGAACAACTTGCACGCAAATCCCTCTTAGGATTGGTGTTGTTGATAGATTTTTTCAAAGATGTAGCAATTTTGTACAAAATCCACGAGAACTCTCACCTGCCCATAGTTTTGAATTCTCTTTCTCCCCTTCCCTACCCTCACTCCCAGGCTTTAAAAGGACCTCTGAGTACTCTCCTAATAGTGTTAATTTAGAAGAGTGACTGTGTTAGGAAGGCTGCCAGGATCTTTCTGTAAAAGTATAAAGCAGAGTTTGAAAATGCAGAGGTTGAAGAAGAATTCTTTGTTTTGAGTGCCCATGTAGTTACTGATAGATTGTAGGAAAGTGGAGAAAATATTTGAGTTACCTGAATGATGTGGTATGAGTTAGGGAGGGAGAATGACTAGGACTGAGTAAGATTGGTTGCATATCCCTAGACAATTCAAGCATACATTTGGGAGCTTTGGATTTAGGGGATCAGAGGCAATTCTAGGTTCAAAGTTAGTGAGTCTTGAATTGTGAATATGTTGGAAAAGTGGACTCCAACACAAATTATAGGCAGGTGTATATATAACCTATGTAAATGATGGAAGATATTGTGCAGAAATGGGTCCAATCCCCAGTGGCAATTCCCATGGAGTGATATCAATATATGGGAAGCTGTCAACATTTTTGGTAGATGTGAAATGCATGATTGCAATAGTTTTGATCTCAGATAGTATCGAAATGGGGAAGGAGGGCCCTCAAGGCAGAATATGTGTGTGAGCCCACATTTGTGTGCTATACATCAGAGATGTCAGACTTGAAGCCCACAGGCTACAATAGTCCCACAACACTCCTGAGTGTGCCCTGAACCAGATTAAAATGTAATTGGGAAATCTTTAACAAAATAAATAAAATAAAATAAAACACAGATGGTGTTAATTTATGGTTTACTAAGTCAACATGCAGCTCATGTAGATCCATTTCTTTTGAGTTTGACACCACTGCAGTAAGAGATCCTGGAACTGGAATATTAGGGAGTGTATGGGAGGAGGGGGAGGTCCATGCAGATATGTTCTTTGTGATTCTATCATCTCCCTTCTATAAAGGAGAAACAGATACTAAGAAGTAAACTACCTATGTGGCAGATTACAATACAGTAAAGGGCTCTCCAGTCTCTTTTCTCAGCATATTGGTATAGGGTCCTTTACTTAATTTCATCCTTGAGGGATATATCATCTGAATTTTCCAGACTTAAAGAAAAGGTGATTTGAAGTAAAAGTGATTCAAAACTTTATGCTAGTATACCAATAAATATTATATTTAACATTAGCACCTGTTTCAAAGTTACTTTACATTTATGTTTAAAGACTTCAATTTAAAAGTATTCTTCTTTTAGAAACTTGGGAGGGACAACTTGGTTTTAGTTGACTCTCATGGCTGGAGAGAGGCTAAAGAAGACAGAAAGAGAAGAGGGAGAGATCTTTCTTGATAGAACTGTTTTAACCTTTATCTTGCAAAGAAAAGTAAAGGAATTATTAGGAAGAGACTTATGAACTGAATGTAAGTGATTGTTTCCTCAGAAGTGAAGTCATCTGCCATTACAGTTAGGCTTGGGGTGACTCATAACTCAGTCAACAAGTATTTATTAAGCATGCCTGTGTGCCAAACATGGTACAAAGCACTGAGACTACAAATATAAGCAAAAACCCAATCCTTACCCTCAAGTTGCTTTTAGTTTAATATGGGAAGACAACACATAAAAGGGAACTAGAAACCTGGGGATTAGGGAGAAGAGGCATCCACGTGGCATGGAACTGAAGTCTGGAACATCAGAAACAAACTCAAGAGAATAATGCAGGATGACTGACCTGGGTCTCTCCCTGAAATGGAAGTTGTCATTCTCATAGCTAAGGTATTATAAAGAATTTTCTATCTTTTTGTTTTGTTTTTATTGATGTCGTCATCAATAAATTTTATGTTCAGGAAAAAGAGTCAGGTGACAATGTATTTCCTTCTGATTAGAGAGAAATAGTCATGGAAATTAGGGCTGGAAAAGATGTTAGAGATCATCTCATCTAAGCATCACTTTATAGCTGAGGAAACTGAGGTAGAGAGTGGTTAAATGAGTTGTCTAATGTCACACAGGTAGAAAGTAGCAATGGGAAGATTCGAACCTCACTCTTTTGACTTCAAGTCCAGGATTTGGAATATGTGATTCAGAGAACTTGTGATTGGTCAGGATTAGCAGTGTTAGGGGGAAAAAAGCAACACTTTTTTCCTAGGATAGTTACAGCTTCTGGCCATAGAAAAACTAAGGGAGGAAAGACTTTTGATACTCAAGGAATCTCCAGACCTGGGGTACTATGAACAAACCTAGACTTTTTCATGGGGATGTAGGTCATAGGCATTTTAAGTTTCTTTACGGGGAAAGACTTGACATCATAAGAGTAAAAAATACTCCACAATGAGTAAGGAACTAAACTGTACTCTAGACTTTATTTTCTTTACAAACCACTCTCTATATCTCAATATAGTTGGAATTTTTTACATACCTTATCAGTACAATTGGGAAAATGTTCTTAATAAAAGTTATAACTTTGACTTAAAAAAAAAGAGAAAAATTATGGTTGTGTGTTGCTGTTTCAATAAAAGCCTCTTGAGTATTGAATATGTAAGCCTGGAGAGGAAAAATACAACAGTGCCATTATCATCATCATCATATTTTCATCCCTTAAATTTATTAAATCATGTATAACCTTTCTTCCTTCAGCTACACCTATTATTGAACATTGTCCCAGAGATCTCATTCAGCATGGACAAGAATAAGGTAGAAGGGAGATTTCACTCACTTATTCTCAGCTAATGCTTATTTCCAAACCCTAATTCCCTAGATCATTTTTGACAACAGGCATGGATCCAAAAAGGAGCCTGAATGAATGCATTGAAAATATTTGCCATGAAAACCTTCCAATTCAGGAAATCAATAAGAGGAAAGGTAGGACTGCCAAAGGCTTTTATAAAGAGAAGAGAAAAGCACAGTTCACTAATTATGAACTAAACTTAAAAACAAACAGTACATATAGGCACAGCAAACTCCATGGGAAAATATCAACAAGCATAAATTGTAAGGCATGTGAACCATATGTTGGCCACAATCCACCCACATACTTCCTGTGTCTTTTTGAGAATGACTGGTGCTGAAATGTTCAATATTGATCAGACAGTGGCAAATGTATCCAATGTTTTTGTGATCATGGTCACTGCTGTCATTGCTAATTTTTCATCCCCATTATTTCCACTTTCTTGGGGAGCAGTAGTAACCTCTCTTAATTCATGCCTGCCGCAGCTTTAGAAAACATTCAGTTCGGGGGGCAGCTAGATGGCACAGTGGTTAAAGCACCAGCCCTGAATTCAGGAGTACCTGAGTTCAAATCCGGCCTCAGACACTTGACACTTACTAGCTGTGTGACCCTGGGCAAGTCACTTGACCCCCATTGCCAAAAAAAAGAAAAGAAAAGAAAACATTCAGTTCCTTAACCTTGGGATATTCACAGTCTTTTTAGGGAGATGACATATTCCAACCCCAGTAGCTCTCCACTCCAGTTAAAACTTTAATACTATTTGTTGAACTATTACTGTGCCTGTCACCATTCCTTTGCTTTTTCTTCACTTCTGCTATTGAGTCCTCTTCATACTTCAAGGCTCAGATCACATCCCTCCTTCTCCATGATGCTTATGTGATGGATTCAGGCCTTTGTGATAATTCCCTTCTCTGAAATCCTAGAGCTTATATTGGCAATTCATTTGAAACTCAGCTAATTCCATGTTATGTGCTATTTCCTCTTTTATGTATGTGGATAGCTATAACTAGCTATTCTGGTGCCTTGAGCAAGTGCACCTGGAGCAATGAGTATTAAAGGCACAAGAGATTGTGGGAAACATTTATTGGTAAAGCGATTGTCTCCTAGCAGGGGAGTGGAAGGAGGAAGGGATCATACTGAAGAGTATCTCACTTGGGGTTCAGTTGCTGAGGAGGAGAGAAAAATAAATGCTGTAGAAGTTTTTTAAAGAAGAGAGAGACAGAGAGAGAGAGAGAGAGAGAGAGAGAGAGAGAGAGAGAGAGAGAGAGAGAGAGAGAGAGAGAGAGAGAGAGAAAGAAAAAAAGAAGTAAAAGCTTCATGGAGGTGGTAGGACATGAGCTGAAGCTTGAAAAATAGGTAGTATTGGGGTAGGCAGAAGGGAGGTGAGGATGACAGCCTCAGTGGCAGGATTGTGAGTTTGAAGTTGCAAGGATAATCATTTCAGCTCTTCATGTCACTTTGGCTGGGCAGGTGTGCCAGAATGTCAAGAAATTCTTCTCCCTTTCACCTTCAAGGCTCTGTGCTGTGTCACTGCCAGTCAATAGCCATCAATTGTGATTAGAGTAAAGAGCCAAAGAAGTGCCGACCAGGCAAAAAGGGAGTGAACAGCACAGACAGAACAGCCAGGAACAAATGGACAGGTTGGCCTTGTGAGCAACTGGTCATGCCCAGATAATTGGTTTAGGCAGCTCATGGAATAGAAGCTTTATTTGTCTTCAACCACAGAGCTATACAGCCAGTTACCCCCAGCCACCAGTGAGAAAGTATCACGGTTCCTCAACACACTTCGCAGCAGTCAGTGGTGACATGAGAAAAGCTGAGGTATTAAAGGGAAGAGAAATGTATGGATCCTGATAGAAGTCAATCAATCAACTGAAAAAATATTTATTGAGTGCTCATTGGGTACCAATTGGGTACTGAAATCAGTGGTATAAGGGATATAAGAGAACTGAATCATCCTCAGGAATCCATATTTAACTCCTCAATCTGGAAAAAGTCTTCCACAATTCATTTCTTTTTTTTTTTCTTTTTTTAGTGAGGCAATTGGGGTTAAGTGACTTGCCCAGGGTCACACAGCTAGAAAGTGTTAAGTGTCTGAGGCCGGATTTGAACTCAGGTACTCCTGACTCCAGGGCTGGTGCTCTATCCACTGCGCCATCTAGCTGCCCCCACAATTCATTTCTAAAGTACCTTGCCAACTTATTTTTAACCATTCCCCTTCACAAACCCTCTATTTTATCCAAACTGAAATATTTGTTATTCCCAATAGCATGGGGTTTAGAATAAGAGGAACTCGGTTCCAAATTCTACCTCTGTCATTACCTATGTGATTTGGAGTAAGGCTATTAATCCTAGATCTCAATTCCATGAAAAACTGAGACAGAGAAAAGTTTAGGGACTTATCCAAGATCACACAGGTAGTAAATGACAGAGCCATGCTTTAAACTTGGGTATTTTGTCTACAAATCTGGTGATCTTTGCACTGTACCATTCTGTCTCTACTAGGAATAGGGAATACATCTGGAATTGACTTTGTTAAAAGAAGAAAAATCTAAAATAGTTTTTAGAAAGAGAAATTTGAGGAGGGAACACACATTTCATTGAAGGGGTGGGGAGGGGGGAAGTTGATATCAATATCTGTGCCAGGGAAGCTTTCTTCTTGGAGGAGATTTCAGTTAGTGAAGCAATTTATTAAGCACCTCCTATTGTCAGGCACTATGCTAAACAGTGGGGATACAAAAAAAGAAAAAAAATTAGTATCTACTCTCAAGGAGCTCACAATGTAATGGAGAAAACTATATATGTATATATATATACACACACACATACATATATATGTATATACATGTATTCACATATAATATAGATATATACAAACATATAAATCCTATACGTATATACATATGTTCACATATATACACAAAGATTTTATGTGTATATACATCTCTCTCTCTCTCTCTCTCTCTCTCTCTATATATATATATATATGCACGTACACAGGAGGAAGATGAATTGGAGATAATCTCGGAGGGAAGGTTCAAAGATTAAGGGGACAGGTGAAAGTCTTCCTGCAGAAGATGGAACTTTAGCTGGGATATGAAGAACATCAAGCAAGGCAAGAGGTAGAGATGAGGAGGGAGAGCTTTCTAGGCATGAGGGACAGCCAGTGAAAATGACTGAAGCTAGGAGATGGAATTTTATATGCAAGAACAGCAAGGAGGCCAGTGTCACCAAAGGAGATGAAGGTATAAGAAGTCTGGAAAGATAGGAAGAAGGCCAGGTTGTAAAAGGCTTTAAAAGTCAAATAGAGGATTTTATGTTTGTTCCTGGAGACAACAGGAAGTCACTGGATTGGACTGAATAGGGAAGTGATATGGTCAAGTCTGTGTTTCAGGATTATCAATATAACAGCTAAGTGGAAGATGTATCAGAAAAACGAGACAGAGAGATCAATGCTTAAGGCTATTGAACTAGTCTAGGTTCGAAGTGGTAAGGATTCCCTGCCCTATGGCAGGGGGCAGGATCAAAGAATACAAGGAGCCATATATGAGAGATATTACTAATGTAGAAATTATAGGACTTGACAACTAATTGGATATAGGGGTGGGGTGAGAGAGAGTGAGAAGTTGAGAATAAGATCTAGTTTCTGAGACCGAGTGACAGGCAGGATGGTGATACCCTCTACTGTAATAGTGAAGATTAGGAAGATAATGAGTTCAGTTTTGGACATCTTAAAAATCTGTATCTTTGAGATGCCCAGTAGGCAATTGGTGTCTGGAGGTCAGAGATAAATAGCTATAAATAGCTAGGGACTCAACAGTCAAGAAAGAAGACCTTAGTCATCCCAAAGTGGACAAGGCAGTTAATGGGGGGGGGGCAGGCAGGGGAGTAACAGGGAAGTAGTGATATTGGACTGACTTTCTACATTAATTATGTGACCATATAAAGACTCAATGCTCTTTCTTTTTCTAGCCTTGCAAATTCAACAATTATATTAAGCACCTAGTTGAGGTAAGCTACAATATCTCTGTTTCAGGTATTATAGGGAACCAGAGGCCATTTCATGCCTTGTATCATTTAAAATTGTCTCGATGGGGGGCAGATAGGTGGCGCAGTGGATAAAGCACCGGCCCTGGATTCAGGAGGACCTGAGTTCAAATCCGGCCTCAGCCACTTGACACTTACTAGCTGTGTAACCCTGGGCAAGTCACTTAACCCCAATTGTCTCACCCCCCCCCAAAAAAAACTGTCTCAATGACAGAACTGGTTAAAGTGTGAAAAGCTGGACATTCACATTACTGAGAAGGCTTGCTATATGTTAAAAAAAGATGGGATATCAGCAGGAGTGTAAATAAACTATATCCCTAAGTGTTAAAGAAGCTCTGCTCCTATTTCTTCCATCCTATCAGAGGAGTTCCTTGGTCTCATTTGCTGCATCCTCATCCAGGTAATGTCCTTTAACTGTGGGTGTCCCATGGGGTTCAGTCCTAGGCCTCTTATCTTGCCCCTCTATACTTGGTGATTTCATCATCTCCATGGATTTAATTACTATATCTATGTTTATTATTCTCAAACCTATCCTATGGGGTCTCCTATAATCACTTTCTGACGAGCTGCTACATGCCTTTACTGTCGCTGTCTTGAAAGCTCCCTAAACTGCTACTGGTGATGTTGTCACCTCCAAGGCCCACAGCATGACATGTCACCACATGGCCTGCCCTAACATGAGTGCACAGTCCTCTCCTTCCAATCTCCTAAATTGTCTTGGGCTAGAAAAATGTCTCACTCCAAACTTTTGTTGGCTCTGCCACTCCAGAAATCATTTTGAGATATTATTTTGAAATTGTTTGGAGGGGAATGTTGGGAGAGCCCAATACTTCCTTTACTCTGTCATCTTCCATTTAAAGAATTCTTGTTGAATAATTGAATGAATGCAAGACCATATCAAGCCTTCCATAAGTTGGCATTTCATATAGTAATTGTCATTGTTTTGAGCTCTCATCTAAGAGTCTGATCTTTAATTTAACTTTCAGTTTATATTCTGTAGTCCCAATTAAGAGCAAACCTTCTTGGGGGCAACTAAGTGGTGCAGTGAATAAAGTACTGGCCCATGATTCAGAAGGACCTGAGTTCAAATGTGGCCTCAGACACTTGACACTTATTAGCTGTGTGACCCTGGGCAAGTCACTTAACACTCATTGCCCCACAAGCAAAAAGAAAAAAAATAGCAGACCTTCTTGAGACAGCTTCTCTATTAAAAAATTAAGATGTATACAGGTACAGTCTTAAGTGTGACCCACATGGAAGGAGTGTCTCCTGCCTGCAACTGTACAAAGTAAACAGCGTGAGAATACATTAAGCAGGCTCAATATGGTAAAGGCCTACCTTTGGCAAATAATGCCCCTAAGGAGCTGAAAGCTACCACCTGTAATTTCCTATTTTATTCTTGGAGAATGCGAAAGCCTACATTACTAATAGAAACCATCTTTCAACACTAATAACATAATCAGGACAAATTGAACAATGATTGCACACAAACCAGGATGAATTATGCACTGGGAATATGATAGCTAACAGATTGTGAGAGGTGATTTTCTTGATTTCTCTGAAAAAAGATCATTTCGGAAGCAACCAATGCCATTTTTGCAGTAAAAAGACTGTACATCAACTTCCTGTTACAAAGGAGAGTGAAAAGAGGGTGCAAAATAAATTTCCAATAAAATAATAAAGCACATAGTGGATCTATGCTTTTGTCACCAACTTGAACTATTGGTGTGTGAATGTCATCCATCAAATAGATCACAAGGCATCTATGAATGAGTAGGTAAGCACCAGGAAGTTAATTAAGGACACAGAGGTCAAATGATTTGTCTAGCCTCATGAAGCTTGAGTTAGAAGTAGGTTTGAGGGCGGCTAGGTGGCGCAGTGGATAGAGCACCGGCCCTGGAGTCAGGAGTACCTGAGTTCAAATCCGGCCTCAGACACATAACACTCACTAGCTGTGTGACCCTGGGCAAGTCACTTAACCCCAATTGCCTCACTAAAAAAAAAAAAAAAAGAAGTAGGTTTGAGCTCATGTCTACCTGATTCTAAGCATAGCACTATATTCACTATTCCAAGTTTCCTATACTAAGATAGTCTCCCCTTGTTTATCCCGTATTTCTAGAAAAGAAAAGATTCCACATTAGTCAATTTTTGAGGTACTGGAAGTTTATCCTTTGAAGGGTTCTGGCCTTTTAAATATTTTTAAGTATTTAAAGTAATAACCCACATTTGCATAGTTCTGTAAGGTTTGCAAAGCTTTTTTTCTCATACCAATATTGTGAGGCAGGAAGCACAAGTATTCTCCCCTCCTGCCCATCTTACAAATAAGAAAAATGAAGAGGTTAAGTGACTGCCCATGGTCACATTGCTAATATGTGTTTGAGAAGGCATTTGAACTCAGAAGGACAAATCCAGAGCTCTAGCCACTGTCATATCATCTCTAAAATCTTTCTAAAATGGAAATCAAAACTATATTATACACTTTCCTGTGTCCTAAAAATTGATCTGTCAGGATACTATGCTTTTTGAGTTCTCTTAATTGTTCTTTATACACGTTCTATATTCTCTTTCAGTGTCAAGCAGTGAGATATCATTTCCATACTTACATTCATTCTTCCTTTTCTGATTACTCTTTCTAATATACTATGGACTGGGAAACTGGATCAGCAAATTTGTTAGGATCAACAAATTTATGTGTGTGAAATAAGAGTAGAAAGATTATGAATGAGGGCTAGAGGGGCATTCCTAGGAGAAAAAATATAGTACAGTCGTTTCTTTGCATGGATGTTATAAGAGCTATTTGGGTTGCTTATGGGGACGTTTATTTGTTTTCTTTCTGTTTCGGGTTTTTCTGTTTGTTTGTTTTTTGCTGGGTAATGAGGGTTAAGTGACTTACCCAGGGTCACACAGGTAGTAAGTGTCAAGTGTTTGAGGTCAGATTTGAACTCAGATCCTACTGTATCCAGGGTTAATGCTTTATCCACTGTGCCACCTAGCTGCCTCCTTCTCTTTGGTTCTTAGTGGCATTCAGAATAGTTGAAATAGCTAGAGAAAATATCCTGGATATGTGAAATATTATAGTGATATGATCATTTAATTTTAATAATAATTATTACAATCTTTATACCTTTTTGCTTTTCAAAACGTCTGTACTTTCATTATTTCTTTTGTTTCTTGATCATTGCAATTGGAAGTTGTTGCCTGGCTAGTTAGAATTATTCCAGGAAACACAGTAGCTTCTGGAAACTATAGATTTAAGGAGTAGAGTCTTCCTGTTGTGTACTCTTGTGTACTACTAGCAGGGATTCATCTCTAGGAGTTGAAAACATACAAAACACAGTGATATTCTCACTCCTTGTCTTTCTGGATTTAAACACAAGTTCACTGACTCCCAAATCTTTACTATACTACTTTGCCTGGGGGATGTGTCAAAAGGTGAGGGATAATCTATTTTACAATTACAATGGAAAGAATCAGATGATGGTTGAGGGGCAGCTACCCAGGGCCAAGTGTGCTCTGATCCTGGGCTAAGGGAAAAGGATTTCTCTCAGTGTAGAGAAGGCAGAAGGAACTTAAGCATTAGCTCCAAATGGGGCAGGCAATAAGTATAATCAATTGCCAAAATAATGTAAAACAGGTTTACAGGATTTGAAATGAAATGAAATTTGAAATGAAAGCAATTTACATATGTGTGTATGTAGGGATTTCTATATACACTATATATATATATAGTCTACATAGATTGAAAATAAATTGTATAAATTATAAGATACATGTATGTATACAGGCACATATAGAAATATGTTTTGTATATATAAGTATGTGTATTATATACATATATGGAGGGTCATTTCCAGGCATCCCGATCTTGTTATTGGACCCAGATGGCTCTGGAGGAGAGAGTGAGGTTGGTGACTTTGCACAGCCCTCCTTCATTTAAATCCAGTTCACTGCAAGTCATGACATCACCTCCCAATGGCAATGGTCCTCTTCAAGAACAAAGGACAAGCAACAACCAAAGATATCCATCCATCCATCCATCCATCCATCCATCCATCCATCCATCCATCCATCCATCCATCCATCCATCCATCCATCTATATTTATTTATTTATTAATCATCAAAGGTTGGTCCAGCATGGAAACCCTTTTGCTCTTCAAATTAACCAAATTCAAACTGTAAAAAACACATTGTGAGCTTCTTTGCTCAATTAAATGTATTCCAGGCATACTAGAGTCCAGGACCTCTATATCCCAAATCTGAGAATCTGAGTCTTCTGTGAGATCTTCATTACCCTTACAATATTTCTAACAGGTGTCTTAATTTCTCCATTTTAATGAAGTAAAACTGAGGCACATTGAGGTTAATAGATTTAGCCAAAGCCTCAGAGTTCTGGAGCTCAGCCCAATGTCCAGGTCTTATGACAACTTCCTAGTCCAGAATTTCACCACTCCCTCTTTGGGCTAAGATAACTTTAGTGATACTCCCCTTCAGATCTGATCATCCCTGGTGTTTAAATAATGTTTATTGTTAACGAACCCTTTATCAAACTTGTTAGGCATGTTCTTCATTATGCAAAATGACCATTGGAATAATGCCCCATGTATTGTTCTGGAGAAGTAGCCATATATTTTATATCTCATTTATCAAACTTTTATGAAGTAGCAATTATGTAAATGTTTCATGCACCAAGCACACTGAAATTCTTGGATATAATTTTCTAAACAATATTTCACTGCTACCTTTCTGAATGACAGAAAATGAAGTGCATATTGTAGACACAGCTAAACTGTCTGAGACAGAAATAAAGAAGAGCCTACTTGAAAATGATTTTTTTTTTGTCCTGGCACATTAAATTTTCATTGAGGTTATTTTCTGGGCAAGGAGAACCTCAAATGTAGGACTCAGACCCCAAGGGGCTGTTCTGTTTCACTTATAAAGTCACACCATTTACAGCAATGAAACACCCATTAAATCACAGCCCATTCCAGAGTGACATTGGCTGACTCATATTGAGGACTCTGCTTCTCCTTTCCCCCTCCATTGGGGACTTTTTAATCAGGAACATATTTGAGCTTCTCAGAGTTGGATGAACTATCTCTTTGGTAGACTGGGACCAATTGGTCAGGGCCCTGTTAATGTACCATTGATCTTTTTTTGTTCTTTTATGACAGGTGAGTGCATCCATAGCAGGGCAGGATCAGAGAGTCATGGGAAGGACCAATGTTTTGAAAAACACACATACACACACACACACACACAAATACACACACATATATATATAGTGTGATGATTGACTGTGATAGACTTAACTCTTCTCAGCAACACAATGGTTCAAGATAATTCCAAAGAACTCATGATGGAAAATGCTCTCCACATCCAGAAAAAGAAATGTGGATTCTGAATGCAGATTGAACCATACTGTTTCTACTTTTTTTGGTTTTGTTTTTTCTTTTTTGAGGTTTTTCCCTTTTGTTTTGATTCTTTTTTTACAACATGACTAATGCAGAAATATGTTTAATATGATTGTACATATATAACCCATATCAGATTGCTTGCTGTCTTGGGGAGGGGGGAGGGAAGGGAGGGAGCGAGAAAAATTTGGAACTAGAAATCTTATAAAAACAAATATTGAAAAACTATCTCTACATATAACTAGAAAATAATAAAATACTTTTATGATAAAAGATATGTATATGTACATATATATAAATGTAAGTATAACATTTCTTCCCATGATTATAAACAAATATCTTTATATACACAATGTGTGCATATATGTCTCTGTGTGTATACTTACATACACATGAATGTACAGAGAGCTATTCATCATGATGGGGCTTTGACCAAATGGTGAAGGAGGCAAAGTTTTTCTTCCACATCCCCAATTTCCATTTGCTGAAAAGAAAGGGATATGATCAATTTATTCATGATGAAGTATTAAAGCCTTAATGTGTTCTCCTTTCCAGGGGGAACTTTATTTTAAAAAGAGGAGTTTGACAAAGGAAATGTTTAACCCAGAGGGATGAGATGCTGGTGAATGGGGTTTTTTTTTTGCTTGTTTGTTTTTGTGAGGCAATTGGGGTTAAGTGACTTGCCCAGGGTCACATAGCTAATAAGCATTAAGTGTCTGAGGTCGGATTTGAACTCAGGTCCTCCTGACTCCAGGGCCAGTGCTCTATCCACTGCACCACCTAGCTGCCCCAGGATAAGATGCTAATGGTGGACCTTTAGACATTAAAGAAGGAGCATAGGATAAAGGATATTATTGGGTAAAGGAGTATTCTTGACTGGGTCTGACTCAGGACAGTGTCCTGGTAGTTTAGGATCAATATTGGGATAAAACGAGACATTTGTAGATCATTCAATAGTGGAAAAAAAAGAGATATACTTAGCTACAGCGGAAGAAGGATATTCAAAAAGGACATCATTGAAGACACCTTTAGTTGATTCAGCTGACCGAAGCTCCCTTGCCTGAATTGCAATCCACCAGCCAAGCATCAGAGAACCCATCTAGCTCCTTGATGCTCTGTACTCAAGTAATGAGGAAGTGATACCAACAGTCATAGCCTTGAGTCCCCTAAGGCAACAAAGTCTCAAGAAAAGTCTCAATATCTTTTAAGGAGAAAGAAAACCTAGCCTGATTCGATTAGGATATAACTTCAACTGCATCGTGTTTTCTGAATGCTTTTCAAGTCATATCATGCATATGATTGACTAAAATATTCACAGTTAACTAATGTGTTACCACCATCCTTTACCCAGATAGTCTACCTCATTGCCATCCTTGAGTTCTCACTCTTATTAACCCCACAAATTCCCAAATCCTTTTACTTCCATCTCCACAAAATTTCTTATATCTTTTCCCTTCTTTCCACTCATGGAGCTGTACTTAACTCAAAGCTTCATTGCCTCTCACCTGATAATCATAGTAGTCTTTTATTAGCCTCCTAATTAGTTGCCCTGCCTCAAGTCTCTCCCTACTTCAACCTATCTTCCAAAATACCAAAGTAACTTTTTTTTTTTAGTGAGGCAATTGGGGTTAAGTGACTTGCCCAGGGTCACACAGCTAGTAAGTGTTAAGTGTCTGAGGCCGGATTTGAACTCAGGTACTCCTGAATCCAGGGCCGGTGCTTTATCCACTGTGCCACCTAGCCGCCCCCAAAGTAACTTTCTTAAAGTATGAGTATGGCCATGTTACTCTCCCTTCTCAACCCACACTCAATAAATTCTGGGTATTCCCTATTACTTTTAGGAAATATATCTCACTTAACACAGTGCTTGGCACATGGGAGGCATTTAATCAAGGCTTATTGATTGACATTAACTCCTCTCTCTGGCTTTTATAAATTTTCACAATCTGGGACTTTAAAAAATTGGCTTTCTAGTGTTTTTTTACATTACTCCTATCCATGTACTTTATAGTCCAGGCATGCTGGACTACTAGCTGTCCTTCACACACGATGTTTCATTTTTCATCTCCATGCCTTTGTACTCACTATCCTCTATGCTAGGAATCTTCTTTTTCTTTACTTCTGCCTCTTATAATTGGTATCCTTAAAAATTTAGCTAAGCTCCATCTTCTACACAAAGCCTTTCCCAATTTCCCCCCCAAAGCTACTAGTGCCCTTATCCCAAAAATTCCTTGTTTTTATGGTGTGTGTGTGTGTGTGTGTGTGTGTGTGTGTGTTTGTATGCACACATTCTGATAGGGGGTACACAATCCTCAAGGAGTAGGAATTATTTTACTATTGCCTTTTTTTTAAATTCCAAGTTGTGCCTGACACATAGAAGGCCCCATGGATAGGTGGAGCTCTAGTCATGTTAGGAAGAATTGAATTCAAATCCAGCCTCAGATACTCACTAGATGTATGTCTCTGGGCAAGTCACTTAACCTCTCTCTGCCTTAGTTTCTTTATGTATAAAATGGGGATAATATTAATAGCACTTACCACTAAGAATTGTGAGGATAAAGTAAGACAACATATGTAAAGGACTTTGTAAACCTTAAAGTGCTATGTAAATGCTGGGGTATAGGTGCATTTGGAGAAAACTAGTACTTCTGGTATGAGGACTACTTTCCACCTTTGATGTCTACCTGATCCACCTAATTCTTACCCGTGGCTCCAAGAAGCTGTAGAATGTTCAGGGGTCACACCCTAGTAAGCCATTTCAGCAGACAGACTAACCCAGTTTGAAGGTAACTGAGGGGTCTCAGACCTGTCAGTGAGTAGTGGGGAGGGTGATGTCTACTCAAAGCACAGGAAGGCTTCCCCTGGTGGAATGGTCAGATGAGAACAATTTGTTCCAACAGTCATGAAGGTGGCTGACAAAGGCCCTGTGGAGCACTCAGAGCTTGGTTAGACATCAAAGACACCAAGGTCATCCACTGCATCTCGAGCCATCAGCAGTTGTCTTGACTGTCACTGGACTGTGACAATTCTGGAAGAGACAATGAGGCTAGGGGCAGCTAGGTGGCGCAGTGAATAGAGCACCAGCCCTGGATTCAGGAGGACCTGAGTTCAAATCTGGCCTCAGACACTTGACACTTACTACACTTACTAGCTGTGTGACCCTGGGCAAGTCACTTAACCCTCATTGGCCTGCAAAAAAAGAGAGAGAGAGAGAGGCTGATGATTTTATGCAACCTTGTCTCACTTAAATATGATTCATACATGAATCAAAATATATAACCCATACCATTTTATCATTTTTTACTTATATCAAAGTCCTATGGTGACAGGCAAGTAACAAAGCAGCAGGTGCAATACACTGGGAGCTTCAGTCACAACCCTGCACATAGGCATTCCAGGCCATAGGGTTATCTTCTCACTGGAAGCAGCAGTGGTATTCAGAAGCCCCCTGGCTGTCTAAACAGCCTTTTAAGGACTGCACTGTTCACTTCCTTGTGTGAGGAAAGGGCTAAAAAGGATGCCCTAAAATTGTCTGCTTACCCAAACCTGGCCTATTTACCATGGCAGGAAGGGATCCCAGCCTGTGGTCAAAACACAGAAAACATACAAAAGCTTCTGCAAAGATGATTCCACTCACCATTGGTATATGGGTTGTATGCACAGTTATAGACAACACAAAGTCCAGTAGACCTGAAAGATGAACAGCTCTTATGAGAGAGCTCAGCAGATATCACATCAAAATAGCAGCCCTAAGTGAAACAAGGCTGATGAATGAAGACCAGCCTGTTTTCAGCCATGTTATCAAATACCTTCAGTAAGGATGAACATGACGTCAAAGTTAGCTACGACACTGATGGTAAATTCTCCAACTTGAAAGGATTACAAACCAAGACAAAAGTGGAGGGAGTGTTGGTGCATGATATTTTTGTTTGCAGATCATTTCGCATTCAATGCAGTCTCCGAAGCTCAGGTCCAATAAATTATGGATCTATTCTTTGCTTCTTCTGCTAATTTTGGCCTGACAACACTAAAAAACACAGGTGCTACACCAGTCAGCACCAAATTATTCATACATGGAACCATCAGTTATAGCAAATAGAGAAATTTTGAATACTGTGAATAAGTTCACTTACCTTGGCAGTATACTTTTTTTTGGCGGGGTGCAGGGCATTGAGGGTTAAGTGACTTGCCCATGGTCACACAGCTAGTAAGTATCAAGTGTCTGAGACCAGATTTGAACTCAGGTCCTCCTGAATCCAGGGCCAGTAGCAGTATACTTTCCAGGGATGTACACTTTGATAATGAGGTTGATGCATGCATTGCCAGGGCTAGTTCAGTGTTTGGGGATATCCTAAGGAAAGTGTAGGAGAGAAAAGGTATTAGACTGACTACCAATGAAGGTCTACAGAACCACTGTGCTGACCTCATTGTTGTATGCCTGTGAAACCTGGATGGTATACCAGCAACATGCCAGGAAACTGAATCATTTCCATTTGAATTATCTTAGGAAGATGCTGAAGATCACCTGGCAGGATAAGATACCAGACACTGAGGTCCTTTTTTGAACTAGATTGCCAAGCATTTAAACTCTGCTGCACAACTCCCATGGGCTGGCCATGCTGTTCAAATGTATGGAGAACTCATAGAGGGCAAGCATTCACATCCTCATCAGGAAAAGTGATATAAGGGCACTCTTAAGGTCTCTCTTAAGAACATTAGGAATTGATTCCATGCCATATGAGACTCAGGCACAGGGTCGCCTAGCATGGTGTGCCCTCATCAAAGAAGGTGGTGTGCTCTATGAGCAAACTAGAATTGAAATAGATCAAAAGAAATGCCAGCTGCATAAATTTAGAGAATTCACCCTGAATGTTCACATGGGCTCTTTGTGCCTGACCTGTTGTAAAGCATTCTGAGCTCATATTGGTCTGATCAGCCACAGTCAAATACACTGTAACTTGACTCTAACATAGTCATGTCATTCAGATCTTCTTCAAGAACAAAGGACAACAACCAACTGACCATGTAAATGCTAACTATTATTGTTGATTGATTAAAATACATCCTTGGGGTGTGGGGTGGTATGGGATTGAAGTGAGTATGTTAGTTGCCTTCTCCAGGCACTAGGAATAGAAACATTAAAAATCAGTACAGTCTTGACTTGTAAGTGAGAGGAAGTATTTATGGTTTTTTTGTTGTTGTTAGAAGATATTGTGCATAATCAGGATATCCAGAGCAGCTAGATCATAGGACTTTGAATGAGGAAGACGAGTTCTATTCTAACCTAGATGATCAATTCACTTTATCTAACTTAGTCTTCATTTTCTCATCTGTAAAATGAGGATAATAATATCTAATATTTACTGCTCAGAGTTGTTTTTCAAAATATCCATGACTAGAGGTATTTTCCTCACTTTTTTCATGTTTTTTTCTACACAACATACAATTCCTCCTTTTTAAATGGATCAAGAAATAGTTTAGATACATGAATGAGTCCTTGTTTTAACATCTCAGAAGCAAACATCATAAGCTAATGAAGATCTCATAGGGAGAGGAAACCTGGGCTTGACGGGAGTAGGAGTGGGAAGGGGAGAAGGGTTATGGTTTTAGGATTAGGGTGGATGGAAAGAGAGATCAAAAGTAAAACCTCAGGAAGAACCTTTACAAAGAAATTTTACAGTTAATTCCTTTTTAACAATGTTTTGGTAGGGCAATGAGGGCTAAGTGACTTGCCCAATGTCACACAGCCAGTAAGTGTCATGTGTCTGAGGTCAGATTTGAACTCAGGTCCTCCTGAATCCAGGGCCGGTGCTTTATGCCCTGTGCCACCTAGCTGCCCCCACAGCTAATTCCTTTAAAAGGGGAAAGGAAAGGAAACCCAAACAAGAAAACACTTATCTACATCTTTTAAAAAAACTGAGAAAAACAGGAGAGAGGGAAAAGAATAGAAAAGAAAGAAGAAAAAAGAAAAGAGAGGAAAAGAGAATAAAAGAGCAAAGCAGGGAAGAGATTAAAAAAAGAATAGAGAAATCTCTCCCATACATTACATCCAAAATGTGGAAAAAATACTTATTCCAGGGACAGATGGGGGTATTGGATGCTATGCTAAATGACAAAATAAAAATGAAACCTCAGTTCTCACTTTTTACTTGGCCTTTTGTCCTAACTCTATTCATCACTTCTAGGGAGCAGGCACTGACTGGTACCAGTTTTCCCCAAGCACCTCTGGAGATCAGTGTGGGGAAAAGTCATGTAGGACTGATCTGCCCCTCATACTATCCCCACATTGAGCTCCAGGCTTCACAACTAAAGGAAGACTTCAAGAATAAGGGGGTATTTTCTTCCTTCCTTAAGATAAGGGATGTTCTACCTGAAGAACCTTAGCTTTTCATTCTTCTTCAAGCTTTCCATGGTGCCTCCATCCCACTCTCTCAGTTGATTATCTCATCTCATACTTCACTGAAAAAGTTGAAGCCATTTTCCAAGACCTCTCTCTTCCCCACTTCCATCCCTCCTAATCTCACATTGCTCATATATCTTAGCCCACCATTTCCTCTTTCACTCTTGTTTTGCAAAAAGAGATGGCCATTCTTCCAAAAGCACTGCCCACGATATGCGTATTTCTCCTCATTTCATCTCATGTTCTCCAGCAGAATATCCCCTTCCTTATCCTTACTTTCTCATAATGTTCAAATTATCTCCGACCAGTTTCTTTCCACACATCTCTCTCTCTCTCTTTCTCTCTCTCATATCTACCCAAGGTACTTCTACTTCCCATACTCTAACTTTATTCTAAACCTTTTAGAATTTTGGCTTCTGATACCATTCAACTGAAACTGCTTTCTCAAAAGTTATCCATGATCCCTTAATTAAATAATCTAATGGTCTTGTCTTAGTGCTCTTCATTTTTAACCTGTCTATTGCCTCTGTTACTATCTCTCTTCTTCTGGATAGTTTATCTTGCTAGGTTTTCATAACATTTCCTCTTGATTCTCCTTCCACCTGTCTCACCCCTTCTCTATCTCCTTTGACGGATCTTTATCCAAGTCATGATTATTAACTATTAATGTCTTCCCCCAAAGTTCTATTTTAGATCATCTTTTCTTCTACCTCTATACAATTTGGTTTAGTATTCTCATAAGATCCCATTAATTTGATAATGTAGATAATTCCCAGATCTATATATCTGTCCCTAAACTCTCTCCAGAGTTCTAGTCATGCATCATGAACTAACTCTAGGCATCTCAGCTTGGATATCCCATATACATTAAACTCGACATATCAAAAACACCTCATTTTCCCCCTCCAAATCCTCTCTTCTTTCATATTACTTTCAGGGACATCACAATCCTCTCATACAGCCAGGCTTATAACTTCTGTGTCATCCTTGGCTTTTCACTTGCACTCATCACAGGTTCTCAATCTGTTATCAAGTCTTTTTTTTCTACCTTCAAAATATCTCTCAGCAATATTCCTTTCTTTCCACTCTTACAGCCTGCAACCTGGTGCAGGCTTTCATGGCCTCAAACTTGACTATTACAGTAGCCCTCTGGTGAGTCTTCAGCTTCAACTCTCTCCCCACTTCAATACATCTTCCACTCAGATGCCAAAGTGATTTTTCTAAAGTCCCAGTGTGAACACATGATTCCCCTCATCAGTAAACTCCAGAGTCACCCTATTACCACCAGGAACAAATATACAATTCTCTTGGTTTTTAAATCCCTTTACAATCTGCCTCCTTCTCATCTTTCTCATCTTCTTATACTTTACTCTTCTCCACATATTCTATGATTCAGTAACATTAGTCTTGCAATTCATACCACTAAAGAGCACCTGTCCTGACTCTTCCTAGAATGCTTTTCCTTCTCACCTCTGTCACCTGGCTTTCCTGAATTCCTTCAAGACTTGTCTCAAATCTCAACTTTATAGAGCTTTTCTATTTCGGACTGCTAGTGCCTTTTTCCTGAGATTATCTTCCACTTCCACTGTCTATACCTTGTATCAAGTTTTTGTATGTTGTCACCTTCATTTCAATGTGAACTTCAGAGCAGGGACCATGTTTTTGTATCCCTGGTGACTGGCATATAGTAAGTGTTGAATAGGCGCTTGTTGACTAACATGACATCAGAATATGGCTAATGAAGCATGTCTTCTGCCTCTTGGGGCAGAGATAATGGAGTAGCCTTTATTCAGTGCCTAATGCATGCCAGGCACTGTACTATACACAGGAGATACGAAGATAACAGTGAAATAGGGAGAAATGCATGGATTATATACACACAAAATAGATATAAACAATTTTGGGGAGAAGGTACTTGTAGTCAAGTGAGGATCAAGAAAGGTTTCCTTTAGCAGACGACGTCTGAGTGGAGCCTGGAAAAAACCAGGGTTTCTAAGAAATTGAGGTTAGGAGGGAATGCAAGGAAACAGGATCATCAGATCACAAATTTAAAGTTAGAAAGAACCTTAATGATCATCAATTCCAACCCACTCTTCCTCCATTTCTGCAACTGGAAAAATGGAGGCAAAGAGAGGTTAGTGACTCATATACATCTCATAGGATCTGAAAGAAGATTTAAACTAAAATCTTTCTGACTCCAAACCCAGTCCCCTGTTGATTATGCCATGCTCCCTCTCTATGATAGATGGTGTGTCATGTATGAAGAACAGTGAGAAGACCTACTTGGCTTATTTTATAATAATGATAAAAAGCATAATAATGTTTAATAATGTTGCATAGGTAGATTGGATCCAGGTTGTAAGGGGCTTAAATGGAAAGATTATATTTTATCCTTAAGCAATAGGGAACCATTGATGTTTGCTGAGCAGTGCCAGGGGAAGGTCAAAACCCCAAGTTTGAATCAAACCTCTATTGAAGAGGATGAAAATTGCTCTAACATGGGTCCTTATTCCCTAGCTCTAAAACCCAACACCACAGGGTTTGAGGAGATCTGATTAGCCCCAAATAAGGTTTACTCTGTTCAGATAATTTCTATTCCACAAAATATGAGAGAACACTTAAAAAGTAGGCTTCTTGTAACAGTCAGAGATTTTAGGGGTGTATGGGTATGGGTTGGGGAGACTGGGGTATGGTTGTGTATGTGTGTAGGGAAAGAGATGAGGCAGGAGGTAGGTGTGAAATAAAAAGTTCCTAGAAGTGGAGACTATTAGAGTAAGATCACACGTATCTCTCCATGGTCCTGAATTTGTTTTGGCTTTAATTAATTCTGATGTCTTTACCCCTAAAATGTCTGGATTGTCATACCTTTCCCCATTTACTTTCTTGAACCATGTTGCACATTCTTTTCTTATAGTCTATTCTTATTTAATATTTTGAACATTGCTAACCTAGCCAGTCTAATATTGCCTATTGCTTGCTACCCATATATTGCTTTGATTCTTGTTGGTCCTAAACTGCCTGATGTGCTTATTATCTGGTCACTTACTCAACTCTGCAAGTCCATCATTCTTTGGCATATAAACATCTTAGTTACTTTGGTTCTGAATCACTTATTGGAAGTGAGCACATTTGCCCAGAAAACTCCTCAGCTAACTCAGACACAAGTCTATCTGTTCCAGATGATAAAGTGGGCATTCTAAACTGAAGACAGATGGTGATGAATCTACACATATAACGAAGAAGCTGATCCATTGGTGTTTGTTACACACTGTTCCAAGAAGCTAGGTTTCACCCACTACTTCTTGGCATGTCTTCTTTTCTTCTGATGCCCAGTGAAAGGACTTTGGTTCATAGAATCACAGAATCATTCAATGCTAGAGGATGCCTTAGAAAGAATCAAATTCAACTCTTTCATTTTCTAGATGAGAAAATTGAGGCCCAGAGAATGGAAATTACTTGTCCAAGATTATACTGAAAGTGCTCAGACATAGATCTGTTAGCTCTAAATTCTGTGTTCTTCCTACACTGAATGTTGCTCATAGTCAGGACTAACCTATAGTAAAAGTGTAAGGAAGGTAACATGTTTATTTAGTTCCCCCCACTCTACTACTTTGCCCAATATTCCCTTGATTCTGCTCCTCCAGTTATCTGGATACTTTCTATTCTAGTTTATCTTACCTGGGAATCTAATCTATCTTATATCTTATCCGCTTGGGCCCCTTTTCTCCCTAGTATAGATGTGGCAACATATAGTTCTGCCACGATATTAATGGATAATAAAAGCTTAATAATGTTGTCTTTTCAAAAAATGTGCATCAATTTTAATAGGGATCTTGAGTATCTTATCTCCAAGTACTAAGCAAGATGATAATTTTGGATGTTAGTCCGGGCTAGTTAAGGTGATATGTGATAGTGAAGGGACAAAGGGAATCTTATTGATATCATCTAAATCATAACACAGAGATATCCAGGTGTTAAACATATAGATAAGACAAACTTTGGCATTAGTACCAAATATGGTGTTAATAATGTCTTCCCTATTCTTAAATTCCTCAGCCTATACTGCCTTCTGATTATAATCATACTCACTGGTGAGTTCCTTACAAGGATTTTCAGCTCAATATTGGAAATGAGCTTCTCCACCCACAACCATATGCCCTATTCTTCCTCCAAATCCTCATCCTCCCTACTTCTTCTCCCTTGGAAGGAAGACAGATTTCTGCCACATTTGTTTCAATTCCTGTCATATTCTGCTTCATAAATCCTGGACTCTAATGTATCTCACTATCTATTCATCTAAAGTTTTATATCTTTTGATTTTGCAATATAGTTACTTCTCAATATACCACCCATAGCACCAAACTTTTCATTAAAAACAATTAAGTGAAATCAACCCATAGAGTGATCATCTGAAATAGACAAAATTTTGTATCCATAATCCTCTAGCTGCCAAGAGGAGAAAGGTTTGTTTCATGACCTGTTCTCTAGAACCAAGATGGGTCATTATAATTACTCATTTTGGGTTCATTTTAGGAAAATAACCTTTAGATTATTATAGCTATTTTATATATGGTTCTCCTGATTCTACTTATTTCACTTTGCCTCAAGTTAAAATATTACTTAGAAATCAAAGATTATAGGGAGAATTGTTAGGGAAACAATCAGAAAGTGATCTGAGAGGTCTGATTTTTCTATGTGCTGATTGGGAATTTGAGGAGGGTGGACAAAATGAAGAAAAGTGAGAATTGTTTTTCTAAAGAAATGTTCTAGTAAATGGCACTTTTTAATTATAATTCAGTTCAGTCATTTTCCAGTCATGTCTGACTCTTCATGAAGTATTTGGGGTTTTCTTGGCAGAGATATTGGAACAGTTTGCTATTTCCTTCTCCAGCTAATTTTACAGATGAAGAAACTGAGGCAAACAGGTTTTTGTTTTTTTTTTTGTTTGTTTGTTTTTTTGTTTTTTTTTTTTGTCCAGAGTCACACAGCTAGTAAATGTCTAAGGCCAGATTTGAACTCAGGAAGAGGAGCCTTCCTGACTCCAGGTGCAACACTTTATCCACTATGCCACCTTTCTGTTCCTTCAATTATAATATAAGAAATCAAATTGATATTACCTATTATAAAAATTTACTCTCTTTTGTTAGTTGCCCGTGATATAAGAGAAATACCATCCAAAGTAACATGTGTTTATGCTCTTCCTATTCTTATATAAAGTATTTTTAACAATAAAAGCTTTAATAGCTATTATTAGCTTAAAATCTTTAATAGTTTAAAACTGCTCTAATACTTTTGGAACACTCTGTACTTCATTTGATCCTAAAAAAATCTTGTGAATTTGGTAGAGTATGTTGAAGAAAATGATGAACAGAAAGATTAAGGCTACATAGGTAGTTGGTTCCAGAAGTAGGACTAGAACCCAGGTCTCCTCACTCCCACCTCAGAGCTCTTTCCATGAATTATGCTGCCTTCATGGTTGGTTGTTGTCCTTCATTCTCCAAGAGGACCAAAATAACATTACTATGTTGGGGTCAGGGAACAATGTGGCTGATCAAACCAAGACAAGCTCAGAAGACTATATCACAAATAAGGCACAAATAGTCCATGTGAACATTTGGAGTGGAGATGTCTCTAAATTTGCACATCTCACATTTTTTTTAGTTACTGAAGTTCTGCTTTGCTCATAAAGCTCAGGGCCTTCCTTGATCCAAGCATACCATTCTGGGCAGTCCTGTTCTCTCATGTCTCAAATTGATTCCAACATTCTTCAGAAAGACATTGAGAGTGTCCTTTTATTGCTTTTTCTGACCTCCATGTAGACGCTTGCCTTGTGTGAGTTCCCTGTAAAATAGTCTTTTAGGCAAATCTATGTTTAGCATTCAAACAATGTGGCCAGCCCATCAGAGTCACACTCTCTACAGTAGAGTTTAAATGCCTGGCAGTTCAGCTTGAGAAAGAACCTCAGTGTCCAGTACCTTATCTTGCCAGGTGATCTTCTGAATCTTCCCAAGATAATTAAAATGGAAGTGATTAGGTTTCTTGGCATGGTGCTTAAAAACTATTTGGGTTTTACAGGCATATAATAATAAGGTCAGCACAACTGCTCTGTGGGCCTTCAGTTTGGTAGGCAGTCTAATACTTCTTCTCTCCCACACCGAGCTTGTTCTAGCAATGTGTGCATGAACCTCATCATCTATGTGTACATCCCTGAAAAGTATACTGCCAAGGTAAGTGAACTTATTGACAACATTCAAAATTTCTCCATTAGTTGTAATGAGTGGTTCTACATATGGATGATGTGGTGCTGACTGGGGGAGAACCTCTATTTTTTTGGTGTTGTTAGGCCAAATTTAGCATAAACAGCAGAAAATTGATCCATACTTTATTGCATCTCCTGCCTTCTTACAGAATAAGACAAAGATAATTTAAATGGATAGAATGAAATATTAGGGTGAAATGACTTGAAGTGGAAAAGCCTATCTCAAGACCCATCTTTTCTATGAAGCCTTCCCTTCCTTTAACTTCTATGCTACTTTCTATGTTAGTCTATTTCTATGTTAGTTAGTATCACACGATTTAGCACTTGAACAGATGGAATCATAGATTTAGAGTTGAAAGAGCCCCCAGAGGCCATTAAGCACAACTTCATTTCAAGGATGAGGAAATTGAGGTCCAGAGATGTAGCTTGACTTTGTTCAAGGTCACACAATTAGTGAGTGTCAGAGGTGGGATCTGAACACAAGTCCCCTGACTCAAAAGCCATTGTATTGTTTGCTGCACCACTGTCTTGTGATATTTTCTGGATCTCCTCCCCTAACTAGAATACAAGTCCCTTGAGAATAGGCACTGTGTATCTCCCACAATGTCTATCACTTGTTAAAGACTTTCTGATTAGTTGACATAAGAAAGACTAGAAGTCATCTGAATTCTCTTTCACTCAATTAACTGAAGTGAGATTAAAGAAGCACAGAATGAGACAGAGAAATGCCAGATTGGAAGTAAAAGCTCGGCAATGTTTTGTTTTCTTTTCTGAAAAGCACCCCTTATGAATCTCCCAGCTGTTCATCTACATGAGTTGCTGCAGGGAACATTTCAAAGATTATGCCTGGGCATATGAGGAACCATCATTAATATTCACAGTTCAGGCAGGTAGGTGGGGGGCAGGGAGGAAAGAAAAAGATGAAATAAATAGTGAAAAGATGAAATCTAAATGCTGTATAAAGTATAAAAAGCCAGGGTCCCAGTTTTTTGAACACCCACTCTATGCAGTGTCCTGAGTTAGTGTCAATGGAGGCATAAGAGGAGGCATAAAGTAGGCATAAAGTCCCTACCAAGATGTGAAACAACCTTCAAATAAACTTGACACAATAACACCAAATGTAAAATGAAAATAATGTTTAATATACAAAGGTTGAGGTGTTATAGAGCAAAGAATGGATCAGGGCTGCTAAAGTTAATCTGGGCAACCTTGTTGGAGAAAGTGAATATTGAGCAAGTTTCTGGAGGAAAGATAGGACAAAGAATGGTGGGGTGAGGAAGAGAAAACTCCATTTATGGAAGAGAACAAATTTAATTTTGATCAAGGTATTCTATATTCTTCCAAATTCTCGATTAGCAATTTCATCTGGGATCCCTGGATTTAGAGATGGACAGAAAATTTAGAGATCATCTAATCCAGCACCATAATCTTATAGATGAGGAAATTGGCCTAGAGTAGTTAAGGTAAACTTGTCTAAGGTCACAAAGACAGGAGGAAATGGAACCAGGGTTTGAACTTTGACTCCAAAGTCAGTACTCTGCTTCATCATATGTCTTGATGTCACTTTATTTTGGCATGAACTTTCAGGGTAGGTGGACCTCTGGTCCTTGATGAATATAAGAAGGAAGGTTGCCAGGGTGCCTTAGCCTGTTGAGGAGTACCAGACTCGGGATGCAAGAGATACTGTATAGTGCTAAGTGGTAGTAGTACCTTAGATTCAAAAGGCCTGGGTTTTATTCCTTACTAACTTACCATACTTATCAACAGAGTGACTTTGAGGAAATTATTTAACTTATCTGAGCCTCAATTTTATATCTATGAAATGGGTATGATTATTCTTTTTTTTTTTTTTTTTAGTGAGGCAATTGGGTTTAAGTGACTTGCCCAGGGTCACACAGCTAGTAAGTGGTAAGTGTCTGAGGCCGGATTTGAACTCAGTTACTCCAGGCTCCAGGACCAGTGCTCTATCCACTGTGCCACCTAACTGCCCCAGGGTATGATTATTCTTGCACTTCCTATCCTATTCTTCCCAAAGGTCCTACTCCATTGCCTCATCAAGACATGGAGGTGACCTGAAATTTTTAAAGCAGAGTACAAGTTCTGACAGGTTCTATCAAATTAGAAAGGCTTCAAGGATAGTCCCAGGAACAGATTCTGCCTGTTCTCCAAGGACCAGATTCAGAGTGAAGAGGTTTATCACTAGAAGAATGTTACTAAGTAATGACTTCTTTCAAATTACATGTAAAACTATTTTTAGGTTTCATTAAAAAAATTTGAGTTTGAAATTGTTTTCCCTCCTTCTCTCCCCTCGCTTCCCCAGAGATGACAAGCAATTAGATATTGATTATTTGAGTGCAGTCATGCAAAACATATTTCCATATTAGCCACATTGCAAAAGAAAATAGACCAAAAAACCCCAAGAAAAACAAAGTAATAAAAATATACTTTGATATGCATTCAGACTCTGTCAGTTCTTTGTCTATAGGTGGAAGCATTTTTCATCATAGGTCTTTCAGAATTGTCTTAGATCATTGTGTTGCTCAGAATAGCTACACCATTCACAGTTGATCATCATATAAAGTTGCTGTTACTGTGAATAGTGTTCTCCTGGTTCTGCTTATTTCACTTTGCATCAGTTCATGCACATCTGTCCAAATGTTTCTGATGGGCATCCCTTAAATTTCCAATTCTTTGCCACCACAAGAAAGAGCTGCTATAAATATTTTTGTACAAATCGGTCCTTTTGCCTTTTTTATCTCTTTGGAATAAAAATCTAGTAGTGCTACTACTGGGTCAAAGTGTATGTATAGTTTTATAACCCTTTGGGCATAATTCTGAATTGCTCTCCAAAATAATTGGATTAGTTCACAAGTCTACCAGAAGTGTATTAGTGTTTGAATTTTTCCATATCCCCTCAACATTTGTCATTTTCCTCTTCTGTCATATTAGCCAATCTGATAAATGTGAGGTAGCACTTCAGAGTTGTTTTAATTTACATTTTTCTGATCAATGATGATTTAGACCATTTTCCCCTATAACTATAGATAGCTTTGATTTATTCTTCTGAAAACTGTTTGTATCTTTTGACTATTTATCAATTGGAGAATGAATAAATTCTTATAAATTTGACTCAGTTTCCTATATATCTGAGAAATGAGGCCTTTATTAGATAAACCTGCTGTAATTTTTTTCTCCCAGTTTTTTGCTTTCCTTCTAATATTGGTTGTATTGGTTTTGTTTGTACAAAATCCTTTTAATTTACTATTTCCAAAATTATCCATTTTACATCTTGTAATGCTCTCTATTTCTCGTTTGGTCATTCATTTTCCCATATCCATAGACCTGACAGGTAAAATACTTCATGCTCCCCTAATTTGCTTATGATATCACCCTTTATGTCTAAATTATATGCCCATTTTTACCTTGGTATATGGCATGATATGTTGGTCTATAGCTAGTTTCTGCCAAACTGCTTTCCAGTTTCCCCAGTAATTTTTGTCAAATAGTGAGTTCTTGTTCCAAAAGTGTTGGCTTTGGAGTTTATCAAACACTAGATTACTATAATAATTTGCTACTCTGTATTATGTACCTAATTTATTCCACTGATCACTCTATTTCTTAGCTAGTGATTACCACTTTGTAGTAAAGTTTGAGAGCTGGTATGACTAGGCCACTTTCATTCGCACCTTTTTATTGATTCCCTTGATATTCTTGACCTTTAGTACCATCCCATCAATAGTGATGGTGACTGACAGAAAAGGGAGGTGAGGGTTTTAATAATCACAGTTTTTGGCGGACAAAGAGTCATCCTAAGATTCAGAAAGGCCTGGGTTCAAGTCCAGCTTTTGCCATGTACAGCTCCAAAAGTCTGAGCAAGTCACTTAACCTCTCAGTCCTCTAGGTAACTTTCTAATTGGGTAAAACAGATAAAACAGTGGCCTAGGTACATTGATAGAAGGAGTTTCCTCACTGGAAATGCCTTACAACAATGAAATTAAATGTTTAAAATTTATTAAAAGACCTCAAAATGACCATTTTCATTTAAAATGTGAAATAATCACTCATAAAATTAGCAGGAATAGAAATCCATCAATATTTCCAGCCTCACTGTATTGATGTCCTCTGTTTTAATTTAATTTTATTTTTGGTGAGGCAATTGGGGTTAAGTGACTTGCCCAGGGTCACACAGGTATTAAGTGGCAAGTGTCTGAGGCTGAATTTGAACTCAGGTCCTCCTGACTCCAGGGCTGGTGCTCTATCCACTGTGCTCTTAGCTGCCCCCAGCCTCACTATAAATAAAACCAGAAGAGAGAAATGAAAAAAATAGGACAACTCATAGTTACTCTTGAAGGGGCAAATAACATAGTCAGTAGAGCTATTTTCATTGTGTACCCAGAGGTAAAAAGAAAAAATATTTTCAAAGAGCACATTATCACCTTAACTTTTAGTGTTCATGTTGAGAATAGGTAGGAGATGCAAGGGATGGACTGTTGGACCTGCAGTAAGGAAGACCTAATCCATCCTCATACACTTCCTAGCTATGTGAGCTTGGGAAGTCACTTAACCTTTCTCTTCTTCAGTTTCATCATCCATGAAATGGAAATAATATTATCACCTACCTCTTAGGGTTGTTTTTAGGATAAAATGAATTAATATTTATAAAACATTACAGAAACTTTAAAGTGCTATGTAAATGTTAACCATTATTATTATTATCATCATTATAAGCAAAAATTCCAACATAAAGGACACTACAATTCATGCACCAACATTTATTTTAGAAGATGATAAGGTAAAGAAAAATCACTTAAAACCTTGATAAGATTCTCAGACCAAGTCAACATATTCAATTGATAAAATCAGACCACCAACGAGTTAGAACAAATTAGAATGAACAATAGGAAACCCTATGTTTAATTATAACCTAGTCTATTTAAACAAATTATTGAGAATGGAAAAATGGAAATAGATAATGACATTGAATCTGATTATTATAATTTCTTAGAGAAGTTTAATTAATGTAAAGAAGTCACTATGGCATGACCAAAAGAAAGAACAAACTACCTCATCCAGCAGACATTTTATTGCCTTGCCAATAGTCAATAAATAATAAACATTTCTTAAGTGCCTTCTATGTGTCAAGCAGTATGCTAAGTGCTGAAAATAGAGATAAGAAAAAGACAGTCCCTGCTGTTGTGCATTTTGCAGTCTAATGAGGGAAGAAATACACAAAGAGAAGCTAAAAAGTGTGAAGAGTGGTGCCACAGGGTACCCTGCATGGGGCTATGATGTTGATGGAGTTTCTAACCAACATGGTAACTGGTGGAAAATGAAGAGCTAGAAATTATGGGCCCTCTATAAAGGAAGACTTTGGGAGGACTTTTCTGCTTCTTTAGCCCTCCAATAAGAGTGGAGCAGTAACTAATAATACTGAGGAGGTGTTGAGTACCAAAGCTAAAGAAATCTCCATGAATAAGAGATTTATAAGCTCATTTTGGGGAAGCATGATGTTCTAGGAATGGAAACCAAGTAGAGTAGCCAGTGGGAAAATTCCTATCATGGAAGCTTATGACAATACTGATTCAGTGTACAAGCTTAGTTGTAAAGCATCACAAAAGAGAACAGCATATGGATTTGAATAGTATTTCCTTCATAAAACAATTAAAAGAAATAGAGGAAAATGTCTGTAGAAAGCTTGGTATGAGACCCAGCTAAGTGAGGTATCCCAAGAGCATTTGTAGATGAAACATTGAAAAGTACAATAAATAGATACATGGGAAAATTGATTTATCAATGATAGTAGAACCATAACATTTGTACTCTAGTAACTTTAGACCTAATATACTGTATGAAGTAGACGTAGCACTTAAGAAAATAAAGCTGGGAAGATTAGTTGGACTAGACAAGTACATACAGAAGAAACTGATGGTGTGCATGACAGTTTGGAAGCACCAAGAGACAGATGTTCATAGAGAAGTATTCCCCCCAAATGGGGAAAATTAGAGATGGCATTATTATATAAAGGAAAAAAGATGACCAAAAAGTTATTAGTAGTGATTAACCTTTGTTCTTGAGTTTTCATCACCAGTGAATATTGGTGAAAATGATTTGTGCACATATTAAATGGAACCTGGATGAAAATGTGAGAAGGAAATCAATGGGCTTTTGCAAATTATTTTCTATGGTATATCCAGATTCACAGTGATGCAATTAACTAAAAGGTGTAGAGAAGAGAAGATCTTGCTGTTTTTATTGTTTGTTGAAAAAAGAACCAAACAACTTATGACATAGTAATAGTAAATGCAGTGAAAAAAAGGCTTTCCTGAACCAAAGTATCTCATATGAATATGTTAAGATTCGACAATATTCCTTAATATATGGAACCACAGAGATAACTTCATTCAAGAGTTCAAGGCTATCATTCTTCTTGTCATTTTCTACTCTTCAGTCCCTTTCCATGATACTCTTCAGAGTCATTCTGTTAATAAATTTCCCTTCACTGATGATGAGTGAGATGAGCAGAACCAGAAGAACATTGTACACAGTATCATCAACATTGAGTGTTGATCTACTGTGATGGACTATATTCTTCTCACCAATGCAATGGTACAGGAGAGTTCCAGGGAACTCATGATGGAAGAGGATCTCCAAATCCAAGAAAAAACAAACTGTGGAGTATAGATGCTGAATGAACCATACTATTTCTTTTGTTGTTGGTGCTGTTGTTTTTTCTATTTTGAGGTTTTTCATCATTGCTCTGAATTTTCTCTTATAACATGACTAATGCAGAAATAAGATTAATGTTATTATGTATATACACACACACACACACACACACACACACACACACATATAACCTATATCAGATTACCTGCTGTCTAGGGGAGAGGGGAGGGAGGAGAGGGAGGGGAGGGAGGGAGAAAAATCTGAAATTGGAAAGCTTGTATAAACAAAAGTTGAGAACTATCTTTACATGTAACAGGAAAAAATAAAATACTTTATTAATTAAAAAATAATAAAAGGAAAAAAAACTGAAAAAAATTACCTTCATCTTCTATCTTTTCTTCAAAATATTTCCACTTTCTTGCATTCATATAAACCTGATTATTTCTGGAAGACAAATACTTACTGGCCTCTGTCGAGTGCTGGGTGTTTTTTTCTTCCTATTCTTTCTGACACACTGGGACAAGAGGGTGAATTGGCATTCTTTATGCCCTCTCATGCAACAATTTCTCCTTTGGGTATTATTCTACCCATTTAATTTCATCTGGTCTAGATCTTTGTTGTTTGATCTGCTGGCCTCCAAATCACTCTCCCCTTTTTCAAGGAGTTCAGTTTTTGTTCCCCAGAATCTCTTGCTCTGATATGTGGAGATTCCAATATGCATGTTTATGTTGTTTCAAATACCCTGGCCTCCCAGTTTAACAACTTTTTAAATTTCCATAATCTATAGCTTCACTCTGCCTCAGCAACCTGGGGGTGTGTGTGTATATATCATAGATCTTACTAGTATCTTTAACTGTACTATCTCCATGATTTCAAATTCAGAAACTCTCTCTGAGCATCGTTCTGTCTTTACAATGATCTCCCTTTCTAAAACTTTTCCTAAACCTATCCTTCATTCTTATCACAACTTCCAATCCCACCATATTTATATGTCCTTCCATTTTGTCACTGTTCTAGTCTTATTTTTCTCTTTCCATGGTCTTGACTCTTTAGTTGGCCCATTCACATATACACTTTGAACTATATACTCCTTGCCTCCTTACTTTTATGTCCTACCAGTGTTTATGACCTGGAAATCATCAATGATGAGTTGATTAACTGGATTACATTACCATCTGCTTTCTCTACTTATATTCCTGAAACTTTGAACTCAAGTGGAGGATATCACACTATGTTGCCAACTGGATCCAATATAAATTCATGCTAATTTCAATAAGGACCTTACTACTGTATTGCAGAACTTTTGTTATTCCTTGGTTTTCTATCCTATTTCACCAAATTTCCAATTTCTCCTTCTTTCTACTCCATACTTTGATAAGCTTCCTATTTTCTGCGAATCCATACATTGAAGCCTTTTCTATACCAGGGGTTCTTTTTGTGCCATGGACATCATTATCAGCATGGTAAAGTTTATTAACTCAGAATAATGATTTTAACTTCATAAAATAAAATATGTAGGATCACAAAGCAAACCAACTGTACTTAAATATGGTTATATACATATACATGCAAATAAACACACTCTTTTTGTACCATACTTGTTTTTTTCACCACTGTAGGGAGCTCCTAGTGAGAAACTTTCACTACCAATTCAGATTGGTACCTTTTATGAAACTTATATTTGAAAGAATTTCCTAGGGCATTCAGAAGTTAAGTGACTTATCCAGGGTCACATGATCAGCCTGTCCAAAATGCAAGACTTGAACCTCAGTGAGGGCAGCAATTTATCACTATCCTATGATGCTTCTCATAACTACTTCCAATCCAGCCCCCACAGGCATCATTGAGGAAAGAAATTATTTTGGAGAGAGGGACTATCTTTCTTATTTCTATTAGCAATAATTGCTGAACAACTGCCACCAGTCAGCTAGTTGGTAAGTATTTATTAAGCTCCTACTATATACCAGACACTGTGCCAAGTAATGGGGATAGAAAAGGCAAAAGACAGCCTTTGCCCTCAGAAGCTCACAACCTAATGGGATAGACAACATGTAAACAACTATGTACAAACAAGCACTCTCTCTCTGTCTCTCTGTGTGTGTGTGTATATATACACACACACACATACATATATATATATACATATACATTTACGTGTGTGTGTCTGTTGGTGAGAGTGATTCAAGCCTAAGGCATGGCAGGAAAAAATCAGCAATATAATAAAAGTATAAAAGACTCAGGAGAAAAGGGTAGTGTAGAATGTAAATGGTTCACCAGGGTGTCAAGATGGGGAATACATGAGTGTGTGGCTAATGCAGGGGTGGCCAGGGAGAGAACTGAGGGGTTGAGGAATCAGAGGTCAAGGTTTGGGTAAAGAGCTGGATTTAGTATTGGAAGACCAAGAGTTAGGTAAAAACAAAAGCAACCAAAAGATTGTAATCATATAAGGAAATTCCAGTGTTCACGAACACAGAGATAGTGGATTTGTGGATAATGGCAAGTTCAAGGGTATAATCATCTTTTTATGTGAGGTGGGATTGTCTATCTTTGTATGTGGGGTAAAGGAGTAGGTCATATGAAATGAGTAGATTGAGTGACTGTGAAGGTAGAGTATTTGAGGGAGCATATTTAAGATCCCTAGTATGAGGATAAGAGTTAGGGAGAAGAGGAAGATCATGAACCAAGTATTGAACTCATTGAGGACAGTATTCTGGAGAGTATTCTGAATGTCTTTAGACAACAGCCACCAGGATTTTGAGTGGGTGGTAAATATGGATTGCATGAACCTCAAAGGAGGAGAGGTTACTGAGGGATGGTGGTAGAGGGAGAAGCTAGAAGTTGCAATGGGAGCAAGGAATATAACAACTCACCACCCTGACCAATCAGTCTAGGGGAATGAGTAAAAGTGAAGCCAGTTCTGAAAAAAGTGGTCATAGTTCTCCACCAATATAAAGATGGACACAGGGGATCTCGGAGGGACAGATTTGTTTCTAGTTTCCAGTCCTACTTACAGCTCAGGCCTTGAAGCCATCATCCAGTGAAACAATTTCCATGGCCAGTCATTCTCACCAACTGTCAACCAACTGCCACACACAAAGTAGACAATCCAGCTTAGCTGAAACAGCAAGGCATGCCAAGGGAGAGGCAGGGGGCATCACGTGCTGGGAAAATGAAAACACCACCATTTCTGCTCAAAGCCTGATAAAAACAGTCCAGGACCCTGAACCCCAAATGCTTGGGAATAGCTATGTTTCCAGTCTATGTCCCTCAATCATTATTCTGGGAAGCTCCCTATGGAGATTTATCCTGACACCTGCTCCTACAGATGCTACAGCCACAGCTACTGAAGACTCAGAAAAGAAAATTCTTGCCTCCAAAGTCTTATAAACTATCAAATAGTTCAGTGGCAGAAACTGGTATTTTTTTCAGTGGAAATGACATCCAAGAAGAGATTAACATTTGCTTTGTCACTATACTCTAAGGATGATGGAACTTTTCCATCCGACTGGCAGTCTTCCACTTATCTCAATAGAATGTGAGATCCTTGAGAGTAGGGACTAGTTTTCTTTTCTATTTCTATCCCTATCACTTAGTATCTGCTTTGCAATCCACATTTCTCTATCATTCTAACTTCTGGTGGTTGTGGCTGTCTTGTGCCTGGCTGCCATGGTAAATTTCCTGTTTATAGAAACCTATTTGCTATTCTACTGGCTACATATATTGGGCATTCTTAGGTAAGATTTTTTTACCTACATCAGGTCTCTCCTAATTTTATTCTTAGTCATCCTCCCTGTCCTTTTTTCCAGATGATATTTTCTTCTATGCTCAAGTACTTTTGATTTGTAACTAGCAGATTCTCACTGTGATGTTTAAAATCTAAATTGTGGTCACCTTAAATTAGAAACTTCAGCACCAGTCTTTGGGCATTAAACATTTATTAAAGCATACAGATATTCCCATGGTGTTCAGAAAGTTAAGAAAAACACCTATTTAGCCTAGAGTTCCAGCTTGGTCTGGTTCTTCCTCGAGTCCTCTGCCACAAGCCTGCTTCAATCACGAACTCTCTCCAGCAAACTGATTGTGGAAGCTTTTTATAGGTTTGGAACAGAGGCTGTCCTTACACACTGCTTCAAGCTGATTGGTTGGCATCATCAAATCCATTGGTTCTGAAGGTGTTCTCAAGGTGTGATTACAATCCAGTTAACTTGAAGTAGGCTAATCAGCAGTTAATCACTCTCACTTGATTCAATCAGTCTAAATTAATCTTTAGGTGGGTCTTTGAGTATCTTCTAAATCTCATTATTTCATCACATCACCAAAGTCCTAATTCAAATTCTAGCTGTTCTTAGAAACTATCATAGTTAGTATAAGGCAGCAATTACTGTGAAGAAGATACCAATCTTAACTACAGTATATGAGAAGGTTTTGAGTCAAAATCCAATTTGTTATGACTTCTTTTTAAAACTCTTCCCCTAATTAGTAAGCAAATAGTGTATTTGTTGGTGCTAGAAAGATCAAGGATATGACTATATTTGTGTGTGAGGTTGAGTGGAAGAGTAGGTTATGTGAAATGACAAAGTTGAGGAAATGGTTTTCACCAAAACTTAATGCCCACACTGTGCATTTTGTGGTCTTCCCTGTGCTTCCCGTCCTTCCTACCACTTCTTGCTTTGGGAATAGTAGTCAAATAAGTATTATTTCTGCTTCTGGAATAAGCCCAACAATTGATTTCCTTCTGTCTCCATTTACCTCCTTCTGCCTTTCCAGATTCCAACTCCTCACCCTAGTTACTGTTCTGCTATATGTATTGTTTCCTCTTTTAGAAAGTAAGGTCCTCAAACTAAAAGATTGTCTCATTTTTTATTTGAACCCCTAGTGCCTACAACAGTGCCTGGAACATAATAGATGCTTAATTTTTTATTATTTTATTTTTTTTGCAGAAAGATGCTTAATAAATGCTTCTTTAACTCAGTCATTTGATATTACAGGTTTGGAGTAGATCCTAGCACAATGGAGGTTAAGTAGTACATAGTCAAAGAAAGAAGAGTCAATTTAGGTCAAGATCATTTGGAAGGAAACAAGATCAAGGAAGAAAGTAGAGTTGAATTGAGGAAGAAGGGTTTCCTGCTGTGAGTTCAAGCTGCAGGGAAGATGGAACAAGACCCATAATGCCAAGATCACAGGACAAAGTTATAGTGAGCATATGGCACAGATCAGGATTAGGAGTCATAAGACTAGAGTGGGTGAATTTGGAGCTATATCAAGGTTAGAGATAACGGTTTCCCAGATGAGAAGTATGCACTGAAAAAAACCTATGTTGTCAAGTGTAGGCTTTTGAAGGACCAACCAAAAAAGCACAGTCTCACAGAAAAGTCTTTAATTGGGCTCTTCCAAGCTGGATTCAGAGCCCTCAGAATGTCCTTCAAACAAATGAGAGGAGTTATCAAGGTAGGTTCATTCCTAACCAGACACAAGAGATTAAGTGAGTTATTCAAGGAACATCACCACTGTACAGATCAGGTTGTTGTCTTTCATTCTTGCTGTATAACATGCTTATCTCTTTCTTAAATGTTGGTTGCCATTGGCAACATGCTTCGACCTATTTATACTTACTGAACATCTTAACCCTTTGGGTTATTTGTAATTTTATATTTTCTGAGATAGTGGTCTTCTATTATTTGCAAACAATTAACAGCATGAGGAGAATATCATTGTTAAAAAGAGGGGAATTTGCAGTGGTGGACAGTTTGGAATGATTGAAAATGCTATATAATATTCCCAAATGTGATATAAACTAATTATTTCCTCCTCACTTCTGGAAACAGATTATTATTTATCTTCTCTATCTACAACCCTTGTACAAGATATAAATAATTTAGTACACTGTTCAAACAACTGCATTTCATACACTGGGCAATAAACGTATTTCTTCCACTTTGTTTTTCCCATGTGGATAGTTAGATGAATTTCTTTCAGATTATTATTTATTTCACTGTGGAGGTTTTATAGTATTCTGAGGATCATTTTAGCTAGTGTGATGTCATATATGAATAGAAATATTCTGAGACCTTTACCGTCATAATTTTGGACCCTATAAAAGACATCTTTCATGCCACCACCAACACCTCTGGCAAACATATTATTATATACCTTGCTTGGTGTTAATACATAGTGGGAAAACTTTTTATAAAGATATCTACTATTCAGTATTATATACATTCTAATGGAAATATAAGGGATATCTCATTTCTGTAGAGCCTTTGTAGCTGAATTTTTTCTAATGATTTTATTCAATGTTTTCTTGAAAATCATTAAACAATAAACATAACAGGATCTTATGTTCTCTGTGTCTCAGTCAGTTATATGATTTTAAAAAACATGGTTTGCTATGAGAATCACCTACAAAAGCTACCTGTTTTCATCAAGAAAGCCTTTGTTGTGTACATAGACCAGTTTTATAAAGATTTTATAGAAATTAAAAAAAAACACCCAGAGATATGAGTTGGTAGTTTTTGATGTCTTTTTTTATCACCTTTTTAGGGTTGTCTTTTGAAGTGCCCTTTGTTACCTTTTCTACTCTTTTGGAATCTTTATTTCTTTGGATATCCTCATTTCTCTGAATATCTTAAAAACTTGTCCCTACATGTTTTAAAATCATGTTGTCTCTGGCTTGGATTACTTATTTTTAATTTGAGAGAACCTGCCAGATCTTGTGCTCTACCAGTGCCTTTAAGAACTAAGAGTCAATTGTATATGATGTTAGAGCAGAACTTTAGTGGTAAAATGTTATCCTTATAATACAAAGTAAACTGCATTTGCAAGATTGATTCCTGATCCTTCCTTGCATATTAATGGTGTTTCTAACATTTAGGATACCTCCAACCTGGTTACTAGAATTGAATAAGGATTTACTTCTGTGCAGCTGGTGAGAAGGAAACCAAAAGATGCCCAGGGAGTTATGAGATTTCAATGTGATGATTTATTCACTGAGCCAGAAAAGTCCTACTGAATGAGGCCAGCCCCTCTACCTACCATTCCCAGAGAATGACAGATGCCTGTAGGGTTCCCACCAGAGGCAGTTTAATTGGTTTTTATGCTAATTCACTCTTCTTTTTTTGAGTTATGGAAATTCACAGGAGCAGTCAGTGCCCATACTCTATGAAGCAGAAAAATAAGCTAAAATATTCTCCAGAGGAAAGGTGCTTTGTAAACCCAATAAATCAATAACAAATGACTCCTGGAAGATCATTTGTCCTCTAGATATATAAAAGAGCTGATCTGATATGTTTCTGTAAATTAATACTTCAGAATATAATTTCTTCCAAGAGCTCTACTAGGCCAAAGAACAGGGACTCTGTATGATAGAATTCAACAGTTTTTCCCAATACAGATCATATGCAATGGAGAGAGAGAGAGAAAGGGAGGGGGTAGCATTAATACAGGAGAAGAGACCTTGGTCTGCAGTCAGGCTTGACTTTTCAGTCACAAATTATTCCAATATTCCCTGAAATTACCATTTTCTCAGTTGTTTATTTATTTATTTTTGTGAGGCAATTGGGGTTAAGCGACTTGCCCAGGGTCACACAGCTAGTAAGTATTAAGTGTCTGAGGCCAGATTTGGACTCAGATCCTCTTTACTCCAGGGCCAGTGCCCTATCCACTATGCCACCTAGCTGCCCCATTTTCTCAGTTGTTAAGAGGATGTGCCATGCAATTTAGCACAACATCATTCTGTATTGTTCTCATGTTGTTTTATGTCTGTATCTAATCTCAACTAGATTTTAAGGTCCTCAAGGATAGGGATCATTTCTTATACTTCTCTGTATCTCTTATAGAATGTAGTTCAGAATTTAACACATAGTAGGTACTTGGCAGTTACTGATTTATTGATCACAACAGCTTCTAAGTTATCATCATCACTAGAGTCCAATAACAAAAGCAAGGATAACATTTTGAGAACCTGTGGTCCAATTAATGCCCTCATTCTTGTGTATCTGCTTTCATCTCCTTTGAACAGATTGTGAAGCCTGAGGGTAGAATCCTTTAATCCAAAGGAGTGACTAATAATGGAATCTTGAGTAACATGATAGACCAGTGGCAAAGATTTCTGGGGACAGGTACTCCTCAAACCATACTTGTCATCATTTAATTTTTAAATTAAATTTGTTTTTCAATTAACAAGTATTTGTTTTCTCTTCTATCTCCCTTCCCACTAAATATTTAAATTTTAAAAATACTTACATATATAATCCATATCTGATTGCTTGCCACCTCAGGGAGGGGGAGGAGAGGGAGGGAAGGAGAGATAAAAATTGGATCCCCAAACTATAAATAAAAATGTTTATTACATTAAAAAAAAGAAAAAAAAACAGCAGTAGACCACCCTCTTCTTGGAGTAATATACTAACCTCTGCCTCTAGGAAAGTTAGACTAGCTTTTCTTTAATAGTGAGACTTTTCTCAGGACCTACTTGGTTCAGGGGACTAAAGACTCGGGCTATTGATTTAACTTTTTTATCACCTTTATACATAATAGCCAAAAGTTGTTCAAAACATCCTCTCTGATACTTGGATGGTGGAAAATGATGGGCAATTCAGGCAAAGGAGTTTCACTCAGCTGAATCCATTCAAGGTATCCTCATTTCCTATCCTTATTGAATGCCTTTCTTTTAGGGCTAGGTAAAAGGCTTTTTCTTAACTGTTGAATGACCCACAAGTATCTTATTTTGTTCTAATATCAAACCTAAACTACTATGGGTTTGGCCGGATCAGGCAATAATTTGAAAGTATTCTGGCCTGAGTACAATTCCAGGCCAGAACATTTAAAATTATTATTATTTTTTAAAATTCTGAAGTGTATCTTATGTTTTTCTTGGTGGGGGTGGTTGATGTTTTTCTATTATATTTGGCTTACACAGACATGCAATGTTCTTAAAAAGTCTCTCTGTAGCATTTAGCACTTTGAACTGCCTTCTCCTCCTACAAACTTTTTCTTTCTTGTTAGAGTTTTTCTGTGACACTGCTCCCTTCTGGATCTCCTCTTATGTACTGGATTGCTCCTTCTCAGTTCTCTTTCTCCTTTCACTCTACCATTGTAAGTTTGTCCCACAGATATTTCTTGTATTTCATGATTTGTGGCTGACCACTAATTGGCTTGTGTATCCAGACACCTATGATTTAAAGGGTGTGTTTAGTCACAGATAGGGGCCCAGACACTATTGGGGGAGAATTCCAGAAGCTGACAGAAGTGGGGCATTTAGAGCATTTAAGTTACCCAGGTTTGGGATGTTCTCCCTTATACCATCATTGTGCTTTATGTGGTGTTGGCAATAGTGGGATCGTAGCTGTTGGAATTTGTCTGGGTAATGTTGGGTGTTGTTGATGAGCCTTCACAGATTATAGGATCATGGAAGTAGAACTGGGAGGTACCTTAGAGGCCATGTAGTCCAACATTCTTATTTTACTGATTAGGAAACTAGGGCATAGAAAGATTTGATAATTAGTGAGAGACATAGCTAGTACTGGAGCCCATGCTCTGGGACTCCAGGTTCAGTGCTCTTTCCATTATATCTCATTGACTGACCTTCTAAGTTCCTTTCCCAGAACGGAGCTTGCATCTGGGTTTTTTTTTTTTTGTCCCTACAGCACAGTGTCACCAGTAGTAGCGATGACAATATCACTGACAACAAGTGACTAAGTATTTATAATGTCATCATGGCTCTGTGTGTGTGTGTGTGTGTGTGTGTGTTCAAAGAGATTTGTCCTCTTCACATCTTTAACTTGCAAAAACAGCAGATAAAGCAAGCATATTTTAGTTTGGGCTTTGGGATGCATGATACCCTCTTCTCTCCCCTGCCCCCAAGCAGATTTAGTTTCATAATTATGTTTGACTCATTTGCTGGTCAAATAATTTCCTTTTTGGGGTTTTCCTGGTCCATTGCTCTTTGCCCTTTCTTCCTTACCCTTGTTCTCATTCTTAAATCTTAGTGTCTGGTCTCCTTTGCACTGGACAAATTCTAGCTACATACTATGTTCGAGGGTTAGTAAAAGGAGGACCTTGGATTAGAAGCCAATTCATTTAACTATTGAGTACTCCATGATCTCCATGACATTAGATAAGTCACTTATTTAATCTGGGCATTAGTTATATCTCTATAAAAAAAGAAACAGTAATATCTTCCTAAGAGAGGCAGCATGGTATAGAGCTGGCCTTAGAGGCAGGAAGACCTAAGTTCAAATCTTAACTTCTCTTTGCTCTTCCCCATTAAACAGTACAGTGTTATAGAAAATATGTTTGAATTAGAGTCAAATAACTTCACCTCATATCCTCTATTAGTCAATCGCTCCTTGTGTGACCTAGAACAGAAAAGCCATTGTCACTCAGCCTCAATTTCCTTGATGACCTCTAAGATCCCTTCTAACTCCAAAGCTATGGCCCTTTGAACTCACTTGTCTTGAATCCTAGTCATAAGCATGCATTGCATATAGAATGGGTGTGTCCAGTTGTCCTGTCACATCCAGCCTCCTCTCAAGCCACGTCTATTATTCTTGTCCCTTAAAGCCTCATTAAGTGAATGGTTAATTTGATAAATGAATCAATGTTAAAATATTACTACTTGATAATCTGTTGATATGTTGCTCCTAGAAAAGGAATTTGCCTTCTAAATTACTGACTCCAGGAGTCAATAATGCTTTAAACAAAAGGAATGACTAATCATGATATATTGGGCATTATGATAGGCCAGTGAGAAAGATATTTGAAGGCAAGTGAGCCTTCCTGGTACCTCTCAAATCAGTCTAAATGTATAGAGCCATCCACTTTGATTATACACAGGGTCATCCCTAATCACCTTGATCTCTCCTGTGACTGTACCACCAGTTTTACTTCCTGGATCATACTCTCCCCCACTCTCTCCCAGTCTATCCTTAATAAACTCTTAGTTGATCTATAATGTCCGTGGCAGCTCTAGAATCCCATAAATCAGTGAAAAACTGTCTTTTCTGCAGAAAGAATGATTTCTTTCCCCCTGCCCCGCCTCCAGTCCACGGTTTGAGCTTCAGTCTTCTTTTTCTTCCTCATTTTCTTTTCCTTTTCCATCATCCACAAATGACAATTTTTTAAGAATATTACATTTTATTTTATTTTTTCAGGTTAAACATTTTAATTTATATTTTTTCTGTTCCAATCTCTATCCCTCCCTCCCCTCCCCCCTTCCTGAGGTGGCAACCAATCCGATATGGGTTATACATATATGATCATGCAAAACATCACCATAATTGTCACTTAATGAAAGAATATGAAAAATAGTATCCTTCTGTCTGTTTCATCACTATCAGTTCTTTCTTTGGAGCTGGATAGTATGTTTCATCAATAGTCCTTTGGCATTGTCTTGGATCATTGTATTGTTTATAATAGTCAAGTCATTCACAGTTCTTCATTGAACAATATTGTTGTCTCTGTGTATGGTGTTCTCTTGGTTCTGCTCACTTCCCAATACATCATTTCATACATGTCTTTCCAAGCTTTTTTGAAGTCGTCCTCTTTGTCATTTCTTACTGCACAGTAATATTCCATTACCATTATATATCACAGCTTGTTTAGACATTCCCCAATTGATGGGCATTCCTTTGATTTCCAATTCTTAGCCACCACAATATTTTTGTACAAATAGGTCTTTTTCTCCTTTGCTTGTACAATGGAGCAAATTGCCTGTTAGCAGAGCAACACCTTCTGTCTGAACAACATTTCCATCCCCCAACATTATCCATAGATCATAGTCATAGACGTCCAATATGTATTGTAAGGGGTTTGAATGGTTCAGAATACTAGGATTCCCCCCTCAGTTTCACAATCTGTTCATAGAAGCCAATGAAAGCAGGTGTACAAGAACAAATGCAATAATCAGATTTCAGATCCCCAGTCTCCTCTCTCACAAATGGCAGCAGCTGGACTCCAATTAAACTCCATAGTTTAAATGAGGACACTGGCACTCAATTTTCCTAAATAAATCTATTTCCTTCAGGACACCAAGAGTTTTGCAAAGAATCAAATGTTCACTCTCTTGGGTATTTTTAAGCTAATAAAATTGTGTTTCTTTTAAATAACACATAGGTAGCCTATTTTTTGATTTTCATTGCTGATAGAATCATAGAATGATTATAATAATGAAGTGTGTGAACTGGAAGGGACCTTGGAGACCATCTAATTCAATGCCCTCATTTTGCAGAGGAGGGAACTTAAGGCCACAGAGGGAAAGCAACTTATTTACTCAAAGTCACATGATTAGTCAATGAAAGAGCTGGGACTAGAATCCAGTCTCCTGGCTCCTGGTTATCTTCCTTCCTCCACTAGACCCTGCTGCCTGGGACATCTGAGGCAAAATGGGGCATCTGCACATTATTTCACAGTGCTTATTATCCTAATTATTTATCCAGAGTGACACTTTATTGCGAGAGTCCTGGGACATATGGCATTGACCTGAGCCACTGCCTGCTCATTCAGCCATATGTTTAAACTGACTCTTGCCCTCATTTGAAATCAATGTGTCCACCACTCTGCACTGGCATGATTTGGAAACTGGTGCCTCTTATCCAGTAACATCAGGCTCATTCAAATATAAATCATCAATACAGTAAGTAATTAAACAGATGACACCAATCACATCTCCAGCAGAGTGTTGCGCCTGGGACAAACCTGCAGGGATTGGGTTGACTCCCAATAGCAGCTGTTTTGCTGTGTATTATTTTAGCCTCAAAGTGCTTTCTTTTTGTGGTTCCTGAGGGAGAGATAGATGAGGAACAAATGGTACAGAGCCAAACAGTATATGGCAAAATAGTGTGTGACCATGAATCAGTGGGTAAAGAATGCTTTTTAAGTATAAAATTCATCCTTAAATAAAATAATTACACACATACCTATATAGCATTCTTTAGGTTATAAGAGGTTTTCATTAAATACTAATCTTCATTGACATCTTTTGAGATAGGTAAGATAGGGAAAAGTATTTTGTTTTGCTCCCTTTTGTTTTGGTCCAGGCCCATGATTTCATTTTTTAGAGAACCCCACTGAAGCCCCTTCTAATGTAGATATACACTTGTGACTTAATAGTCTGGGCAAGTTAACCTTGGGCACTGTGTCTAAGTGACTTGCCCAAGATCACACTGCTATTATGTTTCAGAGATAAGATTTGAACCAAGGTCTTTCTGAATTTTGAGGCCAGCTCTATACCACGTTGCCCCTCTTAGGTAGGTGTTCTTTTTTTAAATGATAAAAGTATTTTATTATTTTCCAGTTACATGTAGAGATAGTTTTCAACATTTGTTTTTATAAGATATCTAGTTTCAAATTTTTCTCCCTCCCTCCCCTCCTTCCCTCCTCCCCAAGACAGCAAGTAATCTGATATAGGTTATATATGTACAATAACATTAAACATATTTCTGCATTAGTCATGTTATAAGAGAAAAAATCAGAGCAAAAAGGAAAAACCTCAAAAAATAAAAACAACGGCATCAAAAACAAGAGAAATAGTATGGTTCAATCTGCATCCATATTCCACAATTCTTTCTTTTTCTTTCTGGATTTGGAGAGCATTTTCCATCATGAGTCCTTTGGAACTATCTTGGACCATTGTATTGCTGAGAAGAATAAAGTCTATCACAGTTGATCAACATAATGTTGATGATGCTATGTACAATATTCTCCTGGTTCTGCTCATCTCACTCATCATCAGTTCATGCAAGTCCTTCCAGGTTTCTCTGAAATCCACCTGCTCATTGTTTCTTACAAAGGTAGGTGTTCTTAATCCCCTTTTTATGGATGAGATAACCAAGTCCCAGAGAAAATAAGTGGTTTACTTATGTTCATGCAGAGATTAAGCAATAGAGTTAGGATTCAAACTCCAGTCTTCTGACACCAAGACCAGTGTTTTTTCCACTACATTACCCTGCTTCCCAGTATAGCCAATATTTTCTGAAATATAATCCATTTTTGACAGAGTTATAGCATGGGATCTTTAAGGACAGAAGAAAGCAGTTGGCATTTTATAACTGAGGATCAAAGGTGAACAAAAAAAGATGATTTTAAATCTTGAAAGTTTTGTTGGTGTGTTTATATATGCATATATATACACATACATACATATACATATATACACGGAGAAAATATATACATATTGAAAAACTGGCGTCTTTCAGTTAGACGCCAGTTTTTCAAGGACCACCCTTTTGGGGAGGAGATGAACAGTCCGCCTGCTGCGCATGTCAGACTGCCTGCTGGGTTTTTTGACTTCCGGGGTGGAGAGAACGAGAGGAGGCTTTTGCCTGCTTGGCGGGACTCCTGACGGTGCGGCACAGACTCTCTCTCTCCAAAGGTAGCCTTTTCGGTTTGGTGAGTTTTTATAAGGAATATAGACTAAGCTTAGACTTAAGACGATTTGTATTGTGTTTCTACTTTCCTATCCTTCTAATCAACATCACCTTGTGACTATCATAACTATAAATAAAAAGGTCTATCTAGAAAACCAAAAGCTGCTTCCATTTACTAGTTTGGGAGATAAATTAAGGGAAAGGTTAAGTAGGGGAGATTTATGATCTAATATCCAATTTTAAATCTCACAATATATATGCATGTGCACACAAACATGCACATGCACATACACATACACATAAACATACATATACTCATACATACACAGACAATATCTAGCTAAACCTGGAACCTGGCAAATTCTGACAAAATAATAAATGAGAAAAAAATCTTTGCTTGAGTCTTGGATGTGGATATGTCATGTTCCTTTTTCCCCAGACCTTCATTTTTTCTAATTATATGTGAAGATAATTTTAAATATTCACTTTTGTGAGATCTTGAGTTCCAAATTTTTCTCCCACCTTCATTTCCTTCCCCCTGCCTAAAACCAGCAAACAATCTGATATAGGTTATACATCACCATAATGTTAAACATATTTCCACATTAGTCATGTTGTAAGAGAAGAATCAAAAGGAAAAAAACCCCACAAGAACAAAGAAACAACAATAATGAAAAAGCAACAACAAAAAATGAAAATAGTCTGCTTCAATCTGTATTCAGACTCCATAGTTGTTTTTTCTGTGTATGGAGAGCATTTTTCGTAATCTATTTTTTGGCATTGTCTTGGATCATTGTACTGCTAAGAAGAGCTAAGTATATCATAGTTGATCATCCCTCAGTGTTGTTGATAATGTATACAATGTTCTCTTGGTTCTACTCATTTCACTCAGCATCAATTCATGTAAGTCTTTCCAGGTTCTTCTGAACTCCTCCTGCTCATTATTTCTTACAGCACAATAGTATTCCATTATATTCATATACCACAACTTGTTCAGCCATTTCCCAATTGATGGGCATCCCCTCAATTTCCAATTCTTTGCCACCACAAAAAGAGCAGCTATAAATATTTTTGTATATGTGCATCCTTTTCCCTTCTTTTTTTTTTTTGGCGGAGCAATGGGGGTTAAGTGACTTGCCCAGGGTCACACAGCTAGTAAGTGTCAAGTGTCCGAGGCTGGATTTGAACTCAGGTACTCCTGAATACAGGGCCGGTGCTTTATCCACTGTGCTATCTAGCCACCCCCTTTTCCCTTTTTTATGATCACTTTGGGATATAGACCCAGTAGTGGTATTGCTGGGTCAAAGGATATGAGCAGTTTTATAGCCTTTTGGGCATATTTCCAAATTGTTTTCCAGAATGGTTGGATTAGTCCACAACTCCACCAACAGTGCATTAGTATTCTAGTTTTCCTACATCTCCAACATTTATCATTTTCTTTTTTATTGTTATATTATCCAGTTGGATAGGTATGAGGTGGTACCTAAGAGTAATTTTAATTTGCATTTCTCTAATTAGTAGTGATTGAGAACATTTTTTTTCCCATATGGCAATAGATAGCTTTGATTTCTTCATCAGAAAACAGCCTGTTCATATGCTTTGACCATTTCTCAGTTGGGGAATGGCTTGTATTCTTATATATTTGATTCAGTTCTCTATATATTTTAGATATGAGACCTTTATCAGAAACAGTAGCTGTTAAAATGGTTTCCCAGCTTTCTGTTTTCCTTCTAATCTTGGTTGCATTGGTTTTGTCTGTGCAAAACCTTTTTAATTTAATGTAATTAAAATAATCCATTTTGCATTTCAAAATGTTCTCTAGCTCATCTTTGGTCATGAATTCTTCCCCTCTCTATAGATCTGACAAGTAAACTATTCCTTCCTTTTCTAATTTGCCTGTGGTGTCACCCTTTATATCTAGATCATGTACTCATTTTTTTCTTTTCTTTGGAGTTTGGTGTAAGCTGTTGGTCTATGCCTAGTTTCTGACATACTATTTTCCAATTTTCCCAGCAGTTTTTGTCAAATAGTGCGTTCTTATCCCAGAGGGTAGAGTCTTTGGGTTTATCAAACAGGAAATTGGCAAATTCACTTACTGTTGTGTTTTGTGTGCCTAACCTATACCACTGATCTACCACTCTATTTCTTAGCTAGTATCAAATAGTTTTGATGATTGCTGCTTTATAATATAGTTTTAGATCTGGTACAGCTAGAGATCTATCATGTTCTAATTAGTATTGTATAACAATGGAATGGAAACTCCTTACAAGCAGAGATTATTTCATTCTTTGTGCTTGCATTTCCAGCACCTAGTACATAATAGGTGCTTAATAAATATTTATTGATTTATTCATGCATCTAATCTTCCCCTACTAGATTATAAGCTCCTTGTAAGCAGAGAATATGTCTTCTTTATATGTATATCTTATCTTCCCAGGAGTCCCACACAGTGGGCACAGAAAAATGTGTGTTGAATATGTTGTTGAACTAACAGAAGGTATGGCAGACATTTTATCTTCCATTGCTTTCCAACATAGACTTGCCTCTCCAGTCACATTGGTCTCATTGTTCTTATACTAGCCACATATGTGATACAACAGTCATAAGGTCAGATTTGAACTCAGGTCCCTCCAACTTCAGGTCCACCCAACTGCCCATCCCCTATATAATCTAAGCACAGTAGTGACTCAATAAATCACTTTTGATTAACAACAAGGTGGGAATATGTAGAGTAAGTATTAATACACCTATTTCACTGGGAAGGAAACTGAGTTATAGTGAGTTTAAATGATTTGAATACAGTCACACAGTTAGTGCCCCAGCCATGATCAGAACTCATAGTTCTTCCCTTGCTGGCTTAAGTTCTTTCCACTACATGTTGCTAAACTAAACATATCTAAAGAAGTCATGAAGAGTCCAGATTAGTATGGGCTCATCTGAAGAATAAGAGCTTCTGCCAAACTCTTGGAGAGATAGAAAAGCCCATCTCAAAAAAAAAAAGATTATAGGATAATATACTTAAAGCTTTAAGCAGCCTTAAAGGTCATCTGGCCCAATCCCCTCATTTTATAGATAAGGAAACTGATGCCCAGTGACGTTGTGACTTGCCCAAGACCTTACAATACCAGAGATAGCATATGGATATTTCTGACTCCAGATCCAACATTCTTTCTGTTATGTTCTAACTCTAAAAGAAACTATAAAAAACACTCAGAAAGCCATGGATGAATAATAAACAGTGGTAGACAGGCTCACATTTCCCATCTGGGACACTTCAGAGGCATGGTGGAGTTTGGACGTCTCCTGATTCAGGGAACTTTAATGCTATCACCTTGGCTCAGGGTCTGAGGCATTGGGAAAGTTAGAGGCTATAAATCTTGTCAATGACTGTGGTCACTCAGAGGAGAAAATGTACACCACCCAGCATATGAGGCAGAGACCACTCTTTAGAGGCAAGCTCTTCCATTGCCCAAATGCAGAAAAGAGATGGGCTTCTTCTCTGGGCTCCATCTGAAAACAACAAGGGGTAAATGATATATCAGAAAACGTTATAGGATCATAGATTTAGAGGTGGAAGGAAAGTTGTAGGTCACTATATCCATGCCCCCACCCCAGTTCTATATATGAGGACACTAAGGCTGAAAGATGTTTAAAGGACTTGCCCAGGATAGCAGAGCTAGTAAGTGGCTGAGGTAGGATTCAACCTCAAGTCTTCTTAACTTCAAATGCAAATGCTTTGTCTATTGTGTGCTTGGGTTCACCTCTCTCTTTTTGGTAATCAAGGGTCATTTAACCTCAAAACCCAAGTGTCTCCTTTTCATCCCTCTACCTTCTCAAACTTTCCTTACACAAAAAAGCTGCCTTTGAGCTCTGGTCCCATTGAAGTTTGTCCCCAAGCACTGTGTTGGAAAGGGAACTCAAAGTGTTTACTTGAAGTGAACCTAAGATCACAAAGTGATCACCTGAGGAAGCTTCAAAATCCTTATGATATTGGGGACTCCTTCCCTCCCTCAGCAGTAGAGGACATTTGGATTTGTAAGGCTTCATTTGTCTATAGAGAGCCAGGCTTCACGAGAGTATGTAATCCACTGTAACTTGGGTTCATCCGCCTCATCTCTTACAGTAGAAAACAAATGGACACTAGTGTCCCATCATACCTCCCTCACTACCTTCATTCTTTAAAATTTTACATTTGGAAAAACCCACAGAAGAATGTGATGAAATCATCTTCTAACCAAGAAGAGTTTGGAAGGTCAGAAGGAGGGAGCTGCTGTGCTGAGATGGAGTAGAGCCCAACCTCACAGTCACCCTGACACAGATCTAGGCCCAGGAAGGCCTCACCAGAGAAAGAGACCCCCAGAGCCTCTGAATCAGCTGAAGCAACAGTGTCGTCTGGAACTAAGTTCACAGTCTGGTGAGAGGGCTGAGCCCTTGGCAGGGGGGAGACTGCAGGGGTCTATGCTGGTGCTGAGGCAAAACTTGGGTTTTTCACACTTGCTGGGAACCAGGAGGTGGGCTTGAGTAGCAATGATCCAGGTCAGGGAGGGGCACAGGCTCATCAGAGCTGACAACTACAACACACAAAGCTAGTTGATTAGTAAGTTGCTCTGGGGTCATCTATGGACCAGGGAATAGGTCAAGTGAGTGAAGAACCTGCTCCTCCTTAAATCATACCACCTGGGACCTTCTGAAACTTGAGATAGTGCAGCCTCGAAACAGTGCCCCACTTTAAGGAGCTAAAAGGCAAGTAAAAGAAAGGCAAGATGAGCCGACAGAGAAAGGTGAGGACCATGGAAAGTTTCTTTAGTGACAAGGAAGATCGAGGTGCACCCTTAGAGGAAGATGTCAATGTTAGGACCCCTATATCTAAAGCTTCCAAGAAAAATATGAATTGGTCTCAGACCATAGAGGTGCTTAAAAAGGACTTTGAAGATAAAGTTAGAGAGGTAGAGGAAAAAATGGAAAGAGAAATGAGGATCACCCTCATGCAGGAAAAACATGAGAAAAAAGTCAGCAGCTTGAAAAGCCAAATTGGCCAAATGGAAACGGAGGTACTGATGAAAATAATTGCCTAAGAATTAGGATTGAACAAATGGAAGTTAGTGACTTTATGAGAAACCAAGACACAATAAAGCAAATCCAAATGAATAAAAAAAATAGAGGTTAATATGAAATATCTTCTTGGAAAACCTGCTCACCTGGAAAATAGGTCCAGGAGAGATAATTTGAAAATTATTGGTCTACCTGAAAACCATGAACAAGGAAAGAACTTAGACATCATCTTCCAAGAATTTGTCAGGGAAAATTGCCCTGATATTCTAGAAGCAGAAGATAAAATAGAAATTGAAAGAATCCACCAATCACGTCCAGAAAGAGATCCCCAAAGGAAAACTCCTAGGAATATTATAGCCAAATTCCAGAGCTCTCAGGTCAAGGAGAAAATATTGCAAGCTGCCAAAAAGAAAGTATTCAAATACTATGGAGCCCTAGTCAGGATAGCACAAAATCTAGCAGCTTCTCCATTAAAGGACCAGAGGGCATGTAATATGATATCCCAGAGGGCAAAGGAATTGGTATTACAACCAAGAATCACATATCCAGCAAAACAGATCATAATCTTTCAGAGGAAAAAATGGAACTTCAATGAAAAAGAGGACTTTCAGGTATTTGTGATGAAAATACCTGAACTAAATGGCAAATTTGAATTTCAAATACCAGACCCTAGAGAACTATAAAAAATTGGAGTTGGGGGACATACCTGGGGTTGTGCAGTGAGTGACTGTCTTGTGTCTGAGGCCTGGTTTTGGCTGGGATCCCCCTGGGTCCAGGGTGGATGCTTTGTCCACTGTGCCACCTAGCTGCCCCATGATGACATCTTTAGGGTTAAATTGAGGGGTAAGGGGAATGCACTGGGGGAGAGGGAAGGGCAGAGGTAGCATGGGGTGAAATCCTACATGAAAGAAACAGGAAAGGGCTTATGGAATGGTGGAAGAGATGGGGGAGGAGCAGGGCAGTAAATGAACTTTACACTTATCAGAAAAGGCTCAAAGACCTTAAACTCATCAGAGTTGCCTCAAGGAGGGATGAACACACACACACCCAATTGGGTGGAGTAATCTATTTAATCTGGGCAGTAAATGAGCCTAACACTCATCAGAATTGGTTCAAGGAGGGAATAACATGCACACTCAATTGAGTGGAGTAATCTATCTAACCCAGCAGGAAAAAAGGAGGGGAAGGGGATAAATAGAGAGGGGCAAAAGAAGGGAAAGCAGATTGGGGGAGGGGACAGACAGAATCAAATCCCTTTTCAAGAGGGATAGGATGAAGGAAGATGGATAATAGAGTAAATATCATGGGGAAGGGAATAGCATGGAGAGAAACAGTTAACAATAGTAATTATGAAAAAGAGAAAATGGGAAAATTGCACAAAAAATATTTATAGTGGCTCTTTGTGGTGACTAAGAATTGGGAATCAAGGAAATGTCTATCAGTTGAAGAATGACTGAAGAAGCTGTGGTATATGATTGTAGTGGAATGGTATTGTGCTATAGGAAATGACAAATAGGATGATACCAGAAAAACCTGCAAAGACTCATGTGAACTGATGTATAGTGAAGTGAGTAGAACTGGGAGGACATTGTGCATAGTGACAATAGTATTGTTCTATGAGCAACTGTGAATGACAACTACTCTCAGCAATACAGTGATCCAAGACAATCCCAAGGGACTGGTGATGAAGCATACTATCCACCCCCATAGAAAGAATTGATAAAAAGAGCACTTGTGGATTGTACATATATAACCTGGTTGCTGTCTTGTGGAGGGGGGAGGAAAGGGAGGAAGGGAGAAAAATTTGGAACTCTAAATTTTATGAAAATGAATGTTGAAAACTACCCTTACATGTAACTAGGAAAAAAATAAAATAAATGTTTCTTGCTAAAAAAAAAAATTTACATTTGTCTCTTATCACCCTGTCCTAAGAAGGTGACATCAATCAGGGGAGTGAAAGTCCCAGAATTATAGCCTTTCCAAATTCCCAAATCTCTGTAGTCTGTACTTACTCTATTGTTGCATGATTCTTTTAGGGGATGTGTCCAAAATATTTCTTTATCACTCATTAATGCATTGGTTTGGAACATCCACTGAGAGATGTGGTGAGGAGCAAACTTTGTAAATCTTTAAAATAGACATGAAATAAAAAAAGGGATTTGGCTTTTTCAAAATCTAGGTGAGAAAAAGCTATTTCTCTCCTAAAAAACATTTATTTTTCAAGTATCTTCAGACAAAGAATTTAATTGTTGAATGAATTTTTCTTTGGTAAGTGAGCTAGTATAAGTAGCTTAGTGTTGTGGATAAAGCAATGAACTTGGAATCAGAAAGATCTGAATTCAAATCCTACCTCAGATACTTCTGAGCTGTGTGAACCTAGCAAGTTACTTAAACTCAGTCAGCCTAAGTTCACCCTTGTATAAAATGGGGGTGATAATAGTATCTACTTGATAGGTTTTTTGGTAGATCAAATGAGATAACATATATAAAATACTTAGCAAACATTAGAGTTCTATATAAATGTCAGCTATTATTATGAACTAAACCTTTCAAAATATCCTAAATACATAGTCTGACATTCAAGATTTTCCATAATCTGGTTTTACCTTATCTACATTACCTTTTCTTTCTAACTCATATTTCAAGGCCCAATTCATATTACCTATGCTAAGAAACATATCATAAAGACTTTACCCCACATTGGTCTCTATGCTGAATAGGAACTCAGAAACCAGCTAGCCCAGAAGTATCAAACCTGCAAGGGTGGGGGGACAACTCCTGACTACCACACAAACCAGATTGAATGTAATGTAATGAAACTAATTTAATTACAATTAAAATATAATTGTATTGAAATGAACAGAAATACAACACAACACAGATAATGTTAATATATGGTTTTCTAAGTGAATATGTAGTCTGCAGGGATTTATAGGCATGGTTTAGTGACCTCTTCCCATTTCTATTTGAATTTGACCCCACTGATCTAGTCCAAACACTTGCTTTTATAGGTATGGAAGCTAAAGCCTAACAAGGTTAAATGTGCTGTCCCAGGTCATAAAAGTACTTTCACGGAATTTGCCAGTCAGTGTTCCTTCCATTCTCCTACCCCCCCACCCCACCCCATGGTATATGGTGCTATGTGGAACATAGAATTCATTCCTTGATTTTGTGCTCTCTCCTATGGTTGTTTCTAGTGCTTTAGTATTGTCTTTCCAGCTAGGCAATGACCACAAGCCTTCCTCCTAACACCAAGCATGGGAGTAGGCTTACAATAGGAGCTCAGTAAAGACTCTTTAGTTGAAATTAGCTTTGTAAAATTTGGAAGCTATGGTTCCACTGAATCAAGGCCCAGCAGAAGACAAGAGTATATGTGTTAACATTCATAGTAGATTTCTGCCACCTAAAAACCATAGTGTTTATATAGTTGAGATTGTGGAGAAGACTTCATTTATTTAGCCTCTTGTAGAAAAAACACTCCCACAATTTAAACACATTTGGAGTCAAGCTAAATAAACACACTTGCAATCAATTGACACAACTGAGGTTATTTCAGTAGACTAAGATAGTCTTTTTCTGCCTCATTTTCCATTCATCCAGAAAGAGGACCAGACCATGTGGATCCATTATCGGGTTGAGGGAGCAATTATCTGAGTATGTTGTGCAAGAAGAACTTTAAAAGGGAAAATATTAGACAGCTTGGCAGATGGTGAGGACAGGGGTGTAGAATATGGAATGGAAGTAAAGTGTCAGTAATTCCAATTTATCTTTTCCCCATCACCACCACCAATGACAAAAAATTTTGTCTATCCTCTCCACTTCATTATCTCTTCCTAAAGAAAGAGGAAAACACAAATCAGTACTAGGGCTTATCAGTTAAGCTTAAAACCTTTTGTAGTGTCTTAAAGTAAGCTTAAAGGATCTTGTTGGATGTGGACATGATCACATGAATTAGGGATGATCAATTCACTCCTTATATGGGAAACCTTACATAGTTTGACAGTCTAATAAAAAATTGTATTAAACCCCTACTGCATACCTATCCCTACACTTGGTGTTGGGGGAATACAAGAAGGCACAGTTCGTGTCTTCTCAAAGTTTACTCTTGATGAGGACATAAGACTGGCATAGAAGACAAGTAGCCAACTCAGTAAAAGATCAAGGGATAAATAACTCATATTCCAGTAGAGCCTACTGGGAATCAAAGAATTTATGGGAATATCACGGACCAGGAAATATGGAGGGTTCTAGTATGTGGGACCCATATGAGCAAACATCTTTTTTATTAGCTCAAGTCCTTCTGTCATTGTAGGGCGAAGAACTAATGACCAGGTGGTCATATGGGCAGGATGAACTGAATCTGTGTCAAAGTCAGCCTTCGGAACCAGGTAGGCAAACATTTAGAAGAGACAAGGAATATGATATAACCAAATCTGGACAGCCATTCTAAGGAAGGAAATCCAGATTAGAAACAAGGTACAGAATAAAGGAAACAGTCCCAGATGCAGGAGATCAATGATACTGGCAACATCTCTTCTAGACACATTTTAAAGGCCCTAGGCAACTCTTGTAGCCCTGCTTCTAAAAGGTCTAATGATGTGGACTCTGCATGCTTTCCTTCACTACACAAACAGTCATCCACAGAACAGTGCTTTTATGTATCCTGGAATGCTTAACAACAAAAAGTTGGTTACTGATGACAAAGATGAAGATACATTGTAAACTTTATAAATAAAGTTAGGGAAATGTGAGTTATCACAATGACAAATCCATTTTGTCCTTTAGACAGGGCAGGAGCTATCTTACTTTTATGTTTTTATTCCAATAACCTAACACAGTATCTGGCAAATAGTTAAGTGCTTATTTAACCATGTATCTAAATCCCTATAAGTGTATACCAGTGGTAAGGTTCCACCAGATATGGTAAACTCACTCATTGTAGCAATTGGAGCTTGAGAAAGGCCTCTACCCTAAAGGACCAACCATCCTTAGGAACTTCAGCAGAAACAGCAAAAGAAGTTTCTTGTCAAGGGCAGGTTTCTTCTAAGGTTCAATGTCCCTGTTTCTACCTTTCATCCTCTAACTGTGGGTTGAGACTTGTATGTGGCCTAAACTCAACTCTAACTTCTGTCTGCTATCAGTCAATGCCTGAGGATGTCCTATGGGCTTAAGCTGAGCATCTTCCCTAGCAGAGACCAAAGCTTCCCAGTACAGGGATAAAAGAAAGACTTCAAGGTTTGTGTTCAGGGAGGGGCCAGAAGTATAGAATTGGCCCTGCAGTCAAGTTTCCAGGGATAGGGGATGTTGACCTGAAGGGTCTTAATAAGCAGAAGACGGGACTGGGATCAGGAGAGTAGGCATTTCTTCCTTGCTGGATCACCATACTATAATACAGATCATACACCTGGCTATGTAGGATTCCTATCCTTTGGAATAGAAGCCAGGTAGCCTGTGAACTTCAGATTCAGGTCACAGAAGGACGTAGTCTCTTTCCTGTTTTGTGGCTAGTTATAAGGACAACTGTATGCTACCATCATGGGTGTTTGTTTTTTTTTTTAATGATCTAACATCATCTTCCTAGAAAACAGAGATGAATTTAATATGGAAACATCTGCTCTACACACATTCTTTTTAACTTCTGGACTAGACTTTTTTCAAGATATAGGCCCACTGCAAAGAAGGAACATTTCTTGCAATTCAGGATCACTTCATGGTAATCAACTTTATTCTTTCTGAAGGAACCTTGGACCATTTCTTTTTTTAAGGAGAGGAGAGATTTGGTGGAAGTGGGGAAATGGTTTGTGTTATATTTCTTTCTGGAAGGAGAGAGATGTGGATGTTTTTAATGGGAAGCAGATGGTCCTTTGGCCTATTAGCCTGCCTGTGAAGGCAGCTGTAACCCGAAGGGGTCCTGTGGATTAGCCTGCCCCTTTGGAATGCACACAAGGAGATGCTTCCATGGCCTTGGCCCTGCTGAAGGGGTGATTCCTGTCTCCAGCCCAGAACTTCCAGACAAAGCAGTTGTTCTTTTCCTTTTTGCAGAATCTCAGCGCCATGAAGACGTCTGGGACTCCAGTCTCAGTGTGAGTCTCAGGAATCAGACACTCAGCAGCAGCTGTGTTGCTATGGGATGTGACAGTAAATATCTCAAATAATTGAGTGTTTTCTGGTCTTCAATTTAAGAAGTCATTTGCAAGATAGTGCTAACTAAAAGGAACAGTCATTAAACTCAGAAAGAACAGACTTCTTTCTCCCTTCTTAATTAAATGAGAAAAAGAAACAAAACCTTCCTTTGGTAAACCTTAAAGGTCTGAGCCAAAAGGCACATGAGGAAGGCAGTTCAAAGGGATGACTTGTGGCTTGCTGCTCCAGTGCCCTACATAGGCGGTAATTCTCATGTATGTTTTTGGGTTTTTTTTTTGTTTGTTTTGTTTTTGTTTGTTTTTAGTGAGGCAATTGGGGTTAAGTGACTTGCCCAGGGTCACACAGCTAGCAAGTGTTAAGTGTCCGAGGCCGGATTTGAACTCAGGTACTCCTGACTCCAGGGCCGGTGCTCTAGCCACTGTGCCACCTAGCTGCCCCTCTCATGTATGTTTTAATCCAAGCTTTATACTTTCGTTGTCAAAACAGGAAATGGAGAGAAGTGGATGAAGACTGTTAGGTAAAGCAGAGAAGAGGGTAAAGGTACTTTGATGAGCTTGTATATTCAGGTAAATTTTTTAAGCCTAGAGCATCCCAAGATGCATTTGGAGTACAGGGAGTCAGGGAAAACCAGGAGAGTTGGGCATATCACCAAGATCAAGGCACACAAAAGTCCTGAGCAATTTGAATTTCTCCCTAATGGTTTCAAGTTTTGAACAGGGGACCCTAATACATGAGCCATTAAACTATGAAGGCTGAGCTTACATTCAAAAGCTCTTGACTCTCACAAAAAAAAAATCTACAACAAAGTTAATCTGACACATATTTAATGAGATATGTAATTGTTATTGTGCCACAGGCTCATTAGGCAGCAATAGTAAGCAATTTACATATTATTCTTACACCACTAAATGAATTTTAGTTTTTCTCTTTTAGTTTTTTAGTTCTTTCACATGCACAGTCTGCACCAATGTCCATTTTCTTTGATGCTGGAAATCTTGATCATCCTCCTACTGACCCTCACATGAATTAAAAAGACAAACTTGGAAAGAATAGCCCGATTAAGATTCAGAAAACCTTGGTTAAAGGACTGAATCTGATTCTTATCAGCTGGGTAAATCACTTGACCTTTAAGAACTTTAATTTCCTCATATATAAAATGGTAATAACAATACCTACTTCATAGAATTGCTGTGAGCAAAGCCCTTTTCAAAGCACTGCATGAATCAACTGCTATTATCAATTAATCAACCAATGAAGCACCTACTATGCAGCAGGCCCTGTGCTAGATTCTGGGAATACAGACAGGAAACTTGTGCCCCTGAGGAACTTACATTAAATTGGGGTGATATATACAAATATAAATAAAGATAAAATAAACGTGTTATGACTTTTGCTCTCTAGCATCCATAGTTCATTTTCCCTGATTTTTTCTCTTCTTTTCACTCTCTATCCAACATAGCCAGAGGTTACATTCTCCTGTGCTTAGTCATTTTTTCAGTTCTCTCTGACTTTCTGTAACATCATTTTGGGGTTTTCTTGGCAAAGATACTGAATTGGATTGCCATTTCCTTTTCCAGCTCATTTTACAGATGAAGGAACTGAGGCAAACAGGGTTAAGTGACTTGCCCAGGGTCACACAATTTGTAAGTGTCTGAGGTTGGATTTGAACCCAGGTCTTCCTGACTCCAGGCCAAGTACTTGTACCACCTAGCTGCCCACACATTCTCCTGTACTTCAGTCCTTTTAATATTATTTGGCAAAAGTTTTCCCTATCCTGTTAATTCTTGACAGGTTATTGAGTTTGGATATGCTAGGTCTGGAGGGACTTGAGTTAGCAGAGCCTCTCTATTATAAGATGGTGCACTGGCAGGGATAAAGGTACTAAAAGAATAATCACTATGGGGGAGGGGCAGAGTATCTAAGCAAGGGGAACAAGGGAGCCTAGGACAGACAGGACAATAGGATTTCTGGACCAACCCTTCTATCCTTAGCTTTTTCATCTTACTTTTTCCCCACTGGCCATCCTTCTGAAATGGCTTGAGAAACCAGAGACCCACATGTGAGCTGGAAGAGACTTTAGAGGTCACATATTTTGGCAAACCTCTCCGGTATCTTTGCCAAGAAAACCACATACGGGGTCCAGAATTGTCAAACAAGACAGAAACAACTGAACAAGAACAAAAATTCCAACCTAGGTAGTATAGAGTCTTAGAGGATAAGACTGATTGACATAACCTGGACTTGGAATTAAAGAACCTGGATTCAAATCTCAACTCTTGCATTAACTCTCTGTGTGACCTTTGGCAAATTTCTTCAGTTTCTTCATCTGTAAAATGAGGGGGTAGGGAAAGGATTGGATTAAATGACCTCTAAAGTCCCTTGAAGTTCCCATTTGGGGCTCTAGTTTCCCTGGTCTGCAAGGAGAAGGAGGGTAGAGGAAAGGCTAAAGGAAGATATAGAGAAAATTGGTCTCTTCTATAATTTAGTCTCTCTGAGTCTCACCTTCATCATTTGCAAAATGGAGATAGGGCTTGCACTTGAATTAAGATTGACAATTTTTTTTTTAGTGAGGCAGTTGGGGCTAAGTGACTTGCCCAGGGTCACACAGCTAGTAAGTGTTAAGTGTCTGAGGCCATATTTGAACTCAGGTACTCCTGACTCCAGGGCCAGTACTCTATCCACTGCGCCATCTAGCCTCCCCAAATTATTATTATTATTATTATTATTTTTTTTTTTTGCAGGGCAATGGGGGTTAAGTGACTTGCCCAGGGTCACACAACTAGTAAGTGTCAAGTGTCTGAGGCTGGATTTGAACTCAGGTACTCCTGAATCCAGGGCCAGTGCTTTATCCACTGCGCCACCTAGCCACCCCCAAGATTGACAAAATATTCTTATGGGTGAATATAGTATTCCTGTAAAAAGGGGGGGGGCTGTGATAGGGGTGGGACATGATGAGGAGATTATAGAAAGTGGTAGTTGCTTGGTGGGCTGGTTCCAAGGAAGATAGAGCAAAAGATTAACCCTTTGAATGGGCAGCAGTCTATAGATAGATGCGCCTGGAGTCAGTAAGATGTGGTCTTCCTGAGTTCAAACCTGGCCTCAGACACTTACTAGCTGTGTGACTCTGGGCAAGTCATTTAACCTTCTTTGTCTCAGTTTCCTCATCTGTAAAATGATCTGGAGAAGGAAATGACAAACTACTCCAGTATCTTTGCCAAGAAAACGCCAAAGGGGGTCATGAAGAGTGAACAACAACCCTTTGGAGGGGGTGAGGGAGCAAGTCTCTGGTCTGGTAGAGATAGCCATATATGGACAAAAGTTGCACAGCATATGAAAGAGTGGATCAGTGGGTAGATTGTGCTCTGTATTACTAGAGGGAATACCCACAAAATCCCAGTGTCTGCCTTATAGAGGTAAAGTGGGCAAAGCCTTTGTAAATCTTAGTGTGCCATAGAAATGGGAACTACCTTGAGGGTATCAGTGTAACACTGAACTGCCCAAAGCCCTCTAAAATGAATAAATCAACTTGCTTTCAGGGCTAGCCTTAGGATAGTATGATTTAAAGGGCTAGGAGCAGCTCTCCTAGCCAAAAAAAAAAAAAAAGTGCTTGCCTGCTACCTTGTATTGCTTGAAATGCTTTGAATAGGGACAAAGCCTTTCATTCCACAATTAGAAACAAAAGGCTTTAAAAATGCAGATACTGGGGAAAGTTAGAACCTAGGTGTGAACAACTTTTCATCCAAGTGTTTATTCTTCTTGAGCATAAAAATACCACCTAAACACTCAAACTGTTCTATCTGAGACAGAAGGCTGCAGAGACTGTAGAAAGGGCCTAAGATTTGGAGAGTCTGAGTGCTTTGGCTCAAATATAAACTCTGCCACTAATTGTGTGACCTTAGGCAAGTCCCTTCACCTCAAAAGGAGATAGATATCAACCTAAATGTTGGATTTGATGATCTCTAAGCTCCTTTCCAGTTCTAAATTTATGATCCCATGAGTATCCTCCTACTTCCCCAGGGCCTAGCTTAAGTCCCTTCTTGTTCATGCCTTTCATTAACTACCACTGGCTACATTCACTCATTAGAAGATCCTCCTCTAAACTCCTACAATACTTACTATCGTTGCCCCTCACTGAAAATATTTTAGACACACACACACAAACACACATGTATATATATATATATATACATATATATATATACATATATATATATATATATATACATTTAATTTTTTTCCTCAGCTGTTAGTGTGTATATTTTCCCTAGTGGAGGATGGGGCAATGGAGGGTTAAGCACCTACTGTGTATGCAAGGAACTAGAAATACAAAGAAAGGCCAAAAGAGAATCCCTACTTTTTTTTTTTTTGGCAGGGTAATGAGGGTTAAGTGACTTGCCTAGGGTCACACAGCTAGTAAGCGTCAAGTGTCTGAGGCTGGATTTGAACTCCGGTCCTCCTGAATCCAGAGCTGGTGCTCTATCCACTGCGCCACCTAGCTGTCCCCAAAGGTCTCTACTTTTAAGAAGCCCATAATCTGATGGGGAAGCCCACACACAAACACCTGTGTACAAATAGGATCTAGAAAGGGTAATTTGGAATTAATCTCCAAGGGAAGGCACTAAGATTAAGGAGAATTGAGACAAGCTTCTTGAATAAGGTGGGACTTTAGCTGAGATTTAAAGGAAGCCAGGGGAGCCAGGGAACAGAGATGAGGTGGGAGTACATTCTAGGTATCTAGGATAGTTAGTGGAAATGCTTGGAGATGGAAAATGAAGTTGGGGGAGGAGTATCAAGGGGAGCAATGATATCACACCAGATATCAGAATTCATGAAGTCGAGTAAGACATAAAATGGCTGAAAAGGTATAGAAAGGTTGGTGTAGTAAAAAGAAAAGGGGACATCGATCCAGGAAGAAAATATTTCAAATATGCCTTAGACACATCTTACCAGCTGGGCCAGTAATTTGACATATTTCAGCCTCAGTTTCTTTATCCACAAAATGGGGATGATATAATGACAGTGGCTACATCAAGGATTATTATAAGGATAGACTGAGCTAGATACTTTACCAAACCATTGTGCAAACCCTAAAAACACTATGTAATCATAAATTTGTTTAAATACTCCTCTGGTATTTTCCTTAGCACTTGCCATAGGAATGACTACATAGCAGGCAGTCACTACAAACTGAAGGAAGGAAAGAAAGAAGGAAAGAAAAGGGAGAAAGAGATTTCTAAAATGAAGGAAAGAAAAGGAAGAGAAGACAAAGGGAGGGAAGAAAGGAAGAAAGAAAAATGACCTTGAAATTGAAGAGGAACGTGTCCATGGTTGGAAATGGAATAATGAAAATTCCATTCAGTACCATCTCTCCAGGTAACAGTTTTTCAGATAAAACATAATTATAGATGCTTGAAACCTGGGAGTGTCTGAAGAGAGCAGTTATATTACCAAAGTGCTTCCATGGACCATAAATATTTCCGAAACGGAATCGATTCCTGTAGTGGCTGTGGAGGGAAGAGAGGTTTATAAATTTTTAATTTTTTTTTGTCCTTTTGGCCTCTCAGGTGGGCTACCTTAAAAAAAAGATTCCATTTCCCAGTCAGTTGGGAGTTGTTAGGAGTAGGTACCAAGACCACCTCCATGAGAATGTGTGATAACTACCCTGAAGCATTGTCTGCCAGGCTTGTAGACAGGGCTGGACCTTTGGATCATTAGAATTTCTCTATCCTGCCCACACCTTGAATAGAATTCTCACAGTGAGTAATCAGCAAGACAAGCTGGGTGGTACTTCACACTGTTGAAATATTTTCAGGCTTTATTGTTGTTTAGTTGTTTTTCAGTCATGTCCAACTCTGTGACCTCATTTGGGTTTTTCTTGGCAAAGATACTGGAGTGTTTTACCATTTCCTTCTTCAAATTACATTAGAGATAAGGCAACTGAGGAAAACAGGGTTAAGGGACTTGCCCAGGATCACACATTAGTAAGTGTCTGAGGCCACATTTGAACTCAGGAAGTTGTCATCCTGACTCTAGGCCTTATTTTCTATCCTCTATGCCACCTAGCTGTCCTGCAGATAGCAACACCAAAACTTACCTCACAGGTTTGGGAATATGACCAAATGAGATGGTATTTGTAAAGTACTTTACAAAATTTTAAGTTCTATATAAACACGGATGAGTTGTCTTTCTTGCTATATGCCAATCAATCTGTCCTATGGTCTGGTAACAGAAGCAGCTTTTCATCTTGGCTATAGAAAATTGAGGGAATCTTGCAGCTTCAGGAAAGGAGTTGGAGTAGGAGACATATCCCTAGATGTATATAATAGGGATTAGGGCTGCATGTGACACAGCCTGGAAAGTGGTTGGAATCCATAGAAAAGACAGAAAAGCTTTCTCTAGGAATGGAGTATCAAGTTCAGATGCAGAGGATCAGCACTAAGCCAAAGTGATATGAAGCACCATCATCACCCAGATCCCCTCTTTCATGTCCTCTTATGTCCAGACTTTGGAAGAGGACATGACCTAGCTATGGACCCACACACAGACAAGGGGCAGGAGGCAGCTGTGGCTACCACAGGGTCACATGGCAGTGGTGTACTAGAGTCAGCTCCCATCAGCTCACCAGAACCAACTGTTAAATTTTCACTTCAGAAATCAGCAAATACAAACCAAGGCTTTATTTATTATTTTGTTGATTGTCTAGGCTCAATAAGTGATGAAGAAAATATTAGTAATGCAAATTGAACTTAACAGTGTTTCATGCATACTTTTTTGGGGGGAGGGTCAGTTAAATATTTACCAATGTATCACTGGACACAGAGAAACATTGCAAAAGGAAATGCAAAAGAACATCTGACTACTATGAGTGAACTACGGAAAGCTTACAAAAGCCTTCTTTAGCTATCTGTTCCCATGTTCTCCTGCATCCTCTATAGTGTAGTTCAACAAAGTCTGGCAACATAGATAGTCATACACCAGCACTGACTATATTACTAACTCAATCTAAATTCCTTCTGCTCTAAAATCCAGGGATGTAAGAGATTATGGAGTTCATCTCTGCTATGGAGCTCCAACTATGTCACTCCTCTAAAAAACCAATGCTTTAATTTTCCTGACCTCTATGAAGCCTGCCATAAATACCTCAGGACCACTCTTTGGTCTGAACTGTATTGTTAGGCTAGATTGGAGATAGATGGGAGGAAGGGGGAAGAGAACTGATAACTGCCCCTCAAAACCTTCTGTTATATTGGACAATTGGCAATAGAGTATTCAGAATTTTTCACATAAGGAACCAGAATAAATCAACGTATATACATATACATAGAATCTCCTCAAGAGACAAACACTATTTATAGATTGTAAGACAGGACTAAATGCATACAATTTTGAAAAAGAAAAATCTTGTTGAATACAAACATTAAAATCCAGAACAGCTTCTATAGATTTATTTTTCCATATGGAACTATAAGAATTTGTAAACTCTTAAGCTGAGAACAGACTTGTGAATAGAAGCACAACTTACTCATTTTCTGACCGCTATGGGACACCAGCTGATGGAGGGCCATAAACCTCAACCATGGACTCCAGAAGGATCTTCTCCCCTCCTGTCACTAACAATGAAATTCAGAATTTCATTGGGGTCCAGCCCACTCTGCAGGCTACTTAGCCAAGGAGACATTCATCCCCTACAAACCTGACCCCTTTACAGTTGGAAGGAGCACCATTGAAAGTGTGAACTGAAATGATAGCAAGTCAGAGGTTTAAAATGAGCTCTTTTTGAATCACTAAAGTGTGAAAAAGACATCTAAAAATATTCAATGTGAAAAAAAGTTTATTTACTGCCTGTCCAACATAAAATAGTCATAGATACACTCTGAGGCCTGAGCAGAGTCTGGTCTTCTTTGTTTTTACTAAGGCTTTATTCAACATTGTGTAGAAGGAATAGCCCCAGGAGTAACTGCAAAATAGGTAGTTTACATTCTCTGGCATTAATCTAAGGTGTGACTGACTATAGGAGAGCCATGCTGAACACCAGTTTCCTCATCTGTAAAAGGATTGAAGGGCCCTTCCAAATCTAAAATCTGAAATCACTATTTACCCTACTTGTCCTGCTTGCCTCTGATTCATTCACCATTTAAAACTTAATCCACCTACAATTATATTTGTAAGTTTGCTAAGTGATAGAAAGTGAAATGTGGTCACAGATGAAAATACATTTAGCTAAGAGATGGCAGTCCTCCATCCCAGCCACGGGATCATAGGATGGGTTGATTCCTTCTGGGATCTGATTTCAGGGTTTGTTCCCCCAGAATACTTTTCCCCATCTGTGAGGATGCCATAAATTCCACTGGAAGATCTCCATTTCTTTAGTTCAATATTTTTATCCTCCTTATAAATTAAATCCCAAGGGGAAGTTGGTTTAGGTTAGGACTTAGAGCTGGAAGAATGCTTTTCTACTCTAACTTCCTAATTTTATATATGAAAAAACTGACACCTAGAGAAAGGAAGTTGCTTGCCAAACATCATCACACAGGTAGTGACTCCACTTTGCATCTGCTGCCAAGCCTGATTTCAATTCCACAGAACATGATTCCTCTCCCAGGATAAGCTCATCACTTCTACACTCACCACTATTCTGCTAACTCAAACCTTGATTGATACCACCTCTAATTGGAAGTTTGGAGGGCAGGGTGCCAAACTCCTCCCAATGCCTTCCTTTATAAAGGGCAGTAACTAGACTCTCAGCTCATTCCACTTTGTATCTGTTGGCCTGCTTGGTTTCAACTCCACGGACTAAGTTGTCCCTGTCCTAGGTGTTCCCTGGTGCCTCCCCCCTACCCCTTTCCTCCCTCCTTTTGTATGCTATCTCCCCCTTGAAATTGTAAACTCCTTGAGAGAGTGGATTATCTTTATTTTTTTTAGTTGTATTCCCAGAGTTTAGTACAGTGCCTCGTACATAGTAGGTCTTTCATGTTTATTAGATTAGATTGAATTGGAAATGATAAAGCCAGGTTTTGATCCTAGGTTTTCTGACTCCAAATTTAGAGCTCTTTCAATTGGTCCACACTGCCTTGCTCTGTGTACACCTTGCTAAGTCATGCATACTCTGTTAAATAGTTTCATATCCTTGCTGAAGAGGTGAGTCTTGATAAGAAGAGTAGAAAGAACCAAGTCATTCTAACTCCCATAGATTGGCCAACAATGGGTCCTAGCCCAAGACTGGTTGGCTCAGCAACTGCTTCTGTTTCAGCCAGAAACTCTGAGATCCTTCCCTTCCCAAACTTTCTTTCTTTCCTTCCTTCTTTCTTTGTTTCTTTCCTTGTTTCTTTCTTTGTTTCTTTCTTTGTTTCTTTCTTTGTTTCTTTCTTTGTTTCTTTGTTTCTTTGTTTCTTTGTTTCTTTGTTTCTTTCTTTCTTTCTTTCTTTCTTTCTTTCTTTCTTTCTTTCCTTCCTTCCTTCCTTTTTCTTCCTTTCTGTCTCTGTCTCTCCCTCTCTTCTTTTTCTTCATTCATTCATTCATCCATTCATTCATCCATTCATTAATTCATTCATTACTGAGACCTGGGAAAGGCCTTAGCTTTTAAAGGCTAAGATCTCCCATACCACCCCAGTAATCCTGGTAGATATCTTGCCACTGGACCCATATGGCTGTGAAGGAGGAGAGAGTGAGGCTGGTGACCTTGCCCAGCCCTTCCTCACTTAAATCCAATTCTCTGAAAGTCATGACATCACCTCCTAATGTCATGGTCCTTTTCAAGAACTAAAGGCAAACAACAACAACAGCAACAACAGAAAGAGCAGGAGGCCACTAGTCACCTAAGCATTAAGGGAAGGGAAATAATTTGTCAGGGAGGGCACTACTAAAGGGAGCAGAAATGGGAGACTGGGACTACTTGAGAAAAACTTTGATGACTTGACAGTTTTGCTGAGGATCGGCTTATGTACTATTTTTATTTGATAGAAACAAGTGGTATGTTCTTTTCAAAAAAAATTTTTTTTTGTGGGGCAATGAGGGTTAAGTGACTTGCCCAGGGTTACACAGCTAGTACGTGTCAGAGGCCGGACTTGAACTCAAGTCCTCCTGAATCCAGGGCCAGTGCTTTATCTACCTAGCTGCCCCTAAGTGGTATGTTCTAACAGGACACTGTGCATAGAACTCTGTTCCTTCTCTTCGCGAAGCTTGCATTTTAAAAAGGAGATGAGAAGTATACACTAAGTAAAAAAATCTAGGATTTCTAGAAAAACCAGCAGTAAGAGCCAACTATTCTGAACCTGGAAGTACTTGGAGTTATGGGAGACTGTTTTGAATCATAAAATTTTAGAATCAAAGGAGGCCACAGAGATCCAACCTCTACATAAACAAGAATTCCCTTATAACAACCCCAGGAAGTGACTATTCAGCTTTTACTTGAAGGCCTTTGACAATGGGGAACATATTGGCAAAGCAGTCCATCTTCTAGGACTCTCATCCATGCACTTCCTTAAATTCATCACATCATACAGGGTGCCTTCCTAATTTTCTCTTGAAATACATACTTGAAAAATATAATTGTGTGAGATGGCATAGCATAGACCGTAAGTGTAAAAATGCCTCCTCAAAGAGAGAGATCACTTGTCAAGGAGGCCTTCAAGAACAAAGATATGACTTCAGCTGGATCTTGAAGAATGAATAATTTCCCCCAGTAGGCATACTTTTGTTTTGGCTTTGTATCCCCAGGGTTAAGATGGAAACATAGTCATTTTTACTGAATGGTTATTGATTGATTGATGGTAACCTGGCTCAGAAGGTTCCAGAAAAAAAGAAACTGCATGAACAAAAGGCACATAAGTGAGAATGAGTATGGCAAGTGGTGGGAGACATAGTAAAGAGACCAATTTGATTGGACTGGAGAAATAAGGTCTGACATGAGTGGGACATAGGGTTGATCAGGAGAAGTAAAGTAATCGTATAACAGTTTTTGAATGTCGTGCTGTTAAGTTTGTACTTTATAGCACTGGCAGCTGGGAATCACAGAAGGATCTTAATCTGGCAATTGGAGTAATTGGAACTGGTATGAAAGGTCAGTTATCTCGAGGAAGGAGTAGGTGAAGAGAAACCTAATTTGGTGACTACTTCCTGATTCTTCGAACTTCATTTTTTTTTTTAAATAAAAGCTAATCTACAATTAAGAGGTTAAGTGGAAGTGGGGTTCAGAAAACATCTGAAATTGAATGAACACAATCAGTGGGTACTATAGGCAACGGCAGAGACACAAGTTACCCCCCAATCCTCCTTAAGGCTATTGGAGAATTCTGGGGGAGGGGTAAAATGTAATATATATGTCTTTCAGGGAGTATAGGCCAAAAGAGGCATTGTTACTGTATTAGTAGTTCATACTTATACAACAGGTTTACAAAGTGCTTTCCTTATGACAGTTCAAATCTGAAATGTGTTAAGCCTGATATCTACACATAGTTCAGGGATACCTATCTTCTCATTCACGTACCTCAAGGAGCAGCTGTAAAGCAGAATGTGCAAATGTTTTCATTGTCTCTCCTTTCACCACATGCGGCTAGTTCTGGTCATAAAGGGCAGAAGACATATACCTATAAATAATTGTGTCAAACAAAGAACCAGCTTCCCATCTGAATTCATGGCCATTGATGAATCTGAAAGCTGCTGTTATAAGGAAGCAGGTGGCTTGTGGTCCCTGGGGAAACAGCATCAGCTACTCTAAATAGACCGAGATCCAGCACTGTGACTATCTAAATATACTGTGGCAGACACAAGGGGCATCCTTGGTCAGTTTTAAATATAGTATGTTTGTGTATGCAGCCTACTCAGTAATATTCACTTTTCCTTGGCTCAGAGGACTCAAATGAGATTTCGATAGGGACAGGTTTTCCATTTTCCATTTCAGTTTTCAGATTTTGACATTTGCCCACGGACCCAGATAAACAAATGCTATTTTTAGTGATAAACTACCTGGAACTAGCAGTAGTCATATGTGTATCTGGGGACTACACTGCCCCCCCCAACCCCTAGAACACAGCATAGTAATGTGTTGAAAATGCTGAGTCTGGGTTAGAAAAACCCAGGTTCAAACCCTCTTTCTGTGATTAACTAGATGTGTGACAATGGACAAGTTGCTTAACCTCTATTAGGAAATGCCAATAGAAGGGATTTCTACATCAGCTCAATAACAGGTCCTTGAGTATTAGTATATCAATGCCTTTTAGATTATGGATAACTGAGATGTAAAGGCAAATGGGTCTTGGACTTACTGCCCATGTTAAACATCTTGTCACTTGTTACTTTTGGCTATTAAAGGCTAATATCAGATGATGAATAGCACTGGGTTCAGAAATCCTTGTGGTCAGTGGGTTTCCCACAAAACTATAATAATGTCATTGTAGGCTAACCTTGATTCTCTAGGGGTTGTCTGCTGTTAGTGTCTGTTGGCAGGAAACCTATGATCAAAAAAACCAAAACAACCCACAACCAATGACAAAACATGGAAACCTATTCAAATTTGGAATAAACAGGCTACTAGAAGATTTGATTCCTTTATAGAATTTCTGGGTCTTCACCTCTATCTTTTCCTATAGGAGTATCCTTTAGTCTTCAAATCTTTCTTCCCATTACTTTGATGTTGTGGTAGATCTGAGATGTCATTGGTTAGGGCCTTCCACAAAACTGCAACTTATCTCAGCCTTGTCATCTTGTGAGACTTTTGTCTATGTCTTTCTATGAGTCCTTCATAAAAGATCCACTCAACAAATTGGAATTCTTCCTCTGAGTCCTTAAATATTTCATAGGTACCAGTATTGCATTTGGGCAATGCATAAGTTATCACTTCCACTGTATGAAGGGAATGAACATTTATATAATACCTACTGTGAGCCAGGCACTGTACTAAGCACTTTACAAATAACTCATTTATAGGTCACAGATTGTTTGAAAGCTATAAAATGCTATACAATTTATGTTATTATTCCTCTGGGGTGAGCCCAAGCTTATCCCTTCTTTTTTTGAACTCTGATTAATGATCAGAATCACCTGATTAAAGATATACTTTTTTTTTCCTTTTAGTTTGTTGGTTCATGTGTCTATCCAAATAGAATGGAAGCTGCTTGAACACAGGGGCTTCTACTTCTCATGAAATCCTGATCTGTAAACATAGCACAGGTCTGGCTCATGTCAGACATTTGAGAAATACTTGGTGAATATATGAAAAATGCATGATTCATCTAATAAGGATTTATATATACATACATACACACACACACACACACACACACACACACACACACACACACACACACACACATATATATATATATATATATATATTGTGGGACAATGAGGGTTAAGTGACTTGTCCAGGGTTGCACAGCTAGTGTCAAGTGTCTTAGTCTGTATTTGAACTCAGGTCCTCCTGAATCCAGGGCAAGTGCTTCTGTGCCACCTAACTGCCCCCTGCCCCAATTTTATTAAGCAGTTAACTATGTGCCAGATATTGTGCTAAGTGCTTGGGAATACGAATGAGAAAAAGACAGTCCCTGCCTTCAAGGAGTTTACAATCTAATGGAGGAGGACAACAGCAGCAGCAGCAGCAAAAATAACATAACTTAGCATTTATGGAGCTCTTAAAGATTTGCAAATGCACTTTATAAATATTTTCTAATTTTCCTCACAAAAACCCTCTGAGATGGGTGCTATTATTTCCCCTATTTTACAGATGAAGAAAGTGAGGCAAACAGAGCTTAAATGCCATCTTACACCCATAATGCAATCTCCCTTACACAAGTCCCAATGCACAACTAGAGCTCTATCTAACTCTACTCCATCCTCCTTATATACTTTCCTAACTCACTTTTTTTTTTTTGATGAGGCAATGAGGGTTAAGTGACTTGCCCAGGATCACACAGTGTCAAGGGTCTGAGGCTGCTTTATCCATTTTGCCACCTGGCTGCCCCTCCTTATACACTTTCCAAAGTCATTATCACATATCAGTCATTCCCCAATTGTACTACTTTTCAAAGACTCAATGCATTCTTTCCACAAATGCTGGCTTTCAGGACATATTAGCACAATTGTGACTCTTAATCCAGTTTCTAACCATTCAGAGGCAGCTAGGTGGTGTAGAGATTAGAGCATTGGCCTTGGAGTCAGGAAGAGCTGGGTTCATAATCCTGCTTTGGACACTTTCTAGCTGTGTGAGTCTCTCTCAGACTCGTTTTTTTTATCTGTAAAATGGAGATCATAATAAGACCTACCTTACAGGGGCTGCTATGAGGATCAAGAGAGATAATATATGTAAATGGATTTGTAAACCTTAATACAGTATAGAAACATTAGCCATGATTACTATTAGCTGTTCACTGAAACAAATATCACTAGTGAAGTTTTGTCTCAGCCCTCTTAATAGGACTATGAATTCATAGGCTCTTGTGTTCCTTTCTTTCCCCTCATTCTCAACTATGGGACAGATACCTCTCCTTTTGGCTCCACACCATGCCCAGCTCCTAAGAGAAGGCATCTAGTGGGCCACCAAATAAAGGCAGTTCTTGGTAAAATGATGGTTGTGTAATAATAATAACAACAATGACAATATATAACCTATATATGTAATGCTTTAAGGCTTGCAAAAACATTTTATAAATAGTATCTCATTTTATCTTCACAACTCCTTTGAGGGGGAAATGTTATCCCCATTTTAGAGATGAGTAAACTGAGACAGACAAAGGTTAAGTGACTTGACCAGGGTCATGCTGCTAGTAAATAAGGGCCTAGGCACAAATCTGAAGTCAGGTCTTCCTAACTAAAAATCTAGCTCTTTCTCTCCACTGGACCACCTAGCCATTTATCTAATTTTAGACTCGGTAGCAGGCCAGTGAGAGAGATCATTTTGGCACTCCCCCCAAACTCTCAGATTAGTTCATGTAGATAGATATCTATCCTCACCCATTCATGAGATCCAGCCTGGGTGGCCAGATGTTCTGTCCTTCCTATGCCCACACAGCCATACATGGCTTCTGCTGCTATTGCTCCTCATTGTGCTTCTGCAGCAATCACTACAATGATGACTATGTCTAGCTCACATTCATTTAGCACTTTAGGATGTTCACACTGTGATGTACATAGTGCAAGCATTATTATCCTCATTTTACCAATGCGGAAACTGTGGACCAGGGAGATCAAACAACTTTCTCGGGGTCACACATCTATTATGTGTCAGCCCTAGCATGGGAACACAGGTCTCCTGACTCAAGTCACTTTAGTATTATTATTGTTGTCATCCCACATAGTGTTTAGAATTTGAAAGTGTTTTCACTTGTTTTTGTTTAATCTTCCCAGTGATACTATGTGCACATATACATACATGTGTATACACACACACACGAAACCTGGGCAGCTGTTGAGTAGTGAGTATGGGAAAGGGGAGATTAACAGATCCTTTGCTCCTCCCTCCCCAAGCCTGGGTGGAGGGGGCTCTCCTGTTTTGTAGTTATTAATTTCTTCCTTTATCTACCTCCTTTCCCTTCCCTAACTCCTTGTGTCTCTTCCAGGAGGGGCATTTTCCTGTCACAATTACTGTCACCCCAATCTCTAAGTGAGCCTGCCCTTAGACTTCATCTTCCAGATAAGAGGTTCATATAGGGATTTCTAGAGTCTTCTTTCATGGCTGATTAATCAATGGAGCTGGGAGATCACTGGAGCAGAAATGTAAACCTCTTTGATCTTTCTTCCTCAACTTAAGAGCCAAGAATTTGGCATCTCCAGAGCCCCTAGAAGGTGCCTTCCCTGTTCCCTCCCCCTCACAAATTGTCTCAGGGACACTCAGTCTATTTCCTGGAACTCCTTTAGGAGGCGACTGCAGCTGTTTCCTTTCTTCTTCCACATTGAATGTGTTCCACAGCTCATTCCTCATAGCTTCTCTCTCAGCGGGAGAAATTGCTACAGTTTCATGGGCATAAATATTTAACGTGGACTTAGCAGCGGAACGAGCTCTTTTATTGTGCCTCGGGTCCCTCCAAGAGACTGAGGGATCATTTGGCTCATTCTTTCATTTGTTACTTTGATAGACCTGTGATCTCGGTATTGTGAGTAGTCCCTCCATGACCAGACAAAAATCACAAAATGTTAAAGGAGAAATGTATCCCAGAAGCCAAGTAGTCTAACCTGTATCTGAAAAAGAGCCTCCACAATCAACATGGTCATCCATTCTCTGTTTGGAGGATTCCAAGGAGGGAGAACTCATCATCTTCCCAAGTAGCCTATTCCACTGGCAACAACTCTAATTATTAGGAAGCTTTTTCTTTATAGGATGCCTAAATTTGCCCCTCTTAATTTTGTAGTTATTGATCTTGGTTCTGTCCTGTGGGGGCCAAGTAGAACAAGTCTTCTGAGTAACCATCCTTCAAATACTTGAGCACAGCTATCGTGTCTCATCTGAGTCTTCTCTTCTCCAACCTAAACAGCCTAAGTTCCTTCAGTCACTTCATAGGGAACACATTGGAGGCCCTTCACTCCCTCAGTACCTTATTTCATATAATATCCAGTTTATCAATATCCTTCCTAAAATGTGACACCCAGAAGCAAATATATTACCTTTGATGTGACCTGATGAGAGCAGAGAATAGCAGGATAATTGCTTCATTTTTTTCATGGAAGGTATTTCTTACTTAATATAAAAATAATATTAACTTTCTTGGCTACCATGTGTAGATTCATATTCAATTTATAGTCCCATAAAATCTCTAGCTTTTTTTTATATGAGCAGCTGTCTAAAAACACCTCCTCCCTCTTGTACTTGTGAAGATGATTTTTTGAACAGAATTTTAAGACTTTATATTTCTAAAATTTCATTTTATGATTACATTTGTTTGTTTTTTTTAGTGAGGCAATTGGGGTTAAGTGACTTGCCCAGGGTCACACAGCTAGTAAGTGTTAAGTGTCTGAGGCCGGATTTGAACTCAGGTACTCCTGACTCCAGGGCCGGTGCTCTATCCCCTGTGCCACCTAGCTGCCCCTTATGATTACATTTGAACCCTTTTTCTACAGAAAAATGTCTATCAAGATACTTTTCAGTCCTGATATTAACATCTAATGTGTTAGCTTTTTTCCCTAAATTTGAGTCATCTACATGACACATGTTTGAGAAGCATGCCATCTATGGCTTTAGCAAGTCAGCTGAGAAGTGATAAAAAGCACAGGAGTCGGGGCAGCTAGGTGGTACAGTGGATAGAGTACCAGCTCTGGATTCAGGATGAACTGAGTTCAAATCCAGCCTCAGGCACTTGACACTTACTAGCTGTGTGACCCTGGGCAAGTCACTTAACGCCAATTGCCTCACTTAAAAAAAAAAAAGCACAGGAGTCTCTGGAATGCTCTATTGAAGACCTCCTTCCTTGTAGACATAGATCTCTCTTTGGGCCTAGCCCTTCAGCCATTTCAGAATCTGCTTAATTGTATAGTTGTCTGCTCTACATCTCTCAGACTTTAAGAATAGCATGGGACATTTTATCAAATGCTTTGCTAAGATCCAGGAAAACTATATCTATAAACTTTCCCTCATTTCATCTAGTAACCCTGACCCTGTCAAAAATGTGTCTCATATTCTGGACAATAGACATTTGTCATCCATTTGGTTTTACTTGTATGAATTGTTAGATGGTCTTTTTTGAGTGGCATTGGATCTGATTAAGGAATCTCTGTAGCATTCTAGGCTTATTGTATTCAACACAGTGTCATCTGTGAGACAGCTGATCCATAGGATCTGACCATGAATATGAAAACTATTTCGTATTTGAGCTTTGCCCAGAACATTCTCCATGAAGTTGATGAATGCCTTTGGCAAACATGTCTTCCTGTTGCATGCCTCTCTTGCTACTGATAATCAGAGTCCTTTAATAAAACTATCTCTATTGTTGCATCTTGGAAAGATTCCTTGTATAATCATTTAGCTGAAAGCATCTTTGTTAGAGATACTATAATTATACGCCAGTTTTTTTTCTCATTAGTATTTTTTCTTTTAATTTTACTTTGATTTTCACTCTTTTTTCTAACTCATTGATGGCTTAAATACATGACATCTAATTCTAAAATAACATCCATTCTAGCAAACAGTCATTTGCTGTCTAAGACATAGCCTATTTCATTTATTTAAAAAAAAAAAAACTTTTTTTTAGGTAATTGGGGTTAAGTGACTTGCCCAGGGTCACACAGCTAGTAAGTGTCAAGTGTCTGAAGCCAGATTTAAACTCAGGTCCTCCTGACTCCAGGGCCGGTGCTCTATCCACTGCACCAGTTAGCTGCCCCTCATTTATTTTTTATGATGATGTTCAGTGCTTGCTGTGTTTTGAGGAAATTGGGGGGATTAGGACAGCAAGTGATTTCATCTTTCACCCACCACAATTAAATAATACTTAGTGATACTCAACATTTTTCTTTCATAAAGTATTCTTGATTTACAGGTATACATATTTGTAATCTGTAGTTCTCTCACCTCTTTTTATTTGCTATCTATATTTTACACTCTTCTCCCCTAGGTCCATCCTTATTTTGAAATCACCAGAGATCGAGGTATATATTGACTTGGTTTATAGAATCTTTTCAAATTCTTCGTAGAATTTCTCTTCTTCAACTTCAGCACTGATGTTGGTAAATAAGTTTCAATCATCTTCAAAATGTTTTTTTTGCTTGCCCTTATCTTTAATACTATAAGATTAGATAAGCAAGTATTCTTTGAAACTATGTCTCTATTTTCCTTTGGGGTGAGTGAAACCAATTCCTTTATTTGCCTCTTCAAATAGAACTTGTTAATCAATCAATAAGAATTATTAAATGCTTATTATGTGCCAGGCACTGTGCTAGGCACTGGAGATAGTAGTCTGAAGAATGAAATAGTCCCTACGCCCAAGGAATTTGCATTCTAATGAACTCTCCATCCACCTCAGAGCAACTTCTCTGTGTCCCCTTGTTTCATTTCTAGGAAAAATTCCATTATGTATATAGTTCATTTTCTCTTGGAGAATGCCATTTTTTCATCATTGGAATAAACCACACATTTATGGTAATAAAAGTTAAATGAATGCTTTTAGATGTCACCTTCTGCCCCTTTTATGTTACCCTCCCTTCATCGTAGGAAACACAAAAAAAGAGTCTCATAGGAATGAGGGGAATTTTGTATTTTCCTTTTTTTTTTCCATAGAGGCAGCTCAGTGGTATAGTAAATAGAGTGCTAGATGCAGAGTCAGGAAGACCTAAATTCAAATCATATCTTAGATACTAGCTGTGTGATCCTGGGCAAGTCACTGAATCCCTTAGTTTCAGTTATCTCACCTGCACAATAAGAATAATATGATGACATCTACCTCACAGGCTTGTGGTAAGGATGAGGTGTATGTATACATGGATAAATGGATAAATACATATAACATACTTATGTGAGCAACTTAGATGGCTTAGTGAATAGAGTGCTAGGCCTGGAGTCAGGAACACCTGAGTTCAAATCCAGCCTTAGATACTAGCTGTGTGACTCCGGGCAAATCACTTAATCTCTGACTTAATCAATTGGAGAAGGAAATGGCAAACAACTCTAGTATCTTTGCCAAGAAAACTTCATGGACAGGATGGTCCATGGGTTCACAACGAATAAGACATGTCTGAATGACTGAAAAACAAAACAGACATACATACAGAGACATATGTAAGTATATGTTTATATATACACAGTCATACACGAATATGGGTGCACATATGTATGCTTAAATAAGTGTATATATACATATACTCATATATAGTGATATATTGCAGTAAAATATATATATATATATGTGTGTGTGTATATATATATGCATATGTCACTTTGGATACCTTAACATGCCATAGAAATATTAGCTATTACTATAAAAAGTTATTAAATTATTATTGAAAGTCATGGCCAAAAAAATCCATCAGCCATGACATAACCTATTGATGATAAACTTCCTTTTTAGGCTTGTCCTGAGGCAACAGGCAGTCAATCAGTGGGACCATACTTGAAGTTTTCTAGAATGGTAAAAACTATCAGTGCTTGAGTTTCATTAGAATAACCTTTAGGAATCTGAGCTTACTTGTATCGGTGCCAGGAGGAAGCCCTGGATTACATACAATGGAAAGAACACAGGCTTTCAAGCAAGAGGCCTGGTTCAGATCCTTCCTCTGATGCTTACCACCTTTGTGACTTGGCATAAGTCATTTAACTTCCCTGCACTTCAGTTTCCTCATCTGTAAAAGGAGGGGGTAGGGATTGGATTAGATGACTTATCAGCTCCCTTCCAGCTCCAGACCTATGATTCTATGACTCTTAAAAGGGAGCAGAGTTTCTATGTGGAGTCTTTAACACTTGAAGAGATGCTATTTTGCAGTGCCTCCCCCTGACTCCAGACCACCTGCTGAAGGCCTGCCTTTTCAGCTCTCTCACATCCACTTATGTATGGCAGATCACCTGAGTGGAAGTCCAGTCATTCAATAAATATTTCCTGAGGCTAATCTGTACAAAGTACTATGGTAGGCATTTTGAGGGCCATACAGTTGTAAAAGACATAGGATGTATAGTTGTAAATGAAATAATCTAGGAATATAAACTAGGGGAGGGAGAAAAAATGAACAAATTAATTATAGAATATTAGCATTTTTTTGGCGGGGCAATGAGGGTTAAGTGACTTGCCCAGGGTCACACAGCTAGTTAAGTGTCAAGTGTCTGAAGGCAGATTTGAACTCAGGTCCTCTTGAATCCAGGCCCAGTGCTTTGTCCACTGCACCACCTAGCTGCCCCAGAATGTTAACATTTTTAAGGGCCCTGAAAAACACCTAGTCCCACTTCATGATTTTACATGCAAGGAACCTGAATCCTAGAGAGAGGTGATTAGTTTCTATGGATAAGTGAGTAGCACATCAACTACTAGAAACCAGTAGACTAGAAACTAGTCAGGCTGCTAGGTGACATAGTAGATGCTGGGTCTACAATCCATAGATCTGACTTTGAACACTTACGACATTTGTAAAAACCAGGTAAGTCCAGGGCAGCTAGGTGGCACAGTGGATAAAACACCGGCCCTGGATTCAGCAGGACCTGAGTTCAAATTCGGCTTCTGACACTTGACACTTACTAGCTGTGTGACCCTGGGCAAGTCACTTAACCCTCATTGCCCCACAACAAAAACAAACAAACAGACAAAAAAACAACAACAGGCAAGCCTTGGGGTAGATGGGGAGAAGGGTGGGATCGTGCTTCTTCACATTAAACCTGAATCACTCCCTTTGAACTAGGGAGGACAGACAGAAATAAAGAGGATTTGCATGATGTCTTAACAGAGGAGAAAATTATGAGAGGAATACTCCTAGAAAGGGTTGCTGAGTCAGTGGAAGCAAGGGGAGGAGAGGGGAAGATTCATAGAGATTATTTTGAGGCACAGGCCCCAGAACACCAGATGATTTTGTGCCTGGCACCAACCTGCCGGGCAGGCTGGGTTAACTCTAGAACAACCACTATCAGAATAAACAATACTAAGCCACCTCCTCTCTCATACATCTTCCAGATGGCTCTCCCCTTCAAGCATACCTGGTAAAAATAACCTCCCTCCAAGAAAAGCAGTTAACATGCTCGGCTAATTACTTTTTTTTGGGAATCAAATAAAACCAAGCCAGTTGCGTCAATGAGCTGCAGGAAAACAGCAGCTAGCACCTGTTGCACTGGACCTGTGTGTTCCCCATCATACTCAGAATTGGACAGAGTATTCATACCTAGCATCACGAGGTATTTCTTGCAAAATTGACATTATTTTGTAGTGAGGCGACTATTATGTGTGATCTTTGCATTTTATTTTTCATCTTTACCAGCATGAGCTATCTAGAGAGCTGGTATAGTCCATTGGAAAGAGCACTGGACTTGGCATCACGCAGCTCAGTTGAGGTCTAACTCTGAAATCCAGCTGTGGGATCCTGGGCAATTCAGAAATTTGGCTTCTTATCTGTAAAATGAGGATTACAAGAGGAAGTGTAGTATAAGGAAAAGAGTACTAGGCTTAAAATTGTAAGACCTCAGTCCATGCTCTTGCTCTGCTACTGATTAACTTGTGACATTGGGCAAGTCATGCCACATTTCTGGGCCTCATCTGTCAAATAGAGGGGTGGGACCGAAATGATATTTAAGATGCCATCCAGATCTGGCATTCCGTAGGTTTTCTGAGTACTGACACAACCTGCTAAGATCATAGCTGGTTACTAGGATATTAGCTGAAAAAGTCTTCCTAGAGGCATTTGCTCTTTGTAAGAGTCCTTTTGAAAATAGAAATGTCTTCAGAACTCAAAAGAAGCTAAAATAGGTGTTGGAGCTGATAGATATTTTGGAGACTCCTCAAATCATACCATATAGAGATGCCTGCCTATTCTGCCTATGGATAAAATCTGAACTGGCTCTGCCCTTAATCCCCAGTAGCTGTCTCCACATCTTTAAGAATTTCCTTGGGAGTTCTTAGATTTCTTCTCCATAACATCAAGTAGAAGAACTAGACCAAAGGGTAAAAGTCACAGGGAAGCAGATTTCAACTCAATATTAAGTATTAATATTGATTGATATTTTTTTAAAAATTGAAAATTTTAAATTAAAAAAATTCTAATTAAAAAAAATGTCTTAACTAGGGTAGAGCTGGGGAAAGGAAGATAGCTTCTCCTTCCCCCTACCCTGGATTCATCAAAATCTGATTTTAGCCTCAGATACTATGTTATCCTAGGCAAGTCACTTAACCTCTATCTACCCCAGTTTTGTCATCTGTAAAATGGGGATAATAATAGTACCTACATCCCAGGGTTGTTATAAAAATAAAATGAGATAAATTTGTAAAGTGCTATGCAAAGCTTAAAGCACTATATTGCCAATAGCAAACTTTTAATATTATTAAATGTTTTGAGAAGTAGCCAAAATAATTTGACTAATTTCACTCTGCTCCTCTGTGGGACTTGTGTGCTAGATTGAGAAACAATTGGGTAAAGAGTCTTCAGGCCTCCATGATGTGCCAAGACAGGCAGGAGGCATACTGCCTTGGTTATAGGAAAAAGAATCATGGGCTCATAGAATAAGAGTTCAAAGACACCTTAAAGGTTATTGAATTCAAACTTTTCATTTTATATGTGAGAAAACAGTCACAGAACATTCCAGTGACTTGCCCAAGGGCATACAGCTAGAAAGTGCCTGAGATGGAATTTCAAATCAGTTCTTTCTGATGTCATGTTTAGTACATCATCTACTATGCCACACTACCTCTCTGTGCCAACATGAAATCAGGGAAAGAGATCTACTTGTTAAATACAAGGGAAGATGGATTCCCTTGCCTTTGGAGGACTTCTTACCCATGTAATACCTGGGACTGAGAACTGAAAGCTCCAGAACTAGAGGGACCTACATTTTTTTTTTAAAGTGATGCAGGCCATGCAGGACATCTGGAAACAGGAAGCAGGCCCCATTGGAAAGGAAATGACTGCCAAATGTGTGGAATTAGGGAGACCTACAGCAAATATGGACTATAGAAAGGATGGAAAAAGAGCTATGAAAGGGAATAGCAACTAATGCCATCTTTGGGGAGCTAAGGAGAACTGTGCATATAGCAACATAAGAAAGCAGTGATGTACAGTGATAGATGACTCATGAGGGAACTGGCACAACCATGATTTGCAGGACAAACAATTCAGGGAAGACAGCAGAGTAGTGTGGATGGGGAAAGAAGGAGAAGGGAAAAGGGGGAATGTTGAGAAAGAATCCCCTGGCAGCCTGCTGCTAGAATCTTACCCAGGACAGTAATGCGATTGAGACCATAGAGATTCTTGGAAAGAGGGTTGCTTACTGGTGGGTATTATAATTTTCTGTGGACTCTGATATGAGTATTATTCATTACCTGTTTATATTTTGAGCCTTTTGAACCTGTGTACTTACAGGGAGAGGTTTTTTTTTTTTGTTTGTTTTTTTAGTGAGGCAATTGGGGTTAAGTGACTTGCCCAGGGTCACACAGCTAGTAAGTGTCAAGTGTCTGAGGCCGGATTTGAATTCAGGTACTCCTGAATCCAGGGCCGGTGCTTTAACCACTGCGCCACCTAGCTGCCCCTCAGGGAGAGTTTTTGATTGTACCCTGGGTAATGTGAAGTACTAGAGATCACAGACAAGCCAGAAAAGTGGCAATCTGTTCCCCACAGTTCACTCAGACTCTTTGTGTTAGGACAAAGTCTCTAATATGAAGGTTACAAAAAGAACTACCTATTAAGAAGAGTTGTCAATAAATGAATAAGCTGCCTCTTTAAGTAATAACTTCCCTGTCATTGGAGGTATTCTGAGACTGGCTGACCACTTGTGAGAATTTATGCTTCAGACTGACATGGATGATATCTAAGTTTCCTTCTACTTGTGGGATTTTACAGTTCAGTGACTTCTAATTCTCTTCATCATCTTTCCTATGTGTACCTGGATCCTTACTCCATACTTTTAGTGACACCTTGGGTCAACAAGACTGGGGGAGAGGCAGAATATAGTTATGTTGCCCCACGCCAATTCACCTCTGGATTTTTGTGAATTCCTTTTCTGAGAATCATTGGAGAAGTCAGTGCCTCTACTTCAACTAAGTTTTCCTACTTGGTGCAGTCATTGAGTTGGTCAAAGATTGTAAGCTATTAGTCCTATGAGCTTTTGTTGTCTCTATTACCAAAGAATAAATAGCTAACGAAGTTGGCAATTATCCTTCAAAGGGAATAAGCAATGTTTGGCCAACTCTTTGAGCAAAGCTTGAAAGAAATTAGTTGGATATGGGTAGAACAAGGTAACCATTAGAGCATTTTTATTTGCCTCTCATAGAATTTCTCTAATTTCTCCAGCCAACCAAAGAAGGTTGCCTACTTCTGCAGCCCACAAATTCCAAACTATTAATTGAGATAAAATTAGCAATAACATTTTATTAGTAGTTGCTTGACCTGGGGTATGTTACCTCAGAAATGAGAGGTTCTGGGGAGGATATTGGATAGCATAAACAGGTCCATCTCCCTTCCCTAGACCAAATTATTCATTTCCCAGCTGGCTGGTTGCTTCTGCTCTACTCTTTGCTGAAACTAAAGGTATCCAGAGCAAATAGCAGAGGGCAGAGCTGTGAAAGATATAAGGGAAACATTGCTACTTACTCCAGTGCAGGTTCTCAGTTAAGAGAACAAGCAAATCCTGAGATCTACTGTGTCTACAACCCTGTGCTTAGGTACTACAGTGAATAAAGGAGGCAAATTATTGAAATTGAATTGGAAGTTTTCTAAGGTTCCTTCTACATGGAGGATTCTACAATTCTATAACTTCTGATTCTCCAGTATCATTGTACCTCCTTGGTCCTGGATCCTCAATCCATGCTTATCCATTAGAGTCTTTTAATCATGGGCACCTTGGGAAAACAAGGCTGGGCATAGGGGAGGGATAACCATTATTATGTTTCTCATGCCCTCGCCCTCATAGTTTCCACTGCTGAAGAATTTGTAACGTTATCAATTTTTACATTCTTTCAATTCTGTTTGACTAATTCTTGATATCTTATAGAGTCATTAGCTGCCATCTGTCCAATTCTAATTTTTAAGGATTTTTTCTTCAGTCAGCTTTTCTACCTCCTTTTCCATTTTGCCAATTCTAATTTTTAAGGAGTTGTTTTCTTCAGTGGATTCCCCCCCCCCCAAATTTGGCTAATTGCATTTTTTAAGGAATTGTTTTTCTCAGCCACTTTTTGTTCTCCTTTTCCCAAGCTATAGACTCTCTTGCATACCTCTCATTTCTTTTCCCATTTTTTTCTTTTACTTCTCCTATTTGGTTTTCAAAATCCTTTTTGAGCTCTTATAAAAAGGCTTTTCGTTCTTCAGACCAATCCATCTTTCCCTTTGAGGTTTCACATGTAGGCATTTTGCCAGGGTTGTCCTCTTCTGTGTTTGTGTTTTGGTCTTCCCTGTCACCATGTTAGTTTTCTATGGTGAGGGTTCTTTGTTGTTGTTTTTTAATATTAATTAGCCTCTTTTTGTGATTTCGTAGTTCTGGGACTCAGTTGATTTCCTGGCTTCTCTCCACCATTTTAGAATTTGTCATTTTTCTATGGAGATAAGATAAATATTTAGGAAACAACTACAGAAAAATAGGGGTGAGGAAGTCATATGAGAATTCTGATCTGGGGTTGCAGGTTTGAGTTAGTGGCAAAAACTAAGATTTTCTAGGTTGTATGGGATTTGAAAAGACAAGAAAGAGGTATACTTGCTTAGGTGGATAGAAGAATAACATTGCAGGTTTTTGAGTAGGAGAATGACATGATCAGAGGATTTTTCATGGTAATTTGGTAGGATAGATGCAACCTTACAATATTAGAGGTAGATGGAACTTTAGAGATAATTTAGTCTAGCTCCTTTATTTTATAGGTTAGTTAATCAAGGGCCAAAGAGGTAATTTTTTGGGGGGTGGGGCAATGAGGGGTAAGTGACTTGCCCATAGTCACACAGCTAGTAAGTGTCAAGTGTCTGAGGCTGGATTTGAACTCAGTTCCTCCTGAATCCAGGGCCGGTGCTTTATCCACTGTGGCACCTAGCTGCCCCCCAAAGAGGTAATTTTTCCAAAAGTTACATGTAGTTCAGATTCTGTTCCCTCAAATTTGATCCTCTAACCATACCACAGTTCAAAACACATTTTGGGTCAATATTTATTATGAACTACTGTTCATAGATCTCTTCCAATATTTTTTTCTTATTTAGACCAGACCAGTGGGGATATTAATTTAAATCAATGACATTTAATTAAACAGAATAGTTGTTGTTATTCACCCTTTGTTTTCTAAGAGGACCAATGACATTAAGGGGTGATGTCTTTACTTGTGTGTGAATTGGATTCAAGTGAGGCAGAGTTGCACAAAGTCATCAGCTTCACTCTCTTCCATAATTATGGAAGTCTGGTGGCAAGACAAAAGTCAAGATGACCTGGGATGCAGTGGATGACCTTGGTATCTTTGATGTCTGACCAAGCCCTAAACACTTGACAGAACTTGCTTCAGCCTCCTTCATGTGTGTTGGAACTCATTGTTCCCATCTACCCATTCCACTGGAAGAAGTCTTCACATGCTTGGGGTAGATATTCCCCTAACTCACTGAGAGGTTTGAAGTTTTTCAGTTACCCCTACTTGGTCTATCTCATCTGTAAAGATGGTTTTACTGAGTAGGATGTGGTTGCTGCACATGCTACAGTTTCTTAGAGTTGTAGGTGAGAGTTGGGACACCAAAGGTAGATAAGCAGCCTTGAAAAGGGCTTGAGAAAAAGTATCTCTAGACTCAAATACATAGGAGGTACACTGTCCCATAGATTCAGATACCACATGAAGGAAGGGAACATAAATAGACAATTAAAGTCATGCTTATAAAACTGCATCCCAGTTGAAGCAACTCTCTGCCTCCAAAAGAATTACTGTCCCTAAAGAACTTCTGACATAATCTACTGGACTTTTTCCCACTGAACTGCCATCTGCTGGTCCTCTTTGAAATTTCTATTGCCAATTATTAGTGCCTTCCTGAAGTGCAGTTGCCAAAAATGTTGCTTAATACTTATTTTGTGTGAATTGTTCACAACCCATTACCCTCCAGCATATTTTAGCTCTTTTGTGATTTCTACTTGCAGCTGCTACACCCAGGCAGCACATCAAAAAGTCAGTCAGTTGAAAATGGTTTTTGAACTGCTTTTGATTCCTCTTTAGATTCAGTCTACTTTTTGAGTTGATATGGTATATTCCTTTAAACACTTTTAGTAAGTCAAGAAGGTAGCACAGAACAGGCAGCTTTTGTTCTGTACTACTAAAGATTTAACAAAATTCTTCTCCTCACACACAATTACTAGTGCAGAAGTGGGATTTTAATCAAGGATCTTAATCTTCATGTCAGCTGTAGGGGCATACATGAGTTCTTCTGTTCCTGGGAAGAAAAACAGAGATGACTCATGGCTAATGGCAATACAATTTTATTTCAAGGGTACACAGGATAATTCAGTAGCATTCTCAGAGATACTAAAGGAAGGCATGGTTAGCAGCCTCTGCTTCTTGCTCTGGAGTTTGAGCATATGTTGGGCCCCAAATGTCCAGGTAGTAGCTTTGTTATATGTAATTCACTGTTCTTTGGTGCTAAGGAGTTTTATACTTTTGGTTTGGGGGGTTAGAAAATTTTCTGCAAATGTCTATGAGTCAAGGTGTGTTGATCACTGGAAAAATGAGAAGGGCATCTAAAATTAGGAGAAGTCAGGAAACCTTCCCTATCAAGAAACACTCTGGGCTAATTCCTAGGGAAATGAAACCTATGTGGAAAGAGAAACTTAGGACCACTTAGGTGACAAAAGGATACCGGATATCAATATGGGGATTTTGTAGCTGCCAGTTTAGTTTCAATGAGGCCAAGTTTTTACTCCCAAGCCAATTGTCTTTTTATTGTACAATGCTCCCTCTTTAGGGACAGGTAGGTGGCACAGTGGATATATCACTGATTCTGAAGTTGGGAGCTGAGTTAAAGTCTAACCTCACTTACTAGCTATGTGACCTTGGACAAGTCACTTAATCCAAATTGTTTTAAAAACACCTGGGGTCATTACCAATCATTCTGATACATACACACACACACACACACACACACATATATATATATATATAATACATATACACATATAAATACATATATGTATATATTTGCATATTTGTATATATACATGCACATGTACATATACATATAGATAGATAGATATTGATAGATCTCTTTCTCTATCTCCATCTATCTATCTATCTATCTATCTATCTATCTATCTATCTATCTATCTATCTATCTATCTATCTATCTATCTGTCTGTCTATATATCTATCTCTATCTCCTACCACTGGACCCAGATGGCTCTGGAGGAGAGAGTGAAGTTGGTGACCTTGCACAGCCCTCTTTTACTTAAATTCAATTCACTATAAGTCATGACATCACCTCCTGATGTCATGGTCTTCTTTGAGAATGAAGGACAAACAAGAACAGTCCCCTCTTCATGTGAAGGTATGTGAGGATGAGGGGAATTTTGATGCCCAATTTGATCATATCCATAAATGTTCATGCATATTATATCTATTTCTAAATCATTTTGAGTTAGAGATGTGTGGTGGGTTAAGGGATGTCCCTGTGCTATAGAACAGAGATTGGCAACAATAATGTCAAGGGGATACCTGAAAATCATTTTATTAGCAAGAAAAGGCAGAAATGAAACCCAAACTTTCTGTCTCTGGTTTTCCAGCCAGTGCTTATCATTTGGAACAATGATAGTTCTCCAATTATTACAAACATTAAGCACATGTTATTTGACCTAGCATTCAAGGCCAACCATCATTTGACTGAGTTTCAACTATCCAGCCTCATCTCCCTAATATAATGCTCATCGCATACTGCAGGGAAAACTCAAAAATTCTTTTGTTGAGATGATGATGATCTTCTTTTTCTTCACCATCACTAGACTGTTTCCTGAGGATCTTATCTTCATTCTTGCTTCAACATCTTTGTCATTTTCTTTATCAATTCATATTTTACCCAACATTAATGTTCAGTTCAAATTCTAACCCCTCTGAGAAACTTTCCCTACATCTCCACAACAAAGTGTTTTCTCTCTTCTATTAATTTCTAAAATTTTAGAATATATTTCCTCTCATTTGGTACAATTAGGATCATGGGATTTCAAGACAAGGGAAGATTAAAGATTCCTATCCAAATTTCTTATTTTCCAGATAGAGAAACAGAGGCTCAGGGAAGGGACATGAATGGCTGGTAAGCAGTAGATCTGGGATTTGAACCCATGTCCTCTGACTCCAAATGCAATGTTTCCCCCCCCCTTCTATATTATGCTAAACATATGTAAAGTCTTGTGCTAGAAGCTCCTAATGATAGCAAACATCTGGGTACACTTTGAAGATTTCTCCCTTCTATGGCTTATTCCTTCCACCCAGAAGCAATAGAAACTTCAGTATCTAACATCCTCCCAACCCTTAAGGATGGTCACTGGTCCCCTTCACATATACAAAGGCCCACTAAGCTGTTTTACTTATAAGTTATTAAAAACAGATACGACTAGCTTCTGACCCCAGGGAAAAGATGGGAACTCACAGTGTTCATCCCTTCTCTCAGAGGCTGTGTCTGTATATCTCCCAAGTGTCTCTCCTTTACCAAGAGTTATGGGGAAGTTCTATCCAGGAGTGGCTACAGATTCCTCTTTTCCACTGAAGTTTCCCTCTGGAGCCTCTTTGTGCAGACTTGCTTGTTTCCACTCTCATCTACCACCACTTACTCTCAGCAGGAACCATGTGTTGTTGTTCTGTCATGTTAGCCTCCTTAGCTTAGGCACAGTTCATTTTGGCTCCACCTGCTAGCTCCTTGTAGTTTCTAGAAAGCGGTCATTTTATTTTCATCCTCATTCAACACCTACAGTTCCAGGGGACCAGAATCTTTTTTTTTTGTTTTGAACAACTGGCCTATTTGGGGAAAATTTGTGGGTGACTTCCTAGTTACAAATAACAAAACAAAACAAGACATCTCAACCACTCTTCAGCCTTCTTTTGCACAAAGTCTTCCTTATTTTCACCAGGCTTTACACATTAAAATTTGCTAGGTACCCTATCTCCCATCACAAGCAAATCACTAATTCTGACCTCATATAGGCTTATATATTGATTTGTGATTCTTTTATTTCCCAGCTTATTAGTTGTATGTCTCCTACTCATGCATCACTAAGTCTGGGGACTTGGGTTTTGATCACTTCACTGTCTCCCTAGGTATGGCTTTGTCCCTTTGCTTCCTCAGAGGCACTTGTGGTGGTTTATTTAAGTTAACCAAGACTGCTTACTAAAATACTCAGGAAAGGGAGTTCACAGAACCAGCTGTGCTAAGGAGAGAAATTTGTAGTCATTAGTATACATGTACTCTCATTCTTAGTTACTTATATGTGAAACTAGAAGCTTATCTAGAACCGAGTTCCAGGCATGAGGCCTCCAAAGTTTGAGTTAGCTAAGAATGATGATATACATTTGTATGAATTTCAAATTTGCCCTGCAGTATTTCTGCTGGCAGCATCAAAATTAATTTCTGCTTATCCACTTAATAAAAATGTGAAAACCAAATTTTTATAGAGGTTCAGAGTTAGTCATCAAAGGTACTTATAGCAATTTACAACAAAGCCATGTATTTGTCATTGGTGGGTGGAGCTAGCTTTCTGGAAAATCTAATTAAAGCTCAAGGTCAGTGAGGGTGGCAGTGGACATATTGGAAAAAGAGGCCTTGGTGATGCTGAAAATGCCTTGAATTCTCTGGTGAATGAGGGATGTGGTCCACAGGGAACAGTTGGTTTACAGAGTTGAATCCATGTTTTGTCTTGAGGCTATCATCTCTGGCTTCTCTGTAGAGGAAAGAACAGTGGACTAGGAGTCAGGAGGGTTACATTCATCCAGGGTCATTTAGTGATTGATCAGGTGATGCTAGACACAACACTTAGCTACTCTATCCTTCAGCTTTCCCATCTAACAGGTGAAGATAAAAATAGCTGCCCTACCTATCTCAGAGAATTGTTTGTGAGATTCAGATGTGAAGAGGAATATGAAATTACTTGAAGATTTTAAAGCACTCTATAAATAAAAGGTATTATGATTATCACAGAAAGTCAAAACAACTTGATGAAAAATGGAAAATTCAGCCAATCATCCAGATGTTCTCAGATTTAGAAGCTACATAGCGTGAAAAGAATAACAGTGTTGGAGTTGAGAGATCTGGTTTGAAATCTCTGACACATACGGAACCATAAACAAATCACTTAAATCTCTGGAATCTCAGTTTCCAATAAGGGCCAATATGATACCAATATAATAGTACCTTAGGCGAGTCACTTAATCACTACCTGCCTCAGTTTCTTCATCTGTAAAATGGGGATAATAATAGTACCTCTATCCCAGGGTTGTTTTGAGGATAAAATGAGATAATTTTTGCAAAGTACTTTATGAACCTTAAAGTGCTTTATAAATGTTAGTTATTATTATTTTACTGTCATCATCAAAGGATCACAGACCCAAAGTTCAAATGTGATCATGATTATTGCTGATTTTTAAAAATAAACTTTAAAGTATAACATAAATGTCACCTACTATGGCTATATAATCCTGATATAGACTAAAAATCAGTTAACTTAAAAAGCATTTTAATAATTTTTCAAGGTATCTCAGTTTGCTCAGCCACTGAATAGCTTTTTTTAGGGGCAATGAGGGTTATGTGACTTGCTCAGGGTCACACAGCCAGTAAGTGTCAAGGGTCTGAGGCCGGATTTGAACTTAGGTCCTCCTGAATCCAGGGCCTGTGCTTTATCCATTGTGCCACCTAGCTGGTCCCAAGCCACTGAATAGCTGAACTGTGGTGAGACCCAGGGAGGGATAGAAAAATTCATCTTAACTTTTGGACCTTTTCAAAGAAAGGGCTATGCAGGGAAGAGGGAACTCATGAACTGGTCCTAACAGAACATGGGGCTTCTCTCTTACAGGTAGATGGTCATAATGGAAGGAGCATTGAGCTTGAGGTTAATACAATCTAATAAACATTTAGTAAGTGCCAGGCACTAGAGATACAATTAATAAAAAGAAAGACAGTCCCAACCCTCAAGAAACTTACAACTGAAAAGAGGAGACAACACATAAAATAAGACAGGAAATTAGATGTGGCTAGAGGGGTGGGTCACCAGGGGATACCTGGAATATATCCTTGGCACAAGGGCATCTTGTTCCATGGTGTTGAAATTAAGGAGAGCAGCAGATGCCAGGTGGAGTGAGCTGAGTCCAGTTTCTGCTCTCTATAAAAGAAGACTTTGGGAAGAGTTTGATATGGCATCCTCTAATCCTTCAATGAGAGAGGAGAGAAGGCTGAGGGAGGTAACATCAATCAAGGATTGAATTGACAGCATGGTGATGAAATGAAAGTTGAGGAGCTTAATATAGGAGGGGCATCTTGTTCCATGGAGTAGAAACTAGGCAGGGCAGCAGATGAAAGTTACAGTTAAATGACCTTATTCAAGTTCTAACTACAAAATGATTAGTTTTGAAGTCTTGGGCAAGTCACTTAATCTATGAGTATATTTTTCTCATTTGTATAATGTGGATGGAGTGGACAGAGCTAAACTTAGAGTCAGAGGACTTGGATTTAAATCCTGGCTCAGTTACTTGGTACCTGCACAATTTTGGGCAAGGCACTGAATTTTTCTACCATAGGATCAGCCATCATGGTTATTTTTTCATGATTCTGGAGTAACTGGAAGAGAGGTTGCACTGTCCAAATTCATTAGTTCCTTTTGACCATATATATGACTATATGCTGAGTGCAATGGGAGATACCAGAAAAAAGTAAACATCATAATTAGTGTAGAGGACCTTAAAATCAGGTAAGGAGACAAGACTTCCATATATGAGATCAATGGCTTAGGGCAACACATAATGAAGAAGATAGGACTTTAGCTTTTCTTTGAAGTAAGGGTTATCAAGCTTTATTGTGTCATGGAGTACTTTGTCACACTGATGGACTCCTCAGAATAATGTTTTCATATGCATAAGGTAAAATACCTAGGATTTAAAAAGAAACTAATTCTATAAAGAAAGAATAGTGAAGGGCATTGCAGGAAGGGGAAAACAGCATGAACAAAGGTGGAAATATAGGGATGATCTTGGTATGTTGGGTAGATAATAAAGAGAGCAGCCTAGGTAGAATGAAGGTTACAGATCTGAAGAATAGGGGGAGTCATATTTGGGAAGCTAAGAAACTTGATCTGCACTTACTCTAGGTCAAAAAAGCAACCTGAAACCTGGGGAATAAAATGTTCAATGGTTAACTAGTAAATATCTATTGTAGATGGATAGATATATGGATGGATAAATAGATAGATAAATGAAGAAGAGGGAAGATAATCTCAGAGGGGAGGCTGCTGGCAGTTGAGAGGACTGGTAAAGGCCTCCAGTAGAAACTAAATGGAAAGGTGGGATTTGAACTGGATCTTGAAGGAGGCTGGGAAATCTAAGAGGCAGACTTGAGGAGGAAGAGGGGATTCTAGGGATGGGGACCCAGCTAGTACAAAGGCCTGGAGATGGGAGAAGAAGCATCCATCATGTGTGAGTAGTGTGATTAGATTGTTGAGCTCATAGGAAGGAATGAGCTTAAGAAGACTGGAAAGGTAGGAAAGGCCAGATTGGGAAGAGCTTTAAAGACAAACAAAAGCAGCTCTCAGTAAATGGCCTCAATTTATTTCCTGAAATATGAGGCAAAGTTCTCAGCAGAGAGGGTGAGAGGAAGTGTGTCATGAAAAGCTTGAGGAGAGACAAGAAGGTTTGCAACAGCTGCTGCAGAAAGTGGGATACTGAATTGATTAGGGAGGAGTAAAATGATTGCCTTGCCACCCTTGAGAGCACAGTTGAGATTAGATAATACGTGTAGCATTCCCAGACAGCACAGTTTTTTAAACATTTTTTTTGCCAGTTCTGTTCAGCAGCATATGAATAGGAGTGAAGGAGGTAAATGGTGGGAGTAACTCTGGTTGGGATAGAGGAAGGCATGAAAGGACAAGGGGGCAAGGAATTGGAGCATAGAAGATAGTGTAGAGTTATCCTGGTTCACTGAGGGGTCAAGCAAAGGAGAGGAAGAGAGTGTAGACAGTACGTTACTGAAGGTCTACAAAAGAGCCTAATGATGGAGGGAAGAGGGGTAAAAATGAGGATGACCAGGGTTAGAAGTTATAAGGAATAGGGTAAAATGGCATGACAAAATTATTAGATAAGGGCATTTAGGAGTTTATGTACATGGAAGTAGATCACTGATCAAGAGTAGAAGCTTCTTTGTATGTAACTGAGATGGAGTGAAGAGGTAGGTCATAGAGAATAAGTAGGTTGAGGAACTGGGAAGTTAGATATTTGACAGGGCATCAGTATATAAGTTAAAATCCCCTGGTATGAGGACAGGAGGTGTGATGTAGAGAAAAAAATTATGAACCGGGCACTGAACTCCTTGAGGAAGGAAAGAGAATGTCCTAAAGGGTGGGTAGATAATGGCTACCAATATCTGAAGTGTATGATACATGTAGGTGGCTTGAACCTCAGAGGAGGTAAGACTGCTGAGTGATGGTGGTAAAGGAAGTCAAGAAGTGACAAAGGGGAGTAAGGAATATTCTGAGTCCCTTACTGTGAGTCAAGACCTATGGGAAATAAGAAAAAAATACAGCCAATACTATGGGGAGGCTAGGTGGTATAGTGGATAAAGCCCTGAGCTTGGAATCAAGTAGACTCATTTTTATGAGTTCAAATCCTGTCTCAGAAATTTACTAGCTGTGAAAACCTGGGCAAGTCACTTAAGTTCCTCATCTGTAAAATGAACTGGAAAAGAAAATGGCAAACCACTCTAGTATCTTTGTCCTCCCACCCCCAAACAAAACAAAACAAAACAAAACCCCAAACAAGGTCATGGAGAGTCAGACATGACTGAATAACAAGATGAGCATTCCTTTTGCCTCAAGTAATGTTGTTATTGAGTTGTTTCAGTCACATCCAATTCACTGTGACCCTATTTGTGGTTTATCATTTCCTACTCCAGTTCATTTTACAAATGAGGAACTGAACCATACAGTGTTAAGTGACTTGCTCAGGGTTGCACAGCTAGTAAATGTCTGAGGCCAGATTTGAACTCGTGAAGATGAGTCTTCCTTGTTTTAAGCTCAGTGCTCCATCCACTACGCCACCTAACTACACTTGAAGCAAAGTCCCTTCTTACTTCAAGGCCAGTACTCTCTCCCTGTGGCTTAGTATGGGAACATTACACATACGGATAATTAAAATACAATTATAGAAAAACAAGTCACTCATCCATTTTTATTTATATTCAAAGAATTGCTGTATAGAGAACAAAGACCATATACATAGATTCTATCCCTCTTCCCACTCATTGACTTCCGTGAAATACCAGATACGTCTAATATGATTCTTCCTATGACCTATGTACTGTTCTCTGTATTGCCTGGATTGTGCCCATGTGAACTTGTCAAAGGGCTCCATGCTGCTTCAAAATCTCTTCCCCATAAACCTTCCTCATGCCTGAAATTCTATCATTCAGGATTCACTCCTTTTGGATTAAGTTGTTTCCAATAGTCCCTTGTAAAATTAAAATACCCTTGGAGCAATAACCCACTAATATTTCAGGAGAGATTTGTTCAAAATTGTTTTTTGGGTTCTGAAATCTTTCTATGAGGTTTCAGAGTATAGGTAATTGCCTAAGGAGGGTAGACCTAGTTGAGACAACACAGTGAGAGATGCTTAGAGAAGGGGGAGGAGTGGGTGACAGTTGGGCATTGCAGACAAGAGAAAAGAAGAGGCAACACTATTACTGTTACCTTGGGCAAGTTACTTTACCCTCAGGGTCTCAGTGACTTTATCTTTGAAATAAGAGGTTTGTACTAGATAGTGTCTAAAGTCCCTTCAAGTTTTGACATTTTTATGACTGAGATTCTATCAGGGGGAGGAGGGACAAAGAAAGGGGATTAGAGATGATCAAGATAACTGCATCTCCTTCACAATTTTACCCAGATGAGCCCTATTTGGTATTGTGCAGATGCCTGGTTCTTATGTCAAGTACATAATGCTTTATTTGAAAAGCTATTACACATAAAGGTGAGATCATAAACAAATTAGAGGAGAAAGGGAGAAATTCCCTTTTAGCTCTGTGGAGAGGGTAAGAATTCATGACCGAAGAAAGTATAGAGAAGATCACAAGAGGTAAAATGGATATTTTTGTATTGCATAAGATTTTTAAATGGAAAGATTTGGCAACTCTTTGGAAAACTGGGGTGATAGAGACAATGAAGAAGTGAGAATGACATGAAGGATGTGAACCCAGATGACCAGAAATGGCACTAATCTCAGTGGAAGTGGGAAGGGTGGGTTTGGGGGAAAAGATAATGAGTGGTCAAGTTGGACTCTGAGTTTCTCTTTTTATTGGAACTATGTGGGAATGAGTAGACATTAGGAAGGGGGTTGGGGAATGCTCTGACAGCAGATTTGAATGACCAGTGCAGATTTGCACCTTCTGTCCACATGAAATCTGAGACAACCAGAGCAATGTGAATATGGTAAAACTATAACAAATTGCCAGAGAAAAAGAACCTTTGAAGTTAGTAGAAGTTACTATTTTTGTGTGATTCCAACAAAGTAGAAATTTTTGGGATGCATGACCCAGCTCCAGGAGTTCCCCAAATGCCATCTCTCCTTAGGGACAGCATTTTTCATTCTCAATAGCCAGGACTGCATGGTGTACATCAGAGAGATTTATTACCACTCTTCCCCTGCTCTCAGCTCCTTAAATATCTTCTACATGGATACTTTCAAATCCATCTAGTACTGGAGTTCATAACCTGGGGTCCATAGATCCTCAAGGAGTCTATGGATAGATTTCAGAAAGTCAGTAAAGCTGGATGGAAAAAATTACCTTTTATTTTCACCAGCCTCTAAATGAAATTTAGCATTGCCTTCATTTATTTGAAAAATGTGATTCTTAGAAGGGTTTTGTAGGCTTCACCAGGTTGCCAAAGGGATCCATGACTCAAAAAAAGATTAAGAATTTCTGGTCCAGGATAATCTACCCTTAAGTGGCCAAAAGATGGAATAAAAAAGTCTTCAAGCCCAGTCTCCAATGTAAATGCTTAAAACCAAGTGCACATCATTATTCTATTTCCAGCATAGTGATCAAGTGGTATGTGTGGCCATTAGAAGAGCAGTACGTCTGGAGACTTGTGTTTTGCTTCCAGCTCTGGTTTGCTGTGTGACTTTGGACTTCAGTTTCCTCATCTTTGAAATGGGGATAATGATACCTGCTCTACTTACCTTGCAAAAATGTTGAAAAGAACAAATCTGCAGTCTTCCGATAAATTAGCATGCATCCATTAGGCACCCACTATGTAATAATGCTTTGGTTCATTTGATGGTGGTGGTGGTGGTGGTGCTGTGTGTGTGTGTGTGTGTGTTTGGGGAGGGCTGGAGCAAGATAGGGCATGAGAGTGGGTGTGGTTCTCCTGGTGGGTGTCTGCGACTCAAAGCATCGTCTATGGATGACTAAATATAGTGGGTTAAGGTAAATTTTTGTCTAGCCACCAATCTATATATTGCTTAGCCTCAGGGCAGTGGCCCAAAGTTGCATAATAAAAATCATTGCAATGTTAAAGTCACAAAGGACCTTGTAATATATGTAAGTGTTTTAATAAATCAAAAAGTGCTATATAACAGTAAGGTATATTTATTTATGATTCGACCTGTGACTTCATTGGTTTGATGCTATTGTTGAGTCATTTCAGTTGTGTCCAACTCTTCATGACCCCCAATGGGGATTTCTTGGAAGAGATACTGGAGTGATTTCCTATTTCCTTCTACAGATAGTTTTATATATGAGGAAACTGAGGCAAACAGGGTCCATTGATTTGCCCAGGATCACACAGCTAGTAAGTGTCTATGACCAGTTTTAAGCTCATGAAGATGATTCTTCCTGACACCAGGACTAGTACTCTATCCATTGTACCAGGGGAACTTCATTTACTGATGTAGAGTAGTACCTTCTTTGTAATACCTAGTCTTAGAGAGTTGCCTGGGTGAACTGAGGGGTTAATGGACTTACCCAGGGTTACACAGTCAGTTTGTATTAGAGGGGAACTCGAATCCATATCTCTTTGACTCTAAAGTTTGGGGTGATCCATAACACCATGTGTTGTAGGGAGTAATGTTTGTCTCATGTAGGTTGGGCTAGTTTTCCTTAAAGGTCCAGAGAAACTATCCTCTGGGGGAATATGGTTTCCTTGTTACTTGGGACGTGAAAGGCTTAAACTATGAGGAGTTCACACTCTTTAGGCTTGAAGGAATTCCCAATGTCCTTCCAGTTGACACATCTTTCTGACCAGAGCTTGGAACTGTGACAGATGTAGTGGTAAATTTGCCTAAATTTGCCTAAATTAGTATGGTATCCTTTAAAAATCTTTTTTATTGTTCAGTAAACCCATTTTGTTGGCTGTTGTTTTATTTGTGAGTGTTTTCTTGTGTTTAAGTGCCAAGTCTGAACTGCTGAACTGAACTGAGTTGGACCTGGACCATGGTACTCTATTTTTGAAAATATTGCAGACAAAATTACTAATACTATTTTTGCATCATTCTTCCTTGATGAAAGAATAATAATGGAGTGAATAGAATGTTCGGCTTGGTTCAAAACCACCTCTGATGTTTCCTAGCTTTGAGATTCTAGTTGAGTCCCTTAAGGAGGTGCAGCAAGGTGGTGAAATGGATAGAGCATTGGCCCTGGAGTCAGGAGGAACTGAGTTCAAATTTGACCTCAGACACTTAATAGCTGTGTGACTCTGGGCAATTCACTTAACTTCAACTGCCTTAAAAAATACCTCCCAGGGCCATCTCCAGTCATCCTGATATATTTCTTGCCACTAGACCCAGATGGCTCTGGAGGAGAGAGTGAGGTTGGTGACTTTTTGCAGCCTTCCCTCTCTTAAAACTCCAATTCAGTACAAGTCATGACATCACCTGAATGTCATGGTGTTCTTTGAGAATGAAGGACAAACAGCAGCAACCTTAATATGAGTCACTTAACCTCCATGTATCTCAGACAACTCCCAAGGACTGATTTACTATGTCACAGACAGGAGTGATCTGCAGCTGTTAGAGAATTCCCATTTCTGGGAGTTCTCTAGCCTAAATAAAAAACAAACAAACAAACAAACACAGCTCCCTCAAGAATAGTATTTTTTTCACTAGATTCCTACTCTTATGCTTCACCATGTCATGAAGGTTTCATTGGGTTTTCAAAAGCCATGTCATCAGCATTCAAGCCTTGCAAGGTCCTATCAAGATGGAAAGGCTTCAGCCTCATGTCTGTTGTTTAATGAAAAACCTGGACAAGTTCAGGGACGTTCATAACCAAAAGTTGGCTGTCAAGAAATGTGAATTGTTGGGATATTTTGGTGGGGTGGGGGGTGTTTGCCAGAGCAACTCAGGAAGACTCTCTTGAGGTTTGATTGGTTTGCAATCTGTATTGATGGCAGAAGTACCCACACTGATGAAATAACAGGTTGTTGAAATACTAAGAATAGCAGACATTCATATTGCCCTTTAAGGTTTGCAAACCACTTTACATACATTATCTCATTTGATCATATTATTTTTATCCTTGAAGTAAGTGAAGTATTATGAGGGTTATTGTCAATCAAAATAATGATGCTACTGCTAACAAGAGGCTCATAGAGCTGGAGCTGAAAGGGACTAATCAGAAGTCCAATCCCTTTATTTTACAGAAAAACAAACTGAGGCATAGGAAAGTTAAGTGACTTGCCTAAGATCATACATGTAATATGCATCAGAGACAAGATTTTGAGCCCAGGTCCTTTAACTGTAGCTTGTGTGCTATCTACTACATGATGGCAAATTATATTGTCCCAGTAATACTTAAGAAGCTAAAACCAAGGTCAGTGATCTTTCCATAACAATTGCTTATTAAGTATCTATTCACCAGGAAATTATAGAGATCTGATTTAGAGCAAAGGTGGATTTTGTTGAGGGTTGTTTGAATGGTTAATCCAGGCATGGTTTTCCTGGTTTGTTTTCCTTATAATCAAGAAATACAAAAAAATACAAAAAAAAAAGGAAAGAAAAAAGAAAAGAAATACAGGATTAGGAAGAGGCCCTTGTGACACCTAAGAAGGCTTAGCAGGTTTTTTTTTTTCTTAAACCTACTGAAACATGTAGCTTTCCAGTCTCCAAAGGTGGGCTTGGATTTGGTTGGGTGGTCATCCTGACAAAATGCATCTTCTCCTAACTTTGCAGAAAGAGAGCAATGGGAACCAAAGAATAAGACCTAGGATCAGAGTATAATCTGGAATTATGGAATTTGTTCAATATCTTTAATTCACGCTGGACCCTTTAGCTCAAGGGGTTAAAGATGGTGTGATATAGTAGGAAAAGTAATGGATTTAGAGTCTAAAGACTTGGGAATTAGTCCTGACTGGGCCACTTTGACCTGGGGCAAAGCTCTAGGTCTTAGCTTCTTCAAAGGTAAAATAAAATGATAGCAATATGATGGTAATTCTATGTTGAGAAGAAGAATGATAAATCACATTTAATATTAATGCTTTGGGTTGATTTATAATAGGTTATTTTCTATCTCATAGGGTCATTTTGAATATTAAAAGGTATAATATATGTGAATGTTTTATAACCATAAAGCATCGGACAAACAGGGACTGTTATTTTTACCATTCTACTGGATGGTAAGGTCTTTAAAGGCAGGAATTGTGTTTTATTTATCTTTTTAGGCTCCAAAGCCTAGGCACTTTGTAAATCAAGCAACTAATGAAATAAATTTCTGTTGCATTGAATTAATAGTTTGAAGGAGGCTAAGGTTATTAATATCCAGCCAGCAGTCCTTTCCTACCTCATCCTAATTCCTACTCCAAGATGAAAAATTATATTAATTAAGTCTGAAAAGAGTCAATTTCTTTTTGGTCTACAGGGAAATTGGCAACCTTTTGTTCCCAAGCTCTGGTGGCCTAGATGCTGAAATCAGATTGCTTTTCTGCCCCCTGGCTCCCAGACTTAATTATGCATATCCCATTACTGAGCCTTGGATTTGCCCACAATTTGGGCACCCCACACTGACAGTTGGGAGGAGTTGGGAATATCTGGGATCCTTGGCTGAGAAGATGGCTGAGGGAAAGATAAATAGTTAGGAATGGAGAGATGCTAGAAGAAAGCTGACAGGAGAGAATTCCTCTTGCTCAGAAGACTGTGAAAATCAAATTGTCCCTTGTGACTAAAAAGGCATCAAGATACAGTGGAAAGAATGTCTGAATGTGATTCAATGGGTCATAGACATAGATCTGGAAGGATCCTTTCAGTTGTTGTCAGTCATGTCCTACTCTTCATGACCCCATTTGGGATTTTCTTGCAGAGATGCTGGAGTGGTCTGCCATTTCCTTTTCCAGTTCATTTTACAGATGAGGAAACTGAGGAAAACAGTATTAAGGGACTTGCCCACAGCCACACGGCTAGTAAGTATCTGAGGCCCGATTTGAACTCTTTAGAAGTTCTTCAAGGCCGTCAAGTCCAACCCCTTATTTCACACATGAGAAAATTTGAGGTTGACAGAGATTGACTTGTACAGGTTCACAAAGTCAGTAAGAGTCTGAGGTAGGATTTGCATTCAGGTTTTCCTAAGTCCAAGGTCAGTTCTCTATCTACTGTATCACTTAGCCACCTAGACTACAGAAAATTTGGATTCCAGTCCTGGATCAATTTATAACTAGTTGTGTGTTACTTCATTTCTCTTCATCTTCTTCTCTCCATCTGCCAAAGGGGGTAATGGGGAGGTATTGGGTGATCTAGTGAGAAGAGTGCTGATGTTCAAGCTGCTGCTAAAGAATAAGAGAAATTTGAGATTTCTTTCTGTGAATTAATATTCTCTCCTTCCTGACATTGAACCCCAAATGACTTTCCTTAGGCACTTTTGGACCCATTTTTTGGTCCAAAGGGGGAAAGGGAATGTTTTGATGGTCAAGGTCATCTCTAGGGGTTGGTCCCAGGCAGATCACCCCACTTGCCTCCCCTACATCAGGTTTACACTATTGTCTTCAGGTGTGAAAAGAAGACTTGGAGTCAGAAGATCCAAGGGCTTGGTTATGTACTACCTCTGTGACCTTGGGCAGCTACTTTTAACCTTCCGCAACTGTCACACAAGAGGGTCTGCCTAGAGCGATGATCTCTCCAAGGGTTTTCTTTTCCCTAGCTCTAAATTCCAAGAACTAGGTTAAGAAGAACATCAAGGGCAGCCTTAAAGGGGTGGTGGGAGTGCAAGAAGGGGGAAAGAGGAGCCACAAAATGCAATCTCAAGGAATGCATATGAAAGGGAGCAGAGAATTCTCCTGAATGATTGAGAGAGGGTAATTTAAGGGCTGTGTGTTTCAAGTGAGCATGCATACATGTATGCATGTGTGTTTGTATCCATCTGGATATATACACATGTGTGTTTTCATGTGTGTATGCATGTATTACATATGTATATTGTGTGTATATGCATAGGTGGGTATGTACCTTAAACTATAGGCCTCAGGCTTTTTTTTTTTTCAGGGTAATGAGGGTTAAGTGACTTGCCCAGGGTCACACAGCTAGTAAGTGTCAAGTTTCTGAGGCTGGATTTGAACTCAGGTCCTCCTGAATCCAAGGCCAGTGCTTTATCCACTGAGCCACCTAGCTGCCCCCTCAGACTTTTTAAAATAGTACCAACTAGTGCAACCATCTTTCTCCCCCCACCACATCCTACACACACACACACACACACACACACACACACACAACTGCCTGAGTCACTGTCCATTGGCTACTCACCAGAACATTAAATAACCTGGTATGATTGTCTATCAACCTTAGGGAGAGGTCTGCTTTGTGTCAGGGTAGAGCCCAATTAGAACATTTCTAACCAAAAAAATTCGGCTGAAGGTAAAACGGGGAGGAAAGAGGATAGAAAGTGTAACAGAGGAGAAAAGATGAAGTGTTAGGGAAGGCAAGAATTAGATGCATTTAAAATGTTCATTTGGAAATTAGCTGATATTGCATGAGCAAGGAAGTGTACACAAATAACTGATCAATTCGGGAAAAAACCTTAATAAGACTACAAATTATCAAACTTATTTTCTTGAGTTCAGGAACAATTTCAGTATGTATCTGGAATTAATCTTTTAAACTGACAAAAAGCTTGGGCCCAGAACTGGGGGAGGCGAGGACAAGTAAGGGACCAATTGCTGGCAGACCTTTTTCCTAGCATTCTCTAAGTTGCTTGAGTTTGCTTCAAACTTGAACTGCGGGCAGGCATACAACCCAGAGCTAGGGACAGACTATTTGGATGACTGTATTAGGAAAGCAGCTTGTGGGTAGCCTAAAGGAGAAGCCTAAAACCAAACAAATGGTAGAAGAGGAAGCTCTCTGATACGGGGATCACAAGTGTCCACGTGAGACATAATTTGGAGCTGGTACTGAGAGATAAGCTATGAGGGCCTACAAGAGGATCTAGACCAGTACTCAACCTGTTTGCATGTCATGGACCCTGTTGGCATTCTGGTGAATCCTATGGACGACTTTTAAGGAAAAAAATATTTTAAATACATAATAAAATACAAAATAAAACACAGGATTACAAAGGAAAACAGTGATGTTGAAGTACAGTTATCAAATATGTATTTTTTAAAAGTTCATATGCTTCAGGGTAAGAACCTTTAGCCTAGAGAGATCCTCTACTGCAACTGAATTCTATCAAAAGGGTAGCTCCAGGGATCCCTACAGCTCCAGTTGGTTAGAGCCTTTAAAAGAGTCAGGACTGATCCTGTGACCCCTTTAACCTCCTAGCTAATCTGCTTGTCCCTTTTCCAGTTATTAGTCAAAATAACCACTGTGTAAGCACGATTGTTTCTTATCTGTTACTTCCAATTTAGATTTTATTTACCCACCATAAAATTCCATTGGCCAGCAGAAATGCTAAACTGTGTGGATTTTATTTAATGCTGATGGAAAGAGAGAAGACATCGAGAGCATGCCCTGACTTAGAAAGATAAAACAGTTGGTCTAGACTCATTGGGGACTGGATCTGGGGGAAGGTTATTGTGACAGAAGGCATCATTAGGGCAAAGTAGGAGGACCAACACTGGATTGTTATAAGCCTTCTAAAGAGTCCTATATCTATAAACTTCTGGAATATGTATTTTTTAAATCCCAAGCTGTTGATAACCCATAGTAAGCACTGGAGTCAGAACTAATATTCAAGCTAGGTCTCCTGATTCTAAATCTTCCCCCACCCCACACTTGATACTAGGAATGAGTAGGTAGAGAAGATATTGCTTGTGGAGTGAATGATATTAGGAAAATATTTCTTTTACCCCTCTAGCCTGATAACATATCTGGAATCCTACTATTAGAATCATTCCTTTGGGTTAAGACATTGCCCTCTCCAAATTCTTCTCTAAAAAAATTCCTCTTTGGATGAATAATATTTTAAGTCTATACATCAATTAAATATATACTTCCATGTGAATGAGTTTATTGGATTCAATTTCCTTACTGGCAGGAGAATGTGGGGTCCCTGAAGATATCTTTCCTATGCCTTTTTCTAAACCACCCCCTCTGCCTGGAATGCTCTCTCTGCCATCTGGCTCTTATAGTGGAAGGAGAATCGGACTTGAGTCAGAAAACCTGATGCAGCTCCCACCTCCAATCTTTGCTACCTAGGTGACCATGGACAAATCACTTAAAAGTTCAATGAGCTTCATCTGTAAAATAGTGGCACTTCATAGGGCTGTTGGAAAAAAAGAAAATGTAAACCTTTGCAGCACTCAGAATGTAAATGTGAGCATTATTAAAAATAACATGGGGGCAGCTAGGTGGTACAGTGGATAAAGCACTGGCCCTGGATTCAGGAGTACCTGAGTGCAAATCCAGCCTCAGACACTTGACGCTAGCTGTGTGACCCTGGGCAAGTCACTTAACCCCCATTGCCTCACTAAAAAATTAAATAAAAAATACTTTAAAAAAATAACATGTAAATAAAGGCATATCATCATTATTGCTATATACCTGCCCCTTGTGGCTCAATTCAAGTGCTACCTTCCTCTTCCATGAATCCTTCCTTGATTTCTCCAGTGAGAATTAATTTCTTTCTCTTAACTTCCATAGCAATTATTTATATCACTCATATGGCACGAAACCCTATTCTAATCAAAGTTCTATCCTGGGATCTCTTTGCTTTTCTCTCTTACAATATTGCTTACTGATATCAGCTCCATCAATTCAATTATCATCTCTATGTGGATTATTCTCAGATCTATTTATCCAGCCCTTACTTCTCTTCTAAACTTCATCCTCACATCAACAACTGCCTATTAGACATTGTGAACTGCATTTCCTGTACATATCTTAAACTCAATACATTCAAAACTGGAACTCATTATCTTTCGCTCTAAATCCTTCTCTCTCCCAAACTTTTCCATTACTGTAAAGGACACCACCATCCTCCCAGTCACCTTAGCTCACAATCAGGGCATCATCTTCAATTCCTCACTTTTTCTTCAACATCCAGTTCCAATGAGGTGCCAAATGGTGTCAATTCTACCTTCACAACATCTCTATATGCTTCTTTCTCACCATTGCCACTGACACTAACCTAGTTCAGGACACTTTACTTCTTGCCTGTCCTATTGAAGTAGCCTGTTGGTCTTCCCATCTCAAGTCTTTACTTAACTTCAATTCATCCTCCAGTCAATTGTCAAAATGCTCTTCCTAAGGCTTATACCTGGTCATGTTGCCCTCTCCCCTACACAGTCAACTTTTGTGTCTCCCTATTACCTCCAGGATGAAATATAAAACCCTCTGTTTGACTTTTAAGGGCTTTTATGACCTGGCTTTTTCCTATTTTTCTAATATTATAACTTATACCCCTTTATGTATTCTGAAGTCCAGTGATACTCTCCTCCTTAATGTTGTTCCCAACTCTGTGTTTTTACTGTTTGTCACCTAAGCCTGGAATTCTCTCTCTTCTTATCTTCATATCCTGACTTCTTTGGCTTCCCTTAGGTCTCAGCTAAAATTACATCTTCTGGAAAAAGCCTTTTCTAATCCCCCTTAATGTTAGTGCCTGCTTTCTAAGATTATATCCAATTTATCATATATTTGTTTGTATTTTTTGTAGGGTTTTTTTGCATAGTGTTTCCTCTATTAAACTATGAGACTATTGAAATCAGGTACTATTTTTTGTCTTTCTGTGTATCTTCAGTAGCATAGTGCCTAGCACACAATTTGTTGTTGTTCAATTGTTTTTCAGTCATATCTGACTCTTCCTGACTGCATTTGGGGTTTTCTTCACAAAGATACAGGAGTGGTTTGCCATTACCTTCTCCAGCTTTTTTTTTTTTTTTGGTGAGGCAATTGGGGTTAAGTGACTTGCCTAGGGTCACACAGCTAGTTAAGTGTTAAGTGTCTGAGGCCGGATTTGAACTCAGGTCCTCCTTACTCCAGGGCCGGTGCTCTATCCACTGCACCACCTAGCTGCCCCTTCTCAAGCTTATTTTACAGATGACTGATGCAAACAGAGTTAAGTACCTAGCCTAGGTAACACAACTAGTAAGTGTCTGAAGGCAGATTTGAATTCATGAAGATGAGTCTTCCTGACTCTAGACCCAGCACTCTATGCACTCTGCCACCTAGCTGCCCTTCTAGGATACAGTAACCATTTAATAAATACTTGTTAACTTGACTGCATTGTATTATGTTGTTATTTCCATAATTGTCTTATCTCCCTGACTGGATTGTAAATGCTGAATAGGAAGAAGAATGAGGTTTTGGTCAGAAGACCTTGGTTCTATTTCTGGTTCTTCCTCTTAATACCTGTTTGACCTCAGGCAACTCAAATTCTTTGGACTCCAGTTTTCTCATGTAGAAAATGAAGGAGTTACACTAAAAGATTTCTAAGGTTCCATCTATCTTTATGATCCAGTGAACTTAGAGACCCTTAGTTATTCACTATTATATTTCCCATAAAGACAAGCCAGAAAAAAAAAGAGAAGGAAGAAGATTGAACAGGAGAAAAGGAAGAGAGGGAAGCTGTTGTGGAAACAATGCTGGTTTTAGAGTTCAGGGTCCTGCCCTGGGATCTCAGCTTTGTCATTTACTATCCCTGTGACCTTTGGTAAGTTACCTAAAATACCCGAGCCTTAGTTTTCTTATCTATGAAATTAAAATGATGGGCTAGATGACTTCTAAGGTCCTTTACAACTCAAAGTTTGTGATCTTAAGTTGTGGCAGGGGAAGGGTAGATAAGGGAAAGGAAAAAAAGGAGAGAGGGAAGAAATCAGGACAGACAAGCAGATTTCACCAATTTTACAGCTTTACAAATAGCTGTCCCTTCCTGGAATGTATCAGAATGCCCTTGTCCTTGCAATCAAGGGCCTGAACTCTGCTTTCTTACCTATGCTTTACTCTTCTCATATTCATGGTAATGTAGAAAGAGGGGATGTTCAAGTTGCAAGAGTGAAGAGCATACTTTTGATTTTTGTAGATTCCTTTTTGCCATATGCCCCAACTTACCATCTAAACACTTACTCTCATATTCACTTTTCCAAGGGTCTAACAAATATTTCCTTGAAGTGAAAGGCATAAATTTCTGGGGAGTGGAGTAAAGATGTTAGAGCAGAGAAAGCACTCAGCTGAGCTCTCTCAACATTCTCCTTCAAACAACTTTAAAATAATGCCTCGTGTCAAATTCTGGAGTGGAGCCAACAAAGGGTGAGACATTCTTCTAGCCCAAGACAACTTAGGAAGTCAGAAAGAGAGATCTGTGACATGGGGTTGGAGGCTGGCCCAGAGTCCATGTGGATGAAAAATCAGTGATTGAACCAGGTTATGGAAACAAAAGCAGTAGTAGCTTTAGGAGCTCTCAAGCCAGAGATGGGAAGGGGACCTGGCAACTGGTCAGAAAGAATTTACTGATGACCCCTGTGCTAGCACTGGATGTAGACAGTATTTGACAGCTCCATTGTATATAACTACATCTGGGTCATAGTTCAAAGGTGGAGAGAAGTACTTTCTGTTGAGAAGAAAAGGAAGCCCTGAGGAACAATATTGCTTTTGGTCACAAAAGGATCAGGGACCCTGAGGAATGGTATCAATTGCAATCCAAAAGATCAGGGGCTCTTCCTGGGTAGGGACCAGAGTGTAGACCAGAAGAGCAGTGACTACACTTCTAGAATCACACCACATTAGAAGCACAGAAAACCTCCAAACCCCCAAGACTAGCTCTGAAAGGAGCAGTACAAAAACCCCTCTGAAATTTGAGACAGTTCCCATCCATTCCCCACATTGGCAATGAAACCCAATTTTAACATAAAATTAAAATCAAGAAATGGGGGAGGGGTGATGAGCTAACAACAACAACAGCAACAAAAGAACCCAACCATAAAAGCTACTATGGTGACAGGGAAGAGCAAGACACAAACTCAGAAAAAGACAATGAAGTAAAAACAGCTACAAAGGGTGGGAGGGGGGGATTTGGAACTCAATTTTTTTTTTAAATGTTAAAATTATTTTTCTGTGCTTACTCTTTGATCTAGCAATACTACTACTTGGTCTGTATCCCAAAGAGATCATAGAAAAGGGAAAAGGATCTACATGTACAAAAATATTTATAGCAGCTTTTTTGTGGTGACAAAGAATTGGAAATTGAGATGATCATCAATTGGAGAATGGCTGAAGTTGTGGAATATGAATGTAATAGAATACTATTGTGCTATAAGAAATGATGAGCAGGCTTATTTCAGAAAAACTTGGAAACTTACATGAACTGATGCTGAGTGAAATGAACAGAATCAGAAAAAATGCATAGTATTGGTAACATTTTACAATGGTCAACTATGATAGACTTAGCTCTTCTCAGCAATACAATGATCCAAGACAATTCAAAAGACTCATGATGTAAAATGCTGTCAACATTCAGAGGAAAAAAAAAACCTGATGGAATCTGAATACAGATCGATGCATACTATTTTCACTTTTTTGTTTTTTTGTGCTTTTTCCTTTTATTCTATTTCTTTTTTCACAACATGACTGATGTGTAAATAAGTTTTACATGACTGCACATGTATAACTGTGGGGACCAATTCTTAATAGGGGAGTGTTAGCTAAGTGGCTCCCTGCAATATTGGGGCAAGGAAGGAGACCAGCAACCTCCCTCAAAACAGAATAGGATTTTTTTTTTTTGGTGAGGCAATTGGGGTTAAGTGACTTGCCTAGGGTCACACAGCTAGTAAGTGTTAAGTGTCTGAGGCTGGATTTGAACTCAGGTCCTCCTGACTTCAGGGCCGGTGCTCTATCTACTGTGCCACCTAGCTGCCCCAAGGATTTATTTTAACAAGAATGAACTTTAAAAAAAAACAAAACACAGGATCAGTAGGATCAAGGGAAAGGAAATAAAATGGGGAAAGGGAAATTATACAACCTGAAGAAATACCACCGCCCAGGAATCAGCTGAGTATACACAGCAGAACTCCTGTTGCCTTCCAGCATCCAACTAGAATGGTGAATTCTCCTACCCCAATCCCAGAAACCCCCCAGCCCCCAGCCAATTGGATGGCCACTCTGACAGTCACATGACTACCCTCACTAGGCTTCCAATCATTATAATTTTGCCAGGCCCATGTGGGCGTCAGTGAGTGGTGATGATGTGAGGTGCCAGCACCATGGCAACGGCTACAACCAGTGGGAGGAACACCGTTTGGTTTGTGGAGCCCTGGGCCAGTGTGCGACAAGACATAAAAACCTCAAATAACAATTAATTCTTTACATAACTTATATCAGATTGCTTGCCATCTTGGGGAGGGGGAAAGGAAGGGAGGGAGAAAAATTTGAAACTCCAAATCTTTCAAAAATTAATGTTGAAGATTATCTTTACATGTAATTGGAAAACTTAAGTACTATTAAATAAAAATGTTTTTACATGTAACTGGGATAAAAATGAATACTAAATTTAAAAAAAAATTAGCATTATGTGTAATGCAGATCAATTTGAAGCCTTCCCAAAAAGATCAGGGGTGAGTGAAGGAAGCTCATTTTCACCACTATTACTGAGTGTTGTGCTAGAAATGCTACCTATAACAAAAAAGACAATTTAAAAAGAAGGAATTAAAACAGGTAATGAGGAAACAAAACCATCACTCCTTGCTGGTGATATGATGATATACTCAGAGAACCCTAGAATATTAAGTAAAAAAAAAAACAGTTAAAACAATTAACAACTTCATCAAACTTGCAGGATAGAAATTAATCCCACATAAATCCTGAGCATTCCTATATACTACCAATAAACTCACCAGGAAGAGATAAAAAGAAAAATTCAACTAAAAAAAACTATAGACTATATGAAGTACTTTGGGATCTACTTCCCAAAACTAACACAGGGATTGTATGAATACAACTAAAAATCACTTTTCACAAAAATAGAGATCTAAACAACTGGAGAAATATTAATTGTTTATTGCTTAGCAGAACCAATATAGTGAAAATGACAATTCTACTAAGTTAATTTACTTGTTCTTTGCCATACCAATCAAACTACAAAAAATTATTTTATATAGCTAGAAAAAATAATAAAATTCATCTGGAAGAAAAAAAGGTCAGGAATATCATAGGATTCAATTTTTTAAAAAGTATGAAAGAAGGTAGCTTACCAGTTCCAGATTTCAAACTATATTACAAAGTAGTAATCATGAAAATAATCTGGTACTGGTTAAGAAACAGAATGGCGCATCAATGGAATAGATTAATTATACAATACATAGTAGTAAATGATCATAGTAATCTAGTATCTGATAAACACAAAAATCTCAGGTTTTGGGATAAGAGCTCAGTACTTGACAAAAATTTTTGGGAAAACTGGAAAGCAACTAGAAACTAGGCATAGACCAACATATTGCATTGTATATGAATATAAGATCAAAATGGATAAATTATTTAGCTATAAGAGGTTATATCATAAGCCAATTAGGGGAGCATGGAAAAATTTACCCAATCAGATCTGCAGATAAGGGAAGAATTTATGATTGAATAAGTGATAGGAGGGTTACAAGATCTAAAACAGATAATTTTGATAATATGAAATTAAAAACAGTTTTTCTACAAACAAAACTGATATAACCAAAGTTTGAAGGAAAGCAGAAAAAAAATTTATAATGGGTTTCTCTGAAAAAGGCCTCATTTCTCAAATATATAGAGAATTGAGCCAAATTTATAAAAATAAGAGCCATTCTTCAGTTGAGAAATGTTCAAAGGATATAACAGGCAATTTTCAGAAGAAGAAATCAAAGTTATAGTTAAATGAAAAATGCTTTAAATCAACATTGATTTAAGATGCAAATTAAAACAACTCTGAGGTATCACCTCACAACTATAAGATTGACTAATATGATAGAAAAATAAAATGACAAATATTAGAGGGGATATGGGAAAATTGAGACACTATTACACTATTGGTGGAGTTGTAAACTCATTCAACCTTTCTTTAGAATAATTTGGAACTATTCCCAAAAGGCTATAAAACTGTATATACCCTTTGATCCAGTCATACTACTACTAGGTCTGTATAACAAAGGGATGATAGAAAAGGGAAAGGGTCTATTTGTACAAAAATATTTATAGCAGCTCTTTTTGTAGGGTCAAATAATTAGAAATGGAAAGGATGCCAATGAAATGGGGAATGGCTAAACAAGTTGTGGCATATGGTTGTAATGGGATACTATTGTGTTATAAGAAATGATGAGCAGGATATTTTCAGAAAACAAAACAAAACAAAACAAAAACTTTGGAAGACATATGAACTCATGCAAAGCAAAGTGAGCAGAACCAGGAGAACATTGTATACAGTTAACAACAATATTATAAGGATTATTAACTGTAAAAGACTTAGTTACTCTGATCAAGAAAATGATCCAAGACAATCTCAAGAAGAAAAATGCTATCCATCTCAAGAGAGGGAACCAATGAATGCTGAATGCAGATTGAAGCATAACTTTTACTTTATTTTTCTTGCTTTCTTTTTTTGTCTATGTTTTGCCTGACTTCACATGTATCATCTATATGAAATTGCTTGCCTTCTCAATGAGGTGGGGAGGTGGAGGAGGGAGAAAATTTGGAACTCAAAATTTAAAAAAATATATTTAAAAAATTTACACATAATTGGGAAGCATTTAATGAAATGAAAATATACTTAAAAAAAAGAAGGGCCCTTAAACTCAGCCAGCTTTTCATTTATACTGTCTGAAGCTGGGTATTTTGACTTTATATTTAGCATATTCTTGAAGCTAATTACAACTTTGAATGGAAAGAGAACATAGGGATTAAATAAGAAATGATTAAGTACTTAATCAGGCTGCAGGGACATTGATTTACTAGGCAACCTATACCCAATGACATAGGGTCTCAACAAAGAAGAAATGTGTGGCTAATTCCTGTTCCCATCAAATGAAGAAAAGTTAGGCAGGGAAACTCTCAGAAAAGCGGTAGAGTCAGTGAAGTTTTCCTTTCATGTTTGTATGCTTTCTTTTTACTATTCTCTCTCTACGCTCCTGCAGCAACCACCCACCGACACTCCACTTCCCTCCTCCTTCCTCTACTTTTCTATCCTGGGCATGTGTCTAGTTCTAGACCTCTTCTATATCTATCCATCAATCCCCATCAAAACTTCATTTAATTTTCGGGGGGAGGGGAAGCTAAACAAAATTAGTATATGCTAAGCTATCAAATACTGAAAGCCTAAAATTTGTTCCTCCTTCATCAACATTTGTATTTTATAATTCTCTTTTAAAACTTCTTCAAACAAAAAACCCCCCAAAACTTAAGCACTAGAAGAAGCCTATGGAGAAGAGTGTTTAGCTGAGCTGATGGCAAGCAATCACACAATGTTAAAGTTGGATGGAACCTTCAAGATCATCTGGTCCAGGGGTTCTTAAACTGTTTTGTCTTCTGGGGCCCATTAGCAGACAGTCTAGAAAAGCCTATGATTCCTTTCTCAGAATGTAAATGCATAAAATAAAATATATAGGATGACAATGGAAACAAGTGATATTGAAACACAGTTATTAAAAGTCATAGCCCCAGTTTAAGAACTCCTGCTCTAACTCATCCCCTTGAGGCCCAGAGAGGAGAAATAACTTCCCCAAAGTGTCATATTAAGTTAGGAGACTACTGAAGTAATAAGTCGAGAAGAGGTAAGGGTGGAGCAAGGGTCATACCTGTGGGAACAAAGAGAAAGAGGAAGGTATGGGGCATTTTTTTCTTGGAATCTAGTTTGGGAATTAGGAAGTGAGCATGATTAGGCTTCTGAATCAAATTCATAAGTATTTGAATCATCATCCTTTGTCCTTTCACCTCTGCCTTATTCTTCGTAAATCTTTTCTTTGATCACCCAAACCTCTAGTTCTTCTGCCCCACCCTGTTGCAGCTTCCACTTTCTCCTTTCATAGTCTTGATGCTTTGTTTGTCCAAAAAACAGTATCTAGCACCCTTTTATCCCTTGTCCATTGTCTGTAGCCATGCCCTGACAGTTCTCAAATTGGAACCACCCTCATCATCTGTCTTCTTCACTCCTAGGATCATAGGCTCATAGTTCTATAGAAGAGCTGTATTCAGATTTAATCTCAGACAATTATTAGTGGCTTGATGTTAGCCAAATCAGCTAAGTGTTGTTTGCTTCCGTTTCCTTATCTGTAAAACAAGAAATAATAACACTTAGCTCCATGGTTGTGAGGACCAAATGAGATAACATTTGAAAAGCATTCAGCATAGTGCTTGGCACATCGTAAGCACTATATAATCAGCATCACAACCACCATCATCATCAATTAGAAGGGACTTAAGGGCAATCTAGTCCAACCGTATCATTTGAAGTTAATGATATTAAGACCCAGAGAGGTTACTTGCCCAAGAATAAACAGCTGCTAAGTATTCAACCTCAAAATTCATACTCAGGTCCTGGTGACCCAAGTTTGATGGGTGTTCTTTCCACAGTACTGTGTTGCATCCCTTGCAGCACATAGATTCATTATAAATTCATGTTTTCTAGTCTCAATCGGACTTTGCTACATGGCAGAATTTGTATTCTTCTTTGATTGATTTCTTATAGCACTCCCATCAGCAGCTATGCTGCTCTCTCTTTTCTCCTTAAGCTCCTATACTCCCTCACCTCCCTCTCTCTCAGGAGATAGAAGTCCATGTCTCCTAATTTGCTGAGAAAATTGAAGCCATATGCCATGAGTTCCCTTTTATCCTCTACTACCCAGCTCAAAATCCCACTACATAATTACCTGTCTCCTGTCTATTCCCTTTCACAGCAAAACTCCTAATAAAATAGCTGTCTACACTTTTTTTGCCACCAATTTATCACCTCCCACTCACTGCTTAGCCCCTTATAATCTGGTTTTCATCCTAACTATTCAGATGAAACTGTGTCTTTTAAGGTCACCAGTGGTTTCTTTATTGCTGATTCAATTATCTTTTTTCACTCTTCATCCTCTTAATCCAGAGGTGAGGGTAGCATATTGGATAGAATGCTAGGCCTGGAGTCAGGAAGATTTGAGTTCAAATTCACTTACTAGCTGTGTGACTCAGGGCAAATCACTTAACTTCCATCTTTCTCAATTTCCCCAACTGTAAACTGGAGATAATAATAACATCTACTTCCCAGGTTTGTTGAGAGGACGAAAGTAGATAATATTTGTAAAACACTAAGTATTATGCCCGGTATATGCTTATTGCCTTTCTTTTCTATAACAGACAGAGAAAATTTCTCTGTGAGACTATTGATCATCTACTTCTTCTACATATACTTTTCTCCCTGGGTTGTTCTGACACTGCTCTGTTAGGGTTCTTACCTTACTTGTTTGACTGATCCTTCTCTATTTCCTCAGAAGAAAGCTCATTATGCTCCTCTTGGAATGACTGCATCACAGGTCCTGGTGCTAGGTCTTCTCATTTTCTGTACTCTATCTTGGTGATCTCACTGCTTTCAATGAGTTCAACTATTATCTCTCTGGAGATTATGCCCAAATTTCTATTTCTAGCTTTCATCTCTCCCCTGAACCCCATTCTTATACTAATATAGATAGAAATTGTTGTTTGGGGGTATATGGAAGACACCAGGCCAAGACCATCAGAGCCTTCCCTCAGAGGGCACACTGCCCAGGAGAAAAATGGAAGGCCCAAGGCATTTGCATACATGGTCTGAGGTCTTTTCACCTAAGGATGTTGGCTATGAGCCCATGTGCCATCTCCCTGTCAGGAGGCATGTAGCATTCTTTATCATAAGTCCTCTGGAATCATGGTTGATCATTATGTGGATCAGAGTTCTTAAGTCTTTAGAAAATATTTATTGTTAAAACATTATTGTTATAGTATAAAGTAGGTTCTCCTGGCTTTGCTTACTTGATTCTGCATGTGTCCCCAGGTTTCTTTTTCATCATTTCTTAAAATACATTAGTATTCCATTACTATTATATACCATAACTTGTTAAGCCATTCCTTACTTGATGGGCACTCCCTCGGTTTCCAGTCTTTTCCACCATAAAAAGTACTACCATTGATATTTTAATGTATAGGATATTTCCCCTCTTTTTAAAATCTTTCTGGGGCATAGGAGGCTTGTGTTGTCACGATATGACTATCTAGAGGAACTACGATATAACACCAAGATAAGTGGACTTGGAGTCAAAGGAACCTGGGTTCAAATTATGCCCTTGCCAATTACGTTCATCACCACTAAGCCTAAATTTCTTCATCTGTAATTTGGGTGCCTTGGATTTGTTGATCTTCAAAAAGCTCCCAAGGCTATTCTCATTTTAAAAGCAATCTAAAAGAATAAAAATAAACAAAAACTAAAGAAACAAAATAATTCACATGCTTCTTCCCCTTTCTACTCCACATAAACCAGGTACCCACTGCTGGTGGGATAGTGAAGAAAAGGAAGTTTGGCATACAATCCCTGACAAGTTGCCACCTCCTGATCTACACATTTCTAAAAACAAACCAACAAAACCCTGGGTTCTCTAATTCTTTACATGTAGTCATTTAGGGATGACATGATGTAGATTAATTCATTTAGTCCTTTGTAACAACACTGGTTGAAAGAAGGGAACAACCTATTGGTTCCTGCCAACATTCTTGCATGCTCCATGGCACCTGGGGCCTTTGTTCACAGGTGGCGACCTGTTTTGTGACCGAAAAGCTTTATGAAAAATCCCCATCCACTTTGAGCAAGAACTCCTGAAAACACTGCATCTATGAAGGATTTTTTAGTCACCCTTGAGGGCTTAATCAGCTCAAAGCCCAATTTCCTCTCCAAACTGGTATGTGAATGAAACTAACTCTATCTTTGCTGTGTTTGGAAGGATTGGGGTTTTGAAGTGTTATCATGAATGATTGAAAACCTCCAGCCCAGGGGGCTCTGAACATGCTCTTCAGAGGTGGATTTGTGTCTTACTGAAGTGTATATATTATTCCCTAGCTATGTTTACCCTCTAACCATGGGATCCTGGCTTGGAGCAGCTGAGAAAGAAGATTAGAAGAGCCCAGGTAGGTTCTTTTTAGATGTTACAAAGCTAAATTTTGGGGGAAGGAAGGAGAGGGCCAAGATAGGGAAGGAAAGGGTTCTTATTCCCAAGAATGTTCATGTACCCCTAGATTTCTTTACTCCCTTCCTTTTCTTCTTTTTTTCTTGTTGATCACCTTTTAACACCCTTTCTTATATTATATTCACTGTACCCAGTTCTTTACTTTCCAAGATCAATTTATGTCCCTTCTATTCCATCAATTAATCAAGTAACAGGTATTTTTAAGTGTTTTCTAACTACTAGTTACTATGCCAGGACACAGAAATTTTTTAAAAAATAAATGAGCTGAACCTTACCTTCAATGAGCATGTGTACTCTACTAGGAGGATATTCCAAGAGAAGAAGTAAATATAGGATTTATATGAAACAAGCATTAAGCATTTTTAGGTTGTGGGAAATCAGGAAAAATCCCTTGGAGAATTTTGCTCCTTAGCTAAACCTTGAAGAGAGGTAAGGATTTTCAAGAGGCAAAGGTGAGGACATAAAGCATTACAGGCATGAAAAACAGCCTACACAAAGGGCATGCATATAGGAGATAGAATGCCATGTGCAGAGAGGAGGCATATTGTCCAAGAGTGGGGAAGTATAAGTTCTATTTTACTATGCCCTGGTCAGACAATATCTGAAGCATTGGGTCTGTTTGCGGATCTACTTTTAGATCTGATCTTTAATCCTTACTGCCTAGGTGACCCTGGGCAAATCACTTGACCTCTCTGGGTCTTAATTTCCCCATTTTTAAATTAAGGAATTAGACTAGATTATTTCTAGGTCCCTTCTAGTTGTAAATCTATGATTTCATCTTCCTGTGAAATGTCTACCATTATTCTGATACTAGTGTTATTTTGGGGTGAGAGGAGCTCACTTATTGCATTTATGAGTTATTCTGGCCCTTCCTCACATAAAATGACCTCAGAGGTTAGTTTGTATATATCTGTGTATGTGTCTGTATGTGTCTACATATGAGTTATGTATCTTTGGTATTAAGACTTCTATTATTTTCAGAAATGTGATTCAAATGTGTTATGTATTAATAATCCAAAAGGTCTGATTGAAAAGACCACTAATTGAAAACAAAGCCCCGAGGTCAACTCAGTGCTTCAAATCTAATTTAAGGGCCAAAATGAATCTGGGCCAAGAAATAGCTGTATTTTTTTTGTCTCATGGAGAAAGTGGGTTTTTAAAATTTTATTTCTAGAAAGCAAGAATTTACCTTGGGCTTTCTTTTGCCAACTCACCAGAAAAGAAATAATAATTTAGTTTCTCTTTCCTTGGTGGATTTGGAAGATTTGATCTAACATAACATCTGACTATCTATCCTACATGACTAAAATCCAAGTCTGAAAGAATCTTATTTCCTCAAAACTTTCATCAGATATCTGACATTTCAAATCTTTAATCTTTTTTTTGACTAAACTACCTACATGTTCTCCAATGTCCTTTGGTACTCTGATAAATACTGCAGCAAGAATGTAAGTGAAATCCTTATGTTTCTGGATGCCCTATATATTCCCAGATCCTTTTCTGATATCCTTATTTACAACCAAATATTTTTTGCTTTATATTTCTGCTTTGTTTTCCTTGCCCAAATATACTTGTCTGACTTATACTAGAGTGTCCCATTTTCCCCCCCAGTTTACAAAAGCTTCTTGGAATTTGGTTTTTGTATCCATAGTATGTATTTCACTGGATTGCTCTTGGCCTATTTCCTGTAGAGTTGGATTAACTGATCCTTGTGGTTCCTTTTCAGTTCTGTTCTATGATTATATTCCTCTTGGAATCACCTGCAGAAAAGAACATACTGTCTAGTTCATCTTAAGCTTGCTGATACTTCAGTCATCCAAAGACCTGTAATTTCACTAATGTGGGGACTCTTCTTTCTAATGCATTTTGAAAATCTTCTATGACTTAAAACATGGTTTTGCAGAGTTGTTGTGGTAAAAAAAAACACAAAAAAAACCCCAAAACAACTTATTACTCTGAAGCCAAATTGGTGATGAGCCCTTCCATTTTTTTTGTAGGGCAATGAGGGTTAAGTGACTTGCCCAGGGTCACACAGTTAGTCAGTTGTCAAGTGTCTGAGGTGGGATTTGAACTCAGGTCCTCCTGAATCCAGAGCCAGTGCTTTATCCACTGCACCAGCTAGCTGCCTGAGCCCTTCCAATTTTAGCCAAATCTGTCCTCAGATAATAGTCTTAGCACAGTCCATCTCAGTTCCTAGTCTCAAAGTCTTTCCAGCCAGGAATGACCTGATAGAGTTTATGCTGTACTGACACAGCTTTCACCAACCCAAGATGACCGACATGGCCAATTATAAAATGGGTTAAGAATTTAAAAAATAAATGGATGAGGTCTAGGCTCTACAGATGACATTTATGCCCCTCTAGTTTAACAGTGATTTGCTGATACCTAGTTTTGGAATATGAATATTAGTCTATCAACTGTCAGAGTACAAGAACTGTGTCTTACCTAAACTTTTTATTTCACCCAAAACTGAGTACATTGCAAGCAGTAGGCTGTTAATATCTGTTTATTGAATTGGATGTTGTTTTTCAGCATGGTTAACCAATAGCCACAGCTCTGATTAGCTAATTTTCAGTCAGTAAGGTTGACGTTGGAAAATCTTATTATTTTTCATTCTTAAGGATGAAATTGGATCAACTATGATGGGAGCTAATAGGATAGAGAGTTATAGAAGCTATAGGCAAAGTCACTTAAACTTTCTGGACATCAGCTTCCTCAACTTTTAAGTGAAGGAGGTTGGATTAGATGACCTCCAAAGTCCCTTTGGGCTCTAAATCAATGGTTCTTTAAGCATGACCACATTTCCTGAATTACCTCTAAAAGGTTGATTTTATGATATAATATCCATCAACCAGAATGTCAAATTAGGAGTAGTTTAGTGGCAAAAGTAAATCTCTTAGGTTAAATTGCACAAATGCTTGAGCTAATGAGAATAAATAGCCGGATTCCCTCCAGTCCTCAGTGGTTTCTTTCCTTTAAAGCCCCGCAGCACTTATCATCTGCATCACTGTTCTGGTGGTCCCTAAACTTGTCTACTGACCTGTCTCAATACATGTCAATACATGAAGTTCTGAGTAAAATTCAACCACATGCCTACTATACTACTACACACATACATACATGTACACACCTATATATACATAAAATATTTGAGATAATATTTGTAATGAGCTTAGCACGGTAGTTGTCACATAGTAGACACTTAATAAGTAGTACTTCTTCTCTCCCTCCCCTTTAGAGTCTAGAGTCTGGCTCAGGAGGATTAAGAATTAAATCAGAGGGGCAGCTAGGTGGCGCAATGGATAGAGCACCGGCCCTGGAGTCAGGAGTACCTGAGGTCAAGTCTGGCCTCAGACACTTAACACTTACTAGCTGTGTGACCCTGGGCAAGTCACTTAACCCCAATTGCCTCACCAAAAAGAAAAAAAAATTAAAAAAAAAAGAATTAAATCAGAAATTCGGGACATACACAATGACAACTTGATTTTTTTGGTTTGTTTTTGTTGTTTGCCATGTGCTACTCTTATATTTGCTGAGCCATGGGGTCTCTTATCTAAATTTCCAATGAACCATGCCCTTAGCATGGGCTCTTGGATTCTGAATTGTAGTTAAGTCTATTGGAGCAGGCCCAATAAATTTTTTCAGAGTTTTCCAGTGCTCCTCTATCTCAGAAACTGGTCTAGAATGATGGTACAGGTGATACCATGAGATTTGTTCTGGAGGCTTGAGGTAATACATGTTCCTCCTAGAACTGCCTTGAAGAAAACTTGCAATGTTCTTGTTTTTAGCCTTTGATCTTATATTAAGGTCCTTGACTTTTTATAAAAATATGCTTGAGTCAATCTCAGTAGGCTACATAAGCTTTGTGCATTGGTTGTCTTTCATATATCTGCTAGGGCTTTTGGCTTATATTTGAGTGACCCATTTAGAAAGCATTTGCTGCTAAATAGTAGGAGAAAGTGGACAGGTGAGCCCGATCAAAGCAAACCTTAATGTAAACCCCCAAGTTAAATCAATAATTCATTTTACACCTATTACATATTTCCATTTACAGAATTAGTCATATTCATGTATGCCTTTTGTCTTCTCAGCTAGACTGCAAGCTCCTAAATGAAGAGGCTAGGTCTCCTCTCTGTTGTCCCTCAGCCCCTATACAGTGCCATGCACATGGTTGGTTTTCCAAAAATACTTATTGACTAGAGACCTGCTGAATATAAAGGGTTTTTTTTCTTTTTGTAAATTACTTTTAATAAAATGATAAAAATTTTATGGGGTATGGGATATCAGTATTTAAAGAGTAGGATAGTAGGGTACTTTTATAAATTTCCCAGATATCAAATCATTCTTTCCTATGATAATTTGAAGACTGCTATTATATTTTCCATAAACCTTTACTTCTTCATCTTAAATATATCCTTCCCTGTAAGGCACAGTTTTCATCCCTCCCTGTAGCTCCACCTGATATCAGGAACTATCCCTGACTCTCTCCTCCACTGTCATTCTAACTAGTCAATGTTCATCCCAAAATATGGTATCCCACCTATATATATAAAACTCCAGGTATGGGCTGACTAGGACAGAGTTTAGAGAGCAGTTCTAACTCCTCCTGTTTCAAGGCCCTCTGATTCTTCTTTTTATAGCATTAAAAAATCTATACTTGTTTTTACTTTTTCAGATTCCATGTCTCAAGGTCCCTACTGGTCTCTGAGATCACATAGATTTGTTTTGATGCTAGATATTTCCCTAGGGGTCATTTTTATTCTTTATTTTCCCTTCACCCAAGTTATTCTGGAAAAATAAATCTCCAGGATAGTTTCAAGAGAACTTGTGTCTTTTTCCTTAAACCTGAGGTTCAGAAACCTCTCCAGCTGATCTTTGCCTCTTCTAAATGCTTCCTCTTTTCTAATCATGAATTTCCTACCTTTGCAACTCTTTCCGTGAAAAGAAGAAATTATGTTAGTGTAGTTTAAAGAGCTGTTTGTATTGCTCAAATTGTTCTCTTCAAAGGAAATGGCCTTCAAGAAGGGGAAAGCTTTGTACTCTCTATTCAGCAGCTGGGGCCTTACATATGATGATGTGTACCACAGCTCATTGTGCACACAAAGCTAAATGATAAATAAGACTCTGTGTCACTATCTAGGGATGGTGGCACAGACTCAGGAAGATTTCTCTATTCTAAACCCCAAATATAAACTCTTACTTGTTTTGTCTCTTATCATAAAATCTTATCCTGGTAGAAAACACAAGAAAGGAAGTTGGTTTGCATGTTGAGAGTCCTGTCAGCTATTTCTTTCTATTTCCCCAGAGCTAGAATTAGGGGAAAACCAATCCTCATGAATATTTTATATATTTTTAAAAAATATTTAATCAACTCCAGTGAATTAAACAGAGTTACAACAAACAGATGAGGTATTAGATTTGGTGGAGTAGAGACAAGCATCCAAATTAAGAAAACATCACAAGAATTCTGGATTTTTATTCTGAGGATCCGTGATCTGGAGAAGTGATGGGTGCAAGAGAAAACAGCCAAGAATGTGAAAAAAGAAACCAACAGAAAGCCTGGGAGGAAAAAGACATAAGGGAATGAGGGAAGAGGGCCACCTATAGGAGTTCTTCATTTAACAGTGCCTGGGTTCTGGTGTAATTACCATGAAAAGATATTAAGGAAAGTTGGGGGAGGGGATAGATGATAAGTCAGGAGAACCATTAAGAACAGGAAGCAATTAGGGACAGGCAATCTGCCAACATTTTCTCCTAAGCAGGAATAGCTAACATCATGCCCTTTATAGACATGATGCCCTTTAGAGACAGAATGATCAAAGGCATGATTATTGGGGAAGGAAAATTCCCCATAATCAGTTTAACGTATCTTGAGGTGTCTGGGGCCTGAGTGAAAGTTTTAAGAATCTAGAAGAAGCTAACATGTCTTTTCTTAGTTTCCTTCATCAGAGGTACAACAGTCATTTATATGTGATGCTAATCTATCATCCTCAGAGCCATAGTTGGTGGGAAAGGGGAAGGCTAGAGTGCATGGTTATCCCACATGATTAGAGGAGCCAATCTCAAAGGGCTTCAGTAAGGGTGGGGTTTAGGAATGGGTAAAGTCAAAGGTGAGAGAGAGGGTTTGGAATGGGATTCATGCCACAGGGAAACTGTGGCACAAGAGCATCGTCTAGTATTACTATGTGTCACAAAATGCAGAGGATAGTGATGTGTGAATGTTAGAGCTTACCCAAGTTGCTTGTTTCAGAAAGTGTGGACTGAGCCCTTATGAGAAACATTTCCCATTAAAGGAAAGTATTCTGCTTTAATTCAGAACCTATGGGCCAGCTAATTTCCTGGCTTCTTGCTATTGTTCTCTTCACAGTGTGTGATTTTGGTAGCCAGAAACAAGATTATTAATTAACATATTGACAAGCATTTATTAAGGATCAGTTACAGGCAAGGGAAGGGAAGGGAAGGGAGAAGGAAAATGGAAAGGAATAAGCATTTTTGACATACCAGGCACTTTGCTAAGCACCTTACAACTATTATTTCATTTGATCCTCACAACAATCCTGTGAGGTAGATACTCTTAGGTTATCATCCCTATTTTACAATTGAAGAAACTGAATCAAATAGAGGTTAAGTGACTTGCGAGTTCCTATGCCAAATTCTAGAGATATAAAGACAAAAGCAGAAAAGTCTCTGCTCTCAAGGACCTTACCTTTAAAATGAGAAACAACATGTACATATTTTAATGCATAGAGGATGTGTATAAAATAAATACATGGAAGTTGGCCCTTGAGATAAACCTTAAAAAACAACTAGAAATTTCAAAAGGCAGAGATGTGAGCTGGGAGTACATTCTAAGAATATGGGGCAGTTAATGAAAGGCAAGGAGATGGGAGATGAGATACTGTATGAGATACTGTAAGAAAGAGTATGAGGGGCAGCTAGGTGGCGCAGTGGAAAAAGCACCAGCCCTGGAGTCAGGAGTACCTGAGTTCAAATGCAGACTCAGACACTTAACACTTACTAGTTGTGTGACCCTGGGCAAGTCACTTAACCCCAATTGCCTCACTTAAAAAAAAGAAAGAGTATGGAGGGCAGCACAAGACTAATGGGGCTTTGGCCCAAAATTCTGCCATGGGGCTCCCAAAGGAGGAATGCTGGGCCAATTATCCTCCCTTAGGAGGAGCTGTCCAGCACCTCAGCTTAAGGTCTTCTGTCAAGGACCATACAACATGGTGCTTGTCCCCACCAAACCACAGCCTCTAAGCTGGTATCACTATGGTGTTCCTCTCCTGGGGGTCACCTCCCTCCCCAAAGACTGTAGGGGTGAAGGTCAGATTGAGATGTTTATGTCTCTGCTACTTGTTCCCTCACTATCCCATCCCCCAGTTTCAGCTTCTTAATGCTAGGCCTGTTTCCTGAAGAAGAAAAAAAATACATCTTGGAGGCCTCCATTCAGAAATTAAGGTAATGTAAAAACAAAAGATAGCAATGAAAGATGATAAAAAAATTAAAGGCCATGATCATGTTGCTCCATTAAAGTCCTCCCCTGATGCTTAGTCTTGGAATAATTTAGTACAGAATTTCAGAATTAGAAGGGACCTCAGAGGCCATCAAGTCCAACTCATCCCCAAACAAGAATATAATATGCCTAACAAGTGGTCATCCAGTCTTGACTTGAAGTCTTTCAGTTAGAAAAAACCTACTATGTCCCAATATTGCCCATCTGTTGTACTTTGGGATAGTTTAGCACAGTGCCTGGCACATAGTAGGTGCTTAATAAATGTTTATCGGATTGGATGGCTCTAATTGTTAAGAAGTTTTCCCTCACCTCCAACCTAAATTTACCTTTCAGTGGCTTCTACCTATTGCTCTTAATTCCACATTCTGGGTCAAACATAGCATAATTAACCTCTCTTCCAGTAGGCTCCCTTTCAAATATTGGAAGATAACTATCATTCTAGCTCTTCCACTTATTAGTTATGTGACTCCAGGGAAATAATTTCACTTTTCAGAATTTCAGTTTCCACATATATAAAATAAGGGAATGTAGTTTGGTAGAAAGAGCTATTGGGGGGCAGCTAGGTGGCACAGTGGATAGAGCACCAGCCCTGGATTCAGGAGGACCTGAGTTCAAATCCAGCCTCAGACACTTAACACTTACTAGCTCTGTGACCCTAGGCAAGTCACTTAACCCCAATTGCCTCACCAAAAAAAAAAAAAGAAAGAAAGAAAAAGAAAAAGAAAGAGCTATGGACTTGAAGTCAGAGAACATGGATTCAAATCCCATTTCTACCACTTGCTAGTTATGTGCCCTTAGGGCAAGATGCAGTGGAAAGAGTGTTCTATATGATATCAGAAGAATGGGATTTGAATTCCAGCTCTGTCACTTACTACCATTGAAACCTTTGGAAAGTTACAATCTTTGGCTTTGGCCGCTAGTGAAAATATTTATATCATGGAGGATAGCACAATTCAGTCGAAAGACTGATGTACCTGGAGTTGGGAGACCAGAGTTTGAATCCCAGCAGTATAACCATTCCCTTTGCCATTCTTGGATCTTAGTTCCCATATCTGTATAAATGAGGGGGTGTTCCCTTTCAGCCTTAGATCTATGATTCTTTGATCTCTAATTATTAGTAGCTAATTAATGATGTTGGCTAGCAATGGGACTAGCCTTCAACAAAATTTTGAGGATAGTGAAGTTTGAGTTTGTGTCTCCAACATCCATATTCTGATTTTCTAGACTTCAGTGGTCTACATACTCATCCGTATGTTAACATCTTACCTGTCAAAGACTTTTTAGATCTGTGATTTTAGCTATCCCAAAGGAGAGCCCATTTTGTATTGTAGGAAGAACAGTAAACTTTGAACCAGAAGCTTCAGTTCTAATCTTCCCTCCTGTGCTTAGTCTATGACCTTGGACAAGTCACTTAACCTGAAAATTAGTTTCACAATGGAAGAAATGATACTTGTATAATTTATCTTCAAATGTGGTAATGGCAGATCATGAAGTGCTCTACAAATGTGAGCTCATGTAGCACCTTAAAATCTACTTTCACATCCATCATTGACACTCATCACTCATACATCAGGCATCAGTGAAAAGAATACTGGATTGAGTCTGAGGACCCAGGGCTGTGATATTTACTAGCTCCACAATGTTGTCATTTAACCTCTCTTTTGAGCTTTGGTTTTCTAATTTGTAATACAGGGATAATAATGCTCCTTTATTTACCTCACAGGGTTGTTCAGAAAATGTCAGGTTGCTCAAATAACCTGGTCCATCAGTGGTCCTGTCAACTGTGTCATCATGTATTAGGACAAGAGCCCCATCTGCAGTAAATTCAAATATAATAATGTGAGCTATTATTGCTGTGTGCACTGCACTGTGCTAGATTGGGAGAGTTAACAAAGGCAATTAAGTCTGTAGAACTAGGAAGATTTGCATTGTAACAAAGATCACAGTATCAAGTTAAAGGGGTCAGGGGGAGGGGAGCATGGAAGTTTATCATGAAATAAGGGCCATTAATCTATTGGGATGGGAGGGAAAGCATCAGGGAATTTTGAAGAGGAGCCAAGCCTTTCTATCAGCCTCTGAAATCATTCTAGCTAAGAAGGCACCTATTCCACTGAAGCATGAGGCCAGTTTTAAATAAACCTGTATGCGTTCAAAAATGTTTTCACCTTTTACATTAAAATTCACAGGGTTCTGACATTGGGTCACACCCCCTAAAATTGAATTATTTTGAAAAAATAGATATAAATATGGTCAATATCCATGATTTCACTAGTATAGTGAATTCCCACTGAGAAAAGTCTCCACACCAATGTGGATTGCAACTGGGGGCACTAAGAAGTTGTCACACAGTCTGTATGTGTTAGAAAGCCCAGGTTTTACTGAACCAAAATAAGTTTTATTTTCAGTATACCTTGATGATTATCAGATGCAAGTATACATTGGAGAAGAACTCATCATAGATAGCCCTTGCTTTTCTGTACAGGCTGAATTGGGCTCAGTATGATAGATTATCTCAGTTGGTCCTTACCTCAGTCTAACGAGGTGAGTTACATGGTCAATATTATCTACATTTATCTGATTAGACCCATGGTGATAAAGATACTTTCTCCAAATCACAGTTTGTTAGTGACAGTCAAGACAAGCACCTAGATCTTTTGACTCCTAACCTAGTGTGCCATACTGATGTGAAATAATTATAGCTAGCATTCCTACAGAACTTTAGGCTTTGTAAAAACATTTTTCCTACATTATTTGATGTTCCTCTCACAATTCTGTGAGGTAAGTACTATTATAATTCCCATTTTACAGATGAGAGAAATGAATCCAAGAAAAATCAGTTGCCTGGGGTAGCATAGTGAGTAAGTGTGCTGAAACAGGAGTCAAACTCAGATCTTCCAAACTCCAAGTCCCATATTTTATCTACATAGAATATTCTCAGACAACTCCTTCTTGTTATTAAAGCTTTTTTGTTTTTATATGCATTTATTTACAAATATATATCCATCCCCTACCTATCAAGATATCACTTGCAATAAAGATTCAAAAAGAAAGAGAAAAAAGCAGCCTAGCAAAACCAATCAACAGATCAATTAAGTCTTAGAGTATATGTGACATCTCACATCCATAGTTCCCCACCTCTGTAATAAAATGAGTGAAGTATAAATTTCCATCTCTAGTCTAGAGTAAAACCTCATTATTATAATTAGTCTTCTTCCCTCCTTTCCTCCCTCCCTTCCCCTAACCTTCCTTTCTCTCCTTCCTTCCTTTCCTCCTTCTCTCCTTTCTTTCTCTCTTCCTTCCTGTCATTATTGCAGTGACTGCATATATTATTTTCCTGGCTCTGCTTACTTGGTTCTGCATCAATTTATATATCTTCCCATGTTTCTCAGTCATTTTCATATTCTCCTTACAATTCCTCTTAAAGAAAACTTAAACTAAACATTGCATAGAGGAAAAGGTAATGTATGGATATAGATTTGGAGTTAGAAGATCTAGGTTGAAATTCTGGCTCTATCATTTACTACCAGAATGACCCTGGGCAAGTCATTTAATCTCTTTTGGTTTCCTCCTGTAAAATAAAAGGGTCAATCTATCTCTGAGATCCCTTTTAACTCTATCTTATCATCTATCTTATCATGGTGCTTTCTTAGTGAAAGACCCTATCTCCTCCTTGTGACTTTCTGGAAGTATCCCATCTCTCCACTCTGTCTATTGACAAAGAGAAACTGAAGCTTTCATTTAAAAAAAAAATCCATTGAGAGTTGGAAACACATACAATCTACAGAACCTAGAAGTTAGCATTCTCTGCCATGATATCAATGGCTACTACGTCTAGTTACATAGTAGGTAAAAAGATATTTAACCCTATTTGGTGTGCCATAGTGATTAGACTGCACACCTAACAGCATGGGCATAGTGGAATCTCTCTAGCCGTGGACACTGTTGAATATACCTAGTATTGGATATCCTCTCCTTCATCAGTCTCTCATCTTCATTCCTATGATCACAGGTGATGAATTATCCCTACTACTTGTTACTTGTCTAACTGTGGCATTGTTATCATTACTAGAGCAAGGTCCTAGAAGAGATGTCAGGTTTCCATCTGCCATCATGTATCTCTAATCTCCTCCACAGCCACCAGCTTTTCCCAAGTACCTAAACACATTTTCAAATTTATCTAATCCTGAAAAAAAGAAAGCCATTCAGATTCTTACTATTCTGGATACAATTCATTTTCCTTTTTTCAAATAATAAACATTTTTATTTGTAGTTTTGAGTTCCAAATTCTATCCCTCCCTGAGTCGGTAAGCAATCAGATATGGGTTATACATGTGTAACTATGTAAAACATTACCATATTAGTCATTTTGGACAAGAATGCTTGAATAAAAGAAAAAAATGAAAGAAAGTGAAAAATAGCACACTTCAGTCTGTGTTCAATCAATATCAGTTTTTTCTTTGGAGATGGATAGTATGTTTCATCATTAGTCCTTTGATTGTCTTGGATCATTGTATCGCAGAGAATAGTTGTCTTTCACAGTTCTTCATCAAACACTATTGCTGTCTCTGTGCACAATGTTCTCTTGTTTTTGCTCATTTTACTATACATAAGTTCATACAAGTCTTTCCAGGTCTTTCTGAAATCATCCTACTTGTCATTTCTTATAGAATCATAATATTCCATCACCATCATATACCACAGCTTGTTTAGCCATTCCCCAATTGATGGCTATCCCTTAATTTCCTATTCTTAGCCACCACAAAAAGAGCTGCTATAAATATTTATGTACAAATAGGTCTTTTTCTCTTTCTTTCAGGATGTCTTTGGGATATAAACCTAGCAGGCTACCATTCATTTTCTCACCTTCACTTTATTATTCTTTAATTCAATCCAATAAGTATTTATTAAGTGCTTGCTATTATTTATTAATATATAAATGTGATTCTTGTTTAATTTTATCTTAACTGTTACATCAATATATTAATTGTATTTTAATTTATTAATAGTTATTTTTATTTGTTAAATTTCCATGAGGCAGCTAGGTGGAGTATTAGACAGAACACTGGGCCCGCAGTCCAGAAGATCTTAGTTCTGGCCTCAGACACTTCATAGCTGTATGATCCTGAATGAGCCCCTTGTTCTTTCTTTGCCCCAGCTGTAAAGTGCGAATAATAGCAGCACAGATCTTTCAGGGTTGATGCAAGGATCAGACACATAACACTTACTAGCTGTGTGATCCTGGGCAAGTCACTTACCCCCTGATTGCCTCAAATATCCAGGGCCATTCTCCAGGCATCCTGATGTATATCTTGCCACTGGACATAGGTGGCTCTGGAGAAGACAGTGAGGTTGGTGACTTTGCACAGTTCTCCCTGACTTAATTCAAATTTCCTGCAAGTCATGATATCACCTCCTGATGTCATGGTCCTCTTCAAGAATGAGGGACGTACAGCAACAACAAGGATCAAATGAGATAATACTTATAAAGTGCCTAGAATAGGGCCTAGCTTGTAGTAGGTACAATATAAAGGCTTATTTCCCTCCCTATTTTCCCTCCTCGCCCAACACCCCCCTCCATCCCCCACCATAATTTGGAAGATAAAGTCACTGTCCTCAAGGAACTTATATTGAACTGGGGATGCAAAAATTAAAATAAATAAATAAACATGTACTATAGAGGGAGAAGACATTAAGCAACCAGTGGAATGAAGAAAGGTAGCATGTAGGTGGGAGCATCCAATCTGTGTTTCATAGGAAGCTGGAAATTCTTAGAGGTAGAGGTGAGGAGGGAAAAATTGAAAAAGTCAATACTCAAAACTTCCATTTCTTTCTCTAACTAATATCTCCTTAACCTTGTATAATTGGGTTGCCATCCCATATACACTAAAGAAACTGCTTGAAGGTCACTAGTGACATCTTTTTTTTTTTTTGTGAGGCAATTAAGGTTAAGTGACTTGCCCAGGGTCACACAGCTAGTACATGTTAAGTGTCTGAGGCTGGATTTGAACTCAGGTCCTCCTAAATCCAGGGTTGGTGCTCTATCCACTGTGTCACCTAGCTGCCCTACCAGTGACATCTTACTGCCACCTCCTTGATCTTTTTCAGTCTTTATTCTTCCTAACTCCTCTGAAGCTTGTGACTTTGTTGCCTAGATGCATTTTTTTGTTTCTCTTAGCTTCTGCAATATGATACTCTTCTCCTGACTTTCATTCTGCTTCTCTAATCATCCTTTGTCTGTATCTTTCACCAGATCTTCCTCTTCTTCCTGGCCCCTTAAAGTGATTTTTCTCTGAACATTTGATCTTGGTCATTTTCTGCATCTCCCTATCTTAGTAGAACCATTTAATGCTTTGAATTTTTTTCACTGATATAATTTGTTCTTATATTACCATTTCCAAATATATTACTCCCTCTTCTATACACAGCAAGCCATTAATTGTAACAAAGAGTTAAAAAGGAAAGGAAATTAGTTTAATTCATTCACCTTTACAGATTCAACTACCACCTCTGTACAGATGAGTTCTGTTTTTTTCCTTTGAAATCCAGATCATTATTTCTAAATACATTTAGCACTTTTCTCCCTACCCTTGTCAAAGGCATTTCAAAATCAACCTATCTATAACCGAAGTCACTGTCTGATCCTTTTCTAGGCCCCTGAATTTGTTCTTCCTTGTAACTTTGCTATTGCTGTTGATACAACCATTCTCCCAATTTCAAATGTTTATAACCTCAAGGTTCTCTTTGATTTTGTCCTCATATCTAATCAGTCATCAAATCCTTTCGACTCTCCTCTCTATTCATACACCATTCATGGGGAAATGTAGTAGGGGAATTCCTAACCAAAAAGGTAGTAAAGACTGAAGTCACATTTCATGTAAAAAATATCTAGGCAATATTAGTGGATGACCAGCTTAAAACAAGTCATAGAATAACATGACAGCCAAAGAAGATAATTCACTATTAGACTACTCAGAGAAATACATATTGTCCATATTGATGCATTCTTCTGTATTCTGCCTTGGCCACAACATATCTATAGCTTTGGGTTCAGTTAAGTGGGCTATATTTTAGAAAGGATGATGATAAACTGGTGCGTCCAAAACAGGAAGACCAAGATACTACTCAGAGACTACTCAGTTACAAAAATTGGTTGAAGGAATGGAGAATTTTTAGCAGGGCAAAGACAAAAAGTGAGGATATAAATCTTCAAATATTTGGAGGGCAATTATCTAGAAAAGGGATTAAAATTTTTGGCTTGACTCCAGAAGGAAGGTCTAAAAGCAATGAATAGAAGTTGTGGAGAGCCAAATGTTGGCTTGTTGTAAAGGAAAACTTCCAAATAATTAGAGCTGTACAGTAATGATGTGAGGTTCCCATCACTGGAAGTCTTTAAGCAGAGGCTCATTGACTACTCAAGATACCATTGAGGGGGTCCTTTGTTAAGAGTGACTTGTACTAAGTGGCTTGTACCAAATGGCTTCTTTGCTGTTTTCCAAATCTGAGATTTTTTTATCCTGTGAATTTAAGGAATATTTATTTTGACTGTTCTATTATAATTGAACTGTTTTCACATCTGTTAGTATCAGCTCCACAACCATATTGTAAATTCCTTGACATCAAGGACCTGTCTTGTAATTCTCCTCTATCTTTCATGTCATTTGGAGACATTCAATCAAAGTGGTTACTAGGATCAGAATTGCATGTGGGGTTGCTTGGGCCCCAGATTCAAGTTCTGCCTCCCTCTAATGCAGCTGATTCTTATGTACCTTTAGTGATTTCTGGGTCTTGATAGTATAAAAATAATGCTCATGGACAAGTCAATAAATACTTGTTGTCATATCATGCTTATAGAAGCTGTACTCTGAAATTGATCCAGATTCCACAAGCTTTTTGTTGTTATTGTTGTTGAGTTGCTTCATTTCTGTCTGACGCTTTTTTTGACCCTATTTGGGATTTTCTTGGCAACGATACTAGAATGGTTTGTCATTTCCTTCTCCAGTTCATTTTACAGATGAGGAAACTGAAGCAAATTAGGTTAAGAAACTTGTATAGGGTCACATAGCTAATATGTATTTGAGGCCAGATTCAGACTCATGAAGGTAAATCTTCTTGACTCCAGGCCCAGCACTCTATTCAGTATACCACCTAGATGCATAGTATCATTTAATTTGACAAAATTGTATTATGGGTGTCAAGATGGCAATGTAGTAGGAAACAGTACTGTGAATTCTTCTCCAGGATGTACCAGGGTGAATCCTGATGGGGAAATCCAGAAAAAGTAACAGTGAGTCATTTTTCCATCCAAGCTCAGCACAGGGAGATATATTGGGACACTGATCTATCTATCTATCTATCTATCTATCTATCTATCTATCTATCTATCTATCTATCTATCTGTCTGTCTGTCTGTCTGTCTGTCTGTCTGTCTGTCTGTCTGTCTGTCTATCTATCTATCATCTATCATCTATCTATCTATCTATCCTTGGCCAGGAGCACACTAGTTGTGGAGCACTCAAGTGCATCGAAAGAGACTGTGCACTGGGGCAAGAAAAAGTTTCAGATCCATACTGTTACCCCCAGACTCGTACCAAGTCATTGCTAAAAAGACAGGTTCAAACTGGCAGATTTATCATCCGCTACCCAATTCTAGGTCACAGATCTAGGGCCAACTGAGAAGGCAACCTGCTCAGGGAAGTGGTGCTTCTAGGTTTAAAAAAAAGGAGTTTGTGCTCTGTACACAGAAAGGAGGAAGCTCATATGCTGGCAGAAACAATGGGTGAGGGGCAGCTAGGTGGCACAGTATATAAAGCACCAGCCCTGGATTCAGAAGGACTTGAGTCCAAGATGGCCCTAGACACTTGACACTTACTAGCTGAGTGACCCTGGGCAAGTCAATTAACCCTCATTGCCCCTCAACAAAAAATAAACAAACAAACAGAAGCAATGGGTAAGCCTCAGATACCAAGCACAGAGAAGTGCTTTTACTTAAAACATCTAAACCAGCCTTGAACAGAATAACCAAAGCAAGAATTCAATGTCAAAGGAAAATATTTTCAATTCCAGCTAGGTCACAGGGGTGAAGTCTACTCTTGTACAGAATCAAACCTGGACCAGGAATTTGTGAAGTTTAGACTAGCAGGATAGCAATTAGACTTTGCCCTGGGTTATACTACTTTGGGAATGCTGAAAGTTTTCAGGTCCTTAGCCTTTCCATGAAATCCTGAAATAACACTCAATGCTCAATGCTCCAAGAAAACTGCAAAAGGACCAGTACAGACCTTTCCCTTCAGAAGTATAGCAGAGCCTAGCCTTAACATCAAACCTGAAGTCAGGAAGTAGACTCGAAGAATGGGCAAACAAAAAAAGGATCCCACCATTAAAAAGCTATCATGGCAGGGGCAGCTAGGTGGCACAGTGGATAGAGCACCAGTCCTGGAGTCAGGAGTACCTGAGTTCAAATCCGGCCTCAGACACTTAACACTTACTAGCTGTGTGACCCTGGGCAAGTCACTTAACCCCAATTGCCTCACTAAAAAAAAAAAAAAAAAAAAAGCTATCATGGTGGCAAGGACACTCAATACACAAATATAGAAGAGAATGATTCCAAAATATTTATAAGCAATACCTCAGAGAAAAACACAAAATGTGTATAAACTGAACTAGAATTTCTGGAAGAAATGAAGCAAGATTTTTAAAAAAGAATTGAAGATTTTTTAATAAATAAAATTAGAGCATTTGAGGAACAAGTTGGAAAAGAAATAAGAGCTTTGGAAAAAAAAATTAGAAAGGATATTATCAACTAGGTACAAGAGGTGCAAAACCTTGCCAAAACAACAAAATCTTTGAAAATTAGAATGGACTAAATAGAAGCCATTAACTCCATGAGGCAACAAAAAATATTGAAACAAAGCCAAGAGGATAAAAAAATAGAAGAAAATGTATGGTATCTCATAGCAAACACAACTGCCTGGAAAACAGATGAAGGAGAAACAAATTTAAGAATCATTGGACTATTTGAACAACATGACAAACTTGATATCATATTTCAAGAAAATATATAAGAAAACTGACCAGATCTCTTAGAACCAGAGGGAAAAGAGGAAATAGAAAAAATCCACTGGTACCTTCTGCAAGAAACCCCATGATAAAAAACTCCCAGGAATACCATGGCCAAAATCCAGAGCTTCTAGCTGAAAGAAAATTACTGCAAACAACCAGAAAGAAAGGATTTAAGTACCAAGAAGTTATAGTCATGACAATTTGATTTGATGGCTTGATGATATGATTTAGCATCCACCAATATAAAGGAACACAGAATTTGGAATATGATATTTTAGAAGGCAAAGGACATGGGATTACAGATTAGAATTAATTTACCCAGAAAAACTTAGTATAATGCTATGAGTGGAAAAACAAACCTTTAAGGAAAACAAGGGCTTCCAAACATTCCTAATGAAAGGACAAAAGCTGTGAGAAAACCTTGAATTTTAAACACAGGAGTATAGATAAACATAGTGAAGCAAACATGAGTGAATAATGATAAAGGACTAAACAAGGATAAACATCTTATATTCAATGATACGTTTCCCCTCTGAACCCTATCATTATCAGGGGTCATAGAGAAATCTAATTAAACAAGGCTTAGGAGGGATTCTATTATGTCTTGATGACCTTAAAAATAATGAAAAGAAAGAGAAAGATGGATATAACGGCGTTGGTGGGGAGGAAAGTTAAGGAAAATTATTTCCCATAATCAGGGTATACAATTAGACATTTATACAAAGGAGGACATTCTAGAGAGGAATGACTGACATTTCACTCTCACTCTCATTTGAACCAGTCAAAAGAAGGAAGAATAAACATGCACAGAGTTGGGTATAGAAATGTATTTCCCTCAACAAAGAAATAGGAAGGAAAGGGGAGGAGGGAAGAGGTGAAATTAGTGCAATAGCTGATTAAGGGAAGAATTAGTCCTAAACAAAACAAACTTTAAGGATGTACAAAATTATTTATAACTCTCTTTGAGGTGCCAAAGAATGGGAATCTGAGCAGGTGCCCATAAATTGAAGAATGGATGAATAAGTTACCATGTATAAGTGTGATAGGCTACTATAGTCCTGGAATCTTATCAGAGTAAAAAATAACTAGGAGTCCAGAGGGCTAAATATGAAACATACTACCTACCCACTTTATGATAGACAGATGAAGGACTCAGAGTACAAAATTGGACAGGTATTATTTTTTTGGACATGTCCAATATGGAAATTTGTATTGATTGACTATATATGTTTAAAATGGGAAAATTTGACTTTTTAAAAAGTATTTCTAACATGTCTAATTTGTGCCATGTTATATTCTAGGGAGAGAATACAAACACAAAATTTTAACAATTTTCACTTCCAGGAATATACATCTCACTGGAAAAGCTTATAAATTTGGAAATATATACCCAGATAGGTTCTTTAAGAGAGTGAATTTGAACGTATACTTATCCTGCCAGGTTTACCATGATTGGATTATTATATTTAATTCTGGGCACTACCTTTTAGAAAGGACATTGGTGAGCTAAAGGATAATGGCCAAGATTGTAAAAGTCTGTAAGGCCTCACCAATATGAGTGTCAGTTGAAAGAACTGGGGATGTTTAACTAGGAGAAGACTTAAGGGAAAGAAAGGAGGGAAAGATGATACCTGTTTTGAAGTATTTGAAGGATTGTCAATTAACGAGAGATTAGATTTGTCTTGCTTGACCCTACAGGCCAGAACTAAGCCCCAAGACTGAAGTTTTAAAAAGACAAATTTAAGCTTTATGTAAAGAAAAAAACATCTCACCAATTAGAAGTGCTTAAATATAGAGTTGCCTACTTCATTAGATATCTTTAAGGAAAGTCTGGGTCACTGTGTTGGAAGGGTTGTATTAGGTATTCTTGGTGAGGTATAGGTTGGACCATATACACTCCAAGGTCCTTTCCAAATCTTAGATTTTGTAATTATTGACTGCAAATAGTTTTTAGCAGGGTTAAGAAAAATGATCCCTTAAATTATTTCCTCTAACAAAGGAGAAAAAAAGGAGGGGAATAAGAATTTTTATAGTGTCAATTATGTTCCTGACACTTTGCAAATATCTTATTTGATCCTCAAAACTACTCTTAAAGGTAAGTGTTATTACTATTCCCATTTTATAATTGAGGAAACCAAGGTGCACAGAAATGAAGTGACTTGCCCAGGGTTACAGAGCTAGTAAGTGTCTGAAACTTGGAAGGGAACACAGGTCTTCCTGATTGTAAGCCCAGAACTCTATCTACCACTTACTATCTCTGGCAAATACTATATAAGCTATCCAACAACAGATAATTTTGTGCCACAATCCTCTGATAATGATAATCATTAAAACATAAAGTTTATAGCCATATGTTTAAAATGAACATGTTTGTCACTATCATTGGAGATGTTTAGAGTATAGTTTATATGTTAGAGAGTGTCAGTGTAGTCAACCAGATGCTCCTTTTCGTGGATGGCATCATGTTGACCACAACAGAGCTTCCTAAATTTGATTGATTAATGCTCTAAAGATATTTTCCCAACAACCCACAGTAGAAAAACCAAGTGGATGGAAGAATACCTATTGTTCTGACCATTCTATGTAGATGAATAGACAGCCCGGGCATAACTTTATTCCTTGACAGTTGACTGAAAGAACATTGAAAAAGTAAGAGTTTTGATGGGAGGAGCTAGTCTATCTGTATGTATGTATGTATATTGATAGACACTGTAGATGGACAAGAAGCAGAACTTCAAATTGAAAAAGAAAGAGGGAAGGTTGGATTGTATTTGAGAAACTGTGCAGTGTTCTTTTTTAATAACCCCAAGCCTTTCTCTGAAACAAACACCCATATTAAAAAACAAGAACATTCTTACAATTATGATTCATAGCTAAGAATCATGAAACACCACAATCTCTGGAAGAATCAAAATTTTCTCAAACAAATGGGAACAGTGAGGGATACAGTGGGTATAAATGAGCTTTAGCAAATTACCAATGAATTTGAGTTTAATATTTGTTAAAGTTGCATTTGGTACTAGTATGTGTGTATATAGTCACAATCTATGACCATATTTATACTTCTAAATTTTGGCTCTTCATCCTAAAATTTTTGTGCTCTCTAGCTCCAATGAACTACCTTCTGTTTCTGACAACACATGTTCTTCATAGCCCCAGTACCTGCCTTTGATAATGCTGTTCTCTGCCAAGAATATATTCTTCCTTCTACTTCCACCAACTGAAATACTGTTTAACTTTCAAGGCATAATTTCAGTTTTATTTTCTTCATGAGATCTTCCTTGATCATAAGATTTAAAGCTGAAACAAACTTTAAGAAATCAAGTCCAACCCCCTCATTTCATACATGAATAAACTGAGACAAAAGTGGTGGAATGATTTGGTCAATATCTCCCAGGCAGTAAATGGCAGGGGCTGAACAAGATGATCTTCAGGTTCCTTGAATTATATGTGAGATTCTATGATTCTGTGATGATAGTAAGAATGCTGAGGGTACAACTCTGTTGGTATGAGACTATATTTCCCCAGCAATTTTGGATAATAGATGGTGCAGTGGATAGAGTGCTGGACCTGAAGTCAGGAAGACGTCTTCATGAGTTCAAATATGGCTTCAGACACTTCCTAGTCATGTGACCCTGAACAAGTCACTTGACTCTATTTACCTTAATTTTCTCTTCTGTAAAATGAGCTGGAGAAGGAAATAGCAAACCACTCCTCTACCTTTGCCAAGAAAACCCCAGTTGGTATTATGAAAAGTTAGACATGACTGAAATGACTCAATAAAAACAAATTTTGTAGAGTACGATCAAAGGTCAGAAATATATCAATTGAAAGTTTAGAGCCCGTCTACAATAGATCAAGTCAAACTCTTCATCCATCATTCAAAGCTTTTCTCATTTTTCCTTTCTTTTTCTAAATAAATTTATTTCTGTTATTTAACCTTCTTCCCACAAAATTATTTGTTCAACCCTTTGACATGTGTAATATAATATGCCAGTTGGTGTTTGTAATGCTGACCCAAGGCACTGAAAGTTTTTGAAGCCCTTTCTGAATCTTCAAAGATAAATTAATCTTTAGCATAATTTTAGTATAGAATGTGGTATATATTCATTCAACATACCTTATTGAGTATTGTGCCGGGTATTTGAGTATGATGCAAAGATGAATAAATAAAACAAAGTCCTTGATCTTTTAACTTGGAACTTATACTTGAGTGGTACTAGTTGTATCCTAATCCTGAGCTTTATCTCTGGACTTCAGCTCCAGGCATTGTCTGTGGCTCACTTCCATGCCTCCAACTCTCTCTTTCCTCATCTCTACCTCTTGGCTTTCTTTAAGTCACAGCTATAATCCTACCTTCTACGGGAAACTTTCTTTAATCCCCCCCCCCCTCCTTGACTTCCCTCTGGTGATTATTTGCAATTTGTCCTGAATACAACTTGTTTATACATAGTTCTTTATACATTGTCTACCATTATACTGTGAGTTCCTTAAAAGTAAGGGTTCTCTTCTGCCTTTCTTTATCCCCAGCACTTATCACAATGCCTAACACATAGTAGGTCCTTAATAAATGTTTATTGCCTAACTTGCCTTGTCCTATATAAAGCCAGAATAGATGTTTGCCTATGTGGTAAATTTTGATAAGTTCCAAAAAAGTATAAATATAGTCTCATAGAATGCCTTTCCTATTGTTCTAGTAACTGAAATTCTACCATTAGAGGTTCATTCATCTAAATTAATGTATTACTTCCGAACATCTTCTTTTAAAATACAAATGACTCCCAGGAGAATTTTATCAATCAGTTACACTATAAAGTATAAAATTACTCTGTGCCTTCATAGTTGACTAAGAGAGCACTGAGAAAGTGGGAGTTTTGATGGGAGGAGAAGAGGTATAAATTTGGATTCTGGAGCATTGCCTAGGTAGGGCATATGAGGGCACTGAGTATCCTTGAGAAATAGAGAGAGAATGTTAAAGAAATGGGAGGTGGGAGTGAATTAAAATAAATGAAGATAAATACCCTCTTCAACATTTTGCCAATTTTTAAAGCTAGTAATCCATATGTAATATATATGGTGACTTTACATCAAGGTCAACCCCACAAAAAATCAAAGTGGTTAAGTTGACTGTAAATACTCCCTACCTGCCTTTCCCCACTCATTAAAACATACCATCCCCACTTATATGCCTAGTGACCTTCTTTTCTTTCCTTTTCCATCCTTATCCCCTATAAAAAACAAACAACAAAAACAAAACAAAAAACCTTGTTCTTGGATTCTTTACACAGAATTGTAAAGGCAGTCACTTCACTGTTTAAAGTATGACCTTCCCCTGGGATTTACTTCCTCAGGGACCAAAGATCTAAGGAATGAAACTCTAACTGGAATTTCAAGCATTGGCCTTCTGGTAATGGAAGTATTTGGGGGAACTTCCCAAGGAAACATAAATCCACACTTGATTGATGGCCTCTTATTTTGCCTATGGGTAAGGCTGGCTCTAATTCTAGTAACTAGAATATTAAGTTAACCCGAATGCCCCATTTCTCAATCAGAAATATATTGGTTCAATCATCACACAGGCCCAAGGCTGTCCCTTTTGCATCAATTGAGAGAACTTGGAAGAACTGGCTCTTTGGAAGGATAATAATAATAATAATAATAATAATAATAATAATAATAATAATAATACCTCTGTCACTGACCTCAGATTAGCCTTTTTTACCCTGCTTATGACTTCTAGAGGATACTTGTGATCTCTGGCTCTGAAAATATTACACTGTTGTGCAAAAATATCCTGGATATTATTTGATTTATCCTCATTTCCTTGGGTATTCTCAGATATGAGCAGCATTACTGAGACAAAATTGTGAGGGTCAAGTTTTTCTTCACCTCCTCTCCCTCTCACACTTCTATATTCCTCCTCCCTCTGCCCTACTTCCTTGATGCAGGTAGCCAATTCTTCCACACTGACCCTCATCTAGGCCTCTCCTCTCCAGGCTCATGATCCAAAATTAGCATTCCTTTCTCCAATCAACCACAAACATTCTCAACCTTCATTACCTGTCCATCAGCTATCTCTCTCTTTAGAATTAGAAATTTGACAAACTCATTTGCATTCAGGTATTAATAACTAATGATAATTTAAGGAGAGATTACCCTTTTAAAAAGACCATTCCATATTAAACCAAAAGAACAATCAAATCTTAGGTATCTTTGGGGAGAATATTTTTCTGATGCAATAGACAAGTAGACTCTCCTCTAGCAGACTCTTTTCTCCCAAGGCCAAAGAGTTTAGTTTTTTTGTTAGGAATGTGGAGTTCAGAAGCTGAAGCTAGATACAAAGAAGGCTGAATTATTTTTTCAACATGAGTTGAATGAAATTGGTCATCCCAACATTTCCATGGATCCATGTTGGTGTAGTGAAAAGAGCATTAAGTTTGGATTTAGAGAATTTTGGTTTAAACCCCAATTCTGCTGCATATTCACCTGTGAGACCTTTGACAAGTAATTTAAGCTCTTTATGCCAGTTTCTGCATCTGTAAAATAATAAAATTGGACTAGATGACATCTATTATAGGTTCCCTTCTAGCTCTCAGTCCATGATCCTTTAATATTTTGACTTCTTATGCACATAGCCTAAAACAGAGAAATCTGTGAAGAAGCTGACCAGATAGGGGGGAAGTGGACAGCCTTTCCTCAATAAAAAATGGCATGAACAAAGATAGCAAGTTGACTAAGTGCTGCTAGGGTGTAGGGTATATGGAGTTAAATACAGTTAAATCTGTACTACCAGACTAGAGTCAGCTTGTGAATACTCTTCAATGGCACACAATGGAGTCTGGGTTTTATCCTCTAGGCAATAAAGTGCCACTGAAAATTTTTTGAATGTATATGAATTATTCTAAATTAATATTCAACACAAACATTAAGTGATATGAGTTTGGAGGAAGGAAAAATCACCTTGTGCTAGGTTGATTAGGGAAGGCTTCTTGGAAGGGGTAGCACTGGAATTATATCTTGAACAACAAAAATAAGATGGAGTGGGGATGAAGGAGAGAATGGATAATGGAAACAAACAAAGGCAGACAGGAATTCACGTGGCATTCCTTGGAGGCAGAAAAGAAATCTGACTGGAGCATAGCGGTCATGTAGGAGAGGAATAAGAAAGACTATCATGGTCCCAGATTATAGATGGCCTTGAACGTTAAGCCAAGGCTTTTGGATTTGATTCAGTGAACTTGCTCCATATCTGCCTTTCAAAATTTCTGCCTTTTTTCAAGGCTCAGCTCAGGTGCTGAGAATAAAGCCTTACCTGGTGCCTTTTCCTATTGTAAATGTTCTCTCTCTCTCTCTCTCTCTCTCTCTCTCTCTCTCTCTCTCTCTCTCTCTCTCTCTCTCTCTCTCAGCACAGTCTAACATGTAATTTTTTTTTCCTTTTTGGGGCAAGGAGGGTTAAGTGCCTTGCCCAGGGTCACACAGCTAGTAAATGTCAAGTGTCTGAGGCCGGATTTGAACTCAGGTCTTCCTGAATCTAGGGGTGGTGCTTTATCTACTGTGCCACCTAGCTGCCCCCAGCCTAACAGCTTTTTAAAAATTCATTCATTCATTCATTCATTCATTTATTCATTCATTCATTTATTGTAAATATTCTCTTGAGGGGCGTGGCATGTATTCTGAGCTTGTCCAAAGAACTTTACCCCAGATGACCAATATTTTAGGTGTGGTGCATAAATAAATAATGTAGCCCCAAACACTTCTTAGTGATAAGCAAAGGAAAGAGCAATCATCCAGCTATAAACCCTCCTTCTGCTCTCCACAAAAGTAGAAACCAGAGTCTCCTTTGGAGAAGGATGGGCCAAATCCCAAATGAGATACCTATTACCCATGCCATATGTAAGCCAATCTAAATCTTTATATTTAGACATGCAGTTTTATATATACAATATACAATTATATACACAATTATATATACAATATATACACAATACACAATACTATATATATATATATATATATATATACTACAATTAGTCTAAAGTGGTTAAATATCGGCAATATATAGTGTATCCCAAGCAATGTATTCTTCCACAATTTGGGGACAAGGTAAAAAAGAAAGAAGGCATCTTCAAACTAGAACTAATGAGACTCAACATAAAATAGATGAGATGATCTATATGCTGAAGTAACACCCCTAAAAAGATGGATTATAAGCTAAAGTTATGACTATAACGACAAGTATATATATATATATATATATATATATATATATATATATATATATATACACACACACACACACACACATATATATATATATATACACACACACACACTAAAAGGGTACTTTCTAAATCTTGGGGAGGAACCAATGGTGCCTTCCTGAAGAGGAAGGCAATAATTTAAGATTTAAGAAATATAAAATAAACTATTCTGAGAAATCGCATCTGTCAGGAAACCATAGTATAATGATGGGAGATTTGGGGTATCTGATAAGGATGGCTGAGAACGAAGAGTTTCTGAGTAAGACTTTATTAGTGTTTATGCAGTGCTTCCAGCAGCAGAAAAGGCTCTGATTCTAAATGATCAACCCTGGATCTTCAGGCAGAAATGTCCCAAGTGTGGCAAAGCCAAATTCATCAAGCTACTTTGTCTTGATGAGGATATCCCCTGAGAACATTCAGTTCCTTTTGCTCTGATTTTATGCCCACCAAACAATCTTCTAAGTTTTTGTGATTTGATCTCCTGAGTGGACTTACCTCTAGGGAGGGAGGGCCCTGCTCAGAAAACCCAGACTGGTTTGTGAATCAGGTAGAGGGTTTCATGAGAAATTAATAACTTGGCATTCCACTTTATAAATCAGCCTCTTGAGAGTACGATTCCTCAAAGCCTGATCACCCCTTGGGTGAACTGATAAAATTGAATTTCTGAACCTGCAAAGCAGAACAGACCCTGTATCTGCTATGAGCACACCAAGGAACAGACAACCTGAGGCTCTGTCTGAGCAACCAAAACTGCTTGCTCTCCAGGTCTCTTTATCCCTCCTTCCCTCCTTTCTCTCTCCTCTGTCTCTCTCTGTTTCTCTCTGTGTCCCTTTGTCTCTCTCTTTTTCTGTCTTTCTTCGTGTCTCTCTCCATGTCTTTGTCTCTGTCTCTTTGTCTCTCTGTGTCTCTCCTCTCTGTGTCTCACTCCCCTTTTTTTCTCCCTCCCCATCTTCCCCTCTTCCCTTTTCCCTCTTCCTCCCTTTTAAAGTCTTTCCTTGACAGTTTCTCTATACTTGTTCAGCACTACTTTAATCCTTTTCCAGGAGAAATACCACCTGGCCAACACTAATGACAGTGTCTTGTGGGTTATAATAACAGACTCTCAAAGATGGAAGTAAACCTAGAGGGGACCTAGTCCAATTTATAAAGCATGAATCCAACACAAAGAATTATTCAACCTCTTCTTGAGTGCCTCCAGTGGCAGGAAACTCACTATATCCTCTTAGGCAATACATTCTTCTCTTTAAACATGTCTTCTTATCATGAAATTCTTCCATATGTAACCCTTGTGTCAGAGGCTACTTACTAATATAAAAAACCTAAAGACACTTTTGGGAACTTCTCATCACTCTTTATTATTACTCTAATTTAAATAATCTGGTAATCTCAGTATAATTACCAATTCCCTTTATAAGCATACAAGGTCACAAGACTCAAAGCATGAGCAGATTTATTTAGTGGCTAAAGGAAATTTCAGTATATCAGAATTCCACAGATAATAACATCGGTGAGCAAGTCATACCCTCCCTCCATTCACCCAACATCTACATAGTTTCAGTCATAATAATAACCTGCACAGGGCTTCTATGTGAGAGAAATACATTACTCTTCCATTAGTAATAATAACGGTTAACATTTATATAATGTTTTAAATTTTGAAAAGTGCTTCACATTTATTGTCTTATTTGATCCTCACAACAACTTTATGAGTTAGATCCCTCTCATTGTTTGTTCCAAATTATTTTCTTACAGTCAAAGTTTCCTAAGTTATACTCAGTACCCTGCAAATGATAATTGTCCTTTCTCCTAGGGGACCAGCTCTGTCTCTCTCACATCTTTAGCCACCTGTGTCACTGCCCAAAATTCAATTCTCTTTCTGAACCCTTTTTAGTATTTTAGGTCCTGTTTCACACACACACACACACACACACACACACACACACACACACACACACATACACACACACACACGCGTGCACGCACGCACACTCCTCAGGGGTTTAGAAGGGCAATCTCCCATTACACAGTACAAGTGGATCTCTTTCTCTGCTTCTATTTTGGGTCAGGGTGACATTACAAATGAATATTCCTTATCCCTTAATGTTTATATGATACTCCTTTTTAAGGCACTACTGCCCCAATATGTAGAACCTCCAAGGTGAGAAATTCAATCCTCTTTCTACATCTGATAGAATGTAAACTCCATGTGAGCAGGGATTGTTTAAGTTTTTTCTTTGTATTTCCTAGCATCTAGCATAGTGCCTGACAGCAATGACGCCAGCAACAGTGATGATTATTACTATTACTACAATCGCAGCAGCTGCTGTTACTACTATCAGTAGTAGTAACAGTGGCAGTGGAGGCAGCTAGCATTTGTATTTTTTGTTCAGTCATTTTTCAGTCATATCTGACCTTTTGTGACCTCATTTGTCTTTTTTTTTGTGGCAAAGATACTGGAAGCAAACAGGATTAAGTGTCCTTCCTAGGTTCACATAGCTAGTAAGTGTCTGAGGCTGGATTTGAAGTTTTGAGGATGTCATCCTGATACTAAGCCCAGCGCTCTATCCACTGTGCTACCTAGCTTTCCTTAGTTACTGAATTGTGACTTGCTTGTCACATAGGTACTAAATGTTGTTGGAGAAAGGTTTTCCTAAGCCTAAGTCTCAAAGTCTTCCAGGATAAGATCCTTGGTAGCATCTTTGATCTCTCTCTCTCCCTGTAGCCCCATATCCAATTTCTTACCAAGTTCTCTTGATTCTACCTATATAACATCTCTCATATATACCCTCATTGCCTTTCTGACACTGTCACACTCTCAACATTTCATACATGCCTAGATTATTGAAATAGCATACCAGGTGATCTCTATGGTCTCAATTCTCCCCATACTCCAGTCGATCCTCCACCCAACTATCAAAGCGCTGTTCTGATTATGTCTTATTTTGTCTCTAGGAACAAATGGGAAATCCTCTGTTTGTCTTTTAAAGCTCTTCGTCACTTGATCCCTTTCTATCTTTCTATTCTATTTACACCTTTTCTCTATCCACCTATTCTTTGATCTAGTGACGTTGAGCTACTTGCATTTCCTTACACAAGACACTCCATCTTCCAATTGCCTTTTCATTGATTATCTCTTGTGCCTGGAATGTTCTTTCCTCTTATCTGCACCTCCTGACTTCCTTCAAGTCTCAGCTAAAATCCCACCTTCTGCAAGAGTCTTTCCCAATTCCCCTTAATACTAGTACCTTCCCTCTGAGATTACCTTCAATTTGTCCCATATTTATGTTGTTTGTGAATAGTCATTTGCAAATTGTCTTCCCCTTTTAGACTGTGAGTTCTTTGAGAGCAGGGGCTGTTTTTACCTTTCTTTGTGTTCCCAGAGATTAACACAGTGCTAAACACATAATAGGAGTTTAATAATTCCTTCTTGATTGGACTACTAGTTTTGCCTTTTGAGATCAGCTGCTATATCAACCATGGGGCATGCAACTTAGTCACCACACAAGGCAAGGAACCCATTTTCAGACATTAGAAGGTCCAGAAAAATTCTACCTAAACTCATGTTTGTCCATTACTTAATTTACTCTAGACTATCAAGACATACAGTATATTTCATTCAGTGGGGACGTATAGTCCATATTCACTTAACTGTGAATATTTTATATCCCCCTACTAGAATGTAAACTCATTGAGGGGTGCAACTTTTGCATTTTGTAGCCTCTGAGCTTAGCATAATACCTACAACATATCAGTGCTTAATATACATGTATTAATTGATGGTTTTTAGTCAAAACTCCTCATCCTCTGGATATACTCACATTTTAATGGCCCTCCTAAACTATGGTACCCAAAATGAACAGAACATTCCAGAATGAGATCTGAACATTGCAGAGGTCAGCAAGATTGTCACTTCACTTGTTCTGGACACTGTACCGATATCATTTCCACCTAAAATCTCATTAACTTTGTTGGCTGCCACATCACACTTGAATTGAGTCATCAAAACAACACAGCAGGGGCAGCAAGGTGGCACAGTGGATAAAGCACTGGCCCTGGATTCAGGAAGACCTGAGTTCAAATTTGCCCTCAGACACCTGACACTTAGTAGCTGTATGACCCTGGCCAAGTCACTTAACCCCAATTGCCTCACCTCCCCCCCAAAAAATCACCCAAACACCACAGCTATTCTTCACATTAGCTATTGTCTAACCATTGCTCTTCCCCTATCTTGTATGGGTCATTATTTTTTTAACCCAGCTTCAAATATTTATTTTATGATTTCTAATAAATTTATCCCAGTTTTGTAGCCCCTAAAGAACCTTTTCAATTTTTATCCTATCATCCATCAATATTAGTTACCTTTCTGAACTTCATCTTCAGGTCATTTTTGAATCTGATGGATATGATAGACATGCCTTCATCTAAGTCACTGAAAAAATTTTGATCTGAATAGGATTGAGGACAGAGGCCTCTAATAAACCTATTATAGACTAGCCTTCATAATATGTTACAGATGAAAGGGTCCAAGGGATCATCTAGTTAAGTACCCTTATCTTGTAACAGAAGAAATCAAAATCTGAAGAGGGAGAGTGACTTGTGATCTCTCTCCATCTGGGCATTGATCCATTAATCATCTACATCTGGCAAACAATGATGTCCAAGTCCACTTAACTGTACTATCATCTTCTGGAGCCTAGCTTCATAAACTGTGGGTCACAACCCCATATGGGGGTCACGTAACTGAATGTGGGGGTTGTGAACAATTTGGCAACAGTCAAAGGTTATGTATACCTATTTTATATACCCATATCCCTGGGGATCACATAAAATTTGGGGGGGGGGCAAAAAGGGTCATGAGTAGAAAATATTTAAGAAGCCTTGTTCTAGACTATGCATAATACCTCCATCTTGTCTACAAGACGGTTATAGAACAATTAGTGAAAGGCTTTGCTAAGATGCAGGCATTTTATGTCTATGGAGTTTTCCAAATCTCCTGGTTTATTAAAAGGAAATTGATTTAGCCTAGTATCATTTGTTCTTGGTGAACCCTATGTTAGCTCCTGGTGTTCATAGCTTCTCTTCCAAACCAAATACTTAATGACTCATTTTGTAACTTTGCCAAGTATAAATGTAAAAGTCTATTTGCTTATATTTTACAAAATGTACTTTATTCCCTTTTCAAAAATTGAAACATTTGCATGACCCTAGTCTGTTAGTGCCTCTTCTGTTCTCCAGGACCTCTTGAAGGTTAGCAATAACAATTTATCATAACATATAATTTTTCTCCCATTTCCTGGGTTACAATAATTCTAGCTAGATGATAGACTCATTTAGGGTAATTAAGTATTCCAATTTACCTTACTATTCTTACTGTCAGGCATCCCACTATTATCTGTGATCCCAAAGGAATCACAATTAATAAAATCCAGATGGGATCCTGAAACCTTATTTCCACACCCCAAACCCTGTATCCCTGCCACCAACTCCTTTTCCAGGATAGCCCACAAAAAGCCCCATTGCCAGGTTTATTAAAATGTCATTTCTTTCCAATATATAAAATCTGTGCCACAATGTTCAGGTAGAAAAATAGGACTCTTCCCCTCTCTCCAGCAGAAATAACAACGTTGACCCAAGTTGACATCAGAACAAACCAACCATCTCTGCTTTAGCATGAATACATTTGTAAATGCTGGCGACCTCTTTGTTTCATTCACAACAGTAACAAAGCGAGCCCTGGGAAAGCTTGCCGGATGGTATGGGAACAGCTAATTGGCAGGTGAAGGTATTGAGACTGTCTTTCTGGCACCCCATGTTAATGCTGCCGGAAATAAACAGGTTGTCCTTGCTGATGGAGCAGATGGTCTGACTTCTTCAGTCCTTCAGAGACACCCCCTTGTAATTACTGCTCTGCATCCACAATGTATGGAAGGTTAATTTGGTAACTCAAATGCGTGCATCAAGGATTATGTAATCTGTTGGCAGGCTAATGTAGCTACACTTGGTGAGTTCAGAAAGATTAAAAAGTATCACTGATCACATTTGAATATGTAATAATGCAAATATATTTCCAACCCCCCCCCATTTAACTTAAAAGTATGCAGATTGATTTCTGTTCCCTTTGAGATGCTCACTATTAGTAGAGCTTTTAGCTGAGCCCACACTCCCAAGGTTATAGAGGTTTTAGCCAGCCTATATCGATGGAACAAGTGGATTTATTCTGAAATAGAAGCACTTTTCCGGGATCTTCCTTTTGATTCCCTTCCTTCCTCCTGTATCCCACTTTTGGACAAGGAAATGGGGAAAACTCAAACCTATTCATATTGTTCCTTGTGAGTAGTCCTGGGGAAAAAGTTAATTGGAGGAGATGGAAACTATTGGTCAAAATGAATTTTTACAAAGAGATGTAGCTAGGCACATTGGAACCCAGGGCAAATTTTGTTGTAATGGGGCATTCCCCAGAAAATCCAGCCTGTACGAGGTGTTTGGGAGAAGCACTCAGTTCCTAAGAAAGACAATCCAACTGTGAGGGTCAATGTGAGGAATGCAGTAGGCAGCAATTTCCTGACAGTTCTCCTTACCCTGACATAGCTTTTTCCACACATAAAACTTCCTTTGGCCCTTGTTTCTCTAGTGACTTTCCTCATGTAGCTTCCTCCCTCACAAAACCGGATTGGCCCAGCTTCTCCAACAAAGCTTGTTTGACTAGGGTGCATAAAAACCCAAGTAATGCAGACTCCATATTTCACAGACGTGGTGGGTGTCTGAGAATATGCTGATGACTGACCAGAAGCATTTCCAGATGGAGACAAGGAGGTCCAGAGAGGTTAAGCAATACTATATCCTTGTTGTATACACTTGCTATATTTAGACAAAGTAAACCTCCTTTATTGGATGTTCATTGCCTTGCAAGTGCTTCATCTTGTTGCAATATTGAGCCTGAACTAAGAGAGCACTGGTTTTAGAGCCATGCTCATGACAGGGAGGGGAGGAGGGGATTTTCTGTGCCTTCCCCTTTCTCTTATGGTCTAATAGCATAATAAAACATGTGCATATTTACTAAATATTAAAATATATGATGAGCACATTAAATATAATAAGTAAATATTAAATATATAATGTACATTAGAACATGATAAGTACGTAACAGGAACACGAGATGTTATAAAATCAGATGAGAAAAATGGGAAAGACACAGGACATTGGAGTTGGGAGCCAAAAAGTCTTTGACAGGCTCCAGTGTTGGACTGAATCGAATGAAAAACAATTTAATAGAGATTATTATCTGGGGAGGATATTGTAGAAGAGATGCTTTGTCAATTATGGATTTGACTATAAAGAACCTCTTAAGTAAACTCTAGTTCTGATAGTCTGTGACTCTGGATCCCTGTTGAGGTTCAGGTTAGACAAAATTATCTCTGAGGTCATTTCTAGCTCTAAGATCCTATTTAAAAACAAAACAGGGGCAGCTAGGTGGCGCAGTGGATAGAGCACCGGCCCTGGAATCAGGAGTACCTGAGTTCAAAATCTGGCCTCAGATACTTTTTTTTAAAATTTTGTGAGGCAGTTGGGGTTAAGTGACTTGCCTAGGGTCACACAGCCAGTAAGTGTTAACTGTCTGAGACCGGATTTGAACTCAGGTACTCCTGACTCCAGGGCCGGTGCTCTATCCACTGTGCCATCTAGCTGCCCCTGGCCTCAGACACTTAACACTTACTAGCTGTGTGACCCTGGGCAAGTCACTTAACCCCAATTGCCTCACTAAAAAACAAAACAAAACAGACAAACAAAGAACCCCAACAAAACCTCTTACCAGTGTGGGGAACTAATTAAGGCAAACAGAGAAAGCTTTAGGAGGTGGGATGTAAGTTGTGTTCTTAAGAAAAGGATTGAGATAGGGACTAGATACATTATTTCACTGGTATAAGGAACTTCCAGGTGAGTAAATTCCCTCCCTAATTCAAGTAGGGACATTCTCTGCACCTTATAGTCTTATATAGCTACCTAGAGCCCTGAGGTTAAGTGACTCACCTAGGGTTACACAAACAGTATGAATTAAAGATGGGGCTTGAATCTCAGTCTGCTTGTCTCCAAGGCCAGTTTTTCATCCACTAAACTAAAATGTCTCTAACATTTCTAAAAGAATTTCTATTCATTCACCGTCAAAGGCAAGACAACCATTTTAGCATTAAATTTTCCCTAGTCAGATTCCAAGAGTTATATTCACTAGAAGAGCTTACTCATTTTTAATCCTCTGTAAAGGAAAAATCCTTTCTTCAGTGTGAATGATCACTTCTCAAACTATTTAATGTCAAACTTGGATTTGGGCATTTTGGCTTTTAGTTTTCTTTAAATGCTAGCCCACTAGTCCTTCCTATGTTACACGTGACTGAAAAGATCACAGAGAAACAGTTACACATTGAAATCATCAAACTGCCTCTGTGACCTTAGGCAAGTAATTTAAATTATCTGTGCCTCAGTATCCTTGTCTGTAAAATGAGAGAGCTGGACTTGATGATCTGTGACAGTGTTATGTGTATGTGTATATACATGTATGTATGTGTGGGAAATTATCAGTGATTCAATCTATGTGTTATCAATCACATATGTAAATCAAATGTGTGTATATGTTATATATGTATTACATATTCAAGCTATATACCCTAGGGAGTAATTATAATCTTTTTGAGGGAACTGAAGGAGAGCCAAAAGCAACTTGCTGGCTTCTCTCTGCCATTTTGGCTCCGCCTCCTTTTTTTTTTTAAATTATAAAAGTATTTTATTATTTCCAGTTGCATGTAGAGATAGTTTTCAACATTTGTTTTTATAGGATTTCTAGTTTCAAATTTTTCTCCCTCCCTCCTCTCCCTCCCCTCTCCCCAAGACAGCAAGTAATCTGATATAGGTTATATATGTACAATCACACTAAACATATTTCTGCATTAGTCTTGCTGTGAAAGAAGAATCAGAGCAAAAAGGAAAAACCTCAAAAAAGAAAAACAACAGCACCCAAAACAAAAGAAATAGTATGGTTCAATCTGCATCCATATTCCACAGTTCTTTTTTCTTTGGATTTGGAGAGCATTTTCCATTCGTAAATGTCTTGGAGAGTAATTATAATGAAGGAAAAATAGCCATGTTTCATTTTTTTTCCTTTTAAAATCTTGGTTAAAAAGGAAGATATTCACTGGATAGGGAAAGGGGAGAAATATATTTAGAATTGAAGGTAATATAAAAACAAAAGATAAGTAAAAAAAAATAATAAGACATTTAAAATGGTATTTAAAACAGAATGGCAGTTGAGACAGCCAGAAGTTCACACACACACAAAAGAAAACACAAAACAAAACACCAGTAATGGCCTTTCAACCCTATATACAAATGCCCAGAATTTAGGAGACAAGCAAGAAAAATTAGAGGTCCCAAGAGAAGGATGCAAATTTAACCTCCAAGATATTAATGAGATTTGGCAAGATGGAACCTGTGACCAGAATATGGCTCTGAATGTACAACTGATTCAAAAGGAATGGAGACTGGGGGCAGTTATGTGGTGCAGTGGATAAAGTACCGGCCCTGGATTGAGAAGGACCTGAGTTCAAATCCAGCCTCAGACACTTGACACTTACTAGCTATGTGACCTTGGGCAAGTCACTTAACCCTCATTGCCCCCCCCCAAAAAAAGAAGAAATGGAGGCCACTCTAGGTAGTACAGTAGATAGAGCTCTGGGCTGGAATAAGGAAAACCTGAATTCAAATTCAGCCTGAGGGTGGGTAGCTAGGTGGCGCAATGGATAGAGCATGAGCCCTGGATTCAGGAGGACCTGAGTTCAAATCCAGCCTCAGACACTTGATACTTACTAGCTGTGTGATCTTGGGCAAGTCACTTTACCCTCATTGCCCTATTAAAAAATCTGCCTCCAACACTCTCTAGATGTGTGACATTGGGCAAGTCACTTAACCTGTCCTGCCTCAGTTTTTTCAAATGTAAAATAGGGATAATAAAAGCACCTACCTCCCAAGGTTATTGTGAGGATTAAGTGAGATAATATTTATAAGTTATTTAGCATAGTGCCTGACACATAATAGTCACTTAATAAGCATTTATTCTCTGCCTCCAAAAGGAAATGAGATTGGTAAAAAGAGTTTGGAGGTGAGAGATGGGCAGCATTGTAGACTAAGAAGTTGTGTCCACGTGAGGAGATAGAAAAACCAGAAGGCAGAAGTGTGGAGGAGAGGATTTAAGGGAAAATAAAAGGGGGGAAACACAAGTAACACATCATTTGAGATAGAAAAATACTGGATAAAAAGAGGAAATAGTTGAGGAGTTCAGGAAAGAAAGCATGCTTTTAGCACAGAGGATTGATAAAATAGTGGTGGGAGACTTCAATCATTCAGACCCATGCTGGAGCTCTGTCTGCCAAAAGTAGAGTACCTAATTACTTCTTGATTTGTCTTAATGAAGATCTCATTCTTAAAAGGTGAAGACCAACAATGGGAAATTCTATTTTAGCACTCATTCTTCCAACTAAGAGGAACTGGTTACTGGGTTTGAAATCAAGTCAACAATAACTTAGTAAGTACCTACTGTGTCACACACTAGACTAGGAGTGGAAATAATGAGAATCATGGGGGAATAGCTTCCTTCTCAATATTTGATAGAGACAGAGGAAAAATATGCTTAGCCATAAACTGGTGTGCTTCCTAGATTTTGGGAAAACAGATTTTGAAGAGTACAGAGAAGCCAAAGTAAGATCCCAATACCTAAATACTACAAAATTTTAAAAAGGGACTATAAAGGATAAGAAATTATCAGTAAAGAAACTTTGAAGACACAAAGGGAAGTGATTTCAGTGAGGAAGAAAAGGGGTGTTTATCTGTAGAAAACAATGAAGATGCACAAAGACCTTACCAACCATCTTGGATTATTAAGAGTCATGTACAGAAAATGGATGCGAGGGTAGGTAAGAAAGGAATAACATAAGAATTTGACCTTGTCCTATAAAAATAATGTTAGAAGTGTTAAAATCAGAATGATACAAGCTAAGGATAAAGAAAAAGGTTTGTTGTTGTTTTAGCTATATTGAGGGAAAGAGGAAAATCAAAGAAAGGATAGGACTGCTCCATATGGTGGCTAGAACAATGATAACTGACAAAAGAGAAGGCAGAATTGCTCAGCTCTAATAGAGCTTTTCTTTTCTCTACCAAGGATGACTTTTGCCCTAGGAATGACAGAAAAAAATAACTGAAAGGAAACTGAGACCTAAGATAAGTAAAATAGTGAGAGAATACCTTGTTCCCCTTGTTGAATCCAAGCTACCTACCCCAGATGAACTACATCTTTGGGTAGTGAAAGAATTCCTGCTATGATCTCTGAGCTACTGTCTATGTGTGATGTGAAAGATCATGGAAAATGAGAGAGATGCTCTGCAGGACTGAAGGAAGACAAATGTACTGATCTTTGAAGGGAAGAGAACAGAGTCTACAAACTGTAATCCAGTGAGGTCATCTTTGATTCCTGGGGAAAACTCTCAAAAGGATCATTACAGAGATAGTGAGCATCTACAAAAAAGTGATTACTACAAAGGGAAAGTCCAGCATGGCTTTATTAAGAAACTTCTTACTTTTCTTGACCTGATTACAAAACAAGTAGATCAGGGTAAGGCTGCAATTATATTTTACCTAGATTTTTTAGCAAAACATTTGATGAAGAATCTCATACTATTCTAGTAAATAGTAAAGGATGTAGAAATATAGACTAAACCATAATCCAATTAGATAGACTTTGAACTGGTTTAAATGGCCAGACCAAACTCAAAAAGCAGTCATTAATAGTTCAAAGTCAACTTGGCAGGATGATTCCAGTGGAAAACCCCGGGGTGCCCAGCTTAGTCCTGTGCTATTTATCATCAGTGACTTGGATAAAGGCATAAATGGCAAGCTCATCAAATTTGCAAATGACACAAAGCTAGGAGAGGTAGCTAACACAATCATAGAGTTTGAATCCATAACAATCTTCATAAGCTAGAGAAATTGGGCTGAATCTAACAATCTAAAATTCAATATATATTTTTTAAATCCTTCATAAATACAGGATATGGAAGGCATATTAGACAGCACAAGGACGATCCTTCTTGACATCTCCAGCTTTTGATGCTGGGGACCATCTTTTCCTCCTGGATACTTTCTGTTCTTTCTTTGTGATGTTGCTCTCTTGGTTCTCTTCATACCTGCCTCACCACCCCTCAGTTCCCTTTTCCAAATAATTTTCTACAACATAACCCCTGACTGGATATAACCCAAGGCTATACCCTGGGCCCTGTTCTCTATCTATGATCTTTCTGTTTTGTTTTGGTTTTTGGTTTTTGGTGTTTTTTTTGCAGGGCAGTGAGGGTTAAGTGACTTGCCCAGGGTCACACAACTAGTAAGTGTCAAGCGTCTGAGACCGGATTTGAACTCAGGTCCTCCTGAATTCAGGACTGGTGCTTTATCCACTGCACCACCTAGCTGCCCCCTCTATGCTCTTTCTCTCAGGGACATCATTAGCTCACATAGGCCTAATTATTATCTCTATGCTGATGAGTACAAGGTTCATACTTTTAGATCTAATCTTTTTCCTGATTTCCAGTCCCACATCTACAAATACCTACTAGACATTTTGAAATGGATGTCCCATAGATAGCTTGAAATCAACATGCCCTTCACTAAACTCATTATCTTTTCTTCCAAACCTGCCCCTTCACTGTGTCTGTTGTGGGCACCACAAACCATCCAATCTCAGAGATTTGCAGCGTTGGTATGATCTTCAACTTCTTACTCTTTCCCCACAAATCCACTCAATTTCCAAATCTTGTCACTTTTACCTCTACAACACATCTCACACCCTACTCTTTATTTTTATTTCCACCATCATTCTTCTATTTCAAGCCCTCTTGCAAGGATTTTTTGAAATAGCCTCCATATTGGTCTCCCTGATATGAACAGGCAGTTTTCTGATGAAGAAGTCAAAGCTATCTATTGCCATATGAAAAAATGCTCTAAATCACTACTGATTAGAGAGATGCAAATTAAAACAACTCTGAGGTACCACCTGACACCTATCAGATTGGCTAATATGACAAAAAAGTAAAATAATAAACATTGGAGAAGCTGTGGAAAAATTGGAACACTAATGCATTGCTGGTGGAGCTGTGAACTGATCCAAACATTCTGGAGAGCAATTTGGAACTATGTCCAAAGGGCTATAAAGCTGTACATACCCTTTGACCCAGCAATACCACTATTAGGTCTTTTTCCCAAAGAGATCATAAAAAAGGGAAAAGAACCCACTGTACAAAAATGTTTATAGCTGCTCATTTTGTGGTGGCAAGGAATTGGAAATTGAGGGGATGCCCATCAATTGGGGAATGGCTGAACAAGTTGTGGTATATGAATGTAATGGAATTCTATTGTGCTCTAAGAAAGAATGAGCAGGCAGATTTCAGAGAAACCTGAAAGGACTTACATTAACAGATGCTAAGTGAGATGAGCAGAACCAGGAGAACATTGTACATAGTATCAACAACATTGTGTTTTGATCAACTGTGATAGACTTGACTCTTCTCAACAATACAATGGTCCAAGATAGTTCCAAAGGACTCATGATGGAAAATGCTCTCCAAATCCAGAAAAAAACCAACAACTGTGGCATCTAGATGCAGATTGAACCATACTATTTCTATTTTTTTTTCTTTTTTGAAGTTTTCACCTTTTGCTCTAATTCTTCTTTCACAGCATGACTAATGCAGAAATATGTTTAAGGTGATTGTACATATATAACCTATATCAAATTGCTTGCTGTCTTGGGGAGGGAGGAGGAAGGGAGAAAAATTTGAAACAAGAAATCTTATAAAAACAAATGTTGAAAACTATCTCTATGTGTAACTAGAAAATAATAAAATACTTTTATGATCATATTGGTCTCCCTTTCCTGAGTCTTTTTCTAGGCTAATCCCTTTTCTACATAGCTGGCAGAATAATTTTCCTAAAGGTCAGGTTTAACTATGTCAATCCTAGTGATTCCCTATTACCTCTAGGATCAAAAAGAAACTTCTCTGGCATTCAAAACTCTTCAAAACCTGACCCATGGGGCAGCTAGGTGGCATAGTGGATAGAGCACCAGCCCTAGATTCGGGAGGACCTGAGTTCAAATCTGGCCTCAGACACTTGACACTTACTAGCTGTGTGACCCTGGGCAAGTCACTTAACCCCAATTGCCTCACCAAAAAAAAAAGAAGAAAGAAAGAAAGAAAGAAAGAAAGAAAGAAAGAAAGAAAGAAAGAAAGAAAGAAAGAAAGAAAGAAAGAAAGAAAGAAAGAAAGAAAGAAAGAAAGAAAGAAAGAAAGAAAGAAAAAAGAAAAAGAAAACCTGACCCAAACTTTCTAGTCATGCTGCACAGTACTCTCCTCACACATTCTTGGTCCAGTAATAACAACCTTTTCACATAACACTCCTTTTTCAACCTCTGTATATTTCATTAGATGTGCCCCATTCCCCTTTTATTCCTGGAATTCATTCCTTCTTCATCTCCATCTCTCAGAATCCCTAGTTTTCCCCCAGGGTGAGCTCAAACCCCAGATTCCTCATGAGGCCTTTTGCATTCTTCCTAGCTGTTAGTGTTCCCCTCCTAATATTACCATGTATCTATTTTATATAGAATTGTATGCTTGAATGGTACAGAAGAGTTCCAGGTAACTCATGATAGAAGAGGATCTCCAAATCTAGGAAAAAAAAAAAAACTGTGGAGTATAGATGCTGAATGAACCTTACTATTTCTTTTGTTTTTGGTGCTGTTGTTTTTTCTATTTTGAGGTTTTTCATCGTTGCTCTGATTTTTCTCTTATAACATGACTAATGCAGAAATAGGATTAATGTTATTATGTATATATATATATACATATATATATGTATATATATCAGATTACCTGCTGTCTAGGTGAGGGGGGAGGGAGGGGAGGGAGGGAAGGGAGAGAGAAAAATCTGAAATTGGAAAGCTTGTATAAACAAAAGTTGAGAACTATCTTTACATGTAACGGGAAAAAAATAAAATACTTTATTAATTTAAAAAACAGAAAAAAAGAATTGTATGCTTGCATGTACATATATATGTGTGTATGTGTTTATGTGTATGTGTGTGTATGTATGTATGTATGTATGTATGTATGTATGTATGTATGAGTACATGTGTTCTCCCCTAGAAAAACTTTACTCCTGGAGGGAATATACTGGCACTTTTGGGAGTGTCCCAAGCACCTAACACAGTGCCTGGAACATAGTTGGTGCTTAATATATACTTCTTAATTAAATGATTGACATAAGTTTATAGAAAAGAGATCTGGGAATTCTTTTAGACTGGAATTAATATGAGTTAGCAGTGTGATATGATAGCTAAAAAAGGGAGGTGATCTTGGGCTGCATAAATAGAGGCAAAGATTCTAGGTTGATATCCTTCTGGATTTTCTGGTCAGACCTTATCTGGAGTATTGGGTTGATTTTGGGATGTTACCATTTAAGTAAAACATTTGCAAATGGAGAATATCTAGAGGCAAGCACCCAAAATGGTGAAGGGCATCAAGTCTATGCCATATGAAGACCAGTTAATTGAATTGGGAATGTTTAGCTGAGAGGAGACTCATGGTGGACATGATGGTTGTCTTCAAGTACTAAAAGGGATGTCACCTAGAAGTGGGATTCAAATTCCTCCGTTTGGTACTAGAGAGCAAAAACTGAAGCAATTGGTGAAAGTTGCAAAGAAGGAGACCTGGGTCTTATGTCAGGTAAAACTTCCACACAATTACAACTGTCCCTGAGTAGAATGGCTTGCTTTAGGATGTGGTGGGTCCTGCCTCACTAGATGTCTTTAAGCAGTATTAGATAGGTTATAATAGCAATTCCTTTCCAAAAAAAACTTGGACTAGATGATAACTAAAGTTCCTTCTAATCCTGCAATTTTCCAATTCTTTAATTATGTGACTGGCAGTAGCTCTACCATGTACTCTTTCAGTAACCTGGCATGGAGGTTGTCTGGGTATAGTGACTTGAACTCATTGAGGGTGACTAGTACTTTCTTACTATTTCTTAATTTGATCTTTGATTCTCTGTTAATCACCTTTTGTTCAATTGTCTTGGTCTAGAAAATAGAAGCAGAATTAGAAGTGAGAAGTCCAACATACTTTTAATTACTGGTTATTTTTCCATTCACTCCAAACAGCAGTCCAGTATTTGGTCCTCCATAGAGCTAGAGGAAATTCTCCTTTCTGTGCCCTTAGCATTCACTGCCAGCCTCAGCTCATGCTAGACTTTAGCATTTCTTATACTATTATTAAAGTAATATTTCATTATTTTATTCACCTTCAGTTACTAGCCCTATTTCTGAATTCTGTACATTTTCTAAAAAATTAAGTTGGTCAATAAATTCCCCGTATATCCATATCAGTTTTTTTAGCACTTCTCCCATTTCTTTTTCATTTATAGTACTTTTTCTTCCTGATATCGTTCATTCATGCCTTTTCACCTTTCTTTTCCCCTAGAACTTTAGGCCATGCTATCCTACCTATTCTTTCTCTGAACCCAATTTTGTAAAATCTCAAGTATGTGCCATATTATGCCTAACTTTCTAGTCCTCATATGAAAATAATAATAATAATAATCCTTCATCTCACAGAATCCTATTTTAACGATATCAAAATGTCACTTGGACTCATCAAGTATAACATTCTTAACATAATATCAACAAAAGATGGAGATAGAAAGTTACAAGCTTGAATTTAGGGGTCACATTGAGCTATTGGATTAAGCTGATACCTACAAATACATTGGGCTCCTTCAGGCAATACACATAAAGCATAAAGATATCAAAGAGGAGGTTGTTACTAAGTATATTAAGGGATCTACTGGAATACTGAAATCAAAGATGAATTGGAAAAATTCTTTAAAGTAATTAATACCTATGTAATACCACTCTAAATATGTAGTAGGCAATTAGATGGTATGCTGGATAGACTGTTAGACTCAGCCAGGAAGACCTAAGTTCAATTCCTGCCCCTCGAATACCATGTAACCCTGGGCAAGTAATTTAAATTTGTTCAGCCTTAATTTCCCAATCTGTAAAGTGGGGACAATAATAGAATCTACCTCCCAAGAATTTTTGTGAAGATCAAATAAAATAACATGGAAATCTTTGTGAATCTTAAAGTGCTATGTAGATATAAATTATTACTAATTATTATTATACTTTTTGTATTTCAAGTGAACTATAACAGATTTAGAATTTATGCTAACAAAATCCTGCAAGATAGTAAGAAGACTCAGTGCCTATCACCCTAAGGCAGCTATAGAAAGATTTTTTTAAAATTTTTTTTTCTAGTGAGGCAATTGGGGTTAAGTGACTTGCCCAGGGTCACACAACTAGTAAGTGTTAAGTGTCTGAGGCTGGATTTGAACTCAGGTCCTCCTGAATCCAGGGCCAGTGCTCTATCCACTGCGCCACCGAGCTGCCCCTATAGAAAGATTTTATATCCTTACTGAAAAGAGAAAGAGGATTTGTAGATATTCTTAGAGCATATAATAAATGAGTAAAACATCTACAGAAATATTTTAGGAATAAGCAGATATTATTGTACTGAGAAATAGATATAGCCTAAAAGCTACATGGCACTGGATTTGTCAATGGTAATCAAAATTACTTTCTTTTGATAGAATCAATGAAATGACTAAAATCTAATGGTCAAATCCAAAAGCCTTCCATGAACTCTATCACATGAGCCCAGGCAACAATGTGATGACAAAGAAACATTAAACAATGGCCATGTGGTAATAGAGGGGTTTATGGTGGCAATTCTGAACCAGGTCACTACCTGTAGAAAATACAGAAGGATTATTCTTAAGGATCCTGGACTTTGTAACCTATGTATAGATTGTGCAAAAAACCCAAAATAGTGGATATGGTGCAACAGATCACAGCAGACTATGAAATTTTAATTTCTACCTAGGAAGACATGTTCTGGTAGCTAGAATTATAAATCATAAACCTACTTTTTTTTCTTTTAGTGAAGCAATTGGGGTTAAGTGACTTGCCCAGGGTCACACAGGTAGTAAGTGTTAAGTGTCTGAGGCTGGATTTGAACTCAGGTACTCCTGAATCCAGGGCCAGTGCTCTAACCACTGTGCCACCTAGCTGCCCCCCTTTTTTCCCCTGGGCAATTGAGGTTAAGTGACTTGCCCAGGGTCATACAGCTAGTAAGTGTCAAGTGTCTGAGGCTGGATTTGAACTCAGGTACTCCTGAATCCAGGGCCAGTGCTTTATCCACTGTGCCACCTAGCTGCCCAACCTACTTTCTTTTAAGGACTCTCAGATAACAAATTCCCATACTACAAAAATGATCCCAAAATGTCAATGAAAGGTCAACTATTAAACTGTACTGGACAGACTATTTTAACAGACTGAACTGTTGCCCACAATTGCCTGGATACAACATTGATTCATAAAAAAACCTTAAGAACAAGATCTTAAATGGATGTTACCATTCCAAATACTTGTAATCTCCAAGCTATGTGTAATGAAAGCTTTCAAAGTATAGACAACTGGCTGGGGAGACAAAAATCACGAGGGAACAGGATGAGGTACCTATCACCCCTCTTTTGCTTTTTGCCACTAAATATTTCCCAAATTGTACAACAGGCAAATTATGAAAGGAAGGAATAATTTACCTCTAAGATCTATGGAGAGGAGAAAAATTTATGACCATACAAGAGATAGAGAATAATATGAAATGCAAAATGGATGATTTTAATTACATTAAATTAAAAAGATTTTGTACAAACAGAAGCAATGCAGCCAAGATTTGAAAGAAAGCAGAAATCTGGGAAACAATTTTTGTTGCCAGTGTTTCTCATAAAGGCTTCACTTCTAAAATATATAGAAAACTAAATCAAATACATCATTCCCCAATTGAGAAATGGCCAAAGGATATGAACAGGCATATGAGATGAGGGAATCAAAGCTATCTATTGTGATATGAAAAAATGCTCTAAATCACCATTGTGAGTGAGATTTTCCCCATTCCTTGGTTATAAGAGATTTAATATAGTTATAAGTGATATAATTATGATAATAATCAGCATATTAACTGAAAAATTGTGATTTATTATATTTAGATATCTTTTTAAAATTGTATTAGTAGGTTAAGCTTCTTTTCATTCTAATTAATAATGTTAGACAATACTTTCCAATGTCAAGCATTAAGTAATATCAAAAGATACAATAGTCAGCAATACTATATTTTAGAAACCATGAGTATTATGTTTGACTCAAAGGGGTCATGCAGCTCACTAGAGATGTTCTTGACTAGAAAGGGTCATGCAACAGAATTATGACCCTGTTGCCACAAGAAGATTGATAAGAGTATTGGAAAATGCTGACATTTGTCACATAGGCAGTTTCAATATTTCCTAAGAAGATGCTTTAATTTTAGATACTTTTTTTTTTGGAAGACTATGCTTTGTTTTGTTTTGTTTTGTTTTGGTTTGGTTTTTAGGTGAGGCAATTGGGGTTAAGTGACTTGCCCAGGGTCACACAGCTAGTAAGCTGTCAAGTGTCTGAGTCTGGATTTGAACTCAGGTCCTCCTGACTCCAGGGCCAGTGCTCTATCCACTGTGCCACCTAGCTGCCCCAAAAGAGAGGATTGCACATGAAATAGCAAATCTACTATGTACAACTTGCTATACCTTTAAAATATACAACAAAGTTATTTACATTTCTCTTTTTTTCTTTTCTTCCCTTTTTCTTCTCTTCTCCCACCTAGATACTTTTAATTAGTATGGTATAGAAGCATTCAAGCTCTGTAGGGGTATAAAAACCTGTTGCTTCTGTAATTCAAGGTCTTTCAGGTCCAATCCCTAACTGACCAGCTTTATTGTGAGATAGCCCCTCTCTCAATAAACCTATGTTCTATGGCTTGGAGACTTCGCTGTTTCTTTTCCATCGTTGGACTTAGAAGTTTTCCCGACACTATTGATTAGAGAAATGCAAATTAAAACAACTCTGAGGTACCACCTCACACATATCAGAGTGACTAATATGACAAAAAAGGAAAAAACAAATGTTGGAGAAGATGTGGAAAAATTCAAACACTAATGCACTGTTGGTGGAGTTGTGGACTGATCCACCCATTCTGGAGAATAATTTGGAACTATTCCCAAAGGGCTATGGGGCTGTCCACACCCTTTGATCCAGTAATATCACTACTAGGTCTGTATCCCAAAGAGATAATAAGAAAAGGAAAAGGATCCACATGTACAAAAATATTTATAGCAGCTCTCTTTCTGGTGGCGAAGAATTGAAAATCAAGGTGATGTCCATTAATTGGGGAATGAATGACTAAACAAGTTGTGGTATATGTATGTAATGGAATACTATTGTGTTATAAGAAATGATGAGCCAACAGATTTCAGAAAAACCTGGAAAGATTTAAGTAGACTGATGCTGAATGAAGTGAGCAGAACCATGAAAACATTGTACACAGCAACAGCAACATTGTGTGATGATCACCTGTGATCAGCAACACAATGATCCAACACAATTTCAAAGGACTCATCGTGGAAAATGCTCTCCATATCCAAAAAACCTGTGGAATCTGAATGCATATTGAACCATAATCCTTCTATTTTTTTGTTTCTTTTTGCTTTTTTGGAAGTTTTTCCCTTTTGTTCTGATTCTTCTTTCACAACATGACTAATGTGGAAATATGTTTAATGTGATTGTACATCTATAACCTGTATCAGATTGCTTTGTCTTGGGGAGGGGAAAGGGAATTGAAGGAGGGAGAAAAATTTGGAACTCTAAATCTTATAAAAACAAATTTTGAAAACTATCTTTACATGTAACTAGAAAAAATAATTTTAAGATGGGAAAATAGATATCTCCCAAGAAGATTTCCATGAGCTTAAAAAGGAGCGCATATATCACAATACTTCTACTTGGTTACAAGGAACAGTTATTTTATTTACATGTAAAGTGAAGGAATATTAAGATAGACTCATGTCAGTAACAATTTTTATCTGAGCCCCATTGAAAAAGGTGAGAACAATACAACAACAATACTAATAACTAGCAATTATATATCACTAAAGTTTATTCTTCATTCATTTAAATTATGTCTGAGTCTATGTGACCCATTTGGGGTTCTCTTGGCAAAGATACTGGAGTGGTTTGCCATTTCCTTCCCCAGCTTATTTTATAGATGGGGTACTGAGGAAAACAGGTTTAAGAGGGCAGCTAGGTGGCACAGTGGATAAAGCACTGGCCCTGGATTCAGGAGAACCTGAGTTCAAATCCAACCTCAGACACTTGACACTTATAAGCTGTGTGACCCTGGGCATTGCCCCACCAAAAAAAAAAAAGAAAGAAAGAAAGAAAGAAAGAAAGAAAAAGAAAGAAAGAAAGAAAGAAAGAAAGAAAGAAAGAAAGAAAGAAAGAAAGAAAGAAAGAAAGAAAGAAAGAAAGAAAGAAAGAAAGAAAGAAAGAAAGAAAGAAAGAAAGAAAGAAAGAAAGAAGAAAATTCGGTTAAGTGACTTGCCTAGAGTCACACAACTGCTAAGTGTATGAGTTTTCCTGACTCCAGACCTGACACTTTATCCACGGCACGACCTAGCTGCCCCAAAGTTTTCAAAGTACTTGGACTCAAAGATTGAGTGGTTGCTTCTTCCTTAGAGTCCCTTCACTCCTACCTTAGTCTCCATTTCCTTTTTTCCTTACTTAAAACTGTGCCCTTCCCCCTTAGTTTATGCAGTCCTTGAGAAGTTGTTCTCATCACTTACACTACCTTTTGAATAATAAAATGATCATCCAGTCAAATGGAGAGGTTTTTTAGGTAATTTTCCTTTACCAAAGAGAGCTAGAGGTCCATCCAATGTCAAGATAGTGACTCCTCCACCCCTCCACATCATTCTTACTCTATACCAGGTTTATATTTGTTCCCTGAACTTGTCATCTATTTTCTCCTTGTGCCCAGGTGGTCTTTAATGTATACTCACCAGAATGTTGCTAGGTTTCTTCCTACTTTGATTGGTGAGGACCCAAATATTCCCCTTTCTACTTCATGAATTTTCCTCATGTGAGAATATATTCCCAGTATATAGAAATATGATGTTTAAAAAGTTCAAGAGACATAGTTTCTGGGTAATTTAATCATTTTATTAATATTGACAGCTTGTTTATTAACAAAAGGATGATCATTTAGTTGTCTCTCTTAGATCGAACATCCCTCATCGTGGTGGGCTCACAATTTATATGCCCTTGGAAGAGCAAGTGTTGCTGAGGGTCATAATCAACTCTGATTGGTTAATAATTGAGAGAATGAATATGACAATGAGAGGCTGGGCTATATTACAATGAGGGTCTTGGGGTAGTGACTTGGATCACCAAAATCTTAGACATAGAGGCATCAATTTCCTTATGACCCGTGTGACAAAAGGGAGAATCAATGTTCTCCCAGAGCTGTATGAGTAAACACAGTGAACAGGAATCTACCCATTAGTCTAAACAGCATATTTTTTTTACTGTCTGATTATATTTGAGACATCCTGTCTGGGATAGTCCTTTTTTTTTTTTTGCAGGGCAATGGGGGTTAAGTGACTTGCCCAGGGTCACACAGTTAGTGTCAAGTGTCTGAAGTCGGATTTGAAGTCAGGTCCTCCTGAATCCAGGGCCGGTGCTTTATCCACTGCACCACTTAGCTGCCCCCCTGGGAGAGTCTTTAAGAGAGATTTCCCCCACTGATTGATTTCTGGATGAGGAAAGTAGGAAAGGGGAAAAACCTTGGTCCTAATTTAATAATTAATTATTAATACAAGAAAGAAATAATCATGTCTCTTATAATAACTTTGCCAATCCAAATCTATTTATTTTGAACAAGGTATAACCTTCTATAACTATTTTCCAGTCATGAATCTCATTGAAACTAGTCTCAGGGATATGAATGAAGTAAAATTTACTTTCTTATGTTAAGATCCCAAGTTAATGTTGTTACCCATATGCTGCATGTTTGTGTAGGGATATCTGAGCTCACAAGCATTATTGAGTCCTATTATCTTATATATTGTCTCTTGTGAATTACTGGGTCTATCTACGGATATCCTTTCCTCTTATGGTTTACCTGTTACTTACTCCCTGTGGTACTTGGCTTAGCAGATAGAGCAGTTTTCTTCTTCTCTGTCCATTTTCAGTTTAAAGTTGAAACTATGTTACAGTTCCAGATCTAATGATGGTGCTTTCAGAAAAGAACATTTGGCAAATTCATGCATTATGTCTGGCCTTGAGAGGCAGTATAGAATACCAGACTGGGAGTGGAGAAGACTGGAATCCAAATCTTTCCTCTGATATATCCTAGCTGAGTGAACTCCCACAAGTCATTGAACTTTCTCAGATTAAGGCATTTACCAGGGTTTTCATATGGTGGTTTTTTTTTTGGTTTTGTTTTCATTTTTACAAAATCACAGATCCTTGACATACTCATGTGTTTAGTGTTCCTTTTACCAAAATTATTTCAAAGAAACATTTCTGTTTTGACCAATTGGCATATAAAAGTATGTATGCATATCCAGGTATGCCCACAACATTCATCTTAGCTCCTGGTATAATGTGCAAGACTTAGAGAGAGCCAAAAACACTTTTGTTGAATAAAGACTCTTTCAAGGCAAGATTCTTTATTCAAATAAATAAAAATGGACTATGATAACAGTCACCATCAAGTAACTCAATTTAGTAAACATTTATTAAGCATCTCACTATGTACAAGGTACCCCATATTAGGAACTTAGGGGAGAATTACAAAAAGGAAGGGTCCCTGCCCTCAATGAGTTTATGTTCTACTGGGAGAAAACAATATATACATAGATAAATTTATTATATAAAGTAAATACTAATAATTTGATGGAATCATTAACAACTAAAGAGAGTATGAAGGTGCAGGAAATGTCACTTGAACTGATTCTGGAAGGGAACTTTCAATTCTCAGAGATGGAAGTGATGAAGATGAGCATTTCAGGCATAGGAGGCAACCTGTACAAAAGCATTGAGTCAAGAGATGGATTGGTGAGTGAGCGATGACAAGGAGTCAAATTTGGAAGAAAGGTACAATATATGAGGAAGAGTAATGTGAAATCAATTTAGAAAGACAGGTTGGAGTCACATAAAAACTCTAAAAATAATCCTTATTCCTGGATTTACTATTTGGTCTTTTTTTCAATATGGACTTGAATTTTCACAAGTATTTATTAAACACTTTATATAGATAGATACATCTCTATCTCTATCTCTATATCTATCTCAGGCACTGTGTTAAGCACTGAGAATATAAAGGTAACAATAATAATAACAACAATAAAAAATAATAATAGTGATTTAATTCTTTTGTATATCTTTGAAGGTAGTGGCTCCCAAGCTTCGTTCGTTTGTTTGAGGCACCCTTACTTTTTGCCATGCAGAATGCTGATGAAGCCTATGGAAGAATCAAGGACTAGTGAGTATACCTGCAACTGAAAGTGTAACTTCCCTACAGTATGCAGGAACAATTTGAAGTCTGAGTTCTATACAATTCAAATCATATCTACACAAAATTATATCCTCTTTGAAGCCACTGATCTAGGGCCTAGGAAAAGTGACACTATAGGCATCTTCTCTGATGATCAGTGTTTTCTGATATAAGGAATTGTTTAGAGTTGAGAATATGCTAATAATTAACACTAATAATCACACTCAATTGCATATATATATATATAAAACTATATATTCGTATGTGTGTACTTCCATATATATACACACACATATATGTACTGCTTAGAAAAAAAACACACCTCATATGCTGGTGACTGGGCAAAAATGGGGAGGAAGGAAGGGTTTAGGAAAGGGTCCAAGTTAGAAATAATGGAATGAAATTGGGTTGTTGCCATCTATATAGATATATGTATGTATATATATATGTCTGTGTGTGTATTATGTACACACATGTGGATAAACCATCAACCCAAGGTTTTTGATAGAACTCTGAACTCGCTCTCTTTCATTTTTTTCTTCTTATTCAATGCCCATTTGAAGCTGGTCTGAGAGCTTTGTGCATTTCTATTTATTTCTTTCGTTTCTGTGGCACTGATTTTGCAAATTATCAAACTACCCTGATGCTCTAATTATCCCCTGGTTATTATAGTCTTGTTGGGTGCCATGAAACACAAAGCAATGCACAGCTTTTCCAAAGGCAGATACGCTAAGTGACAAGATTTGCCATAACACAATTTACAAGCAGGCCTGCTACAAATAGACACATAGCAATCCATACGTATGGATCTGGAGAAGAATGGCTAATGTGCTGATATCATCAACTTCAGGGCAGAGGTAATCTGTTTGCAATTTCAAACTCGTTATTTCTTTATTTGCATTCTGTGTGGCAAAGCCATTCATGAGAAACACATTTGTAAAGTACCATTACTATAAAATTTGTTAAACTGAGTGTAAACATTTTATAAGCAATATGTTGTAGGGGGGAGGGAGTTTAGATGTTTATTTTTTTTAACCAAAACATTATTTCACAGCTGTCTGACTCCTGGGTCAGGTCACAAGTTAATAATGTTCCTGTCTTGGAATGAAATCGGGCTGTTGCTGGCTGTCTCATCAGGAATTAGGACACGGTGAGTTTTTCATTCCTTGTGGCTACAGTGGTAAGTGCTGTATCATCATTATGGGACTTTCTTTTTACTTTATCTTGTACCATCAAAGTGTAATCAGAGCACTAGAAGGTCCTGTGCTCCTTGGGAGGAGATTTCAAGCACAGAAACCATTTGGTTTACTGATCCCCAGGGAGCCATAGTGCATGTGACATGAAGGAAAATGCCAGGCCCAAGTGTTATCTATATGGTAGAGACAATTTGGAAAGAAAGGGGTGGAGGGTATCTTACAAAGAGAATGAAAAAATTCAGATTTTACTGGACACATCTTCAACATAAAACAGATATGACTCCTGAACCCTAGTGCTATTATCATTTATTTCTATTCAGGTGTTTTGTCTCCAATTAGGGAAAGCTGCTGATAGGTTAGTGAGCGTATCAAGTACCAGTCATAGCTAGGTTTCAGCTATAGGCAGAATTAACTGACACAGGCAGCAATACACTTTTTCATTGATTTATCCTTTCTTTAAAAAGAAAAGTAGAACTCATAATTAAAATAGTATAGCAGTGTTAAGAGCACTATCTTTTAAAACATATTGCAGAAATGTAGTACAGGGAATAGTACAAGATTTAATGAAATTAATACCTAAGTATAATTCTGCTCCTTTTCAACAACCCAAATATCTCCTTCCTAGAAAAGGGGCACCTCATATACTAGTGAGGGGGCCAAAATGGGGGAGGGGAGAGGGAAAGGGTAGGGAGGGGTTGAAGCATACTCCCAGCTAGAATAAACCAAAAGACCAAGGTAAGTTAATACCAGGGTTTCATTGGAATAGGAAACTCTAAAGGACTGTAATAGAAGAGGCTGAATAGAAGAGTTGCAAGAATGAAGATTTAGATGTGAGATTAGCATGAGATCAGTAAGCAAGCTAGATGGCTGTGTTGAAAGATTTGACCATTTGTCTATTTTGACCTATCTACCTCAAACTTTGGGTTATTCTGGGGACTACTTGTGTTTCTTATCCTTACTATGTGTTGACTTTCTGGCATGGTCATGGAGTGGATGTATTATGGTTCTTCCTGAAATCTACTCCAGTAAGACTGTGGTTTCAGGATACCATTCCTTCCCTTAAAATGTTTCCCTTGGCATCTAGGCCATAATGTGGTGGGATGGTATGGGAAGAAAGTCTCTTTATTCCTTTTTTTTTTTTTGGTACTTTAGAGGAGCTTTATTTTTTTTAAATAATAAACATTTTTCTTTAAAGTTTTGTGTTCCATATTCTATCCTGCCTTCCCTCCCTCCCCTTTCTCCTCCCTGAGGTGGTAAGCAATCAGATATAGGTTATAGATGTGCAATTATGTGAAATATTAGCATATTAGTAATTTTAATGAGAAAACTTGCATAAAAAAAGAAAATGAAAGAAAGTGAAAAATAGTGTGCTTCAGTCTGTGTTCAATCAACATCATTTCTTCCTTTGGAGGTGGATAGTATGCTTCATTAGTCGTTTCTAGTTGTCTTGGCTCATTGTTTTGCTGAGAATAGTTAAATCATTCACTCTTCTTCATCAAACAGCATTGCTATCACTGTGTACAACCTTCTTCTGTTTCTACACACTACACTATACATTAGTTCATACAAATCTTTCCAGGTCTTTCTGAAATCATCCTGCTGGTCATTTCTTATAGCACAATAATATTCCATCACAACTGTACACCATAGCTTATTTAGCCATTCCCCAATTGATGGGCATTCCTTTGATTTCTAATTCTTGGTCAGTACAAAAAAAGAGCTGCTATAAATATTTTTGTACAAATAGGTCTTTTTCTCTTTTTTGGGATGTTTTCAGGATATAAACCGCACAATGGTATTGCTGGATCACAGTTTTATGGCCCTTTGGGCATAGTCCCAAATTACCCTCCAGGATGGTTGAATCTTTTCACAACTCCCCCAATAATGGATTAGAATCCCAGTTTTCCCCCATCCCTTCCAACATCCACTATTTTCCTTTTTTGTTATATTTGCCACTTTGATAGGTGTGAGGTGATACCTCAGAGTTCTTTTAATTTGCATTTCTCTGATCAATAGTGATTCAGAGCTTTTTTTTAATATGACTATAGATAGCTTTGATTTCTTTGTCTGAAAACTGCCCATTCATATCCTTTGATGATTTATCAATTGGGGAATGGCTTTTATATATATAAATTTGACTCAGTTCTATATCTACTTGAGATATGAGACCTTTATCAGAAATATTTGTTTCAAAAATTCTTTCCCAGTTTTCTGGAAAGTCTTTCAATTATAGATTGAAAACCAATTATCTGATGGCTCCCTTGTCTTTTGTTTGGGCTCATATGCCCAACTCCCAGTTACCAGAGCAAGACTTTTCTCCTTGAGATGAAAATGTCTTGAGCATCATACACTTCCTAGACCTGAAAAGTTCCAGGCAAACCCAACTCACACTAAAAGTACACCAGATAGAATGGAAAATGGTATCATATGAAGAAGATTGACAGGAGAAATAAGCATTTAAAATGAGCATAGAAAACAACAATAGACAATAACCACCAAACAAAAGAAAACCAAGCTATAAATTTTATATCTGAGCTGTCAATGTGGGTGACTCAACTTCCACATTCTGCAGCCCCATCAAGAATTAAGGGAGGTGGTGCAGCTAGATGGCGCAGTGGATAGAGCACTGGCCCTGGAGTCAGGAGTACCTGAGTTCAAATCCGGCCTCAGACACTTAACACTCACTAGCTGTGTGACCCTGGGCAAGTCACTTAACCCCAATTGCCTCACTAAAAAAAAAAAAAAAGAATTAAGGGAGGTGGCAGTACCTGTCCTAAGTGAGGCATCTCAGACTGGGACTCTAGCAGGAGGCAGAGCATCATAATCCCTGCAAGACCACAATGCCCAATGCTACAGGAAGGGGAAAGGATTGCATAGTTCAACTCTTTCCTTGGTACTCCCTCCGAGATCACCACTAGGATGAGAACCTAAAGACCATGACCCCAGATTTGCTATCCTATCCAGGACTGTGTGAGGGGATAGGACACAGAAACTAGGATTGCAGGCTCAGTTGCCCCATCCAAACCTCCAAGCTCTCCTGCTACATCCTAGAGTACTAAAGGGGACAGCCAAAGAGCTTTTACTTTAAGCTAGGCCTATGACTGAGAACAAAAGTGGCTACTTGCAGCCCTCCATTTCCACCCTGAGCGTTCTGCACTAAGGCACCAAAGTACCAATAACTCCAACTATTATAGAACCAAGAGAAATTTAAAAGAAAACAGTAAAGAGAAGAAGCTTCACTGATCATCCTTGGGAGAGAAACTGAAGAAACAAGTGAACAAAAGGAGACTCTTAATATAGTGAAGAATTCCTACAGGTTAAGAGATCTTCAGGATAAAATTACTTCATAATAAGTACAGATAGAACCAAAGTCGAAGTCCTTTTTCTAGTATTAGGACTATCAGGATGTGTTTAGAGCAAGAGGCCTATGTCAGAAAGCCAAGTCTGAAATGGAAGACCTGAAGGGGTGATTGGGAAAAGGATAAAATTTAAAGATCCATCCAGGCCTCAACCTCTCTTACAATGATAAAGCACTGGTTTTATTGATTAAAAACAAAAGCATGGAGGGGGGCGGCTAGGTGGCACAGTGGATAAAGCACCGGTCCTGGATTCAGGAGTACCTGAGTTCAAATCCGACCTCAGACACTTTACACTTACTGACTGTGTGACCCTGGGCAAGTCACTTAACCCCCATTGCCCCGCAACACCCCCCCCCCCCAAAAAAAAAACCAAAAGCATGGAATTGCTACTCTGTAGAACACTGAACATTACTGTTATTTGGGATTAGTATCCTAACTCCTGTGATAACCAGACTGACAAACCAGTTGTCAAGGGCAGTAATAGTAATCAGCTTGAACCTCCATAAGGTATACCGCCTGGTCTGGCTGTAAAAACAAAGATCAATGGAAGACAGCCTTCCAAAAAGAGTATAGCCCTATGTATCCTGAATTATATGCCATTTGTGCAACACCCATGGAGTCTTTTAAGAAGATCATAAATTTAGTATTTTGAGACCTTTTGAACTAGTGACTGGTGCTTTAGCTAAATCATAAACTTATCTATTCTCAGCATCTTGACAAATTGTTCTGAGCCAACCTCCTGCTTCTAAGATAGGACCATGTATTTGTCAATTTGGAGAAATGCTAATATGGTACACAGACATAGACACAAACACACGTATATATAAATATATATGAATGTAGCTAGAATCTAAAACACAAATGTAAAATGGGTCAATTGAAGTTTGTATCCAGTGGTCTTCTTTTTCAATAAACAACTTTTACAACTTCTCTCTTAGAGTTAGAGTTAGAGTTAGAGCATATATTAAAAAATGGTTTCCCAAAGAATCAATACTTCTTCTGGAACAAGCTGTTTTTAAAGCCACATTTAAACAGGCAGAATAACAAGGTTTATAAACAGCTATAAAGTTCTTTGATCACCCCTGTGATATAGAGATCATGTCTACCCAATAGAAACTTTAAGTAATGACTTCTCCATTATGGGACAAGCCATTTGTGTATGGATCAGTTTCCTAATAGTGCAACAGCTCAGGAAACTCTCCTTTGCATTAAACAGCCATGATCAAAGACTGGTATCAAAATGTACAGAAAATCATCAGAAAATATGTAACATTAACAGCCATTCTACAATAGAGAAATGGTCAAAGGAGACAAATAGCTTTGAAAAGACGATTTGGAAACTATAAATAACCACAAATGCTCCAAATTACTAATAGTAAAAGAAATCTAAATCAAATAAACCCTCAGGTTTCACTTCATTCCATGTAATTTAAGAACAATGAATAAAGATAGGAATAGTCTATGTTGGATGGGAAAATTGAAGACAGGTACACTGATGCATTGTTGGAGGCAGTGTGAACTGATTAAACTGTTCAGGATTTCAATTTGGAATTAAGCAAGAAAAGTGACTAAATGGCCATAACTTTCGACCCTAAAATCCCAGCAATGGACATATTCTTCAATGAAGTAAAAAATAGAAACAAAATTTCAATATGTTAAAAAATATTTTAAAAAACACTCTATGTGGTAAAACTGGAACCAAAATAGGTGTACTTCAATTGGGGAATAGATAAAAACACAACAACCATAACCTATGAATGGAATGGAATGTTATTATGCACTGAGAAATTGTAAATGTGAGGAATTCACAGGAATACTGGAAGATTTGTAGGAGCTGATGCAGAGTGAAATAGAGAAAACCTACATATATGTATATATAAACACAATATATATGCATATATAGACATATAACATTTATATATGTATATTATATATGTATGTATATATATAAATATACAAACACACATGCATATATGGGGCAACTATAGGGCATAGTGGATAGAGTATTGGGCCTGAAGTCAGGAAGACATCTTCCTGAGTTCAGGTCCAACCTCAGACACTTACTAGCTGTGTGACCCTGGGTAAGTCACTTAATCTTGCTTGACTTACTTTTCTCACCTGTAAAAATGAGCTGGGAAGGAAGTGGCAAACCACTCCAGTACTTTTGCCAAGAAAACCCCCAATGACATCACAAAGAGTTGTTCCATTATTTCACTCATACAAAAAAATATGTGTGTATAACTTATAAATTGTAAATGAAAAGATCACTAAGAGGAAAGTGAGCTCTTCATTTAATGGAAAAAATTAATAAAGGTCCTTGAGAAGAGAACAAAACATACCTCATCCATCATGACAGAAAGAGGGTTATTGGGAAAAATATCACATACGTTGTCAGCTAGTACCTTTGTATCTGATATTTTTGCCAAATTGCTTTTATTTTCTGATAAAAGAGAAACTAACACAGAGGAGAGTGTAACTATGGTGTAAAGGCAAAACACCAATAAAATCTATTTTAAAAAAATTTCAGAGCCACCTTCAAGTCATGGTATAATATTAGTGTGAGACTTCAGTAGCACATTGACAAAACCTTCCATTTGCATAACTGCTCTGAATTAACTTTTCAAAGTGCTTTTCCATTCATTGTCTTAATAGTCCCTAAAAGCAGCTGGGAGAGATGGGTGGAATAAGTACTATTCTCCATGAAACTTCTAATGAGCTTGAGAAATAAAGAAAAGTTCACTACAGGAACTATTATTGACAAATTTTCCTAGAATTTATGGATATTTTGAAAACAGGTGCTGTCATCAGCACCATGCCTTACAATTCATTTCAGTTTGCCATTTAGGTTGATGGCCTTTGCCATATTGTTAAATGAAATATTGGATTTTCTTCTGTAAGACCTATAAAGACTAAATGTCCTTGTGACCTGGACTCTGCTATAATTAGCAGCACATGCCCAACCCAAATCTTGCTTATTTTCCCCCCTTGAAAGTGTTATATATCATGCAATTTGCCCACATCAGGAAAGCTGATTGAAATCAAGGCAATGGGAAGACAGATGTTATCCTGGAACCACTTGTCATATATTAGGTTCATTGTTACATGCACGATAACCACAGACTAGTGACCTAGTTTGAACTCAGTTCTTAACTGTTTCATTACAGCTAGCTTGAACCTTAAACCCTGTGTTTGTGTGCTCAGATTCCACCCCTTCCTCTTCTCTACTGCCTAAATAGAACTATTGAACAACTTCTGCCCTCCAGTTATGTTTGTGGGGTTTACCTATACCTTCCACATTAAACTGATAGCTTGACTTCCTTCTAAAGGACACATAGGAATCACACATCTAAGACTAAGTACTTTATCTCTCTACCTTGTTCCCACCCCTGCTGTGATCCCAAGTATATCCATTACTCTACCTTCCCTTATGGTTCTAGTATCCATGTTACCATTTCCTGTTTTGCCTGTCTCATGAATACAAACAACCCAGCACAGATATACTAAAGTAATAATGACTGGTTTCAATCCAGCCATGTTTTGAGGGGATCATAGGCCATTCACAAAAAATTCATTTCAAATACATTATAAGACTACAACAGAGTTGAATATGCTATAAGCCACATCAGAATCTGTGAAACAAAATCTATATCTAGTCCTTCTGTATTTTGACATAATTAAATTAGTCTAAACCAGGACATCTTAAACTTTTTGTGTCATGGACCACTTTGGCAGTCTAGTAAAGACTGTGGAGCCTTTCTCAGAATAACATTTTAAAAATCATGAAGTAAAAGATATAGCATTATAAAATCCACCAACTACATTAGAATATAGTTATCAAAATATCTTCAAAAAACAATCCACAAACACCTGGTTAAAAATCTCTTGTCTAAAGCATAGAAGTTTGCATTAATACTATGGTTAAAAAAGAGTATTAAGATGTTACTTTTAAGCATTTTAAAGACCCTATGTGGTTCAAGGAATTGTATAAAATGCTGAATTATAAATGTGTACTTTCTATCAGAGGGCTTAAACACGATAAGGGAAGAAAAATTAATGAATGAGAAAACCATTGATGATCCTTAGCTTCCATGTGGAATCAATTTTCAATTTCATAGGTATGTTGATTTTAGCTTCACCACTGCCAGATTCATTGATTCATTCATTAATCCATTCATCCAGTATTGATTAAGCTCTCTCGAGGTGATTCATGAGGTCTTCCCTAATTCCTTCCAACACTGGTTTCTCCTTCCTTAGAACTCCTCTAATATTTAGTAGCTGCTCTAGATGTTAAACTAGAGAATTAACTTATAGCATCACTAATTATATTTTCATGTGTTCACTCTCCCCAACTAGATTGTAAGGTCCTTGATGCAGAGTAGAGAGGTAGTAATATCATAGGAGAGTATAGAACATAGAGATATGGGAATCAGTTTTATTCTAAAATTTAACACATATGACCTGTGTGAACTTAGGCAAGGCACTTAGCCTCTCTGCACCTGGGTCTTCTAATGTGTAAAAAAGAGGGAGTTGGAAAGACCAGCCAAGATGGCAGAGTAGGAAGAAGCAATACAGCATGGTTTTCTCCACTTCCACCCCCAACAATGATTCCACAAAGACCTAGAAAATGCATGAGATCATGTTCTAATGGGGAAATCCAAGGAAAAAATTCCAAGTAATTTTTCCAGCCCAGATTAGTGTAGGGAGACAGTCATGAGACTTTGGGCACTAGAGATGGGTTTTAGTTAGAAGACTTCCAGTGTGAAGATTGAAATCAATCCTAGGGCTGTGAACTACAGAAAAAATAGGTCTTAGATTTAGCATAGAGGGGTCTGATGCTATCCAGGGAGCAGGAACCAGTACAGACAGACAACTCTTGAGTCACCCACCAGAACTGGGTCACTGATTCTGTTGACCCTTGTGCCCTGGGGTGCTCAACTGAGGTAAGGAATGGCAGAAGATCTGAAACTATGTACTGGGCAAGGACGAGAAACAAAAGCTAGCATCAATAATGTGGCTCTGACCTGAAGAGTGGGGTTGGGATTTCAGATTCAGACTCCAGCACAGACTAAAGCCTGCAAGAAATAACTAGGGTGGGGAATGCAAACCAGAGTAGATCCTAAAGTTCTGTTACTCTGAACCTGTATAACCTTCTAGCTAAAGGTTGTTAGATACAGAAGCAGTCTATTTGTGCTCCAAACAGTGGCAAAACCCATAGTTGTGTTGATCAGATACAACACAGATCAGAAACATGCAAAGAAGACAATGATTAGACTTTATCCCATATAAGACCTTGGGACATATTTAAGGCTTTCAGGTTCCTAGCCTGAGCTGCCCCTGAGATCCCCGAAGAACACAATTCTAAGTATATAAAGAAAGCAGCAACAAGATCCAAAAGAATATAAAACATGGCCAAGTAAGGGCCAGATATTCTCTCCAGAATTGCACAAAGCCCAACCCTAACAAAAAGTGTGTATTCAGAAAATAAGGCTGTAAAAATGAATAAGTAACAACAACAAAAAGAATTTCACCGGTGAGAACTATTACAGTGACAGGAATGCCAAAGACATGAACCTAGAAGAGCAGAATATCTCTAAAACATCTATAAGCAAAGCCTCAAAGAAAAACACAGCTTAAGCACAAATTCAAGAAAAATTCCTACAAGAAATGAAGCAAATTATTTTTTTTAATTTATTTTTTATTTAGAATTTTCCCATAGTTACATGGAAAAAACCTAAATATTTCATATTGATTTTTTAAAACTTTGTGTTCCAAATTTTCTTCCTCACTTCTTCCTCAACCCTCCCTAAGAAATCAAGCAATTCAATAGAAGTCATACATGTGCAGTCATGCAAAACATCTTCATATTAGTCAGGTTGTGAAAGAAAAGAGACAAAATAACTTTAGAAAGAGGAACTAACAAATAAAATTATACTTCAATCTGTATTCAGATAGCATCAGTTCTTTCTCTTTTGACGGCTTGCATTTTTCATTTGTCCTTCTGATAGCAACCTGCTCATCATTTCAGTTACTATTGCTAACTATATTACCCCCCATCTTATTCCCTCCCCTTGATATTTACTCTATTTTCTATCTTCTTTCACCTTATCCCTCCTTGAAAGTATTTTGCTTTTTACTTCCCCCTCCCCCAATCTGCCCTCCCTTCTTTCACCTCTCCCCCACTTATCCCCTTCCCCTCCCACTTTCCTTCAGGGAAAAATATATTACTATACCCCCTTGAGTGTGTATGTCATTCCCTCTTTGAGCCATTTCTGATGAGAGTAAAGTTCACTCACTCCCCTGCTCCTTCCCCATTTCCCCTCCATTCCATAAGCTTTTTCTAGTTTCTTTTACATGAGCTACTTTACCACCTTCCATCTCTCCCTTTCCCTTCCTCCCAGTGCATTCCTCTTATGCCTTAACTTTATTTTAAAGATGTCATCATGGGTCAGCTATGTGACACAGTGTACCAAGCACTAGTCCTGGACCCAGGAGGCCCTGAGCCCAAATCAGGCCCCAGACATAAGCCACCCCACCCTGCCTTCCCAACCAAAAACAAGGATAAACAAAAAATAAATGCTTTACAGATATCCCTTCATATTCAATTCACACCTGTGCCCTCTGTCTAAGTATATTCCTTTCAGCTGCCCTAATACTGAGATAGTTCTTATGAGTTAGAAGTATTATCTTTCCATGTAGGAATATAAATAGTTTAATCTTTCAATATCCCTCATGATTTCTTTTTCCTGTTTACCTTTTCCTGTTTCTCTAGGGTCTTGTATTTAAAAGTCATATTTTCTATTTAGTTCAAGTATTTTCATCACAAATGCCTGAAAATCCTCTTTTTCATTGAAGTCCCATTTCCCCCCTGAAAGATTATACTCATTTTTACTGGGTAGGTGATTTTTGGTTGTAATCCCAGTTCCTTTGCCCTCAGGAATATCATATTCCATGCTCTCCGGTTATTTAATGTAGAAGCTGCTAGATCTTGTTTTATCCTTATTGTAGTTCCACAGTATTTGAATTCATTTTTTTCCTAGCTGCTTACAATATTTTCTCCTTGACCTGGGATCTCAGGAATTTGGCTATAATATTCCTGGAAGTGTTCCTTTTGGGATCTCTTTCAGGAGGTGATCGATGGATTCTTTCAATTTCTATTTTGCCTTCTGCTTCTAGACTATCAGGGAAATTGTCTCTGACAATTTCTTGGAAGATGATGTTTAAGCTCTTATTTTGATCATGGTTTTCAGGTAGTCCAAGGGTTTTCAAATGATCTCTCCTGGATCTATTTTCCAGGTCAGCTGTTTTTTTCCAAAGAAATATTACATATTACCCTCTATTTTTTTATTCATTTGGAATTGCTTTATTGTGTCTTGGTTTCTCATAAAGTCAGTAGCTTCTATTTGCTCTATCCTAATTCTTAAGGAATGATTTTCTTCAGAGAGTTTATGTACCTCCCTTTCCATTTGGCCAGTCTGGCTTTTCAAGCTGTTGACTTTTTTTCATGATCCTCCTGCATCACTCTCATTTCTCTTTCCATTTTTTCCTCTACCTCTCTAACTTTTCCCTCTACCCCTCTTACTTTCTCTTCAAAGTCCTTTTTGAGTGCTTCCATGGCCTGAGACCAATTCGTATTTTTTCTTGGAAATTTTGGATGTAGGTGCTTTGACTTTGTTATTATCTTCTTCTGAGGGTGTATTGTAGTCTACCTTTCCCCCAAAGAAGCTTTCTATGATCTGCTGCTTTCTCTGCCTGCTCATCTTGACCACCTATTTCTTGGCTTTTAACTCCTTCTTAATACGGAGTGTTGCTTCCAGAATGCACTGACCCAAGCTACGGGGGGGGGGGGGGGGGTTCCAGAACTCATTCTCATTAGTCTCATTCTCAGTCTGCCTGGCCTCTAAGTAACCATGGCCCATTTTCTCTTTAACCTGGAAGCAGAAGTCTGATTGAAATCTGATTCTCTATGGCCAAAAGCTTAGTGTGCCTGTTCCACTTCCCCACTGGGCCACTGCCACTGAAGTCTGCTTACTGGTTCAGAATATGGGCATTCTGCCTTAGCTCCAGCAGAGACCACAGCTCTTTCCCCCCGGGCAACTGCTGGACCTTCTCACTGGTCCATAAGCCAAGTTTCAGAAGAACCTGCTAAAGCTGAAGATTCTGAGGCTCTGGAGGCACAATTTACTTGGGGCTGGATCTGTGCTGTTCATTGAGCTCCACTCTCACCCTGAACAGCAGATGATCCCAGTCACCTAATTAAGCAGTTTTGGGCTGCAAAATAGTCTCACTCTGTTCTTTTTTGGGTTATGCTGCTCCAGGAGTTGTCTCATGGCATTATTTTTTGGAGGTATGTGGAAGGATTTGTAAGGAGTGTGGGAGAGTCACAGCCTTTCCTCTGCCATCTTGGGCCCCTGAAGCAAATTATTTTAATTAAAGTGATCATATAAATTAAATAAGAACACTAGAGGAAAAATTAGAAAAGAAGTGAGAGTTGTGGATGAAAGACTTGGGAAGAGAATTAATAGCTTATCAAAAGATGTACAAAAGTCTTGCTAATCAATGATTTGTGGAGGAAGAGGATGAACATGAGTGCTGTGAGTTTGGGGGAACCATCTTATTTCTAGATAAAGAAACCTCTAATTCTAAAGAGAGAGAGGCCTATGATAAAGTGTCAGTATAAATGTTTTTATTTCCTTAATTACTGGAAACAACAGGGTAAGCCAGAAGGAAGCCTCCACTATTTAGAAATTACTAACTAAAGATCTCACCTGAGTTTTGTCAATCACAGTGACTCTGAGTCTTGCATCCATGCACCCATGTAACCACACTTAATTTAAACTTCTTGTAGCCAGAACAATTCTTTAGTGTACTTATTTTTTTTAGTTTAACTATTCAAGCTATTTGACCCTTAAATTGGAAGATCCAAATGTACTTTCTGGAAACATAAGGTGGAAAAACTCTCACAACATGCTTCTTAAAAATTAGAGTGAACCAAATAGAAGTTAATGACTCCAGAAAATGAAAAGAAATATTAAAACAAAGTTGAAAGATTGAAAATATAAAAGAAAATATAAGGTCTCACACCAAAAAAATATGGCATAGAAAATAGAACAAGAGATATAGTTTAAGAATCATTGGACAAAAATTCCACCTGTTATCTCTTGAAAGAAATGCCAACGTGAAAACTCCCAGAAAGATTACAGCAAAAATTCTACAGCTTCTCTCTCAAAGAAAAATACTGCAAGTAGCAATAAAGAATTCAAATAACAAAGATGGTAGGGGAGAGGCAACAACCCAGTTGACCTCTCCTAATATTTCCCTCAAACAACTGTCAAATAATGTCTCAGATAAAATTTTGGAGCGGTAGAGCCAACAAAATATCAGGGAGAGATATTTTCCAGCCTAAGACAACCTAGATATTTTGCAGAAGGTGTTTGTAATTTATTTTGGAACTGGCCTAAGGCATATAGGGTAGCAATACTAGCTACTGGCCTTGGAGATGGCCTTGAGAGTATCAGCAGCATTAGCTTGAAGAGCTCTCAACCTACAAATCCTAAGGGGTCAAACAACTGCTCAGAAAGAGATTACAAGGGACTCTTTGTTGGCACTTGGTGCATCTGCTACCGAATGACAACTCCAATGCCTATACATAGTTGTGGTTCAAAGTTCCAGGGCAGAGAGGACCACTTGTGGTTGGTCACAAGAAATCCCTTACAAGGTAAAGAGGAGCATTGGCACTTGTGGCTGCAGAAGAGAAGAGGACCTGATCACAGTTCAAGGGCCAAGAGTATTGCTAGTGCTTGAAGCTGAAGGGGAGCAGGAGCAGGTAAAGACCACAGTGCAGCCCAGCAGCACAGTGATTATACCTTTCCCCAGATCACACCACCTTGAAAGTCCAGAAATCTTGCAAACCCTTAGAAGTACCTCTGAAAACAGCAGTATGAAAAAAAAAAGCATACAAAACACCCAAAGCTTGAGATAGAACCTCCCCATCCCTAGGTGATCAGAGCACACTTCTCAAAGTGAAGAAATGGTGATAAAAGGGGACATCTAGGTGGTGTAGTGGATAAAGCAACAGCCCTGGATTCAGGAGGACATGAATTCAAATCCAGCCTCAGATATTTGAAACTTACTAGCTGTGTGACCTTGGGCAAGTCACTTTTGCCCCACCAAAAAAAAAAAAAGGAAAGGAAAAAGAAAAAGAAATGGTAAAAAAATGAGCAAACAGAAATAATCAAGGTGTGAGGTGATGAGGGCCTGCACTATGGTGGCAGCAGTGTCACAGAATAGAGCAAATATGAGAGATATTGCAAAGGTGAAATCAGCCCATCTTGGCAACAGCTTGGATATGAAGATGGGGAGAGTGAGAGATAGTGAGGTATTCAAATATCTCATTTGATCCTAGCAACAACCCTAGGAGTAGGGGACTGATATTATCAAATCATATTCAAGCATAAGAGGGCAATTCTGATCACTTACTGATCAGGCTGAACAGCTCGGCAAGCAGTCCAGACCCAGCCAGGGACAGTGTTTCCAGCACCCGTCAGAGCCTTCAGCACCAGCAACTTCTAAGGCTCTGATCATGGACTGGTGAGGGGGTTCGGCAGTAGGCCAGGGTAAAGTGGAGACAGTCTCTGCTGGAGTTGGGGCAAAGCACCCTGGGTCTGAACCAGTTGGTTGAATCAAGTGGTGGTGTCCCAGTTGGGATGGGGCACAGGCATGCCAAGCTTCTGAACATAAAGAATCAGAGTTCAATCAGATTTCTGTTTCCAGGTCAAAGAGTAAGCATCTGTGGTTACTCAAAGGCCAGGAAGGCTGAGAAGAAGCCCAATCACCCCCTGGGCCACACTGTAGCTCAAACAGTGTGTCCTGGAAGCAGTACGACACTTTAAGAAGGAGTTAAAAGCCAAGAAATAGTCAGCCAGGATGAGTTGGCAGAGAAAGCAGAAGATCATCGAAAACTTCTTTGGGGGAAAGGTAGACCACAATACACCCGCAGAAGAAGATAATAACAGGGTCAAAGTTCCAACATTCAAAGCTTCCAAGAAAAATATGAACAGGCCTCAGGCCATGGAAGCACTCAAAAGGGACTTTGAAGAGAAAGTAAGAGAGATAGAAGGAACATTTAGAGAGATGGAGGAAAGAATGGAAAGAGAAATGAGAGCAATAAAGGAAAGTCATGAGAAAAAAAGTCAACAGTTTGAAATTCAAATGGGAAAAGAAATAGAAAAGCTCTCTCAAGAAAACAATTGCCTAAGAATTAGGATTGAACAAATGAAAGCTAGTGACCTTATGAGAAATCAGGACACAGTAAAGCAAATTCAACTGAATAAAAAAATAGATGGTGTTATGAAATATCTCCTTGGAAAAACAGCTGACCTGGAAAACAGATCCAGGAGAGATAATTTGAAAATCATTGGACTACCTGAAAACCATGACCAAAGTAAGAACTTAGAAACCATCCTCCAAGAGATTGTCAGGGAAAATTGCCTGATATGTAAGCAGAAGGCAAGATTGAAATTGAAAGAATCCACTGATCACCTCCTGAAAGAGATCCCAAAAGGAAAACTTCCAGGAATATTATAACCAAATTCCAGAGCTCCCAGGTCAAGGAGAAAATATTGTAAGCAGCCAGAAAAAAGGAATTCAAAGACTGAATCTCCAATAAGGATAAATCAAGATCTAGCAGCTTCTACATTAAAGGGCTGAAGGGCATAGAATATGGTATTCCTGAGGGTTAAGGAACTGGGACTACAGCCAGGAATCATGTACCCAGCAAAACTGAGTATACTCTTTCAGAGGAAAAAGTGGAACTTCAATGAAAAAGAGGACTTTCAGGCATTTGCTATGAAAAGGCCTGAACTCAATAGAAAATTTAACTTTCAAATACAAGACCCTGGAGAAGCATAAAAAGGTAAACAGGAAAAAGACTTCATGAGGGATATTAAAAGATCAAACTGTTTACCTTCCTACATGGGAAGATAATAAATCAAACTCATAAGAACTATCTCAGTAAGGAATTCACAGAAGACACAGGTCTAAACTGAATATGAAGGGATGATATCTGTAAAGCATTTGCGTTTTCTTCTTTGTGGGGCAGACAGGGTGGGGTGTCTTATGTCTGGGGCCAGATTTGAGCTTGGGGCCTCTTGGGTCCAGGGCTGGTGCTTTGCCCACTGTGCCACCTAACTAACCCATGATGACATATTTAAAATAGGGTTGAGGTGTAGGAGGAATAGACTGGGGGAGGGGGAAGGGGAGAGATGGTCTGGGGAGAGGTAGTTCACATGAAGGAAACAAGAAAAACGGTAATGGAGGGGAGGGGAAGAGGGGGAAGGAGTTGGGGAGTGAGTGAACCTTAATATCATCAGAATTGTCTCAAAGAGGGACTAACATACATACTCAAGTAGGTACAGTAATATATTTTTGCCCTGAGGGAGGGGAGGGAGATAAGGGGGTGGAAGAAAAGGAGGTAAGGGTAGATTGGGGGAGAGAGCAGTAAAAAGCAAAACACTTTCAAGGAAGGTGAAGATGTTCTGCATTACTGCACAAGTATGATATATTGAATTGCTTGATTTCATAGGGAGGATTGAGGAGGGAGGGTGGGAGGAAGAAAATTTAGAACACAGAATTAGCTCAAAGACCTTAATCTCATCAGAGTGGGCTCAAGGAGGGAATGACATTCACACCCAATTGGGAGGAGTAATCTATTTAACCCTACAGGAAAGTAGGAGGGGAAGAGGATAAGGAGGGAAGGGTGAAAAAAGGGAGTGCAGAGTGGCGGGGTGGGGGGGGGAGAGAGACAGTCAGAAGTAAAACACTTTTGAGGAGGAATAGGTTAAAAGAAGATAGAAAATAGTGTAAATATCATGGGAAGGGAATAGGATGGAGGGAAATAGTTATGATGATTGATTATAATGGCAAAACATATGGTATCTACTTTGCTGGGCTATTATGAAGAAAATTCTCTGTCAAGTTTAAGGTACTATATACAGGTTATGATGAACAGGATACTATCAGAAAAACCTGAAAAGACCTATATGAACTGAAGCACAGTGAAATGTACTGTATACAAAATAATAGCAATAGTGTAAGATGATCTGCTGGGAAGCATGTGGTTATTTTTAGCAAGGCAATGATCCAATATAACCCTGAAGGACATATGAGAATTGCAACCCATCTACAGAGAAAGAACTGATAGTATCTGAAAACAGATGGTAACACATTTAAAATTTATTTTTCTCCTCTTTGACAATTCCTTATTCTGAAGTTTTGTTTTTCTGACTGTTTTCTCTCACAACCTATCTAATGTGGGAATGTTTTCCATGACTACTCATGTATAACTTATTTTGAACTGCTTGAGTTCTTGTGGGTGGGGGGTCGGAAGGGAGGGAAGAAGAGAAGTTGGACCGCAAAGTTTTAGAAAATTGATGTCAAAATTTGTTTTTACATATATTTTGGAAAATAAAATTCTATTCAATTAAAAAAAAATAAAAATGAGCAAACACAAAAAAGAACTTGACCATAAAAAGCTACTATTATAATGTCAGGGAAGTCCAAGACATAAACTCAGAATAAGACAACAATATGAAACCAGCTGCAAGCAAAGCCTTAAAGAAAAGTTCTATTTGGACATAAGCACAACAAGAATTCTTGAAAAAGGTAAAGAAAGATGAGTGGCAGGAAAACATTGTAAAAGGAACTGAGAGTGATGAAAGAAAATTATGAAAAGAGAATTAACAGTTTGGTAAAAGAGGCACAAAATATTAAAGAAAATAATACCTTAAAAACAAAATTGGCCAAATGGTAAAAAAGGTACAAAAATCCACTGAAGAAAAGAATTCATTAAAAAGCAGAAGTGGCCAAAAGGAAAAAGAGGTACAAAAACACCATGAGGAAAATTATTCCTTAAAAATTCGAAGCAGGCAAGTAAGTGGAAGCTAATGATTCTATGAGACATTTAGAAACAAACAAACAAAAACAAAATCAAAAGAATCAAAAATAGAAGAAAATATGAAATATCTAATTGGAAAAACAACTGTCCTAGAAAATAGATGAAGGAAAAATATTTCATAATTATTGTATAACTTGAAAGCCATGATCAAAAAAGACATTATATTTAAATAATTCCTCAAGAGAAACTGCTGATTGCATAGATCTGGAGGACAAACTAGAAATTGAAAGAATCCATTGATAACCTCCTGAAAGAGATCCCAAAATGTGTAGTCATGCAAAACATTTCTGTATTAGGTTGTGAAAGAAAACAGACCAAAAAAACCAAGTAAAATAAAGTATATACACATGCATATATTTGCATATGTGTGTGTGTGTGTGTGTATACACACACACACACTTCAGCCTGTATTCAGACATTATCAGTTCTTTTTGTGGGGATGCATACCATTTTTCTTCATAAGTCCTTTAGAGTTGTCTTTGATCATTGTATTGTTGAAAATAGCCCAGTCATTCACAGCTAATCATCTTAAAATATTGCTATTACTTTATACACAGTACATTTCATTTTTTTCATCAGCTCATTTAAGCCTTTCCACATTTTTTTCTGAGAGCATCTTGCTCATCATTTCTTATAGCACAACAGTACTTCATCACAATCACAAACCACAATTTTTTTAGTCATTTTGATGGGTGTGTCCTCAGTTGATGGGTATGTCCTCAATTTTGAAATCTTTGCTACCTGAGAAGCACTGCTATAAATATTTTTGTACATATAAATCCTTTTCCTTTTTGTTTTTGTCTCTTTTGGATATGTCCTATAGTGGTATTGCTAGGTTAAAGAGTATGCATGGTTTTATAGCTCTTTGGCAATAGTTCCAAATTACTCCACAGAATGGTTGAATCAATTTATAATTCCACCAACAATCCTTTAATGTCTTATTTCCCCCATATCCCCTACAATATTAGTAGTTTTCCTTTGCTGTCCTTTATTCCAATCCAATAGGTATGAGGTAGTACCCCTGAATTGTTTTTACTTACATCTTTCTAATCAGTAGTGAGTTAGAGCATTTTTTTCATTTGGCTATACATAGCTTTGAATATTTAATCTGAACAGTGTTCATATCTTTTGATCATTTATCAATTGGGGGATAGCTCTTATTTTAAGAAACTTAACTTAGTTCCCTCTATATGTTTGAGAAATGAGGCTTTTATCAAACTTGCTTCAAAATTTTTTTCACAATTACCATTGCTAACTGTATTTCCCTCCATCCTATTCCCTCCCCATGCCATTTACTCTATCCTATATCACCTTTTGTCCTGTCCCTTCTCAAAAATGTTTTGCTTCTGATGTCCCCCTCCTGCAATCTACCCTCCCTTCTATCATGACCCCCATCCCCTTGTCCTACTACTTTCCTACAGGGCAAGATAGATTACTATACCCAATTGAGAGTGTATATTATTTCCTCTTTGGCCAATTTTGATGAAAGTAAGGTTCACTCACTTCCCCATATCTTCCTCCTCTCTTTCCCTCCAGTGTATAAGCTTTTTCTTACTTCTTTTATGAGAGATAACTTAACCCATTCCACCTCTCCCTTTCCCCTTATACCAGTGCATTTTTCTCTTACCCCTTAATTATATATTTTTTAGATATCATCTCTTTATATTCAACTCAAACCTGTGCCCTCTGTCTATATATACTCTATCCAACTCCCCTGATAATGAGAAAGATCTTATAAGTTAGAAGTATCATCCTCCCATGTAGGAATATTAACAGTTTAAAATTTTAAAATCCCTAATGATTTCCTCTTCCTGTTTACCACTTTTGTGCTTCTCTTGAGTCTTATATTTGAAAGTCAAATGTTCTATTCAGCTCAGGTCCTTTTATCAAGAATGTCTGAAAGTCCTTGCTTTTACTGAATGCCCATTTTTTTCCTCTGAAGGATTATACTCAGTTTTGCTGGGTAGGTGATTTTTGTTTGTAATCCCAGTTCCTTTGCCCTCCAGAATATAATATTCTAAGACCTTCAGTCCTTTAATGTAGAAGCTGCTAAATCTTGTGTTATCCTGACTGTGGCTCCACAATACTTGAATAATTTCTTTGTAGCTGCTTGCAATATTTTCTCCTTAACCTGGGAGCTCTGAAACTTGGCTACAATATTCCTGGGATTTTTCATTTTGGGATCTCTTTCAGGAGGTGATCAGTGGATTCTTTCCATTTCTATCTTACCCTCTGGTTCTAGAATATCAGAGCAATTTTCCTTGGCAATATCTTGGAAGATCTAGGCTCTTTTGTTGATCATGGATTTCAGGTAGTACAATAATTTTCGAGTTATCTCTCCTGGATCTATTTTCCAAGTCAGTTGTTTTTTTCCAATGAGATATTTCTCTTTGACTTCAATTTTTTCATTCTTTTGGTTTTACTTTATTGTTTTTTGATTGCTCATAAAGTCATTAGCTTTCATTTGCTCAATCGTAATTTATAAGGAGTTATTTTCTTCAGAGAGCTTTTGTACCTCCTTTTCCATTTGGCCAATTTGGCTTTTCAAGTCATTCTTTTCCTCATTGGCTTTTTGTACCTCTTTTACCATTTGGCCTAGTCTGTTTTTTTAAGATGTTATTTTCTTCAGTATTTTTTTGTATGTGTGCCTCCTTTACCAAGCTGTTGACATATTTTTTCATGATTTTCTTTCATCACTTTCATTTCTTTTCCCATTTTTCCTTTACCTCTCTTTACTTTCAAAGTCCTTTTTGAATCCTTCTATGGTTTGATACCAATTCATACTTTTCTCAGATGTTTTGGATGTAGGAACCTTGACTTTGTCGTCTTCTTGGTCAGAATTTCTTTCTCTTGTTTGCTTATTTTCCCAGCCTATTTCTTGACTTTTAATTCATTGTTAAAGCAGGACTCTGCTTGTAGGGTGGAGGGCACACTGTCCTAAGCTTCAGTGTGTTTTTGCAGCTCTTTTCAGAGATACTTCTAGGTATTTGTAAGTTTTTAGTTCTTCCAAGGTGGTATGATTTAAGGAGAGGCATGTTTACTACTCTCCTGGCCTGTGTTCTGGTTTGCAAGTGACCACAAGTCTGCTTTTCTTCCCTGCAACTACTATGAGGAGCTTTCTTCTTTAGTATGGCTTCCAGCTCTGGTGTGCTAGTGCTCCTCTTTGACCTGAGATTGCCACCCAAGACTGAGACCTGGATCTAAGTATGGGAAAAATAATGTAGTCCTGCCTAAGTGCTAGCAAAAAGACCCCTGTAATTTCCTTTGACTAATTGTTCAACCCCCTTACCCTCTGCAGGCTGAATTATAGAAACAGTTGTGGCTGCTGCCGCTTCAGTGGCTCCCAAGGCCTGCTCCTGATTTGATGGGGCTGGGTCTATGCTGGTACAGCCTGTGCTAGACTGTACTGCACTCTCACCCATGTAGGACAGACCTTTCCTGTGGACCTTCTAAGTTGTCTTTGGCTAGAAAATTATTTCACCTTGTCCTTTTTTTGGTTCTGCTGCTCCAGGAATTGTCTCCTGGCATAATTTGAAGGTATTTAGAGGGGTTTGGGGGAGGACTCAGGTGAGTCAAAGCCTTTCCTCCACTATTTTGTCTCTGCTCCAAGAGATCCCCAAATGAAAAATCCCAGGAATATTAAAGCCAAATTCCAGAACTCCCAGGTCAAGGAGAAAATATTTCAAGAAAGAAACAAATAATCCAAATATTGTAGAGTCAGGATAACACAAGATTTAGTAGCTTCCATGTTAAAGGAGTGGAGAGCTTGGAATGTGACATTATCGAAGGAAAAGGAGCTAGGATTACAACCAAGAATAACATAGTGAGCAAAACTGAATACAATTCTTTTGGGGAAAAGTGGAAACTTAATGAAACAAAAGATTTTCAAGTATTTCTGATGGAAAGACAAGATGAATAGAAAATCTGATATTGAAACACAAGACTCAAGAGAAGCATAACAAGGTAAATATGCAAGAGAAATCATAAGTGACTCAAAAAACTGTTTACATTCCTATATGGAAAGATTATACATATAACTCCTGAGAACTTTGTCATTAGTAGCACAATTATAAAGAGTCTACATAGATGGATGGCATGGATGTGAATCATTTATGTTGGGATGACTTTTAAAATTAAGAAGGAGTGATGCACTGAGAGAAAGGGGAAGAGAGATATAGAATGGGGAAATTTTCTCACATAAAAGAGGTATGCAAAGATGAGTTTTTATACTGGAGGGGAAAGTGGTAGAGGCAAGTAATACTTGAACCTTACTCTTGTAAAAATTGGTTCAAAGAGGGAAGAATATACACACATACACATACATACATATATTTTTATATGTGTGTGTATGTTCTATATATGTATGTATATGTGTGTGTATATATGTATATGTATATGTGTATGTGTATGTATATGTGTATATGTGTGTATCTTCAATTTGGTATAGAAATATATCTTACCTAACAGGAAAATAGTATAGAAGGAAGACAAAAGAAAGGGGAAAGTGATAAAGCGGAGGTTGGCCAAAGGAAAGCAGTGGTCAGAAGGAAAACAAACTTTAGATCAGGGACAGTATAACGAAAGAGAGAAACAGAATAAAAAAGGATAAAGGGAAATAAGCAGTAATTAGAACTGTGAATATGAATGGGTGAGCTCACTCATAAAATGGAAGTGAATAGAAGAATGGATTAGAAACTAGAATCGAATAATATGTTTTTATAAGAGACACATTTGAGACAGAAAGACACATACAGAATTAAAATAAGGGGCTCAAGCAGAATCAGGTATGCTTCAGCTGCAATAAAAAAAGCAGAGCAATGATGATCTCAGACAAAGCAAAAGCAAAAATAAAACTAATTAAAAGAGGGTAATCAGAGAAACCATATTTTGTCAAAACTTACCATAGAAAGTGTTGTAATAGTAAATATTTTTATAGCAGCTGTCTTGGATAAAGGCCTCATTTCTCAAATATATAGGGAATTGGGTCTAATAAATGGTCAGAGGATATGAACAAGCAATTTTCAGAAGAAGAAATCAAAGCAATCTGTAGTCACATAAAAATGCTCTAAATTTCTAAAGATCAGAGAAGTTCAAATGGAAACAATTCTGAGGTACCACTTCAATCTATCAGAAATGACAACTGTTGGAGGGAATAAAAAAGAATAGGTACATTAATGGACTATTTGTGAAGTTGTGAACTGGTATAACCATTCTGGAGAACAATTTAGAACTATGTTCAAAGGGCTATAAAACTTTGTATACCCTTTGACCCATCAATATAGTTATTAAGTCTGTACCCCCAAAAGATTAAAGAAAAATGACATATATGTACATTTATAGCAGCTCTTTTGTGGTTTCACAGAACTGGAAATTAAGGGAATACTTATCAATTAGGGAATAACTGAACTAATTGTGGCATATGATTGTGATGAAGTAATATTATGCTATAAGAAATGATAATTGTGGGTGGCAGCTAGGTGGTACAGTGGATAAAGCACTGGCCCTGGATTCAGGAAGTCCTAAGTTCAAATCCGGCCTTAGACACTTGACACTTACTAGCTGTGGGACCCTGGGCAAGTCACTTAACCCTCCTTGCCCAGCCAGAAAAAAAAAAAGAAATGATAATGGGGAGGGTTTCATGGCAAGATCTCTATGAACTGATGTAGACTGAAGTGAGCAGAACCAATAGATCATTGTACATGGTAATAGCAATATTGTAATTATGATCAGCTGAAAAAGACTTAGCTACTTTGCTCATATAAGGAACCAAGACGATTCTAAAGGACTCATTATGAAAAAAATGCTCTACAACTCCAGAGAGAGAACTGAGCTGAGTACAAACTGAAGTATAATTTTCTCACTTTATTTTTCTTATTTTTTTTCTGATATGGCTAACATGAAAATATGTTTTACATAAATTTATGAGGGAGCATAGATAAAGAAAAAAGATTAATCATAAGCAAAACCATAATCTAAATTTCTAATCAGGGAAAGTAGATTGAAAAGAGAGATTTAAATGGAAAGAAAGGGAAAAAACCTGTTATTGGGCTCTGAGCAAAAGAAAGCAGAGGAGCAGGGGAGTGGAGGCAGATTACATCAAGCCCAGAGCAATGGTACAGAGAAAGACTAGGAAACAAAGAAAGGAATAATATCAGAAAATGGGATAGAAAGAAATGCACAGTTAATGATCTTAACTGCAAATGTGAATTGGATGAACTCACCCATAAAGTGGAAAAGGTTAACAGAATGGATTAGAAAGCAGAATCCAATTATATTTTGCTTACAAGAAACACCCTTGCAAGATAAAGACACACAGAGTTAAAATAAGGGGCTGAAGTGAAATCGATTATATACCAGCTGAAGTAAAAATAGGTAAAAGAACAATTATGATCTCTATCAAGGCAAAAATATGCTTGTTTAAAAGAAAGAGGGAAATTATGTTCTGTTAAAAGTCACATAAAATGGATTAATATAAATACTGAACACATATGAATATCAATAATAGACATATATAAAACAAGTGGTATAATATTCAAATATTTATAGGGAAGCTTAAATGAGCAACAGGTAGAAATAAACAATAAAACTACAATAGTGAGAGAACTCAGTGTATTCCTTTTATACCTAGAAAAACACCAAGAAAAAAAAATTAAAAGAAAGGAATTAAAGCTCATATATGAATTTTAGAAAAGTTAGATATGGTGGACCTCTGGAAAATATTGAATAAAAATAGAAAGATGCATATATGCCAGAATTATTTAGTATCTTTACAAACATTTATCATGAAATACAGTATGAAATCTCAATGATAAATACAGAAAAATTAGAAATATTAAACATTTGTATTATGAACCCTGTCAATAAAAATTATATTCAGGAAAGGGACACCAAAGAAAGGATAAAAATCAACTGGCGACTAAATAATTTAGTCTTAAAAATGCAATGGTCAAAGAATAAATCATAGAAAAATTACTTCATTAAAGAAAATGTAATAGCATAACAAAATGGTTAGAATGCAGCCCAAGCAGTCCTTAAGGGGAAATTTATGTCTCCAAGGAAAAATGTTTTTTTAAGAAAACCAATAAAATAAACCAATTGTTAATTTTATTTTTAAAATAGAAAACTGGCTGTATAACAAGTAAGGAAATAAAGTAAATATTAGAAATTATTTTGCCTAATTATGTGAAAATAAAGTTGATGATCTAAATGAATGGATATTTATAAAAATATAAAATCCCAAGAAATAGAGCACTCAATTAACCCAATATCAGAAAAAGAAATTTAATAAGCCATAAGTGAGGTTCCAGATGGGGAAAAAATCTTTAGACAAGATAGAATTTAAAATGAATTCTACCAGACATTCAAAGAATAATTAATTCCAATATTATTTGAGCTGTTTCTTTTTTTAAATCAGAAAAAGAAGGGGTCCTATCAAATTTCTTCTTTGATATAAATATGGGCTTAGTAATTAAGGCTCAAAACAGAAAAATAAAATTATAGACTGATATTCCTAATAAACATCTACACAAAAATGTCAAATAAAATATTATCAAGGAGACTACAGCAATGTATCCTGAAGTTATTTACTATAGCCAGGTTGTATTTATATTAGGAATGTAGTGTTGACTAAAGATTAGGAATATCATCAACATAAAAGATCATATTAATAACATGAAAAACAAAAGAAAATGTAATTATATCAATGGATATAGAAAAGCCTTTGCCAAAAACGACACCTACTACTATTTAAAAACACAAGAAAATTTAGGAATAAATGAATCTTTCCTTAATAGGATAAGTAGGTATCTATCTAAAACTAAAAGCCAGCAATATAGTTAATGGGGGTAAATAGAGTCCTTTTCAGGAAGAAGAGAGGTAAAACAAGAGGTAAAGCATCACTACTAATACTGGACATAGTGCTAGAAATACTTGCTATAGTAATAGGACAAGAAAAAGAAATTGAGGGAATAAGGATAAGCAAAGAGGAAACAAACTTATTGCTGCTTGTAAATAATATGATTACTTCCTTAGAGAAAGCTAGAAAGCCAGCTACAAATAAATTGAAACCAACTTCATCAAAGTTGCAGGATATAAAATAAATCCACATGAATGATCACCATTTCTGTATATTACCAACTAAATTCAGCAGAAGAGATAGAAAGTAAATTTAAAACAACTACAGAAAATATAATTATTTGGGAGTCTACCTGCCAGGAGATTAATAGGAATGATATGAATACAACCATAAAACATGTATTGTAAAAATAAAGACTGACCTAAATTATAGGATAAACATTAAGTTATCATGAGTATGTTGAGCTGATATAATAAAAATGATGATAATACAAAAATTCATTTGCTTATTCGGTTCCATAATAATCAAACTATCAAAGAATTACTTTATAGAGCTAGAAAAAAATAAAGGAATTCATCTGAAGAAACAAAAAGAAAAAATATATAAGAAAGGTGACTTACCAATACCAGATCTCAAACTTTACCTCATGATGATTGATTACTATGCAATCATCAAAACAATTTGGAATGAGTTTTTTTAAAAAAGCAAACAAGTACAGTAGCCTATCATTTGATGAACCCAAACACCCAAGCTTATCCCAGTAGGTAAAAAGTCACTATTCAACCAAAACTGCTGGAAAAATTGGAAAGTAGTCTGGCAGAAGGTCAAAATAAAGCAACATCTCACATTGATAAGCCAAGATAAGCTACAAATAGAAACATGACTTAAACATGAAATTTGACAACATAAACAAGTTAGAAATGTAAAGAAGAAATTACCTTTCAGATCTATGGAAAGGATAAGAGTTCATAACCAAAAGATAAAGAGGAAAGAAGATAAAAATGCACAATTTTGATTATTTAAAATGTAAAAGTTTTTCATAAAAAACAATACAGCTAAAATTAGAAGTGAAGCAGGTGACTAGGAAAAATCTTCATAACAAGTTTCTTTGACAAAGGTCTCATTTGTGAGATATATAGAGAATTGATTAAAATTGAGAAGAGTAAGAGCCATTCTCCAACTGATAAATGATATAAATGTAAAAACAGAGTTTTTAGAGGAAAAATCCAAGCCACAGTCATATTAAAAAGTGCTTCAAATTAATAATAAGCAGAGAAATGCAAATTATAGCAGCTCTGAGTTTTCATCTCACATATCATATTACCAAAGTTGGGGGGGGGCAGGGAAAGGAAAATAACAAATGCAGAGAGGCTATGGGAAAATAGGTATGTTAATGAACTATTGGTGGACCTGTAAACTGATTCAATCATTCTGGAAATCAATTTGGAATTTTGCTTCCAAGATAACTAAAGTCTATTATTTTTTAATCTAGCAATGGCAGGTATCCTTAACCTATACCCAAAAAAGATCGACATCTATTTTTGCAGGACAAATAAAAGCACTTGTCACAGAGCCTGTCACATAACAAGTGCTTAATATGCTTATTGACTGATTGACTGAAAGAACTAAAAACTAGGAGGTATTCTCATCAATTCAGAAATGGTCAAACTTATTATGATATATGATTTTTTAAAATTCTTTTTATTTGATTAAGTATTTTAAAATAGCATGTAAATTTTTAACAATCATTTTTTAAAATGCTGAGTCCCAAATTATCACCCTTCTTTCCTCCCATTCACCCCACTTTGAGAAGGCAAGTAATTTGATAGCAATTATACATGTTGAGTTATGTAAAAAATTTCCATATTAGCCACATTGCAAAATAAAACACAATAAGAACAAAGAAAAAAATCAGAGGTATATTTAAATTGCATTTAGAGTTCATCAATTCTCTCTTTGGAAGGGGATATTATTTTTTATCATGGGTCCTTTGGAATTGTCTCGACCAGTTTTTCTAGGTCTTTCAGTTGATCATCCTTATAAAATTGCTGTTATTCTATAGAGTGTTGTCCTGTTTCTGCTCATTTCATTTTGCATGAAGTCTTCCCAGGTTTTTCTGAAACTATCCTGCTTGTCATTTCTTATAGCACAATAGTATTCCATTGCAATCATATACCAGTACTTGTTCAGCCATTGCCCAATTGATAAGCATTCCCTCAACTTCCAATTCTTTGCCTCCACAAAAAAAGAGCTGCTATAAATGGATAATTTTCTTGATATTTTTTGGGGGACAGACCTAGTAGTGGTATGGCTGGTCAAATGATATGCACAATTTTTTAGCCCTTTAGACATAGTTCCAAATTGTTTTTTAAAATAGCAATACTAGTTCACAACTCCACAAATCCATTATTGTTCCAATTTTTCCACACACACTCCATATTTGTCATTTTCTTTGTCATGTTAGCCAATCTGCTAAGTGTGAGGGGGTATCTCAGAGCTATTTTAATTTGCATTTTTCTAATAAAAAGAGATTTAGAGCATTTTTTCATGTGGTTATTGATAGCTTTGATTTCTTCTTCTGAAAACTGCTTGTTCATATCCTTTAACTATTTATCAACTGGGGAATGGTTCTTATTTTTGCAAATTTGGCTCAGTTTCCTATGCATTTGAGAAATGAGGCCATTATCAGAGAAAAACTTTAAATATTTTCCCCCATTTCTTATTTTTCTTCTAATTTTGACTGCATTCAGTTTATTTGAGCAAAACCTTTTCAATTTTTATATAAAAATTATCTATTTTATTCCCCATAATCATCTGTCTCTTATTTTGTCACAAACTCTTCCTTTGTCCAGATATGACAGTTACATTTTTCTATGCTTCCTTACTTAGGATATCACCTTTTGTATCTAAATAATTTCTCTATTTGGACTTTATATTGGCATACAGTGTGAGATGTTGGCCTATACCTATTTTCTGCCAAACTGCTTTCCAGTTTTACCAGCAATTTTTGCCAAATGTGCAGTTCTTACCTCAAAAACTTGAATCTTTGGTTAATCAAACACTAGATTACTCTGGTCATTTAGTAGTAATGTGTACCTAATCTATTCTAATGATTTATGACTATTTCTTGGCCAGAACCAGTTTGTTTTGATGGTTATTGCGTTGTAATACAGTTGGAAATCTGGAATTGTTAGGCTGTGTTCCTTCATAGTTCCCCCCCCCCCATTGATTCCTTTGATAATTCTCAACTTTTTGTTTTTCCAGATGAATTTTGTTACTATTTTTTCTAACTCTATAGAATAAGTCTTTCATTGTTTGGTATGACATTGAACAAGTAAATTAACTCAAGTAGGATTAGAATTTCTTTTATATTGGCTTGGCCTGCCCATGAACAATTAATATTTGTCTTTATTGTGGGAAAAGTATATAAATTTATTGCAATACAACTATGCCATAAAAAATGGTCATGGGGAACATTTCAGGGAAACCTGGTAGGACTTGTACAAAATGATACAGAGTGAAGTGAACAGAACCAAGAGAGAAATTTATAAAATACAAACATTGTAAAGACCAACAATTTTGAAAGACTTAAGAATTCTGATCAACACAATGACCAACTATGATTCTAGAGTGCGTATAATGAATCATGCTACCAAGCCCCTGACAGAGAGGAAATAGATTCAGGGGTTAGATTGAGACACATTGTTTTTTTAACATTAGTTAATTAGTTTTGCTTAACTATGCATATTTACTGTAATGGTTTTTTGTTTGGTTTGGTCAAGGGAAATGGGAGATTGTTGAGAGGAAAATATAATTTTGTAAATGAAAATGATTAAAGTTAATTTTTTTTTAGCCCTAGTTTTTTTTTTTTGCAGGCAATGGGGGGTTAAGTGACTTGCCCAGGGTCACACAGCTAGTAAGTGTCAAGTGTCTGAGGCCGGATTTGAACTCAGGTACTCCTGAATTCAGGGCCGGTGCTTTAACCACTGCGCCATCTAGCTGCCCCCTAAAGTTAATTTTAAAAATAAAATGAATTTGAACTAGATTATCCCTAGGGTCCCTTCCACTTCTCTATCTATGATCCTAAACTGTGTTATGAGGAATGTATTTATAGAAGGTGTCAAGTACTGTAGGATGGAGGGGGAAATATAACTAAGCAAAATTGACTCAAGCACCATTGTGGAGTAGGTAAAATATGTGCTTTTTCATATTCCCTTGTTATATTTTTTCTTTCCTTCCTTATCCTGACATTCAGTAATAACCTATTTTTTCTCCTTTCAAAAGATATGCAAAAAGTCATCTATCTATTTCAGTTTCTGGTAATAGTTTATTGAATTACCCTTCCCAAAGGTATTTACATTTTAAGAGGGAACAATGCCTTAATAGAAAGGAACAAAGCTTTAATGCTGGGATCTTAGACACCAACCACAGCCCCATGAAAAAGATATTCTCAGGAAAAGGGCCTTTCCCCACTGCATTAGTGGGGAGTGAAAAGCCAATCCTAGGGTTATTAGAACATGAGATTAGACCAGGTCCCTGACATATCTCTTTTAAAAATTTGTCATTTATTGGTTTGTTTGTTTTAGAGAACCCCTCTCTCCTGGTTCTCCTGGTTCTCCTACTTCTCTGATCAACCCTCTGCCTTTTTGCTGGGTCTTATTCCATGTCACACCTTCTAACCATAGGTGTCCTTCAGGATTCTGTCTTTGGTTGTTTTTTCTTTTCTCTTCATATTATTTTACTTGGATTTCATCAGCTCCCATGGATTTCATTACCATCTCTATACTGAAAATTCAAAAAACTACCTATCTTTCCCCATTTTCTAACCTTCAATCTCACATCTCCAACAGCTTTTCAGACATCTTGAACTGGATGTTCACTAGACATCTTAACCTCAGTATGCCCAAAATGAGACTCATCTTCACCCTTAAATCCTCTTTCCCTCTCTTCTATCATCCTTGGGGGGGGGAATGAGGGTTAAGTGACTTGCCTAGGGTCACACAGCTAATAAGTGTCAAGTGTCTGAGGTTGGATTTGAACTCAGGTCTTTATGAATCCAGGACTGGTGCTTTATCCACTGCACCACCTAACTGCCCCTCCCATCTTCCCTTTTCTGTAAAGGACCAAGCCATCCTCCTAGTCCATCAGGGTCACAAACTAGGAATCATCCTGAACTCTACTATCTCTCACTCCTCCCTTCACCAGAATATCCAATCTGTTGCCAAAGCCTGTAGATTTCACCTTTGCAACATCTGTCAAATATGTCGCCTTCCCTTCTCCAACATTGCTACCACCTTTATCACCATATTACTGGATTATTATAATAGCCTACTCAGTGGTGGGGGGGTATAGAGGGGGGGAGGTTTCTGCCTGCCTCAAGTCTCTCACCATTCTCCATTCATCCATTAAAGTGATTTTTCTAAAGTGTAAGTCCAATCATGTCAAGCTCACCACCACCTCCATAACTACTCAATAAACTCCAATGATTTCCTATTGCCTCCAAGATCAAATATGAAATACTGTGTTTGACATTCAAAGCCCTTCATAACTTAGCCCCTATATGCCTTTCCTGCCCTCCTATACTTTACTCCCTGGCGTGTACATTTGATTCACTGACACTGGCCTCTTGGGAAAAGACGCTCTATCTTTTGGCTATGGGCATTTTCTCTGGATCTCCTCTATGTTTGGAACACTTTCCTTCCTCCACTCTACTGACCTCTCTAACTTCCCCACCTGGTAAGAATTTTACCAATAATGAACAAAAATGGGAAGGTCTGATTAGGTTGATAGCTGTTTCTAATTGTGCATTAGAAACACAATTAATCAGATAATGAATGAGTTTCATGTGGGGCTGGAGACATCAAGCCGCAGAGAAAGTAGGATGCTACCAGAAATGTTTGGCTGGTTGGCAACAAAGCCCAAGACTGATAGTGAAATCTCTCAATTCTCCTGCGATATCTATTTGGATTCACATATCTACAGGTGAGAACTATTCCTGCAGCTATTATCTTCTCTATTTATGCAGCCCTTCATTCCCCATCCAGGTCCACTCATGACTCCATGTAATTCACACCCATGCCTCAGTTGCCTTTTCACCCTAGAAGATCCTTCTCCTGCAAACCCTTTCTCTGATTGGTGAACGCCTCCTGGAAACTTCCATTTGGAAGAAGTGCCTAGGCAGTCATCATTCTTCTTCATAGTCGCTGTTTGTCCTTCTCAAAGAAGACCATGACTTTGGGGAGGTGATGTCATGACTTGAGATGCATTGGATTCAAGTGTGGTAGGGCTGTGCAAAGCCTCACTCTCTTTTCCATAGCCATCAGGGTTCTGTGGCAAGATATAGATCAGGACAACTCCATCATTCTTCACACCTCTTCTGGATCTACTACTGATTCTCTGGACTTCAACCACAGGTCCAGGTACTTTCCCTCAACTTCCTTTTGTGTATTGTCTTTCTGAATTAGAATGTAAACTCCTTGAGGGCAAATAGTATCTTTGTGATTTCATTTGTATTTACAGCCGTAGTGCAGTATCTGCTACACAGTAAAAGCTTAGTAAATACTTGATGACTTGTTGATTCCTGTATCCCTTGGCTCCATCATGAATAAAGTTGTATTTAGGCAAGGTAAAGATCATTCATTTCTAAACTAGGTCCTATTATGGGGTCTGTGAGTGGCAGATCAAACTAGAATAATATGCAAAAGGATATGGTTGATAACTGAGAAAGGGACCAGATAGTCAGAAAAAGGGTGAGGAAGATATAGTGAATGTCGGGGGAGATGAGGTAGATGAGATATCTCTAAGGTAGGAAGGTAAACAAGGGCATGGTCTACAGGTTAGGTCAGAATCTGAGATGCAGTGAAAAGTGCTAGAGCAAACTTTGAAGCAAAAGCTAAGCATAGGAGAATAAACAAATTTCCTAATCCTGTCTCCCTAAAAAGCATATATTTAATGCTCAGCAGAACTCCCATCAACTGTCTGGTTACCCCCTACCCTCAACTATATCCTGAGTAACCTGCTCACATATGAAGTAATTTTCCTTTTCTGAAAGATAGTTCTAGAGGTTTGTTTCCCCTTCACATATACACAGTAGCTGTCCATATCCCCTTTATGTGTGTCTACTCTTCCCATTGATGGTATGTGTGCTCCAGGTTTAGGAGGGAGCAACATTTTATTGCTACTTTTCTAAGGACTAGAGACTTGGAATGGACTGGTGATTTCATTGGTAGAAGGATCTGCTTCTACCAATGGTCTGTTATTAATAGTCTTAGAGTTCTTACTGACCGAATAATGAATCTTTGTTGATTGACACCAAGAGGTTAAGTGACAAAGGCAAGTGTGTGTTAGAGGTGAGACTTAAATCTAGGTCGTCTTTGCTCTGAGCTCTGTGTTATGCCGCCTAATTTTACCAATGAGGAAACTGAGTTTGAACTGAGAGGTTAAGGGATTTGCTCAAGATTGCACAAATTAGTAGCAGAACTAGGTCTCAAACCCAGTTGTTCTGACAGCCAATAGTGTGTATTACCCTATAATATGCCTTTTCCTTTGTCATGATTAATTAGCATTTATTCTTAGCTGTTTTCATGAAATCATTTTATAGAAAAGGGCAAAATTAAGTGAAACAACCTGTTTACAAATGTTTTTCAGTTATCCTTACCTATGGATAAATCCAACACACAAGGCTGAGACTCGTGTATCACCATCCCCATTGTGGAAACTAATCAGAATTATAGGCCTACAACATAGAAAGAGATAAACAACCTCAGGAATGTGGCCTTACAAACCATAACCTCTAAAGTGACAGAAAACATATCGGTAGTTAGCAGCACTTAGGACATTTTAATTTAGGCTAACTTGTTCATCTTTATACTCAGCCCAGCTCTCCTGCCACATTCCCTAGGCAACACACATGACTGATTTAGGATAAATCTCTAAAACTTCCTAGCCTACAAATCTCAAATTTATGGGTTATACAGATAGTAAATCCCTGGCGTAGGAAGATCTTCCTGAGGCTATTCAAATCCTTCTTACAGGTGACCTTTGAGGCTCATTCCATTAGAGACCATCTCCTATTTTCTAGTTAAGATAACAAGTTGGGATCAGAGGTCCACACACCCCACTCTCCCACCACTGTGTAGTTAAGATCAAATGTCCTAATGTATGGAAAGTCCTTTACAAACCTGAAGTGGTGTGAACTTGGTTCAATGTAAGGGTGCTTTTTAGAGCCAGAGTACCTGAGTGGATTTATACTAGAAATGCAGGGCTGGTTCCATATTAGGAAAATGATAAACAACCATATTAATAACAAAAACATGTTATCAATAGCTGTAACAAAGTTTTGATAAAATTCAACTCTGATTTCTGTTTAAAAAATACTAGAAAATATAGAAATAAATGGATGCTTCTTTAAAATGATAAATAGGATATATCTAAAACCAAAATATACTGTTATTTGTAACAGATATAAACAAGTATCCTTCCTAATAAATTTGAAGATGAATTGTCAACATTTCTATTTGACATAGTACTAGAAATGCTGGTTTTGGAGCACTGCTTAAAACAATAAGACAAGAAAAAGAAATTGAGAGAATAACCATAGGTATATTTAAAAGGGGATAGCAAGTTGTGCATAATAGATTTGCAGTTGCATATACAATCATATTTTTTTGTCCTGCAGCATTATGAAAATGCTTGTTTTATTTAAGTTCAGAATAAAATAAAAATTTTTAAAAAGAAGAAGAAATGAAATGATCCCTTTTTGCAGGTGATATGATGATTTACTTAGAGAACCCTAAAGAGTCAACTAAAAATAATAGTTGAAACAATAACTTCTGCAAACTTTCAGAACATAAAAGAAATCTACATAAATCATCAGTATGTCTACATAATTCCCATAAAATCCAGCCAGAAAAGATAGAGAAATCTCACTTAAAATTATTATAGAACTTATAACATTTCTAACATTACATAACATTTATAATTTATAACCAGTCTACCTTCCAAGATAAACACAAGAACCATATTAATATAATTACAAACAATAATTTTTAAAAAATAAAAACAGATCTAAATAATTGGAGAAATGTTAGTTCCTCATAAATAGCATTAGCTAATATAATAAAAAAGACAGTACTAACCAAATTTATTTATTCAATGCCATGCCAAACTACCAAAGGATTTACTTTATTTAACTAGATAAAATAATAACATCCATATGAAGTAAGAAAAGGTCATCAATATTAAGAGATATAATGAGAAGTGGGGAATGAAGGTGGTCCAGTAGTGCTAGACCTCAAACCATACTATAAGGTAGTAATTATGAACACAACTTAATACTGGCTAAAAAATAAAGAGTTTGATGAGCAGAAGAGATTAGGTATACAATATATAGAAGTTGATGTATGTAATGCCTTAGTTTATTCTCTAGGGTTCTCTAAGTATACCATCATATCATCCGCAAAGAGTGATAGTTTTGTTTCCTTGTTGTCTATTCTAATTCCTTCAGTCTTTTCTCTCTCTTATTGCTAAAATTAATATATCTGGTACAATATTAAATAATAGTGGTGATAATAGGCATCCTTGTTTCATTCCTGATCTTATTGGGAAGGCTTCTGGCTTATCCCCATTACAGATCATGCTTGTTGATGGTTTAAGATAAATATTACTTATTTTAAGGTAAGCTCCATTTATTCCTCTCTTTAGTGTTTTTAATAGGCCTTTTCTGCATCTATCGAGATAGTCATATGGTTTCTATTGGTTTTGGTATTGATATGGTCAATTATGCTGATTAATTTTAGGGGGAGGGAGGGATAGAATTTGGAACTCAAAATGTTTTTTAAATGTTAAAAATTGTTTGGGGAAAAATAAGGTACTGTAAAAATTGAAATATAGTTGTCAATACAGATTTAAAAAAACAAAACACCCTGTTTTAGAGCCTTTGATGACACCATCTGTTTCCTCTCTCTTCTCTATTAGTCTGTGCTCATCTCTATTCTGAGATTCTCATATCTACCTGTCCTGCCTAAAACTCTAAACTAGCATTATGTGCAAATGGACGGCCTTGCCAGAGAAGAGAGTGTGTTGACTGGAGAGAGTCATGGCTTTTGTTCAAAATTTAGGCTTTGGAATACAAAAGTAACAAGATGCCACAAAAGAGCTTATATATCCTGTAGTGTTTGTTTTCCTGGGAAGCGGTGGACCAGTCATTTAAAGTTCATAAAACATCTTAAAAGAATTAAATAATTAACATACCCATAACGCAAAATCAGCAAACCACAGAGGGGCCTCAGGAAGATGCCAGTTGGTATCAGGCCACTCTCAAGTTACAACTTCCTTGCAGTTCAATGCATGGCACAACGCTTACAGTTAGATGGCAATTAATAAATGTCTGTTTAGTTGAATTCTTCACCCAGCTAATGATCAAGTCAGATAAGCAGCCCCTTTCAAATAATTAACTTAAAAGAAAAAAGTGAGGTGACTGATAAGAGTATTATCCAACTTTTGAAACTGTACAAAAGGATATTTTTATTTCAGGGATAAGGGGTGGGGAGGATTTTCTTTTCCTCTCATTTTCACCCAGGGTATATTTCCTTGTGAGAGGGAAGCCTCCCTGTTCAGAGACCCACAGAAGAGAGAACCAACTCTACCCGTTTAGGGAAGGTGGGAGGGGCTTTACTTTATTCTTCTTCCAGGTGCTCTGAGCCCTGGAATTAATCCCTGCACAGCTGTTTGCTATGTACACAATGTAGCTAGGAGATTCTCAATGCACCTGAAACAACTGGATCTGATTCTATTAGCATGGGTTTTCCCCCCTCCCTTGTTATAACCATGACATAAGCACCCACAAAAATGCCAATTTGAGGAGCTACATTTGTCCCAATTTGCCTCTCCCAAATTCCATGACTGGTCTGCTGTGGTGCTCTCCCTACCTCAGCCCTGACCTGAAACATGTAACCATTCAAGTCATGAATAATAAGAAGTTAAAGAAAACTCTGATAGATCTCTTTGGAATTGTAATGGGAAGGAAGGATTTGTTGGCCAGCTGCCCAAGATCATAGGAATGCCAAGATTCACCCAGTCAGTACCAGCGATATTAGTAAGGGGAAAATGTTCCTTATCTGTACTTAACACCCCCTCTAGCTCCACCTTCTGAATTCTGATCCCACCAGCTGCTGATTGGATCACCATAGACTAGCTGACTATTCCCCCCACCATTCCAAGAGTAAACTGATATTTGGGGGAGTTCTATTACATTTGTTCCATCTGGTTTGCTTGCCCCAATATTTATCAAGTAGTTTATATCTATTCACTTTTACAAAGGGGTATTTACTGAGACAGTATAGCAAGAACAGAAATACACAAAGAAATTCCCCCAAACCAGTATGTTGCATTCTCCCTTGGGGAGAGTGGAGTTAAGCTTGAGTCACAAAGGTAGGAAACACATGCCTCAGAGGAGTGTCTCCTTTCCCTGGGAATCACTTTATTCCTTCTTGGAGACCCCACCAAGTCCACTTCTGAGTATAGAATGGCTGCTGGATAACTCTTCTATGTTCAGTGGAGCTGTAGAATCAAGTGTCTTAGCTATTATATCCATCCACTGCTGGCCTACCTCATCGCTGGATGATTGCTACTGCTGCCAGGAGCTCCTCATCTCCATTTGTTGGTGGTGTCTCAAATAGCTTTGATTAAGCTTCCAGTCTCACCAATTGCCTGACAACTTCTATCTCAAGGTACTCATTCATCTATGACCTGTGAAGAATAAGCACCAAAGAGATAAAACAAAGATAGGCACCATGTATTCATAGACAACTAGCATACAGGGGCTTGACATTTGGCCTTAGGTTTATCTCCCATTGGGCATTCTAAGAAAATTTCATTTAAAAGCCTCCAGTAAGGAGATCAAGATATATACTTGAGGTGACGACATGGAAAGAGCACTGGCCCTGGAGTCAGGAGGACCTGAGTTCAAATCCAGCCTCAGACACTAATAAGCTGTGTGACAGGTTGCCTCAAAAAAGAAAAGGAAGAGAAAAGAAAGATATACACTTGAATGAATACTCAGCTCCAGTTTAGCCGTCACCTGGAAGGCATTTTTATGACTTCAACATAAATCAACAAGGGGCATTCAGAGGATACCTGTGCACTCTCTGAAATGGGGAGAGGGGAGGTAAGACATATCTATTATGCCTGCACAGAAGTAGATTCACTAAGCCTTCATGTGAACTGGAACTAGGAAGGGCATGTTATATATGCTTTAAAGACTGATAATTCATCCATCATATATAAAATGATTTCAACTAGTTAAACTCTTGTCTTCTAGCTCAAAATCCTCTGATTCTTTTTATAAATCCATTGCCAAAGGAGTAAAGTGGAATGCCTAAGCCAATATAAACAAAGGAACAGATACCAAGATATAAAGCTTGTCAGGGTAAGATGCACAATGCTCGCTCGCTCTCTCTCTCTCTCTCTCTTTCTCTCTCTCTCTCTCACACACACACACATGCATGCACACATACATATGTGTCTATCAACTAGATGGTTCAGTGATAAAGTGCAGTGTCTGGGATCAGGAAGATCTTAGTTCAAATCTGACCTCAGACATTTACTAATTGTGTGACCAATTAGTAAGTTACTTAACACTGTTTGCTTTAGTTTCTTCATTTGTAAAATAAGCTAGAGAAGGAACTCTGCCAAACAATTCCAGTATCTCTGCCAAGAAAACCCCAAATGAGGTCTTCAACAGAAGAGCATGACTGACATGACTAAACAAATTAGGTGTGTGTGTGTGTGTGTGTGTGTGTGTGTGTGTGTGTGTGTGTGTATGAAGAAAGGGGAAGGGAGGAGAGAGAATATCAGAATTTGGAGACCAGCAATCAGGAAACCAGGACCCAGTCAGGAGAACCCAAAACTTAAGACAGTAGGAAAACACTTTGCCATGTGACTGCATGTCTTTCCATGTCTTCCTTCTGACAGTAGGTTGAATTATGCCAACTATGCTGGGATCTGGGTCTTGAATGCGAAAAGTAACACCAGAAGCTCCCCTTTTTATAAAGTAGGGGTATAATTGGGGAGGGGAAAGAGGACTCTAGAACATTTGCATTTAACATATGAGCATGGATTAGTTCAGGTCTTCTTAAAACTTTTTTCATTCTTTAATTTTTTTCTTTTAATCAAGTTTTCTTGTACAAAATGACAAACGTGGTAATATTTTACATAATCATACATGTATAACCTATATCTGATTGTTTGCTACCTCAGGAAGGGGGGAGGGAGGGAAAGAGTGATAAAAAATGGAACCCCAAACTATAAATAAAAATGTTTATTGCAAAAATAAATAAGTAAACAAATAAATAAGCAAACAAATGAACAAATGAACGAACGAATGAATAAATGAATAGGTATGTAGATAAATAAATAAATAAATAGATAGATAGATAAATAAATAAATGAACTTTTTCCATTCATGACCCCTTTTGTCCAAGAAATTTTTATGCAACCCCAGGTATATAGTCATATAAAATAGGTATATAGACAAATCAAACATTTACTGCTCAATTTTTCATGACCCCCATACTCATGACCCCAAATGGGGTTGAGATACATGGTTTAAAAAGCTTTGGATTAGTTGATCAGCCATGGTAGTTGTCGGTTTAGACACCAAGAAGATGAAATACAGAGTGTGGAAATTATAGTAGGGGAGAAATATGGAAAAGTCTGCATAGCCAAAACATTAGCAGTGTCACACAGCATCAACTCTATAACCTACCACATTAGGCTATCTGACAGGGCATCCAGGTAAATTTAGGAGGTGATAATGGTTCATTTCCTTGTTGTCAAACTTACAGATGAAAAATGTCCCCAAAACATACTAATTTCATTAGTAATCCACTGTGGAACATATCTTTCCAAGTAAATAATACATGTTCAATAACACATTGAATTGAGCATCTAATCTTTTTCTGAGCTCAATTATAATTTTGGTCTGTTTTGCCTCTTGGGGGGATAATGAGGTTTATAAATATACACTAGGCAGTATAGCATCTGGTTGTTTTTTTTTCCTTTAAATTAACTCTCCTGAGCCCTAAAAGGAGCTGGGGGTGACTTATCTTAGTGTCCAAGGTGTGGTGCATTAATCTATAATCCCTTATTATAGACTTTTATCATATCTGGGCCTGGAATCAAAGACCCGAGTTCAAACTCAGCCTTAGGCACTTATTGGCTCATGACCATGGGCAAATCACTTAAACTTTGCTTGCTTTAGTTTCTTCATTTGTAAAATGAGGATAATCATACCCAATTGTAAAAAATACTTAGCACAGTGTCTGTCTATGGTAAACACTATATAAATGTTAGCTATTACTATTATTTATTGTTATTGTTATTATTACCTCCTCTCAGCTCATGCCTAGAATCCTAATGGGAATCTGAGCTTCTGTCTTATTCTTTCTTTCTCTGTGAACCACACTTTAAATATACTGTCAAAATGATATAATACATGGAAAGTACTTTGTAACCCTAAATGTAATACATAAATGTCAGCTGGTATGATGTGTGGGATAGTGATATTATTGCCCTGTATGAAAATTAATTAAATTCAATGAGCATTTATTAAATGTCTCCTCTCCAATAGATGATGTGGCATAGTGAACAGAGTAACAAGGCCTAGGTTAAGGTCCCATTTAGCTAACCATAATGATAGGAATAGTGATCATTAATATAGGTTTGTACATCATTTCATTTGATCCTTACTACAATCCTGTGAGGTTGTTGCTGTTATTTTGGGGGTGGGGGGGGCAATGAGGGTTAAGTGACTTGACCAGGGTCACACAGCTAGTAAGTATCAAACCTCTGAGGCAGGATTTGAACTCAGGTCCTCCTGAATCTAGGGCCAGTGCTTTATCCATTGTGCCACCTAGATGCCCCCCTGTTATTATTATTTTGTTTTATCATTTTACAGATGAGGATATTATATTGAGGCTCTGGGAGGTTAATTAACTAGCACAAGGTATTTATTCAGCTAGGAAGTAACTAAGGCAGGATTATAATTCATGTCTTTCTGACTACATGTTTAGCACTATATCCATTATGCCACCTAATTTCTTAAACACAGTAATATGGTCACACATAGTTATTACATGACCCTGAACAAGTCATTTAATATATAAGCATCTCAAATTACTCTTGAAGATAAGTTGTAAAACTGTTGTGGTTCTGCATTAATAAAAGGTTTCCTCCCTAGTGGGGCAGCTAGGTGGTACAGTGGATAGATTATTGGATCTGGAGTCAGGCAGACTCATTCTCATGAATTCAAATCTGGCCTTGGATACTTACTATTTGTATGACCCTGCTCAATTCCTCACCTATAAAATGATCTGGAGAAGGAAATGGCAAAGCAGTTCAGTATCTTGGTCAAGAAAATCCCAATGGTGGTCATGAATAGTTGTGCACAACTGAAATGACAGAACAACCAATTCCTCCCTAGGAGTTCCCTGACTAATGAATTAGCAGGTCCTGACCAAAAAAGGGGAGTGGTGTATGGGAGCGGTGAAAGTGTAAAATATGCAAAGTACTGTCCGAGATGCTAGAGAAACAAACACAAATAACCATAGCGGGCATTTATATAGCACTTTGAGGTTTACAAAGCACTTTGTATTTGTTTCCTTACAACAATAACTTTCAGGGGGCTCACAATCTAATGAGAGAGACAACTATGTACAAACATGGCCCATCACACAAGACTCTTAGGGATATACTTCCAGCAAAGGGGAAACACACCCACAGACACATGGTGAAGGTCACCCAAGGACTCTACATTCCTAAAACTGTACTGTTTATATCTCACCCATCTCCAGATTTCTCCTTTGTCTAAGCACTATTCCATCCTAAGTAGACAGTGTGATAGGGCCAGCCTTCAAATACTAGAAGTGGAAACTCCACTTCCCCTACCTTTACTTAATTCAACCAGTGTCTATTAAGCACTTCTACACTCTGCTAGCTACCAAGAGTCCCAGCATGAGGGAGGAGCTAATGGTCTCATTAGAGTTATTGATAATAGCTGTTGCTACCTTTCTACCTTTTACCACTGAGTTGTATTACCTCCTTCAGTTAACAGTAGGACATAGTCGTTTTGCAGAATTGTCAATTTGGAGCTTGAAAGGAAATCATCTAGTCCAAAGTCTTCATTATACAAAAGAGAAAACTAAAGCCCAGAGAGGAAAAGAAATTTTTCCAAGGTCACAAAGGAAGTAAAGGCCAGAATAGGTATTTAGACCCAGCTCAGCAGATTCTAGATTCAGTGTTCTTTCCATTATATAACACAACCTCTCCTGTCCAATGAATTTCCCTCACCATGCCTTTTCCTTGCACATAAGCAGAAACAAAAATTAACTAAAGTGATGTGAATTGGTGGGGCATAAGCAAAGGGTTCCTTGTCCCAAAAATATTTTTCCAGAGGTTTTCATTGCGTCTGAGATTCTTTTATCAAGGAGCAAGGCCTTTCCTTCTTTCCTCAGAAAGTTTATTATGTTTTATTGGAGAGAGAAAGCAAAACTACTTATTCTCTCATGAAATTATAAATGACTAATATCAAATTCTTTCCTGGGAAAAGATTTTCTTTGAGGATTTTCAGGAAGATAGTTTGAAGTCTCATGAAATTGAAGGGGGGGGGGGTGGTGAGGAGAGATACTCAGAGAAGTTGGGGAAGGACACACACAGAAAGAAGCTTATGGGAACAGACTTCCAAAGAGATTAATAACTCTCAATTCTGTCAGGAAGGTGATCATCTAGTTGGGGAACTAAGACTAAAACATTGTGACAATTTTCTCCTCCCCTCAAAAAAATATGACCATACTTTTCAATGAAGCAAAATTTGGGAACAAACATGGTACTTACAAATTGGACAGTGTCCAATCAAGTCATATATAAATGTAATAAAATATTATTGTACTTTAAGAAATGATAAATATGAAGAATTCAGAAAAATATCAGAAGAGTTGTGTGAACATGGGATAAAATAAACAGAACCAGTAGAATAATATAAACACTGACCACAATAATGCAAAAGAAAACAGCACTTAGATGCAGCTGAACTCAGGTTAATTGCAATGACCAATCTTGGTCCTTGAAAACAGAGGACCAAAAACACTTGATGGTCTCTGAGGTTCTTTCCAGCTCTGTATCCTGTGATCCTATAAAATTCCCTCTCTCAGTAGATAGGAAAAAGACATGGGAGTAGAATGCTGCACATGATATCAGATGTGCTTATTTTGTTGGTCAACTTTGCTTAACTGTTTTTCTTTGTTTTCAGGGGGTTGAATTTATCAGGCAATTACTGTGGCATTTAAAAGCAGCAATATTTTTTTGAAAATTTTTTGTGTGTGCGTGTGTGTGAGGCAATTGGGGTTAAGTGACTTGCCCAGGGTCACACAGCTAGTAATTGTTAAGTGTCTGAGGCAAGATTTGAACTCAGGTCCTCCTGAATCCAGGGCTGGTGCTCTATCCACTGCGCCACCTAGCTGCCCCAGCAATATTTTTTAAAATGTCTATTATGTGGGGTAGGGCTCTGTGATCGCTAAAAAAAGTCTTTTGAAACAGTCAGAGTTAAGTGACTTGCCCAGGGTCACACAGCTAGTAAATTTCTGAGTGCAGATTTGAACTCTGATCCTTCTGATTCCAAGGCCAGTGCTCTATCTACTGTGGTCACTTTAAACTCAAAATCTTATCATCTCATAAATAATTATAGCATGAGATACGAGAGTATCGAATCAAATCCCAGGTGATACAAAGAAAGCTGTCTCTGTAGACAACTTTGTATTCTGCATCTTTTAGGTGGGACAAAACAGCAAAGATGAAGCAACAACGGGAAATACAAAGTTGAAGGAGGAGGGAGAGGTAGACTCGGGACCTGAGGGTCAGGTGCTATGGCAAAGTAATGATTTGGGGCAGCTGGTTGTTTGTTTTTTCTAGTCTGGTTACTGAGCACGGCTCATAAAGGGAACTACAGCGCTAAAAACAGAGGTGGAAGCCCTCACCTGAGATTAATGGAAACCTCCTTAGAACAAAGAATATTCAAGTTTCCCTGTTTTCTCTCTGTCCTAATTAACGCTTCTCACTGGAGAATAATGGCAAGTATAAAAAATGCCTCTGAGAATAAAGCAGCCTAACAGGACAGTAAGCTTCCACGGTTTGAATAGCACAAAGGTAGCTTTTAGTTCAAGAAACTAGAATCTGAAAATAATGGGTTCTTAATGGAGCTTTTCCTAGAGACCACATTATCCTTTATCCTTGCATTCCTGGTGCCTGGCTAAGATAAATATATAGTTGCTTATGCAGAGCGTGTAACTACACTATGCTTCTCTCTCCTCCACTGGAGGGTTTTGGGTCTCAGTAATAAAAACTATGCTTAAGGATTAGGTGCGCATGTTTGACATTCATTCCTACACTGAGAAAGGGGGTAGGGAGGCACCAATGTCCTCCACCTAGGAAATATGGTCATTGTTTTTACAGTTAGATATAAATAGAGTCAGACCAGGGATAGACAAAGAAAGCATCTATCTAGAGCACAATGAGCAGGCAATTGCAACAAGTAACATTGGAAAATATGATATCTTATAAAAACACATATTCATAATGCCAAAAAATTCTGGTTTCTAGGACTTCTTGTTCAGTTGCTTTTCAGTTGTGTACAACTCTGTGACCCTATTTGGTCTTTTTTTTTTTTTTTTTGGCAAAGATACTGGAGTATTTTATCATTTCCTTCTCCAGCTCTTTTTACAGATGAGGAAACTGAGGCAAACAGGCTTAAGTGACTTGCCCAGGGTCACAAGGCTATTAAGTATCTGAGGCAAGATTTGACGGAAGATGAGTCTTCCTGACTCCAGGTTTGGCACTCTATCCACTGTACCACCTAGCTGCCTTGGTCCCCAGGACATACAGGGTTTTATTTTATAATAAATTACACATATAGCAACAGTGTGATATATTACACATTTGAATATTACCTCTGACACATAATATCTCTGTCTGTCTTGCAACTTCTCATTGCTCCTCAGCAGATGGCAGACAAGCTGCCTATATAGACTAGAGGAAGCACCTTAGAAGCTCACTTGCAGGATTAAGGAACTGTGAGGCCCAGAGTGGTTAAGTGTGTTGTGCAAGGGCTTACAGTGAGTAGGCAGCAAAGATCATAATCTAGTCTAGGTCCTGACTCCAAATTCAATGGTCCTCTCTACATATGCATTGAAGGGGGAAGGGGGGGTTGGGGTTCCACACTGTGAATTCTTCACTGATGAAATCACAACTACACACACACACACACACACACACACACACACACACACACAGGCAAACTTTTCAGACCTGAGAGGCAGGATTAGAGGTGCAATTTTGAAATCTCATCCAAGAATTTGTATTCTTTTCAAGAACACAAATGTGGTCACCAAGATGAGTACCCTTTTCCTAGCTCTGGACAAAAGATGATACTGGTGAAGATGGGCTAGTAGTAATGCAGTTATTTGCAAAATAATTTTTATTTCTCTGTTTCTATTTGTCCTCCCTTTGACAATTCAAGAGAAGTGAATAAGTATTAAACCTCTACTATGTGACAGGCACTGTGCTAAAAGCTGGGGTTACAAAGAGATAAGAAAAAAATCTCTACTTTCAGGGGGCTCACAATCTAATGAGAGAGACAACTATGTACAAACAAGCTCTAGACAGGATAAATTGGAGATAATCTCTTTGGGAAGGCAGTAAGATTAATGACAACTAGTAAAAACTTAAAACAAATTTTTTTTGGTGAGGCAATTGGGGTTAAGTGACTTGCCTAGGGTCATACAGCTAGTAAGTGTCAAGTGTCTGAGGTCAGATTTGAACTCAGGTCTTCCAGACTCCAGGGCTGGTGCTCTATCCACTGTACCACCTAGCTGCTCCCTAAAACTTCTTGCAGAGGGTAGGAATGGCTGAGATTTCAAGGAAGACAGGGAAATCAGGAGGCAGAAATGAGGAAGGAGAGAATTCTAAGAATGAGAGATAGCCAGTGAAGATGCATAGATTAAGGAGATGGAGTCTTTTGCTTTAAGAACATCAAGGAGGTCACTCTTACTGGATCACAGAGTATGTGTAGGGGGTGGTGGTGGTATAACGTATAAGAAGACTGGAAAGGTACAGGTGGAGATTATGAAGGGCTTTGGATGCCACAGAAAAAATGTTATATTAGGGAGACACTAGAGGTTTATCCAATGGGAGGAGGGGCAGAGTCAGATGAGCTTTTGGAAGATCAATTTGACAGATAAGTGGAGGATGGGATGCAATGGGAGGAGAGACTTGAGGCAGGGAGACCAAACAGCATGCTGTGGCAATAGTCTAGTCATGAGGTGATGAGAACCTGAAGAGTGGGGAGAGGACAAGGATGAGTGTCATTTCTTACCCCTAATTCTCCCAGGCCGGGTTTGGTCTCAATCTCTGAAAACTCATTCCTGTCATAGGGAAAGAATAGGTAAGATCCAAATATTCTGAGTGCATTATACCATGGCAAATATAGATCTTGCAAAATCTTCAGCTAGCCCTCCACTTGTTCAATGCTGGTGCTGCCATTATTCTCTCTCTGCTCCTGCTATGTAACATCATCATCTTTCTAGCTTCCATCCTCTGCTGCTACTGCTGCTCTTGCCACCACTTGAAATCCTCTAGTTCTGTTGCACTTCCTTTTCCCTGCTCCCTCCAGCTCATTTTTATCCTCAACCCAGCCTGAGTATACACACTGTTGTCTTTTTGTTTGTTTTTTTTGTTTGTTTGTTTTTAGTGAGGCAATTGGGGTTAAGTGACTTGCCCAGGGTCGCACAGCTAGTAAGTGTCAAATGTCTGAGGCGGGATTTGAACTCAGGTCCTCCCGACTCCAGGGTCGGTGCTCTATCCACTTCGCCACCTAGCTGCCCCTACACTGTTTCTTTTATTCCCTCTTCTTCCTAAAGACCCTTCTCTCCATACCATCCTGTCTGGCAACCACTCCCCAAACTCAGCTTGGTGCATTAAACCTATGGCATTCTGGGAAAGGGATTTTTGTTTCTAATGGGTACCACACACACTTCATATGTATTAACTGCTTTGAAGGGGGGACGGACAAGAAACATTCCCATGCTTGTCTTTTACACACATAAAAAGCAGATGATGAAGGTTAATCAAGTAGAACAAATAGAATACCCTATAAGAGCTCAGGAGATAATTCTAACTTAGGGTTAGAGTTGTCAGAAAATGTTTCAGGGAACAAGAGGATTGGAAGAATATGGGCTTCTTGAGGGCAGAGACCATGTTTTTGCCTTTCTTTATATCTTCAGAATGCAACATAATAAGCATTTGATAAATGTTTGTTGACTGATTAATCTGATAGAAATAATAACTAACATTTATATAGCCTTTTTCACACATTATCTTGTTTAAATTCTCATGCCAACCCTATGAGGTAAATGCTATTATTATCCTTATTATACAGAAGGAAAAATGGGGGCACAATAAAGGAAATGACTTGCCTAGGGTCACACAGCTAGTAAATGTCTGAGGTGGGATCTGAATTTGATTTTCTGGTCTGACACTCTATCCACTACCCATACTACCTCACAACAAATGGTCACAATGTGGGAAATAGGAAAGTTAAAGATTGGGAAAGGTTACTGGAAAAAAACTGGAACCAGGTGGGACAAGATAGTTGAAACAGAAGAGTCATATGGTCAGCCTGGGCTTTTCCACAAAATGGAGTCTTCAGTCTTGGGTCTGGAAAGGGAGCCAATCAATTGCCCCTACTTCATACTGTCAAGCCTTGGAGCCATCAAAAAGCCCGAGGCCAGTCCCATGGTCACTCCAATTTAGGATTCTGTCTCTTTGGGGCAGGGAAGGGAAGTACCTTCAATTATATTAAACAAAATTTCCTGAAACACTACTTAAACAGCCGCTATCTTCCTGGTACTGAGCTAGACAATAGATGCAACTATGAAAACAAAATTCTTGCTTTCAATCTGAGTTTTAGTTTCCACATTTGTAAAATGTGGGCAACTGCCCACAAGCTAAATGCCAGGGGTTAGGATGGAAGGAAGGAGAAAAAATAAATGTATATAAAACAAGGTAGAATGTGATAGGAGCAAAGAAGAGATACTGCCAAATGCTCTATGGAAACCAAAGGAGAAAGTGGTAACCAAGAACATGAGAACCTAAGACAATATCAACCCCCTCTCTCATTCCTTAATTTTTGAGTCAGTTAATTTTTCTCCTAATTTTAAAAATCTTTTTCACATCTAGGAATTTTCCTAACTTCCTCCTACCAATCCTGTCTACTCCTTTTACCTATGCTGTGTTTATCTTCTACAAGGTTCCTTCTGCCATCACTTCCTGCCATTTCTCTTCTTTCTTTCCCTACTTAGGCCAGGCTCTTCCAATCCCTCTCTAGGTGTCTTCTGCCTATATCTATAGAGTTCTTTTTAGATGAAGTACCTTCATTGATTGACATACGGGCTGTGAGAGACAAAGTAGGCAATGCAGGATAGCAGAAATCATGCTGAATTTGGAAATGTAGCACCTAGATTTGAATCCTAACTCTCCTATATATTTCTTCTGGGCCCTAAATTAGGCAGGTGGTTTCATCTCTCTGGCTTTTTTTTTTCCTTGTGCAAATTGATGGAGTTGGATTAGGTGATCTCAGATGTACCTTAAAATTCTAAATCTATAATCCTAAATATTATTTCATAGATGGCATTTCAAGAAAGATTAGCTCTCTTGGGTGAGATGTTTTTTTTAACAATATAGATTGATTGCTTTCATTATTCAGCCTGGCACTATAGAGACAGCAAATGGACTGAGGCACAATACAATGTTAGAGCTGGGGCTGAGATTCAGATCCCATAGCTGTCACTTACTAACCCTAAGCCTGTCACTGAATCTGAGCCTTGGTTTCCACATTTGTAAAATGTGGACAATGATATCTCCACTATTTACTTCACATGTGTCTAGGTTGTCAAGGAAGACTTGCAGCTCTGGTGAGGGGGCTTGCTGAACCCTTTTCAGAGCTGCTCATCCACCCCTGGTGTCCACTTCTCACCCAACTCTCACCTGTGGCTTCAAGAAGCTGTAGCATACTCAGTGGCCACATCCAAGTAAACCATCTTGGCAGATGGGCTAAACCAGGTTGACAGTAACAGACAGGCCTCAAACCCATTGATGAAATAGGGTGGTATCTACCCCAAGAATGTGAACACATCCTCCAACAGAATGGGCAGATGATAACAATTTGTTCCAACAGTCATGATGGTTGCTGAAGTTGGTGCTGTGGAGTGCTTAGAGCTTGTTCAGAAATGAAAGATACCAAGGTCATCCACGGCATCCCAGATCATCACTAGTTATCTTGACTTTTTGTCCTGTCAATGGACTCCTAGGACTCTAGAAGAGACTACTTAAAATCCAACTGAAGCACAAGTCAAGACATCACCCTGTTGTCAGAATGGATCATGAGGCATCACAAAAAATTAAACAACTCAGTGACTCCATTTTAAGTTTTATTAAAAGACTGCAAGGCAACAGGGAGACATCAAAGAGAAAGGTGTCTCGTTTAGGGAAATGGAAATGGTTATATTTATAGTGAAAAATATGGGTTATTTCCTCATTCTCTTAGTCTCCTCTTTGTGGGATGTTGATATCCTATTTTGGAATTTTTGGGGTCTCAGGACATCCCTCAAGATTGGTACCCTTTTCATTAGGGGTGTTTTGGGGGTCTAAACGTCATAAGGTGAACTAAAGGACGAATTTTGTCTTGTGCATGTTCTTGAGGTCTGGTTTCTATGTACAGTTTCTGTTTCCTGTCATCCAGGATTGTTAGTTTCAACATCCTGGTTATCAATGGCCCCTGGTTACTATTTCCTTAAGCTTCTGTTGATATTGTTTGTTGATAAGAATTCAAACCCTCTGGTTACCTCCATCAACCCTACCATGTCATTGGTTGTCTCTGAAAGGACCAACAACTTACTTCACAGGGTTGTGAGGCAAGCTCTTTATAAATCTTAAAGGCTATAGATGTATCAGTTTAGTAGTTGGAATTATTCTTATTAGGCATTCATTAGATTAAGATATAAATGTATCTTTGAGTGGAGATTCATTATATACTTAATAAACTGCTATCATTTATATACCACTTGAAATTTTGCAAAGCACTTTACATGTTTCATCTCATTTGAGCCTTATAACAACTCTGTGAGATAGGTATCATTATTATGCCCATTTTGCAGAGGGAGAAACTAAGGTTGAGAGAGGTTAATTAATTTTTGAAAGTCACTCCTGCTTGTGAGTGTTTGAAGTGGAATTCAAATTTGCCTCTTCCTGTTTCCAAACCCAGTGCTCTATCCACTATACTCCCTCGTTACCTCCAATCAGAATGAAAAAGGTAGGTATCCACTTATAGGCTCTTATAGTTGGAAGGGACCTTAAAGGTCATGTGGCCCAAACTCCTTAATGCATGGATAACCCCCCCCCCACCTCCTGCAATATCTGAGATGGTCAGCCTGCCTTTGCTTGAACACAATTACAATAATGGAGAGGTCCATTCCAATTTGAGATAGCTTTGTTTGTTAGGGGAATGTACTTTTAAAAAAATAAGAAAATGTCAGGTGCTATGACAGTGTACGAAAAACATTTGTTTATAGGAAAGCTCTTCTGAATCTTTCCCAGAATCATAGAGAGCTTAGAACTCCTTGGGCAGCTGGGTGGTACAGTGGCGAGAACTCTTGAGCTGAAGTCAAGAATTTCTAAGTTTGAATCATGCCTAAGACATTACTGTGTGAACCTGGCCATGTCATTTAAACTTTTTGTGTGCCTTAGTTTCTCCATATATAATAGAGATGATGAGAGCCTTTGCCTCACAGAGTTGTGAGGCTCAAATGAGATAACATATGGAAAATGCTTTGCAGACCTTAAAACCCTATGAAATGCTAGCTCCTGTTAATATCTCAGCCAATTCTTTCATTTTACAGATGAGGAAACAGAGAACTGAGAAGGTGAAGAGTCTTGCAGTAAGTTACTTACACACATGCACCACTAGTTTGCATTAGATCTGGGATTTGATCCCAGGTCTTCTTTGCTCAGGATCTACCTATCCCCTTCTTATTAGTGCAGTAATGAGAGCTGCACACATAAGTAGTGACTGCAAAGACATCTGTAACGATCAGTTTCATACTTTAGTCAAACCTCTGACTAATTGCATAGTAGTAATGTTCACTTGAGCACCAGAAGGACAGAATATATGTGTGACAAAGGTGGTATGATAACAAAAGGAACATTAAAAAGTGTTCTTCCTTTCAAGAGAACACATCTTGAGTTTGTTGTTGTTCGGTCAATTCGGTCTCATCTTACTCCTTGGGATACCATTGGGGTTTTCTTGGCAGAGATATTGAAGTGATTTAACCATATCTTTCTCCAGCTCATTTTATAGATGAACTGAGTCAAATAGGATTAAGTGACTTCCCCAGGGTCACATAGCTAGTAATAGTCTGAGACCTGAGACAGCTAGGTGGAACAGTGGATAGAGTACCAGCCCTGAATTCAGGAGGACCTGAGTTCAAATCCAGCCTCAGACACTTGACACTTACTAGCTGTGTGACCTTGAGCAAGTCACTTAACCCCAATTGCCTCAAAAAAAAACCCCAAAAACCAGTCTGAGACCAGAACTGAACTCGGGGAGAGGAGTCTTCCTGCCTCCAGGCCCAGAGCTCTAACTACTGCACAACCCAGCTGCCCTATCTTGCATTTAGCATTTTGCTAAAAAAGCCATTCACTCCTGTGATTTGGAGGACCATTTTTAGTGAACAGCTCCCTTACTCAGCTTCCCATTGGTGTATTGCAGAGTTGGGTTGATGCTACAATATGATGAAGGATGTACTGAATTTGCAGCCAGACAATTTTGGTTCAGATTCTGGGTCTGCTATGTACTCTCTGGATGACCTTGGGCAAGCTTCAGTTTTCACATCAGTAAAACGAGGGGGTTGGATTCCATGATCATTAGATGTCTTTCCAGCTACAACAATATATGATTCTAATTAAAGATGATTTAGTTGATATTTGAATGCAATGTTTTCTTGCAAACCTGATGACTCTAATTTCTATAAATTTCACCTGTAGTTTGAGGTGGAGAGATTAATTAGAGAGAGAGCTACGTATTATGGCAGCCTGCAGAGGCATAAGGAAAAAACCTAGCATGATCCTGTAATTTTAGAGATGGAGAAACTGTGGTCCTCTGTGGTAAAATAACGTGTCAGTGTTGTTTCTACTAAACCATGCTTTTAAAAATTTTAATTTTTTTTGAGAGATATTGTGGTTTAAGTCTTGCCTCAAACACATCCTAGCTGTGTGACTTTGGGCAAACCATTTTGCTTCTCAAGGCCTCAGCTGCAGACCAGGGATCAAACTGTGTTGGTGGGGGGTGTTTCCCAACAGGGAGTTCCCAATGCAATTAAATCACAGAACCAAAAGGCCTAAAATTCCATATATTTGGAAGACATTAGAATTCATCTTAGCATAATGAAGTCAGTCTCTCTTTAATGATTGTGAGAAGTCCAATTATCCAACATCTCCACTGAAATTGTAAGAGCTACAGTAATAGAAATCAAACTAACTAAATTTGAAAGGCAGGGGAATCTTATTCTATAGTAAACCAAGGAGAGCATAGATTGTAATCAGGTCCTGTCAATGTTATCCCATAATACAGAGAGACATGAGTCACATATATTCATGTTGCAACATCTGGAGGTCTGCCTTGTTCTAATAGTCAACCACACTAAATGGGAAAAAGTCAAGTTCATAGGACCATAGAATGTTAGAAGGGAATTCTGGGCCAATCTCTTTATTTTACAGGTACAGAAACTGAGACCCAGAGAGAAGTGACTTCCCCAAAATCACTGTCAGTAATTAGAGACAGTTACGTGGTACAGTAGATTGAGTACCTGGCTTGGAGTCAGGAAGACCTGAGTTCAAATCCAGCCTCAGATACTTATGTTACTTACTCAGATACTTATGGTTACTATGTAACCATGGTCATATCACTTAACCTCTGCCTCAGTTTCTCTCCCTGTAAAATGGGGATAACAGCATCTACCTCACAGAGTCATTGTGAGGATCACATGAAATAATAATTACAAAATGCTTGTCACATATTAAGTGCTATATAAATGCGAGATATTATTAGCAGAACTGGAATTCAAACCTAGGTCATATGACTCCAAATCCAGTTTTAACTAGACAGAAAGGAGTTCTGTGGGAAGGAGAAGAACCAATTAGGAGTGCGTACTAGGTTATTGATGCCTCCTAGGGCACAGATTATTTTACTCCTCAAATTCAAACCCGTGGCCCAAAAGACCCTGGACATCTTGTTATTTCTGTTAGGAGTCCCACACATCCCAGATATAATTTTATTTTTTTAAAGTCATCATCATCATATTTAAAGCATTGTTTTCACACAGCAGATAATTCACATGAAACGATTCACAAGAAACAACCAAACAAATCACACCCATTTCCAAGCACTTTCTGAAGAAATTAGTTAAGCTCAACTGCCTTACGCAATGATTATTTCCTTTTTTTCATTTCTGAGGTTTGCTATTCAATAACAATTTTCAAACCCAGCTTCTAGTAATACCCACAGAAAAGGTTTCCAATAGGCAGTGGCAAGCAGCCGCAGCCTCTGAGATCTAGGCCCGCCTTTGCTGTCTCAGGGTTCATTTTTGGTTCAGGCTAGTTTGATTATTGCCTCTAACCTCTTGCATACTCCATCTGAAGAGTACTGGGTTTCCTAATCCTGGCTGGAAAGTGAAAATCAAAATGCATTATTCAGGAAATGGTGGTAGTTTCTGAGCTTCTCTTATTTTCTCTGAAACAATTTACTGTCCCGAGAGGCTTTTTCCATGATCTATACCGGCCTGTGGTGCAGTCATCCAGAGAGTTATTGTCTCCCCAAGGCTCTGCTTTGGGTCAGGTTATAAAAGATGAAATGTTCATTTTCAGGGGCAAAAATCTGATGCCTTTACTTACATATGGCTTTCTCAGTATGTCTCGCCAATAGTTTTGTGAAAATTAATAGGGAAAATGTGTCACTCAACAGGAGGAGTTGTAATTTTGATTTATGGTTGCATTTGTGCTTCCCCTCTTTGTTTTTATCAAAAAATTAAATTTCCAGGCAAAAGGCAACTCGGAATACCAGCAAACCTCCAAGAAACAGGGACCGATTTGATAAATGAGTTATTTGGAGAAAGGAATTCGATTCAACCCAATTCAACAAACATTTACTAAAGCATCTGCTTTGGGACAAGGCACTCTGCTAGGCACAAAGGATCCAAATGATTAAAGCAAACAGTCCTTTTTCTCAAGAATTTTCATTCCACTGTCATATTCCAAGTGATCTACAGGGTCACTCCCATGATCCCCAGGATTTTCTTTCTGAAGCCTAGCTTGAGGGGAACTCTGATGGTACTCTTTGACATCCTCCACTGAGATTAGACATATATCCCATCATAGTTTTATAGCTCTTAAATAGGCCAATTATAAAGTTATCCTTTTTGTAAAGAAATTGAGTCAATAAGCATTTACTAAAATTACAAGGCAATGTGTCAGGCGATAACACTTTGAGGTCACTGCTGGAAAGACCTCCAAAATGAAAGAGAAGAGAAAGGGTCCAAGCTAGAGAAGGAGTCACCTCAAGCAGCTTTATTCCTATTTTAATTAATTATTGTTAATTATCAATGAATATTAATTAATATTGTTCTGATTTTAACTAGTTATTATTTTTAGTTTAGTTTTGTGTGTGTGTGTGTGAGGCAATTGGAGTTAAGTGACTTGCCTAGGGTCACACAGCTAGTAAGTGTTAAGTGTCTGAGGCTGGATTTGAACTCGGGTCCTCCTGACTCCTGGGCCAGTGCTCTATCCACTGCGCCAACTAGTTGCCCCCTTAACTAGTTATTATTAACCTCAGTGTCAAGCAGTACAAGTCCTGTCAGCATCTCGAAATATCAGCAACTTTAGACAAAGTTCTGGTCACCCTACCCTGGTTACAGCTCCAGATAGAATAAAGGTAAAGGTCACAGTAGCTGAGGAAGCTGATGAAACTAGAAGGTGAAGTTGTTCAAAAGGTCATCTATGTGATTTTTGATGCCTCTAAGAATGGGGACAGAAATTAGGGTAGAAAGGAAGACTATGAGTCAGGTACTAAATATCATAGATTTAGGGCTGGGAGGATACTCAGTGGGTAGTTAACCCATCCTTTTATGGTAAGGAAAACTGAGGCCCAGATAAATTAAGCCATTTGTTCAAAATCAAGTGAATGGCAGATCCAGAATTTGAATCTTGGCCTTCTGAATGAAGGGACAGCCAGGTGGTATCTGTTCATAGAGTACTAGGCCTGTAGTCAGGAAAACCTGAATTCAAATCTGGCCTTAGATACTAGCTGTGTGATCCTGGGCAAGTCACTTAACCCTGTTTGCCTCAGTTTCCTCATCTGCAAAATGAGTTGAAGAAGGAAATGGCGAGCTCCAAATCCAGCTATGAAGAATTTGGACACAACTGAGCAACAAAACTTCTGACTACATTCAGTCCTCTTGTCCCTATGCCAAGCTACTATTTAATTCAATTAAAAACATTTATGGAGCATTTATTCTGTAGACACCGCCCTAAGCATGGAGGAAGCATTAAGAGGAAAGGGATAAAGATTAATAAGATGTGAATCCTGGAGTTGAGGAAAGGGGTTATCTCTGTGTGTCTCTCTTTGGGTCTGTATCTTTCTGTCTCTCTCTTTGTCTCCATCTGTCTCTTTATTTCTCTCTCCCTTTTTAATCCCACCCATCTCTTCTCAACCCTTCCTACCCCACTGCACTCATTAATACATGAAAACACATGGCACTAAGAGAAAAAAATTGGGGGAGGCCACACAAAATCAAGGCATACATGAAAAGTAAGGAAGGGTTAATGCTGGTGAGACAGAAGCCACTGAACTAACTGCCTACCTATAGATATAGTAAAATCATGTGTTGAGAGAAAATGAATTCCATTCCTTGCTGAATTCCATTTGCTAACTCTTATATTTGAAAAGTTGAATAACTTATTTGGCCCTCATTTTTATCTTTTGTAAAATAAGGAAGTTGTACTAGATCAGAGGTTCCTGACCTGGGGTCTGTGTCTCTACCAGACAATCTGTTTTGCTGTCCCCCAGGATCCATGCCTTTCTTGAATTCATGTGAATATTGGTTCTGCCTCTTTCCTAACACTGATACCACCCTCAGATAATTGTCCTTCCACATCCACCATTGCAAGTATTTCCATTGCCATTGGCCACTACAGTTTCTGGTGGACATTGCCACTGTTCCCACCCAGATCTGACCAATGATAGGACCCTTGATAAAACCCTTGGATTTCCCAAACTCACTAGCTTGCTCTCTCCTCAGGGAACCAAACACAAGAGAGACAGGCATGGTCACCACCACTGTCCAAGTGACAGATAAGGCAGTCTCCCTTCCCTGACCTGGCTATAGGGAGAAAGCTCAAAGGAATCCTGCGTCTTCACAGCCAAAAGGAAAAGGGGTGACAAAGGGATGGGTAATTCATTTTTGTACCCACTGTGTGCTAGTCTCACAACTTCTGAGACATCAGTTTTCCTTGACCCACAGTTAATTAGAAGGCTTTTTATCATTACACAGAACCACCCCATTAGTCATGCATGGCCAGAAAGAAACTTTCAAAATTCTACTTCCTGGGCTAGAACTAGTTATGGAATATTTGTTCATGCTCTCTATAACATAGCAGGAAGAGCAAATCTGAGCATATTCCTCCTATTGCATTTATGTTTCAAGGATGTCCTGTTTCTGGTAGAATTCTGAACTGGTGAACTGCTATGAATTTATCTAAACTCTCAATCTACAACAATATTCTATGTTTCCCCAATCAGAATAATACATTTACAGTTGAAATGGGCCTTAGAGCTCACCAAATCTAATGCTTCCCCAGCCATTACACAGAGGAGGAAAGTGATGGCCAGACAGGTTTAATGTGCTTGCCAAATGCAGCAATGGTAAGGCTGGGATTTGAACTGACTGAAGATCCAGTTTTCTTTCTACCATCTGAGTCCTTACCAGGCTGTCTGACTTGCTCTCACCCAAGCTATACCTTGACAGAAAGCTAAGAATGAAGTTATAAGAAGCTAAGAATAAGCTCACGGACAAATGGGACTATGCATAAACAAGGAACAACTGAAAATATTAAATACTGTCCAATTCAATTGAATAAACATTGATTACATAGTATTATGTTTAAGTCATTGTGCCAAGAGTGGGCACAACAAAGATAAAAAAAATTAAACAGGGGTGGCTAGGTGGCGTAATGGATAAAGCACCGGCCTTGGATTCAGGAGTACCTGAGTTCAAATCTGGCCTCAGACACTTGACTTACTAGCTGTGTGACCCTGGGCAAGTCACTTAACCCCCATTGCCCAGCAAAAAAAAAAAAAAATTAAACAGCCTCCCTTAAGGAGGTTATATTGTACTTGAAGAATACCACACATAGAGAAGTGAGTAAAAGGTTTTTATGAAATTATTTTAAGAGGGAGGGAGAACTAACAGTAGGTCATGGTGGAGAAAATCAGGAAAATCCTAGTGTAAAAGGTTGCATTTAAACTATAATGTGAAGGAAGCCAGGAACTTTACAAAGCTGAGGAGAAGAGGGACTGTATTCTAGGGGGGAGGGGCAAGCAAAAGCCTGCAGGTCAGAAATGGAATGTCATATAGGGAGTAGAAATACTATCAATAGTTAGGTTCAGGAGAAAAATGCTTAGTTGGTATCTAAGTTTGTTTGCTTTTTACTCTTACTTCAACTATAGTTTAAGGTACTTAAAAGGTAAGATAGAAGTTAAGATTGTATTTTTTCTTTCTTCAAATAAAAAGTATTTGAATATAATTTACCCTAAGTAGTCATTTCTGTTCATTTGAGGGTAGTTCCCTAAAATCTAGGCATAATGCTAGTGGGGAAGTCAATTATCTCACCTCCTTAAGCCTACCATCCACATATAGTTCAATATGGACAAGTTTTCGCAAACTTGTTTGTATGTCCTCTATTGGATTGTGAACTCCCTGATAGCAGGGACTATGTTTTTGTCTTCCTTTGTACCTCCAGTACTTAGCATAGTGCCTGACACAAAATAGGCATTTAAGAAAATTTGGTTTAAAAAAGTTTTTCCTCTTGTACCAACTTTTCTGAAATATTAAATTCCCTTGTGATTAAAAATGATCATACTTTAGTTTCATGAATAGCCTTCAAAATTGCTTAGGCCAAGTCCACAAAAAAGCTGTTGCTCAAATTTGTGTTTAATTCACTCTTAACTCACTGATAGCTGCTTCTGTTTCTCTTTCTCCTGCTCTTTCCCCAATTCTCTCCTGCACCCCCCCCCATTCAACTTCCTTTTCCATATGTCCAAAATGACAATGGGGAAGGAGTGAGGACATAAACCTCTACCTATAACAAGTACCCCTTAGTCACTAACATTCACAGGTTCCCATGGGAACCAACCACCAGAAGGAGTTAAGGTCAAGGAAATTGCTCTTTGTCTGATGCCCAATTTATATTAGGCTAAGTTTTGTCTCTCTTAGGCCCCAGATGGTGGGTCAGTGATAATTGTCATAGTTATGTTAATTACTCAGATAAACCTTAGTGGGAGAGACTTCCTCCAAATTCTTGGCACTGTTTAATATTTGTAAACTTCCTTTTTAAAAAAAAATCATTTTTGTTTTCACTCTATCTAGAGCCAGTGATTTTCTTGCCTCTGAGCTTGCTGGCACAGCAGAGTTGATTGGGTTCTCCTCTCTTTTGACACCCAGCAGTCACTGATGATTACAATTATTACTTCCTGTAGAAAAGATCAGAAACCAAGCATTATTTCTATCAGGAGGAAAATTTTAAATGGAGAAAACCCCACAGTAGAATGAAGTAAGATCTATTTACTTTAGTTCTAAAAGTGCCTGCAATTTCATTGGTGTGGACGAATATTCCCCTCCTACTGATGCAGAACCTGACCCCTCTCTATTTTAAAAGAGTCATTTCAAGTTGCTATGGATGTAAAAACTTATGATCTGATGGTTAATGGGATACTGACACACATATAAAAACCATACACTGAGAAAGGCCCCAAGTCCAGGTCTCAGATCTGCCACTCACTGTCTTGTGATATTTCACAAGTTGCTTACTTTCTCTGGGTCTCAATTTTCTCTTCTGCAAAAGAATGGAGGTTTAATTAGATGTCCATTCAGATAAATTTTTGGTTTAAAATTCTATGGCCCCAATAATGCAGTGCAGTATAATTGAAAGAGAATGCATTCAGGAGATAGAAAAACTAGGTTCAAATCCTGTCCCTGATATTTATGATCCTGGATAAGTCAACCTAACCTCTGGGGTTCAGTCTCCTCATGACTACTAGGCAATACTTTAACATCTCCCTAATTAACTCACTATCTTACTTACCCCAATGGCTTTTCCAAATATTTTCATCCCTTCTCAAACTGGCCATGGCTTTCTCTCCCTCCATCCAAGGACACTCAGATTAGGACCTTGCCTCATATTTTACTGAAAAAAATCAAGGCTATTCATCAGAGCTCCCTCTTCTTACCTCTGCCATACTTTAAAATACCCAATTGCCAATGAAAAATGCAAAAGAAGGTGTTCTATCAGTACTAGATCTCAAACTGTATTATAAAGTGGTAATTAGCAAGACAATCTGGTACTGCATCTACCAGAGGTAGATCAGTGGTATAGAATAGGTACAAATTACACTATCATAATTGATAATAGTAATTTAGTATATGAAAAACCCAAAGACCCAAACTGTTGGAACAAAAACTCATTATTTGTCAAAAACTGTTGGGAAAACTAGAAAATGGTATGGCAAAAACTAGGTATAGACCAACATTTCATACTGAGTAGTAAAATAAAGTCAAAATGGGTACATGATTTACACATAAAGTGTGATACCATAAGCAAATTAATAGAGTATGAAATTGGGACAGCTAGTTGGCGCAGTGTATAGAGCCCCAGCCCTAGAGTCAGGAGGACCTCAGTTCAAATCTGGCCTCAGATACTTAACACTTACTAGCTATGTGACCCTGGGCAAGTCACTTAACCCCAAGTGCCTCACCAAAAAAAAAAAGAGAGAGAGAGAGAGTATGAAATAGTTTATCTGTCAGATTTATGGACAGAAGAAGAATTTAGAAGCAAAGAAGATATAGAGAGAGCAATACAAAATGTAAGATAGATCATTTTGATTATATAAAACTAAAAAGCTTTTGCACAAACAAAACTAATATAACTAAGATCATAAGGAAAGTAGATGACTGGGAAAGAATTTTTTTAAACAAGTAGATCTCATAAGGCCTAATTTCTTAAATAGATAGAGAACTGAGTCAAATTTAGAAAAATACAAGTCATTCCCCAAATGATAAATGGTCAAAGGATATGAACAGGTAGTTTTTGGACAAAAAAAATCAAAGCTGTCTATAGTCATATGAAAAAATGCTCTAAATCAATATTGATCAGTCAACAACTCTGAAGTATTACCTCACAGCCATCAGAGTGGCAAATATAAAAAAGGAAAATATTAGATATTGGAGGGGATGTGGGAAACCCAGGATACTAATCTATTGTTGGTGGAGTTGTGAAAAGATCCAGCCATTCTGGAAAGCAATTTGGAACTATGCCCAGAGTGCCATAAAAATGTGCATATCCTTTGATCCAGCAATACTACTGCTAGGTTTATATCCCAAAGACATCCCCAAAAAGATAAAAAAAGACCTTTTTTACAAAAATATTTATAGCAGTTCTTTTTTTGGTGGCTAAGAATTGGAAAGCAAAGGAATTCTCATCAATTGGGGAATGGCTAAACAAACTGTGGCATATGATAGTAATGGAATATTATTGTGCTATAAGAAATGACAGCAGGATGGTTTCAGAAAGGCCTGGAAAGACTTTTATGAACTGATGTGTAGTGAATCAAGCAGAACCAAGAGAATGTTGTGCACAGTGATAGCAATATTTTTTGATGAAGAACTGTGAATGACTTGACCATTCTCAACAACACAATGATCCAAGACAATTCCAAAGGACTAATGATAAAACACCTCCGAAGAAAGAACCGATATTGATTGAACACAGACTGAAGCATGCTATTTTCACTTTCTTTCATTTTTTCCCTTTTATTCAAGTTTTCTCATATAAAATGACTAATATGGTAATGTTTTACATAATTGCACATGCATAAACTGTATCTGATTGCTTACCACCTCAGGGATAAGGGAGGGGAGGGAGAAAAAAGGAACAGAATTTGGAATTCAAAACTTTCAATAAAAATATTTATTAAAAATTTAAAAATAAAATACATGATTACCTTCTACCATTATCTCTTCCTTCATCTATTTAATATTTAGAAGTGGTCCTCTTGACCAAGGCTAACCCTACTTCATACACAAGTGATCTCATTCTTTCCAGTCTTCCACTCTAGCATCTCTACTTTTTCACTTGTCTTCAATCTCTCTCTGTCTATTGGCTGCTTCCCTTCTGTTTCCAAACATACTCATGTCTCCCCTCTCCTCAAAAAACCCTCATTTGATCCATCTATTGCTATTATCCATAATGATTATTGTTCCATGTCTCTCCTGGCTTGTGACTGAGAGAATGTATCTCTACTTCCTCTCCTAGACTTCCTCATCATCACCACCACCACCGTCATTGTCGTCATCATCGTCGTCGTTGTCGTCATCATCATCATCATCATTTGTTCCCATGGACAATTATCATCTCTTTGGTGATTCTGAGATTGATTTATCCAGCTCTCTATAGACCTCTAGTGTCATATCTACAACTGCCTTTAGAACAGCTCAAGCTGGATGTCACTCGATACGTCCAAAAGTTATTTCTTTATCTTACCCACCCCACACACACCTACCTCAGCTCTCTGCCTTCTTAACTGCTACCAAGGTACCACCATCCTCCTAGTCCTCCAGGCTCCCCCCTCCTCCTTGATTCCTTACTTTCTGTTATCCCCCTTATCTAATCTGTTGCCAAGGCCTATTGATTTTACCTTTGGAACATCTCTTTAACATATCTCCTCTCCTCAGACACTGCCACCAACCCAACAATATAAAACTGACACTGCTTCTCTTTCTTCTCCTTCTATTTTCCAGGAAGTGATATGACCCCTTTAATAAAGGTTTGTTGACTAACTGACTGAATTGTAGTTTGGTGAGGATCTTTGAGGGCAAGATCTAGAGGGACTTGTCTACAGTTACAGAGAATGAAGTGGATGGAAGTGCCCTTAGAGTCACTACACATTAGAAGGGAAAACATAATTCAGGAGCCCTAATATCTCTGGAATAACTTACTGTCAGGGCCCTTAATTGGGTCATTTGTCATATATTTTGTTATTGAAACAAAGGAGAGTTGACCAAAGGCTAACACCAAAAGCATTGTTCGGGCTTTTTGAAGGTCTTCTCAAGCTAATGCCTAGACATATCCTCAATAAATATCCTGCTTCTCTAAGCAGGGAAGCATCAGCACTGTGGTAAGAAAAAGTGCCATTAGTCACAACCACACATTGCTCATTTTCTTTTTGGGAAAAAAGTGAGAATCCACTAACACTTGCAATAAGGCCAGGAAACTGCAAGAACTAGCGTGTATATTGATGTTGCCAAATACTGTAATGTTGTCTTTTCTCCTCAATACCTATTTGTATTCCTTCCACCTGTTTCATCACCTTCCTTTCCCTCCCCCATTCATACCGTCAAGCTTCTTTTTAGTCTGGAAAGCATTGAATAAACTAATTTACATGAAGAGCCTTTTCTTATAAAAGTATTTTTAAAATTTAACATAATCCAATAAACACAATTAATGTTGAATAGCTATCTCTGACAGTATTGCAAGGTTTCACACCCAGACTCAGGATAAAGGAACAATAAGGATTCCTACAATTATTGTTTCTAGTTACATCCTATCAAAAGTTATTGTAATTTTCTATTATATTCAAAATTCTCCTCTCCATCCCTTAAGATGGCAAGAATTGTGATATTAATTATATTTTTAAGTCATACAAACACATTTCCATATTAGCTATGCTGCAAAAGAAAATACACATTAAAAACAAAGGAAAAAAAAGTAAAAAAGATATTTCAATCTACTCTGAATCCTTCAGTTCTTTCTCTGGGGGAGAGGATTTTTCAGCTTGGATCCTTTGGAGATATCTTGGATCATTTTCTTAATCAGAGTAACTAAGTCTTTCACAGTTGATCGTTGTTATAATATTGATGTTATTATGTACAATGTTCTGGTTTTGCTCACTTTACTGTGCATCAGTTCATATATGTCATATCAGATTTTTCTAAAATCATCTTGCTCATTTATTATAGCACAATAATATTTCATCACAATCGTATACCAAAACTTGTTCATCTATTTCCCCAATTGACGGGCAGCCCATCAATTTCTAATTCTTTGTCTCCACAAAAATAGCTGCTGTAAATATTTTTGTACAAATGGGTCCTTTTCCCTTCCTTTGATCTCTTTGGGAAACAGACCCAGAAATGGTATTATAATGATAAAGAGTATGCAGTTTTATAGCCCTTTGTGCATAGTTCCAATTTGCTCTCCAGAACGATTGGACTAGTTCATAACTCCACCAACAGTGCATTAGTATCCCAGTTTTTTCACATCTCCTCTAACATTTGTAATTTTCTTTATTTTTTTTTGTCATGTTAGCCAATCTTATGGTTATGAGGTAATATCTCAGAATTGCTTTAATTTGCATTTTTTCTAATCCATAGTGAATTAGAGCATTTTTTTAATGTGACTACTGATAGCTTTGATTTCTTCTTCTGAAAACTGCCTCTTCATATCCTTTGAGCATTTATCAACTGAGGAATGGCTCATTAAAAAAAATTTAATTTGGCTCAGTTCCCTATATATTTGAGAAATGAGATTATCAAAGAAATTTGCAGTAAGATTTCCCCCCAGTTTCTTGTTTTCCTTCTAATTTTGGCTACATTTGTTTTCTTTGTACAAAAAACCTTTTAGTTTCATGTAATCAAAATTATTCATTTAACTTCCCGTGATCTTTATTGCTTCTTGTTTGGTCATGATCTTACTTTATCCATAGATCTGACATACATTTCCCCTTGTTCTCATAGTTTATTTATATCAACCTTTATATCTAAATCATTTATCTGTTTTGACCTTATCTTGATATATGGTGTGAGATGTTGGTCTGTGGCTATTTTCTTCCAAACTGCTTTCTAGTTTTCCCAGAAAATTTTGTCAAATGATGAGTTCTTGCCCCCAAAGATTTTATAACTGTGTATTGTGTATCCAATGAATTCCATTGATCTACCCCTCTATTACTTATGTCCTCATATTGTTTTGATTATTACTAATTTTTAATATAGATTGAAATCTGGAACTGCTAGTCCACCTTCCTTCACATTTTTTTCCATTGATCCACTTGATATTCTTCACCTTTTGTTCTCCCGGATGAATTTTATTATTATTTTTAGCTATATAAAATAATTCTTTAGCATTTTTATTGGTCTGGAACTGAATAAGTAAATTAACTTAAATAGAATTATTATTTTTGTTATATTGACTTGGGTTACCCATGAACAAAATTAATCTTTTCTCCAGTTCAGATCTGGCTTTGTGTTTTATAATTACATTCATATAGTCCCTGGGTTTGTCCAGGCAGGTAAATTCACAAGCATTTTATGTTTCCTGTAGTTATTTTAAATGAAATTACTCATTCTATCTCTTCCTTCTGGATTTTGTTGATATTACATAGAAATGTTGATGATTTATGTATATTTTTTTATCTCTGACTTTGCTAGAGTCGTTAATTATTTCAACTAGTTTTTTAGTTGATTCTCTAGGTGTCTCTAAGTATACCATCATATTTACAGAGTGATAGTTTTGTTTCCTTAATGCCTCTTGTTAATTCCTAAAATTTATTTTTTTTCTTTACTTATTGCTATAGCTAGCATTTCTAATACAATATTGAATAATTGTTATGATAATGAATATCCTTGCTTCACCCCTGATCTTATTGGGAAGGTTTCCAGTTTATCTCCATTACAGATAATGCTTGCTCTTGGCTTTTGATAGATTTTACTTATTTTAAGAAAGGTTCCATTGATTTCTATGCCTTCTAATATTTTTAATTGGAATGAGTGTTATATTTTGTCAAAAGTTTTTTCTGTATCTATTGAGCTGATCATAAGATCTTTGTTGTTTTTTGAAATTGATGTGGTCAATTATAGGTATAATTTTCTTAATAGTGAATTAGGCTTGCATTCCTTGAATAAAACCCACCTGGCCACAGTATATAATTTTATGATATATTGCTGTAATATTCTTGCTAGAGTTTTATTTAAAATTTTTGCATCAATATTCATTAATTGTTTCTTTTGATAGTACTCCTACTATTTTATATAGTATTAATACTAATTGTTCCTTAAATATTTCATAGAATTAACTTGTAAATATGTCTGGTCCTGGGAATTTTTTCTGGGGGACCTCATTTAGGTCTTTTTCAATTTCTTTTTCTAACATGATTATTTAAGTGTATTCTACTTCCTCTTCTATTAATCTGGACATGTCATTTAGATTGTTAGTTTTACTGGCATATAATTGGGCAAAATAGCTCCTAACAGTTACTTGAATTTCATCTTTATTAGTGGTTCCATCACCTTTAATTTTTGATACCAGTAATTTCATTTTCTTTTTTAATGAAATTAATCAATGGTTATCTATTTTATTGTTTTTTCCCCATAAAACCAGCCCCTAATTTTATTTAGTAGTTCAATGGGCTTTTTACTTTTAATTTTATTAATTTCTCCTTTGACTTTCAGGATTGCTATTTTAGTGTTAAAATAGGGATTTTTGATTTCTTCCTATTCTAGTTTTTTTTTTTTAGTTGCATTCCCAATTCACTGATTTATTCTTTCTTTCTTTTATTGAAGTGTGCTTTTAGAGAAATACATTTTATCCAAAGTACAGCTTTGGCTACATCCCACAAATTTTGGTATGTTGTCTCATTGTTGTCATTCTCTTTAATGAAATTATTTATTATTTCTATGATTTGTTCTTTGACTCACTCATTCTTTAGGATTTGATTATTTAGTTTCTAATCACTTTTTAATCTATGCTTCCATGGTCCTTTATTGAATATATTTTTTATTGATTTATGGTCAGAAAAAGGTGGATTTAATTTCTCTGTCTTTCTGTTTTTGGATGTGAGTTTTTTTATCCCCTAATATATGATCAATCTTTGTGAAGGTCCCATGAATAGCTGAGAAAAAGGTATATTCCTTTTTATTCCCATTAATTTTTCTCCAGTGCTTTACATCTAACTTTTCTAAGATTCTATTAATTCCTTAACTTCTTTCTTATTTATTATATAGGTAGATTTATCTAGCTCTCAGAGGAGAAAATTAAGTTCCCTGACTAATATAGTTTTACTATTTCCTCCTATAATTCATTTAACTTACAAAATTTGCATGCTATGCCATTTGGCACACACTACTCCACTGTCTATGATTCCTTTTAGCAAGATATAGTTTTTTTGCCTTCTTTTATTTAGGGTCTATTTTTGATTTTCTGGGGGGGCCTGAAATCAGTAAGACTAATTTTCCTTGGTTCAAATCTGCCCTCAGATATGTACTAGCTGTGTAACCCTGGACATATCCTATTTGCCTAAGTTTCATCATATGCAAAACGAGCAATAGAAAGAAATGGCAAACTACTTCAGTATCTTTGCCAAAATAAAACCCAAATGGGATCATAAGAGTTGTATGTGCCTGAAGCAACCGAACAACAATTTTTGTCTTTGCTTTGTCTAAGATAATGATTTCTACCTCTGGCTTTTTTTTTTTTAATACTTCAGCTTGAGTATAATAGAGTAGGCTATGGCCCCTTATTTTAACTATTTGTGTCTCTGTGTTTCAAGTGTGTTTCTCATAAACAACATATTATTGGATTCTAGTTTCTAATACAGTTTGCTACCTATATCCATTTTCTGGGTAAATTCAGCCCATTCAAATTCACAGTTATGATCACTAACTGTGCATTTCTCTCCATCCTATTTTCTTCTGTTTATCCTGTCCCTCTTCTAAAATTTGTTTTGCTTCTGACCACTACCCTCCTTTATCTATCCTCCCTTTTATCACCACCTTTCTCTTCAGATACTCACTTTCATTCTGTATGTGTCCATTAAAAATTTTATTTCTCATATGTAGCAAATTATTCAGTACCATTCTCATGTTCATTTTGCCATTCTCCATTTAATTACATTGTTTAATCCATTCATATTTAATATCATAATTATTAGGCTTATAATTTTCTCCATTTATTTCTTTTGTATTGATTTTTTTTCTTTTTTGGTGAGGCAATTGGGGTTAAGTGACTTACCCAGGTTAAGTGACTTGCCACAGCTAGTAAGTGTTAAGTGTCTGAGGTTGGATTTGAACTCAGGTCCTCCTGACTCCAGGGCCAGTGCTCTATCCACTGCAACACCTAGCTGCCCCCTTTTGTATTGATTTTTATCCCCCCTTCCTTTTTTAAGTCAGTACTTTGTTTTTCTGTTTAGTGTTGTTTATGCTGCTTTGATGCTAATCTAATCCCACAAATTCTCCTTGCCTGCCCTACTATCATTGATATGCTCTATGCTCCAAAAAAGTTCCTTATATTTTCTTAAATTAGATATCTAGCCTTGCTGCCTATCATGTATATTTTTCTCCTGTTCTATTTCCCCTTTTCTTTCCCAATATTGCTAGGCATGTAGTTTGAGATTTCCCATTCTCTCCAACTTCTTATTGTAAATTGTATTCTTTTGACAATCTTTAAAAAAAAATCCTTTACTTTGTTCCTTCCCTTATTCCTCTTCTCCTATCATTTGTTGCCTTCTATTACTTGTTCTTTATTATGTCCTCTATATCCCTCATGAGGATATAATTTTTGGATTGCCAAATGTGAATTTCCTCTTCTATCCCATAATTATGTAATTGTAGGCAGTTCTGTGGATACAGCACCTAACCTAAAGTTGGGAGGACCTGATTACAAATATCACCTCAGACATTTACTAGCTGTGTGACCCTGGGAAAGTCAATTAATCCCAATTGCCTTAAATATCTGGAGTCTTCTCCAATCATCCTGATATATATCCTGCCACTGGACCCAGATGGCTCTGGAGGAGAGAGTGAGGTTGGTAACCTTGCACAGCCCTCCCTCACTTAAATCCAACTCACTGCAAGTCATGACATCACCCTGATGGTCCTCTTTGAGAATGAAGGACAAACAACAACAATGTTATTGTATTTATAGAAACTTTTCCTCCATTCCTTCTCTTCCCCATTACTCCATTTTTGGCATATCAATTCACAAAGGAAACAATGTTGAATGGAAATCATGTGCTGTGGTGGGAATTACTCTGTTTTTTGAATCATGAGGCTTGTCTTATACTCTGCCTTCACTAGTATCACTACTCCTAAGGCCAGGTCACTCTAATTCTGTTTCTATATTCCCCCTTACCATACACATATTCCCTTTCATGGTGTGGGATAAACCTTTGGGAATTACAATCTTGGAGTGAGGAGGTGGGCTCCCAATGTTCATAATTTCTCCATTTAAAACCCATTAAAAGGTCCATGTATCTTTTTACAAAATATGCCTCCCCCTACTCCCTACTCTATTAAGGAAACATATGTTAGTGGAACTCTTGCTTTCTATTTTGGGGGTGGGAATCATGTTCTATTCCCCTGATCATGGTGGTTCCCTTCCATTATTTTTCCACTAGACTCCTACAGTCCCTATTTTTGTAGAAAGATTAAATTCTCCTCTGCTCAACTATAAATCCAGTTTAACACCTAGTAGAATTGCATCTCCAGTTCATAGGACCATAGATTTAGAACTGGAAGAGACATCAGATGCATCTTGTCCAAACCCTTCATTTTAAAGATAAGAGAAGTGATGCTCAAAAGGGCTAATTGACTTGCCCAAAGTAAGTGGCTAGTGAGTATAATTTTCCTATCTCATTACCTTTCTCCTCCTTTGCACTATCTTATCTCTTCCATAAAAGATACTGATAACATTTAAAAGGTATTGTTGTATCTAGCCCATCTCTTCTTCCTTCTCATTATTTAAGTTCACCTTAAATCTTTAGCCCCTTAGGTATTTTTTGTCTTTTAATAATCCTTCTTTATCCTTTTATCCCTAAATTTGATTTCTTTTCTTCTTTTTTAAAACACTAGACTGAAAAAGATAGGGAATTGATTTTATGATTGTCTTTTCTTTGATAATTATGTTTCTCTCATTTAGAGCATTTGCAAGTCAATTATGCTACTCACCCTTTTTTCCCTCCATGCCCCTGAATAATTTTTCAGAAGCCCCTCTTGTTGAAGGGGTGTTTGATTTATTTATTTGATAATTAGATTCAGCTCTGTAGGGCATGTGATTTTTAAAAATGTGAGTTCCTTTGCCCTTTTGGGGGGGTAATATGCCATTTTATTGATTCTCTTATTTCTTCTGGTTCTATATAAAATCCTAGGTTGTTCAAAATGGCATTACTTCATAGCTTTCTCCTGATTCTTTTTTTTCTGTAAGATTTGTTGTTCATTATTGAAATTTTAAAATGTAACTACTACATGCATTTGGAGTGTTAAGTGTAGAAATTTTCTTTGGTAGCAGTCCATGGATTTGATCAATTAGTATTTTGTTTTGGGTATTCAAAAATTCATGAAGTATACTTGTATTTTCTACCATATGTTATTCAAGTTTTTCCATTCATTTTGTTTATCAGGGACACCACATGTCATTAAGTTATCTCTGTCCATTTTAATTTCAAATTCAAGGGTTTTGCCTTTCATATAATTTGTTTATTTTTTAGTTGTTACCATTTGCTTTTATTCTGCTAAATTTTCTTCTACTTCGTCATGTTTGTATTGGAATATATCATTCTCTCCTTGAGAGGCTTTACTTCTTTGTGGAGATTTTCCATTATGCATTTTTTTCCTGTTCTGATGTGTGTCTACTTAAATTCTGCACTAAGAACTTTCATTTCCAACCATATTTCATTCCTACAATTTTTCCTCAAGAGTTTTATTTTTTGCTTGAACTATTCTGGAGTTTCTTGCTATCGTTTTGTGATCTCTAAGGATGCTTCAGAATTCACTTGTTCACTGAGGAAGGTTGATTAATTTTCATTCATAGTATAACACTTGTTCATTGTGTCCTTTTGCATTCTCTCTATTGGTTTACCTGCTTGTGAACTGGATTTTTATTCTAACTTTCTTTGTAGGTCACAAGGTTTTTTAGTCCTCATCCATTACTAATGCTTTGTCTCTGGCTTCCCCCCTCACTCTTTGGCCTCCCCTCTCCTTTGTTATATACATCCCTTTAAGGATAGGCATCCTGTTTCAGAGTATAAGAGCCTGGACTGAGTTTCAATAAGTTCTAGGAGGATAAGGTTGACCCCACCTGGGTTTCTAGTCTTTTCCTTTAGTCATAGAAATTCTTTCCCTTCTAGCTATACCTGTAATCTGTGGTACCCTGTGTCTTTTGCCTTATCTCCTTTATTTCATCTGCCTCGGCTACTCTTTATTTTTCTTTCATGTAGCTAGGTAGAATCAGTGTCTGATTTCTCTTGTAAGGTATGGGTGGTGGGGAGTGGTTCAGACTGAGTCCCTGCTAAGGGAGTACTAGGTAGGAGCTCACAGCCAAACCTTAAGACACAAACCTATCAGGCTGCCTACAGTGACTGCACCTGGTTTAGTGTTGTGATTTGGGGGTTGGAGTGATAAGAGAGAAACAATAAGTTGGAGTTCTAAGTATTTGTTTTCCCATGCTATTTCATGAGGTTTTACTTTTTTTTTTTTTACTTTGTACAGTGTTTCTGCCTTATCTTGTGGATTTAGCTTTAGTTTTTCTTTATATGGAACAGAATTACTTTTTCTGAAGATTTGGGTTTATACATCTTTTCAAGGGGGAAAAATCACTCCACCAATCTGACAATCACATTACCTAGTATCTCCATTTTAAAAGAAGAACCTAAGGAGGGCTGTGTTTAACTCAATAGGAAGAACTGCTAATAATATATTAGACGATTATTTTGGGGTAGATAGGGTTGTGGTAGTACCATTCCTAGTACTCTTCAATTCATACCAAGTAGGTATCTATACAAAAACAAACACACATATGCACATATATGTATGTACATACATATGTACAAAATATATGCATATGTGTATATGTAATCTCTCAGACATGACAAGTATAATTACTGCACCCCTCTGAAAAAGTTGCCAACATGGAATTTCCCCTTTTCCTGATGCATTCACCTCAGACTTATGGCTTTATGAGATAAGACAATTCAGTTCATTTTATACCTGTCTCAGACCTTATCAGAATTATAAGAAATTGCTGACCAAATCCTTCAAGTGCAATTCTATTACATATACATATGTAATACATACTTATACATATATTTATGCATATGCATACCTATTCCCAAATCCTTTCAGTGTATGCATATTGCACAGAAACATATATGCATAGGAATATGCGTATATATTTCTATATATGCATATGTAAACAAATATGCATGTACTGCATTGCTATATGTATACAAGTAATAAGCATATATTGAAAGGATCTGGGTAGCAACTTACAATGCTGAAAGGGCCTAGAATGGGTCCAAAAAGAGCAGAGCAGCCTTTTCTCATAATGCTACAGGTTCAAGGCAAATGAACAAAGGAAAGGGGAGCTTCTTTATTGGCAATTTCCTAGCTTAGGTTGCCCCTCAGGGGAAGATGTACTACACAGAGAGCCTATGCTTACAAGATAAAGGCAACAGCATTCAGATAGTATCTAAGGAGTTTCTGGAAGAAGCCATTAACTCTGGGAGCCAGAATGACTGTAGGACAATTTTGGAAGACAGCAGTCACCTGGCAAATACAAAAAAGCTGACAGTGGTGGAGAGTTGGGTTAAAGACAGCAAATGCTGAAAAGATCAGAACCCAGAGAGAAAGAAAAGAGGGCCTACCACTGAATTGGACTCAGGACCAGTTTTCAAAGCCAGGATTTGATTATTTGATTAGTTGTTGCTGTGAATTTCCCAAAACTGAGAGAGAATCTCTAGGAGAGGGGAGAGAGGGAGAAAACACTGGAAATTAGGCTTCCAGTGAACTACTATCCTACTCTCTTCTCCTCTTTATATTAAAAAAAATACAAAAACCAAAACCCTGTTCTATTCTTAAATGTTCATTGTAATTTGATACTGGTGGAGAAATTTAGGACCCCTAGTGGAGAGTTAGAATGAATCTATATTGAGATGCTTGTATCTACTATCTGGTTTCTCTAGAGGCAGAATAAACCATGCAGCTTCTATAATAACTATTGAGAAACATGCAAGATTTAATCTGTTGCTTGTGAGCTCAGAGCTCCCATTCTGAACCACAGGTTACATGTGTAAAGTATGCTTTGCAAGTTTTCAATCTAGGAGTTAGCACTAATGCCAAGCTAGAATAGAAAATACCAAACTAGGCTGAAGTAAGTCAGGTGAACTGGATTTCTAGGATGTTATTATTTCCCATTTTCTTGCCTGGGTGCAGGTAGGGAATAACTTCTCTGCCCTACATAGTGTTTGTAAACAATGTCATTGATTTTTGTAACTCATTGCCCTTTCTTTCACTTATTCATCTAAGGAGGGATAATGAAGGAAGCCATGCTGGGGAAGCCACCTTGAGTAAGGGAAATTAATTTTGTGAATTAACTAATCATGACTCTTCAGCCCCAGTCCCAATCCCCTATCCTCCAACCAACATCCCTCAGTTTTTGCACAGGTTTGGACTCAATATGTTTTCTTTGAAGATCAGTTAATTTCTTACATTGATTTTTATCTCAAATCCCCAAATTTGTTTCAGTCTCAATTTTGTTTCGGGGAAAATGTCAATGCTTTTCCCTTTGAAGCAAGAGCTACATGGATTAAAAGGGCCATATACACCATGAATTTATATATGCCTCATAGAATTATATATAGAGAGGGTCATGTATTGTATACAGGGTACTGGACTTGGAGTCAGGAAGACCTGGTTTCTAGTACAGCCTCAGACCAACTAACTCTATGACCTTGGCCAAGTCACTTACTGACTCAGGACCTGTTTTCTCATTTATAAAATAAAGAATTTGAACTTGATACATCTATAAACCTATGAGAGTGCAGGTTGGAAGGTGTCCTCACTTACTTCAAACTGTCTTTAATACAGGAATCCACTCTACACTATGGGACAATTAGATGGTTAGGTAGAGTGCTGGACCTGGAATCAGGAAGACCTGAGTTTGAATTCAGCATCAGACATTTACTAACCATATGAACCTCTGTTTGCTGACAATGAATTGGAGAAGAAAATGAAAAATAACTCTAGTATCCTTGCCAAGAAAACCTCATGGACAAAATGATCCATGATATCATGAAGGGTTGGACACAACTGAACAACTCTACACTATCTTGTGACCTTTAAAAGATTCAAGAGACATAATTTCTGGGTAACTTAATTATTTTTATTAATAATGCCAGCATTTTAATAAAAAGACCAGTGGCAATATTGAATGCCAAAGGTCTACACGGTGGCAGGCTCATGGTTTATATGTCTCTGGAAGAGAGTTGTTCCCAAGGTGGCAATCAACTCTGATTGGTTAACAATTAATGACAGAATGAATATTGCAATGAGGGCCTAAGAGTGACAGCATGTTGAAGGGAAACAATCCCTATTCCCAGACCACTCCAAAGCCTTGGGCAATCCATTCAAAGAATTTAGCTTTACCCAAACCTGAGTGGAGAACAATGACTTCTCTGCCTGGGTGAGGTCTGAACAAGATTATTAAATTAATCCAATCTTGTTATCAGTAATGCCCTTCAAGAGACTAAACTTTTGGAATCAGGACTTTTGAAAAAGAGGGGAATTCTGGATCTCCCCAAATCATTGGTTGTTAGTAATCATTTCTCTCAGTCTCCAGTTAATGGTTTGTCCCTGAATGCTATAAAGTGGCTGGGAACCCACCTCAGAAGGTAGCACTTTCCTACTGCAGAAAGCTGGAATCCTTAGGAAGCTCTTTACACTAAGCCCCAAATCTATCATTGGATCAGCTACTTCCACATCTTCCCCTCCTGGATACCATTCAGCTCCATGCAGTTTCCTTGCTCCCAATGTTCCTGACATAGCTTAGTTTAAAAGGGCACATGGAAAAAGATATTTATAAGTTATTTTAGTCTGCAGAAGCTTTGTCATTCCTCTTTAATGATTATCTTTGCTTCAGACAATCTATGATTTATTACAAAGAAAACTGACACAAGGATTACAATGTTCATTTAAACCTGGCAAGTAGCAAGGAGTGAATTACTAGAGCATATTCATGACATTCTTGCAGCATGAAACCTGATATTGTTATAGCCACAAGACAACATAAACCTGATTCTGAAGGCAATGTTTTATCATTGCCTAGTAGACCATAGTGATTCCTTAATTATCATCACTCAAACACTTCCTGCAGAGCAGATTGGAGGAGCCAGAAATAGGACCAACTTGAAAATTAGTGTTTTTTTCTCTTAAATAATCAGGATGCTGCTATATTTATAGTTTTCATGGGACTGGTGTCTTAACGAAGGTAGACTGATTTCACACACATAAATGAGACAGTTTGTTTTTTCCCCTTCTTATTGTGGAATGTTTTCTCTACCTCCTCCCCTACTTTGTGCTTAATCTCTGAAATTTTCCATACAGTAAACATAATTTCCTTCTCCCCCCCACTCCTGTGTCTCCTCTTCTGACCCTAGTGATTACATCCTTGACTACCCTTAAAACCAGCAGCCAAAAGGAAGCATTCTATACAGTTTTCCACCATTCTGAGACAGTGGCAAATACTGGAGTTTATTAATTATGCAACTTTAGAACTTCACTAAAACTTTGAATATCATTCTTTCCTTTTTGATATTGCTGAGCTATTGAAAAATTGAAAAAGAGGAAAAAAATAAAGGAATAGTATATATAGGAGACTAGGTTGATCCTGAATAAAATTGAAGCCAATGGAGTTAGTTTCCCATGTTGTTTTTAGTCTTCTCTTCTACTGATATCCCTTTCTGTTTCCAAGTAATCTAATAATTTCTGTCCTGAATCCTTCTGAAGCAATAATCATACAGATAAAAGGGGTTTTATTCACTCTGAATTTGTACAGTCTTTATATAAAGGAGACAGCATGGTGAACAGGTGGAGTGTGCTGAACTTGGAGTCAGGAACAACTGGATTCAAATACTATCTCATGGCAAAGAATTGGAAATTGAGGGGATGCCCATCAATTGGGGAATGGCTGAACAAATTGTGGTATATGAATGTAATGGAATACTATTGTGCTGTAATAAATTATGAGCAGGAAGATTTCAGAAAAACATGGAAAGACTTCAGTGGTCTGATGCTGAGTGAAATGAGCAGAACCAGGAGAATATTGTACACAGTAACGGTAACATTGTGTGATGATCAACTGTGATAGACTTAGCTCTTCTCAGCAGTGCAGTGATCCAAGACAATTCCAAAGAACTCATGATGGAAAATGTTCTCCACATCCAGAAAAAAAGAACTGTGGATTCTGAATGCATATTGAACCATACTGTTTCTATTTTTGTTTTTGTTTTTACGTTTTTTGAGGATTTTCCCTTTTGTTCTGATTCTTCTTTCACAACATGACTCATACAGAAATATGTGTAATGTGATTGAACATATATAACCTATATCAGATTGCTTTCTGTCTTGGGGAAGGGGGAGGGAAGGGAGGGAGGGAGAAAAATTTGGAACTAAAACTCTTATGAAAACAAATGTTGAAAACTATCTTTACATTTAAGTGTAAAATAATAAAATATTTTTATGATGGAAAAATGCTACCTCAGATGCTTATTAGTTGTCTGACATTGGACAAATCAATAGACATTTCAGGGTTTCTGTTTTCTTATATGAAAGACAAGGGGGTTAGAGTTGATCTCTGAGGTCCTTTTCAGTTCTAAATCTTTTTGATGCCCAATATTTCAAAATTATACACACACATCCTTGAACCTTCCAATCTTTAGTGATATTGACTTCAGCTTAGTTTTTAGGAAAGAGCCATCTGACACAAACAATTCATGATAAAGTTTGAATAACAATACTCATGGCAACCCCTCCCCAAGGGGTGTTTTCATCTTAAAATGACTAGATGACTGCTGAGGTCTCTTTCTAATCTTTTTTTTTTTTTTTTTTTTTGCTGGGCAATGAGGGTTAAGTGACTTGCCCATGGTCACACAGCTAGTTAGTGTCAAGTGTCTGAGGCCGGATTTGAACTCAGGTCCTCCTGAATCCAGGGCCAGTGCTTATTCACTGCGCCACCTAGCTGCCCCCTCTTTCTACTCTTTCATGACTTGAAGATGAAAGATATTGACATTGGAACCTGGCAACAAAATGCCTGGCTATCCAAAGGAGGGGATGCAGAGATCTCGATCTTCTGAAAGGGAAAAAAAATCATTTGAAACTCTAAGTTAAGACATTATGCTATATAACATGACTACTTTGCAGAAACAGAGCTGGTTAATACTCAGTGCATTGTTATTCTATCCTACACAGTACCAGATATATAATAAGTGCTTAATCAATAATATATTTTCTATTGAGATTAGGCCAGAGCATTAACTGTGTTATAGTGATAACCACAGGTATCTGGATAATCAGGATAATCTCCAGGTATCTCTAGGCATTTGGTTTCAGTAATTTATACTACTATTTGAGATAGGCTGACTAATAAACATGGGAGAGAATCAGATGGAATTGAAAGATTGGGTACTTCTTCCAGAAGTGCAGAATTTGTCATTCACTCTTCTTCTTCTTCCTGAGGGATTATTGTATGTATTGTCCAAATAGTCCTCCAGAGAAGCATCTATATCTATCATGGTGGTAGTACAATAGAATGTGTATGGGCTCTGGAGTGAGTGGAATTGTATTCCAATCCCTTCTCTGACACTTATTGCTTGTGCCACTTTGTGGGAAAATCATTTAAACTCCCAAGGGCCCACTTTCTTTGTAAAATGAAGTTGAACCTTTTCCACTCTATATCTGTGAACCTAAGAACTAGGTTTTTCAAAGAATATGGCAACCTGAGAAGAATGGTTTCTTCTTTTCAAAACACTGGGGGGGCGGGCAGCTAGGTGGCACAGTGGATAAAGCACCAGCCCTGCATTCAGAAGGACCTGGGTTCAAATCCAGCCTCAGACACTTGACACTTACTAGCTGTGTGACCCTGGGCAAGTCACTTAACCCTCATTGCCCCACAAAAAAAAATCATTGGGGGGTTTTTGTGATTAATCTATTTTCTTTCTGGTTATTCATTTCTTTTGTGATATGTTTTATATCATTTCTTATATGCATCATGATTGATATCACAATCTAACTTACTTAAATAGTATTATGTACCTCTCCATTGCCTTTTTGGTGACCTTGAAGTTCAGATATTTTGGATATTGGAATGTTCCAATGACCTGCAGGCATATAGCATTATCCCAGGAATTGTTCAGTCATTTAGTTGTGACCAACTCTTCATGAATACATGGACCGCAGCCCTTCTATCCTCCACTATCTTCACAGAAGGCCCTTCTATCCTTCACTATCTCTGAAAAGTCTGTCCAAGTTCATATTCATTGTTTCCATAACATTATCTACCCAATTCATCTTCTGCTGTACCCTTCTCCTTTTGATTTCAATCTTTCCTAACATAAGGGTTTTTCCAATATATTCCATCTTCTCATTATGTAGCCAAAATATTTAAGCTTCAGAAACAGTATTTGACCTTTCAGTGAATAGCTTTAATTAATTTCTTTAAATATTGACCGATTGCTCTCCAAGAGTTGCTCAAAAGTTTTCTCTAGCAACACAATTTGAAAGCATCAATTTTTTGGCACTCAGCTTTCCTCATAGTCCAGCTCTCACAGCCATATATTGATACTGGAAAAACCTTAGTTTTGATTGTATAGACCTTTTTCATCAAGGTGATACATCTGCTTTTTAGTCTGCTGCCCAGATTTGCCATAGCTCTCCTTCTAAGGAGCAAGCATCTTTTAATTTCATGGCTGCAGTTAGCATCTGCAGTGATCTTTGAGCCCAATAATATAAAATCTTACATTGCTTCCATTTATTCTCACTCTGTTTTCCAGGAAATGATAGAACCAGTTGTCAAGATCTTAGTTTTTTTTTTAAAGCTTCAAGCCAGCCTTTACAGTCTCTTCTTTCATCCTCATCAAGAAGTTTCTTAATTCTTCTTCACTTTCTGCCATCAGAGTGGTATCATCTGAGATTGTTGATACTTCTCCTGGCAACCTTAATTCCAGTTTTTGATTCATCCAGCCTGGAATTTTGCATGATGTACTCTGCATATAAGCTAAAGAAATAAGGTGACAATATACAGCCTTCTACTCTTTCCCCCAATCTTTAACCAATCAGTTGTTGCATGTTTGACTCTAATTGTTCTTCTTTTCCCCCTCCAGGCTTCTCAGGAGACAAGTAAAATGATCTGGTACTGCCATTTTTTCTAGGAATTTCCACATTTTGTTATGATCCACAGAGTCAAAGGCTTTATTGTAGTCAATGAAATGGAGGTAGATTTTTTTTTCTGCAACTCCCTTGATTTCTCCATAATCTAGTACATGTTGGCAATTTGGTCTCTAGTTCTTCTGCCTCTTCAAAAACCAGACTGCTCTTCTGATAATTCTTGGTTCACATGTTGCTGAAGCATAGCTTACAGAATCTTAAGCATAACATTGCTTCTATGTGAAATGAACATAATCATTCAGTAATTTGAAAATGCTTTGGCATTGCTCTTCTTTAGGATTGGGATATAACCTGATCTTTTCCAATCCAATGGGCACTGCTGAGTTTTCCAGATTTGCTATGGCATATTTTAAGAGCATCTTTTTAGGATTTTAAAATATCTCAGGTAGATATCTACTACCTACATTAGATGTATCCTTAGCAATATTTTCTAGTGCCCACTTGGCTTCATTCTCCAGGATATCTGGCTCTAGATCAGTGACCACACTACTCTGGTCATAGATGATGTTAAGACTTATCTTGTGTAGTTCTTTTGTGTATTCTTGCCGCCTTTTCTTTTTCTTTTTCTTTTTTTGGCGAGGCAATTGGGGTTAAGTGACTTGCCCAGGGTCACACAGCTAGTAAGTGTCAAGTGTCTGAGGCCAGATTTGAACTCAGGTCCTCCTGAATCCAGGGCTGGTACTTTATCCACTGTGCCACCTAGCTGCCCCTTGCCACCTTTTCTTAATCTCTTCTGCTTCTGTTAAGTCCCTATTTTTTGTCCTCTATTATGCCCATTTTTGCATGAAATATTCCTTGATGTAACTTATTTTCTTGAAGAAATTTCATGGTTTTCCCATTGTACTGTTTTCTTCTATTTTGTTGTATTGCTCATTGAAGAACACCTTTTTTCTTCCAGCTATTCTCTAAAATTCTGCATTCAGTTGGGTATATCTTTCCCTTTTTCCATTCCCTTTGCTTTCTTTCTTTCTTCAGCTATTTATAAAGTCTCATCAGACAGCCATTTTGTTTTCTTGCTCTATTTTTTCTTTGGAATATTTTTTGTTGCTGCCTCCTGTATGGTATTGTGAACTTCTCTCCATAGTTCTTCAGGTACTTTATCTATAAGATGTAATCCCTTAAATATATTCATAACTTCTACTTCATATTAATAAGGGATGTTATTTAGGTCATGCCTATACAGTCTGATGGTTTTCCTTGCTTTTTTCATTTTTTCTGAATTTTGCAATTAAGAAGCTCATGATAGGAGCCACAATCAGCTCTAGGTCTTATTTTAACTGACTATTTAGAGCTTCTCTATATTTGGCTGCAAAGTATGTAATCAGTCTGATTTCTATATTGACCATCTGGTGATGTCCATATGTAGGATCACCTTCTGGGTTGTTGAAAAAGTGTTTTCTGTGATCACTGAGTTATCTCGACAAAACTCTGTTAGTTTCTGCCTTAGACCCAAGGAATATTGGTGTTGAAAAGATGGGTATTTTTTCCATCAGTGAGAAATTTGGTGTTGCTTAAAGCACAATTTTCCAAATGCAATGCAGGCTACTTTGTATTATGCAGTTCTGGGCCATTTGTCGCCCATCTTCATTGTCTATCCAAGACAGCACTATAAGCTAGCCACCTAAATGTGTATTACAGTATGGACAATAGACATTCTTCACCCATTTAGACTATCCTCTGTGCATTAACTATACTCTTTCAAGCAGTTGTGAAGCTTAATTAAGAGACTCAGTAGTATTCATGGCTTGATGTAATCAACACACTGTTCTCCAGAAAGAGGAACAACTGGAGGACCTCACTGTCCACAGGAATTCCTTCTTCCATTTGGACTCTGCACAGGATATCCTCCATAATGTATGCAAACACCTTTTGTGAGCATATGTCTTCATTTTTTATGCCTTGGGATATTAATAAACCTAAGAATGTAGAACAGAGTTATGTCTGTTGTTGCATCTGCCAAGAAATCTTTTATTATCTTAACATATACATGGCAGACTCCTTATTGGAGAAGAGCCTACAAAGCTGCATTTTATTTTACTGAATTGAATGTGGTTTTTTGGTAGTTACTAAACAATAGGTAAAGTGGAAACATGTTTTCTGTACCTTCCATGCAATCATGTTACCATAAAATATATTTTGATGAATAATATCATTGGAATAATTGTAACTTTCTTCTTCTTAAATGTTTATTTATCAGAGGTAGTTGCAAGGATGTCATTCTAGGAGAGAGCACTTCCCTTCTTGTCTAGTCTCCGAGATTGGTTATGGGTCCATCTGGACTAATTGGGGGTACTCCTCCTTTTCAGAACATGATTTAGTGACATATAAGCCAAACATAGTCTTAAATCAGGGAAGACCTCCCCTGTAGCTGCTTGAGCCCTAACAGTTCAGCTCCTTCATTTCTGGGTTCAGGCCTTTACTAGTTTTCATCTTACCTTTTTTCATTAATTCATTCATCTATTCAAGAAAATTGTGTTAAATAACCAAGACATGAACATCACAAATACCAGCCTAGTCTTATGAACACTAGAGTTTTCCTACTACATCTACACCAAGGCTCACTATTTTTAAAGTTGTTTGTCCCTAGGTGATTTGGTAATTGAACTATCACTAACTAAGGATGGTATTGAAGGCCAAAGCTACTCTATGCATGCTGAAGTCCAAATTATAATAATTAGGATGTTTGCTACCAGCCTAGTAGTTTGCAGATGGTACTCTACTTGGCAGATTATGATGTATGGGATGGAATTATCTTTGGACTTATAAAACTCTGAGAGTTATAAATAGAAGTATGCCACCAGTTTATAGCAGATGAGTACAACAACTACTACTATTACTACTATCACTACTACTACTACTACTAATAATAATAATAATAATTCTGTAGAGGTGAGCACTTGGAAAGTATGAATAATAGAGGGAAAAGGTAATGTGGGCTTATTGGCATGGAGAAAGAGAATTGTATTTCATGTTCTTTTGACCATATACTGAATCATGAATATGGTTTTATATTTATTACTGATTTATTCAAGGTTGACTGATTCCTAGGAAATTCTAGAACATATTTTTAATATTTTGCTAGTGAACATCTAAAAAAGTGATCAGAAAGAACTTCATAAAATTTTTTTGTTGTTGTTCAGTCACTTTGAATTGTTTATGACTCTTCATCACCCCATTTGAGAAAAATCTTCATGACCAATATCTGTGATAAAAGTATAGTATCCAAGATGGTATAAGGGATTCATGTGAATATAATGGGGAAAAGGTCATTCTCCAACATACTTCAAGTCAAATAAGATTGCTAATGAGGGAGCTATTGCATTAAGAGAGGCATAGAGTTAGAACTAGGACTGTAATCATCGCATTACAAAGTTGCTTTTTTCTCCATCCAGGGTTATCTTCTTATTTTCTTCTATATATAAACATATGTATATTTTCTTTTGTACAGATACATTTCTCATTTACAATTCTGCCTTCATCCCTTTGTACATGTTTCCCTTCCCCAGCATCTTTTTCATCATGCTTTGGCAATCTACATCTCTTCCCTCCTGCTAAAAAGTATTCAGAACCTATCTACTCCAGGAAACCCAGATGAACCCTTCATGATTCTGATCATCTCCTTTCTCTGTTTACCACCCTGATATAGTCACAATAAACTCCTGTACATCTTGAATCTAAACAATTAAGAATCCTAGAGTCTGATTTGTATTTTCGTAAAAAAAAAAAAGGAGATAGATAAACAGATACAAACATATCTTGTAGAGATATTAAAACAGGAGGAAGAGGATATAGATATGCATTGTCTTTGAGAAATGGCAGTGCTTTCAAAGACACCAAATTGATGTCCCCAAAAGCTTATCTTTAACACCACCCTTATTCTTGTCTATGACTGTACAATGAGCATATATAGCTTTCTCTAAGAGTTATGGAAAAACATAAATTACTATGAGCTAAGTTAGGTAAACCCAGAAAACAAACTGTTCAAGTTATTTGAACATCACTTAATAGTCAAGATACAGACATCTTTGCACTTTTCATTTACTTTGTTTTACCACTGTATAAGAATATAAACAAATACTCTATTTTCAGATTTTTGTTTACTTGGATTATGGGTATACAGGTATTTGGTTCTGAATTATGGAACATCATGATCTCTGCAGAATCAAATTCACAAATAATCCATAAGCTATTAAAATATGAATGGCAGGTATAAGTAGATCATGGCATATTATTAAAAATAATAAGTATCTGAGAAAGCTCATAAAAGACATATTGAGTACATATGTAAGCAGAAAATGAAGTATGTGTCAGAGGCAGAATTTAGACTCGATTCCTCCTGATTCTAATGCTAGGCTTCTATTCAATGTCCCCTGTCCCCAATCCAAACTGACATTCTGTTAACTATAGTAATAGCCAATGTTTATAATGATCATTCATGAAGATTCTGAATTTCTTTGTGAATCATCAGTATGTGAATTAACCAAGAAGTATTTATTACTTAATAAATATAATATATAAATAATAAATTAATAAATATAAATAAATAAATATAGGCATTTGCCTGTGATATTCTGGGTATTGTGCTAGGGGTAGAAATACAAAGTTAGACAGTTCTAGTCATAGAACTTACATTCTAATGGCCAGATATAACCTGTTCAAAGATAAGCAAATAAAAGATTTTGCTGTTTTTGTGGTAGTGGTGGTGGTGGTGTATGTGTGTGAGTGTGTAATGACACAAATAAAAGTGCAAGGCAACTTACCTGGACAAGATGAAGTTTGCTACTATCATGGTAATGTGCATTATGAACGACTGAAGAGTATTATAATGAAGTATATGCTGACCAGAGAGGGGATATAAGAGGTACCCAATTAGTATGGGTGGGTGGAGTGATGCCCAGGTCTGAAAGTCTAAAAGTGAATTTTGTGGGAAAATAAGAAAAAGAGAAAGTTAGGAGAATCAAGGATGTCTAGCATAATCAGAGAAAAGAAATGGAGAGTAGATTCTTGAAATGGAGAGAATTAACAAACATAAGCTAAGTTGATGGTTGAAATAGCTACAGTGGAAGACATTCAGATCAGAAGATTAACAAGGATACAAATAGGAAAGCCACTTTATCCTTCCAGACAACCAAAAAGTTAGCCAAACCAGTACTATTGAGTGAATATAGTAGAATAGGGTAGGGCTTCAACTTTTTCCACTCAAAACCCTTTTTTGACTGAAAAAATTTTATTTTACTCCAGGTTTAGAGCTATATAAAATAGGTATACATAACCTTTTACTGTTGGCAAATTTTTGTGTCGCCCACACATGACCCCATATGGGGTTACAACCCACAGTTTATGAAGCCTTGGAATAAAGATCTGGTAGAGGGATATGCAAGACCCAAGTAAAGTGGCAAGAGATGGTACCTAGAAAACAGTATACTTTGGTACTTAAGACTGATACAAAGCTAACTGAATAACATGAATTATATTGGTGACACACATCAGCTGTCTAAGGTCTGTATACTAGAATTGACTCATATAATATAGCTTTGAACTATCTCTGTGTATTAGACAGAAGTTCACAAGTAGAAAAAAATGAATGCCATATGAAAACCAAAGATAATGAGAAAAAGACCAAGACTTTGAATCATTCTTGACAAAAATAATCTGTATTGTTACCCTATAAGGAAAACTAAGAAAATGAAGAACCAGGAAGCCAAGATGGTGAAGAAGAAACAGCAAAACTATCCCAATATTCCTCTCCAAACAACTTTAAAATAACACCTCAAATTGAATTATGGAGTAAAGTATATTATAGTGGTGGAATATTATCTTGCTATAAGAAATGATAAGCAGGATAATTTCAGAAAGGCCTGGAAAGACCTGTATGAACTGATGTATAGTTAAGTGAGCAGAACCAGGAGAATGTTGTGCACAATGACAGCAATGTTGTTTGATAAAGAACTATGAATAACTTAACTATTCTCAGAAATACAATGATCCAAGACAATCCAAAAGGATTAATGATGAAACATACTATCAATTTCCAAAGAACTAATATTGATAGAACACAGATTGAAGCAAGCAATTTTTCACTTTCTTTCATTTTTTTCCTTTTATTCAAGGTTTTCTTATACAAAATTACTAATATGGTAATGTTTTACATAATTGCACATACATAGCCTGTATCTGATTACCCACTGCCTCAGGGAGGGGGGAGGAGAAGGAAGGAAAAAAATGAAACTCAAAACTTTAAATAAAAAATGTTTATTATTTTTTTAAAGAGCCTAGACATAATAGAAATTATAAAGGAAAACTTCCTTGATATCCAAGAACCAGGGAGTGGGGTGGTAAAATAGAAATTGAAAAAATTCATTGATCACTTCTTGAAAGAAGCCCCCAAATAAAAACTCCAAGTATTATTATAGCTGAATTCTGGAGTTCCTAGATCAAAGAGAAAATACTTCATAACCTAGCAGGAAATCATTCAAATACCATGGAGCTAGTGAGGATTGCACAAGATTCAGCAGTTACCATGTTAAAGGAGCAGAGGGCTCTTTAGAGTATTATGATCCAGAAGGCAAGGAAATTAGGATTTCAATCAGGAACAACTTACCCAGAAAAACTGAATATAATCCTTCAGGAGAAAATGGATATTTAATGAAATAGAGGACTTTCAAGCATTCCTGAAGAAACAACCAGAGATGAATTTTTAAAAATCTGACTTTCCTGTACAACTCAAAAGAAATATAAAAAGGGAAATATGAAAGGGAAATCATAAGGGACTCAGTAAGACTAGAATGTCTATATTCCTATATGGAATGATGATACATGTAACTCCTAAGAACGTTATCATTATTAGGGTAGTTAGAAGGAGTATACATAGACAGAGGACATGGGAGTGAGTCAATTATGTTGGGATGATCGTTAAAAAACTAATGGGTGAGAAAGAAGGATGCACTGAGATAAGGAGGAAGGGGGAGGAATAATGGAGAAAAGTATCTCACATAAGAAAGAAAAGATTTTACAACAGAAGGGAAAATGTTAGGAGGGCCAGGCAACATTTGAACCTTACTCTCATCTGAACCGGTTCAGAGAGAAGCATGAAAAATAAAGGATGTAAGAAATTATACTTTAATTTGCACTCAGTTCATCAGTTCTCTCTCTGGAGGTGGATATCATTTTTTCATCATTAATTATTTGGAATGTCTTGGACTGTTATATTGATCAGAGAAGCAACACCTTTCACAGTTGATCCTCATTACAACATTATTGTTACTGTGCACAATAATCTACTGATTCTCACTTCATTTTCATCAGTTCATATAGGTCTTGCCAAGTTTTTATGAACTCACCCCCCAGCCCCTGTCATTTCTTATAGCCCAATAATGTTTCATCACAATCATATACCACAACTTGTTCAGTCATTCCCCAATTGATGAGCATTCCCCTGACTTGCAGTTCTTTGCCACCAAAAAAAGGAGCTGCTATAAACATCTTTGTATGTATAGGTCCTTTTCCTTTGATTTCTTTGAGATACAGACCTAGTAATTTCCAAGTTGTTTTCCATAATGGTTGGACCAGTTCATAACTCCACCAATACTTCATTAGTGTTCATATTTTCCCTTATCCCCTACAGCATTTGCCATTTCTGACAGATGTGAGGTGGCACATGAGAGTTGTTTTTTTAATTTGCATTTCTCTAATCAATTGCGATTTAGAGCATTTTTTCCATTTCACTCTAGATAGCTTTATTTTCTTCTGAAAACTGTCTGTTTATGACCATTTATCCACTGGGGAATGACTTTTTATTTTTATAAAGTTGACTTAGTTCTATAATTAATATGTATTTGAGAAATAAGGGGTTTATCATAGAATCTTACTATATTTTTTATATTACTTCAGTGTCTATTTCACTGAGTAAACATTGTTTTCTCTTGAAATATATATATATATATATATATATATATATATATATATATATATATATATATATATATATATATATATATATATAGTTAAATTTCACTGGTATGATTCTTGGTTGTAGTACTATCTCCTTTGCCTTCCAGAATATCATGTTCTGTGACCTCTTATCTTTTTTTTGCTTGTTTGTTTGTTTTTGTTTGGGGTTTTTTTTGCAGGGAAATGCGGGTTAAGTGACTTGCCCAGGGTCACACAGCTAGTAAGTGTCAAGTGTCCAAGGCCGCATTTGAACTCAGGTGCTCCTGAATCCAGGGTCAGTGCTTTATCCACTGTGCTATCTAGCCACCCTGACCTCTTATCTTTTGATGTAGCAGCTGCTAAATCTTTTGTAATCCTCATTGGGGATCCCTGATTAGATTAGATTAGAATTGTTTTATTACTCTTTAAAAATTTTATTTTATTATTTTCAAATTACATATTATGTATAAGGATAGTTTTCAACATTTGTTTACACTGGATTTTTAGTTCCAAATTTTTCTTCCACCCCCAAGACAGAAAGCAGTCTGATATAGGTTGTATATGTGCAGTCATATCAAACATATTTCTACATTAGTCATCTTGTGAAAGAACAATCAGAGCACAAAAGAAAAACCTCAAACAAAAAAATCCAGTACGAAAGTAGAAACAGTATGATTCAATCTGCATTCATAATTCACAGTTCTTTTTTCTGGATGTTGAGAATATTTTCTATCATGAGTTCTTTGAAATTGTTTTGGATTGTTGCACTGATGAGAAGAGCCAAGTATATCCCCATTGTTCATCACACAATGTTGCTGTTACTGTGTACAATGTTGTCCTGGTTCTGCTCCTCTCAGTCAGCATCAGTTCATATAAGTCCTTCCAGGTTTCTCTGAATTCCTCATGCTCATTGTTTCTTACAGCACAATAGTATTCCACTACATTCATATACCACAATTTGTTTAGCCATTCCCCTATTGATGGGCATTCTCTTGATTTCCAATTCTTTGCTACCACAAAGAGAGCTGCTATAAGTACTTTTGAACATATGGATCTTTTTCCCACTTGGTCAAAGGGTATGAACAGTCCCATAGTCTTTTGGGTATAGTTCCAAACTGCTCTCCAGAATGGTTGGATCAGTTCACAGCTCCACCAACAATGCATTAGTGTTCCAATTTTTCCACAGCTTCTCCAACATTTATTTTCCATTTTTGTCATATTAGCCAATCTGATAGGTGTGAGGTGGTACCTCAAAGTTGTTTTAATTTGCATTTCTCTGTTCAATAGTGATTTAGAGTATTTTTTCATATGACAATAGATAGCTTTGATTTCTTCATCTGAAAACTGCCTGTTCATATCCTTTGACCATTTCTCAATTGGGGAATGACTTGGATTCTTATAAATTTGATTTAGTTCCCAATATATTTTAGAAATGAGGCCTTTATCAGAAATGCTGGCTGGGAAAATTGTTTCCCAGTTTTCTGCCTCTCTTATAATGTTGGCTGCATTGCTTCTGTTTATACAAAAGCTTTTTAATTTAATGTAATCAAAGTCTTCCATCTCATTTTTCATAATACTCTCGAACTCTTGTTTGGACATAAATTGTTTTCTTCTCCATAGATCTGAGAGGTAAACTATTCCTTCCTCTCCTAATTTATCTATGGCATCACCCTTTATGTCTAAATCTTGAACCCATTTTGACCTTATTTTTGTATAAGTTGTAAGATGTTGGTCTATTCCTAGTTTCTGCCATTCTATCTTCCAGTTTTCCCAGCAGTTTTTGTCAAATACTGAGTTCCTATCCCAGAAGCAGGAGTCTTTGGGTTTATCAAACAGAAGATTACTATAGTCATTTACAACTGTGTCTCCTGTGCCTAACCTATTCCATTGATCCACCACTCTATTTCTTAGCCAGTACCACATAATTTTGATGACTGCTGCTTTATAATATAGCTTCAAATTTGGTATGGCTAGCCCACCTTCCTGTACATTTTTTTCATTAATTCCCTTCATATTCTTGACTTTTTGTTTTTTCCAGATGAATTTTGTTATTATTTTTTTCTAACTCTACAAAATAATATTTTGGTAGTCTGATTGGTATGGCACTGAATAGGTAATTTAATTTAGGTAGAATTGTCATTTTTATTATATTGGCTTGGCCTATCCATGAGCAATTTATATTTTTCCAATTATGTAGATCTTATTTTATTTGTGTGAAAAGTGTTTTGTAATTGAGTTCCTGGGCTTGTCTTGGCAGGTAGACTCCCAAGTATTTTATATTGTCTACCGTTACTTTAAATTAAATTTCTCTTTTTATCTCTTGCTGTTGAGCTTTGTTGGTCATGTATAGAAATGCTGATGATTTATGTGGGTTTATTTTATATCCTGCAACTTTGCTAAAGTTGTTAATTGTTTCAAGCAGTTTTTTAGTTGAATCTTTATGATTGTGAAAGTATACCTTCATATCATCTGCAAAGAGTGAAAGTGTTGTTTCCCCCTTGCCTATTCTAATTCCTTTAATTAATGTTCTTCTCTGCTATAGCTAACATTTTCTAATACAATATTAAATAATAGATCTTATTGGGAATGCCTCTAACTTATTCCCATTACATATAATGATTGCTTATGGTTTTAGGTAGATACTGCTAATTATTTTAAGGAAAGCTCCACCTATTCCTATGATCTCTAGTGTTTTAATAGGAATGAGTGTTGTATTTTGTCAAATGCTTTCTCTGCATCTATTGAGATAATCATATGTTTTTGGTTAGTTTTGTTATTGATGTGTTTGATTATATTAATCATTTTTCTCATGTTGAACCAGCCTTGCATTCCTGGTATAAATCCTACCTGGTCATAGTGTATTATCCTGGTGATCACTTGCTGCAATTTCCTTGCTAATATTTTATTTAAGATTTTTTGCATCAATAGTCATTAGGGAAATTGGTCTGTAATTTTCTTTCTCTGTTTTGGCTCTGCTGGTTTAGGTATCAATGCCATATATGTATAATAAAAGGAGTTTGGTAGAATGCCTTCTTCACCTATTTTTCCAAATAGTTTGTATAGTATTGTAATTAATTATTCTTTAAATATTTGGTAAAATTCACTTGCAAACCAATCTGGCCCTGGAGATTTTTTCTTAGGGAGTTCATTGATGACTTGTTCAATTTCTTTTTCTGAAATGGGCCTATTTAAGGATTTTATTTCCTCTTCAGTTAACTTGGGCAAATTGCATTTTTGTAAATATTCATCCATTTCATTTAGATTGTCAAATTTATTGGCATACAGTTGGGCAAAGTAGCTCCTAATTATTGCTTTAATTTCTACTTCATTAGTGGTGAAATCACCCCTTTCATTTTTGATACTGGTAATTTGGTTTCCTTCTTTCTTTTTTTAAATCAAATTAACCAAAGGGTTATCTATTTTCTTGGGTTTTTCATAAAACCAGCTCTTAATTTTATTGATTAGTTCTATAGTTTTCTTGCTTTCAATTCTATTAATTTCTCCTTTGATTTTCAGGATTTCTAATTTAGTATTTAGCTGGGAATGTTTAATTTGTTCTTTTTCTAGCTGTTTTAGTTGCATGCTAAATTCATTGACCTCCTCTTTCTCTTTTTTATTGATGTAAGCATTTAGAGATATAAAATTTCCCCTAAGCACTGCTTTGGCTGCATCTCATAGATTTTGGTATGTTGTCCCATTATTGTCTTCTCTTGGATGAAGTTATTGATTGTTTCTATGATTTGTTGTTTGACCCACTCATTCTTTAGGATGAGATTCAGTTTGCAATTAGTTTTCAGTCTATCTTTCCATGGCTCTTTATTACATGTAATTTTTATTGCATCATGATCTGAGAAGGATCCATTTGCTATTTCTGCCTTTATACATTTTACTGAGGTTTTGTGCCCTAATACATGGTCAGTTTTTGAGTATGTGCCATGTGCTGCTGAGAAGAAGGTATATTCCTTTCTACCCCCATTCAGTTTTCTCCAGATGTCTATCATATCTAACTTTTCTAACATTCTATTCACCTCTTTAACTTCTTTCTTTTTTATTTTGCAGTTAGATTTATCTAATTCTGAGAGGGAAAGATTCAGATCCCCCACTAGTATAGTTTTGCTGTCCATTTCCTCTTGTAACTCATTTAATTTCTCCCCTATGAATTTGGATGCTCTACCACTTGGTGCATACATGTTTAGTATTGATATTACTTCATTATCTATAGTACCTTTTAGCAAGATGTAGTTTCCTTCCTTATCTCTTTTAATTAGATCTATTTTTGCTTTTGCTTTGTCTGAGATAAGAATTGCTACCCCTGCTTTTTTGATGTCAGCTGAAGCATAATATATTTTACTCCAATCTTTTACCTTTATTCTGTGTGTCTCTCTGTTTCAAATGTGTTTCTTTTAAACAACATATTGTAGGGTTCTGATTTTAATCCACTCTGCTATTTACTTCAGTTTTATGGGAGAATTCTTCCCATACACATTCACAGTTAAAATTATTAACTGTTTATTTCCCTACATCTTCTTTTCCCCTTTGTTTGTTCTCTTTTTTCCCCTTCTTTGACCCTATTCCACTTGACCAGTGTTTTGCTTCTGACCACTGCCTCCCTCAATCTGACCTCCCTTTTATCAGCTGCCCTTCTTTTTCTTGGCCTTCCCACACACACACACACTTGTGCCTCCCTTCTATCAATGTCATCCTTTTCCCCCTTCCCCTTTTGTTTCCTTAAAGAGTAAGCTAAGTTACTTTATACAAATGGGACTGTATTTTATTCCCTCCCTGAACCAAATCTGATGAGAGTGAGGTTGCAACAATGCCCACTCCTCCCTTCTTTCCCTCTGTTGTAATGGGTTCTTTTTGTGCCTCCTCATATGATGTAATTAACCCCATTCCCCTCCCCCTTCCTCTCTTCCCCCTAATCTTCTGCCCCTAAGTTTCTTTATATCATCACTTCAAAGTTGATTTAATAACAATACCTTTACAGAGATACAGATCTCAAGAGTTAAAAGTATTATCCTCCCTCATATGGATATTGAACAACCCCTTTATTTGTTTGCCTCTTTATATTTCTCTAGAGTCTTATATTTGGAGATAAAATTTTCTGTTCAGTTCTGGTTTTATTCTCAGGAATCCTTGGAAGTCCCCTTTTTCATAGAATGTCCATATTTTACTCTGAAAGAGAATGATTAGTTTAGCTTGGTAGTTGATCATGGGTTGCAATTCAATCTCCTTTGCCTTCCTGTATATGTTGAAGCTGTCAGATCCTGTGCAATACTGACTGTGGCTCCATGGTATTTAAGTGGTTTCTTTCTGGCTGCTTGGAGTATTTTCTCCTTCACCTGATAATTCTGGAGTTTGGCTACAATATTCCTTGAAGTATTCCTTTTGGGGTCTCTTTCAGGAGGTGATAGGTGGATTCTTTCGATGATGATTTTATCTTCTTATTCTACAATTTCAGGGCAGTTCTCCTTAATAATTTCTTGGAATATGGTGTCTAGACTCTTCTTGATCATGGCTTTCAGGTAGTCCAATGATTCTCAGATTATCTCTTCTGGATCTATTTCCCAGGTCAGTTGCTTTCCAATGAGATATTTAACATTTTCTTCTATTTTTTTCAGTCTTTTGATTCTGCTCGGCAGATTCTTGTTGTCTCATGGAGTTATCAGCTTCCATCTGTTCAATTTTAATTTTTAAGGTCTTATTTTCCACAGTAAGCTTTTGTACTTCTTTTTTCATTTGGCCAATTTTTTTCTCTCATTTGGCCAATTGTATTTTTTAAGGAATTGTTTTCCTCAGTCATTTTTTGTGCTTCTTTTTGCAGTGTAACTCATTTCTCTCATTTCTTTTTCCATTTTTTCTTCTACCTCTCTCATTTGGTTTTTAAAAGCCTTTTTGAGCTCTTCAAAGAAGGCTTTTTTTGGTCTTGAGACAAGATCATCTTCCCTCTTGAGCCTTCACTTGTGGGCATTTTGACCAACTCATCTGAGCTTGAGTTTTGATCTTCCCTTTCACCATAGAAGTTGTCAGTGGTAAGGCTCTTTTTTGTTTCTTGTTCATGTTGTAGGCTATTTTTAAACTTATAAAGTTGAAGTCTGTTCCTGGGGCACAGGGTTCACAGTTGAAAGCTTCTTACTACTCTCAGCTGCCCCACTCTCTCAGCTGTGTCGAGTTGCAACAGTGTTGAGCTGTCCACTGAGCCCACCTGTGCTGAGAGAGCTGCTCAATGAGCCGAGATTTGCTGAAGTGAGCTGCCAAATGTGATGAAATAATGGGATTTAGCAGATACTCAAAGACCCACCTGAAGATTAATTGAAACTGATTGAATCAAATGAGATTGATTGACTTCTGATTAGCCTACTTCAAGTTAACTGGATTGTAATCGCACCTGGCTAGCCCTTAAGAAGGTATTGTTCTCAGAAGCTAGACTGTGAACTCAATTTGAGAACACCTTCAAAGCCAATGGATTTGGATGATGCCAATCAATCAGCTTGAAGCTGTGTGTAAGGACTGCCTCTGTTCCAGACCTATAAAAAGCTTCCACAATCAGCTTGTGAGAGACTTCTTGATTGAAGCAAACTCTTGGCAGAGGACTTGAGGAAGAACCCAACCAGGCTGGAACTCTAGGCTAGATAGACCTTTTCTTAACTTTCTGAACTCCATGTTAATATCTGTATTCTTTAATAAATGTTTAATGCCCAAAGACTGGTGCTGAAGCTTCTAATTTAAGGTGACCACAATTTAGATTTTAAACATCACACAGATGAGAAGAGTAGTGCTGAGCTGCCCTCCCTTTTCACCCAGGTGAGACAGAACTTTTCTGAAGTGTTCTAAATTATCTCAAGTAGCAGGATTTTGTCTCTGTTTTTGTAGGTTCTGTAGTTCCAGAATCTGTTTAGAGGCTTGATTTAATGTTGTATTTGAGGGAAATATGGAAAGCTCAGGAAAGTTCCTAGCTTCTCTCTCTGCCATCTTGGTTCCACCCCAGTCCTTTTTCAGAATTGTTTTATTACTACAGTTAGATTATATTAGAATTGTTTCTTTTTGGCCAATTGCAGTATTTTTTCCTTAACCTGATAGTTCTGAATTTCGGCTGTGATGGTCCTGAGATGATTGGTGGGTTCTTTCAATACCTGCTTTACTCTCTTGTTTCAGATACCAGGACAGTTTTCCTTGATAATTTCTTGAAAGATGCTGTCCAGGTCCTCTTTTTGATTATAGCTTTCAGGTAGTCCCAATGATTCTGACATTTCTCTCTTTGATCGTATTTCCCAGGTAAGTTGTTTTTCCCATGAGGTATTTTACATTTTCTTCTATTTTTTTCATTCTTTTGGATTGTTTGATTGATTCTTGATGTCTCATAGAGTCCATTAGCATCTACTTGCAAATTCTAACTTTAAGGAGTTGTTTTCCCACAATTAGCATTTGTACTTTCTTTTCTATTTGGCCAATTGACTTTTTCAGGAATTGTTTTCTTCAGCATGTTTTTTCTATCTCCTTTTTCCATTTGGACAATTCTACTTTTAAATAGTTATCTTCTTTTTCTAAGCTGTTGACTCTTTTGTTTTCCATAATTCAATTTCCTCACTCTCATTTATTTCCCCCACTTCTTCTTCTAACTTCTCTTATCTGATTTTAAGCTCCTTTTTGAGCTTTTACATGAGTTTCTTTCTGGGTTTCTTACCACTACCTATTTTCCTTCAGGGTTTTGCAGATAGGTGTTTTGACATTGTTGTGCTCTTCTGAGGTTTGTGTCTTGATCATCTCAGTCACCACAATAACTTTCTATGGCCAGATTAAATTTTTTTGCTTTGTGGCTTTTTTCTTTTAAATTTGAGTTCTCCCAGGGTGGAAGAGAAACTGTCTCATGCCTCTTGTGCCGAGGGCTGCGGTGCTACACTCATGTTGCCTTGAGGTTCATATGAGACTCTCATGTCTGGTGCTTTGCTGAGGGGGTAGGAGGTATCTGGTACTGCTTGAGTCCATGAGGTCTGACAGCTTACCTTGGTGCTGAGCTGGGGTCTTAGAGTTGGTTTCCTGCATGTACTGAGGCTGGTATAGTGTTTCTGTGTTTTCTCTGGGATACACTGAAGCACATGGCAGTCTGGGCTACTAGAGGTTGCTTGTTTGCACAGGGCTACACTGAAGCATATTATGGGGACCTTGGTGATGGTGGCTACCTGTTTGCTTAGGCACCTATAGGGTTGGTGTCTACCTGTTTGCCCAGGGTTACACTGAAGCACAGAGAGGTCCTGCCCTGGAGGTGGCCTGTTTACCCAGGGCTATGCTGAAGCACATAGCAGTTCTCGAGAGCCTGGAGTCTTGGGGCTCTCAAGTCACAGTTTTGCTTTATGAACAAACCTATAACTCTCCCAAACATAAGCCTAAAACTTTAACTAGGGGCGTTACTTGGATTTCCACAGCAAAATAAGCCATTGGAGCAATTGTGCCACTGAGGGTGTGAGTGCAAGTTCTGCAAACCAAACTCCACCCACTTTATCTGAAATGAAAGGATTGGGGGGCAAGGGATAGAATAGAGGAGAAAGTCCTATGTCCAAGTTGAACCAGTAGGAAAGATGTTCCCAGAGGGTACTACATTCCACTCAATTTCCCCACACTGTCAGATCTCATATTCACGTTGTCCCAAGCATCGCTAGCAACCATGATCTTGAACTGCTACCTCTAACCCCTATCCAGGGAGCTATCCTCGTCGATCCCTGGAAACTTGTGGGAAATGGATGCTTTTATATTTTCTTTGGGTGTATTTATACAGATTCATATGAATGTTTCCTTAATGTAAGCTGTTAATTATAAGCCATAGAACTATAAGCTACTGCCTGCACTTGGTAGGTTCTTAATAAATGTATGCTTATCAATCCATTCAGAATATGGATTTTCACCATTCTTCAGTTGCTAAATGCTTATTTTCTGTTTTACTCACAAAACTGTTCATCTATGGGAAGGTCATTGTTAGCAACTGTCCTATGTCCCATAGCATTCTCTCCAGAGATGGGCACACAGAGAGTGCTCAGTTTATGGTATTTACTGATTGGAAGATCATATAAATCAGGGGGTAGAAACACATTTTTACCTTAAGAAGGACATTGCATGTTTCACTGGACAAATTCCAATTATCTAGTAAAGTCTGTAAAGGCTTCAAAAGGATTGAGGAAAAACAAAAGTGAATTTGATTTTCTAAGTAGGTGGAAGATAACATTATCCCAAAGTAATTTTCCTTATCGAATGCCAAGGTTTAAAATAAGTGATAATGTAGTAGGTATTTGATTGTCTAACTCTTTCTTTGAGGAGGTGATTCTGTAGTCTACTCATCTTTTTCATTAAGATCCACTGAAGTAAAGATGATTAAGTTTATTTCATCCTTCTGTCCCGATTAAGCTCTTAATTTTTCTTGAGTGAAAAATGATCTTGAAGAGGACTACAATGGAAGAAACAAATACTTCAGTGTGAATCAAAAGAGTGGGAATTGTGGGGAAAAAGGGAATTTGAATGATTTTAAAGCATCTTTTAAAGTCAACACATGGGGCAGCTAGATGGCACAGTGGATAGAGCACCGGCCCTGGAGTCAGGAGTACCTAGTTCAAATCCGGCCTCAGACACTTAACTAGCTGTGTACCCTGGGCAAGTCACTTTACCCCAATTGCCTCACTAAAAAAACAAAAGACAAAAACAAAAACAAAAAAAAAAGTCACACATAAAACATACATATATTAAATTTAAAAATAAAGAATGATTAGCAGTTTCACATTGGTTTTGTAGCTAGGGGACCTGGGTTTGAATTCCAATTCTGCTATTTGCAGTAATGCAGGAGTGATCTTGACCAAGTCATTTTAACATCTCTGGGCCAAGTTTCTCCATCTGTAAAATGAGGGAGTTGGAGTATATTATCTCCAATGTTACTATCCCATTCTTCATTCAATGATCTATTAACAATAGTTCACATTTACATTGGTGTTCCAACATTTTACAAAATTCTGCCCTCACAACAATCTAGTGAGTTAAGCAGAGTCCATATTGTCATTTTCCTCAGGATTATGAGAGTCAGAGGAGGTCAAAGAACCCAGGTCAGAAAGGTCATTTAGCTAGTACCATTCAGATCTGGACTTCAATCCAATTTTTCTGACTTCAATGCCAGTGTCCTTATGAGTAGATTTGAAAGACTCTATGGCGGATGATGTATAAGGAAAGAACTCTGGATTTGGGGGTTTGGAAGTCCTGGGTTCTAAATCCCCAGTTCTGCAATTTACTATCTCTGTAACCTTTGGCAAGATATTTACCTCTCATGGACCTCAGTGTCCTTATCTGTAAAGAAAGAATAATAAGAAAAACTAAAGATAGACTAATTTCCAGTGTTCCTTCTAACTCTACAACTATGATCCTGTAATTTTCCATGGTTTTCTTTAAATGTTTCTTCAGTGTTTTTAATATGATTCTTTTTTTTTTTTAGTGACTTGCCCAGGGTCACACAGCTAGTAAGTGTTAAGTGTCTGAGGCCGGATTTGAACTCAGTGTACTCCTGAATCCAGGGCCGGTGCTCTATCCACTGTGCCATCTAGCTGCCCCTAATATGATTCCTTTAAGCAAACAATAAAAAATAAGCAAGGCACGGTTTCAGCATCAAAGCCATTGTTCTGTCCAATCCAACCCAATTGAGCATGGTACGCACATTCAAAGCTCTGTGCTAGGTTTGTGGTATGCCTGGAAGGTGGAAGCATTTGACTTCCTTCAAAAAGGGAGTAAAATTAATTGAAATTGCTTATAAGGTGAGTACAGCTACTGACTGGGCTCATTATTTATCGCAAACCTACAAACTACATTGGTGAAAAGGGTGACGGCTTCTAGCTCACTATGATAATGAGAGTAGGGTGCCATTGGCATTCTCTCTTTAATGCCACAGAACCCTGTATATAATGAGGCTACATGGTTGTATTTCTAATAATGACAGTGGTGAAAGTAATAAAAACCAGCCCTAAATAGAAATGCTATTCTAGGCGCTAAGCTCTTTAGGATGCAGGGCAGAGAAGAATGAAGGGTTGGGGGGAAATTACCTAGGATAAAATGGAAGTAAGCTATCTAGGGAAAGAGACATATAGATCTGTTGGTAAAAATGAGAAGGCAGCAAAAGTAAGCATCCCTGAAAAGATTAGAGATGATTTCCAGACTAGAGAACTCACAAACTGTCATCATAAGAATTTACCAGGCTACAAGGTCTGGTGGTTTAGAGAAACATTGCCACCCTAGTGAAATCCAAAGTGGAGATCAAAATTTGGTTTGGGACTCCTTGGTGTCAGACAAAATACTAAATAACAAAAATCAGAGGAATTTCAGAAAGATATGGACTGAGGGCTGTAGGGACTAGATTCAAAAGAAACAACTTTGAAAAGGTCTTACATATGCTGGAGTGAAATAAAATTGAGGACTCAATTTAGAGCAAGGGGATGATTTTAACAGAATTCCTACTGACCTAGAAAAGCCTTCGTCAAGTAGTAGGGCTTCCCTCCACAACAGTATTCCCAATAGACAACAAAACCCCACCACTCTTGGCCCAAATTGCCTCCAAAATGCCTGAACACAGAGAAAAACTGAATTTAAACCTTTGTCAAGAAGACAAAACCAGAGATTTTTTTTTTGGGGGGGGAATGATAAAATAAAAGGTCACAGCTGGGCTCAGTAACCCTAAGCTCCAAGCAAAGTTGAGAGGGGGTGCTGGATGAAATAAGGATTAGTAAAGCCAAAAGGGAAGGCACCAATGAGCTGTTTCTCAGCAAGTCCAAACTACAAAGAAGATAGCCAGAAGGCTATGAGACTTCCAGTAAAGGGGGTTCTCAAGCCAGAAAAATCAGCCCTGATCTGTCCATATCCTCAGTAGAGGACAAAGGCAACTCTCCAGGGATCTCTGCACAAGAAAGTTAGAGATGAGACAGCAGGGTCTGTGCAGTGAGTGCTTGCCTAGGGCTCCCTCTAGGAATCCTGAAATGAGTGTGATCTTTGAATATCCTGTCAGAGCTGAAACAGAAGATAAAGTTAATCTTTGATGGTGCCTATTCGAGATGAATGAGATGGGGGCCAAGACTGATCTCCATGTTAGACACCAGAACATGCAGGCAAAGAGCCAGGGATTAAGGCAAAGGTAAGTACCTGGTCTCATTTCATAAACAAGATTAAGGCTGAATGAAGTGAGAGTGGTGGAATAGAGAGAAAAAAAATAAATGCTTGTTAAATGTGAAAAAAAATTAAGTTTGGAAGTGAGACTAGTAGCCAATCGCCCTTTGCAAAAATGTGGTATGGCAGTGGCAGTGGCAGTGGCCTTGCCATCCAGACCACAAAAGAGATGAGTAATTCCATCAAGGAACTGAGAGAGGGCAGAATCTGACCTGAGCACAAAGTCCCATCCAGAACTGAGGGCTGGAGACATGAGTAAACAAAAAAAAGAATCCTGATCTAATGAAGAAATATTGTGGGCTAAGAGATCAAGAGATAAATTCAAAAGTAAAAGATTAAGCTCCATTATAAGTAGAATTAGAACCTAAGAAAAAAGAGATATGTTTGACTACAAGAGAGCTCCATAAATGAATGAATGAATGAATGAATGAATTATTTGAAGCAAGCATAAGAAATGAAATTAGAGCTCTTGATGAAAAAAAATAATTGATGGCAAATAAATAGCTTGACAATGTAGAGAACAAGATTTAAGTAGTAGAATCCCTGAAAAATAAAATGTAATAAATAGAAACTCAATGATTCAATGAGATAACATGAAGGCATTAGAATTAAGTCAAAAGAGATGGACATATTAAAAATAATCTTTGGGGTGTCTATTAAGCTCTGCTAGGGGGATTCACTAATTAGACCTTTGTGACTAATCCCATTAAACTATTTTGTAGACCTGTAAAGAAATGTTGGCTGTTCATTTATATATTATCACCCTATCCACAGGGTGTGGAAGTACAGAAAAACAAAGCTAGAACATTAGAAGTCACTTTCTGTCAAAAATGTAAGAAAAATTAAGCCAAAGTGATTTAGAGATTCTCTAATGAGTTTAGAAATTGTGAACAAGTGGTTAATCAATTGAATATTTAAGATTCCCTAAATCACTTTGGCTTAATATACTTACATATCAGAGGTGAACCTTCAGTAACGTCTCATTGCCCATAGGATCAGGATAAACTTTTATTCCATCCATAATTTGAGTCCAACCTATCTGACAATGTCATCTTCCACTCTTCACTGATCAAGACTATCTGCTCCAGCCAAGTAAGTCTCATTAGTGCTTCCAAAATGCCATGTTTATTCTTATTCATTTTGATCTGTTGCATGTGTGTGTTGGCTTCTTCCCTAGCTAGAATGTAACATCCCTGAGGGCAGGAAATATATCATCTTCACTTTTCTTCCTGCACAGTATCTATCACAAAGCTAAGTGGCTGGTTGCATTGGCTTTGATGGCCTTAAGTTCCTTTCCACATTGAAGATTCTGTGATTCTTATTCTGTGATTTGAGATGGTGTTAGGGAGAGGTGCCAGTACCCTGAACTTGTTTGACCAGAGCTAAGTCTGTGGTCTAGTTTTCATGTTCTGACAGTGCCCATAATAGCTTTGTTTCATTGGAAGCAGAAAATGAGTAGGGAATGAGAATTTAGCAGTCAAGTAATGAATTGAGAAAAGCTTTGATCTCCCCAATGAGGAATCTAGCCACTTGATGGCCTTATCAATAATGTCTCTTAGGAAAGAAATACAATAAAAGGTGTTTATACTGAGAGGCTTACACTGAAAGTTAGATAGAATTAACATGAGGGACATAATTATAAGACATAGAAAATCCTGGCATTTTAGTTTTCTAAACTGTTAAATTTCTATAGCATTTTACATGTGCATTTCTTTTTTTCAATTTATATAGTGCCTTTCTCTTAGGAAATGAGATTAAATTGTGGTCAAGGAAATTTATACTAACAATAAGGGAGCACTTCTTATTGCAAGAGTTGTGAGACTAGAACATGTATTATGAAGGGCAGTAGTGAAATCCCTTTTCCCAGCGCTGCATGAAAATAGACCACCATCTGTATCAGATGGACAGACCATCATTCCTTCCCAAAAGCAAGGGAATGGGCTACATATTTCCAAACATACATATGAAAAAGAAAAAAAAAGGAAATAGTGATACTTCTATTTTAGGGACAAAAGATATCAGAAGACAAAGAGATTAGCATCTCCACTAAAATCTCAAAGCAGCAGGTTGATGGGAGGGGGAAGGACAGATTCTAGGCAAGACACAGTACAAGTAGTCCTGGGTTCCCTTACAAACCCAAACCATGGGATAGATAAGCTATACAAGCTTTCAATGGGTAAAACAGTACATGAAAAAAAGGCATCAGACAGATAAAACAAGGGGACTACCTGTATATCTAGGTTCTATGTCTCTCACCTTACTAGAGTAGATAAACTACAGAAAGGACTGAAACTTACAACCCTCAATATCAATGTAATTTCAGTTATTTTCTTCTCCTTATTCATGTGTTTTAATAATTTTAAAATATTTAGAACTCCTTATGAGAAAGATAACCCCCCAGGACATATTAAATCATGGTAATTCAGATGATTGATGGCTGATTCAATGATCAATCAGGAAGTATTCATTAAGGTACCTATTATAGTGCCAGCACGTGTGCTAGGTAACAAGGAGAGAATTATGGGAATGAAAAAATTCTTACAAGGAACTTATGTTTTAAACATATGTATGTATGTGTATGCATACGTATATGTGTGTATATGTATATAAATATTATATATATATTATACATATATAAGTATATAGGGGGCAGCTAGGTGGCGCAGTGGATAGAGCACTGACCCTGGAGTCAGGAGTACCTGAGTTCAAATCTGGCCTCAGGCACTTGACACTTACTAGCTGTGTGACCCTGGGCAAGTCACTTAACCCCAATTGCCTCAAAAAAAAGCATATAGGGAATAAGTCAAGTCAACAAACATTTATAAAGCAATTGCAATGTACAGATACTGTGCTAAGTACTGGGAATAAAAATGCAAACAGAAAGACAGTCTCTGTCCTGAAAGAGCTTAAAATCTAATGGAGAAAGATAACCTATGAAAAGAAGCTGAAAAATGGTGCACTGGGGGCAGGAAGAGCTGTGGAGAAAGTACTAGCACAGGGGCATGCAGGAGAAAAGTAAGTGTGGAAAGTAATGAATGGGGCCTGAAGAAAAATGAAGATATGTCTAATCTGGGCATTTTCCTTCAAAACAAAGGGCTTTGGAAGAATGATCCCATCAAACAAAGGGATCTTTTCAGGGTGAGAAGGCCAAGGGTAAGCCAAACCTGCAGGTGAGACGGCCACATCCTGGAGAAAGTCTGGAGAGCTAAGTCTGCAGTTCTGAGAGGAATGAAGCCTAAACCCATGATTTCTTTGGTACTTGGGTATTTGGTAGGTAACTCCCATATGGGGAATCTTCCTCTACCAATGCAGGTTGGTGACTTCTCTGAAATTTATAATCTTAAAGAATTACCTACAGCACTGAGGGGTTAAATAACTTACTCAGGGCCATATAACCAGTATGTATTGCTAAATGATAGAATTTATGGGATATATATATATATATATATATATATATATATATATATATATATATATTATATATGTATGTAAACATATGTACATATATATGGGATATATATGTATATGTGTGTATAAATTTATAGAGAATAAGTATAAATAAAATCAATAATAAATTCAAAGTAGTTAAATACAATAAAGAAGAGAGAGAACAAGCAATAGGAAACTTTGGGGTGGGGGTGGGGTTTGATGAGTGACCTAGTCAATCTGCACTAAGAAAAATCACTCTAGAAGTTGAATGGAAGATAAACCAAAGTAGAGAGAGATTTGAAGCAATGAGATAAAGGGAGTTGGTTTCAGGAATCCAAGTAAGAGATGATGAAAGTCATTATGTAAGTAGCAAGGAGGTGTTTGATGAGAGAGATTGTTGTGGAGGTAGAAATGGCAAAATTTGGCAACCGGTTGAAAAAAAAGGGGAGGTAAAGGAGAGAAAAGAGTTGAGGATTTCACTGATATTACAAACAAAAGAAGTAACAAAAAATTGTGCCATTAATAGAAATGGGAAATTTTGGAAAATAAGTGAATTGAAATGAAAGGTAATTAAGTTCTGTTTTGAACAAATGATCTTGAGATGTTCCTTGTTTCCAGTTTGAAATATCTAATAGGCAGATGGTTATGAAGCTCAGGGTAGAAATGAGCCTAGATATGTAGATCTGTGAGCCATGTGCATAGAGATAATGATTAAAGCTCATAAGAACTGTTGACATCATCAAAAGAGTGAATGTGGGGAGAGAAGAAAAAAGGTTTCAGGAAAGAAACGTTGGGGAGCACAATATGGACAAAGAGTCAGCCAAAGAGACTAGGAGTACTCAAAAAAGTAGGTAAGAGAACCAAGAGAAATAGTGACATGAAACCCCAGGAGGAAAAGGATAACCAGAGAGGATGATGAAGTGTTAAACATAGCAGAGATGTCATGGTAACTTTGGAGGGAAAGGTTTCAGATGAGTGAAGTGATCTAAAAGTAGAATATAAAGGTGTGGAGAATTGAATGAGGAGAGAAAATGGAGCAATCAATAAAGACATTTTTCCCCTAGAAAATTTGGATAAGAAAGAGGAAAGAGATATAGGATGATAGTTCCCTCTTCTCCAAAATTTTCTTGAAAAAGTCTGGATGTCTTTTGAAGACAACTTCTTAATCCAGTGAATAGTAATATGCCTTGAAAATTCTAGTAGCCTACCTGAAATGAAAGAAGACAGAATAAGTGAACTGCCTTATTCCTTGGTTAAAATTTCTTAAAAATATTACTGTTAGGGGCACCTAGGTGGCACAGTGGATAAAGCACCGCCTTGGATCCAGGAGTACCTGAGTTCAAATCCGGATTCAGACACTTGAAACTTACTAGCTGTGTGACCCAGGGCAAGTCCACTTAAACCCCATTGCGCTGCAAAAAAAAAAAAATTACTGTTGTTGTTGTTGTTGCTGTTGTTTTGGCCTTCATTCTTGAAGAGGACCAGTGACATCAGGTGGGTGATATCTTGACTTGCAAGTGAATTGGATTTACGTGAGGCAAGGTCACCAGCCTTACTCTTTCAGAGCCATCTGGGTCCAGTAGCAAAATATTAGATCAGGACAACTGGGAGATGACACTGGATGCAGTAGGAGAACCTTGGCATTTTTAAGCTAAAGTCTTTCCCATGTCTCATTTGTCTAGGGCAAATGTCCAGTCATTGAATAGGCTAGGTAAGAAAGAGGCAAAAAAAAAAAATGGCCGCCTTTGTAACTAGTAAAAAAAAAAAAAAATCAATCTGGTTGGGGAAGACCCTCAGGGCTTTTGGCCAAAACACGAAACATCACTAAGACTTAGCTCAGAATGTGGGATGAGATGAACAACAAGTGAGAAATGGATATTTCCCCTGATCTCCCCAACTCCCTAACATAAGAATTATGTATGAGGTAAAGCTTGTCTTTGCAGGACAAAACACCAAGAAGTGTGATGAGGTAACAACCTGATAAAATTAATACTAAGAAAGCTAATCCATAATCCGTAATATGTACAACCCAGCAGTAACCTTTCCCACCAAGCTTCCACTCCCCACTCTGCCAGTGGTGTATAAGCTACCTGTATAACTAATGATTTGGTGATTCACTGAGAAAAATTCCTTGTTATTATGTAATCTTTGCCAGCATACGCTGTCCCTGCCTGCTACCACATCATTCTGAAGCAACAAACAACAGAATGGAATTCCACTCAATCCCCATAGCAGAGGAGGCAGAGGTATAGGAAAGGCAGGAAGTATGTTTCTACTTGTGTGATGTGACAATAGCAACATCATCAGGGGAAACTAATAGTAAGCTATGTGCACAGTAGATAAAGCACCAGTCCTTGGAGTCAGGAAGAACCTGAGTTCAATATCTGGGTCCTCAAGACTTGCTAGCTGGTGTGACTCCCTTAGGCAATTCACTTGAGACTCTGTTTGCCTCAGTTTCTCATTTGTACAAATGAGCTTGGAAGAGGAGATAGCCAATATACATTTGGCCAAGAAAACCCCAAATGGGGTTACAGGAGAGTCAGACATGTCGGAAATAACTCCAACAGCAGCAACAACAACAGAAGATAATTAAAGAATATCAGTGAACTGGGTCAGGTGCCAACATGTGTTTGTATAGCAGGATTGGGGGGAGTTGTAGGCCTCAAGAAATGGGGACTAGCAGTCAAATTGGACCTATTTCTGCCCCCTTCACAACTCTTCCCCCACTCCAGAAGTTATTTGGACTGTGGATTTGGCCAGTAAATAGGTGAATTTCGCTAACTGTGGATGAAATCTGAGATAGTTTGAGGTCCAGCCCTCTAGAGGAATCTGCCATCAAAGGGAAAAAGTCAGAAAATGAGCAATATGGAAATATAAGGAAGATGCTGAAATTAGCAAAATCTCAGAAAGAGAAAACTCAGTTTAAAAACCTTGAGCATATGCATATAAATCAAGTATTTAAAAACAGAAAGAGATGGTCCACTAGATATCTAAATGAATCAAAATATTTCTGAATACATATATATATATATATAGCGATCCCTAATTTCCTATGTCTTATACATAGGAAATTGAATAAATAGCTGTTCAACCACAGAAAAACTTACAGGGTTCCAAAGAGAGCAAAGAGCCACAGAAGATGTTTCCAGATGGCTCAAGGGAGAAATAAGAAAGCATAAGATAAGATTAGAGCATGAATAGGTCCTTTGTGCTAGCCATCTCATAGCCACACCCTTAGAAATTTCCTGGATTTTCCATTTCACCTGAAGCTGAATCCTTTAAATATACTGTCTCCCCTAATTATAACATGAGCTTCTTGAGAGCACAAGTACTTTCTCCCTTTCTCTATGTTCATGCCAAGCATTTTGTATAGTACATGGCACATAGTAAGGCATTTAATAATTTGTTTTCATTCATTCAATAAACCAATTTCAGGGCTGAGGAAAATGGCCAAGAATCAGATTACCGAGGCTTAGAGGCATTTTCCTCATCATGGTTTTTAATCTGCTAATGTTAATTTATTATGTAAGGGAGTATTCATACAATTTTACTCTGTGAAGAACCCAGATACTAATCTATTAGCATGGCTCAGCCCCAAATAAGAAGTCCAGTAGTGAAGTTACCTGCCCAATCTAGTCTAGCTACTGTCCTGTAACAAATCAAACTATTTGTCCTATGCCACCAAGAGCCCAGTAGCTGAATAACTCACCTGGACCAGCCCAGGAATAGCCATACCCAGTGAAGAGCTAGTTCATCAACTGAAGGACCTAATGGAAAGGAGTGGTACCCTCAGCTTGAATAGGAAAGTTAGAAAGAGGGAAGGGTTGAGGGGGGTGGGAGAGGAAGAGAGTGAGTTGTGCTTTGGATGTGTTAGGTTTGAGATGCTTTGGGGATCATTCAGTCTGAAATACGTAATTGGTTGGTGGTTGTCCTCCATTTTCAGAGAACCAAAATGACATCACTAGGTTAGAGTCAAGTTACAATGTGTCTGACTGTGACTGATCAGACCAATTCAAGCTCAGAATGCTCTATGATGGATCAGGCACAAATAGTCCATGTGAACCTTTAGGGTTGATTCTCTAAATTTGTATATCACATTTCTTTTGAGCTACTTCAATTCTGCTTTGGTCATAGAGCACACTGCCTTCTTTGATGTGGGTATGCCATGCTGTGCAATCCTTTGCCAGCATCTCCTATGTCTCATAATCAATTCCAGAGTTCACTTCTTCTGACCACCATCTGAGCACTTGCCTTTTGTGAGTTCTCTGTAAAATAGTATTTTAGGTAGGTATATGTTTGGCATTCAAACAACATGGCCAACCCATCAGAATTGTGCTCTCTCTAGTAACATTTGAATGTTTGACAGCTTAGTTTAAGAAAGGACTTCAGGGTCTGGTACCTTAATCTGCCAAGTGATCTTCAGAATCTTCCTAAGACATTTCAAACGGAAGTGGTTCAGTTTCCTGGCATGGCACTGGTAGACTTTCCAGGTTTTCCAGGTGTACAAAAATGAGGTCAGCACAATGCCTCTGTAGACCTTCAGTTTGTTAGTCTGTCTAATACCTATTTTCTCCCACTTTCTAGAACCTCCCAAACACTGAGCTAACTCTGGAAATGAGTGTGTCAACATCATCATCTATGTGTACATCTTTGGAAAGTATACTGCTAAGGTAAGTGAATTTATCCACAGCATTCAAAACTTCTCCATTTGCTATAAGTCATGGTTCCATATATGGGTGATATGTTACTGCCTGGTGGAGTACCTCTCTTTTCTTGGTGTTGTTAGGCTCTTGAGGGCTTTTGGAAAATAATATCAAAATCTGGTTGGCTGAAGTTCATTAGTATTGTATGTCAATTTCATGATAGCATGCTTGCCCAGGTTCTAGATAATGGACAAATGCTCTCACACTTTTCCAGTCACCAATGGAGTGAAACAAGGCTGTGTCCTTGCTCACATGCTTTCTACCATATTTTCAGCAATATTGTGAGATACTTTCAATAAGGTCAAACACAACCTCAGGCTCAACAACCATATTGATGGTAAATTATTTAACTTGAAAAGACTACAAGTCAAAACTAAAGTGGAGGGAGAATTGGTGCGTGACTTTTTATTCACAGATGCTTGTGTACTCAATGCAGCCTCTGAAGTTGAGATGCAACAAATTATGTATCGATTCTCTGCTGTGTGAAAGATATAATAAACAGTTAGAGATCTGGACATGTCTGTAGGTCACTGAAAAGTAGCCACTGAAAAAAAAGAGAAACCTGAGACTATAGAAAGAGAGTAGGCTCTAAAAGGAAACAGAAAGCTATAAGATAAAGGAGCACAAGTAGAGGCATTTGCCTTGGCAAGGAAAAGGCCCACTTCCTGCATAGAGATCAAAACAGAAAGAATAGTGGATGATGTGGAAAGCTTTGAAATGTAGAGAAGGGAAGACAAGTGAGATAATGATAGAAAACATCTCTTAGTAAAATTGAATTCGAGATATTCTGATAAGAAGAGACTAGGACATGGTATAGGGAACTTGAAAAGAGAAGGTATAAAACACCTACTGTGGAGTGCAATGTAGGGTCAATCAGAGAAGAATGGAAAGATCTCAATGCATCAGTGGAAGTCCAGTTCAGACTAGATAATATAAGATCTGTAGTGGATTCAACTGAAACACAGTTGCATAACCTACTCATCATTTTTTCCAGGTCAGTAGAGGAGAGAATACTTCATTTAGATTTGAGTAGTGTGAGATTCAAAATTGGATATATGGAGCATTAATCTCCCCCTTTAAACTTTGCCTTTTATATATATATATATATATCTCCCAGGCTAATAAGAAAAGGAGCCTCGGAGCTTTAATCTGTGAGGGATCAGTTTTTTGTTGCTTGGGAATTAATTAGACAACAAAGGTAAAACCAATTAGGGAAATAAGGAAGTAGAAATACAAATGAATAGTCTTAGATCTAAGCTTAGTCTATTTGATCCCAGAGATTAAGCTGGTTTAAAGGAATTTAGGATTTTCCTTTATAAAACTCACCGAATCCCAAACTGCCTGCCAGGCCACGAACCAGCACACCCAAGACCGAACACCAACCATGTGCTTCCGAACTCCCCACACCCGAGCCCCGCCACAGCCAAGTTAACAGCCAAAGAGAGCAAACTTCCATTCCAGCCCTCATTCTTAAGTTGGTGTCCCGGAAGTTCCCCGCGTTCTCATGTTTTCCTCCCCAAAAGGGGAGGTCCTTCAAAAAACACTTCAGTAGCACGCACAATCTCTCAAATGATTCAGCTAAAACTTCCGATATTAATCTTTATCACAAATAATTTTTACCACACAAGGTATAGTTGATGAGGGGACAAAGGGACAAGGTGTCCAATGATAAAGGAGATTGTGTAACAAAACTGGTAAAATATAGTTAAATCTATGATAAGAAGAAAGGGTGAACTTTCTATGATAGGAAAATATCTATGATAGGAAGCAAGTGATAGGAAAAGCAAGTGATAGGAAAAGCAAGAGTGACAGCATAGGAGAACATGGAGAAGTATAATCACTAGAGGTTACAATGAAGAGGAAGAATAGTTTTAGGAAAAGTGAAGCAGAGGGAAAGGTGAATACTCAGAGAGGTGAATTTTAGAATCCTGGAACATGAAGATACCATGGTCATAGATGTCTGTTTTCATCTTTCTGTGTTTGAAAATTAATTTTTTTTGTTGGTGATGGTATGGTAGATGTGGTTTCTGCAAATTGTGTGTATATTTGTTTACTTTTAATCCATCCATATGGACTTTGAACCTCTGACAAATGAGTAAATTTTGACTCAACTTCACATTTATTGAAAGTAAATGATATTGATGAAAGCATCTTGCCAGTATCTTTTGGCACACACGTGCAAAATAAGATGGGTCAAAGCTTTGACTAGAAATGTCCAGAAAAAAAATCCAAAAAAAAAAATTCAGAAAGAGAAGAACATTTCCTTTCCATTAAAAAACAACCATAACTGCAACCATGGAATCAACAGAAATAACAATGATAACAATATCATGAGGGTATGATAAAGCATAACTATTTCTCTGAGCTCCTTTGAGGACAAGCACTTTGTATTTAACTTTGTGAAGTAAGGTGAGTTTTAGAGATAGAAGGGATCTTAGAGACCATGTAGTTCAAGTTCTTCATTTACCAATTAGACAATAGCATCCATAAAAAATTAAGTAAATAAAAAAAATAATTAATTAAAAATAAATTTAATTTTTAAAAAAATACCTAAGTAACATATCTCCAAGGTCAAAAGGAACTAAGTAACAAGAGATGGAATTTGAATCTAGATCTTCTGATTTTAAAGCCAGTATTTGTTCTGTTCTTCTACATATACAGTAATAATTTAATAAATATTTGATGGATGAAGGATCAAATAAATAAATGCAGAAATTAATTATTAAAAATAAATGGGGGGGGCAGCTAGATGGCACAGAGGATAGAGCACCGGCCCTGGATTCAGTAATACCTGAGTTCGAATCCGGCCTCAGACATTTAACACTAGCTGTGTGACCCTGGGCAAGTCACTTAACCCCAATTGCCTCACCAAACCCCCCCCCCCAAAAAAAATAAATAAATGCGGGGCAGCTAGGTGGCACAATGGATAGAGCACTGGCCCTGGATTCAGGAGGACCTGAGTTCAAATCCATCCTCAGACACTTAACAATTACTAGCTGTGTGACCCTGGGCAAGTCACTTAACCCCAATTGCCTCACAAAATAAATAAACAAACAAACAAATAAATAAACAAATGAGTCACTTTACCTCTTTGGAACCCATTTTCCTCATCTATAAAAGGATAAAATTGATTTCAACTCTATGATTCTATAAAACACACATATATGTATGTATGTATGAATGTATGTATGTATTTGGAATTGCTAGTCCAAGAGAGGGTTTGGCCTATCGTGTTTCACAAACATCTCTACATAAGTGTTCTTCAGCTTGTTTCTCAACTTATCACAGCGAAGAGAGCCTCAAAATCTGTTTCTTTTTTCCTCCCCTGGAGTGTGGGATCAGTCAAAATCCATTCTGAGAGGAGAGGAGAGGAGACCAATGGAGTTAGCCCTACCACCCACATTAAGAACCTGCAAGATAGCAGCCCAAATACAAAGATTGTTTTGGGAAAGGATGATTCTTCTTTGGAAACCAGATTAAATGACAGTATCCTTCTTGGATATTTACTCATTGTAATTGAGCTCCCCCTGGACCCTCCAATTTTAGTTTACTGAAAACCACCTCCTTAATCCCCTGTGTTTCTTCCTTTATTTGACTCTAATCTTGTCTGATGAACTGTGGCATCATCATAATCTCATAATTATGAAGTGTCCTTGTTCAGTTAACTGACTTCTTTGGCTCTCCTACAGAGATGGAATCTTAGTCAGCAGCCTGTCTCTAGTTCATTTTTTTGTTGACTTCCTTTTTCAGTCATTTTACACTTGCTCTGCTCTGTTTTCTTGTTGTTGATCACAGAAGGAGAAAGGCCTTGCAGTCAAAATCTATGGGCTGTGATGTAATTTTCTGTTTTTAGCAGCATTTAATTAGCTTCCATTTGTGGTGCTTAGCAGCCAACATGCTGACAGAACAACAGTTTAGTCCTTAAAGAACAAGAAAAAGAACATATATAAGATGTGGTATGAGCCCTATTCACAGCTATCATGTATTCATCCCATTCAGCTTGAAATCCACCTTCCCCCACCTCATCTCTGTCTGTAGATCCTGTTCAATTAAACTTTTCCCTTCTCTGTCCAAATCATACAGGTTCACAGCCTTGGAGTCATTCTTATTTAAGAAGTTCATGGAATACCCCTAGTATGGACTGTGCATGGATTGTGCTTTTCTCTCTCTCTCTTTCTTTCTCCTGTCCACTTTTCAACTGGTTCACTCATCCCAACCTGCCCTCATCCTGGTAGACCTGTTTTCCTGGAGAAGGGACTACTACTACATGGCTACACTCAAACTTCCTCAGAGTCTCAGAGATGAAGTTTTCCCTTCTCTTACTAGTTATCTATGTGCATAACCTTAGAGTCATCTTTATCTAACCCTGAGAAAATGCACCCCCTGAATCCCTTCTAAATTCTTCCCATGGTACCCTGAGCTATGGCTTAGCCTTGGGCCATAATCATATACATGGAGCAAGATTCTTGGCACCCCAGCCAGATTCCTGGTCCATCTCTTGCACCATTAAGTGTGGAAGGTGTCACTATTTGCCTCCCATCCAAATGGATCCCTAACTTAGAAACTTCTATATCATTCTGCTGCCCTGCCAATAATACCTCTTCCATCTCCTATCCCCCTGGTGTTTTCTCTAATGTAAACAAGGCACCTTCTCCTTCTAATCAGGCCCCCATGCTTTCAAGCTCTTGCTTGCTGTAAGGTGCCTCCTTGGGAAACATAGCATACATCTTCTTCTGCCAGGAGACTGAATTTCAAGGAAAGACAACAGTCCAATGTCCTACTTCTTTCAATAAACTTCTCTCCAACAATTTAAACTCTTCCTGGACTCAATGCTCAATAGTTAGCATAATACCATCCCCTTATATTAACCCCATCCATGTGATCTGAACTCCTTGATGGTGATATACAAACATCATCCAAGACTCATTTCTCTCATACCAATCCACCTCAAACTTATTCTTCAAATATTCTCCTCCATATTTGCATGACTCTTCAACCTTACCTTCTGGAATGGATGCTCAACAATTAACAAACTTACTTCCTTTTATCTTATACCTCTTTGTTTCTCCTCCTTCCATCTTCTGGCCATCACCTAGACATGGATTCATCCTGGCAACATCACTTCCTTCACCATCTTTTTCAGTACTGGCTTCACATTCTCTTATATCTTCCAATTCACTTACATTGAGAGGAGAGTGTTGGAACACTCCTTGTTCTCTTCAAGAATATTTTTTTACAATCAGCAACCTCTCCTCCACTAGAATTCATACTGTCTAAATTTATCACCTACTCCTGATCCTAGTGACTATTATTAGCCAATTTCCATGGTATTCCCATTCTTTTTTCAATGAGTTCATTGCTGGCTCACAGTCTTTCTCTTCTCCCCATCTTTTAATTTTATACTAGCATATTTCAATATTTATATTGAGACTTTGCTCAAATACCCTCATGGCCTAGTTCCTCAATTTACTATATTCCCATGATCTACTCCTCTACCTCAACTAGACTTGGAAATTGTCATACCATTGACTTTGCTATCATTCATAAGTGTCCCAATTCCATGTTGATGGACTCTGAAAATTTTTTATAATCATTCCAGATTTCCCTATACCTTTCAACCCCTCACTTTGGCCTACATCTTTACCATCACCTCAATTTCTTCCATTTCTCAGTTCTTTCTCAGGTTATCACTCATGCTTTGGGTGCACTGTCCTCTCATGTCTATTTTGATTGCATGATGACCCAAGAGAACTCTACACTCTCATCTGCCCTTCATTTCCTTGTCTCCTTGTCCAAACATCAATTATGCCTTTTAAAAACCCAATGCAGTGTTATTCCAACCACCCCTTTTCTTCATTCTTATTCAATTTGCTGCTTAAAGGAGCTAGAGGAAATTATGAGATAGTGAAACATTGGGACTAATACAAATTTATGTTACCTGATCTCAAGTGTACCCTCACTGCTGAAAGGCAAGTGTTATATTCTTCCCTTATTCAATATTCCACTCTCCATGACAACTATATCAAATCATTTCATCTCTCCTTAAAAGTCCCACAGCACCTTTCCCCCTACCCTATTAATTGAGAACCTTGCCTGAAATTTCACTTAAAAAATTGAGACCATTCACAAAGAGCTTCCTTTTTTCCCCTCCTCATCATACATCATTCAAACATCTTCTTTCATTATATCCTCCTTCATTACAGTCCCAGATGAAAGAAGTGGCCCTTTTCCTTGCCAAGGCATAAAATTCTACATTCTCCCTTGACACCATTCCCTCCCAACTTCTCTAACAAATTACTACCAATATCAATATCACCAATATCTCTCCTATGTTCAAGATATGATAGGAAGTTTACTGTCTCCTTCCCTGTTGCTTACAAATATATCTATGTCTCCCCATCATTAAAAAAACTCTCACTTGATCTGATCATCCTCATTAGTTATTGTCCTATATTTTTTATTCTCTTCATGACAAAACTTCCTGAAAAAGCAATCAATGCCTCTCCTCTTGTTCTTTTCTGCTATTTAGTTTTCAATCTCATCATTCAATTGAAACTGTCCTTTCCAAAGTAACCAATGTTCTTTTAATTGCTAAATTTAATGACCTTTTCTCATTCCTCCTTTACCTCTTGGTGGAATTTTACACTATTGATCAATTTCTCCTTCTGTATACCCTCTCCCACTTCATATAAGTCCATTTCCAGTCATCCTGATCTATATTTTGCCATTGGACCCAGATGTCTTGGGAGTAGAGAGTAAGCACAGCTGTCTCTCACTTAAATCCAATTCAAGGCAAGTCATGACATCACCTGTCTTATGTCATGGCCCTCTTCAAGAATAAAGGACAAATGGAGTGCAGCCAAGATGGTGGAGGAAAGGCTGTGACTTGGCTGAGCTCTCCCCCAAACCCCTCCAAATACCTTCAAGTAATGTCATAAAACAATTCCTGGAACAGCAGAACCCACAAAGGGACAGGGTGAAATAATTTTCCAGTCAAAGACAACTTAGAAGGTCTACAGGAAAGGTATGTCCTACCTGGGTAAGAGTGGACTGCAGTCCAGCACAGGCTGTACCAGCATATACCCAGCCCCAGTAAACCAGAAACAGGCCTTGGGAGCCACTGAATCAGCAGCAGCAGCAGCAACTACTTCTGGAATTCAGCTCACAGAGGTTAAGGGGGTTGAACAATTGACCAGAAAGAGATTACAGGGGTCTTTTTGCTAGCACTGAGGCAGGACTCTGTTGTTTTTCCCATACTTGGATCCAGGTCTCAGTCTTAGGTGGCAATCCCAGGGTGGAGAGAAGCACTACCCCCACTGAATCTTGCAGCCCCAGTGAGCTGGGTGCTTCTCATAGTTCCAGGGCAGAAAAACAGGCTTGTGGTTGCTCACAGACTAAAGCACAGGCCAAGATAGTAGTAAATATACCTCTCCTTAAATCATACCACCTTGGAAGAACTGCAAACTTACAAATCCCTAGAAGTATCTCTGAAAACAGCTGCACAAGCTTCCTCCTAAACCTTGGGACAGTGTATCCTCCACCCTAGAAGTAGTGCCCCACTTTAACAAAGAGTTAAAATTCAAGAAATAATCTGGAAATATGAGCAAAAAGAGAAAAAATGACTTTAGAAAGTTACCATGGTGCCAAGTAAGATCAAAATACACCCTCAGAAGAAGATAACAAAGTCAAAGCTCCTACATCCAAAGCTTCCAAGAAAAATAAGAATTGGTCACAAGCCATAGAAGCTCTCAAAAAGAACTTTGAAAATAAAGTAAGAGAGGTAGAGGAAAAATGGGAAAAGAAATGAGAATGATGCAAGAAAATAATGAAAAAAGTAAATAGCTTGACAAAAGAGACACAAAAAATACTGAAGAAAATAATACCTTAAAAAACAGACTAGGCCAAATGGTAAAGAGGTACAAAAAGCCAATGAGGAAAAGAATGCCTTGAAAAACTGAATTGGACAAATGGAAAAAGAGGTACAATAGTTCACTGAAGAAAACAGCTCCTTAAAAGTTCAGATTGAGCAAATGGTAACTAATGACTTCATGAGAAATCAAGAAACAATAAAACAACAACAACAACAACAAAAAGCATGAAAAAATAGAAGGCAATGTGAAATATCTCATTGGAAAAAACATCTGACCTGGAAAATAGATCCAGGAGAGGTAATTAGAACATTATTGTACTACCTGAAAACCATGAACAGAAAAGGGTCTAGACACCATCTTCCAAGAAATTGTCAGGGGAAAGTACCTCAATATTCAAGAATAAAGGACAAACAGCAACAACAGTTTCTGACATACTATTTTCTAGTTTTCCCAGCAGTTTTTGTCAAAGAGTGAGTTCTCATCCCAGAAGCTGGACTATTTGGGTTTATCAAGCAGAAGATTATTATAAGATTACAAGACTACTATGTCTTATGTACCTAATAAATTCTGTTCATCCACCACTCTATTTCTTAGCCAGTATCACATGGCTTTGATGATTGCTGTTTTATAATATAGCTTAAGATCTGGTATTTCTAGGCCACCACTCTTTTTTTAGAATCATTAATTCCCTTGATATTCTTTACCTTTTTCTACTTTGAGATGAATTTTGTTATTATTTTTTCTAGCTCTATATTTTTAGTAGTTTAATTGGTATGGAACCAAATAAGTAAATTAATTAAGGTAGAATTGCCATTTTTATTATATTAGCTCAGCCTACCCATGAGCAATTAATGTTTTTTTCCATTTGTTTAGATTTGACTTTGTGTAAAAAGTGTTTTGTAATTATATTCATATAGTTCCTGGGTTTATCTTGGTAGATAAATTCTCAAATATTTTATATTGTCTACAGTTATTTTAAATGGTATTTCTTCTTCTATATCTCGCTGCTGGGATTTGTTGGTAATATATAGAAATGCCAATTATTTATATGGGTTTACTTTATATCCCACAACTTTGCTAAAATTGTTAATTAATTCAAGTAGTTTTTTAGTTGATTCCCTAGGATTCCCTAAGTATATCATTATATCATCTGCAAAGAGTGATAGTTTTGTTTTCTTGTTGCCTATCCTAATTCCTTCAATTTCTTTTATTTTCTTGTTGCTAAAACTAACATTTATAGTGCAATATTAAATAATAGTTGCGATAATGGGCATCCCTGTTTCACCCCTGATCTTATTGGGAAGACTTCTAGCTTATCCCTATTACAGATAATGCTTGCTGATGGTTTTAGATAGATACTATTTTCCATTTATTCCTATGCTCTCTAGTATTTTTTTGTTTTTTGTTTTGTTTTTTGACAGGTCAATGGGGGTTAAGTGACTTGCCCAGGGTTACACAGCTAGTAAGTGTCTTTAGTGTTTTTAATAGGAATGGGCACTGTATTTGTCAAAAGCTTTTTCTGCATCTATTGATATATAATCATATGATTTTTTTGTTGGTTTTGTTATTGATATGGTCAATTATGTTGGTAGTTTTCCTAATATTAAACCAGCCCTGCATTTCTGGTATAAGTCCCACCTGGTAGTAGTATATTATCCTTGTGATAAATTGCTGTAATCTCTTTGCTAATCTCTTTACTTAAAATGTTTGCATCAATATTCATTAGGAAAATTGGTCTATAATTTTATTTTTCTGATTTGGCTCTTCCTGGTCTAGGTGTCAGCACCATATTTGCGTCATAAAAGTAATTTGGTAAGAATCTTCCTTTGTCCATTTTTCCAAATAGTTAATATCATATTGGAATTGATTTTTAAATATTTGGTAGAATTCACTTGTAAATTCATCTAGCTTTGGAGATTTTTTTCTTAGGGAGTTAATTAATGGCTTGTTTTATTTCTTTTTCTAAAATGGGTTTATTTAAATATTTTATTTCCTCTTCTGTTAGTCTGGGCAATTTATAGTTTTATAAATATTCATCCATTTCAATTAGATTGTCATATTATTGACATACATTTGGGCAAAATATTTCCTAAATATTTTTTAAATTTCCTCTTCAATGGTGGTGAATTTACCCTTTTCATTTTTGAAACTGGTAATTTGGTTTTCTTCTTTCCTTTTTAAATCAAATTAACCAAAGATTTATATATTTTATTGTTTTGTTTTTTCATAAAAGCAGCTCTTATTTTTATTTATTAGTTCAATAATTTTCTTACTTTCAGTTTTATTCATCTCTCCTTTGATTTTCAGAATTTTTAATTTGGTATTTAATTGAAGATTTTAAATTTGTTCTTTTTCTAGATTTTTCAGCTGTATACCCAATTCATAGATCTTCTCTTTTTCTATTTTATTCATGTAAGCATTTAGAGATATGAAATTTCCCCTAAGCACTACTTTGGCTGCATCCCATAAATTTTGGTGTGTTTTTTCATTCTTGTCATTTTCTTTGATGAAATTATTGATTGTTTCTATGATTGTTTGACCTACTCAGAATATCTTTAATCTTATTGAATAATATGTTTTTTTTTCCTGTCTTGTTTAAGTTTTTATGTTTTTCTTCAGTCTTGTATTTGAAGATTGAATTTTCTATTCAGCTCTGGTCTTTTCATTAGAGAAATTTGAAAGTTCCCTATTTCACCAAAAGTCCTTTTTTCCCCTGAAAGATTATGATCAGTTTTGTTGGGTAGTTGATTCTTGGTTGTAATCCAAGTTCCTTTGCCTTCCAAAATATCATATCCCAAGCTCTCTGATCCTTTAAGGTAGAAACTGCTAAGTTGTGTATAATCCTGACTGTAGCTCCTTGATTTTTGAATTGTTTCTTTCAGGATGTTTGTAGTGTTTTCTCCTTGACTTGACATTACTAGAATTTGGCTATAATATTCCTTGGAGTTTTCATTTGGGAATCTTTTTCAGGGAGTGATCACTGAGTTCTTTTGATTATTATTTTACCTTCTGGGTCTAGAATATCAGGGCAGTTTTCCTTCCTTCATAATTTCTTGAAAGATACTGTCCAGGATCTTTTTTTGATCATGGCTTTCAGCTAGTTTAATAATTCTTAAATCATCTCTCCTAGATCTATTTTCCAGGCCAGTTGTTTCTCCAGTGAGGTATTTTACATTTTCTTCTATTCTTTTTATTCTTCTGATTTTTCTTGATTGATTCTTGGTGTCTCATGGAATCATTAGCTTCCACTTGCCCAATTCTGATTTTTAAGGAATTATTTTCCTCAGTTAGCTTTGTCCCTCCTTTTCCATTTGGCTAATTCTACTTTTAAAGAAGTTTTATTCAGTGAATTTTTGTCCTCTCCAAGTTGTTGACACTTTTTTCATGATTCCCTTGCATAATTCTCCAACCCCCCCCCCTCTCTTTTCCTCTCCCTCCCTCTCTCTCTCTTTGTGGGGCAATGAGGGTTAAATCACTTGCCCCAGGGTCATACAGCTAGTAAGTGTCAAGTGTCTGAAGCCAGATTTGAACTCAGGTCCTTGTGAATCCAGGGCCAGTGCTTTATCCATAGCACCACCTAGCTGCCCTATCTCCAACCTTTCTTATTTGATTTTTTAAATCCTTTGTGAGCTCTTGGAAGAGGACTTTTCAGGCTTGAGACCAATTCATATTCCCCTTTGAGGCTTTGCACATAGGTATTTAAACATTGTTGTCCTCTTCTGAGTTTGTGTTTTGATATTCTCTGTTCCTGTAGTAGCTTTCTATGATCAGGGTTCTTTTTTATTTTTGCTCATTTTGACCTATTTTGTGACTTTTGAAGTTGAGCTCTGCTCCTGAAGTATAAGGAGCACTATTCTAGTCTTCTTGGACTGTGGAACAAGGACCTGTTCCCAGACTTTCTGTGCCAACATCTCTGGGGTGACTTGCCCACTGTGCTAGGGTGGTTCATACTCATCATTCCTGTTGTGCCCTGGGTTACAGGGCTGGCATTTTGCCTGATTTGCTGGAGCTGGAGGCCTCACAGCTGTCCTTCTGTGTCACCAGCTTGCTGAGCCAAGACCACAGGGCCTCAGTTGCTGATCTTTTTTATGGAGAAGAGCCTTCCACTAGCTTGCCTGGATATTGTCTGTGCTGGGCTTCACTCCCCTTTTGCCCCAGTGAAACAGACCTTTCCTAAGTCCTAAGTTATCCTGGGCTGGAAAATTATTTCACTCAGTCTCTTTGTGGGTTCCATTACTCCAGAATTTGTTTAGAAGTGTGATTTAACATTATTTCCAAAGGAAACCAGGGAGAACTAAGGAAACTTCCTGGCTTCTCTCTGCTATCTTGGCTCCACCATTCTCCATCCTTAACTCTTAACTCCTACCCTATAGATTCCACCCATTGCCATTGATGTCATTTCTGCCTTTACAATATCCTTCATATGCATCTCCTTTTCTCCAGTGATACAATCATAACCCTAGTTCAGACCCTCATTGCCTTTCACAGTGACTAAAGCAATAGCCTTTTAACTGGTCTTACTGACTTAAATGTCTTCCCATTCCAACTCAATCTCCATTTATCTGCTAAAGGTGACTTTACTAAAACATTCTTTTTTAAGTTTTTTAAAATAGTTTTTTATTGTATTTTTCCAAATACATGTAAATATAGTTTTCAACATTCATTTTTGTAAGATTTTGAGTTCCAAATTTTTCTCCCTGCCTCCCTTCCCTCTCCCTTCCCAAAGCCAGGAAGCAATCTAATATAGGTTAGACATTACAATCATGTTAAACATATTTTCATATTAGTCATGTTGTAAGAGAAGAATCAGAACAAAAGAAAAAACATAAGAAAGAAAACATAATTACAAAACCAATAAAAGTGAAAATAATATGCTTTCAGCAGTGCAATGATCCAAAACAATTTCAAAGAACTCATGTTAGAAAATGTTCTCAACATCCAGAAAAAAACAACTGTGGATTATGAATACAGATTGAACTGTTTCTACAAGAGGACCATTTTTTCCCTTCTTTTTTGAAGTTTTTTCCTTGTGCTCAGATTCTTCTTTCACAATATGACTAATGCAGAAATATGTTTAATGTGATCGTACATATATAACCTTTATCAAATTGCTTTCTGTCTTGGGGAGGGTTTAGGGAGGGGAGGGAGGGTGGAGAAAAATTTGGAACTAAAAATCCTATGAAAACAAATGTTGAAAACTATCCTTACATGTAACTGGAAAATAATAAAATCCTTTTGTTGAAAAAAAATATGCTTCAATCTGCATTCAGACTCCATACTTCTTTTTCTGGATGTCAAGGGTGTTTTCCATCATGAGTCCCTTGTCTTGGATCATTTCATTGCTGAGAAGAGTTAAGTCTATCACAGTTGATCATCACACATTGTTGTTGATACTGTGTACAATGTTCTCTTGGTTTTGCTCATTTCACTCAGCTAAAATCTGCCTTCTAATTATTTCTTTTTTGCACAGTAGTATTCTATTACATTCATATACCACAACTTGTTCAGCCATTCCCCTATTGTTGGGCATCCCCTCAATTTCCAATTTGTTGCCACCACAAAAAGAGCAGGCATAAATATTTTTGTATATGTGGGTCCTCTTCCCTTTTTTATTATCTCTTTGGCATATAGACCTAGTAGAGCTATTGTTGGGTCAAAGGGTATACACAGTTTTATAATGTTTTGGGCATGGTTCCAAATGGCTCTCCAGAATGGAGTTCACAACTCCACCAACAGTGCATCAGTGTTCAAATTTTCCCATATCTTCTCCAACATTTATCATTTTCCTTTTTTAGTCATATTAGGCATTTGGATAGGTGTGAGGTGGTAACTGAGAATAGTGTTAATTTGTATTTATCTAATCAGTAGTTATTGAGAGCATTTTTTTTCACATGACTATAGATAGCTTTAAATTCTTCATCTGAAAACTGCCTGTTCATATCCTTTAACCATTTCTCAACTGGGGAACCAAAAGCATATGACTTACCAGGTTGCTTCTACCCAGACACCCTTCTCAATGAAATCCTATGACTTCTTTTTTTTTTTTTTTTTACGGGGCAATGGGGTTAAGTGACTTGCCCAGGGTCACACAGCTAGTAAGTGTCAAGTGTCTGAGGCCGGATTTGAACTCAGGAACTCCTGAATCCAGGGCCAGTGCTTTATCCACTGCGCCACCTAGCCGCCCCTCTATGACTTCTTATTACACCCAAGATCAAATATAAAGTCCTCTGCCATTTAAAACTCTTTATATCTTGGCCCCTCCTACTTTTCCAACTTTTATACACCTTATGCCCCTGCATGTACTCTGTTATTTAGCCACACTGGATTACTTGCAGTTCCTCAAACACAATTAGATTTAAACTCCTTGAGGTCAGGGACTGCTTATTTTTTTTTATTTATTTATATGCTCAGCACTTTTCACAGTGCCTGGCACATAATGCGTTCTTAATAAATGTTTATTTTATTGTACTGTACAATACTACATCTATCTCCTACATGCTTTTGCACTGGCTTTCTCCCATGATTGGAATACTTTACCCACTTATTGCTGCCTTTTATTTTTCCTTGCTTTATTCAAGACTCAGTTCAAATGTCACTTTCTACAGGAAACTTTTCCCAGTCTCCCCTAACCCTACCCAGATGCTAATACATTCCCCTTCAGTTTACCTTCTGTTTAATATATATCTTCTATGCACCTCAGTATTTATATGTTGTTTTTACCTTCCCCATTTCTTTATATGTCATTGTTGTTATTTTATGCACTTTGAAGACAGGGCCTATTTTTTTCCCTTTCTTTGTATTCTTAGCATTTTGCATAATTCGTGAGGACATAGTAAGTACTTAATAAATGTTTTTGTTAAATTAACTGACACAGGACTTAGGAATGTGGTTTGGATCCAGTGTAGTCCTAGGTGAGCCTGCCCTATAATTAGAGGTTATGCTCCATTTTCTCACATTCTTTGGTTAATTAAACCCTTACCTTTTCCTAGTACCTTGGGAATAAATTATTTAAAACTTGATTATAGCTGATGCTCAAATTTCCCCCAAAAGAAAAGAATAAAAAGTTACTCAATGTACAATATATCAGGTATAGGGAGGTAATTTATTCGTAATCCCAAAAGAAATGCTAAACATTTATATTTTAGTCTTTTATGATTCATAACATTCATTAACAAAATAACTTAAAATAGCATTCAGTAACAACATATAACTACTATTGTAATCTTTTGGAAGGCAATACTTAAAATATCATCAGAACATAAATCAGTTAATAGGACATCTAAACAGTCATTCTACATTTCACATGGTCTCTGAATAGCCCCAAAATCTCCTATTATGTTACTAATAAATAAGCCAGGCTTGGACAAATCTTATTATCCATGGTCATAGTCCTTAAGAATGCTGAAGTAGGGGCAGCTAGTTGGCTCAGTGGATAAAGCACCAGCCCTGGATTTAGGAGTAGCTGAGTTCAAATCTGGCCTCAGACACTTGACACTTAACTAGCTGTGTGACCCTGGGTACGTCACTTAACCCTCATTGCCCTGCAAAAAAAAAAAAAAAAGAATGCTGAAGTAGTTGCTAGTTACTTGTCTCTTGCTGCCATTAAGTTCTCATTAAGATAGGATCCCTGAACTTTTTAAACTCTTAAGGTTATTTCCCTGCCTAGAAAACATATACTTTGAGTTTAATTCTGCGTACGCAGGAGTAAGTTTAGCTACATGTTCTATGTGAGAGTTGTAAGAGGGGAAAGGTCATAACTTATCATCCCACTCTCCCCAATGGGGAGTCTAAAATTTTAACTTTGTATGTCCAACACCTAGTACTATTTCTGGCATGCAACAGGGACTTAATAGATGTTGGTTAAATTGAATCAAATTTTCTAATTCTACAAGTTTGAATTGGTCTCTCCACATACTGAACTTCTAATATGCTTATTTTTCCTGCAATTTGTAGGCATTCACCATGGTGTGGTTACTGAACTAGAGCCAGACATCCTGGAGAATGAATCCAAGTGGGCTTTAGGAAGCATTGCTAATAAAAAAACAAAACAAAACAAAAAACTAGAGGAGGTAATGGAATTCCAGCTGAGGTATTTAAAATCCTAAAAAGATGGTGTTGTTAAAATATGGCATTCAATATGGAAAACTCAACAGTGGACACTGGATTGGAAAAGATCAATTTATATCCCAATCCTAAAGATGGGCAATGCCAAAGAATGTTCAAATTACTGATTAATTGTGCTCCTTTCACACACTAGCAAGATTGTACTTAAGATTCTGAAAGCTATGCTTCAGCAATATGTTAACCAAGAATTGCCAGAAGAGCAGTCTGGGTTTTTTGTTTGTTTGGTTGTGTTTTTTTAAACATAATCAAGGTATTTAATTGGGGCAGAGGATCTATAACTCGGAGTATCACAAAGCAGATTGCTATGAATACCCCAGCAGTCTGTTTTTTTAAGAGGCAGAAGAACTAGACACCAAATTGCCAACATGCATTGGATTATGGAGAAATCAAAGAATTTCCAGTAAAACATCTACTTCTGTTTCATTGACTACACTAAAGCTTTTGACTGTGTGGATCACAATAAAATATGGCAAGTTCTCAAAGAGATGGGCGTACCAACTCATATTACTTGTCTACTAAGGAGACTGTATGGGGGTTAAGGAGCAACAATTAGAACCAAATATGGAACAACTGATTGGTTAAAGATTGGGAAAAGAGTGATACAGCTGTATATTGTCACCTTATTTTTAAAATTTATATGCAGAGTAAATCATGCAAAATGCCAGACTGGACAAATAAAAAGCTGGAATTAAGTTTGCCAAGAGAAATATCAATAATCTCAGATATGCAGACAATACCACACTGATGGAAGAAAGTGAAGAATTAAGTAGCCTCTTGATGATGATAAAAGAAGGGAGTATAAAAGCTGGCTGGAAGTTTAATAGAAAAAGAAAAACCTAAGAATTTAGCAACTGGTCTCATTACTTCCTGGCAAATAGAGGGGGAAGAAATGGAAGCAATATCAGATTTAATATTCCTGGGCTCAAAGATCACTGCATATGGCAACTGTAGCCATGAAATTAAGACACTTGCTCCTTAGAAGGAAAGCTATGGCAAACCTAGACAGCATACTAAAAAGCCACAACTTGTTCAGCCATTTTCCATTGATAAGCATCCCCTCAGTGACCAATTCTTTACTACCACAAAAAAGCTACTATAATTTTTTTGTACATTTAAGTCTTTTCCCTCTTTCTTTTGTGATAAAACAATGAAATTTGGCAGATACCCAGGGGCCCCACCTGAATGATTTAGTATTATTTGAATTGGGTGAAAATGAGAAACTGAGTAAGTACCTACTTGGGAATGATTAGATATAGCCACACCTGGCCTGCCCTGATATACTGCTGATGCCAGCAAGGGGATCACTCTCAGTCATGCAACTTGAAGGACCTCCCTTTTGGGGGAGGGAGAGAAAAAGTAGAAAAGGAGAACGTTGAGGCTGGGAAGCTCTCTCTTTCCTGTTGGTGATCTTCTGAGAGTGGATTGGAGAGGGGCTGCACAGTTGACTCCCATAGAAACTATGGACCACAGGTGGTGAGTTAAAGAAACGAGGCCAGCTCTTCCAATTAGCTGAGCTGAAAGTAAGTTTGGGGATTGAGTCAGTCTTTGCTAGAGCCAGGGAGCTTATCCATTTTTCTCTTCCCCTATTCCCTTGTCCCTGGCTTTATTAACTTCACCTTTATTATATTTTATTCCTATTAATAAAACCTGATTTGTTTGTGGAAAAGAGGTTGTTAATCTCCTTTCTTATTAGCCTGTGAGAAATAACTAAAAAAGGCAGTTTGGAAGAGAGGAAACTTTGGACCTAGAAGTCCCTCGTTATTTTCTGAATCCCAATATTACAGCAAGCCACCCAATTAACTCTCCCCATATTAAATTTGGCCCTTACACTTTGATTTTATAGAATTTTGAGAGGTGAGAATTCCGGGACAGAAAATTCTAGTTCAGGGGTTCTTGAATGGATTTGAACAAAAGTCTTTTTTATTCTAAAACTGTTATGTCCACTATTTCCATAAACCTTAATATTTATAAATATGTTATTAACATTATTATTACTTCTAATATTATTTCATTCTTTTCATCTTGCTTAATGGAGTTCAGATAGAAATGATCCTGGGTCAAGTCACTATCCTGCTATTAATTTTCATTTTTTAAAATATTTTGCACAAGTGCAAAAAAAAAAGCTTTTAATAGTTAAATAAAATCTTTAGGATGCAAACGCCTTATCTTTAGGGTCACTGAAAGCATCCTTCATCATAACGCCAATAGCAGATTGGATAATAGAGATGATATATGCTTCATTCTGTTCCCAAATTATTTTGATTTCTTCTTCTAGATATCTATATTTCAAAGACTTTTTGCTTCATGTCAAACATAAATATTTGAGATGGATATATCTATTAAAATATTGTTCATAAATTTTGGAGGAACAATTTTCTGTCCAGGTAATCAAAGGCAAGTTTGATATATTTGTAATAATGGTTTTATTCCAGCAGTTTCTTGATTGAAATCTTGAACTTATTTTGAAATCAGGATTCATAATATGGTACTTATTGAGTCAGTCCATGAAAGAGAGGGAGCTTTTATTGTATAATCCTAGCCACTTGGTCATATTTTGTTAGTTATTCAGTAAGGACTCAATTATGGTAGTTAGCATTATTGCATTGCACAGTTTTTTACCATTTCCTTGTATATACTACATTGAGCACTAAATCCTGTTCCTTAAAGATAAATATGTAAATTCTAATGGTGATAACCTGGTCCTGAATTACAATTAAAAACCTTCTGTTTCCACAAACAAATCCATATGACAGCCATTTGTTTTATGTTTCTCTGTCATCATATTGCTGTTTGAGTTCATGACAATGTCACTCATGGGGGCCTATTGATTCCACTTTTAGATCTTAGCTATTTCATAGGCTCCATCTGGAGGGAAATGGCTTTTGGTTACATTTAACAAATCCAATGTCATATACATGCTGTCATTCTTTACCACTACTTGGTAAGATACTGTCTGCATTTTCCAAAAATGTTTCTGTAAGATTCTCTCATGCTTATTAAAGATTCTCTGAATGTCCCTTCCTCCTTTTTGATGAAAAACTATTAGTCTCCCTATAGTTGTCCTTGGTCATTGTCCTTGTGTTGTATGGGTGTTAGGATACTTTCCAAATTGGTTATGGACCATTTTGTTATTGAAAAAGTGTGCATTAAATGTGGAATTAGATGTTAATTGCTTTAAACTTGTTCTTTTCCATTTTGATTTCAGGATGCTTGTAGATTTCTCAAAGTTATTCAGCCATAACTTTCTTCTTATATTTATGTTCAATGTGTATAGCCTGAAGGAGGCCAAGGTGTTTGTAATTCATTTAGAGGCACCTATGTAGCAGAGTAGATAGAGCATCAGGTCTAGAGTCAGGAAAAATTATATTCAAATTCAGGCTCAGACATTTACTAACTGTGTGAATCTGGGCAAATTATTTAATCTCTGTTAGCCTCAGTTTCCTTATTTCTATAAAATGAAGATAAAAATAGCACCCATTTTCCAAGGTTGTTATGAGGATCAAATGAGATGATAATTGTAATAATTGTAAATAATTGTAAATCACTTAGCACAGTAAGTGCTATATACATATTAGCTATTATTATTTATCTTAGCTATTATAAGTATTGCCTTAATCCATTGGCTCAATGTGACATTCAGATTCAAACTTATAAACATTACACTCTACATTTATTTGACAGATGTTAAGAATTTAAAATTTATTGAATCCAAAAGACGTCGTATCATTGGAGAAAGATTTCATAAGATGAAGAAGTATATTTTTCAGTTGTCATATAACTTGAAGCCAACTATATATATATCAGGTTATTGATTCATTGATATGATATTTTATTTTGGTTCCTTTTTTTAACTTGCAAGCCTTGGGGCAGCTAGATGGCCCAGTGGATAAAGCACCATCCCTGGATTCAGGAGGACCTGAGTTCAAATCTGGCTTCAGACACTTGATACTTACTAGCTATGTGACCCTGGGCAAGTCACTTAACCCTCATTGCCCTGCAAAAAAACCAAAAAGACAAACTTGCAAGCCTTAAGAGGTATTATCGTGGATTTAAGGCTAGTTGGAACCATAATGGGCTTTAACTATATCCCTGAAAAATACTACATTTTATATCAATTTTTCTTGATATTACATTACCAGCAAATTTAAAAGAATTTTCCATATGAACTTTAAATACTAAAACATTCTCACTGTACTTAGATCTGCATGATATGTTTTCAAAATATGAATAAGCCATGAAAGGGGAAGGGGAAGGCAAGAGGTTTTTGATCACCAGGAAAGGAAATAAAAAGGTCTTAAGTGCCTTTTCAGTAGTTTAGTCAATAATTATTGACTTGATAATAAGTTGCTGTTCATGCCCCGTTTTGGCACACCCATTTTTGATCCTTAGTAAATATATTGTTTTCTGATAAATATGTGTAGAGTTCTGTGAGTGATATAAGCTTTGAATATTTTGTGACAAGTACATAAACAGGAAATTCATGTATTTTAAGAGAGCCCTGGTTTTCTCATCTTTTGGTGGCAAAATATGTGATACATTCTGTTAAGATGGATAGGGGGGCAGCTAGGTGGCACAGTGGATAGAGTACCGGTCCTGGATTCAGGAGGACACTTGACACTTACTAGATGTGTGACCCTGGGCAAGTCACTTAATCCCAATTGCCTCACAAAAAAAAGCATAGGGACAAGCTTACTTTACTAGAACAATGTAGCAAAGCACTTCACTAATAATTGATATACCACTGAGAAGTATATGAGCCAGTAATTATGGACAATTTGTATTCTTACTCCTTTCCAGTTCTACACTCAAGATAGAATTTGACCTTCACCTATGATCTGGCATCACTATGTTGCTGCTGCCAATCTCTAGTGAGATAGATGATGAATTGGACTTTGATTTTTCTTGTTTTTTTCATCTTCTCCTCCTCCCCTCCCTTGCTCATGTCCCTTCCCCTTCTCCTTTGCCACTCCATCCTCTCCAACCTTATGCTTTTCCAAACCCTCCCTCTTCCCCCTTTTCTCTTCCTCACCTTCCCCTGTTTGTTTTTCCCTCTCCTCTTCTTTCTCCCTCCTCTGCTTCTTTTTTCTCACAAATGCTTCTTCCTGAACTGGGGGCCCAAAGATTTTTATTTTTACATTGAAAAGAAAAGATATGAATATATTAATGATAATGTGGTGGTAAAGACTGGATCCTGTGAAATCTGAATATTGTTTTGGGAGTCAGTCCTAATGTGGAAATGTTCATTTTATTTGTAATTTATTAATTTCAGAATAAAAATAAATATTTTTAATGGTAAGGGCATCAATACTCAAGATCAATTAGACCCCCACTAAGCCCTACAAGACTCACTAACTACCCATATCAACCTTTAATTATGTCCTGCCTGGTCCTCTTATTGAAATGCTTTGTGTGCATCTTTCTAATTTTCCTTCCCAATAAGTTTATAAGGTCCCTAAGGGCAAACAGCACATTCTCTGGCTGTGCTGGAGAATGAGGATGAGAACCTTCTGCCCTCTTACACCTGGAGGAGGGAACTCATTGGCTCTCTGATTCCTAAATACACATGCATAAGCCAAACTTTTGCAAAATAAAAATCCAGTTTTCAGTACACAAGAGGAACTGTCCAGGTAAACTAATCTTATTGTAAGTTATTTTATAAAACCAAGAGCCACTCCATGATTTACCCCTTAAATAAACAGAAAATTTCAGATGAGGTTGTGTAAAATAATATACACTTGCAGACAGGACAACAGCTGGCTCATAGTAGCAATTATTTTATATATTCAGATTCTTAAAGCAGCTAGGAGAAAGACATACTGTGATTCTAATAAACTAGCTGACTAAATCTCTTTGGGTCATAGAAAATTCTACAGTATTTATTTTTCAGAAATTGAAGGTTTTCTTTCAAATAACCCATTAAGATTTACAGCACCTTGGGCAGAATTATGCAGCGGATTAGGAATTTGATGCATGACAATCTGTTTTCTTCCTAGCAAGTTATGGTTGCACAAATCAGAAAATCATAACCTTGCTGGATAATCAACAACATCTATTTCATTCCAATGAACATATTATAGCTGGAGTGATAGGTACTATTAGAAGCTATGACTAATTTTCCATGTTTCTCCAGGATGGCCAAACTTCTTGAGATTCTTAGTGCCTTTTGTTAATGGTGAGATAAATACAACTAAATATTTTTGAGTCAACTCAAGTGGTCAAGGTACAATGTAAAGATAGTCAAGGTCTCTGTTGTCATCACTATCATCATCATCACGGGTATGTATAGTCCTATAATGTTTGCAGCATCCTTCATATGCAGTACTTCATTTGATCATCAAAACTATCCTTTGAGGTAGAAGTTAGGATTATCTGCATTTGTCTGGAGGAGGGGTGGTACAATTAGACATGTAAACTGCTGACAAGCAAACTCCCTTTACCAAAACAGATCAGCAGAAATTCTAAAAAATGTCTCTAAAAGTTATCTTCATTTTACAGATTAAGAATCTCTGTGTCAGAAAAGTTAAATGACTTTCCTAGGGTCACATAGGTAGAAAGTGTCTGAAGCAATACTTGAATCCAGATGTTCCTGACTCCAAGTCGAATACTCTATCTACAATATGAGTTTGATACTTACATGTACCTATCTATACCTTCCACAATCATAGATTTCTTGTTAAACATAACTAAAAACTGAATTTTGTTGCATCATCCTTGTATATGAAAGACAGCCCATTGGCATTTGAGTACAATAATGTGGGAAACAAAATTATCAAGACCCATTGAAAAAAAGAATATATTGATGTCCTTGCTAGACTTAGCACGTTCTACCTCCCACAATAAAAATGGCACTCAAATAGTCTCCAAAACATTCAACTCAGGAACTTCAATGTGGTTTGGTTCTTGAAGGAAGCTAAATGGTACAATGCATAGACCACTCAGGCTGGAATCAGAAAGATCTGAGTTTAAATCCATCCTCAGACACTTATTAGTTGTGTGACCCTGGGGTTTATCTGCCTGCCTCAATTTCCTCCATTCTAAAACTGGGGAATAATAATGAAGATAACATAGTGCATCTACTTCAATTAACTTCACAAATATTTATTAAGCACTGATAATGTTTACTTCTCAAGGTCATTATTTAGATAAATGAGGTAATATTAATAAAGTACTTAGTCCAGTGTCTTCTAGCACATGGTAAGTGCTTAATTAATATTTGTTTCCTTCCTATCAGCAAAGCATGGTTTCTGGTAGTTTCTTTCCCTCCCTCCCTTCCTTCCTTCCAATTGGTGTTAAGTGACTTGCCAAAGTGATGTAGCTAGTAAGTGTCTAAGGTCAGATTTGAACTCAGGTTCTTTTGACTACAGGAGTGATGTTCTATCTACTGTGCCACCTATCTGCCTGGCCTCTGGTAGTTTCTATCCATGTGAAAAGATTTCAAGTATGGATCCAGTGACAGATTGTCTATTATCCAAAGAACAGGCTAGCTAAGCTAGGATCATAGACTTATAGATCCTGACCTAAAAATATGAGCTCATATGTTCATTTTTTCTTCAGAAAAAGAAATCATGCCTCTCAGAAGAGTCATAATTTGTAAATTTACTACCAAATGATGAATTATCCCATCATGATATAATCTTATAAATATGGAGTTAGTGAAAATTTGAGAAGTCATGATCCTTTACAGAAAAGTAAACTGAGGTCTAGAAAGACTGAGTCACTTGTTTAAGGCTACGTAGGTGTCAGAGATGGAATTTTAAAATACCTTTTTTGACCTTAAATCCTGTGCTCTTTTCACTGCACCATGTTTCCTCCTGCTGTAGCAACCTATGAAACAAAAGAAAAATGCAAAATTAGCCTCAGTTTTGTGTGTACTCCCTTTAGATTCTGCAGTGACGGTGGCCAAGGAATGATCAAAGATGGGAGGTGATACTAAAAATCACACAGGTATTAGACCACCTATAAGCATTAATTAAAATATTTGTACTGGAAGTATGAGATCCATGTGTATTAACCATTGGATTGTTATGTTACTGGAGGAATTGAATCACATCATTTTAGACATTCTCAATATAAAAGAAAGCAGAAGGCAACAAAGTTGTGGGTAAATAGGATGATTCACACAGCACATGTAGATTGGCAGAGAAAAGAGAAAACAGATTTGGCTTTAGCATGTGCCTAAAGGCTAGCAGAAGCATCATTACATTTCGCAGGATAATTGGTCATCTGGCCATGCAGTGATCATGATAAGCATAACAAAAATACCCCATCGGCATTCATTGTAAAGCCTAAAGAAGTAGAACAATTTAATAATGTGACAAGATCCTCCAACCACGTCAATGTGTACCATGAAAACTACAATGTTAGTGACTATTATGTAAAGGTGGGCACAGAAGGATATCATATTCATTTATGTAATATTTTGGAAAGGACAATCATAAACTAGAGACTATCCAAGAAAAGGCAAGAAGAATGCTGAAGAGCCTGGGGTTCATATAATAGGAGGATTGGCTGGAAGAACTGAGGATAGATGCTTGGAGCACAGAAGACTTAGGATAGGGAATGTGGAATATGACAACTATCTTCAAGTATTTTAAAGACTCCATGTGGAAAAGGAATCAGGCTTATTCTATTGGCCCTAGATGGGAAAGCCAGGAGCCATGGATAGAAGTTCCAAGGATTTACCCTACATTGGATGTCAGGAAGACTTCATATGAATTGTTGTTGTGCAGTCATGTTCAGTCATGTCCCACTCTTTGTGACCCAATTTAGGGTTTTCTTGGTAAAGATAACTGGATTTTGTTTGCAATTTCTTTCTCTATCTCATTTTACAGATGAAGAAAGTGAGGTAAACAGAGTAAAATTACTTGCCTAAGGTCGCACAGCTAGTAAGTGTCTGAGGCCATATTTGAACTCGGGTCTTCCTTATTCCAGGCCTGGAACTCTAACCACTGTTCCACCTAGCTGTCCCTCTTTTGAGTTAGAGCTATCAAAATGTATAATGGATTGCCTGTGGACATAATGGGCTGCCTCATTATTGGTGGGGTTCAAACACAAGCTGGATGAATTTGTGGAATGTTTTGTGGTAAGGATTCTTCTTGGTAGGAGTTTGACTAGATGGCTCCTAATGTCCCTTTCAACTCTGAAATTCTATGATGCTATAATAAAAAGTACATTGGAATATATTGTTAAGGATTAATATTTTGAATGGACCATTGACTTGTAGACTACTCAGAACATTCATTCCCTTATATTGTGGATACTTTTCTTCAAAAAAGATAGGCACTGGACTTGGTGAATATTAAATGGTACCACAGAAAGTGCAACTGACTATCTTAAAGGGAAATGATGTGCTCTGAATGTGGGAGTCATTTTTGATCAGTCATCTGTATGTAGTGAAACCACTAAGTACTTAGAGGAAATGTCTAAAATAAGACTATATTTGAATAAAAGATAAAAAATAAGAAAACCCTGTGAGGGGTTCTAACTTTTCCTATTCAAGACAATTATTGATATACTGAGAAGTGGGAAATGACATCGATTTTTTCCCCCATGACCTGTACTTTCATCAGTATGAGGAATTCCTGGTGTGCCCTTCACCAATGCACTTGAGCAACTTGTTTATAACTTTTAGTCTTAGGGAATTGCCTGGAAGTACTGAGGTGTTAAATCATTTCCCCATAGCACATGAAAAATATGGTTTAGGAATAAGAAATGAGAGAGACCATGACATATAGATATTTTCTTCAAGAAAAAAACTGGAAGACACTGGAGGTATCGATTACCAAATGATATAGGAGTTTGAATCAGCAGTCCATGTACAATCAGATCACCAGCTTCTTAGAGCAAAGAACAAAACTAACACAAAACAATTACCAACCTTGGCCCTAGAGAAGAGATGATAACAAGGACATCAAAAGAGCCCAAAAGCCACCTTAGGCAGCATTCACTTGATCTCCTTGCCAACCCGAGAAATAGGGAAGCCAAAGGCAATGCCATTCCATAATCTAAACTTATATATAAATCATAAGGAGAAAGATGGTAAAAGATTATGAGCAGTATTGCCTCATAAAACAGCAAGAAACAGTAAAAGAAAAAATTGATTTAAAGACATTTTTGCAAGAGAAAAAGTTAAGCAATGTCATACTGAGAACATTTAAGAAATTGAAAGGACAGCAACAGGGAAAGATGGAAAAAATCTGTAAAGATTTACTTTTATAATAAATTATTTTTACCACCAAGTACAATGAAGTCATCACATTTGGAATCTTAATATTAGAATACCAGTTGAACTAATGAGAAAGTCAAAATGGCACTGAAGAAAACAAAGATAGAAAAAGCAGATGTTATGAATCAAGTATATATGTAAGAGATATTCTGAAATGGACAGAATTTTTAGCATATTATGAAGTTTTCAAGGTAACTGAAAGAGGTGAAGAAAAAATGAGTAACTACCAACCCATATGCATAGTTTCCTATTGTGTAATTTAAAATTCTAAATGTGGGTTCTAATCTGTCCCCCCAGTTTTGGGGGGAAACTGACTAAAATCACTGATAAATGAGTTTAGATTTTTTTAAGGGTTTATTGAAAGATAGTAAAAGAAAGAGAAAGATTGAGAACAGATTTCTTATAACCTGGAAATCCTCGCCTTCCTAAACCTCTCACTTCTGAAGTCCTCTGCCACCACGCCAAAGTCTTGCACCAAAAGAGAAAGAACTCCTTCACCAGTGTCTGCTTTCTCCTTCTTGTTCTCCTCCCAGAAATGGGAGGTTCTTCAAGCTGATTGGCTATCATCATTCAAATTCATTGGTTCACTGGGCCCGAAGGTGGTCTTGATGTAAAGTTCAAAGTTTTGAGCTTCTGAGAATACCTTCTTAAGTACACTCTTAAGTACCAGCCAGATGTGCTTACAATCTAGTTAACTGGAAGTAAGCCAGTAAGCCAGTAAGCCAGTCAGTCATCTTATCCAATTCAATCAGTTTAAATCAGTCTCCAGGTGGTCCACTGAGTATCTGCTAAATCTCATCTATCACATTACATTATCTTGACACACTATGGATATAATTTTTACGAAAACCATCCACACACATACTAAAATTATTATTGGTTAGAGATTTAGAAGGGAATAGGCAAATTTTTATGAGTGATTGATATACCCTAGACAAAATCTTTTATATCCTATCACTCTCTGAAAAATGCAGTAAATAAATTCCACTGCACATATTGATTGAACACAAACTTTGTAGAACAAAATTCTACTGAGTGTCTCCTCCAACAAAGCATATCTCATTCATATATCAAAATTATACCTGTGTCCTTCAAAGACATAATAACTGAGATAACTTTGTTAATGACCTCCTAGGCATTAATTTCAAGTAAGGTATAAGAAAGGAAGATGTATGCTCACCAGATGTATTTACCACTGTCATGAAGGAAATTCAATGAAGAGTCCCAGCCAAATAGGAATACCAAAGAGATTGTGAGGTCCTCCAGATGAATTATAATGGGCACATCTCATCAAGCCCTGAAATACTACAGAGCCTCCTAAATGAAAACTATAATCAGTCAAATACATTTAGCCTAATAGTTCATTCATGTGAGAAACACTAAATAGAAGTTTCACCTTCGAATTCTAAGATTGTCTAAACAATGTGTACTGTCCAAAACTAGAATACGCAGTTGGATGGTTGAATAATGCCCTTTTCTACCAATCTTAATAGTTGAAGATTCTCTTGCAGCACAGGTTTGGATGGAAATCCTCTGCACTAAATGTTATTGAATGTATTAAATTCTATCTCAGAATTCCGGCCAGACCCATAATGTCATTTTATCTTTTTCAAACACTTTTTGTGACTTCAGGTTTTTCCTTTTCTTAGAGACTTAACACCTTCTAAAGTTGGTCCTCTCATCCTTTCCACTAAATTACACATTTTTTTGACTATTTTTTGTGGGGCAATGAAAATTAAGTGACTTGTCGAGTGTCACAGTGTCTGGGGTCAGATTTGAACTCAGGTCCTCCTGAATCCAGGGCCTGCACCTTATCCACTGTGCCACCTAGCTGCCCCCCACAAATTACACATTTTACCTAGATCAGATATGACCAGGTTTTAGGAATTCTGTAGCATGCCCAGTCCAAGTCTTTGATGATTCTTCCACAGAAGGACAAAGATTCTAGCCTGAGATGTTTCTTCACATGGTCTTATGGTATTTTTGTGATGTAAGAAATTCAAATTCTGTGCCACTCTATGTGAAGCATTTTCTCTAATTTAAGCATGCCTTTTAATTTTTCTATTAACAAATCTCTGTGCATGAAGTCTTCCAATTTTAAATTAAATTCTCTTTAGAAGGTAGTTTAGAGATAAGTTTCCAAATACTATCCTTTATTGTCATTATTTCAGTTTCTTTTTAGGGATCAACAGAGTTTGGTAATCCACAAAATGTGAATTGATTAGTTTATCCTGGTTTTATCCTGCTACTTATCACTGTTCAGCTCTTCTTAACAATTTTTAAATATCCTCATTCTTACACTCAGGATTTACTCCTAAGATCAAGGACTTTTGTTTGTTTTTACATCTATTTACTCAGAATGCTTATTAGACTTATCAGCTTCCATTTATTCCCAAATATTTGTAACAAAAATTATATTTAGGAAAATAATTATCTTAAACTAATCATTAAGCCTGCAGTAGTAAACAATGCGACATAATTACATGTAATATATATGTATATGTATATAAAATCACACAATAAGAGAACTAAATTAGTGGTATTACTTAGCAGTGCTATCAGACACTTTGTAATTATGATTCTATAAATTTCAATAGGCTTATAATGGGATTGAAAATACATATAACAAAGAAAAAATATTCAAAAATCCTGGATGAACACAAATGTATACCTGGAAGAAGGGATGAAATTCCAGTGTATAGCCAGCAGGAGGTTGGATGGGTTGTGTGTTGCACTACCATATTCAATAACCACATCAAACCCCTACCACTACTTATCCCAGTTTCTAGGGCAATCAAGGGCTATCCTATGATATTTCTTCAAAAATTAATAGAAGTGCACAATCTCTCTCATTAATTGTTCTGAGCCCCCATCACAGTTTATTAAGTAAACCAGAAAAACCTCTTTTCCCATAAATTTTCATTTGTCTCTCAATATCAGTCTCCCTAATCTCATAAATTTAAATGGACATCAATGTTGCTAGATGTACAAATTATTATAATAAAAATAATAAAATAAATACATAGATGATTGTTTACAATGTATCAGTAGAAAGTTCAGGGTTAAAGTGACCTCTAAGCCATCAACTGAAATTGTTGAATTCCCAACACTAGAAATATAGTATTGCCATTCAGATTTTTGAGGATGGCATTTTTTTCAAAACTTCTCTTTATAATGTTTCTTTGGAAGAGGAGAATTAGCTCAGTTTCTCAGGAAAGAACTTTCTTAGTCCTTTCTCTCTGTACCTCAATAGTCTCTCTTCAGCCATGACAAAGTTCACATTCACACTGCATATCTATATAAACATATACATACACATACGTGTGTACACATGCAGTGGTTGGATGGTATAGAATAAGAAACTAGTTACTCTTTCTTTTGTTCCCATACACTTTCCTAGACATTCCCTGTAGAGCTATTTGAGACCAATATCTCCAAAGGAAACAACTCTAGCTCTCTATTTACCAAATTGTCTTCCCTAGAATATTACTGACTCATGTTCCTTTGCTAATGGAATCCAGGATGTTCCAAATTCATTTAAATTTTTTCCTTCCTTTTAAGGATCTGTAATAATGGGTTTCAGAAAATTTATTGAACTGATCCTGAACCACCCCCATCAGATAATCTTAGAAAATTAACAAGAAATTCTCCTCTTTCTCTGTATAGTCTTCCATAGTATCCCTCCTAACTGCCCTTAAACTAATGAAGTACATTTAATAATTAGCCATCATTTTATCTTAATTTTGGCTCATAGAGACCAGGTGGACAGAAATGGAAAATAAACTTTATAAAGTGATTAGTTTTAGAATGAACACATGCCCTCCTAGGAGGGAGAAGAAAGAGAGGGAAGAGGAGATGTGTTGCCACTGTCATTCTCAGCAAACAAGGACAACTTAGAGCCTTTTTGCCTTGGTTCCATGTAGCTCCACAGCTTTCATATCCTTTTCTGAGCATCTCATTTCTGACCAGAAGAGTCAAAGCAACAGTAGCAGTTGTACTGAGCACCTTCCCTGTGTACTGCTCTCCTATCCTTTCTTTTCTGAATCACACAGTGGAGGGGCTCACGTCCTCTCACTTCTGATCATCCTGTGTATTTGAAGCCTCTTGCTACAGAGGTTGAAGCCATTTTAGACACCCGAGACAAAAAAATTCCTTTACCTCCAAATGCTGACTTGGCTATGACCTCTTTCCATTGTTGCTGTGTCCCTGAAATCTTGGGTCCTTAACTAGCCTTTAGTGTACTTGCCCACTTTCTCCTGAGATTTCAGCTCTCCCTCTTTTCTAAGATAAGGAGCGAGTTGATCTATCTTTTCCCAGGTTAGTCTGAGTCCCCAGTGGTTCTAAGATCAGAATATGCTGATGAGTATTATCCTTTCCGGAAGCATCCATTTCATCTCTTCTCTTACTCCTTGTACATGTATGTCCAGATGTGTGTGTGCATATATATCCATGCATGCATATATACATACATATACCTATATTGTGTAGAGGGATGGATGGATGGATGGATGGATGGATGAATGGATGGATAGATCAAAAACTACAAATGAAGAGTGAACTGGGTCCAGAATTTAACAGGAGGATCAGAGAGATTTTAATTATTTTTAGAAAAAAATTTTAATATGACACACTTTCTTCTGAAGCAAAGGTACATTTATCTAATGCCAACATTGTTCTGGTAAAGTGCAATGACTGAAATTCCTGGAGAACTTCAATTTTCAAAGTTTAGAAGTACCCAAAGGGCATTGTTGGCATAAGTAGACAGCAGCATATTACAAACAAGGAACAACACAAGAGGGGTGGTATCAAGGATGCCATCTCTGCATAAGACCAATCTTGGTTTTGGATGAATTTCAAAAGGAAGAAGTTCCCTGCATTTAAAAACTTTTGAAGTAGTAGCTTTTCCTCCCCTTTCTTATTCCCTTGGATCATCTATTTAGAGACTAGAGAAAGGGAGAGGACATAGAAAAGGAAGACTCGCTTATATTGGGCATGGAATATTCTACATAATTTTTCCAGGTTTTTTTTTTCTTTTTTAGTGGACCTATGATTTCAGTGGTGGAGGGAGCACTTGGGGAGAAAAATCTTTCTACTAACATGGATTAGCAACTATTCTGTAATTTTTAGACTAAGAAAGTTGCCCGGAGTACGAAGATTTCCAAAGACATCCTTATTGTAACATAAATAGCATGTATGAGGTGAGACTGGAAGCCATGTATTCCTAACACTGAGAATAATTCTTTTCTTACACTGACCACCCATTTCTCCACTATTATAAACAAAGTGTTTATTTTATACCACTTATATTTCTGACATTCTCCCATATAAAGTCCTCCCTTGTTACAAAGAAAATTAAGTTAAAATTTAAAAAAAACCTGATAAAGCAGCATCTACATCATTTGACCCCCTAGAGGTCCCCCCTCCATTTTGTATCAAGAAGAGACAGGTATATTTCTGTCCTCTGTAAAGACATCTTTCATCAGCAGCCCCCCAATATAATTATTTATATGATTGTAATAATTATGTGCATTATTCTCTTGGTTCTGCTTTCTCTTCTGTACCTCACTTCATACAAAATCTTCCCATGTTTCCTGAATTCCTTATATTTGTCAGTTCTCACTGTTCTTCATAATTTGAAGAAGTGACTGAATACATACTGTAGGTCTGTGTAGGGCCAATGTGGCACTGACTAGAATAGAGCAGTTGTAAATGTTAAGGACTTTGAAACTTTCTTTCCTATGCCAAAACATCTGGCTGAATAACGGCATTTCTCACTTTCCTATCCAGATGTTTTGGCATCCCTTAGATATAGTCAAAAAGAAAGTTATAAATAGGGTTACTTAGGGGAATTACTTCAGCACTTTAAAATTCATTTTTACCCCAGCAACTTAGAATAATGGGGACCACGGGACATAACAATTAAATGGTGCTAATCCTCCAAAGACCATTTGTTCTAATTTATAATTCTCCTTCTATCATACTACCGCTAACTGTACTTTGTGCTATGGTTTTTACTTCTTATTTGTTAATGATGTATCCTCTCAGTAATCCATTGCTATTGCTACTGTTATCATCTCTTCCAATATGGTTAATTTAGGGTAGTGTGGTGAAATTCAAAGACATCTATGTGAAGGTACCTAGAGTGTGGGATACATATTCAGTTTCAGTTAAAGAGAGTGTAGGTAAGGGTGTTCGAGAAGGTTTTCAAAAAATCTTTTTCTGTGTCATCAAAGCCCTGAATTTGGAAGTCATGTAACAAATGCCTATCTCTTATAGCATCATTAGGCCTTGACTTAGACTCACCAAATTTGATTTTGAAAGGGGACTCTGCCAATTATTTCACTTGGTCAGGTGATTTAGAGTTAGCAAAGTGGCTCAGTGGATAGGTGTTGAGCCTGGAGTCAGAAAGACCTTAATTAAAATCTGACCTTAGACATTTACTAGCTGTGCAACCTTGGACTAGTCACTTAACCCTGTTTGCCTTAATCCACTGGGGATTTTGTGGCTGTTTCAATAATTTCAGTCATGTCTGACTTTTCATGACCCCAATTGGGGTTTTCTTGACAAAAATACTGGAGTGTTTTGCTATTTCCTTCTCCAGATAATTTTTACAGATAAGGAAACTGAGGCAAACAGGGTTAAATGACTTGCCCAGGGTCACACTGCCAGGAAGTGTCTGAGGCTGGATTTGAACTCAAGAATATGAGTCTTCCTGATTCCAAACCTAGTGCTCTATCCACCGTGGCACCTAGCTGTCCTAAATCCACTGGAGAAGAAAATGGAAAACCACTCCATTATCTTTGCCAAGAAAACACCATGGACAGCAGTACATTGGGTCAGGAAGTGTTGAACATGACTGAATGACTGAACAGCAGTAGGTTGACAACCTATTGACTTGCTTTCCTCATCTCTCAAACAACTCACTTTATAAAGTGTTTGTAAAGAGCTTTATACAAAAGTGTCTCATTGATCTTCATAACAACAACGCTATGAAGTAGGTCCTATTAGCTCTATTTTACAGATGGGAAAACTGAGGCTGATGAGGTTAAGTGACTCATCCCAAGGTTACACAACTAGTGAGTGGTCCTGAGGTGAGCCGAGCCTATGTCCTTCTTGACACCAAGTCACATATTCCATTTACTACAACAAGATGTCTCTACAGTAACTGACATTTATGTGATGATATGTGTTTTGCAAAAAGCTTTTGCCTAATTATCTTGGGAAAAGAATTCCTACCCTACCCATCTGCTTTACAGGGTTATCATAAGGATAAAATGAAATAATGTCCATGAAACCACTTTGTAATTTTCAAAATTAAGTAGCTTCCTGTTATCATCATCATCACGACTCCCAACACCTAAAGGAAATGTAAAGGCACATTCAGTCAGTTTATCCCTCTGCCTTCAAATTGGTTCAGGAAGAGCTTTGTATAGCTACAGATTGATTCCTACATGTAAATTGCAAAGGTGGCCTAATGCTGCTAGATTATAATGAGTGAAATTTGCTTTTGGTATTTCCTCTTCCCCAGACAACCATCTATCCTGTCCCTCTCCCCTCCCCCAAGGTAGCTTGGGCCTTGACATTAAACCATGGGCTTTTACTCTCAGCAAAGGAGAAAAGCCCCAAACACTTTTAAAATGGTATCAAATTCAAATAGAAACAGATATCTGCTAGCTACATAATAACCTAGAAAACTACAAATTAACATTATCTATGTTGTATTGTATTTTACGTGGGTTTTTTTTTTTTTTGGTCTAAACGTTTACTCATTACATTTTAATCCTGGTTCTTATGGCAGTTTTTTTGCAGACAGCTTGTTTACACCTCTGAAGGTGTCCATACAGATTAAAAAAAACAGAACACAAAAAGATCATGTTTCATAAAAATTTTTCTACTGTTCATTAAATTTAATCCAGTTGAATTCAGTAGGGAATTATAAAGCCAGGCACTAATGCTAGTAATGCTATGGATACAAAACAAAACCAAAATAATACCTTACTTCAAGGACCTTATGTTCTATTGGATTTGTATTTGAAGGGTATAAGTTGTTTTTCCTAAATTGGAATCAAACAGGAGATTGTCTTCTCTTCTCCCCTGTACTGTCTATTACTGGGCTGGGCATGCAGTACAATAGGTGTTCCAGAAATGCATTTGAAGCATGTACTATGTGCAAAGCATGGTGCTAGACCTTGATACAAAGAGAAAGATGAACCCACCTCTACTGCTTACACTTTGTTGGATTCCAATCTGCTCCCTACTAAGTGCTCAGCCACAAAGTGCAAATATGGACATACACTCAAGAATTGCCAACACTTGGACTGACTTAAATTCATGAGCCCTGGAAACAGGAAAGGGACATTTTTCTGGGGGTAATGCTTGAGTTTAGAAAAAATGGAGCAACAAAATAGATATAGTTCTCCGTAAAAGCATGGGGAAGTAGCTGGGATAGTAGAAAAGAGTACTTCCTCTAGAGGACATGGGTTCAAATCCTTATAGATACCTAGTGGACTATTTACCCCTTATAGTATTGGACAAAGTTGCATCCTCCCCTGGGCTCTGGTTTCTCAATGTAAGTTGCAGGTGAAAGATGAAATGATGTATTGGAATCTATGGCCATTTCAGTCCTTTCCTTATGATATATATGATGCTGTGACTAGGGTTGTGCTATCCATTTTTGACTGGTGATTGGGGGTTGAATATACACTGGCATTAACTCACCTTCACTCACCTCCAAGAGCAAGAAATTCTTCTTGTAACTTGAAAAACTAACCTTTTCCCAAACAATCATAGAGCATGGTTTTCCCATCAAAGCAATTTTCACCTGTGACACTCTATTAGGACACAGACTACATAAGCTTAGAGATGTTCAGTGACTAAACTGTCCTTAGTCACCCCATTAATAAATATTAGGAATGCAATTTGAAACCAGACCTCCCAAATCTAAACCCACCATTCTTTTCATCAAACCACTTTCCTTCTTAAACAGTTTAATAATATGTACACTGCCAATTCATCTGCTTTCTTTTTTCAAAATATCTTTTTCTCAATTACATGTAAACAAAATTTTGTTAACATTTGGGGTTTTTTGTTTTGTTTTGGTTTTTTTGCAGGACAATGGGAGTTAAGTGACTTGCCCAGGGTCACACAGATAGTAAGTGTCAAGTGTCTGAGGCCAGATTTAAACTCAGAACATTAAAAAAAATTTTTTTTGTTACAAATGCTTTAATTCTACCCTCTCCCTGAGAAGTTAGGCAATTTGATATAGATTATACATGTGCAGCCATGAAAAACATTTCCATATTAGCCATGTTGCAAAAGAAAACACAGACCAAAAAATGAAAACAAAACAAGAATAATAAAGAAAGTTTTAAAAGTATGCTTCAATTTGATTCAGACTCCATCAGTTCTTTCTCTAGAATTGGATAGCATTTTTCATAACAAATCCTTTGGAATCGGGTGTTTATATATATATATATATATATATATATATATATATATATATATATATGCATATGTATGTATATGTATGTATATGCATATGTATATGTGCATACATATAGATATGCATATGTGTGTATATATACATATAAAAGATGTTGTGCTGAAAATACCAACAGTGGCAAGAATGACACATTTTACTGTGCTTGGCAAGGGGGACATGAAGTTCTCCATCAGAAAATACTTCATTTTACAGGAAATCACCTTATTGGCTTCAATGTAGACACAAGCTCCTAATGGATTCTAATCTATTCCCTACTAATTGCTCAGATGCAAAGTGCAGATATGGACATACACATAAGAATTGTCAACATTTGGTTGACTTAAATTCATGAGCCCTGGTAGCAGCAAAGGGACACAGTTCAAAATTCCTCATATTGCTTTATCCCAACATGTTGTCATCGGTTACTCCATTTTTGAGGCCATAATAATCCGTGTTCTGGTATTTGAAAACACTTCCATGTTTGGATCATGTTCTTTTCTACCAAATCCATTTCTTTTCAGAAGCCCAGTTGCATTGTATTATTTCAAAATTTGAAATTTCTTTGAGAAAAAACCAAGGTCAAAATTCACTAAAGATATCTTCAGGCCTTTTATACATTCCCCTTCTCATTAGTGGAAGTTTTCCTCATTTCTGTTTTATGGGTCACCCAGGACCAAAGAATTCCTCACCATGTTGCCAACCTTCTGGTCATGCACCTTTCTTTGCTTCTCAGAATTCCAGAATTTCAAAGCTGGAAAAGATCTTGATGGTCACCTAGTCCATCCTACAGTTAAAAAAGAAACCTTGCTAACAGTTGCCCAATAGGTGATCATTTGACTTTGACTTGAGGACCTCCAAGAAAGACCAAGGATAATCTTCTGAGACAACGTAATCCACTTTTGTGTAGCTTTAATTTTTAGAATGTTTTTCATTCAATCAAGGTTAAATTGTCATTTTTACAACTTCCTCCTAGTAATTCCCTTTTGGGTCACATAGAGCAAGTCCAATCCTTCCACATGATAGTCCTTGAAAACAATCTTTTCCCCTCTGAATATTGTCTTCTCCAGGCTAAGAGACCCCAGATCTTGTAATTAATCTTCAGATAGCACAGTATAGTCTGTCACTGGGAGTTCCTTAAAGAATAAGCAGCTTGGGGTCAGCTAGGTGGCTCAGTGGATAAAGTACCGACCCTGTATTCAGGAGGACCTGAGTTCAAATATGACCTCAGACACTTGACACATACTAGCTGTGTGACCCTGGGCAAGTCAACCCTCATTGCCCTGTAAAAACAAAAACAAAAAAGAATAAGAAGCTTGATAAAACTTTCCAGGTCTTTGAGACCTAATGTTTAAAGTGATTTAGGATTTAAGATTCCTTAATCAGCCCACTCCATTTCTGGTTTAGTCATGTAGAGACTAGACCAGAGAGACATGGGTTTTGTACATCAAAGTGGTCACTTATGTCACACCTCTATGGAGAGGACCCTTCAGTAAAGTCCTCTTTCTAATCTTCACTACTTAACATCTCCACAATAATGCCAATAAGAATCAAATAGTTTCATCAGCATTGCATTTGTTTTCTGAAGATTTTCATAAGACTCTGCTAATAAACATAATTCAACCCCACAAAAACATTTTTTTATTTATTGTCTTTTGTATATAACACATCTTACTCAGTACTGGAAATAGTTAACAATTCATGGTTTACAAAATACGTTCCTCATAGCAACCCTATCATCCTCATTATTTAGATAAGAAAACTGAGGCACAGAGTGATTTGTCCTTTGCCCCACCACAGCCAGTAATCAAACTCTCCTGTTCAGACTCCTTGCCAAGGGCTATTTTCAGTAAACCATTCTAGCAGTGTATCTGCTTCAATGTAGACCTATTAGGAAAAGGTTACATGACTAGCACAATAGCATTGCAGACACACCTTTTAGGTCAGGACAGATAAGTTAGAGGAGAAAAGTGAGAAATCTATAAATTACTTGGATGCTTATTATTAGGAATGAACCTAATCAAAATATTTAGAGCTGGAAGGGAACTTAGAAGTCATTTAATACAATCCCATCATTTTAGAGATGATGAAACCATGATAAAGGGAGGTTAACTGACTCAATTACAAATTGCTCTCCAGAATGAGGGAGTTATGCCCAATGAGCTATAAAATTGTGCATACCCTTTGATCCAGCAATACCATTACTTGGTTTATATCCCAAAGACATCCCAAAAAAGAGAAAATTATCTATTTGTACAAAAATATTTATAACAGCTCTTTTTGTGGTGGCTAAAAATTGGAAATCAAAGGAAATCCCATCAATTGGGGAATGGCTAAACAAACTGTAAGATTTGATGGTGATGGAATATTACTGTGCAATAAGAAATAATAAACAGGATGACTACAAAAAAGCCTAGAAAGACATGTATGAAATGATGTATTGGGCAGTGAGAAAAACCAAGAGAACACTGTACACAGAGACAACAATATTGTTCAATGAAGAACTGTGAATGACTTGCCTATTCTCAACAATACATTCACCCAAGACAATCCCAAAAGAATATTGATGGAACATACTCTCCACCTCCAAAGAAAGAACTGATATTGATGGAACAGGCTGAAGCAGGCTATTTTTCACATGCTTGCATTAAATGACAAATATGATGATGTTTTGCATGATCATATATGTATAACCCATATTGGATTGTTTGCTGCCTCAGGGAGGGGGGAAAGGAAGGAAGGAAGGAAGGTGGGATAGAGATTGGAACAGAAAAATATAAATAAAAGTATTTAATCTGAAAAAAAATTAAGGTGGGGGAGGGGTGTGCCAGGAAGGGTTCAGGAGGTATATATGTATTTATATGCATATATATGTTGCACATATATGAGTTATTTATGTCTTATCTGTATAGTAATTATTTTAAAACAAATTTATTATATATGTTATTTATATAAATTGATATGTATACATTATGTATAAAATATTTAAAGATTTAAAATACTGTTATATGTATTAGAATATATCTAGGTATATCTAAATGTAAGAATGTAGGAAATTTACATTATATATGTCATATATGTGTGTATGTATATATTATATTTTTGTTTGATATACTTATAAAATATAATTATATACCACAAATAAAATATTTTTCTTTAAAAAAATGATTTACCTATGGGGCAGCTAGGTGACTCAGTGAATAGAGCACCGGCCCTGGATTCAGGAGGACCTGAGTTCAAATCCGGCCTCAGACACTTGACACTTAACTAGCTGTGTGATCCTGGGCAAGTCACTTAACCCCCCATTGCCCCACAAAAAAAAAATTACTTACCTAATGTCACCAAGGCAACATGTACAGAGCTGGGAAATGTTTATATCTTCCTTCTGATCTTAGCAAAAGTATGGGTAGAAGAAGTCACTTGGTATAGATTTGCTGAATTGAAATGAAAATTTTAGTCACTTTTGACTAAAATTATACCTTTATGTAATGATACAAACACTTGACCCTTTAGAAGGATATTACTGGACAATGGTAGTTTTCAGTTTCTAGCAAGATATTTATTGTTAACCAGGTATTGACTGACACTACCCAAAGATGTAACTAGAAAATTTGGCACCTGGAACAAATTCATTTGAGTGGGAGGTGGTTAGCAGATAGGGTCAAAGGTATTACCAATTCTACGCATGGCTAAGGTAGAATGGAGATAGCATTCATGGAGATTTGAAGAGGTTGTAAAACTGGGAGGCAGGATTTTTATAGGGGAGCAACCATTACATTTGGAGAAGACTACGAGCCAAGTTCTGAGCTTATTGGGTAGGACAGAGTGTGACCTAGATGTCTATAGATGACAGCAACAAAATATGAACAAGATAGAATGAACCTTAAAGGAGGAGAGGTGGTTGTTGAGTTGTGGAGGGAGGGAGGGAGGGAGGGAGGGAGAGAGAGAGAGAGAGAGAGAGAGAGAGAGAGAGAGAGAGAGAGAGAGAGAGAGAGAGAGAGAGAGAGAATGGGGAGAGAAGAGGGGAGGGGAGGAGAAGGGAGGGAAGAGTCTGAAAGCATCAGTGGGAAAGAAGGAAGGGATATATGAATTCCCCCTTAGAACCCTGTGTTAAGGAATAAGAGGGAAGGAGAAGCTAGCTTTGGGCAGGGTACCAAGAGATGTTGGTATCTTCAGGAGAAAGCTAAGATTCAATGGACACTAAAAGATGGAAGGAATAGGAGAGGAAGGTGTCCAGAATAAAGAGGAATTCAGTAAGAATAGAGGACAGTGTCAAATGTTAAAATGGAAAGGGAGATGAGAGGAGGCTAGAGACTGGGGAAAGTTCCAGCTTAGTTTATTAAGGAATATGGGACAATGCAGTGGTGGTCAGTGTACATGGCCTTTGCCACTTTTCCCCTGCTGATCACACAGTGTGTGGCATGTCAGGCAAAGCATCAGAGGAATACCAAAACTATTCTAACTCTGCTACATCAGCTGATGGCACAACCAAAGCAGTGGAAAGTAGCTGAGATCATAGGACTATGAAATTTGATCTCAGCAATTAATTTTGTAGCCATATCAGTTTATTGTATCAGGATACAGTGATCAGTACTTTATATGTCTAGATGTAAACAGAGAGGCAGGGATTGACATACATTAGGACTAAATGAACAAATTAATTTTGTTTTACTATATTATTATTAATTTCAATAGAGTCTGGCCTGGAGAGAACCCAAGTTGTTCTAATATAGTACTATGTCAGATACATTATCCTTGTTTTAGTTTGAACAGGATAACTTGGAATGGCATGAGAATGATTACCTGTATATTTTAAGATGCAATATGTCTTGGGTTCTTCATGAAGTCATTATTTTCATAAAATTTAATTAGAACTGGCAAGCAGAGATAATCTCTCTTTTCATAACTTGAACAACATTTGCAGTTTGGCACCAAGAAATTAGCACTGGAATCTGAAATCTTTACATAAGAAATGGAGATTTTGTTCTTTCCAAAAGGACAGTACAGTGGAGAAGGAGGAAGCCAAACAGCTAACTGGACTGAACTTCTGAGTTTGAAATTTTATTGCAGAAATCCAGCTCTCCATCTTTTAAAAGTGCCATTCATTCATTCATTTGTTCATTCGCTCAACAAATGTTTATTAAATACTGTGCTATGTGCCAAGATGGATGTAAAAATGAGTAAGGCATAACCCTATCCTCCAAAATCTTATAATCTCACAAGAAAGTTGGTAGGCACATGATTCAACAATTTAATTCAACAGGTATTTATTGGGTTTAAACAAGTGCAAGGCACCATAAGTGTGGGCTGGTTGTTTTTTGTTTCTTTGTTTGGGGGGGGTCAGTTATACAAAAGCAGTAAGATTTGGTTCTTGCCTCTCCCAGAGCTTCCAGTCCATTAGGAGAGGCACAGCACATTCCATGAAATATATAATAAACTAGATATTACAAATGAATGAAACAGGTGGAGAAGGACATAATCTAAGCAAGAAAAGATCATTGATTTAGAATTGGAAGGTACCTTAGAGTCAATCTAACCCTACCTCTTCATTTACAGATGAAGGAACTGAGCCGTAAGAAAGTAAAGTGACTTGCCCAAGGTCATAGAGGTAGGAAGTGGCAGAACCAACACTTGAACCCAAGTCATCTGATTCAACATCAAGCACTCTTTCCACTCTACTACCTAAAGGGAGGAGTTCAGAGAAAGCCCCTACAGAGGGATGGGTGGTTGGCACTTTAACTCAATCTTGAAAGATATGATGTATTTGGAAGCCTGGGCATTCAAAAGCTAGATGAGAATTAGTACATTCTATAGACAAACGAGCAATGGTAAATAACTACTGGATTTGGAAAATCTCTCATGATTCCAGTCCACCATAAACCATCAAATGAAAAAGGGAAAACAAAAAACAAATGAAGAGCATGCACACATTTCTATCCTGATTTCAGAGACATAAATTAAGCAAGTGAGAAAGGTTTGCATTTTTTAGTTCCTCTTAGCTAGTGCTGCCACACCTGTGCAAGTGTGTGTTCCATTAACAGTTGTCCCAAGTATTCCTTCAGATATTTTTAGAAAAGAGGTTTTTGTGAGTCCCATCTGTCCTATTGAAAACAGAATTTGTGTTTTCATGGCCACTAAGGATTCCCAGTTCAGTGTCTCCAACTTTCTCCTGTTTGATAAGAAAAGCATTTTAGCTTTAAGCTGAACAACTCTATTCCAACTATATCCAAGTCTGGCCCTGGTTGGAGTTGTTCAGTGACCACTTCAGTTAAGTGGCACATCGGTTAGAGTAGCAGGCCTGGAGTCAGAAAGACCCGAGTTCAAATGCAACCTCAGACACGTATTAGTTGTGTGACCCTGGGCAAGTTACATAACCTTGTTTGCCTCAGTTTACTCATCTGTAAAATGATCTTAAGTAGGAAAAGTTAAACCTGTTCAGTATTTCTGCCAAGAAATCCCCCACCAAAAAAATAGGATCACAAAGAATTGGATATGACTCAACAACAACAATGGTAATGTAGTGAGATTTGAAAAGTGCTGTTAGGCCCTAAATATCTTTTCCATTCACCTGTCCAAGGACTATAAATTCTCAAAATCAGTCATTCTTTGAATTAAAGCATTAAAGGCCCAAGTTAAAGTAATAGTTTACCTAGGAGATGGAGCATATTAAATCATGATCAACTATCAAAAGCTTTTTGCAATCAGATTATCCTACTAGCCAGTCACTTAGAAAGATTCTGAAAATAGATTTCTGGAGGCTGAAGTGTACAGTCCTAACCTGCTGGATGATGATAAACCAGTCACTTAACCTCTATGTGCCTCAGTTTCTTTATCCACAAAATGAGGGAGTAAACTAATTGATCTTTAAGCATGCTTTCTAGCTACTAAATTATTTTAATTTTAATTTTAATAGCTGGTACTGAGCAGATGGGGAGCAGCATGAGATGACTGTACATGGGAATAGGACAAAAGAGAGAGAATAGATTTATTGAATAGGGAGAAAATGTCACCAAAATAAACTTGGCTTCTTTGTAGTATAGTAAAAAACTCATGGTAGTCAGAATTAGGAAGCCTGGGTCAGAGTTTTAACTTTGCCATCTATGTGACCCTGGGCAAATCACTTATTCGGCCTCACTTTCCTCCTCTTTGAAATGTGAAGATTGAATTAGATTTTCTCTAAGACCCTGTCCAGCTCTACTATTTTGTCTCACGTGATATTTCGCAATTTGTTTTATTCCCAAGCCTCCTCCTAGACTGTCTCAAAAATGAACCCACTCTTAACAGACATGGTTAAAATGACAGGTTTGAGATCTAGCGTCATCCCTGGTTTCTCTCTATGGGTCTATATAAGAAACCCAATCAGCAAAGGTCTTCCTAGAAATAAAGAGCATGTCCCCATTAGATTGCCCGCTTTATGACAATGATTTTCGTGAAAGCTAACAGGCACTTTGGCAACCACCCAGATAAGTCAGGATCTGTTTACAAATGAGGACAATACAGCCCAGGGGGCATGATGAGACTTTCCTAAAGGCATACCCCTTAGTTAATAATGGTTCCATAGAAATGTTTGTTCCTATGAAGTATGGACGAACATAATAGCCCCCTAATTGGTCTCCCAACTTCCAGGCTCTCTCCTCTCCAATTGATCTTTCACACAGCTGTGAAATTAATATTCCTAAAACATGGATGTGATAATGTCACCACTTCCCACTCAAATCTTTCAATAGCTCCCTACTTCCTCTAAGATAAAAGAAAAATCCTTAAGGTCCACTACAATTTGGCTCTCATTTAGCTTTTCTTCCCTCTAATTTTTTTTCAATTAAAAATTTATTTTTTCTCCTCCCCTCTTTCTCTACCTCCATTAAAAGAAAACCAGAAAAATCCAAATTCTAGGAACAAATATTCATTGCCAAGCAAAACAAATTCTTGAATTAATGATGTCTAAAATATATGTCTCCTGCATCCTCAGCCCATCACTTTTCTGTCAGAAGGTGGGTATCATGTTTTATCACTGGTCCTCTAGAATCTCCCAGCTCTCTTTTCCAGTCATTTCATATTATTTTTCTTTAAATAGTGTCCATTAAAAACTGACTGACTTACCATTCATGTATCTTTCTCCATGACTTCGATACTTTTACAGCTCCCTAATTGATTCACTATCTCACTCACCACAATGACTTTTCCAAACCTTTTCATCCCTCATCAAAACTTTTCCTCCCTCCCAGCCTGTCAGATGAAAACCTTGCCTCATATTCACTGGGAAAACCGAGGCCGTTTGACAAGAGCTCCCTCTTCTCTTTGCATTATATCACTCAGATGCCTTCTGCCACTATCTCAACTTTCATACTTTTCTCATATGAAGAGATGACCTTGCCAAAGCAAACCCCTCTATATGCACAAGTGATCCCATTTATTTTATCACATCCTATCCAACATATTTTCCCCTCTATCATCCCCGCTCTCTCACTTATTTTCACTCTTTCCATGTCTACTGGCAGTCCATGCCTCCCCATCCTCAAAAAGACTTTCATCTAATATATCTATCCCCACTAGTTATCATCTCATACTGTCCTGCCTTTTGTGGCCTTAAGAAGACCATCTGTGATAGGTGCCTCCACTTCCTTTCTTCTTATTCTCTTTTTATCTCACTTCTTACCTCATTCAACCAAAATTGCTCTCTCCAAATATACTATCTTAGTTGCTAAATCTAATAATATTTTTCAATCCTGATCTTTCTTGACCTCATTGTACCTTAATACTGTAGATTATCTTCTCTTTGTCACTCTTTTCCATGCAGGTTTTTCTGACACTACTTTCTTCTTGTTCTTATAAGTATCTAAGCATTCATTCTCAATATACTTTGCTGCATCTTCAACCATCTCAGGGCTGTCCACCATGGGTATTTCCCAGGGCTCGGTCCTGGGCCCTCTTTTCTTTTCTCTCTGTACTATTTCACTTGATCTCATGAGCTCTCATAGATTCTATTATCATCCATCTTTTTTTTGGGGGGGGGGGGGTGAGGCAATTGGGGTTAAATGGCTTGCCCAGGATCACACAGCTAGTAAGTATTAAGTGTCTGAGGCCGGATATGAACTCAGGTCCTCCTGAATCCAGGGCCAGTGTTCTATCCACTGCACTACCTAGCTGCCCCTCTCATCCATCTTTAACCTAATAATTTTCAGAACTACTTATCCTGCCCTATCTCTGCTGATCTCCAGTTTCCTATCTCCAATTGTCTATTGGACATCCCAAACAAAATGTCCTATTGACATCTTAAACTCAGAATGTCCAAAATTGAATTATTTATATTTCCCCCAAAACCTTCTCCTCTTCCTAACTTCCCTTTCAGGCCATTACCACCTTTCATGTCATGGAGGCTCCCAACCTAGGTGTCATCCTTGACCTTAGCTCCCCATTTGCAATCTGTTACCAAGGCCTGTTGATTTTACCTTTGTAATCTCTCTTCTCCCTTCTCTCCTCTGACACTGCCACCATGCTGGTGCAGATCCTCTTCGTCTCATGTCTGGACTATTACAATAGCCTGCCAGTTGGTCTTCCTGCCCTAATTCATCTTCCATTCAGCTGGAAAAGTGAACTTCTTAAGGTATAAGTCTGACCATGTTACTCCACCGACTCAATAAACTCCAGTGGCTCCCTGTTGTTGGTGTTGGTGTTTGTCTTCAAAGAGGAGGTGATATCATGATGTACAGTGAATTGGATATTGGATTTCAGTGAGGGGAAGGCTGTGTCACTCTCTCCTCCAGAGCCATCTGGGTCCAGTGGCAAGATATATATATATATATACACATATATATGTATGTATGTGTGTAGGTATACACACACACACACACACATATATATATATATATATATATCAGAGGATGACTAGAGATGGTCCTGGGTGTTTAATGTAATTGGGGTTAAGTGACTTGTCCAGTGTTACACACAGCTAGTAAGTGTCTGAGGCCAGATTTGAATTCAGGCCCTCTCGACTCCAGGGCCAGTGCTTGATCCACTGTGCCACCTAACTGCCCCTGCCCCCTATTACTTCCAGGAACAAGTATAAAATCCTCTGTTTGGCATTCAAAGCCCTTCATAACCTCCCCCGCCTTCCAGTATTCTGACACTTTTCACCTTGCCATGTACTCTATGATCCAGAGATATAGTCTTCCTTGCTGTTGTTTAGAGAAAACATTACAGTTCCTGATTCTTGGTGTTTCATCTGGCTGTCCCCCATGTCTGGAATTCTTTCCTTCCTCATTTCTGCCTTCTGATTTCCTTTAAGTCTCAGTTAAATCCAATTTTGGGGGGGCAGGGCAATGAGGGTTAAGTGACTTGCCCAGGGTCACACAGCTAGTAAGTGTCACGTGCCTGAGGCCAGCTTTGAACTCAGGTCCTCCTGAATCCAGGGTTGGTACTTTATCCACTGGGCCACCTAGCTGCCCCCAAAATCCAACTTTCTATAAGAAGTCTATCCCAATCTCATTCCAGTGCATTTCCTCTCTAATCTCCAATTTATCCTGCTTATAACTTCTTCATACATAGTCATTTGCATGTTGTCTCCTTCATGAGATTGTGAGCTCTTTGAAAGCAGGGACTGTTTTACTGGGTTTTTGCCTCCCTTTATATTTTCAGCTTAACGCCGTGCTGGACACACAGTAGGATATATATATATATATATATATATAGTGGGGCATTGTGGGGCAATGAGAGTTAAGTGACTTGCCCAGGGTCATACAGATAGTAAGTGTCAAGTGTCTGAGACTAGATTTGAACTCAGGTCCTCCTGAATCCAGGTCCGGTGCTTTATCCACTGCACTACCTAGCTGCCCTTATAAATGTTTATTACCTGAGGTGATCTCTATGTATGAAATTCACTTCCTCTTCACCCCTACTTCTTGGAATCTTACATTTCCTTCAAGACCCAATGAAGGTGGCCCTGTACCCAAGATCTTTCTTTATCCCCAGGTTGTTAATATTCTGTCCCTCTTGAAATTATTTTGTATTTTTCTACAGACTTTGTATTTATCCATTGGCATATGTAGCATATTCTTCCATTCCTGACAAAACTATAAGCTTCTGGAGGGCAGGAAGTGGTTTTTTTTTTTTTAAATTTCCTTGTATCCCCAATTTATGTATAGTGCCTTATACATGGAATCTGGTTAATAAAAGAATTGGTCAATTCAATGAAAAATTGAATTGATTTGAATTGAACTGAATTACTGCACAGAGTTGGGAGAGAGGGAGCAGGCAAGATGAGGTATTTATCCATCCTTTTGGGAGAAGTGCCAGAATCTATTTGGAGGACATGATTTAAAATAAATAAATAGCTCAGTTGTATTTATTTCTAAATCACTCAGCAGAAACAGAACATAAGTAATCATTTGCAAACTGCAGTAGAGGTCTTTCTTTGTTCCAATGACATTCTTCCTTAGAATTTCAATCTCCAGAAATGCTGCCAATTTCTCCAACCCCTTCCTTTTCACTCTGAAAGACTCCCCCTCCTGTTGTTTAGTCCTTGCTCTTTTCCCTCTTCCCTTAGGGATTTTTGAGGAAGCCATTTGCTGTTCTGCATGTGATTTCAAACAGTAAGACCTGAAATTCACTAATCCCATAAAAGAGGATAGTTTTGTAACCTGTTAAGTCTCTCCTCAACAGGGACGAGGACTACATGCCCTTGGTGTGCATAGGGAGAGAGGAAGGCACAGAATCTTCATGAAGTTTTTGTGCAGTGTTTAAAACTTTAACAACTATGGTTTCAGGTATGAGAGAAACAATCTATAAATGCCACTTAGAGACAAATTGGATTTTATTCTCACACCCAGTTCATGTAGAGAAAATAAAAAGGCTTAAGAGATTGTAACTTAGTTCGGAATCAAGGATATTAGGGTTGTCAGAAAGGCTGTGATCTTTGCTCCATTCACAGAAGTATAATATTTAGAAGAAGGGCAATGATAATGCCAGTATACTATGACTGTCCTGGAATGCAGTATTCAGTTCTATGAAATGACTTTTTTTTTAGATTGGGTCTCCCTATCTTCCCTAGGCTGTAAGTGCAGTGGCCACTCACAGGTACCATCCCAATGCTGATGAGAATAGATGCTTTAAGCTCCACCGTTTTTCCAACCAGGGCTGTTAGCTCTCCATTCCCTGGAATTTTCCATATTCATATAAGATGTCGAGGGACATTCTACTGTGGCTCAAAACTCCCAAACTCAAGAGATCCCCCAATGTCAGCCTTCCCAGCATCAGGCACTACAAACAAGTACCAGCAAACCTATACCTAGGTAGGCACAACTTTTTGAAAGACCCTTTGACAAACTAGAACTTATCAAGAAGATAACCAGTTTGGTGATGGAGAAGGGCTGGCGTCCTGTTTTCATGTCATGTCTACTGAAGAACAACTGGAAGAATCGAGATTATTTAGTTCAGAAAAAAAAAAAAAAACCTTAGAGACTCATGATAGTTTCATTCACACAGGCTTCAGTAAAGATTTATTAAGTTATTTGTATCGGAATAACACTGTGCTAGGTTCCCAGGATAGATGAAGAGTATCACAGTCCCTGCCCTCAAGAAGTTTATAACCTGATAGAAAGGACAGCTTTAAATTTCTGATCAAACAACCTAAGCTCTCTGAACTTATCTCCTTGTCTGTAAAAAAAAAAAAAAATGGAAAGAATGAACCCTGTCCTTCCTGCCTCATAGGGTTGCTAAGAGAATCAAATGAGATATTTATGGAGGCTTCTATTCAATTTAATTCAACAGACATCTATTTAAGACTGTGCTAGGTGCTTTGGATATAAAACCAAAAATGAAATAGTCCCTGCCCCAGAATTTACATTCTAGTTGTATTGTGTAATGTAGACTATCCCACATGAGGGCCCTGGGCAAAATCACAAAATCTAAACAGTTCATCATGTGGTTTTCTCCCATATAGCTTTAAAAAAATTTTTTTTATTCTTTTCCCCCCATATATCTTTTTGTGTCTGCCTCCTACTTCCTAGTGACCCCTATTCCTATTGTGCCATGACTCAGTGCCCTTCAACTACCTTCTGACTGTCTAAAGCTCCTCACTACATCACCCAACTCTGATCCCCAGCCCTAGTACTCCAAGCTCCAAAATTACCCTTATATTTCTGCTATCCATTCAATATCAACCAGAAGTTCAATTCCTTCAATAGAAATAACATCAAGTAGCAGCATTTACGTGCTTACTGCATACTGGGCACTATACTAAGTGAAGGGGATGTTGCATGTAAGGGCTGGGGATACAAATGAAGCATATAGGAACACAATCCCTGCCCTCAGGGAGCTTACATTCTAAAGGGACAAGACCATACATAACAGAGATCATTATGCCAAAGTCTGGGGAGTCATAAGCAAAGTCAAGGTAGGAATTAAGGATGTCTGACCAGAGTTTTCCTTCAAAACAGAGGTTCCAGGAGGAACTCACCATTAGGGAAAGGGAGCCCCAGGACTGAAAGGATGTTCCAAGGTGAGGAGACCACAGGTGAGGAGTCAGTCTGGAGAGACAGAAACAGAGCTGGAAGATGAATCAAGAAGGTATATAAGAGGGGGCAGCTAGATGGCGCAGTGGTTAAAGCACCGGCCCTGGACTCAGGAGTACCTGAGTTCAAATCCGGCCTCAGACACTTGACACTTACTAGCTGTGTGACCGTGGGCAAGTCACTTAACCCCCATTGCCTAAAAAAAACCCCCCAAACCCCCCCCCCAAAAAAGAAGGTATATAAGAAGAAAGCTGTCTGATTCCTAAAAGTAATTCATACTGAACTGTGAATGACTGATAGGATTAACTCTTCTTAGAGTATTTGCATTTTTGAAAGGGAGATTATTAAACCAAATGAATCCCTAAAAGCTTAGACTATGTGAATATGTAGAAGAGACATTTTTGAGGGATGACCCCTATCTAGTTCTCTATTACAGGTGGCAGGAAGTTTGAAAGATTTTCCAAAAGTGACAGACCTGACCTATTACATATTTAAGCTTTCCTTCTTCCTGTCTGCTCTACCATAGTGAGGTAGTGAAAAAAGTCCTGAATTTGAAGTCAAAGAATCTGGGTTCAGATTCTGGTTCTGCCAAGTAGCCCCTGTAACCTTGAGCAAATTGCTTCAGTTCTCTGGGTCTCAGTATCTTCAGCTATAAAATGAGGTGGTCCCTTCCAGCTCTAAGTCCATAATCCCCCTCATCCCCACATCTTCACTTACTTTCTCCCTGCCCCCTCTGAGGTCAGCCTTTCGAGGCACTCTGAATTTGTCAGAAGAGGCCAGTTTGGTACTATGGTGACTAAGGGAAAAAGCATGATGGAATTCTGTCATCTCTGAGCTTGGAAACAGGATGTATAGGCAGAACAACATCTTTTTCTTTGTCCTTTGGCAGCTACAAGGACCACTGGAATATCTCTTTTGGACAGGGATCCTTCCTTTAGAAAATGCACATAGCATGTGAATTGTAAATGGGCTAATAGCTAAATTTTGTAAACTTTTGGATTATTTAGTTACTGAAGAATATGTTTGATAAAAGATTACAAGATTTGATAAAAGATCCAAGAGTTACTGGGGCAGCTAGCTGGCACAGTGGATAAAGCACCAGCCCTGAATTCAGGAAGACCTGAGTTCAAATTTGGCCTCAGGTACTTGACACTTACTAGCTGTGTGACCTTGGGCAAGTCACTTAACCCTCACTGCTGTGCCAAAAAAAAAAAAAAGATACAAGAGTTGATAAAACTAGAACCTCACTGCCTTGCACTTGATAATTTCCACCTGTGTGATCTTGGACAAATTATTAAACTTCCCTAGGCCTCAGTTTCCTAATCTGTAAATGGATTAGAAGACGTTTCTTCCATCTCCAAATCTATGATCTGCTTGTCTATTCATTGTCTGAACTCCGACTCTGCTGAACAGAAGCATACCTAGAAATGCTTCATCTGGGAAAAGCAACAGAAGCCATGCGCAAAGTATTTGGCATGAAAAGCACCTTATGTGGGGTAAAGGTGGAGTGGGCATTACTGTGTGAGGGGCAACAGAATCTCTAGCTCATTCATTAGAAGGCTAGTAATGGGGAGGCTCCCTGCCTTTCCCCTCTCTGACCAGAAGAGGGCCCTTAGCTAGTTTGGGATTTAAACTGACCTTCACAGTAGGTATCTAAGAAGACAGATTTACTAGGTAAGGGGTTGAAGGTGGGATGTGGTATCTTTTATAGGAAATAGACAAATGCTTTTGGTTATGTAATAGGAAAAGGTTTAAAGCCAACCCTTTCACTCTACCCTTAAAGCTTGCATCCTCAACTTGGGGTCTGTGGATAGATTTTTTTTTTGGGGGGGGGGCATAACATTTTTACTTAACCTAACCTCTGATATTTATTTAACTTAACCTAACCTAACCTTTATCAGGGACAGCAGGGTGACTCAGTGGATATAGTGCTGGCCTGGGGAGTCGGAAAGATCTGACTTTAAATCTGGCTTCAGGCATTAACTAGCTGTAAGAGCCTGGGCAAGTCACTTAACTCTGTTTGTTTAATCCACAAGAAAGGAAATGGCAAACCAGCCCCAGCATCTTTGCCCAGAAAACCCCAAGAACAGCATTGGCATATGATTTAGTCCATCGGATCATGAAGAGTTGAACACAACTAAACAACAACAACCTTTATCATCCTCTTAATTAGGAATGCAGACCAGGCATGCTAAGAAGGGTTTCATTGTCTTCCTCAGACAAAAAGGGATCCCCCAGACAAAGTGGGGGTGTCTATGGACACAATAAAGGTTAAGAACCTCTGCCTTAAAGTATTAGGTCCCTTAGGAATCATCTAGTTTCTTTAATTTTACAATGGAGGAAACTGAAGTCTTGGGACACTAACTTGTCCAAGGTCACAGAGGAAGGCTGAGTCAACTCTGCCTTAGTGTACCTTGAAAACTTCCAAGCCTCCAAGGCTAGAATTCTAGTTTATATTAGAAGGAAGGGCAGGATAACAAAAGGCAAGGGATAGAAGTCAGTAGATGGAAAGGAAAGCAGACAGCTTTCGGGAAGGAAAATAGTCACCATCAGGGACAGTCAAGGGGAGTAGAAGCAGGTCAGGTTTACCAGAGTCCAGAGAGAAATAGGGGGCCCAAAGCCTCCAATAGCCTTTTATTAGGGGGAGGGAGCAGAAAACCTAGACAGGTGTGCAGGTCAAGGTTCTGGAACTGGTGCTGACTCATGCCTCAGAAATTAGAGGCTAGGTGACATTCAAACTCCCCACAGGTGTGAAAGGGAATTTTTGGCTTTTAATTGAGGCCTTAGTTTAGCAGGGTTTGAGCCTTCCCCTGGTCACAGACTCTTACTTAACAAGAGTCTAAGCTGAAATGAACTCACCTGCAGCCTAATTACCTAAACTCCCAGGTGGCTGGACCTAGAAAGGACCTTATAGACAATCTGGTCTTAGCCCCTCATTTTACAGAGGAAATACAGACCCAGAGTTAATGTCAAAGCAGGGCCTAGAAATGATTTCTCCTGACTCCCAGGCCAACAGTTTTCCCACTAGATTGTTGAAATTTGGCTTCCTTTATGTGCAAGTGAGCACTGGTCCTTCCAGAGGTCCCTGGACTCTGACTTGCAACTGAAACCTCCTATTTACATGTATTTTCCCCCCATTAGAATGTGAGTCCCTTGAGGAAAGACTGCCTTACTCATTTATTTGTATGCTAGAACTTTAGCCCAATGCTCTGCACATAAAATGCCCTCAGTACTTTTTTTTTTTCATTTTTCATTCAAGATTCAGGACAAGCAGCAAAGCAGGGAGGCAGCCTCTTGGTCATTTGGCCCCAAACTTTCCACCCCTTCAACGTCTATTGGTTTAAACAATTTGGTTGACTGAAGCTTGAGGAGAAAGAAAAGTTCTAGAAATATGGGTTGTTTAGTGATTCTCTGTCGTGTAAGATTCTTCATAATCCCTTTTAGAGTTTTCTTGACAAAGATACTGGAGTGGTTTGCCATTTCCTTTTCCAGCTCATTTGACCAATGAGGAAACTGAGGCAATCAGGGTTAAGTAACTTACTCAGGTTCACATAACTAGTAAGCATCTGAACTCAGGTGCCACCTAGATGCCCCAGAAATAAAGGAGGCAGAAGCTTTTCTCTGATGCCCTGACTCCCTCACCTGCCTTGACTCACCTTCCCCCTCCCCCAGGGCTGACCATGAGAAGAGCCCTCAGCCTGGGGAAGCATTGCTGGGATCTCTAAAATTATACTACTCTGGTCTCACAGGGTAGCTTTCATCCCACCCCTCAGAGAACATTTCTAGAATTTCTGAAGTTCCTCCTCACACTTTTTTTCTCCCCTCTTCCCTATGATACCTCCTCCCCCAGTCTGAAGGCTGATCTTTGGTGAGGCAAGGATGCAGGTGCTTTCCAGTTCTCCTCTAGTCCCCAGGTTTCCTCCCTCTTCCCCAAGGCAATGAGAACAACTGTGAGGGTGGGGGGGGCCGTGAAGTGGCATTCATTGTCTACAACCAAGGAGATGGCTGTTGTGTTGTCCCCATCCCCAGAGTGGTCCAGAGCTTGGGTCCCACCAGCCCCTAACTTTGCTAAGGAAGTATAGTGAGAGGATCAATCTATTCACCAAGTTGAAACCTACTCACATTTTTTGTCTCACCATCTTACATTAGGGCCATAGCTTCAGCTTAGCCCATATACTAGGCTTCTCCTCCCCACCTCTTCCCACCACCTATCTTCAGGCCTTCCTTACCTTAGCTATCTTCCTTAAAGAAATACCATCATTTGTCTGTGGCCCTTAACTTCCCAGGCAAATTTCTAGTCCTTGGGCAGTTCCCTCACCTAGAGAAAAAGAGCCTATTTACCCACTTCTAGCTATAATTTTGCTGCTGAGACAGCCAGGGATGAATAGGTATTATTATTTCCATTTGACAGATAAGTAGATCAAGACCTAGTAAGATTAAGTGAGCAGCCCAAGGTCATATAGATAGTTAGTGTCAGAGCCTGGCCAAGAGCCCAAGTTTCATGAATCCCCATCAGTTGCTTTCTATCCACTAGACGACCCTGTATGAGAAGAACCCAAGATAATGTATAGACCAATTGGAAGGAAATGTCTTTGATTTGGAATTTCGTTGTCTCAGTTAGTCCCATTAATCTACAAACTCTAAATCCAAGAAACAGCTCAATTTGACAATGAAGCCAGTATCCTATACCCTATTAGACTGGCATTAAAAATGGCATGGTGCCACTCTTTGCCATTCAGCCTGGAATTGGGTTCTTTTAATGTCTTTCTGTCCCTCTGCTGGTAAATAGTTTATCACTCTCCGTCCACTCTGCATTGCTTTCTGACATTCCCAAATGTTTTAGAACACAGTGTGTGAGGGTGATTTAATGTGGCCTGTCCCCTTCTGACACATGATTCACTGTACATAACCAAGGCAGCCTGGAAAAAAATCTTCTTAAACACTGAGAAATGGAAAGATATAAAATTTAAAAATTTCTTTGCTGAAATGGTTTCCTGTGAGCAATACAAGTGTGCTTGCTGCCCCCAAAACTGAAAACTATTTCCCTCTTAGGGCAGAGTTCAGTCTTTGAAATGGGATATCACAGTAATGTTTATTCCATTACTTTTCAGTGCCCTCTGAAATCAAGGCTTTATGTGGAGTCTGATAGACATGATTATTCAAACAGTTGTCCTCATAGTGGATACAGACTGGAAGAAGACATGGTTTCTAGTCTTGTTCAGCTAATATAACTGGCTGTACAGCTTCAGGTAAGAAATTTAGTTGGGGTTTTTTGGTTGTTTTTTTTTTGGTACTCAGGTTGCTAATCTACAAGACATAACAGGTGCCTGTGGTATCAGGGAAAGTTTAGCATCCACTGTGGGACAGGTACTCTGCTAAGTGCTTTACACAGGTCCCATCTGATCTCCACCAAACCCTGTGAGACAGGTGCCATTATTATCCCCATTTTACTGTTAAGAAAACTGAGGCAGGGGGCAGCTAGGTGGAGCAGTGGATAAAGCACCAGCCATGGATTCAGGAGTACCTGAGTTTAAATCCAGCCTCAGATACTTGACACTTACTAGCTGTGTGACCCTGGACAAGTCACTTAACCCTCACTGCTCCACCAGAAAGAAAAAACAACAACAACAACAACAAAACAAACAAACAAAAAAAAACTGAGGCAAACAGAGGTTAAGTGACTTGCCTGAGGGCACACAGCTAATAAGTATCTGAGGTTGGATTTGAAATCAGGGCTTCTTGACTGTGGGCCCAGCACTCTAACCACTGTGGATTTCATGTTGTATTATTTAAATTATTGGGGGTCTGACTGTTTCTAGCTAAATTACTGGGGGAGCAGACCGAGTTTTCTAAAATATTGCTACTTATAAATTAATGGTTATTGCACCCATTTTTGACAATAAGCATTTATTATTAAAGTATATTAAATATTAGTAAAGAATTGACTGCATAGTATTTAACACAAGCAGAAACCCCCCCAGTGTCATATTGTCTCTGAGAGCACATGACCCCAAGCAGAGTTCAGAAGCCCTACATTACCTACTTCTGACCTAAGAAAAGAGCACTCACCAACTAGAGAGACTTCCAAGCAGAGAGTGCAAGCCAAGAATGCCCAGCCTCAAGGTCAGAGGCTTTTTCCTCTTTTGATAGAGGCAGTTCTATAGACACAGATCAAAGCTAATTGACTAGCATCATTCAGTTCCATTGGTTGAAGTGACTTGAGGGTGGTACATATTAAAATGAGCTTTACCTTGATGATATCAGGGTCTAATTGGGGACCCCCTGAGGGCAAAGGTGAATTCTGATAGGTGTGGTTTAATCCCTTCAATTCACTGAACTAAACTTACCTCTCTAAAGTGGGGGGGGGGGAGGGGAGATAAAAGGTCCTACCAAAAAACCCATCATCAATAATTATTTTCTTACAATGTGTAAACTGCATGAAATGTGAATTTGCCCCAGTTTGTTAATATGCTTTTTTGGATATTGCAAACAAGCAAAGACTAACATGTTACTTAAAGGCTTCAGTAGAGAATGTCCACAATAGTGTTGAAACATCTAGTTCCAGAACCAATAAATAATCCAGATTTTCCCAACATCGACCGATTTGTTCATCATGTAGGCCCAGCCTTAAAGAGATAGAGATAGAGACAGAGAGACAGAGACAGAGATAGATATATACAGGGTGGACCAAAAGTTACGATGTTTTAATAACTTTTTGAAATTAAATTTTTTTTTACCATGTATGAGATTTGATTTTTCAAACATATATAAATTAATTTCCTATACATACTGTATATGATGCTATGGTATTGAAAATTAAAAACAAAAAATAAAGGAACTATTAAATATTGAAACCCCTTTTTGTGACTTTTGGCTCATCCTCTGTGTGTATATATATATATATACACATAAATATGTATATATAATATATGCATATATTACAGATGTATGTATGTATGTCTATCTATCTATCTATCTATATTACTGGGTCAGATTGAGTCAGAATGTGCTATCTTGTTTTTATTTTTTTAACTCAAACACTTTGCGGTTGAATACTCCCATTTCATTTTTTTTGAAAGCCCCTGTTTTATTTTCTTCCTTAAAATATGTTTCCATATACATGTATAATTTATTTATTTTCTTCATTTATTTTGTTTGAATTATTTAAGCACTGTGTTTTGGTGCTTAATTGGGTAAGGCATTAACAACCCTGGTGCAAATGGGAAGGGAATGAAAATATTTATGCCTAGTATAATCCACTTAGATCCTATTCCCTGGAATGGCAAAGTTATTTATTTATTAAAAACTATTGACCCAGATAAATTGCCTGAGATCCATTATTACATTACTAGGTGGACCTGGTGGTTAAAATGAAAATTGAAACATCATTTTGCTCAATGTTTTCCTTAGCACCTAAAGTCCTTAAAGGAACCTAACATGTTCAAAGTAACTTTGAAAACAGAATGTAAACTTCTACAGAGATCTCTGTGCCACTGAGGAGTATATAGTAAATCTCTATAATACAGTAATTTCTTTTTAGGAAGCAAAATGACTTCCAACTCACTTGCCATCTTCTCAGTCCTTGTCTAATCTTCCTGACTGAAAATTATCTTTCCCTCCTCAGACTTCACTAGAATTCTTCCTTTGCCCTTATGGCAAAGACTTTCCTAGTCCCTCTTAAGTCTAGTGACTTCCCTTGGCTAAATATCTCCAATTTATTTTGTATATAACTATTTTGTGCATATTAGTTTGCATGTTTTCTCCTTCATTAAATGGTGACACTCTTTTTTTTAATTATAAAAGTATTTTATTATTTTCCAGTTACATGTAAAGATCGTTTTCAATGTTTGTTTTTATAAGATTTCTAGTTTCAAATTTTTCCCTCCACCCCAAGACGGCAAGTAATCTGATATAGGTTATATATGTACACTAACATTAAACAAACTTCTGCATTAGTCATGTTATGAGAGAAGAATCAGAGCAAAAAGGAAAAACCTCAAAAAAGAAAAACAGCAAGATGGTGACATTCTTGAGAGCAAGAACCGTTTGTTTCTTTCCTCCCTCTTTCCTCCCTGCCTCCCTCCCTTCCTCCCTCCCTCCCTCCCTCCCTTCCTTCCTTCCTTTTTTCCTTGGTCACACAGTAAGTGTCAGAGTCCAGAGCGTCATAGAGATAGAAAGGACCTTAGAGATTATCTAGTCTAACTTCATTTTTAAGGAAACTGAGTTCCAGAAACTCTAAGTGACTTGCCCAATGTCAAACAGAGAGTAAATTAGGATTTTAAACTCAGATTCATCGACTCCATTATGCCATAGATTCAAACCCATGTCTTCCATATTATACACCTAGATCTTTACAAGCTTCAATACACTGCCTGGTACATAGTTAACATTTGGTAAAATTTAGTTGAATTAAAGCACTGAGAACTGCCACATGTTTGGGGAGTTGAGGAGCAAAGGTGAGAAACACACACACACACACACACACACACACACACACACACATCAAAGTCTTTTAACAGCATCTAGGTTCTCTAGAACTGAAAGAAAGGTGATGGTCATCTACCAAATGACCTACATATATATAATGACTATCTCCTTCCAGCACACATAAACACATTTCATTGATTGGTATGGCCTGGGACATTCAAAATAAATCCTAAATCTGTCTTAATCTTTTGTCTGAATGAGCTATTTGAAAGAGATTTTTGTTTGTCAGTTCAATTTTAATTTGAGAAAGAAGGGAGAGAGGCAGAGGTAGAAAGATAAAGAAGACAGAGGAAGGCAGAGCTTTAATAAAATTTAATCACAGTTAATTATACATAATTGAATAATTTCAAACAACTGTTCAATAGCATACAGAAACATTTGTCCTCTTATTGCTCTATGTCAAATCAACTTTGCTCCACTGCCACAATTGCAATTTTTTGTTTTTAATAATAGCATGGATTTATGAATTTTGTAATTAGAATTGTCACCACCACCTGGAACATGCATAGAACTGCGCAGAACTGCAACTAGGGTCAGACAATGGAGCTTTGCCCCCAAGGTGCTGAAACTTAAATAGGCACTGATTACCACTTTAAATCCTCCATCAACATAGAAACATATGGATTTAGTTAACAAGATACAGTGATAGGAATCTAGGACATAACTATTTCTTCCTCTTATTCTCCCTACAGTAACATGACAGCAAGTAGCTAAAGGCCCAAATTTTCAATGTGAGCAATTATATCTCAGAAATTGGTAAATACTATAAATCAGGGGCTTGATTTCTTGTTTTGTTGATCACCTATATTTTTAAAAGTCTTAAAGAAAATGCAGATTAAACTTAAATTTGTATTGTTTACACATTTTGCTTTTTTCCTGGAGATCTGATTGTTAAACATTTGCTACCTGTTAGCATACCCCTGGCATCACAGGAGAGCTCTTCCCTACCCAGTTTCAACCCTCCCAAAATAATTGTTGGGCTTGATTTGGGCATTCATGCCATGTACACACATAATGGGATTTCCATAATTTGGGGCCAGTAAATGCAGATTCTCATGAGTTATCTTCACGATTCTTCAGACTGTGTTTCTCCAACTTTTACAACCTTTTTATGGCTATCAATATGCATATCTACATCTCTATGTGTCTGTATCTATACATGTATTTGTAAATATTCCCTCTCATGCTTAAGTTCACCATCATGATTATCAATTGGATACAACAATTTGTTGTTTGCCAAAATATTGAAATTTCTGAGATAGTTTAATCATTTATGGTAGCAATGGGCTTGTGTATCTGAAAATGGGTCTGTCCCAAAATCTACACTGTCCAGTCACTAGACCATAAGGTCTCAGAACACAGAAGCATGTCTTATATTTCTCTTGTCTTCCTAGCAGTGAACCTTCTATGTTTATCTATTCTCACATTGGATTTTAGTTCTTCCTGCTTCTCCTCAAAAATCCTAGCTAAGGATTAATTGACTTTCCCGAGGTTTAGAAGGGGGTGGTAGGGAAAGAAAATAAGAAAACCCCAAATGTGAGTCACTGTGAGGTTCTTCTCTAGAGACAGATGGTGCTGAGTTGTGTTTATTGAGTTTTCCAATCTACTACACAGAGCCAGGACAAGGTGTTTGTGTGCCCTAGGCAAGGTTTGGAAATTGTGCCTCCTGTGTGTTACTTTCCTATGTAAGCTTGGAGCCTTCCCTATAACATATGCATCTTGAGTTATCATAAAATAACAACCTACTTGCCATGGAGCGCAGACCTTTCTGGCACTAAAAAATGTGTGCATTCATAAGAAGTCATATTATTAAGTGTCCCTCATTGTGTTCTCTCTAAGCTACCTACCTACTGCTTCTTCTTATAGCTCTGTTGATGGTATCGCTAAAGCATTAAGACTGGAGTTAGGAAGACCTGGGTACAGATCCAATCTCTGATATTTACTAACTTTGTGACCATTGATGAATCACTTAACCTTTGTGAGCCTCCACTTCCTCATCCATAAAATGAGAAGACTCATATCTTTAATAGCAGCTGTACAAAGTTACTGTAAGCATGAAATGAAATAATGTTTATAAAGAACGTTGCAGACTTTAAAGAGTCTATGTCAATGCTTGTTATCATTACTATTTTTATTTTACATGTTAAATTTCATTGTAAAAAGTTCAAGACCTTTAAGATGATCTGTGATGAAATTCAATAGAACCAAAATTAGGGGATAGTCAGAATTAATGGAGCATATGGTGTAGTGAAAAGAATACTGCATTTGGTTTCAGGAGGCCTGGAGCTGAATCCCAGCTCTCCTACTGACTTCCTGTGCACCCTTGGACCGATTTTCTAATCTCTGAGCCTTAGTCCCCTCATCTGTAAAATCAGCTCTAGATGGAATATTCCAAGTAATATTGCTAAGCAACCCAAACAGTGCAGTTTTAATAAAAGCTTAGATTTACATAATATTTTCTTATAACAATCCTGCAAAAGAGGTATTTATAATAATTATAGTAATTATTACTATTTTACATATGGACAAATGAGGCTTTGTGATACTGTGACCTATCCAAGGTCATACAGCTGATGAAAAGCAAATAACTGTAAACATGCCATTCACATTCAAATTTATAATCACTATTTGTGAATTTCCCTCCATCTTCTTTTTCCTGTTTTCCTTCTCTGCCTCCCTTTATACCCTATCCTTGTTACTGTATCTTCTCCCCCCATTTTATTCACCCCTCCAAGAGTCCAGAGTCTGCTCCCCCTAGCCCCTAATCTCAATCCACACACCCCTCCAAAAGCCTCCCTATCCTTTCCCCCAACTCTCCCAAATCCCAATCCACACACCCCTTTAAAGGTCCCTCCTCCATTCTATCTCCCAGTTTTCTCACCTCTCTACAAGTTTAGATTTCCACACCCTTCCAGATGGACACGTTGTTTCCTAGGACATGGACCCAGCTCTTCTCAATTCAAGTATAATCAATTCTCTTTCCACTACTCTAAATGTTCTCAAATTTTATTCCTTCCCAGATCTGCAGTGGGACCCAATAGCGAAGAGATAAAGTTGGGCAAAAGGCAAAGATTGTGGCAGAGGCTGCACAAGAGAGAATTGTTAGTACGATCTTTTAACATGGTTTGATTTGATTGCTGAATAAACCAGAAGGACTTTATATCTCCTTTCCCTATTCAAGTGAGAAGGTACTTAGTTCTGGCACCAGAAGAGAGGACATATGAAATCTAGTCTACTTTGTATCTCAGAGCTCTATGTGACTTCTTGGATTTTGCTGTCTCCTATGCCTGGGATGCCTGAGACACCTTCTTCCCCTTCACCAATTCAATTCCCAACCATCCTTTCAAGTCCAGTTCATAGGCCCTTTTTGTTCTTGGTAATAACTTGTCCCTTCGGACCTCACAGAGCACTTCATTTTGTGACATTTTAATAACTTTGTGAAATGTTGTATTTTATAACAATCCTTACAACAACCTATGAGCTAGCTAGCTGTGGCACAGGGGAGAGAGCTCTGAGTCTAGAATCAGGAAGACCTGAGTTCAAATTTAACCTCAGACATTTACTAGCTTTGTGACTCTGTTCTAGTCATTTAACCTTTATTTGCCTCAGTTTTTTCATCTGTAAAATAGGAATAATAATAGCACCTAGCTATCAGGGTTGTTGTGAGGGTCAAATGAGGTAATTGGAAAGCACTTTGAACAGCTCCTGGCACATAATAGGTGCTCTATGGATCCTTATTCCTTTCCTCCTCTCAATCATTTGGTCAAACAAATTGTATTAAGTGCCTACTATATGTCAGGTATTGTGCTAGGCATTAGGCATGCAAGCAGAAAGAATAAAACATTTCTACTCTAAATGAGCTTTCATTATAAGGAGTGGTGGTAGTGGTGGTGGAGGAAGACAATTGCATATAACCACATATATAACCCAAATGTAAAGTGAATAAATAAAATATAAACAAAATAGTTAAATGCAAGGTAATTTCAGAGGGAGGGCAATAGGAGTTGGTGTCAGGAAAGTCTTCATGCAGCAGATGGTGCCTGAGGTGCATTTTAAAGGAAGCAAAGGACTTTATGAGGTGGAGGTAAAGAAGGAGGTAAAGGTTCATTCTGGGTATGGAAGGAAGAGATTCTGAGTTCTGTGTGAGGAGCGGAGACTAGACCAATTTATCTGGATTACATCATGCAGAAGGGAGAAAAATGAGGCTGAAAATCTAGTTTGGGGACAAGTTCTTTAAGTCTTTCTTTCTTTCTTTCTTTCTTTCTTTCTTTCTTTCTTTCTTTCTTTCTTTCTTTCTTTCTTTCTTTCTTTCTGTCTGTCTGTCTGTCTTTCTTTCTTTCTTTCTGTCTTTCTTTCTGTCTTTCTTTCTTTCTTTCTTTCGGTGAGGCAATGAGGGTTAAGTGATTTGCCCAGGGTCACACAGCTAGTAAGTGTCAAGTGTCTTAGGCTGGATTTGAACTCAAGTCCTCCTGAATCCAGGGTCAGTACTTTATCCACTGCACCACCTAGCTACCCCCTACTTTTTTTTTTGTCTTTTTGTGCGTTTGTTTTGTGGGGCAATGAGGGTTAAGTGACATGCCCAGGGTCACACAGCTAGTAAGTGTCAAGTGTCTGAGGCTGTATTTGAACTCAGGGCCTCCTGAATCCAAGGCCCATGCTTTATCCACTGTGTCACCTAGCTGCCCCTGCCCCCTACTTTTGAGATTTTTTTTTTTGGTGGGGCAATGAGGGTTAAGTGACTTGCCCAAGGTCACACAGCTAGTAAGTGTCAAGTGTCTGAGGTCGTATTTGAACTCAGGTCCTCCTGAATCCAGGGCCAGTACTTTATCCACTGCACCATCTAGCTGCCCCTTCTTTAAGGCTTTCAAAACAAAACAGAGGAGGTTGTATTTTATTCTAGAGGCAATAGGAAGCTACTGGACTTGGTAGAAGGGAGGAATCAAATGGCCAGATACTCACTGAAGGAAATTTACTTTGGCAGTGGTACATAAGACTAAAGTGGTGAGATACTTGAGGCCCGGATACCAAATAGGAGACTTTTGCAATAAACTAGGGGAGAGGTGATGAGGATCTGAATTAAGGTGGTAACTATGGGATATGAGAAAAGGGGTCACATGTGAAAGATGGAAGATGGAAACACTTGTCCAAGTATCATTATCCCCATTTTACAGATGAAGAAAACGTATAAGTGACATGTCCATGGTCACACGATTAGTAAATGGAAGGGATTGGACTTTAATAGGTCTTAACTGTAAGGTCAATGCTTTTCCCATTATACCATACAGCATGTTGGTATTTTATCCCTCATTAGACTGTTTAGTCTATGTTGGATAGTGCTCTACATACAGTATACGATAAATGTTTGTCAAATGAATGAACGAATGAATTTCAATGGCCTGAAGAGAACCAAGAAAGTAGGAGTTTGGACTCTTCCTCAGATGCTTATCAGCTGTGTGACCTAGGACATGTGTGTGACTCAGTTGTGAAAATCAAACAATACACCCCTCTTTTGGTTCCTCTACCACCTGTCTAACCTTTTATTTTCCATTTCCTTTGCTGCTTTTTCATCCATATCTCACACTAATTGTGGGTATAGGCACCAAGGCTATGTCCTGGGCTCTCTTCTCTTTTTACTCTGTACTCTCTCACTTGGTAATTTCATCAATTTCTATGGTATCAATTATCATCTCTATGTAGATGATGCTCCTGTCTCTATATCCAGTTCAGTATCTTTCCTAAGTTTCACTCTTGCTTTTATCACCAGCTGTGTGTAGACCATTTAGAACTAAATATTCCATAGGAATTTCAAACTCAATAGGTCCAAAACAGAATTGGTTATCATTTCTCTTCAAACATCTTTTGAATTTACCTGCTACTGCCCATGACACCATCATCTTTCTGGTCACTCGAATGTGACACCTCAGAGTAAGCATCAATTCCTTATTTGAACTCAGCCCAGACATCTCATCAGCTGTCATATTCTGTTGTTTCTACCTCCACAACCTCTCATATAAATCACACTCTCTCCACTCACACAGCCATCACTCTAATTAAAGTCTTTATGATTTTTTTAAAAGTGGGGCATTGAGGGTTAAGTGACTTGCCCAGGGTCACACAGCTAGTAAGTGTCAAGTGTCTGAGGCCAAATTTGAACTCAGGTACTCCTGAATGCAGGGCTGGTGCTTTATCCACTGCGCCACCTAGCTGCCCCATGATTTCTAATCTGAACTGGCAGATTCAAGTGACTCTGTTACCTGTAGGAATAACAACAGTAACAACAACAACAACAATAGCCAGCATTAATAAAGTTCTTACTATGTGCCAGACACTTTACAAATATCTGATTGGAGCCTCATGAAAACCATGTGAGTTAAGTGCTGTTATTATCTCCATTTTCCAAATAAGGAAAATGAGGCAAACAGGTTAAGTGACTTACCTAAGGTCACACAGATACCAAGTGTCTGAGTACGGTTTTTTTACTTCAGGTCTATCTGAGTCTCAGTCCAGGCCTCTATCCACATCTAGAGTTAATATATAAACTATTTATCATCTAAAGCTCTTTACATTTTGGCTCCATCCTGTCTTTGCAGTCTTCTGTGCACTCTAGACCTTCTGGTCTAGTTCCTGCTCCTCAACACCCCACCTACATCTTCATGCCTTTTTACTGCTTGACCCCATGCCCAGAATGTTTCTCTTCTGCATCTTCCCTTCTAGAATTCCTGGCTTCCTTCAGGACTCATGTTCTGTGTCACTTTCTGCAGGAGACCTTTCTTCTTCCCCCCAGCTGTTAGGGCCTCCTTCTCTGGGGTTATCTTGGAGCTTCTATAATGATAATAATTGAAAAGCTAGTTACATGCTATCTCATTAGATCCTCAGAATGATCCCATGCAGTAGGTGCCATCATTACCCCCATTTTGCAGATTAAGAAACTAAGGCTAAAGGGCAGCTAGGTGGCACAGTGGATAGGGCACTGGCCCTGGATTCAGGAGGACCTGAGTTCAAATCCAGCCTCAGACACTTGACACTTACTAGCTGTGTGACCCTGGGCAAGTCACTTAACCCCAACTACCTCACCAAAAAAAAAAAAAAAAGAAACTAAGGCTAAGAGAAGTTAAAACACTTGCCAAAAGTCATAGCCTCTGAGGCTAAACCCAAATTCCAGTCTTCCTGACTCGGAGGCCAGAACTCTAACCATCACACTGCGTAGCTGCCATCTAATTATCCTAGTATAAAATAAATTTACAAATATTTTGTCTCTCCCCATTTGAACTTAAGCTACTTGAGAACAGACATTGTCTTTGCTTTTTCGTTGTATCTCCTGGGCATGGCACAATGCCCAGCACAAAATTAGTGCTTAATAAATGCTTATTGATTGATAATGTATTTAAAGCACTTCACCAGCATTAATTTACTATGTAAAAATCGGTTATCATCATCCTCCTTAAATGTTCAGGTTGTAGGGACCTTTGAGTCATTGTTGAACCTCCACATTTTTTTCCTTTTGAGGTCAAGCAGTAACATGAGTTATCCCATGTCCCCTGAAATAAAGAAGCTGTTTGCTCTTTGCTTACTACCTGTGTGACTTTGGGAAAGTCACTATATTTATGGGTCTCAGTTCTCTCATCTGCAAATGAGATTGTTGCATTAGACAACTTCTAAGGTCCTTTTCAACTCAAATATATGTGATCACTCTGTAGCACCTTTCTTACCCTCATCCCTCCCCTGACTCTCTGTGCAAAGCTCAACTAGCATTGCTGTTACTGTTGTCAAGTTAGACATAGGCACCCTTCCAAACCCAACTGGACAAACTTACAGTAGAACAGGCCACTGGGCAGAGGAATCGGCACATTCCCAGCTGCATTTTGCAGAGTACTACTTCCAGGCTAAGAAAAGGGGAAAAAAAAAAAGGAGCAGGCAGGTTTCCTTCAGGTGACCCCACCTGCACTTGTCCCGTTATCCTGTAGCAGAGTACCAAGCCATCCCTTGTTTTTTACCCTAACCCTCCCTCTTCCAGTTTAAAACCTCCCATTTCCAGCCTCTGCAATGTCCTGGGTGTCCAGAAAGTGAGTGAGGGGCGCCTGCCAGTGGAGGCACCCCTAAGCTGGTGACAAGGGCTAACAAGCCGGGCATGCTCAGTGGACTGGGACAGGTGAAGGAGGCAGCTGAAGGTTGGGGGGGGGCGCATGAGATTGGGGAGGGCGAAGAGAGGGAGGTTGGAGGAAGAAACTTCAGGAGGGCGTGTGGCTGTCTCTAGGGTTCCACAGCGGAACATGCTCTAGGAGCCCGACAAGCTTAGTGTCCGCTGCTCATGAATATGCACGAGCCACCTCCCTGTGACGTCACGGGCCGTCCCAGGGTGAGCGCCCGAGCAGCTTCGGGTCCACAGCAGTGAGCGCTATTGCCAGCAACCGGAGCGGTGTCCGCTGAAGCTGAGGTTGGTGGAGGAGCAGCAGCAGCAGCAGCAGCAGCAGAGGCAGCGGCAGCTTCTGCTTGTCCGGAGCGCAACCAGCTCAGTGAGGCCGGCCACCGGCTCTGCAGCGACCAGCTCCTTCTCCTGTGCCAAGAACCGGGCTTGCAAGGAGCCCTAGTGGGCTGCAGTCGGGTAGGCGCGCTCCGTCGCTCCAGCCTCAAGGATGCTGCTGGGGATGCTATGGTGGGTGCCAGTCCTGCTCGCGTTGGGCGTGGGGAGCAGCAGCAGCAGCAGCAGCAGTGGCAGCAGCCGCCGTCGCCGCCTCCTCGCGGCTAAAGGTGGGTGCAGAGGACGGCGGGGAAGTTTCCTTCTGACAGAGTGGGGCGGTGTGAGTGGCGGGTGGGGCGGGGTGGGGGGCAGCTTCAAAACACAGGGGTCTCCTGGATCCAAGCTAAGGGAAGCCAACAGATCCAGGGCAGCCTTGATCGAGGCGAGTGCAATAGCTTCGTTTTTCCCCTTTCTCCCCTCCTGTCTCCTTCTTTTCCCCTTCCTCGGTTGTATATACACGCGCCCTGTTCCTTGGCCTCCCCATCATCTTCGGCCTTTCCCGGTCGTCCCCCCCCCCCCCCCGCCAACTTCCAAAGTAACCTACCCTTTCAGCTCTCAAGCTAGCGAAGTCCTCAGAGACTCAGCCCCTGTCCCCTCGGCCCTGACCTATTTGGATGGGGAGGGGGGAGGATGTGGGGTGGGAAGTCTGGGCGAACGTGGCTCTAAGGGGAGATGGAGTGTGGAAAAAAAAAAAAAAAAGCTGGTGAGACCAACTCAACTTTGATGCTCCGACACTTCCCTCCCCTGAGGGGAGGGAGGAATCTGGTACTGGAACTTTGAGGATATGGGGTGGGGGGAGTTACAAGGAGACCAAAAGTAACTGTAGTCTAGCAGTGGGTTGGGGTTGGTGTGGACGGTGGATCCAAAGCGAGAGCAAGACACGTGTCTGCTCCTTTTCTTCTGATGAATGATCGAAGGAAGACTTAATGTCAATAGAGATGCAAAAATGCTGCCTCAACCCCAAAGGAGACAGGGCAAAAAGTTTGAGGCATTGGTGTCTGAGTGTGTGCAAGGTGCGATTCTCAGGAGAAAACGCCTGACCTCTCTGAGCTAGAAAAAAGTAGCTAAGTAGTCTGCTCGCAGGAGCTAAATGTCAAACAGGAATCCCCGAGATGCCCACCTCACCCCCCTCCCAAAATTTCCTCTCTGAGAAACCTTTGAGTGGTCTGGCTCTATACACTCACCCCACCCTTTATTAAGGTTGTTAGCCACTGGCCCCAAATGTGCCAAGTGGGATTGTAGTACGCTCCTCCACTGGAAAGACTCTAATAGCTGCCTTTAGGCGAGGCCTCAGAGCTCCGGAGGAAGGGGGTGGGGAGTTGGCAGGTTTGAATTAGTCGAGTTCCCTGCTTGCTGCCCTGTGGTAGAGGTTGGGTAAGTGGGTGAGGGCTCTAGAGGTCTGGGGTGGCGCGCACTGGGTAAGAGTATCTGGCAGGGTGGAAAGCAAAGCGAGCTGCTCCAATGCAGCATGGGTATAACCTGTTGCTTCTCCATGCTGTTGATGAGGCAGTCTCATGATTAGATTGGGGGCTCACGAGAAACCAGGCACGGAGAAAATCCGGGAAAGAAGCCTGCTTTCAGAAAGGATTTGAGGTGTTTCACCCATCACGAAATTTTACTTTGCTATTTAAAAAGAGAAAGGAGGAAGGGGTGACAAGGGCATAGCTGAGCATATCGAAAAACAAGGCATAATATCAAAGCAAACGCGCATGAAGGTTGTCTGAACTAGAGCTAAAAGGAGTACAGGAGAAGTGAAAACCTCTGCTAATAATTAGTCTTCAGGGAGGTTGTACAAGAGCCGAAGAGTTAACGGCTCTGCCTCTCTCTCTCTGCCTGTCTTTCTCGTGTGAACAGATTGGGAAAGTGTGATTAATTCCATTTATTCATTGTTATATAAGTCATATGTACATAGTTTAAAAACATTTCCAGGGAAAAAAACTTCTGGTTTATTTCAAGGGTTCCTTTGAATGCTTGAGGTGGTTTTTTTTTAAGATGACATTTGTAGTGCTTATAAAAATATATCCCTATTGTTGTTGATAAGGAGCTACCAACCTGAAGAGAAATATTTTTTTCAAAATGCCAGATTTGATGCCCTTGAAAGACAATAAGTAAAGTGCTCCCTCCCCCCCCCCCGCCCCCCCACACTTGTTGGAACAGACAAGCTCATATTTTTTGATCATTTGGGTCACTTTATTAGATTCTAAATAAATTTACAAGCAGAAACTTTCAACTCAACCAGTGCTTACCGTGTTTGTTGTGAAAATAAGCCTTCAGATGGTCCAGCAAAATTAGTCTCATCCAGTAACTTTGGAAAAGGATTGTGTGTTCAACACTGGTTTTTGTTTTGATTTGTTTGCGTCTATGATGCTTAATCCAAGTAATCTGAGCAGTTTTTAAAAAGAACAATCTGAAGCATGATAATAATAATGATAATGAAAGATTTTGCTTCTTTGGGAATAGTTATATTAACTGAAGGGGGATTTTTATTTTGTATGTGTTTTGTAGCTTTAAAACAAAGACTTATTTTTCTTTGGGGTAAAGAATTCTATTAGTGAGTAGTTCAGAACAGGTGTCCCTTGAATTCAGTATTTTTATACTCAGTTTGTTTTCCATTCAACCACTGGGTGGCTGCAAAGAGCATTTTTTTTTTTTTTTGCTGCAATAATTTTTTAGACAAATGTGTAATGGTTGATAAAAACAGAGACATTTATTATGACATTTTCATTGGTGTTTACAGGACTGGATTTCCTCATTCCACTTTACATGCATTTTTGGATTTCCAGATCTCAACAATGGTTCAGAATAATATTTAAAATAATAAAGAAACATTTTCACTTATAATGCATCCTGCCTCTGATTTATTTACCCATCTTTTTGCTTTCATATGATTAGCATCACTATTATTCCTGTCAATAAAATAGGAAAAGATTGAGGATGGTGTTCCAGGGAGATGGGAAGGAGGGGGTTGCTTTTTTCCATCACACAATACCATACTGTATTCATCTGTAGGAACAGATTTGGAGCCTAGAGTCAAACTAGCTTACAAAGAGTTGAAAGCCTCTTTAGGACTGCAGTCTAGAAGCTCATTGCTCCCTGGTTTGAAGTCCTTGTAAGATGTCATGTCGGCTGTGCACAGTTTGTGCTGCTTTTGTGTTCTTTGCATTTTGCTGTAGGGAGTAGAACAGATAATCCCTGACAAATGTTTTGAGTTTCACAGCATCACAATTCTCTCAGCGCCTTGCTACTCCAGATTTTAAAAAATAATATACTAGCAAAGTAGTTACTAGATCTTCAACACATTCCCTTCTCTTCCCCTCCTCTTCACAGTATACTGAGCATACAATAATAGGAATTAGCTACCTTATATCCTAAATTTGAAGAGGTCTCAGTAGTGTACATTGAAAATCCTTTTATATTGCATTCATTTGACTCCTAAAACCTTAAACATAGAGGTCATTCAGGACAAAATTTAAACCATCAGTGAGTCTTTGAAAGATTGCTGTGAGTCCAGTATTGGGTGCTGTGGGTCATAAAAGAAATATTATACAATGTGTGAGTAGCTTATAGTCAGTCAAGGAGACAACATTTCAAGATTTGCAACGATTAAAAGACAATTTAATTAAGTGCTAAACTTTGTGCTAGTAACTCCAAGCCAAGAGCAGAAAGAGATGATTGTGGTCAGGAATAATTGGGAAAGATTCATGAAGTAGATGGGACTTGAACTAGACCTTGGAGAATGGGTCAGATTTGAATAAGCAGAAAAGAGGAGGAAGATCTGGGAGAAGATATCTGGGAATCATTACAAGAGAACAAGAAGCCCCAGGCATAGTGTTTCCTGATTCTCAGGCAGCTATAATTCAGATTCAATACTGGGAAGGTTTCTCTTCTAATATAGTCCACTGAGCCTCATCTTACGTTTTAATGCCAGGAATTGTAAACCTAAGTGCCAGGGGCTGTGGGAAGCACTGATGACTATAAGGTTGAACTGTCTCTGTTGGAGCCAGACCTTATTATTTAACTGTATTGCTACCTCCTTTAGTGATGATACTGCCCAAAGCAATGTGGGAATCCGGCATTGTTTAAAAGGGAAGGCAACAAGGTAAGTCTGCATCACTTTTATCTGAGCAAATCAAAACTTCTGTTGCCAGAAACAGCAGATGTTTCTTTCTCTCTCTCAGAAGCTCAAAGGATTTCTGTAAGTATTCAAAGAGTTAGAGCCTTAAGAACTTTCTGAAGGAGTGGGTGAAAATGGCTTGGAATTATTTATGAAAATTACACAAAGTCAACTTTTTTCCCCAAAAAAGCATGCTTTTTAGGGTTGAGAGTGAGATTTCAACAAATACTGAAAAGGAAAAGGCACCCCCAAATAACCAACCTACTTTTTTTCTTGAAGAATATCATTTTTCATAGGTAGTTTGAGGCCTCATTCCTAGTTCTAAGAGTGGCACAACAAAAAGGCACTGGTCCTGGAATCAGGGAGATCTGAGTTCAAATCTCCCCCATGACATTTACTTTTAGCTCAGTGACCTTGCATAAGTTGCTTGCCTCTGAACCACTGGCACTTCTATAGGAGGTTTGCACAGAAAAATGGAAATAGTTCTGAATCTGGAGTCTGAAGACTTGGGTTTACTTCTTGCTTCTGTCATTGCCTATGTCATTTAGCCTCTGGCTGCCTCTGTCTTTTAATCTACAAAATGAAGGGGGTTAGACTAGATGGCCTTTCACTTCCCTTCCAGTTTAGCTCTACAATTCTAAAAAATCTTTCTCATCCCTGCCCCCTGACCTGCCTAAATCTAGAAATTAAAAATTCATTATTTTCTGTTGAGATATTGAAAGCTTCTGTTAAAATGTAAATTCATTTGGGAGGGAAACAGATTCTATTATCATCCTTTAACATTTTAACACAACTTATTTATGGTCACATAAAATTTGTAGATTTTGATAGAGAGGAAAAGTAAGGAAGACACTGTGGATGCTAGCTATGGAGAGACATCTCAGCTAAAAGGGAAAGTAAAGTATAGGTAGCAAGGAGTTAGAATGAGAACCCTGGGAGTATAGGGGACAGACACAGAAAAAGAGTTGTTGAAATCAAGCTCTGCCTACTTCAGAACTCTCTAAGTCCCACAGACAAATTACATGTGGAATTCTGGAGTACAGTAAGAGTTCAGGAAAAGTCAGCCAATTTGCATATATTAAGTGCCTACTATGTTCCAGGCACAAGAACAGATCCTTGTGTGTTAAGAGGTGAGACAGGGAAAGCCTAATGGAGAAGGTGAGACTTAATCTGGGCCTTGAAGCATAACTTGAATTTGGATAGGTGCAGAGGAATAAGGTATTCCAAATGGAATGTTAGAAATGCAAAATATATAGGAGGCAATTAGGAAATCAGATGGTTGTTGTCATTGTTTTTCAGTTGTGTCTAATTCTTTATGACCCCATTTGGAGTTTTCTTGACAAAGATACTGCAGTGGTTTGCTATTTCCTTCTCGAGCTCATTTTATAGATGAGGAAACTGAGGCTAACAGGGTTAAATGATTTGGCCAGGATCCCACAACTAGTAAGCATCTAAGACCGGATTTGAACTCAGAAAGATGAGTCTTCCTGATTCCAGGCCTGACGCCCTATCCACTGCACCACCTGCCTGTCCCAGAAAACCAAATAGGTGGTAAAAAAGAGGGTTGGAATTAGAGATAGAGGATCTAGGGTTTGAGTCCCAGCTCTGCAACTTAAATACTATGTGACATTGAACAAGACAACTCTAGGCTTCTGTTTCCTCATCTATAGAAAGAGAGGATTGGAGAAGATGATGTCTAAAGGGGTTTTTTTTATTGCAATCTGGATCCATGATCACCTAAATCTACTTTTATAACACAAATTAAGGTAAAAATTGATACGCGGAATTCCCTCCAACAGTCCTAGCAAGCAGAAAACTTGTCCATGGGGTCATGAAATATGTACTCTGATAATCATAGAAGCTCACATTTCTCTAAGATTTTCAGTTTTACAAAGTGATTTCCCCACAATAATCCTATAAGGGAAGTACTTCAGATATTACTATTTTCATTTGATTAATTGGGATAAATGATACTCTGACAGGCAAAATGACTTGTTGTTCTTGTACCAAGCTAATAAAAGACCAAGCCTGGATAAGAACCCATGTCTTTTCACTCCGAGTCCAATTTTCATTATCCCATGACGTTTCATTTATGTGCACTTCCACTAAGACCTTTAAAACATTGGACTGCAACTGTCATACTTCTACAGCCATTAAAAAAAAAAATCTCATGCATAGCATTGAATCTTAGATTTAGAAGGATACTCCTACTTTCCTTCTTCAGACATCCCCTAGACTGACTACCAGTATTGGTTTCACTGCTAATTAAAAGATGCCATTGAGTTGTCCTTTATTATGATGATATTAACATTTTTAAAAGTAGTAGCTGACATTTTAATAGAAAATAGTCGAGTCTATGGTTTTTCTTGGATCACTTCTCTGTTTTACTTCATCTTAAGAACTTGTCATAGCCAGAGCCTCACTTTCCTAATTAATCAAATAGGGAAAGTAATATTTGCACTACCTATCTTTTAGGGCTGTTGTGAGGAAACCAGCCTAATCCAGTAGAGATGCAAAGCTATGAATTTCACCATACATCACAAGCTACTAATCTTTTTTGGCAGGGGGGGGGGGGCAGGCAATGAGGGTTAAGTGACTTGCCCAGGGTCGCAAAGCTACTGAGTGTCAAGTTTCTGAGGTCATATTTGAACTTAGGTCTTCCTGCATCCAGGGCCAGTCCTTTATCCACTGCGCCACCTAGCTGCCCCCATTAATAATCTTTATATCTTTTAGGTAGCTTGGTGTATGAGAAAGAACACTGGATTTAGAATGAGGACCTGAATTTGAATCCACGCTTTGCCACTTACTCCTTTTTGATAGGATTCAAGTCATTGACCTCTCAGCCTCAGTTTTCCCATCCATAAAATGAATGACTAGATGATCTCTAAGAGTTTTTCAGCTTTAAATTCTTTGAAAATTATGAAACAGGTTCACCTAGTCAAAGGTAGACTAGGCAGTTGCCTACATAGTATGATTTAAGTGGCATTGGGAGTTGTCTCTGCTGGAAAATATCCCCTTTATTGGATATAAATGTCCCCAGATGATTTAATGCTTGATGCCACGAACACTTAAGCAATATTTTTGAAGGAGGATTGCTGAAATGGAGGGAAAAAAGGATTTTACTATGTTCGCAATTTTATTGAAAGCCAGTGGAGTTAATAGTAAGTTTATTTCACTAAAGAACAAGGATTTTTCCCCTTTTTAATAGTATTTTTCCAATTACAGATATAGTTTTCAACATTCATTTTTGTAAGATTTTGAGTTCTAAATTTTTCTACCTCACTCCCTTCCCTCCCCTTTCCCCAAAACAGCAGGCAATCTGATATAGGTTATATGAACAATCATGTTAAACATATTTCCACATTAGTCATGTTGTTATAGACAAATCAGAACAAAAGGAAAAAATTACAAGAAAGGAAAAACAACAAATAAAGCAAAAATAGTATTTTTTGATCTGCATTCAGACTCCATAGTACTTTTTTGAAGATGTGGAAAACATTTTTCATCATGAATCCTTTGGAATTGTCTTGGATCATTGTATTGCTGAGAAGAGCTAAGTGTATCACTGTTGATCACCACACAATGTTGGTGTTATTATGTTCCTCAGGTTCTGCTCACTTCACTCAGCATCAGTTCATGTAAGTTTTTCCAGGTTTTTCTGAATCTGCTGGTTTATTACTTCTTTTAGCATAATCATATTCCATTACATGCATATACCATAACTTATTCAGCCATTCCTCAACTGATGTCCATCCCCTCAATTTCCAGTTCTTTGCCACCAAAAAAAGAGCTGCTTTAAATATTTTTGTACTTGTGGATCCTGTTCCCTTTTTTATGATCTCTTTGGGATACAAACCTAGTAGTGGTACTACTGGGTCAGACAGTATGAATGGTTTTATAGCTCTTTGGGTCATAGAAGAAAGATGAATTTTAAAAGATTTCCAGTTGGTTTACCTTTTATATTTCCCCTTTTACCATGTGGGCCTCTTTATATCCAAAATCCAATGGGGAGTAGTGACAGAGCCAAGGACAAGACCAGAGGTTGCTTATCATGCTTTCCTTACCCCAAGGTCCCCAAAAAACAATGCAGAGTTGTAGGAAAGAACTACCATAGTACCCAGATAATTCCTGGGGGATATTTTCCTGATGTATCTGTATTATACTGGTAGATATAGATTGTTGCTTATGGGTTGAAGGTATTGTCCTTAATCTTTCCCATAAATCTTTCTAATTCTGCCCTCATGCCTTTTGACAAGGTGTTTCTGCCCAGGATACATTCTCTAGCTCCATGCTCTGCATTGTTTCAAAATGATCACTTTAATGATTCAGCTTAAATCTCCAGTCTTCTGGATCAAAGGTTCTTCACTTGGGGTTTGTGAACTTAAAAAAAAAAAATTACAACTGCATTTAAAAATAATTGAAATGTGATAAACATCATGAAATTAAAAAGAGTATGAATTTAAAACATTGAACATTTATTTTAGGAATTGAAAAACCCCAAATAAGGGGTTTGAGCTTCACCAGACAGCTAAAGACTGACTCAAAAAAGACTGAGGACCCCTGATAGAGGAAATTAATTTCCTTCACTCACGGCTCATTTGGCATACTTTTAGACTTTGTGTTCATCTAGCAGTTTATATTGTTTTCCTTACATTATCACATGCTTGCTTATAGTTATTGAAGTTCATATATTTATTCTCCTTTTATTTTTTAGTCACTTATGGTATATACATATTTGCACATATATATGCATGTATATATTATACAAATATGTATGCATCTGTATGTATTGTTCAGTAGATTTATTATAATGAAATTGATAACTTCCCAAGTCCTTAGAAGCCAGAACTTGCCCAATGAAGGCAAGCAATAGCATGTCCTTAGAGCTCTCTCTTAAGTAAAGTTTGGAATACTGCTTTTGTAATTTTGATTTTTTTTTTCAAACAGCCTGAATCTTGGTAGATTGTACAGAGTAGCTCCCAGTGGAAGATACTGTATTCACAGAACTTTCATGGGGGTGTAATTTCTGATTGGACATTTTTGTAATGTCTCTTCCAAATGTATATATTATATAAATAAACTGATCTTATGACCACTTGGCTACTTTTCTAGATGTTCAGTAATGTGAATGGTGTTCATGTCATGAAAAAAAAGCCAAAGAGCTGGAGTTAGGAAACCTGGGTTCTATTCTCTCTTCCACTGTTGACTTCCTGTGTGATCTTGGCCAAGCCCCCTCTGTTCTGTGCCACAGTTTATTTATCTGTAAAATGAAGGATGATAATACCTACAACACTGCCTTGTTTAGAGAGGTATGAGGAAACTACTTTGTAAAACATAAGGAACTATATAAATGTGTGTTATTAGTGGAAGTAGCATTTAATCTCTCAGTTTCCCAGTTTGTGAAATGTGATAGCAACGCCTGATTTATCAGCCCTATCACCGTTTTCTGTGAGGTATAATGAAATATCGGGTGTCAGAGTGCTTTAAAATTCATAGATACATTGTGTAAATACAACAATCACATTCAGACATTTGCGTGGGACTTTTAAAGTTCAAAATGGATTTTTTAATTCCTTTTAAAAATTGTTTTAAAAGTTTAATTAATTTTGCTTTCAGAAGAAACTTGAACTTACCATCATTCCATTTCTAGTTTTTTTATGTATAGTCTGCATATGTCACACATCTGGTGGTCACCATGGTTACATGTTGAATGCAGCAGCAGCAGTTGCAGACCCATAAATTTTCAGTGAAGAACAAGTCAAAACTGTTAATATTATGTCAAGTAGATATGTCATTTTCCCAATTTGCATGGATAACTGCATTGCAGCAAATTAATTAAAACAGATAAATGTTAATCTAATGCATGCCTCCTTGTAATTAATGAAATATAACCATTATAAGGCCCTTTGATTTATTATTTTAATTTATAAAATGCAGAATTTTACTATGAAGTTAGATACATTAATAGAAGAATCTGATCCATCTATAATATTAGAAAAATAATCACATTTCTATAAATTAATCACTGTAAAAAGATATAGTTCATTAACATCATGAACTGAAAGTGTTAGATGTAAATTAGATTAACCTTTTTGGTGATACTTTCATTTATATTGTACATTCTATCAGAGCTCAAAGCACTTTACATATATTAATTCAATTAACCCTCCCCAGACCCTAGCTAAGTAAGCACATATATCAAAGTTAGAAGGGAAGAGAAATGAAATTTTTCAGAAATATCGAAGTTCCCCTCTCAGAATGCATTATTTATGACTTCCTTTGCAGCAGTACAGTTTATCCCAGACTTACATAGCCTGAGTACTTGGTTGGGTGTTTATGCTTCTTCTTTTGCTGACAGGATGCAGTTAGCAGGTCTCTGTTTCCCTCCTCCCTTTCCAGATCTACTTCTGCCTGTTTAATATGGCCTGCTTTCAGAACACTCATGGGGGCTATGAGGTAGGAAAGCTGCTTCTGTGTTGACTGGTTCTGTTTACAGAGCTGCCTGGGAGCTCCCAGTCTATCTGTTGTCTTTCCTGACTTTTTGTGTCCCTTGGTTTTCAGAAAGTCTAAAGGCTCAGTCAGCACATCAGCAAATCGACCAGACTACCCAACTAGCTTAGCCACTGATTCATTGCTTTCCTCCAGGCCTAAGGAGACTCTAAATTGAAGGTCGTCCCTTCCAATACCTTTTTACTCTGTAGTTCTCACTGGGGAAGGGACCCCTTTTTGTTTTTGCCTGGGGCATGAGGATGGAAATTGTTGACCTTCATGGGATGGAAGGATAATACTTAAAGCCGGAAGGGACCTTTTAGAGCTCACCTAGTCCAATTCGTTTATTTTATCAATCTGGATTGGAGGCCCAAAGAGGTTACATGACTTGTCAAGGTCATACAAACAGTAAGGAGCAGAACCTGCACTAGAACCAAGGTGCTATACTTCCCTCTATCCAGCCTCACCTATGGTCCTGAAATAATTGTGTTTGGTTCTGAGATCAGCTTTTAAAACTAACAAACAAAAAAAGGTTTAACCCATAGACATGTACAGAGCATAGGCTAGTATGCAGACAGTAGCGCTGAGGTGGGCATTACCACTCGGCCTTTAGGGCACACCCTTTGCATGACTGTGGTTTAACCAGAACTGCCTAACTTTAAAGTAGATCAGTACTGCAGAAACAGTATTGACCTAGGAATAAGGAAACCTGGGTGACTGTATGACCTTGGTCAAGTTACTTAACATTTCTGAGTTGCTGGGATTTTTTTTTCATCTGCTAAAAACAAAAATAGAGTTTGGTTTAGATAATCTCAAAGGTTCCCTAAAGCCTAAAACAAAACAAAACAAAGAAAAACAATTTTATTGCCTGGGTCCCTACTGTCAGAGCAAGAATCTTATTTACTTAATCCTACTTGGTATATTAGGGATATAGGTGTTAATTAGGTGCTAGACACCCCCTACTCCTTTTAAAAACCTACCTCAGTTTCCTACTCTGTAAAATAAGCTGGAGAAGGAAATGGCAGACCACTCCAGTATCTCTGTTAAGAAAACCCCAAAATGGGGTCATGAAGAGTCAGACACAACTAAAACAACTCAACAACAACAATTCCTGATTGCAAGTCCATCACTCTATTCTCAACACCTTTGAACATCTCTCTACTTGTCTCTGCTTCTACTGCCACAACTCCAATACAATTTCTCATTACCAACTAGCTGGACTATTCTAATAACTACATTCCTCTCCTCTTTATCTCCAATCTATGTTTCATATTTTTGCCAGGCAGATTGTAGTCTTGTTGATCCTCAGCTCAGAAATCTTCAATGACTCCCTACTATTCACTAATTAAAGTTCTTACTCCAATCAAATGGAATTCCAATCCCTATATGATGGAATTGGAGCTGTGCCTGTCTTGTCAATCTTTTTTCACATTGTTATCTAATCCTTGTTATGCTTTAACCAAATTGGGTAACTGTATTCTCTGAAAAGCCCAGTTATTTCCCACATTGGCTCATGCTCTTCTCTCTCCCTGAAGTGTTTCCCTCTTTATCTTCATTGAATTCCTAGACATTCATTAAAGTCCAACACAAATGCTAAATCCTGATCTCCTTTCTTGCAAAATAACTATCTTTTTCATATAATGCTTTGTTTTAGACCGCTCTAATTCACTTATGGAATTCTGTACATCATAGTTGTCTCCAACTGTATCTTTTGTTTGTTTGGTCATTTCCAATCATGTCTGACTCTTTATGACCCCATTTGGGGTTTTGTTGGCTTCATGATGGGAATTAGCTTCTGAACATATTTCACTGATGAGAACCTTGCTTTTGTTGTTGTTCAGTCGTGTCCAACTCTTTATGAGCTCATTTAGGGTTTTCTTGCCAAGGATACTGAAGTAGTTTGCCATTTCCTTCTCTAGGTAATTTTTTTTGAGGGGGGCAATGAGGGTTAAGTGACTTGTCCAGGGTCACATAGCCAGTTAAATGTCAAGTATCTGAGGTCAGATTTTAACTTGAGTCCTCCTGAATCCAGGGCCAGTGCTTTAACCACTGCACCACCTAGCTGCCTCCTTCTCTAGCTCATTTTAACAGATGAGGAAATTGAGGCAAACAGGGTTAAAGTGAATTACCCAGGATCACAGAGCTAATAAGTGTATGAGGTCAGATTTGAGCTCCTGTCTTCCTGTGCTCTATCTACTTTACAACCGACCTTCCTCCAATTGTATCTTATCCTACTACACTGTGAAGTATATGACTGTCAGGGCTCATGCTTCATATGAACTCTGTATGTTCCCCAGCCCTAAGCACAGTGTTCTTTATATAATAGATATTTAATAAAAGTTGGTTGAATTTAACTTGAAGATGTTACCCTTACTAAGAGGACTAGAATTATTAAAGAGAATCCTAGAGGGGGAAGCAGATGTGTAACTAAGAATTTTTTCCCTTTAGCAAAAATAATATGGTGGGATGTGTGAGATGTTCAGAGGACAGTTGCAAGTGCATTTGTGCTGGGAAATGGGGAAGCCTATGATTTCACTTTCTCCCCCTGTCCCAGAGCCAGCCTCTACTTGCACAGGGGTGCATGTAAGAGAACTGTGAAGCAGGAGAAAGGTGGTCCATGGGACGTCATGCAGAGGAACACTGAAAGTTCACCTCAGTTTAAGATGAAGCTCCTACTTCAGAACTCTCACGGTAGCGCTTTGCCAATCATACTAACCTTTATCTAGACACTCAACACCAACGTTTCGGAGGAGAAAGTGAGCCAGACAACTTTGCATAGTTCTATCTCACTCAAATCCAATTCACTAGCAAAGTAAGACATCACTCTCATGATATCACCAGTCCTTTTTGAGAACAAAGGACGAACAACAAAGAAGTAATAGTTCTGGAGGGCAGTGACCAATGGAAAACAATGAATGGGAATTTCACAACTGCAGATGGAGCTTTGTCATATTAGATGGAAAAGTCTATTCTTGTCCTTCCATCCAACCTTATTTGTCCATAAAATGGCTGTTCTACCTTAGTTTACTGGACTTTCATCATTTCTCCTTGGACACCTATATGAGAAGTCATAGTATTTGTCAATTTAATTGAACACATATTGTATTAGCCATCTACTAAAGGAGGTATCAATCATGTGAGGCAGCTAGGTAGCACAGTAAAGAGTATGCTGGGCCTGGAGTCAGGAACACTTGAGTTCAAAACCAGCCACAGACACTCACTAGCTATGTGAGCCAGGACAAGTCACTTGACATCAGTTTGCTTAATTGTAGGATGGGGATAATAATAATACCTACCTCCCAGGGTTGTTGTGAGAATCAAATGAGATATTTGTAAAATGCCTAGCTCAGTGCTTGGCATGTGGTAGGTGCTATATAAATGTGTATTCTCCTTTCCTTTCCTATTATATGTAGAGGTCGAAATATGGTCCAAGTTTGATCTCCCCAAACAGACTCTGATTAGTCCCTCTTCTGGAACTGAACTTGAAGCATGAAGTAAAACTCAGAACTAGGGCTTTTCTATAAAATATTTTTTCTGCAAACTTAGAGGTATTGAGTATTGACTTGGAAGAGATTTTGAAGTAGCAGGCACTATTTGTAACCTTTTAAATCATAGAATTAAAGGTTATTAGGAAGTAACCTCAGAGATCATTTTGTAGATTAGGAAACTGTTACCAAGAGAAATGAAGTGACTTAGATTTCAGGGAAGAGCATTGGAGGGGAGGGGTTTGTGGAAGGGGAAGAGAGTTCTTATTACAATTAAACTAATAAAAATTTCCTTCAAAAATTCTCTAACTCACCTTAGAAACTTTCTCTGTGTTAGTTATTATTTTGGGAAGGAAATCCAATTATTTCCGTTTTACTGCACCATCATCAGAAATGCCAAATGGCTGCCTCTTGTTTGACTATTAATTGTTCTTTTTATTATGTATAAAACTCTTTGGTGATTTATTCTTCTCTTAATCAGATGTCATGATTAAAGTATCTCTTATTACACTTGTATTTTTCTCTCCAGAACAGACTATATTTACTCTTTTTCTTCCGCAAGTTAATTTCTTTGCTTGAGAGAATGAAATTTAGATTGAAACCATCCAAATGTCCTTTAGTTTAAACTGGGTTTTTCTCATGTTTCATCCTGTCCTCAGGGTCTACCAAATAGTAAGAGAACCTAGAAATACTTCTGATCTTGTCAGCATAGGAAATTCTGATGTGAGGACTCTTTACAATTTGTATTTGGCTTAGTAGATAAAGCCCTTGGGTGATTCTTGAGTCATATAGAGGTTTCGTGACTTGGCTGGAGTTATATAGCTAGTAAGTCTCAGAGACAGGACTTGAACTCGAGTCTTTCTGACCCCAAGGCCAGAATTCTCTCCATTATGCCAAGTTGCCTCTAGTAGCAAGAGAAGGATCTGGAACATTTTGAATATTGTCAGTAGAAGGTATAATGAATGATGCATGCTTCAAATTGATTCACCGTGAAGTATGCTAACTAATGTGATGGATACACCAATTATACTTACACTTCTCATTGCATACAATCAAACTTTATTAATCAATGCTTGCAAATATCAACTCTTCTAGGATAAACCACCAACCTGATTCCTAAGGGTCCTCATAAACCTATGGTACCATAGCTCAGAGAAGGTTCCCTCTGCCTAGCTAGAGGCTGTGTGTATTCCAGGCAGCACAGCAATTCACATAACAACTTAGTCACAAAATGAAGGCTTAAAACAAAATGCGGTTGCTTAGACTAAGTGAATGTTTTTATTCCTACTACAAAAGAAACACTTCTACTTTCTCTGTCTTTTTCTCTATTCTCAGAACCCTCACATTTCCAAGGGACCCACTACTAATGGGACCCTTATGAAAATGTACCCAAAGTCACCTTTTGTGAATTAGCACTTACTTTTTTTTTAGGACAGGAATGTAAAACTTCAACAAAGATTAGAAGGAAGAAAACTGATAAAGTCTTTTACACTTAGATTTACAAACTGCTTTAGATACCAAGTTGCACTGCTCTATGCTCTCCTGTCCTCCCTCCCTCTCTGCTTTGCATGGAAATTTGTGTTTTAAAGGGGGGAACAGAGAAATTATATTAACTAACTCAAATGAATGAATCTCTAGCTAGACATTCCACAAGCATTTATTAAATGTCCTCCATGTGCCAGATACTAAGTGCTGGAATACACAGAAAGGAAACAAACAAAAAACATGTACCTTACAAACTATTTGGGGAGACAATATATTGTAAGGGGCTAAAATTCTAGCTATACTGTCTAAAATATTTAATGAGTGGTCACCAAAAAATTACAAGCTTTAGCAAGAGTTTAGACTTTTAAGCATTTATTAAGGGGAAGAAGAATTTGGTGAAGAGAGAAAGGCCTAGATTCATCTATCTATCTCAGGGAGCTACAGTTCTTCTCCGCTCTCTATGGGAGTCCTAGCAAGAAAGAGCGAGAGAGCCAGCCTCTCCCCTTCTTCCTCCCACAAGCAAACATCACTTCCTGATGCCAAAGAAAAGCCATATGGCTTGCCCTCAGATGTCTTCTCCTCATGGCAGAGCTTTCCTACAGTAGCTCTCCAGCAGGTGGCATCATTCCAATCATTACAATATAAACAACTATGTACATATATAATTTAAATCAAAGGTAATCTCAGAGGGCAGTTAGGTGGCAAAGTGGATAGAGCACTGTGCTTGAAACCAGGAAGACTCATTTTCTGAGTTCAAATCTGGCCTCAGAGACTTACTAGCTATGTGACCTTGGGAAAGTTACTTAATCCTGTTTGCCTTGTTTTCTCATTTGTACAATCAGCTGGAGAAGGAAATGGCAAACCACTCCAGAAAATCCCCAAATGGAGTAACAAAGAGTTGAACACAACTGAAAAGGACTCAACAACAAATATCAGAAAGAAAACATTATCTTGAAATGGGGAGGACATAGAAAAAGCCTACTATAGGGTATAGGATGCAAATTAAATTTACAAGGGGACCTGGAACACCAGAGATGGAGATGGAGATGAATACAAAGAGTATTCCAGATAGGGGAGAGAGATAGAATGTCCTATCTGAGGAACAGCAAGTGGGTCAGGGTATATTAGCTATATGGAGTGGGTTTTAGTCAGTAGTCCATTCAGTCAATAAATATTTATTATATATCTACTATGTGTCAGGTACCATGCTAAGTGCTGGGGATACAAAGAAAGGCAAAAATATGGTCCCTTCTCTCAAGGAGCTCACAGTCTAATGGGGAGGGAGACAACATGCAAACCACTACATATAAATAATATATAGACAGGGTAGAGTTGTAGATAATCAATAGAGGAAAGGCACTAGACTTAAGTGGATTCAGGAAAAGCTTCCTGTAGAAGATAAGATTGTAGTTGGAATTTGAAGGAAGCTAGGAGGTACAGATGGAGTCAAGTAGGTATGGTGATAGCCAGTGAAAATGCCCCAACTTGGGAGATCTTATGAAGGGAAAAGCAAGCAGAGTACTGAATTGCAGAATACTTTAGGGTATGGTGAGAAAGAGTGGAAAGGCTAGGGAGGTAGGTTATAAAGGACTTTGAACACTAGAGGGTTTTATATTTGATCCTGGAGGGCATAGGGAGCCACTGAATTTGATTGAATAGGGAAATAACATGATAAGATCTGCCCCATAGGAATATCATTTGGACTGCTGAGTGGAGGATAGAATGAAGTGGGGCAAAATTCTTGGCAGGGAGATTAAGCAGCAGATTATTTCAATTGTCCAATTGTGACAGTAACAGCAATATTGTATGATGATCAACTATGAATAACTTAGCTATTCTCAGCAATATAATGATCCAAGACAATTCCAAAGGATTAATGATGAAAAATGCTATCCACCTCCAGAGAAAGAACTGTTAGAGTCTGAATTCAGATTGAAACATATCATATTTCACTTTATTTTTTTCATTTTTTCTTGTTAGTCTGTGTTTTCTTTTATAAAATGACTAATATGGAAATATATTTTGCATGATTACACATGTACAACCTATATCAAATTGCTAACCATCCCAGGAAGGGGAGGGGGAAAGAGGGAGAGAATTGGAAATTCAAAGTTAAATAAAAAGAATGTTAAAATTGTTTTTTCATGTAATTGGGGGAAATATTATTTTTTTAAATCCCTAAGAAAATAGACCAAGTGTAAGGTTATAAATACCTTCAAGATGTTGATAGTGTATCAGAGGAGAGAATGACATATTTACAATAAGTGTTTTTTTAGAAAGGTAGAATCTATAAGACTTGGTAGCACATTGAATATAGGGGTGAAAGAATGAGAAGTCAATCATGACACCTTAGTTGTGAGCCTGGGTGACTGGGAGGATGGCAATAGGGATGTTAGGAAGAGGGGAGGGCTTAAGGTAAAAAATAATGAATCCAGTTTTGGACATGATAAGCTTAAGATGTTTACATTATATGCAGTTCAAGATGTCTAACAGTCAGTTGGAAATGAAAGAAGGTAGATCAGTAGAGATATTTAGTGTCATATGTAAATTTGAGAATTATCTATATAGAGATGATAATTGAATCTATAGGAGCTGATGAGATCACAAAGTGGGGGGAAATATGGAGGGAGAAAAGGCCACAAGACAGTGTCCCAGGCAAAATCCATTAGTATAGGCTGTAACCTGGTTGAAAATCCAGCAGAGGAGAATGAGGAATGGTAAGATAGGAAAAGAACTAGGAGACAGTAGGATTACAAAAACCTAGAGAGAAGAAGATATCAAGGAGAAAAGGGCAATAGATAGTTGTTAAAGGTTTCTGAAAGGACAAGAAGGATGAAGATTGAGAAAAGGCTATTAGGTTTCACAATAAAGACATCATTAGAGGGGCAGCTAGGTGGTGCAGTGGATAGAGCACCAGCCCTGAAGTCAGGAGTACCTGAGTTCAAATCTGGCCTCAGACACTTAACACTTACTAGCTGTGTGACCCTGGGCAAGACACTTAACCCCAATTGCCTCACTAAAAAAAAAAAAAAAAGACATCATTAGTAACTTTGGAGAGGTCAATTCTGGTTGAATGAGGAGGCTGAAAGCTAGACTCTAGAGATTTAAGAAGAAAGTGAGAGGAAGTGGAGGGATCACTTGTAGATGGACTTCTCAAAGAATTTGGCCACAAAAAGGAAGAGAGAATTGGGATGATTAAGTGGGAATAGATGGATCAAGTGAGGGTTTATTGAGGATGTGAGGGCCATGGCATGTTTTCTTTTTCCTTTTGGAAGAAGGGAAGACAGAGAGAGACTGCAGTGAAGTGAAGTGAAGAAGCAGAGACTGTTAGAAGAGACAATCTGGTAAATGATGGGATGGAAAGGGATCACCTGTGCATATACAGGGGTTTACCTTGGCAAAGAAGAGGGCAATTTCATCCTGTAAGATGGGTGTGAGGACAGATATAGTAGCAGAAGGCCTCTGGGTGATGTGAGATGAGCAACAAGGGAGAAGAGGAAGCTTTTGGCAAGTGGCCTAAATTCTTTCAGGGAAATATGAGAAAATGTTATCAGCTGGGGCAGGGGGGAAGGGAGAAGTTTGAGGAGGGATGGAAAGTCGAGAAAAACCATTGTGGTGAATGAAATAGTGTATCAATTAGGGAGGTTCAGAAGAATTAGCTTGAGACACCATAAGATGATTTTGTTTAATTTGTCAGCATGTGAGTAGGAGCAAAGACATTAATCCAAGGCTGAGGGTTGGCAAGGCAAGTTAAACTATAGGATAAGGTGGTGAGGTATTCAAGAGGAGAAACAAGTGTAGAATTGAACTGGTTCATGTAGGGGTCAGGATGGAGAAGGGAAGAGACTATAGGCAAAGATGATGGCATTAGTAAAAACTAAGAGGCCAAAGCATTGATGGTCATTGTGAAGATGAAGAATAGGGTTTAAGTTTATAAGGGAGAGGTAAAATAACAATAGATTATGATCAGATAAGTGAATATTAGAATTCTCAAATATGGAAATGGTACATTTGCGGGCCCAGGAGCAAGCCTAGATGACTGGAAAAATGTTGTTGTCTCTAATAATAATAAGGAATTTGGGAAGAGGGGGAAGTATTGGGATTGAAGGCAGGGAGGGAAAGCTAATGATTACTGTTTTGAACATGTTGCTTTTGAGATACCTATTAGACATTCAGTTTGAGATGTCCAGAAAGCAGTTGATAATGTGGAAGTGGAGCTCAAGAAAGAGGTTGGGGCTAGATATAAAGATGTGGGAATCATTTAAATAGACATCTTAATTGTACCAGAGGAACTGATGAGAACACTAAGTGAAAGTCAGATAGATTGGAAGATAGGAAGAAAAATAAGAGAGAGGTGTCACAAAAACATTTTAAAAACCAACAACAGAGAAGACATGATATCCTAGAGAAGAGAGGGAGATGGTTAGATTCTTGACATACAGATATGTCATGAAAGATGAGGACTGGGAAAAAGCTATTAGATTTATCAATTAGGAGGCCATTGGTAACTTGAAAGAGTGTAGTTGAAATTGAATGATGAAGTAAAAGTGAGGGAATGAAACTTTAAATTGTTTTCTCAAGGAGTTTATTCAAGAAGAGGTGAAGAGATATAGAAGTAGCTTATGGAAATGTCAGATCAAGTGAGGGACTTTTAAGGATGAAGGATACATGGACATGTTTGTAGCAGAGAAGCAGGTATTTGGGAGAAATTGAAGATTAAATAGAGTGTGGATAATAGAGGTCCCATCTGCAGGCAAAGATGGGAGGGAATGGCAATCAGTGGTGCATATTGAAGGATTTGCTTTGGCAAGGAGAAGGGTCACCTCCTTCTTTGAAATAGGAGGTAGTGGAGGAAGACATGAGTAATTTGACATTAGTAGGAGGGAAAAAGAGGGAGCTTTCTATGAATGATCACAATTTCCTAAGCTGAGAGGCTGGGTCAGAATTTTCGGGGGGGGGGGAGCAGGGGGGATGTTGAAGAGAGATTTCAACAGCCAGTAATATTTCCAGGCTTGTAAATATCCCATTTTGTACAATAGGAAGGTAATAAGCTATTAAAGCTTAAACCTGTACTAAGACTTTTGGGACATCTAATTTTTCTTGTTTTATACCCAATTAAGACTGTAAACTCTATGAGAAAAGAGATTATTTTATATAAACTTTACATCTCCTCTAGTAGTTGGACACAGCTTTGCACACAGATCAAGCACTTAGAAGTGTTGAAATATATTAACAGGCAATTAAAACTGAAGATAACAGAAGAGACTCTAAGTTAACACTGTTCGGTAACTCAACATGCCACTGTGAACATAAGAGGATTCTGTGAATTGGTCTAAGTATTCTGGAAAACAAGTTTTAACAATGTAAAAAAAGTTGCTAACATGTTCATATTCCTTGTCCAACAAGATTCCTACTGGGCCTGAGTTACAATGAGGTTACCCATTGATGGAAGAATAGTAGAACAAATTGTGGTAATGAATTGCAATGCCACATTATTGTACTATAGGAAACAACAAATATGAATTAAGAAAAGCCAGGGAAGACTTATATAAACAGATACAGAAGGAAGAAATGTAGATCAGGATAGCAGTACTGTATAGACAATGGCTAAAATAATGTAAATGCAGGGGCAGCTAGGTGGCGCAGTGGATAAAGCACTGGCCCTGGATTCAGGAGGACCTGAGTTCAAATCCGACCTCAGACACTTGACACTTACTAGCTGTGTGACCTGGGCAAGTCACTTAACTCCAATTGCCTCACCAAAAACAAAACAAAACAAAAACAAAAACAAAAAAACCAAAATAATGTAAATGCAAACAACCCCAAAATGCAACTGAACTCAGATTAATTCAGTGCCTGGAGTTAATTCTAGAGGACACAATGAAACACTTTTCCCTCTTGGTAGAGAGGAGGAAGTATTTATGTGGGGGTTCACTACATTTTTTGATTGTGGTAGATGAATATAGAAAAGTTGGTTATATTGGTTTTGCTTGATTGTTTCTTTATTACAAGAGAGAATTCTGTTAAGGAGAAATTATCAGGAAGTGAAAATAGTATTTTTTTTCCTTAAACATCAGTAAAAACATGAGAGACAGAGAGAGACAGATAGAAAAACAGAGACAAAGACAGAGGACAGAGAAACAGTGAGACAGGAAGAAACAAAGAGAGAAAGGGAGAAACAGATGAGGGAAAAGTAGAAAGAGAAAGGAGAGGGAGGGACAGAGAAAAACAGATGAAAGGGAAAGATAGGTAGAGAGAGAAACATGAGAGAGAACTATATAGAGGATAGAAAGAAGAGAGATGGAAAGAAGAGAGAAGGAAAGAGTCAAGACAGAGCACTAAACAGATGAGAGAGACACAGAGAAACAGATGAGAGAAAAAGAGTTAGAAAGAAGAGAGGGAGAGATCAATGGAGAGAGACAGGCAGAGATAAAGAATAGGGCAGATGAAGAGACAGAAATAGATGAGATGAGGGAGAAACATGAGAAAGGTAGAAAGAGAAAAATAGGTAAGAGAGAGGGTAGAGAAGAAGAGAGAGTCAGAGAGAGGAAAGAGGAAAGTGCTTACTCTTATTTTTGTATCCTCAGTTGCCTTTGTATCTAATAAATGATTAATAAATGCTTGTTGAATGAATGAATAAATAAATGAATGCTCAGGAATTTTAGGGGAGTAGGTAGGGCAGGGCCAGGTTATAGAGAGTTATAAATACCAGAATGAATATAAGAAGTCAGCTTATGCCTATAACCCCTGGTCCCACTCCCAAATGTCTATGTCCATTCAATGGGCACAGGCAGAACCTGTTCCCTTTTTATGTAATTAGAGGAAATTTAATTTTACCTCAGTAATTTATCTTGCCTTCAGTCATGGACTTAAAAAAAACTTCAGTGTTGAATATCTGCACATTTTTTTTGGAGAACGTCTTATTTTACTGCGATGACTAGAATGTAGTTGTAACCATTTAGAGCTGCCCATCTGACACTTTCTCTAGCTCACTCTCTTATCCGTTGCTACTTTAATGATCTTATGTATCATTATTGTTCCTGACAGCATTCTGTTAAATACCAGACTGTAAAAGTCCTAAATTTATAAGGCATACTCCATTTTTCAGCACAGGTTGTTAAAAGGGTTTGGTAATTTGTAAAATCAGATGAGCGCATCCATAGAGGCTGGGACAATGTTTTTAATTGGAAAAGCTTTATCATCAATTAAAGGATGATTGCCATGTATGCGCAGGCCGGGTGATGTTCAGTAGCCAAGGAAAATGAGAGTGTACATTGTTTAAGGTGTGAAATTCTGGGGCTCTTCAGTTCTAGGCTTTATGAAGCTAATGATAGTTATGAAATCAGGGATCTCATCATGATATGGTGGGAAGACTTTCATGTAGGGAGTCAGAGGTCCTAGGTTCATGTATTCCAGCCCTGTGCAATATTGGGCGGGTCTCTTAACTTTTCTGGGCCTTAGCTTCCAGTTCTATTAAACGAGTGGGATGGACTCCATGACCTCTAAACTCACCCCTACTTCTAAATCTATGCTTCTTCCTGCCTGGGTATTTATTTAGCTTTTGACAAGAAAAATAACTCACATTTACAGAGTGATTTAAAGTTTATGGGGTAGCCAGGTGGTGCAGTATATAGAGAATTGCATCTGGAGTCTGGAAGAACTTAATTCAAATCTACCCTCAGACACTTCCTAGCTGTGTGACCCTAGGCAAGTCACTTAGCCCTGTTTGCCTCAGTTTCCTCATCTGTAAGATGATTTGGAGAAGGAAATGACAAACCGCTCCAGTATCTTTGCTGAAAAAAAAAAAAAACAACCCAAAAGGGATCATGAAGAGTCAGACATGACTGAACAATAACAACTAAGAAGTTGAAGGCTTTCACATTTTGAACTAGAAAGGAACTTAGAGGTCATCTAGTTCAATCCCCTCATTTTAGAGGAGAGGAAACTGAGGCTTAGAGATTTGAAGCAACTTGGCCAAGATGACACAGCTATTACATACCAGAGCCAGAATTTAAACCCAGCAAACCTGACTCTAGATCCCACACCATACCATGAAGGTTATAAAACAATGTCTTCACCATAACCCCATGAAGTGTGTAATACAAATATTATTCGACCTATTTCACAAATGAGAAAAGTCAGCTTCAGAGGGATAAAGTGCCTTGCCATGATTTTACACTTAGGATATGTTAGAGCCGTAATGTGAATTCTGGTCTGCTGGTGCCAAGTTTATATTCTTTTTACTGAACCATACTACTTTTTTTTTTCATTTTGTTGTTTTTTTGTTTGTTTGTTTGTGAGGCAATTGGGATTAAGTGACTTGCCCAGGGTCACACAGCTAGTAAGTGTCAAGTGTCAAGAGTCAAGAGGCCAAATTTGAACGCAGGTCCATTGTGCCACCTAGCTGCCCCTCGTTTTGTTTTGTTTTGTTTGTGGGGCAATGAAGCTGGATTTGAACTTAGGTCCTCCTGAATACAGGACCCATGCTTTATCCACTGTGCTACCTAGCTGTCCAATCATATTACTTTTCTTAAGGAGGGAAGGGGGAAAGTTGGAGAAGGGGCAGGGAGAAGATCAGTCCCTTTATACTACTGATTCGCCTTTGACAAATTAGCTGGGAGCCAAACAGTGTCTGTGAAGAAGAAACAAAAGACTGATAATCTTGGTTAGAGCAACTTAAACATTAGGTGTTCAGTCCAGGAGAAATCATGTGGGGCAGGTTGAATGGGCTGGTATTACCTCATTTGTTCCCAAACCCTAGCTAAAAACTTTCTATTGCTGACTGAGCTCAGGGCATCGACAGAAAAAAAAAGTATGGTTCCATGAGCATCTCTTCTAACCTTTTTAAAACCACTTTTCCACCATCCTATAAGAATGCAAAGATCAGAGTATATATTTTTTCTTTTTTCTCCATTTCAGCTCCTCAACTTCTGTGGCTGGAAATTTATTACTGGGCCGGGAAATCTCTCACAAGCTGAAGGAATAATTCAGAGATCACACAATGTTTGTTTAGCTGAAAAATTCCCCCTTTCTGCACCAAGCAGTTGGTAATTTTATTGGGATGGTTATTTCAGCTGAAGGATCCCAGGTGTCCATTTTTCCCCTGTATCAGCTCTGGGCTGCTGCTCTTACAGTGACTGTAGTGTTGCAGACCATTACTTTCAGACTGAAAAGGACACTTTAACATTTTGATTTAATGTATATGGTGTGTCCTCTTAATAAGTAGTTCAGTGGTGTTGGGTACTTGGTTAATATTTATGACTGAAGTTGTGTTTATAAAAATTTTGGTTCAACAAGGAGTGAGTGAATGTGTGTGTGTGTGTGTGTGTGTGTGTGTGTGTGTGTGTGAGCATCTGTGAAATCCAAAGAGCTGGTTAGTGTTTTGGTTCTAAAATCCTTATCATGTTTTATATGTCACCATATTTTCAATTATACAGGACCATGAAATATGAATTTAAAAGTGATTTTACTGCGAGCTTTCTCACAGTCATGGCATGGGTGTTCAAAAGAATAAAAGCTTATGGGGGAGGAAGAATTTTACACTCCCATTTTTTTCCAGCTTATTCTACTGACACACTTCCTGACCTGAGACTTCTGTTGTGATTGAAAGGGACTTTTTAGGGGCAATAATACCTTTGCTGAAATATTACTCTCCATTCAACTTCATGGAATGTTTGTACTAATCCACATGGAGTAGCTTAATTCTGCATTAGAGAGGAAAAATCATGGAGCAAGAAGCCTAAGAAATGTGACTACTTCATGTATTAAAGGCTCCTGATTCTCAGGAATAGTCATTTTTGTCATGTGACCCTAAGGAAATGAGGAGGCATTGTAGGAAAAAGCCCAGCCTTCTCCATTTCCCTTTAAAAAGCCACTTAGGCTTAGAATATACTGAGTTGGAAGCTTCATTGTACTTTGATCTCCTTGCTATTGGGGACATTACAACACAGGAAGGATAAAGGATAGATGTGAAATGAAGCAGACACTGTTGCTGCTCTCAGGGATTTAAATTCATTTTGCCAAAGGGAAATGGGGGCAGTAATTACTGCATCACAGTTTTGTCTTGCATGACAAACTATCAGATGTCCCTGCCCACCAGAGCTACAGTTATAATCAGAATCCATATTTATGGTAAATTCACTCTAGTTTTGGGCTAGTCTTGCTTTAATAGTGAAAAGGAGAAGCTTAGAAGTCTGACTCAACCCAAGGATTTTTTAGATTGGGTAGCCTTTTTCCTTGAGTGGCTATAAACCCATTTTCCAGTCTCAGGGACCAGGTCTTGATAGACTTATGAGGCAGGCAAGAAGCATTGGTTAAGTACTTACTATGTGCTGGACACTGTGGGGTTACAGATGCAAGCAAAAGCAAAGACAGCACCTGCTCTCAAGGAGCTTATATTCTAGAGAAGGAAGACAAAACAACAGGAAAATGAATAGCAGGAATGAGGGGATAAGAGAAAGTACCTGAGGAGGCATGGTGGTAAAGTTCAGAGAGTCGAAAGCACAGCTGGGAGAGGAATGAAGCACTAGAATGAAGGCACTGAGAGAACTCATTTGTGGGAGAAAGAGATCTCTTGGCTATTCCATGAACAAGACACTCCATCTATACAATGGCTATGTATATACTGTTCATGATGTGCATCTTTCCTGAATTCCTTTGAAGAAAGAGACTTCCTGCCATATTGGATCAGTCACTAGACACTGAAGATTATTTGTTCTTTCATACTTATTTGTATTTATGTTATATCCCCTTTACTATTTATTGACAGCTTCTTGAGGACAGTATTTGCCTTACTTTCCACCTTTGTATAGTGCCTTGCATATAATAGTCACTCAAGAAATAATTATTGAATTGAATATATTATCTCCATGTCAAAATTTTGCTCAGGTCCATCTCTATGGAGAGAAGCTAAATAAGTTCCAGTTGAAGCTGCTTCAAGATCCCTCTGCCTGTTCAAATTGGACCCATCTTTCCAGCTCTCCTCCTCTCTCCTATCTCCCTGCTTTCCTCTTCCTCTTCCTTCTCTTTCATGAACTCTACCTAGCTCTTCCAAACTCCTGATGGTGATCTTTCCCTTCCCTAGGCTCCTTGTTTCAGGCCATATAACTAAATATTTGAGTAGATTATCCTCCATCATTTTTTCCTGTTTCCCACTAGAGTGACATCCACGAGGAGACAGCAGGATGTAGTAGAAAGAACATGGGCTTTGGAAGCAGAAGCTGTGACTCTGAGTCCCAACTCATCCAATGCCTTGCTGTGTAACAATGAAAAAAGGACTTTGACTTTCAGGGCTTTTCCCCTTAGTTAGAAAGTGAAGGAATTGGCTTAGAAAATCTCTCAGGTCCCTTCCATTTCTCATAGACCATCAATCTAGAGCTCAGGCTGTGTATTCTCCAAGACAACTAATGCAAGGATGGGCATATAGTAGTCACTAAGTGAAGACTTAGAAATTGGTTAAGAAAAAAACCCCAATAATAACACCATCTCCCTCTTTATTAACCACAACCAAAGATTGTCCTGCATCAGATCTGAGCAAAGAATCTATTGTTTCTTGTACTTTATTCTCCAAAGAAAATTTTAGACTCATAGTACCCATTCTGCAACTGGGATATGCAAGGTTTATTAGAGAAGGTTTATTCCTAACCACTTTGCTCGTTTTTGTTCTCCTGTGGACACTCATTTGAAAAGCAGTAAACATGAACCAAATAGAAAGTAAACCCTCCAAAGAGTATCCTGAATTGCTTTGACAGTATAAACATGCTGGATAAATGGAGAATTTACATAACAAAAACCTTGAGCACAATGTTCATTGTTATTCATAAGTAAGTGTTCCCTAAAAAGCTAAAAATCTTAATTAAAAAAAACTAATTGATTTTCAGTGGGAAGTACTGTGGTTCTCTGTCAAACTACACAAATCAGAAAATGGCTTCTCTCTTCCAAGCTCCACCAACCTGTCCAGGTTGGAGATGGCCAGGAAACCTGCAAGACTTTCTGCATTATAATTTGTCTATTAGTATGAGGTCACTGTCCTCTTTATAAATAGGTAGACAGCTTGCTTGAGAAAGGCATTGACTGTGTGGCCTCTAGGTTATTTAGACCAGGGCTTCTTAAACTTTCTCAACTCACAACAGAAAAATTTTACAGGACCATGGGTATATAGATATGGAAAATAGCTATACATAACCTTTTACTGTTGCCAAATCTTCCACAAACTCCACATTCAGTTATGTGACCCCATATCGGTTAACAACCCACAGTTTAAGAAGCTAGGATTTTAACCAACCCAAGTTGCAAAGTAATTCCTCAGGAGCTAGTATTATTGCCCCAGACCATAGCAGGAAAAATAATTCTATTGATGAGAGACAAGTGGATCAGAAACTTCATAGTCCTCATCATTTGCTAAAAGATCTGAGCAGCAGAGATAGCTATGAAGTCTTTTGGGAGGTGCAAGATCAATATCCATCAGTTATCAACCAAGCAGTTTGCACTGCTTAAGTGTACCCAGCATTATATTAGGTGTTTTGGGTGACATAAGAGAAAACATGATTGTTTATTCTTTCCTGTGTTTTTTTCCTTTTGTTCTGATTCTTCTCTTATAACATGACTAATGGGGAAGTATGTTTAATATGATCGTAATGTATAACCTATATCAGATTGCTTGCTGGCTTCAGGAGGGGGGAGGGAAGGAAGGGTGGGAGAAAATTTTGGAATTCAAACAAATCTTTACATGTAATTGGAAAAAAATATAATAACACCCCTCCCAAAAAAAAGAGAAAACAAGATTCCTGCCCATAGAGTCTTACTGGTAGAGACATCTCCCACAAAGAATGCTGAATTTGGAGACAGAGACCCTAGGTTAAAGTACCAGATTTGCAACTTCCTTATGAAGCTCTAAATCTATGATCCGGTGATGATCCATACATGAAAGATGTGAGCAGTAACATAGGGAAATATATACAAGGTATATGCCAAAATGAGCAACACTAGACATTAAGTGCTATGAAGGTTCAGAGGAATATGAAATCAATATAGATGGAGGGTAATCAAAGAAGACTTCATAGATGGGGGAGTTGTGGTGGAACCTTGAAAGATAAATAGTTTTTGAGTGGAGGAGGGTGAGAGGGAATTTTCTAGAGGGGAGAATGTTGTTTGCAAAGGCAGCACGGCAAATGTGTTTGGTTTATGCAAGACACTTTTAGGAGGGTAGTCTGGCTGTATCCCCTTCCCATTGTAAAGATAACGCAAAGATTAAATTTTTGCTGCTTCAGCCCCCTATTCCCTTCCTTCTGTGTTCTGGTTATACTATATTGAGAACATCCCTAGGAGGTCTGTGTTTTATGTGAGCTCATTCCCTCCTGATCTTCATGAACAGGGACTACCTGGCTCCAATGTGGCCTGGCCCTTGGAGGTACTTTTTCTTTCCTTCTCTCCAGGTGTGTTTCAGCTTTTATGAAAGGAGCTGTTGGTTCAGCAGCTGCACTCTAAAGATTTCTATTGATTTCACAGTACAGATACAGCCACGGCTACAACAATGGGATTCTCTTCATAACAAACCTGATTCACTTTTCCTTCATTAGGAGCCCCCTGGTGGGCCTCATGTGTCAGAGTGGTGGGAGGTTGACTTTGTGCTGCTGATTCAATTGTGGAGCTCTTGTTTAAAAACAGGTGGAAACGGCTGGATGCTTGGAAGACTGAAGTAGGCAGGAATTTGCTCAGGTGGCTTTTGTTGGTGAAACATCCTCTTGGTCTTGTGTTCCCTATCTTGCTCTCTCCTAAATAGGAGGGAGCCATTACCCTCCTATGATCCTGCCATTTCCCTTGGCCATGGCAAGACAGTAAACTCATGGAACATTTATTATATGTCAAGAACCATGCTAATTGGGTAATGGGAGAGACAAAGGAGATGGCAGGACACCTCATCTCAAGGAGATGACATTCTCAATAGGGACACATGGCTAACCTAAAACACTTAACTCTCAGGTTAGGATTATATGTTAATAAGATTTCAGAGGATGTAGGCTAGAATGATCAAGGGGAAGCTTCAGATGTGAGCTTAGCCTAGAAGCAGGGAGTAAGATCTGGCCTCTGGTTGTTTTAGACTTAGTGTATTTTATAATATTATAAATTTTAAAGCTGGAAGAGACCTTGGAGTCATCAAGTTGACCCCACCTTGTTTTAGATACGAAGAAATGGAAGTACAGAGAGGTTATAGCTTGCCAGAGACACTCAGTTGGTAAGTGTCTGAGGCAAAATTCCAACCCAGGTCTTTTGTGTATATATATATATATATATATATATATATATATATATATATATATATATATATATATATACATACACATACACACACACATATACATACATACACGCATATATGTACATGTATGTATATATGTGTTTTTCCAATTACATGTAAAGATTGTTTCCAACATACATTTCTGTAAGATTTTGAATTCCAAATTTTTCTCCTTCCCTCCCTTTGTTCCCCACTCCCCAAGATAGCAAACCATTGGACATATGTGTTTTGTATATGTATACATATATGTATATATACATATATACATAATTATATTATACCTATTTCAATATTAGTCATGTTATAGAAGAATCAAAAGAGAAAACCACAAGAAAGAAAAAAATAAGAACAAATAAAGTGAAAATAGTATACATTGATCTGTATTCAGACTCCATAGTTCTCTTTCTGGATGTGGAGAGCATTTTCTATCATAAGTCTTTTGGAGTTGCCACGGATCATTGTATTGCTGAGAAGAGCTAAGTCTTTCATAGTTAATCATCACCCAATGTTGCTGTTACTGTGTACAATGTTCTCTGGTTCTGCTCATTTCACTCAGCATCAGTTCATGTATGTCTTTCCAGGTTTTTCCGAAATCTGCCTGCTCATCATTTCCTTCTATTTTCTTTTTCTTTTGGAGGCAATGAGGGTTAAGTGACTTGCCCAGGGTCACACAGCTAGTAAGTGTCCAGTGTCTGAGGCTGGATTTGAACTAGGGTCCTCCTGAATCCAGGGCCGGTGCTATATCCACTGTGCCACCTAGCTGTCCCCTGCTCATGAATTCTTACAGCACAATAGTATTCCATCACATTCATATACCACAACTTGTTCAGCCGTTCCCCAATTGATGGGCATCTCGATTTCTAATTTTTTGCCACCACAAAAAGAGAAGCTTTTCCCTTTTTAATGTTTACTTTGGGATACAGACCTAGTAATGGCTTTACTGGGTCAAAGATATACACAGTTTTATATCCCTTTGGGCTTAGTTCCAAATTGCTCTCCAGAATCAACCCAGGTCTTTCTGATCCCAACTCCAGTGCTCTATCTACTATAGCTCACTGCCTCATTCTAAGGTTTAGTAGTAATGCCCTTTGAAATACTCCAAACATAATTATATGGCCTTGGATATTTCATTCAGCCTCTGAAGTTCAATTTCATTACATGTAAAATGAGGGTCGCAGTACTTACCTCACATGTAAAATGGTGGTTGCAATACTTACCTCACAGTGTGGTTGTAGTGGATCAGATTAGATAAGATATGTAAAGTGTATGAGGTATGAGCTATTTTGTATCATTATTAGTACTATTTTCCCTCCAATGATCTGAGAAAAGAGAAAGAAAGGCCTGTGAGCTCCCCCATAGGCAAAGCCTGGGTGGCAGAGAATCCAGGTTTAGAAATAAGGCCTGGTATCATTGAGAAACCAGATGGTATGCACCAGGGAACCAAGTCCTAAAGCTTGTTGGGGAAAAGAAAGAATGGCATCATGGTGTGCCTGTGGGCATGTGGCACCACAGAGGGCTAGAGAAATATATGGTATTATTAGTCTTTCAAAGCAAGTCTATGTTTCAGGGGACAGGATTAGGAATTTCAGTTAAGTAATAAATGTCTTCTCCTTGAGCAGCTATGTGCACTTTTGCTTCATTCCTTTTAAAGACACAGACTTTAGATCCAAAGACCAAAAACTATAACAACAAAATTGCTTCAGAATGCAGAAGGGAAGAGGGCATGACAACAAGCAAGGGACATGGTCAGTCTGTCTTTGCTTTATTGAGCAATTTGGACAGAACAATAAGCCCAGTGAATTTTCCCTGAGAATTGTACTTCTTATCTGCCAGAGACTTCCTTTCTTGTGCTATTTCCTACCACACTGGACCCTCTCTGCTCTCACACCTCAATTGGCACAAATTGGGACTGCCCACTAGCAATAATGGCACATGGACAGTGCTGCCAATAGCTCAAGTCCATGAGTCTGATTTTTTGAATGGCTGTTGGCACTAGTAAAACTGTACCCAACTTTGTGCTAAGCGCTGTAAGGAATGCAAGGGAAGGAGAGGGATGAAGTGTCCTTATCCCCAAACTGATGGTCTAGCTTGGGGAGACAACTTGTAATTCTCTGGTCTGCCTAGAATTCCTTCCCCGCTTCTCATCACCCTTCTACATTCAACATATTCTTCAAGGCCCAGCTTGAGCTATTCATCTTCCCTGAAATTTACCCTGATTTTCCTTTCTCATCTCCTGTTCAACTTACAAATCGGCACTGTTAATACGCTATTTTTACTATGTTTTCTACTTGTTCTGTATGTTATTCTTTTTTCCTCAACTAGATTATAAAATCCTTAAGAGCAAGGACTGTGTCTTTCTTTTATTGTTTCTACTTCTTATTCCTAGACCAATCTTGTGATGTTTTAAAATCTAATGTGGGTCCCTAACTGCCCTCCCCCCAGGTTTGGGGGGAAACTGGCTAAAATTTACTGATAAATTCAGCAAGAGTTTAGGCTTTTAAGTATTTATTAAAGTGTATTAGAAGTTAGTTAAGAGAGATAGGGTGTAAAACACTAGCTTTAGATCTATGTGGGATAGGCAGAGAGAACAACATTACTTTCCTTCCAGCCCATATGAAGTTTCTGCCACAAGCCGATGTCTAACATGAAAAGAGGCCTCTCTTTTTCTCTGTCTCTCTGCTGCCCAAGCTAAAGTCCAAATGAAAAATAGAAAGACTCCAAGCGAGCCACCCTCACCTTCCTACTTCCTGTCTCCTTCCCGAAGGGGGAGGACCTTAAAGCTGATTGGTTGAGGGTAGGTCTCCTGAAGCATGCTATTTTTCACTTTTATTCTTTCATTTTTTTTCTTTTATTCAAGTTTTCTTATATAAAATGACTAACATGGTAATGTTTTACATATTTGCCCATGTATAACCTATATCTGATTGCTAACTACCTCAGGGAGGGGTAGGGGAGGGAAGGGAGGAAGGATATAATTTGGATCTCAAAACTTTAAATAAAAATGTTTATTAATTTTTTAAAAGTAGATTGGAGCCAGATTGTGAATGTCTTTAAATGCCTTGATCATTTCAATTAAACCATAATTCAGAACCTTGGATTAATGAGTGCTAGGTCCTGTGGTTCAGGTTCTAAGTGCTAGAGATCTTTGAATAAAAGATAATGGGGCAGCTAGATGGCACAGTGGATAGAGCACCGGCCCTGGAGTCAGGAGTACCTGAGTTCCAATCCGGCCTCAGACACTTAACACTTACTAGCTGTGTGACCCTAGGCAAGTCACTTAACCCCAATTGCCTCACTAAAAAAAAAAAAAAAAGAAAAAAAAGATAATCAACAAATAATAATGGGAAATTACTGGAATGAGTCTTCTCTTTGGTAGACTGATGCTAAGAAAAAAAGCAAAGGGAAGGGGAGTCAAGATGAGTTTCTGTTCCACTAGCCTAGTGAAGTAAACAGATTATCTTTCCACTTATTCAACAATATAACTACTTCTTCTGCCTACCCCTCATATCCCAATGGGCTAGACTGGCACTCTGGGAAGCATTCTCCTGAGACACCCTAGGGGCACCTCCTCCCTTGTTTTCCCTTTGTTAGGATCACCCGGATGCCCCTCCCCCATTTGCTTATCACTTCTACATTTAAGGGTTCTCCTGTCACAGAAAATCATTTCAGTTCCCTCTTCTCCTTCCTCACTCCCAGGCCCAGAACTGCTCCAAGTCTACTATAGTATTGCCAGGACACCCCTCCTGTAGAAGTGATTTATTCTTTAGGCCCTGAACCCAGGACACTTTTCAGAGTTATGTGGGGGTTAAGAAAAAGGGCAGTGATTGGTAAGTCTCCTTACAACCTTTTCTAATTATTCCGAATCCCTTCCACCCGTGTTCCCACCCCTCCCAGATCTTGTGTCTTGTTTTAAGTGGACACTTAGTACTTTAGACACTACTTTAGTATTCAAAATACTAACTTTAGACACATGTGATGAATTCCTAATTAAAATTAGGTAAATTATTATCCTTTACAGACTGAAGGAAATTCAGAGGTATTTTGATTTGGGGCTTTATACTTTAGAACAAAGGTGTTAAATATGCTCTGCCCTGTGGGCAGCCCTCAGCACCCTCAAGTGTGGCCTGAACTAAATTAAAATGTAACTGTGGAATATTTAATAAGATAAATAAAAATAAAATAAAATACAGATAATATTATATTTAAAAACCTATGTCAATCAGTGAGTGGCCTGTAGGGATCCTTAGGTGTAGATCAGGGGCCCTGATTCTATTTACATTTGACCCCATCCAGTTAGAATGGAAGGAGCATGTTGGGCATAGGAGCACCTCTTTCTAGTTCTCCATGCATTCTCTATTTTACTAGAAGAGACCAGCCATGTTGGTTGGAACTTATGAGTCATGATTGTGCTATAGAAACAATATCACAGGGGCAGCTATGTGGTGCAGTATATAAAACACCAGCCCTGTATTCAGGAGGACCTGAATTCAAATCCAACCTTGGGCACTTGACACTTGTTAGCTGTGTGACCCTAGCCAAGTCAACTTAGCCCCCTCATTTCCCTGTGAAAGAAAGAAAGAAAAGAAAAAGAAAAGAAAAGAAAGAAAAGAAAGAAAGAAAGAGAAAAAGAAAGAAAGACGAAAAGAAAAGAAAGAAGGAAGAGGAAGAGAAGGAAGGAAGGACGGAAGAAGGAAGGAAGGAAGGTAGGAAGGAAAGAAAGAAAGAAGAATGAGGAAAAGAAAAGAAAGAAAGAAAGAAAGAAAGAAAGAATAAAGAAAGAAGAATGAAAGAGATAAGAAAAGAAAGAAAGGAGAAGAAAGCAAAGAAAAGAAAGAAAGAAAAGAAAGAACTAAAGAAAGGAAGAAAGAATATTACAGCTGGCATGGATCTCAGCACCCACTTATATTTGGCATTGTATGTTTTTAGTCAATCTGTGTTAATCTTGTCTCCACAACTAGGTTATATGCTCTCTGAGTTCAAAGGATAGGTCATGACCTTTCTCTTGTATTGCCCTACCTTCCCATCTACTTAATTTATATTCACTAATAGAGAAACTATTATCCTTGTGAACAGTACTTTGCACATGTCTGCTTCCATGATTTTTGTTCCCTATTCCCTCTTCTTACAATACCTACCCTTGCCCTCTCATCCTTGATAAATGATTATGCCATGTTCTGGGACAGTGCAAATTCTGCTTCATATGGTGAAGTCTTCCCTGACCATGCCAGGCCTGGTAATGACTCCCTCTCAGAACCTATATATGACTACCACTCACTCTGGCCCTTATCACATAATTGCTTTATATGTGAGACAAGACAGAGGGAAAGAAAGAGAGAGAAGGGAAAGAGATGAGACAGAGGCAAACAGACACAGAGACAGTGACACAGACAGACAGACTTATTTCCACATTTTTTGTTGTTGTTGTTATTCTTTTGCTTTTTTTAGTGAGGCAATTGGGGTTAAGTGACTTGCCCAGGGTCACACAGCTAGTAAGTGTTATGTGTCTGAGGCCAGATTTGAACTCAGGTACTCCTGACTCCAGGGTCAGTGCTCTATCCACTGCACCACCTAGTTGCCCCCTTATTTTCCATTATGATATTGGTTTCTTGAGAGGACAGGCCGACTTCTTATATTTGAGAATAGGATAGGATCTAATGTTTTATCCTTTTTATTCCTCCATGGTGACTAGCCCAGAACCCTTCATAATGTATTGGCTCAATACATTAATTAATCTATTAATCTACATGTCTCTTTTTTGGAGCAAGAGTTCTTTAATTGATCCATTTGACAGTTTGGTGAAAGCTAATGATCTCTTCTCAGAATAAGGTTTTTAAACCATTGAAGGGAATGCAAAATTTCAGTTATAGGCTAATGAAAACAAAGATGTAATATGTTTTTCCCACCCAAGTTCATGACAACCCCTGAAATCATTCTATACATTACTGCCAATCTCACCTTCCCCTTAAGAATCCTTCTATTTGATGTTTGGACCACCATGAATAGAGCTTCCACATGGCCTAGTCTAACCTAAAAACCATAAATCCATTTGGGAGCAAGCTTTTTCCCTTTAGTCTAGAATGCCTAGAAATATTTCCTCCATTTCTTTATCACATCTTTTATGTTAATATCTTTCTTTTTTTAGTGTTTTATATTTTATTTTCCCCATTACTTGTAAAAACAATCATAACATTCTTTTTTCACATTATGAGTCCCAAATTCTCTGCCTCCCTTCCCTCCCCGCATTGAAAAGGCAAACAATTTCACATAAGTTATATAGATGTAGTCATGCAAAACACATTTCTTCAGGCAGCTAGGTGGTACAGTGGATAAAGAACTGGCCCTGGATTCAGGAGGACATGAGTTCAAATTTGGCCTCAGACACTTGACACTTTCTAGCTGTGTGACCCTGTGCAAGTCACTTAACCCTCATTGCCCTGGGGGGAAAAACAGCACATTTCCAGAAAACATTTCTTAAAAGAGAAAGAGATGGTACTATAAACATATGGTCAAAGATTCTAGCAAATTCTGCCATAATAATTATTTCCTTCTTTTCCCTCCCTTCTTTCTTCCTTCCTTTACTCCTCCCCTTCTTCCTCCTCTTTCTTTCTTTCCCTGTCTTCTTGCCTTCCTTCCTACTTGCCCCTTTTCTATCTTCCATTGTACCTACAATGTACAAGGAGCAGCTATCAATGTAATTTGAATTCTTTTTCTTCCTTGTTTTTTAAAGAGAAAATTTTATCTGTACTAGAAATAATAGCTATTTTCAAGGAAGTTTAATATGAATTTCCACCCATACATTTGGATGTACTACTTTCACTATCTCCTTTCAAGTAAGTCACTTCCAGTTTGGGAAATGACCTGTTTTGCCCTTCAAAACTCTAAGCTGACAAATACCATTTGACATATTTTCCAGGTGCTCTCATTCATCTTTATCACAAGCTTTATACAGCACTCTTGTTCTTATTTATGTTTTATATTTTGAGATTTTGGGTTCAGTGATTTTTTCTTCCATGTCTCTACACTATGGTGACCATAGTAAAGCTGAATCACACCCCACTCATCTTCAGAAGGATAATGAATATTATACCACTTAGAAAAGAAAAAAAGAATATATCTATGTGGGAGAATACATTGGAGGTTGTATCAATTGCATAAGACTAGAGTAAGCTAGTTTACAGAGGTTACCAGGTTAAGTGATTGGAATTGATTTGTCCTGTGAAAATTCAATGTTAATTGATTCATTCATCATGGAAGTGATCCTGATAACCCTTTTTGACCCTGGTGCAACAGGAGGTCTGTCTAATGAATTTGCTGTGTGTGATGGTGCCAATGAAAAAGACAGATGGGAAAGTGGGGAGGGTCAGGAAAGCAGCATTTGCCAACAGTGGTCATCTAATTGAAATCAAGGACTAGAGTTTCAGGAAGCAGTTCTCTGTATGAATATTCTCAGTCTAGGAAACAGGGTATAGTAGCAGGAGTTTCTCCCCCACTATGTTCTTGTGCTCCTGAATCAATGGTATAACACTTACATAGAAACAGGGGACACTACACTATACATAATGATTTCCAAAGACCACATATAGATTTAGAAAACCATATATTCACATTATCTGTGTTATATTGTATTTTTATTTATTTTCTTAAATGTTTTCCAATTACATTTTAATCTATTTCAGGCCAGTCTCAGGTGTTGTGGGCTGCTGTTATGGGACTGTTTGTGACCTCTGGCCCTGAGTGTCTCCAACAGATCTTTCCATATGTGCAGCCAGCAGACTGGCTTTCAGATTGGATCCTAGGAGAACAAGTTAGTAGACAAGTTATTTTTCAGGTCCCTGACTCCATGCTTGGCTCTGCTAAATTCTAAAGTTTGTTTTCAGCCTCCATCCATCTCCTTTCAGGCACATTCATCTCCATTTGAGTGAACTTCCCCTCTCTTTCTCCCTCATACAACCAGAACAGAGCCCTTAAACTGCACCCCTAGTGACCTAGAATATAGATCGTCTCCTGCTGCAGGGTCTTTTGTTCCCAATCACCCCCCCACACACACACACACACATACACTCACTTCTTTCATTTACAAATTTATGTCATGTGCTCCCACTCCTTAGGACTTGCAACACCTATGTAGGTTAATACGTAAGTCTCTTCCAAGTGATGAATTTGTGTTTTAACAAGAGCCTCCATTGTCTTAAGGGCAGCTAGGTGGCATATTGGATAGAGCACTGGCCCTGAAGGTGAGAGGACCTAAGTTCAAATCTCACTTTAGACACTTACTAGCTGTGTGACCCTGGGCAAGTCACTTAATCCCAATTGCTTTAAGCATCTGGGGCCATCTCCAATTATCCTGATATATATCTTGCCACTGGATCTAGATGGCTCTGGAGGAGAGAGTGAGGTTAGTGACCTCAAATAGCCTTCCCTCCCTTCCTCCCTTAAATCCAGTTCACTGCAAGTCATGACATCACCCTGATGTCATGTTCCGCTTCAAGAACAAAGGACAAATAACAACAACCCAATGGTCTTAACCCAAAGGACTGACCAACCAATTATGAGAATTTCAGATATCATGGAAAGAATTCTATATAGGATATAGAAAAGTGACAGAGAAGTCTTTGGAAAATCATCGGATTACAATTTGTAAAGCCAACCTTGTCCGTTTTAGAGTAACACTACCTGTCTTACACAATACATGTTTGAGAAGGTTTTCTTTCATTTGTTCTCCCTCCATATTATTTCCTTGGATTTGAGGTAAAAGGGATGCTCATCTTGTTTTTCATTCATGTCTGACTCTTCTTGACCGCAGTTGGGGTTTTTCTTTGCAAAGATACTATAGTGGATTGCCATTTCTATCTTTGGCTCATTTTATAAATGAGGAAACTGGGGCAAACAGAGTTAAGTGACTTGCCCAAGAGTCACACAGCTAATAAGTGTCTGAGGCCAGATTGGAACCCACAAAGATGAATCCTCCTGACTCTAGGCCCAGTACTCTATCCACTGTGCCACCTAGCAGCCCACTTAGTCAGAAGATCTGCATTCAAATCCCAGTTCTAGCACATATTAAGTGTGTGATTCCTCCTCTCTGTGACCCAGTTTCTTCATTTGTAAAATAAAAGTGTTAGACTAGATGGCTCCTAAGGTTCCTTCCAGCTCTGATATTGTGCTCTCTGTTGCTTGTAGGTCACATTCTTTTCCTTGGTAGTTATAGGCCCTTACAATTGAGCTCCAACATATCTTTCCAGATGGATTTCTCCTTGCTCTCCCCCACACATTCCCTATTCAAGCCAAACTGTCATACTGTCATACTTTTAAAAAGCCTCTTTTTTCTTTTTCTTTCTTTCTTTTTTTTTTTTTTGGCTGGGCAATGAGGGTTAAGTGACTTGCCCAAGGTCACACGACTAGTAAGTGTCAAGTGTCTGAAGCCAGCTTTGAATTCAGGTCTTCCTGAATCCAGGATTGGTGCTAAAAGCCTTTTTAAAAACAAAAGTAGTTGCCAGTTTAATCCTGCCTTTGATGAGGAACACTTGCAAATGCACAGCTTTCTAGGGAAAAGTATTTATCAGATGTTTTGAAATTAAAGTAAATGTCTATTTTGAAATCACTTAAAAATCTCCATATTTTAATAAGGCCAAACCAATATTGATGTAAATATTATCTAATGCAGAAGTTCCCCGTTGTAGGTAGGACAACTATTAGAAAATGACAAGGTCGTTCTGGCCTAAGTGAGGAGAACCATCCAGATTCAGTAGCATCATTAGCACTTACTTGAGTTAAGCGAGAAAAAGCAATCTCAGTCCAAGTGAAAGCTGGTTGCCTTTGTCTATCTTTCACAGCAATCCAGCCAAGTCCCCAAAGCCTGAATGGAGGAGGAGCCCCCTCTAATGGACTCATTGTCTGTCTTATTGTACCTACTGAGTGAAATGATACCTGACATTTAAATTGCTACAAGCTCCCATAGAAGGTTTATTGAATATACTTCAGCTGGTTTTGAATTGTCCCCAATGGTTTTCTGTGCTTGGTCAGAGATCAAACTATCTAGTTATTCAAAGATAGGCCTGCTTATCTGCCCATGGACAAGTTTTCATATGTATATAAGGGCCATGACATTTAGAAATCTTCCCCTTTTCCAGTGTAATCTGCAAAGGCGAGTATGGTGTCCATATTTTGTAAGAGGAAACACCTTTATTTTGGGGATGGCTTGGGATTGAGTGGCCAGGAGAAAGCAGGAGTAGTATGGGTTTACTGTTTGCTGGTAATATTTATTAATGTAGTCCAGAGCCAGAATGATCAATTTCATTTGCTAGCCCCTTGAGGAAAATGCAACATTCCTTATAAAATGTCACTTGCATATTGCTAACAGAGTTAAAAATAATAAAATCTCAATTAGCTAGAGAATTCTAGAATTTGTCTGTAAGTTGGTTAAGGAATAACCAAAAACCTTTTTTAGAAAAATCAGTTCAGTCATCATTTATTTATCACTTACTATGTGTGTGGCATTTTTCTGGCTGCTGCAGACAATAACAAAATGATAATGACAATTCTTGAATTGGAGGAGCTTAAAATCAAGGAGAGGAGATAAGACATGTACACACAAATATAAAGTAAAATGAGGAGGTGATGAGTGATGTGAGAGAAGTACAGACCAAGCACTGTAAACATGCAGAAGAAGGAAGGGACACTGCATCTCTAGCATCCTTTCCAATAGTGATTGTTCTTCTCTTATGACCTCTGACATCCTGGTGCTAGAGGGGAAGTCTTCATATTCTTTAATCCTCATTGTTACTTTTCGTCCCTTGGCCACCACCATTCAGCAACCTTTACTCCATTGAGATACACTTTATCCAAATCTATCTCCCAATGCAGATCCTGGGAAATATATCTACTGGCCTCCAAGTAATTCTCTTTCTTCTCTCAAGTAGTTAAGTGCTTGAATCATAGTCTTCCTTGCTACCCCAACCCTGGACCTGATATGAGGGGGTTTTAATGATATAGAGGTGAGAAAGCACTGGATATGTTTGGAGAATGGCAATTTCTTTTAACAAAAAGGCACACATAGGGGAGAAGCAGGAAATAAGTGTGGAAATATAAGTTGGTGCCAAATTATGTAGGGGCCTGAAGGCCAAGTTAATAAACTTTAAACTTTATTCATTTTATTATGGCAGCAGAAAGCCATTTAAGCAAGGGAGTATTGTCTAGATCCCATAACTGGTGTGCTCTACCCTGGTGAGACCACATCTGGACTAATTTGCTTAGTTCTTTGGCTTAATCTTTTTATTAGCTTAATATAAAAGGAACATACCTTGCTAGAGGAAGGTCTTTAAGGTAGCCTTTTGTGCTATCAAATAAATGCTATTTATAATCAACAAACAACACAACATGATCCTCTATACTTTACAATGTATATCACCATGAAGATTTGTTAGACTGTTGAAAAATTTTGAAAAACCTTTCCTATTCCCTTTTCTTACTTTCTATTAAAGATACCCTCAATACCTATGTATGTTATTCTTAAAGATTTTACAGAGATGAAAAAGTAGATAGGCATAAGCAATTACTGCTATCCTCTTGATCACCTTTTAGGAGTAATAATAATGTCCATGATTTTTTCCATTCATTTGTCATCTTCTCTTTTAGATGTTTTTAAAATCAATCTTTCAATGATTTAAAATTTTTTGTAGCTTCCAAAGACAGATCATTTCTATGTATACTTGGCCTGACCAATCTATTCTTTCCAGCTTCCTTTTCTTTAGTTCCATTTCCCTTTCCTCATTTAGCACATAGAAGATGGAGGTGTTGTTGCAATGAATGGTGAAAATAGATTACTATAGAAATGTTAGAAGATCTATCTTTCCAACCCCAACCCCCAAACACACAGGTCTATTAGTTGTTCTCATTTCAGTTTCATCTATGAGGTTTAAGAAATGATTTTGCTTAACCTTTCTATAGACTCATTTTTCCTCTGCCATGCTTTGCTATTTGAAAGGTGATAGCATCATCTTTCATCATCTTCCACCTTAATGTTTTGAAAATAAGATTATGTTTTAAACTAGTTTTGTTGTTGGTTGTTATTTCTCTCCACTTAAGGATTCTGGTACTTTAAAATATCTTTGTTTATAGTGATGGCTTTATTTCATTGAGCAATTACTAAATTATTAAAATAATAATAGAGTCAATATTGTTTCCTTCATCCATTTCCCATTTTTCAGTGTCAGTAGATTATTTGAATATGTCAGATTAGAAACATTATAATTATAATTGGTGTCTTTTTATCTTTATTCTTTTTTTAAGTTTAGTATTGATTTGAACCTTTGCTCTAACTAGTTGATGGTCTAACTGCACATAGATGACAGATTTTGAAATTACTTCTATATTGGCACCTCGTCATTTTTAGTCTGTTAACTTAAAATCAATTTAATTGTTTTTCCAATATTATTCAATATATACCATGACCAGTGCTTTCTCATCCTTTCAGTAGAATATTCATTTAGTATAGGTAGGAGATGGCTTTCATTTCTTAATCCTGAACCATATTTACCATTCTACACTTCACCATACAGAATAATAACGATGTACTCATCTTTATATTGAAGTCACTAAGTATCAAGGTATCTTTTAGTTAATTTTAGAGTATTTGAGTATTTGGGTGAGTTATTGATATAATTTCTCAATCTATTCATATTCTGCTTGTTGGTACAGATGTTGGTACATATGCTTCAATTCCATCACGATCCTTTTGCTTTTGCCTATGAACAAGGAAAGACAAGATGAGCACATATCCTGTGAGATGTGATTTCTTGTTACCTTTGAATGCAAAATTAATTTGCCACCAGTTCTCTTATTTTCTCTAAAGGTAAAAGGACTAAGCTTGTGATTTCATTGGTATAGGGAACTCTCAGGATGAGAAAATCCTTATACCAATGCAGATGGTACTTTCCTTAACAACTTAGAGAGTTTACTAGAACAAGGAGATGTAAGTAATTTGCCCACAGTCACATAGTCGGTATGTATTTGAGGCAGGACCTGAACCCAGGTCTTTCTAGTTTGAAGTCTTGCTCTCTATCTACTATACCACTCTGTCATTTACTCAAAGTAATATATTAGGCATGGATGTTTTTTGTTATGACTTCTTGAACTTTTATAACACTTTATACATATTTTATTGATTCTGGAGTCTTTTGCTGATATTTCATTTGATGCTCACAATGACCCTGTGAGGTTAATAGGGCAGGTATTATTTTCTCCATTTGGTAGGTGAAGAAACCAAAGCTTAGAGAGGTTATGTGATTTGCCTAAGGTCATAAAGGCAATACCAGAACCCTGTACAAAAAGTCACATCTCCTGTTTTTCAATTCAAGTCTTCTCCTTGTGGTTATATTTGATATATGTATGTGTGTATATGTATATATATGTATATATGTGTATATATATATGTGTGTGTGTGTTTGTTTAGAGATATAGAGATAGAAATAGAGATAGAGTTTCTACATAGTTATGTGTGTGCTCTTTCTCCCTCATTAGATTGTAAGCTCCCTGAGGGTAGGGAATGTTTTTGCTCTTCTCTGTATCCCCAGACCTGGCACATAGTAGGAACAGAATAAATTCTTAGTTTCTTGACCAGCTGACAAGTTTGAGACTACTAGGTGGTGAAGTGTTTAGAGTGTTGAATCTAGAGTCAGGAAGACCTGACTTAGCTTCACATACTAACCTATCATCTCAATTTTCTAAAGTATAAAATGTGGAAAAGAGCACTTATATTATATGGTGGTTGTGAGGATAAAATGAAATAATATTTTTAAAGTACTTAGCACAGTACCTGGCACAAAGTGGGTGCTTAGTACATGTTTATTCCCTTTCCTTTCTCTTTGAAGAAAATAGCAAAGTCTTGTTGAAAACCTTCTGGTTTATTAAAGCTGGTGGGGTACAATTAAATTACAGTGGGCTTCATGAAGGGTCAACAAACTACTATCTCTTAGAATTTCAGACCCTAAAAGTATGTCCTCAAAACTCTGGTTTCTTCTAAATTACTTAAAACAATAAAAGATCTATGCCTCTGACGATATCATGTTGTGCTTCTTTTGTGGGAACTGCCTTAGTGGTGACTTTATTTTTATTTTCTAAAAGGAACTTTAGCATCCATGGGTCAAACTGTTCAGGTCTTACAATGAAATGGAAAGCCTGAAGGGATCCACTTTGTCCCCGAGGGTCAGGGACAAAGTTTTAAATAGCTTTAAATAAGTTTTAAATAAGTTTTAAAAAGTTTTAAATAGCTTTTTTTTTGTTTTAAATAGCTTTAGAAAGTAATTACTGAATTAAGCTTCTGGGAGAGTGTTAAAGAAATGATGATGGGACAGTATCATGTGCTGCCCTTTGACTCCCTTTGGCTCATGTTAAGCACTGCTGTTCAATATTATGGAACACTGGCAGAAGGGCCTTTGAAATCTCACAAGCAATGCTGTCTTTAATGACTGATTTTTGCCTGAAGGAGTTTTGTCAAAGGAGAGATTTCAATGTACACTTTTCAGCATTTCTTTGCATTCATTTAGTTTTCTCTAAAGAATAGCTATTAGTAGTCTACCCCAGAGCCTGACAAAAGGAATGGCCATTGATGGCTTTGGATTTTTAACTGTGCTCAAAGAAATATTTATAAAAATAAAGAGTACCTCCAATTATGGGAAATATTAAAGAGCTCTAGTGCTCACCGGGGTTAGGGGAAAATGGGTGGCTGCATGGATGGAGCAAACTATAATTTCAAAGATGAATTGGGAACTTTTAATTCTGTATTGGATAATAAAGTGTCATTTCTGTCTATGCCTGGAGCTATTGTATTACTCTTGGTGTATTAATACCATGGGATACATAGCAGTAAGCTCTTGAATCTGTGAAATACTCTTATAATATTTAAACTGTTTTCTCCTATAGTATCTCATTTGATACTCTCAACAACATTGAAATGGAGTTGGGAAAGATAGTATCTCCATTTTATGAATGAAAAAAACTAGGCTTCAGTGACATGCCACTTCATATCCCAAGATTATACAACTAGATAGCAATAGAACTGATTCTAGGACCCAGGTTTCCTGATTTCTAGTTGGGTTCTCCTTCTAACCTGTTTAGTAGTAGTATAGCTTCTTTGGTCAGGTAGTAAGTCCATTGTTTGTTCATAAAATTCTTGAGGAATTTGAATGTAGAGCTAGTTATGGTTAAGAATCTCCAATATAGAGGTCATCCTTAGAAAAGTGTTATAGAACATAAGCTAAAGGAAATTTAAGAGATCTCCAAATCCAGTCCTTGCCTTATGCCTTCACTCAGTATATTTAAGGCTAACCCATTGCAAAATGTAGAAGTCAACAAAACTAGTCTTCTTTTCTGTCTTTTCCTTCCTATACTCTTTTTTAGGTTAGATCTATTTCTTCCAACTGGAAGAGTAGCAGCCACTTAGAGCCCCATTTCCAATATTGTGCCACATAGAACCTTTAACCTGTTCTGTTTCCAACCTGGGCCACTTTACTAATCCTCGGGCAGCTCCTGATTTCTCACCTCTTTGGAGACTTAGTATAGACAAGCAGTTGGCTTTAGTCCTATTGTAGCTGAACCCTGAACGCTATTGTAGAGTTCAACCCTGAACTCAAATGATCTGCCAGCCTCACCCTCCCTTGTAGCAGGGACTAGGGGTACCCCATAATACCCCATCTCCTTGCATTTTTTTAATACTCTCAGTGGCACATCCTTTAGATCTCTAGTGCCCCATGTTCTCTCTTTTCCTACTATCCAAACTTAGACCCAGAAACACTTAGAACCATAGATTTGGATCAGGAATGGTTCAGAAGCCATCCAGTCGAGTTCCCTCATCCTATAGATGGGGAGATAGGAGTCCAGAGGGACTAACAGACTTGCCCAAGTCAAACAGATTCTCTGATTCAGACTCCTGTATTCAATCCAATTTGATCCAATCCAATTCATTTTGATTCAGGTCATTTCCGAGTAGAAACAAAGCTACTTTAGCATGGTGGAATCGATGTAGGCTGAAGGAAGCAGGGAAAACAAATATTACTTAGAAGAGTTCCCTACACTATTTTCCTCATCTGTTCTATTTTGTTGTTTTATACAGTATTTCATAAGCTTATTTAAATTTTAGACCTTACATATTTTAGTCATGGCCAATGAAGGTTTTTATTTCACTTAATTACATACTCGTTAGGGTTTCCTCTTTCTTTTTTCCTTTTTGTTCATTTGCTGGGGTGGAGGGATGGGGGGGTGGAGGAGTAGGGAATAAAGAAAATAAATACTTGCTAATTTCAAAAAAAACAAATTCCATGCCCCTTTTTCCCAAGTTGCTGGTAACAAAGTACAAGGAAGGCTACAATGAATGCATTAGGAAATTTGGCGGAGTATTTGACTTTTGCGCAAATAATGTTCACATTTCATAAAGAGTATTCTATCATAACCACATTTCAGATAACTAAACTGAGACACAAAAGGGGATAATGACTTATTGGGAGCCTGAAGTTAACCTAGGAAGTGAATTAAAGAAGAGTAAATAATTATTATAAAAATCCTCTACTATTTGCGACTTGTGTGACCTTAGGCAAGTCACTCACGCTCTCTGAGTCTCAGTTTCCTTAGCTGTAAAATGAAAGAGGTAGACTAGATGATTTCTAAAGTTCCTTACAACTCTAAATCCTCAGGTTCTCTGATCTGATGAACTGGATGATTTTCTGTCATAGAAGTCTGAATGAGCTTGTAAATAAAAATGTACTTTCCATATGAAATTAATTTCCCTCTTCACCATCATTTGAACATGTATTTTGAGTTGTGTGTATGGCGATCTGAACCAGACATCTACATTCTCTTCCTTCATTTCTCTTTCTGCACATTGTTGAGATGTCTGGCTGGGGTTAAAAGCACACCTTTTCTTTGAAAGAAAAAGAGGGGGGGGGGGAATTACATGCAAAGATCAAACTGGTGACTTTAGTCACATTTACATTCTGACTAACTGTAGTAACACACTAGGGAGCAGGGCCATTGTCGGAAGCTCCAAAGGTACAGAATGAGTGGCTCAAGTAGATATTTGGTGGTAAAGAACATTTTCTATTGAAATTAGCACCATCCTTTCAGGCACCCAAGTTCCTAACTTGGAAGTCATTGGCTATTCTCTTCACTTTATATCCCAAATCTAATGAGTTTCTAAGTCTTGTTGATTTCACCTCCATATTTCTCCACAGTTCTCATATCTTACCCTTTCTTTCCATTCATATAACTACACTCCTAGTTCAAGCTATCCTCATTTCTTGCCAGGACTATTCAATAAGCCTCCCAGTGAGACATGTGGCTTCTTGTGCCTCCCACTCTCCAATCCACACTCCACACAGCTGCTAAAATAATGTTCCTAAAGCATAAGTCTAAGCATTCCATTTCACTTATCAAGGGCATTCAATTGCTTCCTATTGTCTCTAGGATAAGATAATTAGTCTTCAGCTTGTTTTTAAAGCCCTTTACCATCTGACTGCTACCTACTTATCCAGCTTTATTACGCATTAATCTTTTTACCCAGGATATTCTAGCCAAATTGACTTTACCTGCTATTCCACAAATTCATCAGCCCATCTTATTCCTCTTTTCTTTTCCTCAATACCTATAATGTTCTCCTTCCAATTCTTCAGACATCATTTAGAATTCCTAATATCCTTCAATGCTACAACGATGCCTAATGTGGTACTTCCTCTGAGAAGTATGCTTCCCTGTCCCTGTAATTACTGGTGTTCTTTTCCATCTCAGATTGTCATGAATATAACCTATCTTACATCTTGCCAGTAGAATGGAAATTCTTTGAAGATGGGGATAGTTTTCCCCTTTTTCTTTATATCTCTAGTGTCCATCAGAGTACCTTGAATATGTAGTAGGTGCTTAATAAATGCTTGTTGGATTATACAGAATTAGATTGACTCTGTTACTGGATGTGACAATATGAGCCTCACATTGGGTATTGGGAATGAGAGAAAGGATAAAAAGACTAGGTGGGTTTGGCTTCATGACTTTTGTCTGAGGATGAATCATCTAGGACACATTTATTGTGAAGTCTAGAACCTAGCTTCTTAAACTGGGGGTTGTGACCCCATATGGGATCATGTAACTGAATGTGGGGGTCACAAAAACTTTGGGAATAGTAAAAGTGTATACATATATGTACACACAATATATAAAATAGATAAATATACTTCACACACATATATGTGTGTGTGTGGGGGGTATTTAAAGGTGTACCTATTCTATATACCTTTTAGGTGGGGGAGGGGGGGTTGGTGAGGCAATTGGGGTTAAGTGACTTGCCCGGGGTCACACAGCTAGTAAGTGTCAAGAGTCTGAGGCCGTATTTGAACGCAGGTCCTCCTGAATCCAGGGCCAGTGCTCTATCCACTGCACCACCTAACTGTCCCAATTCTATATACCTTAATACCCAGGGTCATATAAAAATTTCTCAGGTGAAAAGGGGTCATGACTAGGAAAAATTTAAGAAGCCCTGGTCTAGGAGACTCTCAGAAGTCATGCGAGACATAAGATTATGGCAACATTTAACAGTCAGCAAGCTTAATATTGGAAGCATGGGAAAGAAATTGCTGAATTCTCAAGAAAATATTCATGTGTGTTCTACTTAGGGCCCAATAGATCTGCTCTAAATACCCAGTAAAGTTTGCTGGATGAATGTAAAGCCACTCAGAGGGATAAATGGGCTTTATTCCTCCCTGTCCTGAAATAAGACTTTGGGGGGAAATATGACAGTTGACTTTCTGAAACTAATGGCTTTGGGGCAGAGATGTTCACATGGTAAATCAACAGTAAAGCAAGAGCAGCATAGTAAACATTGAGAGCCACAGAGAAAAATCTTACTCTTGAAATAGAACTAAGGCTTCTCCATCCTGGAAGCCAAGAGAAAAGAGCTTCTCATTTCTATAATGGATGAAGGATGACATAGAGCTCAAGTAGTTTTTTTTTTTTTCTCCAGGAAGAATGATGTTTAGACTGACTAATTTAGCTATAAATTCCTCTCTTCCTCATAGCAAGTCAATAGCACCATCTTTCTACATAGAGGATAACTTGAAAAGTTACTTCTCTAGAGGAGTTAGCTAGCTATATTAGCTAAATGACACTTTTGCTAACTGTTGCACAGCTTGTGTTAAGATTCAGCAAATTGAAACTGGGCAGAAAGGTTTTTTAACTTATTCATTGGTCCAAGTAAATTCTTGTTAAGAGGTAGAAATGAGCTCTCATAGGGATAATGGCCATAGAAGGGAAAAAGTGCAATAATATTCTCTCTTCAAATTATATACAAAATCAATTACTGATTCTCCACTACAAAGCTTTATATATTGCAGTTATAATTTATACTACATGGAAAATTCGAGTTGGTGTTGGCATTCTAACAGTTATTTTCACCATCAAGGTAGTCTATTATTTCCCCCTTAGCAAGGAGAGTTGAGGAGTGCATTTAAATGAAGGCTACTTGGATTCCCAGTTTTATCTAGACCTGCTTGCAATGTTTTTTTAAAGGGTGTTATGTAGAGTCTCTAGAATTTAGGGGGCATTGTCAGTGTGTTTTGTCTGCCCAGTACCATACAAAATCAAAGGTGGAGTGGGGGGGATAGGAATGCGTTTTATAGTATGTCACATTGATATTAGCAGGCATCCTCGCCCCACTAGGATCATTTCCCTAATTTCTAGACTCACCTCTTCATCCTGTTAAAAAACCAAAAACAAACACATTAGTCCTTTTTTCTCTAAGTGTCTTACTCTCTGTTTAATAACATTGAATTTATCCAATAAACCAATGCATTTTGATCATGAGTTATCTGGCTGATGTGCTGCCCTTTCTAGGTAACACATGTGACAGAGCAGTTTGGTAGAGCTGTTTTCAGACGGTCATTAAAAGGAGGTAACTTCATTGAATCTTTGGTTCTTCTATTTGCTATTTGTCTGACTTTGAACAAATTGCTTAAATTCTTTGGGTCTCAGTTTCCTTCTCAGTAAAATGAGGCCATTGGATTAGGCAATCTCTAAGGTTGCTATTAGTTCTAAATCCCATGCTCTAAAGGATATTAGGGGCAGCTAGTTGGTGAGGTGGATAGAGTGCAGGGCCCAAGTCAGGAAGACTTCTTTGTGAGTTCAAATCTGGCCTCAGACACTTACTAGCTATGTGACCCTGTGTTAGTTACTTAACCCTGTTTGCCTTAGTTCCTAAATTTATAAAATGAGTTGGATAAGGAAATGGCAAACCACTCTAATATCTTTGCCCCGAAAAGCCTAAATGGGATTGAGAAGAGTCAGACGTGACTGAAAACCAACTCAACAACAAAAGGGATATTAATAGTAGGAAAGATTTTTAAAAATTTGCCAGATAGGGAGTGGGGGAAAAATAGTTATCTCTATTTCTTAGACAGTTTTTTGTGTCACGAGTGAAGCAATGATATAAATAATTGTAAGTGGGGTAGTCAGAGGAAACCTGATAGAGTAGATGGAACACAACCTGGGTGAGTACTTTGGGAGAAGAAAGAAGTGATTTCTAGAAAGCAGTGATAGCCTGAGAGAAAGCATGGAGGTAGAAAAGCTAAAATCTTGCTAGAAGCAAATGGAAAAGTCCAGTTTGGCCGAAATAGAGTTCATGTAGCAGAATAAGATTCAAAAGGGTGACATTGTGAAAGGGCCTTAAATACCAATCTAAGAAAGTTGGTCTTTATTCTATGGGGCAATGAGGCCCCATTAAAGGCATTTTAGGGGGTATTTCTGCTTCTTTTTTGTTTGTTTTGTTTTGTTTTAAGATACACATAGAAATACTAAGTATCAAGAAAGAAAAGACTGACCTTTCAGTCTAAGTCAGCCTGTAGACATCCTTATAGCACAGCTGGTTCAGGCCATGGACTTAACTTCATCCCTATGAGAAACAGCTATTAGAGGAGAGGCTTTTTCCTGCCTTCAGGGAGTGGTGACTTGGTCCATGTGGGCCTTCCTTGCTGATTTCCCTAGATCCCAACCTCTGGAGGCCTTAAGAGATGATACTCCAGAATTGGTTTGGCTGAACAATCATACCCTGGCACTCAAATCTCTTTGTATTTAGTTAGTCTCATCCCTGGACCTCTACTGGAAACCATTCTGGTTCATAAGACCATACTAGAACTTATATTCCACTGGTCCAGTCTTTGGGTCACAGTTCAGTGAGGCATCAGCATGGAGCTTTAGTGGAGAAGAAAATATGTTGCTGAATACAAGTTATGGAAGTACAGTCCTTCTCTCCCCCCCTACCCCAAGCATACAGCTTATCTGTTTATTTAGTTCCTATAATTAGAGATGAAGCATAATGAAATTAAAGTCTAAAAAGTCACCTTGTTTGTATTCAAGGAAAAAATATAGCTAACATCATTAAGCAGGTTCTTTATTTATGTTTGTTTGTAAAAATAGAAAAAATATATAGTTTGTGTTGGTTATTCTTTCCTCTAAACATGGGTTCATTTTCTTTTTTTTAAAGTACTTTTTATTTTTTCCAATTACATGTAAAAACAATTTTTAACATTTGTTTTTTATTTTAATTTTAAGCTCTAAATCCTCCCCCCCCTTTCCCTTCTCCCCTCCTTGAGAAGGCAAGTAATTTGATATATTATACATGTGCAATCATGCAAAACATTTCCATATTAGCTATGAAGTATAGTTCTTTCAAAGGAAGAAGGGAAGGGAGATACAGAGAGGCAATAGATGCAATAGAAGATTCCCTATTTGATTTAAGCAACTAAGAAATTTGAACCAAGATGCCATAATCTTCCTGAAACACAGTCCCCCCCCTCCCCCATTTCTTCACTTTGGACAGTTCTCATCCAAGGTAAGAGACTCTCCCTAGCATTGTGTGCCTAAACAATTCACTTACTAGTCTCTGATAGCACTCCTGAAGCCAAGTTTTAGGGGCTTGTAAGATCAGTGGATTTGCCATTGATCTGTCTTCATTGTGGTTTAGGTTTAAACTGAAAAGCAGAAAAATCATTCTAATCAGATTACCTCTTAAGGTTTCTTGTGACCCCAAATGGTTGATCTTGGCTATATGCCAGTCAGCACTGCCAGCCAAAAGACTACAAGCAATTTTCACACTTGAAATGCTTTTGAAAAACAAATACTTGAAGTGGGAACAGGCATGGTTCAACTGGGAAGTATCTTATACTAGATAAAACTCCTGCTCTGATACACCTCATGCTGGAGGCAGAGAAGTCACCCCCAAATAAATCTACCTTTAGACCATGTTGCTGATGCAGCAGCAGCTTAGGGAACTTTTTGATGCATATAAAAAATATCCCCATTCCTGGGATCATGATGCAGGGGCATGGGTCTGAATTAATTACTTTTTCTGAGTTATCGAATATTTAAACAAAATGCAATTTCATTACTTTCAATGTATAAACGCAAATAATAATATAGGTGTATACATAAAAGAACTAACCCAAAATTAATCAAGTAGAGGCAGTGTAGCACTATCATGTACTGGAGAAAGTGCTGGAAATGGTTTTTAATTTGTTCACTAAAATAAAACCTTATAATTTTTGTTTTTGTTTTTTTTAATTTTAGGCCCAAATTCCTTGTTTTGTAGATAAGGAAATAGAGAGTAAGAAAAGATAAGTGGCTTGCCCAAGGTCACGTAGCAAGGTATTAGAGATTCAAAGATAGAACAAAGGCATCTGACTCTGTAGCAAGGGCTCTTTTTAGTAGAATGCCCTGATTCTTGGAAGTGATAAGAACTGATTTTGAATCTAGTATTTTCCACTTACTATTTATATAATGATGGACAAATTATTTAATCTCTTTTATCCTCAGTTTCCTTAACTATAAAATGAAATACTTATATTAAACTCCTTTCCAGTTCTAAACTTATGATCATTCTAGCACCAGTCCTTACTTTCTGAACTTCCCCATGCTTTCATCAACAGCTTTTCCACCGTCGAGATGCCTCAGCCTTTCACCTCACTCTCTTGAGTGGTGAATGCTGGCTCAGGCTTCTATTTCAAGAGGCAAGCCAGGAATACTGCACTTCACGCCCCAGCTCTACTCTTTACTCTTTGGACTTTTCCCTTTTCCCTTTCCAGCATACTCTTTATATGTTTTTATCCTCCATAGAATGTAAGCCTATTTGGAGGCCAGGGGTTATTCATTTTTTCTTGTATTTGTACCTCTAGTGCTTTAAAATATAGAAAACAATTCTAATCAGTCTGTCTATCTGAAGGTAAATTACGAATCTGATAAATTAATAGTAAATTTTCATCATTCTCTTAACGGGAGTGGTGACAGACTTTTGGGAAAACTTTAATAATAGAGTGACACCTCCTGGAAATGAACTCTGAACTACTACCTATTTCAGGCAATTATTACCTCAATTCTGGTCCTGAGCTTATGTTGTTTAGGGCAGTTGTCCACTTGCTAGGTGCAAATAGGAAGTGGCTGGTGAGAAAAAAAAAATAAAATAAGCACACCAGTCATCTGCTTGAAGTCATAACATTTAATTTTTAGGTGTGTGAATGTTGGTCATCACCATTATTTCTCTTTCCATTTCTGATCTTAGTTGGTCACTGTGACAGGAAGGTAACAACCCATTGAGCCCCAAATGAACCCAGAAGGAGCCAAATGATGTCCAAGGGGTAATCTGACAGGCTACAGCCATAGACAAAGAAGACAAAGAAAAAAAAAAGATAGAAGGGTATAAGGAGAGGGTAGGATAGAAAAGAGAAGGAAAACAGAGAAAGAAAAAAAATTGCTTACATGGTAGAGAGGTCCTTCAGTAATCATAGAGATAAGAACTCAAATAACTATAGAAAATAATTATTAGCAATGGATTTCTTGGGGGGACCCAGATATCAGTTTCTCAGTGATTTCTTTCCCCCATTCCAGAAAATTCAAATCTTATTTGGGACAAACCCAAGGGAACAAAAGAAATGGAGATAGACACTTTTGTCTAGTTCAGTGAAGGACTGATAAGAGCAAACCACACCTAGATAACAGACTTTGCCCTTAAGCAAAAGATTGAGGGTCTTTTAAATACTTCCTGATAACATCTATAGAGTTCATTGTATGTACACCACCCTCAAGTCATGTCAACCAATGGAATTGAATGATGCTAACTGTGAAATTTATTTTGATTTGGGGACCCTACCTTAGACTGGAGATTAGAAAGCCTTAGGCCCTCCAGGGTCTCTTCTGTGTGGGAGGTGCTGGTGCCCCTCCCCCTCTGCTTCAGCTGAGCCAAAAAAGCCCCATGGGCTGTACAAGATGCCAGGTCAGGACAGCTGGGGGAAAAAAAAAGCCCCCCAGCTCCCACGACCTGAGCGGAGCTATCTGAGAGATCCCGATATCTGTGCTGAGGCAAGGGATGCTCGGAGCATCCCCCCCAGCCCCAGCTGCAGCCCTGGCTGGTGGATTAGCATGGTGGGTGGGGATGCATAGAGCCCGAGATTTGAGTGGATGAAAAAGGAAAAAAAAAATATATATATATATATATATACATAATATAATAAAGAGAGAGAGAGAGAGAGAGAGAGAGACTTAGACCTGGGGTTAGACTCAGGGGAGGAGAAAAGGAGACGGGGGCGGACAGGAGGACCAGAGGCCGGCAGATGAGAAGAAATGGGAACAGAGAAAAGAGAGGCTGACAGGTTGTACGTTTTATTTCCCTGTATTCATAATTTTAAATAATGTTTCATAAATAAATTCTGCTTTGATTATTTAGTTAAGAGGCTTCTTAATCCTTGCTTATCAATTTTGGGAAGTAGAGAAGTGTGGTAGCACTTTATAAATGGTCCACATTAAATTAATAGCAATCAGATAGCCAAATAGTCAAAAGTCCCCAGATTAGTCCTCTGGTCAAATTAGTCCCCCCAAATTAGCCCTAGTCAGTAAAAATATTCTTACAATTGAATGGCGACCGTGGCAGGACTTACGGCCAATTATAATTTTTTCTAAACTTAATCATTTTTCATATAATCATAATTTTTCATAAGTCCAATTATATAAAATTTTAGACTAGATTAGATCTATTAATAATTAATTTTTTTACATAACCAATTAGCTTTGATCAATGTTATAATGACTGCCTCTATCAAAAGAGGATAGATAAATACTCTTGGATAAGGCCATGACCTAGTTCTCACTCTTTCTCCCTCTTGGGAGCTCTTGCTCTCTAGCTTGTAGGTCTTCTGAACTCTCTTAGGTCTCCTTGAGATGACGTACTGGAGACAGCATGGATCATTTGGGGCTTTTTTTCTGTTCTTGCAACTGCCGTGCTGAAGTTCTGAAACTCTCTCCATGCTTTCTCTACCATGCAACCTTAGACCATGATAGGTTAGGGAGGACAAAGTGGTCAATTCTTTACTGTTATATAATATTAATAAATAATAATATGCTTAACCAAAACTGATAGAGCCTATAGCAATATTTGGGGAAAACCACACAAGGGCAGCTAGGTGCCACAGTGGATAAAGCACTGGCCCTTGTATTCAGGAGGAACTGAATTCTAATGCGACCTCAGACACTTGACACTTACTAGCTGTGTGACCCTGGGCAAGTCACTATAACCTTCATTGCCCCACAAAAACAAACAAAAAACACACACAAAACTGAGTCTGTTGCCTTTTAGATATTGGGGTCTAGACCCATCAGATATACTTGTGGGCAGAGCCAAGATGGCAGAGGAAAGGCAGTGACTTGCCTGAACTCTCTCCAAGACTCCTCTAAATACTTTCAAATAATGCCATATGACAGTTCCTAGAGTACCAGAGCCCACAAAAAGACAGGGTGAAATAATTTTCCAGCCAAAGACAACTTACAAAGTCAGCAGAAAAGGTCTGTTTTACCAGGGTGAGAGTGGACCACAGCCGAGTGCAGATTGAGCCAGTGCAGACCCAGCCACAGCCACAGCAGCAAACCAGGAGCAGGCCTTGGGAGCCTCTGAATCAGCAGGGGTAGGAACTGCTTCTAGAACCCAGCCTAGAGACAATAAGGGGGTTGAACAATTGGACAGAAGGAGATTACAGGGATATCTTTGCTAGCACTGAGGCAGGATTCTGTTGTTTTGCCCATACTGGATCTAGGTTACAGTCTTGGGTGGCAGTCTCAGGTTGGGGAGGAGCACAAGCACACAAGAGTTTGCAGCCACCATGGAGCAGGAATCTGTTCATAGTTCCAGGGCAGAAAATCAGGCCTGTGGTTGCTTGCAGATCAGAGCACAGGATAGAAGAATGGTAAACATAACTCTCCTTAAATCATACCACCTTGGAAGAACTAAAAACTTACAAATACCTAAAAGTATCTCTGAAAACAGCTGCACAAACCCCCTGATGCTTGGGACAGTGCACCCTCCACCCTGGAAGCAGTGCCCCACTTTAACAAAGAGTTAAAATTCAAGAAATAGGCTGAGAAAATGAGCAAACAGTAAACAAAAAAATGCAGACCATAGAAAGTTTCTATGGTGACAAGGAAAACAAAAATCCACCCTCAAAAGAAGATAACAACATTAAAGCTCCTATATCCAAAGCTTTTAAGAAAAATATGAATTTGTCTCAGGCCATAGAAGGACTCAAAAATGACTTGGAAAATAAAGTAGGAGAGGTAGAGGAAAAAATGGAAAAAGAAATGAGAGTGATGCAAGAAAATCATGAAAAAAAGTCAATAGCTTGTAAAGGAGATGCAAAAAAAAAATTTTTTTTAACTGAAGAAAATAACACCTTAAAAAACAGACTGTGCAAAATGGTGTAAAGAGGTACAAAATCCAGTGAAGAAAGAACCGGAAACTGGCCAAATGGAAAAGGAGAGATACAAAAGCTCTCTGAAGAAAATAACTACCTTAATAATTAGGACTGAGCAAATGGAAGCCAATGACTTTATGAGAAATCAAGAAAAAATAAAGCAAAACCAAAAAGAATGAAAAAAAATAGAAGGCAATGTGAAATATCTAATTGGGAAAATAATTTACTTGGAAATAGATCCAAGAGAGATCAATTGAAAATTATTGGACTACGTGGAAGCCATGATCAAAAAAAGAGCCTAAACATCTTTCTCTAAGAAATTTTCAGGGAAAATTGCCCCTGATATTCTAGAATCAGAAGGTAAAAGTAAAAATTGAAAGAATCCACCAATCACCTCCTGAAAGAGAGCCTAAAATGAAAACTCCAAGCAATACTATAGCCAAATCCAGAGCTCGCACATCAAGGAGAAATAATTGTAAGTATCAGAAAGAAACAATTCAAGTATTATGGAGCCAGTCAGGATAAAACACGATTTAGTAGCTTCTACATTAAAGGATCAGAGTGTCTTGGAATATGATATTCTGGAGGGCAAGGAATTGGGATTACACCAAGAATACACCTACCCAGCAAAAACTGAGTACAATCCATCAGGTGAAAAAATGGGAATTCAGTGAAAGAGAGCACTTTCAGGCATTCTTTTTTTTTTTTATCAGGAACTCTGAATTCAGGGCCAGTGCTTTATCCACTGCACCTCCTTGCAGTCCCCCAGGCATTCTTGATGATGAAAAGACCTGAGCTGAATAGAAATCTGACTTTCAAATACCAAGACCTAGAAAGCATAAGATAAACAAGAAAAAGAAACCATAAGGGGATATTAAAAGCTTAAAGTGTCTATATTCCTACATGGGAATATGATACTTGTAACTCATAAGAACTTTCTCCTTATTAGGCAGGTGGATGGAGTATATTTAGAATAGATAGGCATAGGAGTGAGTTGAATTATGAAGGGGTAATATCTTTCAAAAAATAAAATTAAAGGGGTGAGAGAGGAATGCACTGGGAGAAAGGGAAAGAGAGAGGTGGAATGGAAAAAAGTATCTCACAAAAAAGAATCAAGAAAAAGCTTATACAATGAAGGGGAAGATAGGGGAAGTTCTGGGAGTGAGTATGGAACCTAACTATCATCAGCATTGGCCCTAAGAGGGATAACATAACACACTTCAAGTTGGGTTTAGTAATATCTCTTTTTTTTTTTTTTAGTGAGGCAATTGGGGTCTTGCCCAGGGTCACACAGCTAGTAAGTGTTAAGTGTCTGAGGCTGGATTTGAACTCACATACTCCTGACTCCAGGACAGGTGCTCTATCCACTGTACCAGTAATCTCTTTTACCCTGAAGGAAAGAAGGACGGGAAGGAGATAAATGGGGAGGGGGGAGAGGTAATAGAAGGGAGCACACATTGGGAGAGGAGACACTCAGAAGCAAAACACCTTTGAGAAGGGAAAGGGTGAAAGGAGATAGAGAATAGAGTAAGTAACATGGGGACAAAGTAGGATGGAGGGAAATTCAGTTAGCAACAGTAAAGGTGAAACGAAGAGCAGGATGCTCTCAGAAAAACCTAGAGAGACTTACATGAGCTGTTGCAAAGTGAGATATACTGTATACAAAGTAATAGCAATTTTGTGAGATGATCAGCTGTGAATGACTTGGCTATTCTCAGCAATGCAATGATCCAAAACAACTCTGAAGGACTTATAAAAAATGCATTTCCAGAGGAAGAACTGATGGTGTCTGAATACAGATTGAAGCATATTTGTTTTAGTTTCTTTTTCTTAAGTTTTTTTTTTTACTGTTTTCTTTTACAACCTGACTAATGTGGGAATGTTTTGCATGACTACAATAACTTATATTGAATTGCTTACATTCTTAAGGGGATGTGGGAAGGGAGGGAGGGAGAAAATTTGGAAAACAAAGTTTTACAAATGGATGTTAAAGGGCAGCTAGGTGGTGCAGTGGATAAAGCATTGGTCTTGGGTTCAGGAAGACCTGAGTTCAAATCCAGCCTCAGACACATGACACTTACTAGCTGTGTGACCCTAGGCTAGTCACTTAACCCTCATTGCCCTGCCCCCCCCAAAAAAAATGGATGTTAAAATTATTTTCACATGTAATTGGGGGAAAATTAATTCCTAAATGAATGAGAAAAAAAAAGTTGTATTTGTGAGTTACAATTATAATTCAATTCCTTCTTCCTTTTTTATTCCGGCATTTCAACTTTACCTGGCAGAATTGTGGTAAGATATTTTTCATTGTTCCACTATTTGTTCTCTAGCCATTACTCTCTGAGTTAGTTATTTTGTTCTTAGTATAATCTAATCCAGATTCATAGCTTTGTCTTCATGTTGTTCAGTTTGTATTCCATCTGCAATTGTGAAGGATTTCAACTGTATAGAATACGAATACAGGATCCAGAAAGAAAATAAACAAAGCTATATGTAGTTAATTTACCACAGGATCCCAGGTAACAACAACAACAACAACAATCACCAGCTAACATTTATATAGCAAGGGGAATATTAAACAGAAATTAATAGGAGAAGTATGCAAGCATAGTTGTAATCACCTGGGAAATGCAGTCATCAGCAGAGATGAGAGATGCTTGCTGAGCTCCTTGTCTCAGCATAGCTAAGGCAAATTCTTGCAGCATGACATTATGCACATTATGGGCATGCTGTTTTAACATGGTAAAAGATCTTGAGAACTTCCTGAACTACCAGCAATCTCAGAAATCTGTTCATTGGTTCACTACTGTAGGGGTTTGTGTCTGCCTTGGGAGTTCTAGGATGCCAGGATAGGTCCCAGGGAAGCTTATTGTGTTCTGGAATACTGGAAATGCCGGAGTGATCTGAGTTGATCTACTAGTAGAAGGAAGGGGGGAGGGGCAGCTAGGTGGTACAGTGGACAAAGAACGGCCTGGATTCAGGAGGACCTGAGATTCAAATCCGGCCTCAGACAATGACACTTACTAGCTGTGTGACCTTGGGAAGTCACTTAACCCTTATTGCCCCACAAAAAAAGAAAAAGAAGAAGAAAAGAAGAAGGAAGGGGCTGGGGCACTGGCCCTAGTTTGGACAGATCACTAAAGAGAGGTAGTTAATATAATATTGCCCCACACTCCACTAGCTGAGCTTGTGTATAACAGTGTGTATTGGAGGATCTCCTTTATTTTTCAGAAACAGCATCCCTGAAATACTTCCCTCATAGCAGTATTTCTGAGAACTCTATTCCTTTTTGTTATCTTATTTTTATAGCATTGCATTGCATATATACTGGAAATAGATCCACAGAGATAACAGGTTAGTTCTCTCTTTGAATATCTCACACAAAGGGGAGTTGGAATTTATATGAAAATTAAGGGACACAGTACAAAGAAGATCACTTAGTTTTGCTTATAGACCAGCAGAGATCATTGTTTTGTGTGTGTGTGTTTTATTTTTAATTTTCATGAAGTAAAGAAAATGTCTTTTAAATGGTAGTAATATTTTTTTTTTTTGTGAGGCAATTGGGGTTAAGTAACTTGCCCAGGGTCACACAGCTAGCAAGTGTTAAGTGTCTGAAGCCGAATTTGAACTCAGGTCCTCCTGAATCCAGGGCTGGTGATTTATCCACTGTGCCACCTAGCTGCCCCCAGTAATATTTTTTTTTTGCTCTTCTCTGCTTCCTATGTTCCTAATATCTACTTCGCCTGGCTATTTTATTATGGATTATGAGGAAACTGAAAAATTTCAAAAATACAGGACATTACTAAGTATCTTCAAGGAAGAATTTAGTCTAGTCTGATCCAGTTTTTCATAGCAGTAGGTCAAGTGGAAGGAGAATAGAAAGAAGGGGCCATTAATTTATAGCTTCAGTTTCTGGGTGACTCCTTCATCATGGCACCAATACCCTTGGAACTCAGTTTAAGAAAATTCAATATAGGAAACTATCAGTTTACCCAGTGAAAGAAGTGATTGATTATTCACTTTAGAAAGGGAATTGCGGGGCAGCCAGATGGTGCAGTGGATAGAGCACCGACCCTGGAATCAGGAGTACCTGAGTTCAAATCCGGCCTCAGACACTTAATACTTACTAGCTGTGTGACCCTGGGCAAGTCACTTAACCCCAATTGCCTCACTAAAAAAAAAAAAAAAAAAAAAAGAAAAAAAGAAAGGGAATTGCTTGTAGGCTTTCTTTAAATAGCTACATCCCCTATGGCATTTAAAATAGGATTCAATTTACCAAAAAAAATATCAATTTATGCACAGTTTTCTAGGAATATAGACACTTTGTAAATTGAACTGACCTATACTTCAAAAGTTTCTTTTTACACTAACTCCTAGAATAAGCTTTTCCCTTCTCTTAAGTCCCCTATCCACTCTTTAAAGATTTTTGGGTCCATTTCAATTGGAAAATCTGATTCTTCATTTGCAATCCTATGGTAATTATTTTTAAAAAAATATTTCTTATTCAGCATTGCTGAGGTACTGCTTTGATTGTTTTTTTATAATTTCATATTTTGTCCTATATACTAGACTAAAAGCTCCTTGTGGGTAGAGGCTATGCATTATATTTTTGGTATTGTCCATATTATTAACTAATTAAACTATATTAATAATTATAATAATGGTTAATAATGATAAACAGAACAATTTGAAGGACCCTGGGAGATTTCTATTGCCAAAAGTTATCACTCTCATCCTTTTGTCTTGGCACCTGAAAAAAACCACCATTAACTATTTATTCCCTTGGACTAAGGAATAAGCACCCATTAAAATATAAATGACTCCTGGGATCCATTATCATTAATAACTTAGTATGAATTAATCTATTACATCCTTATCAAATATCAACTGAAAGAATTTTTGTTTGTTTGTTTTGGACCGGACAGGAGAGTAAAGAATCCAGACCTGTCTGAGTAGGGCCTGGATGAGGGTACTAAAAAGGGAAGGGTGAACCCACCAACCAGTTTTTTCTGAGGCAGGAGATCACAATATAGCCATATTGGGTTTGAGCAAACTCTATACTCCTGCAAGTTGTTCTGGGTCATGGGACTGGGACATCTGTGGGTCGACAAGGAAACAAGGAGAGTGGACAGGCTAGGCTGGATTTGAGGAAGCACTCAGAAAATATTGGTAAAGACAGGGGCCAGGTAAGTATCTTGTAACAGGAGTTTGTACAGAGAGGAAAATAACCAGGCAAGAAAACAAAATTTCAAACTCCATGAAGTATATATATATATATATATAAAGGGTCAAAACCATGCAAGGACACAAAATCAAGGAATGCATAAAGTACAAAGTGTTTTAGAAACCGGGCAGGCAGATAGGGATTGAAGACCCATTGAAAAGCAAGGGAAGATGGGAAGTAAGATGTCTGCAAAGGAAAACTATATAGAGAGTAGAAAATTCAAAGGAATGAAAAGGCAAGAGAACAGCTCTGGGGAGTCAGCACCAAAGAAACCCTGCTTCTGAGACATGGTTCTGGTTCAACTCCAAGCTTCAAATATCCTTCTTCCTAGTATAAGAACAAGTCACAGGCTATGGGCAGCCCACAATTTGAAAGTAACCACTAAGAACTAACTGTCCTGAGCATTTAAAGCAGAAAGAAGGAATAGCAAGTGAAGGCAGGTTGTGAAATTGAGTCCTCCTAATATTGAGCACACTAGCGATTTCTTTCACATGAGGAAACTCTGATTTAATAAAAGGAGCTGTGACTTATCCTAAAGTAAAAAGGTATTAGAAGATGTAAACTGTATATTGCTTTTCTCTAGGCATAATTACTGGAATTAATAAAATTCAGTGGGGATTATCAGTGCATTGTGTGTATACACACATACACGAATGGGTGCAAATATAAGATCTAAGTAGTAATTTAGTTACTGCTTTATCCTGAATCCCTATCATAGAGGAGTTCCTGTTCAGTTATAGGTCTTCGAACAGATCACCCTTGAAAGTCCCTTCTGACTCTTAGTTTTTGTGGAATTCTGTGATCTTCCTCTCAATCTATCAAGCATTCATTCAAGTACCCACTGTTCACCAGGCACTGTGCTATGTACTAGGTATCAAGACAAAGGAAACAGTCCTTGTCCTCAAGGAGCTTATATTCTAAAAAGGGGAAAACATATTATGTATGTGTGTATACATACATCCAGAGAGCAAGATGTAGATAGATGTATATATAGATGTGTGTATTACATATAATATATGTGTGTACAAATCACAAAAAAATAGATATGACACCAGTATTATGCAGTTTTATAGGGTATTATGAGCACTTTACTAATTTTGACTTACCACTTCTAGATAATAATGTAGCCATCCGAATGTTCCCCCAGCAGGTTTGAAGGTTTGTTTTTCTAGGCACTAGATGCCTTTTCAACCAGGGGAGGATGTCTCAAAACATTAAGTACCTTTAGGTGGAGAGAGATCCTTTAATGTGTAGTGTGAGTTGTCGTGTGTATGTGTTTTTTATAAGAAGTAATCAATTTTTTAAATTATGAAAGTATTTTAATATTTTCCCAGGTTACATGTAAAAGATAGTTATCAACATTTGGTTTTTATAAGATTTCTAGTTTCAAATTTTTTTCTCCCTCTCCTCCTCCCCCCCTCCCCAAGACAGCAAGATAATTCGATCTAGGTTATATATGTACAATAACATTAACATATTTCTGCATTGGTCATGTTATAGGAGAAGAATCAGAGTAGAAAAGAAAAACCTCAAAAAAGAAAAACAGCACCAAAACAAAAGAAATAGTATGGTTCAATCTGCATCCATATTCCACAGTTGTTTTTTTCTGGATTTGGAGAGCTATAGAAGTATATTTTGAAGTAATTCTTCTATTCAGCAGTTGATTTCTTGAGTACTTTATCATATGATAAAATACAAAACATAGATAGTGAGCTGCAGGTAGGATTCCTTTTAGTTTCATTAGGAATTTTTAAAAAATTCTGAGTACAACTTATTATTGTCTTGGCTTTTCTTCCTTCTGCAATGCCATCAACAACCACAACATTTATTCATTCTCTATAGAGGTCACCATACTAGGAACTGGGAGACATGCAAAGAATTATAGTAAAGGATCCTTGTCCTTGCCTTGTGGCAAAGGGATACCTCATAGCTCCTAGTTACTGGGAGTCCTTTTCTTCCCCTTTTGGAGTACTCAACAATTTCCCCTTAAGCATAGTCCATCTGTCCTTGGCTCCTGATAGAGATATTTATGTCAGTTAATCCAAACAGCTAGGATACTAATGGGAAGATGGAAGGTCCAATATCCTCCAGAGCCTTTGAAATTCACTTGTTTGGCCAACAAGGATCGTAGAAGAAGGAGATCTGGCCAATGCTGAAACCAGAGTCTCTTTTCCCCTTTTCTGACAGTTCCTTCTCAGGAGGTTTAGCTGAATACAAAGTGGCTCCAACATTTTGGGGGAATTCAGTAATATCTAGCTTGGTAATTTATCGATTACTACTGGTGCATAGTCAATTTTCCTTGTCCTATCAGAGTACAATCAATACAAAACCTATAATTGATTGCCTGAGCATCTTATCCCTTTAAGAGGGGTAGGGCTAAGAAAATCAATCAATTCTATCCTCACATATTCATTCAATTGGCTAGAACCATCTTAAATTTTAATGACTTGTATTGGGTGGAAATATATCCTAAACATATTTTAGGTAGGCTTTATAATTGATTGTATACCCACATATACCCATATGCCAATGCCTGTGTGGAAGAAAGAAAGAAAAAAAGAAAGTGAGAGAGAAAGAGAAAGAAAGAGAGAGAGAAAGAGAGGGAGGAAGGGAGGAAGGAAAAAGAAAAAGAAAGAAATGAAGGAAGGAAGGAAGAAGGAAAGGAAGAAGGAGAGGAAGGAAGGAAGAAGGAAAGGAAGGAAGGATGGATGAAAGAAAGAAAGAAAGAAAGAAAGAAAGAAAGAAAGAAAGAAAGAAAGAAAGAAAGAAAGAAAACACCACCAACAACATTGGTCTAGTCCTTAAACAATTTGTAATCCACTTGAGGAGAAACAATATACATACCTGAAACAAAATATGAAGCAGTGATTAAGTAGCAAAATAAGTACATGATTAATGCTATTAGTTTATAGAAGAAGGGTGGGATGAATCAACAAGAGACTTGAATTGTCAAGGAAGTGATACGAAAACTGGGCCATGAAGGATGTGTAGAATTTACCTAATCTGAGTAGAAGAGATAAAGTGAGAAAGACCAATGTGAACAGAGGCTCAAAATTACAATTCTAGTATTGTTTTGAAATTTCTACTACATGAGTTATATTTGCATATAAAAACCTGTTTTTTTCAGGCAACTTATACAAAAACCCAACTCCTTGCACTTATATAATTAAAAAGCATTCATTGTAGTAATTCACAAAAGAGTAAGATTTATTGTCATTCACTGATTCATTTATTTAAAATACTTATTTTGAACCTACTATATGTATAGTACTCTTTTTTCCTTCTTAATAGTATTTTATTTTTCTAATAACATGTAAAGATAGTTTTCAACTTTCATTTTTATAAGATTTAGAGTTCCAAATTTTTTTCCCTCCCTCCCTTTCCTCCCCCCTCCACAAGACAGCAACAAATCTGATATAGGTTATATGTGTACAATCCATGAGTACTCTTTTTTTTTTTTTAGTCTGTGTTCAATCAATGTCAGTTCTTTCTCTGGAGGTGGATAGTATGCTTCATCATTAGTCTTTTGGGATTGTCTTGGATCATTGTATTGCTGAGAGTAGTTGTCATTCACAATTGCTCATAGAACAATAATGTTGTCACTGTGCACAATGTCTTCCTGGTTCTGCTCACTTCACTATACATCAGTTCATATGAGTCTTTCCAGATTTTTCTGAAATCATCCTGCTTGTCATTTCTTATAGCACAATAATATTCCATTACAATCATATACCACAGCTTGTTCAGTCATTCCCCAATCAATGGACATTCCTTTGATTTCCAATTCTTAGCCACCACAAAGAGTTGCTATAAATATTTTTTGTACAAATTTTTCCCCTTTTTGCTTTTTCACTATTACTATCGTTAACTGTTTCCCTCCATCCTGTTCCCATCCCCATGATATTTAAACTATTATCTTTCTTCTTTCACCCTATCCCTCCTCAAAAGGGATTTACTTCTGATTGCCCCTTCCCCCAATCTTCCTCCCTTCTTTTACTCCTCCCTCCTTATGCCCTTTCCCTACTATTTTCCTGCAGGGTTAGATAGATTACTCCACGAAATTGGATGTATGTATGTTAATCCCTCCTTGAGCCAACTCTGATGAGATTAAGGTCTTTGAGCAGATTTTGATGAGTGTAAGATTTATTTACTGCCCTGCTCCTCCCCCATCTATCCCCCCACTTCACCATAAGCCCTTTTCTGTTTCTTTCATGTGGGATTTCACCCCATTCTACCCCTCTCCTTCCCCCTCTGTTAATGCATTCCTCTCACCTCTCAATTTTACCTTAAAGATGTCATCATGGGGCAGCTAGGTGACACAGTAGACAAAGCTCCAACCCTGGACCCAGGAGGACACCAGCCCAAATCTGGCCTCAGACACAAGACACTCACCTACTATACAACTCCAGGCATGTCACCCAACTCCCGCCACCCCACAAAAAAAAGATAAACAAGAAATAAATACTTTACAGATATCATCCCTTCAAAATCAATTCCTACCTGTTCTCTCTGTCTAAATTTATTTCTATCATCTGCCCTAATAGTGAGAAAGTTCTTATGAGTTAGACATTTCATCTTCTCATGTAGGAATGTAAATAGTTTAACCTTTTAACATCCCTCTTAATTTCTTTTTCCTGTTTACCCTTTTATGCTTCTCTAGGGTCTTATATTTGAAAGTCAAATTTTCCATTCAGTTCAGGTCTTTTCATCACGAATACCTGAAAGTCCTCTTTTTCACTGAAGTCCCATTTTTTTTACCCTGTAATATTATATAATCAGTTTTGCTGGATAGTTGATTCTTGGTTGTAGTCCCAATTCCATTGCCCTCTGGAATATCATTTTCCATGACCCGCAATCCTTTAATAAAGAAGCTGCTAGATCTTGTGCTATCCTTACTGTGGCTCCATAGTACTTGAATTCTTTCTTTTTGGCAGCTTGCAATATTTTCTCCTTGACCTGGGAGCTCTGGAATTTGGCTGTAATATTCCTGGGAGTTTTCCTTTTGGGATCTCTTTCAATTTCTATTTTTCCTTCTGCTTCTAGAATATCAGGGCAGTTTTCCCTGACAATTTCCTGGAAGATGATGTCTAAGCTCTTTCCTTGATCATGGTTTTCAGGTAGGCCAATAATTTTAAAATTGTCTCTCCTGGATCTATTTTACAGGTCAGCAGTTTTTCCAAGGAGATATTTCACATTGCCCTCTATTTTTTTATTCATTTGGATTTGTTTTATTGTGTCTTGATTTCTCAAAAAGGCATTAGCTTCTATTTCCTCAACCCTAATTTTTTAAGGAGTTATTTTCTTCAGAGAGCTTTTGTACCCTTCTTTTCCATTGGGTCAATTTGTCTTTTCAAGCAGTTGACCTTTTTTTTTTCATGACCCTCCTGCATCACTTCATTTCTCTTTCCATTTTTTTCTCTACTTCTCTTACCTTTATCTTCAAAGTCCTTTTGAGCACCTCTATGGCCTGAAACCAATTCTTGTTTTTCTTGGAAGCTTTGGATGTAGAGCCCCTGATGTCACTATCCTCTTCTGAGGGTGCACCTTGATCTTCCTTGTCACTAAAGAAACTTTCTATGGTCTTCACCTTTCTCTGTCTGCTCATCTTGCCTGTCTTTTAGCTCCTTAAAGTGGGGCACTGTTTCCAGGCTGCACTGTCCCAAGATTCAGGGGGTCCTAGGTGGTATGATTTAAGGAGGGGAAGGTTCTTCACTTGCCTGGCCTGTTCTCTGTTCTGTAGATAACGCCAGGCAAACTTGCTAATTAACCAGGCAGCAAAACTTTGTGCGCTGTGGTTGTTAGCTCCAATGAGCCTGTGCCCCTCCCCCACCTGGACCACTGCTACTCAAGCCTACTTCCTGGTTCCCAGCAGGTGTGAAAAACCCAAGTTCCACCTCAGCACCAGCAGAGACCCCTGTAATCTCCCCTCTGCTAACTGCTCAGCCCTCTCACCAGACTGTGAGCTTATTTACAGATAACAGTGGCACTGCAGCTGATTCAGAGGCTCTGGGAGTCTCCTTCCCAGGCTCAGCTTGCCTGGGGCTAGATCTGTGTCAGCATGAATATGGGGTTGGGCACAGCAGCCCCCTCCTGCTGACCTTCCAAGCCATCTTTTGCTGGAAAATTATCTCAGCCCATTCTTTTGTAGGTTCTGCTGCTCCAGGAATTGTCTTATGTCATTATTTGGAGGTTTTTTGGAGTGATCCTGTTGTGTTGAGAGCTTACTCTGTATAGTACTCTTTCTAACAGAGAGAAGATAAAAAGAGAAGAAAAAGACACAACCCTTGCCTTCAATGAGTTTATAATCTTGTTAAGAGACAACATTGGGGCATGTTATTAGGAAGCATGTGAATCTTCCATGTTGTTCCAGAGGCAGAATTAATACCAGTAGGTGGAAGTTACAAGGAGAGGAATATTTTGGCATAAAACTCTGGAAGGTTAGTAGGTCAAAGAACTAGATACAACCAAACCAGGAATAATGATCACAATGGCAAGATTTGAGCTATGCACATAGGTACCTCTCAAGAGTTAAGAACTTCTGCCTGTGCTTAGTCTGTACTTGTGTATGTTATATTTGAAAATAGCTCATATCTATATAGTGTTTTAATTTTTACTAAGTACTTTTACCAGAACCACCTCATGAAGTAGTTACTGCAAGTATTATTTCAATTTTACATATGAAGAAATGGACAATTAGAGCAGTTAAATGATTCATTACTGATTACACAACTAATAATAAGTGTTGGAGAGCCTGATCACAAACCAAATCTAGGTATTTCTAACTATACCATATTAACATTTGTGAGAAAGGAAACAATACAAAGCAGAATCAGGTACTTAAGTCATGGTACAGAACAGGGATTTTTGACCTTTTTTGTGTTATGATCTTCTTGGACAATCTGGTGAAGCATATCGGAACCCTTCTCAGAGTAAGGTTTTAAATACATAAAAGAGGGTACAGAGGATTACAAGGAAAACCAATTATTTTGAAATGCAGTGATCAAAGATGTTCCAGAGGTCATAGGGTGAGGGTTAGCATGATCAGATGGTATAAACATAAACCAAATTTCATGGAAAAGTTGATCAACATAACTTTTTTTCTCTCTCTTTGCTATCCTTTAAATGACACAGAACCACAACTAACTCTTACAACAGCTAATTATAAAGGTCTTAAGATGGGCTAGCCCAAGCTCTTATTACTTTGGCTTTCTTCTTCTGTTAATGGAACACAAGACATTAATTAAATGCCAATGACTATTCCTGCCAGTTCAATTCTCTGTCTTTTCCTAATTGGAATTAAACAGTTAGAGAGGTTAAACAGACTAAATAGAAAGAACAAAAAGAGCATAGTCTTCCAAACTCTGTTCCTCCATTTGCCAAATCAATTTTAATTAGCTTAATAAAGCTGTTCTCTTTCATTTGTGAAGTAAAATTTCTGTCCTTTTCATAAAGGAATTCAGTCTGCTCCCAATGACTTGCACATCAGCTCTCTTCCTCATCCTATAAGAGCAGGTTGTGTCATGTGTTGCTTACTGTTTAAGAGAAGTCCTGAAAAGGGGTCTTCTTTGAAGTCATTTGTCAATTAGAAGAAGGAATTGGAAGACTTTCCCAAGGTAATCTCCCAAATTTGTGTTTCTCTTAGTATCTAATGTCTGCCTCTGGAATTCAGTTTCCACTACAGAGTGATATAAAAGCCATAGCTAGAATGTATGTATAGCACTTTGTGTTCATCTGAGTTGACGATTTTCTCTATTACCACAGATGATGAGTATACAGCGAGAAGCTATCTAATTTAGCTGAGAATGCTCTATCTGCTACTCAAAAGTAGCCAAATGCTCTGTGATTATCTCTTTCAAATTGAGGCTCCATTAGTAGATCAAAATAAAGTATAATTTGTTTTGCTTCCTGAAAATTTATACTTTTCACCCAGGCATTTTTTTTCAGATTGTAATTAAACCAGCTCCTTTTCATATGGCTCAGTTATATGGGGAAGGGGAGGAAACAAATCTTTGTTAAATTTTAACGAGATGATGATTGTGTATAATTGCTACTATAAAATATTAAAGCTAAACGCTTTCTTTCTCTCTTTCTTTCTCTCTCCTTCCTTCCATCCTTCTTTCTTCTTTCTTTCCTTCCTTCCTCCCTCCCTCCCTCTTTTTCTTTCTTTCTTTCTCTTCTTTTTTGGTTAGTTAAGGGATAATCACATTGGTTGCCAAACATAAGTAAAACCTTTGGTATTAAGAAGCTCTGGTGGGGAGTTTAATTTCTGTTGAATGATAATTGCAAAGTCTGGAAATGCTAGAAAGGTTTTAAAAAAAGGCATAATCTCTTAGTATTGTTAGATTCACATAATGAACCACCTGTGCAGGAAGAATATATTATGACTAAAGTCTAAAAAGCTATCCAATGAAATCTAGTTTATATTACATCTTGTGAAATAGAAACATGTTTACAACATTGTTGTATATGAATATATAAGATATATATGATATATAAATTTGTAATTTGCACAATTAGGGAGGACTTACAGAACCACCCTGTGGTAAGAGACACCTTTCTTTTTTTTTTTTTCAGGGCAATTGGGGTTAAGTGACTTACCCAGGGTCACACAGCTAGTAAGTGTTAAATGTCTGAGGTCGTATTTGAACTCAGGTCCTCCTGAATCCAGGGCTGGTGCTCTATTCACTGCACCACCTAGCTGCCCCCAAGAGACTCCTTTCAAAGCTCAACTAATAATGATCATATCTGGGGCAGCTAGGTGGCTCAGTGGATAAAGCACTAGCCCTGGATTCAGGAGGTCCTGAATTCAAAATCTGGCCTCAGACATTTAACACTCACTAGCTGTGTGACGTTGGGCAAGTCACTTAACCCTTATTGCCCTGGAAGTGACTTGCCCAGGGTCATACAGCTAGTGAGTGTCAAGTGTCTGAGGCCAGATTTGAACTCAGTTGCTCCTGAATCCATGGCCGGTGCTTTATCCACTGTGACACACTAATGATTTTTAATAATCTACTTGTACTGGGGGCAGCTGGGTGGCACAGTGGATAAAGCACCGGCCCTGGATTCAGAAAGACCTGAGTTCAAATCCGGCCTCAGACACTTGACACTTACTACCTCTGTGAGCTTGGGCAAGTCACTTCACCCTCATTGCCCTGCAAAAAAAAAAAAAAAAAAGAATCTATTTGTACCATGTAAATCCTGCCCCTTCTTTCTTTTGGGGGGCAGCTCTGCCTTCATATGTTCTTCCCCCTGGAGCATTTGCACAGCTCCCTCCCTGGCATGAATTTTTATGGGGAGATAAGGCTACTACTAGGCTTACACTGGTTATCAATTTGCTGTAGTTGATCTGTCTTTACCAGGTTACATGCACACACTTTTCAATAATCTTTGATCATGCACATTAGTTTAATGCTAATGGGTATGTGACCATTCCCCTTTAGAAGATAGAAGACTCATTCTAATGGCATTGTGTTTATAGAAGTAAGAAGCTAGGCTGGGGTGTGGGGAGACTAAGGTGTTTTTAGATCTGATTTCAAATGATCTAATTGCATTAAAATCTTAATTAGAAAAGGATATTTCAGCAGTGGGTCTCATCTGTAGCAGCGTGCTTGAAAGAGCTCCAAGGACAGAAATGAGTTGTGTCTTCCCTCATATCAGTAGCATTATATGAGCTGCACATTCATCCTGAGACCTTGAGAAGCGTTCATGTTAGACCTCACAGCTGTTAAGGAATCTTCAAGCCATTATGTTTCAAACTTTAGGGATTGGAAAGAATTTTATTTCACTGAAAATGCTGTTCACTGTAGGTCCAGGGTGGTAAAAATATACAGATTTAAAGTCTGTTTTTAGGAAATCTTAAAAGACCTGTGAAATTTAAAATTCTCTGGGTGTCAAAAGGTCATTTTTCTTTCTTCTACTGTATAATAGAACATTTGCTGGGTGTGCAAGTTTGATGAGGCCACATTTAATGTATTCATTATTGTCAGATTCCAAGTTATTTTGCAGGCCCCAGTTTTTTGTTTGTTTGTTTGAAGTGATTCAGATGTTTGTTAGCTTTTAAAAGAGAGATTACCAAATCAATAATATCTTATGATCTTTGGATATTTGGGATGGCTTGAAATAAAAATACAGCATCCTAATGTCTTCCTAAGCACGAGCATATTAAAAAGGATTATGTCTTGATCAGTTGTGATTAGATTCAGCCATCCACACAGCTTCCCCTTCACTATTAATTTTTTTTGCCCCTGGAACCAAGTGTAAAACTTATTGAAGTCAGACTGCAAAATTGATTCATCTCTTTAATTAACCCAGCGTTGGTTTATTTATAACAGTGGCACTGACAAAAACACATGACATAAACTGCTCTTTGAAGTCCTGAAAGTGCTAACCAGAAAAGGAAAATGTGGCATAGGGAACAATGACAATTAGAGAATGAACTAATCCATCTCACTCACATAGACTATTTTACTGCCCCCTGGAGAATTGACTTTAAAAGTATATTCTCATTGTAGCCCAGACCCTAGATTATTACTTTAGGTCAGTAAATTATTGATATCCAGAATGTGAACAGGAAGTGTTCAGGCTCCTCCCTCAAAAAAGCTGTGCATTTTAGGGATGGGGGCATTCTCCTAGGCACTCAGTTTGGTAGGCATTCATCTTTTCCCCCAAACGCTTGCCTCTTCTAAAATTCCCTATTACTGTTGTGGGCACCACCCTCCTCCTAGTCATTCAGGCTCACAGCTTTGATGTATAACACCCTCAACTCCTCACTGCCACTCACCCCACATATCCAGTCTATTAACAAATATTGTTTCTGCCTCCGCAATGTCTCTTGCCCCCTTGTCTCCACTCATACAGCTGCTTCCTTAGTTCAGGCCTCTATGACTTATAAATTGACTATTGCAATATTGGCAGTTGCTTCAAATTTGTCCCTTTGTCTCAAGTTTCTCTTTACACCAATCCATCTTCCATTCAGCTGCCAAAGTGCTTTTTTTAAAAGTGTCTGTCTACCCCATCCCCTCCATAAACTCCCTATTTTCTACAGGACTAAATATAAAGGGCTTTCTTTGGCATTTAAGGTTCTCATAATTTGATGCCTTCCTACATTTGCGTTTTTCTTAAACTTGATTTACTTCCATGCATTCTGCAACACAAGCATACTGGCTTTCTTGCTGTAGTTCACAAATGATCTTTCATCTTTATCTCCATGTCTTTGGACTGACTTTCCCTGCCCTTGTGTCTTGGATGTTCTCTCCTTACTTCTGCCTCTTAGTTTACCTGGCTTCCTTTAAAACACACCTTCTGCACAAGGCCTTCCCCAGTTCCCTCAGCTGTTAGCACCGTCTTACTTCTGTTCTCATGTTTTCTCCCTTATTGGAATATGAGCTCCTTGAGAGCAAAGACTCTTTTTGTCTATCTTTGTATCCCCAGAACTTACCACAATGTCACAATAATTTATTATTATAAATGTTTAATAAGAGCTTGTTACCCAGTGGATATTTTTATATGTTTCATTGATCAGTCAATGTGATATTTCTCAAACACTTACTTTGTGCCTAGAACTGTGCTATAAGCTGGGAGGAAGTGGAATAAAAATAAATATGATGTTGTCTCTGCTTTCTAAGATTGTATACACTGGTAAGAAAGATAAGAAACCTAAGAAGTTAAAATAACAATAAAAGACAACAATATAAGAGTCATCATGAGGGAGCATAGGATTAAGTTGCCTAATTAATAGTGCAGTGTTACAGTTATTTATGAGACAGAGACAGAGACATAGATACAGACAGAGAGAGGCAAAGGGGGAGATCATTGTCAGCTGGAGTAGTCAGGGAAGGCTTCATGAAGTATGTAAGATTTAGAATATGAAAATGAATTTCATTTAACTTAGATTTGACCCTTTATTCTAGTATATTGAGATATTTTTGGATCCTAAGTGGACTAAATGAAAATATAGTTAGATGGGCTTGGAAGTGGTTGAATGACTGGATCCAAAGAACATTTATTAATGGGTCAAACCAAGCTGAAGAGTTAGATGGATATCTCTTTTTGGATAGGACACAGCCTCATGGAAACAGATAAGCAAACATTAAGTAATGCAATGTTTGGAAGTCTCTCTCAGTTCAAGCACTGTATGTTCTAAGGTCTTTCCTGATAGTCTTTGTTCTATGTTCTAAGGTTCCCTCCCAATTTGGACAATGTGGGAGTATGAGTGTTATAGAATAATTCTGGCAGAATTCAAAACTTTGTTCTCCAGGCTTTCTGAAAGTAGCTGTCTTGCCTCTATCCCCTTTATTCTTTTCCTTCACAAGAATCTCAAAGCATTTAAGTGAGCAAAATTAGCATATAATCCTCATTACCACCATCTTGGTTGCAAGGTCCTCTACTCCCTCATTTCACTTTTCAGTGAAGCCAAACCTTACCCCTTTCTGAGACTAGCATCCTCATTAGCTTTCCCTCTGCTTAGCTCCTATCTGTTGAGGCAGACTGGGTTGTGCTTTATACTCAGTCCAAAGACCCTTTCCCTCAGCCCATTCTAAATACCACAAATCCATAATTGGTTTTCCTAGGTTCAAATGTGGAATATTCATCATGACTTGTAAAGAAATTGTGCGAAGAATATGAATATAAATTAAACTCTGGTTGGAGTTTAAGGGTAGACAGAAGGAAATTATTTTCAATAATAAGAGGGGGAATGGTATAGTGGATAGAAAACTAGGAACATGTGGGTTCAAGTTCCACCTCTAAAATATATTGGCTGTGTGATACTGTGTAAATCACTCAGTGCTTTAGGTAATTCTCTAAGATTATAAGTTACAGAGAGAGAGAGTGCCAACCTGCATCGGTAGAGGGAATTCCTTATCTAGGTGTTCACTATAATAGTGAAATTACATTACCCCTGTCTTATGGTGGATAAGTCAAGATTCCAAAAAATCTCAGTGAGCTAGAATGATGGTGTTGAAGCTAATAAGATGAAATTTAACAAAGTTCTTATCCACAAGAATAGCATGATCAACTTTGTCAAATGCTTCTGTAAAAAACCTAGGCAACAGGGGCAGCTAGATGGCACAGTGGTAAAGCACCGACCCTGGATTCAGGAGTACCTGAGTTCAAATCCAGCCTCAGACACTTGACACTTACTAGCTGTGTGACCCTGGGCAAGTCACTTAACCCTCATTGCCCTGCAAAAAACAAAAACAAAACAAAACCAAAACCAAACAAACAAACAAAACCTAGGCAACCAGTATCTGTGGATTTCCTGATCTACTCATATAGGAACTATAAAAAAAGGTATAGCATTCTTGTTGAAGTTATGTTCCTCTCTAGATATTCAGGAGGCATCACTTTAATAATATTACCTGGAATTTTGCTAGGAATTGAAGTCAAGCTCACTATCTTCATCTATAAAATTAGGTCAGAGTAGATGGTCTAGAACTATTTAGGTCTTAATCTTTTCATTTTTTTTTTTGAGTTGTGGACTCCTATGGCAATATAGCAAAGCTGATAGACCCCTTTTCAGAGTAATTTTGTAAAAATCATAATTGATGAAAATGCTAAATTTCAGTTAGAGATTAATGAAAATATAGATGTAATTGTTTTCCCATCCAAGTTCACAGACCCACTCAAATTTATCCAAGTCTAAGGATCCATGACTAGGAATTCCTGGTTTAGGATATCTCTTCTAACTCTTTATGCTATGATTCTATAATATGAGACAATTCTTAATTCTTGCTCATGGTTGCATATATTGATGTTGGGGTTTTTGGGGGGGGTGTTTTTTTGTTATTTTTTTGTTGAGGCAGTTGGGGTTAAGTGACTTGCCCAGGGTCACACAGCTAGTATCAAGTGTCTGAGGCTGGATTTGAACTCAGGTCCTCCTTACTCCAGAGCTGGTGCTCTATCCACTGTGCCACCTGGCTGCCCCCATGGTTGCATATATTGAAGGTGTAAGAAAGCTTGAATATAACCCTTAGAGGTAATAATGAAGCTAAAGAAAAAATGATCTGACATTGTTATAATGAAACAACACTGTACACCCTGTAAGTATTCATATATTATTTAATAACAAAATCTCAGAAGTGAAAGGGCATCTAGTCCAACCTATATCTGAATAGGTAGTCCCTCTGTAGGACACCTAAACAGTGGTCAACCAATCTCTACTTGTAAACCAATGGTAATAGAGCACTCCCTCCTTCCTTAAGCAGAGATAGCCCCATGTTTTAAACCCTTCCCACAGACAACTGGATATGAAATATAGGAACTTCTTGCTGGTAGGTAGCTTTTCCTTAGCATTCCTTAGATCTTGGGATTAACAAGGGGGGAAACTAACTAAAATACCTTTGATCCAGACCTTGAGGTCAAAGGTTTTAATGGGAACAATGAAGTGAGAATCCAGGAAAGCCATTGCAAGAAAGAGAAATTAATATGGAGCCACGGGAAACAGATGGCAAAAGTCACTATGAATCCAGAGCAAGGGAGATGAGGATGATTTAACCGTGGCCTTTGATCTGGGTAGAATCTATTCTACTTCTCAAGAACAGGCTGAGAAAAAAGACAGTGATAGACTCTTCCCTTCCACCTTCTTCTTTCAGGGGAAAAACAGTTGTGTCCATGGGTTATCTGTTCATTTTAAATTCCTATTTCTTTTGTCCATCTCCAAGCTGTTTGCAAAAGGAAATCTAGGGATATAAGTGTGTAATTTTTTTCTTTTGAATGTTCCTTTGGGGGGGGGGCAGGGCAATGAGGGTTAAGTGACTTGCCCAGGGTCACACAGCTAGTAAGTGTCAAGTGTCTGAGGCCAGATTTGAACTCAGGTCCTCCTGAATCCAGGGCTGGTACTTTCTCCACTGCACCACCTAGCTTCCCCCCCTTTTTGTTTTTAAGCTAAAATAAAATGTTGGTCAAATAGAATTGGGCTCTGTTGCATTTAATCAAACCAATTCTTTGGCCAAAACAAAAACATCAATCTTCCACTTTTTAACCATTTACACTGTTCGTTTTGAACACAAACTTTTAAAATATATAGACACATATATGCAGATATGTACATGTATTTATGCATACACATACTTTTTGTAAAAAAAGTCATAACTAGGAATGTAAGGCTTACTACTAGAATATTTTAGAACTTCGATGAAAGGAAAGTCTAGTACGAACTAACTTAGGTCATAGGAAAAGCTGTGATTTTGAAATCTAAATTTTATGTTTGTATTTATATGAGCTTTCTATGTGTATGATAGAAAGTTGCATAGAATAGTGGTTAGAGAGCTTCCCTTGGAGCCAGAAAACCTGGACTCTGATAAATGCTAGAATCTTGAGAACCAATGTAGCCCAAGAAGGGAGTGAAAAAAGCTTTTGGAAGGCAGAGCCCACACAAGGGTTTGAAAAGAAACCTACATCAGGGGGAGAGGAAATGAGTTGCTAGGAAGCTCTGTCCATATGACGGAAAGGAGCAGACTATTGATTATAGTCCATTAGACACACGCAGTCAAGCCTTCCAGGCTTAAAGGTGATCGACAACTTGGCCTGTTCTTACACATCAATGCTTCCTTTTGGTTAGATAGGCAATTTTATTTTTGCATAGCTCAAACAGTTAGGAAGTGTTTCCTTATGTGAAATCTAAATCTACTCCTTTGCTATTTTTACCATTTGCTCCCATATTTGACCTTTGGGTCCAAGCATGAGTCTAATCCTTATTTGCTATGAGGAATATTGAAACATTTGAAGATAGCTATCATATCCCTCTCCACTACAGCTTCACTTCTTCAAAATGAGCATGGTTAGTTCTTTCAACTAATTCTCTTATAGCATAATCTGCATTCTTTCCAACCATCTGTGTTGCCCTAACCTGCAGATGATCCAGTTTGTCGATGTCCTTCTTAAAAGTTGACATCTAAAACAGAATCTAATGCTCTAGATTCAATCTGATTAGATTGAATATAACAGGATTAGCATCTCTATTATTCTAGATAGAATATTTTTTCTCGGTGAGGCAATGTGGCACAGATTTTGGAATCAAGAGACCCTTGATTGAATGCATGCTTTCTAGCTATAAAACTATAAGCAAGTCATTTAAGCTGAAACTCAATTTCCTTATCTTTAAAAAACAAATATATTTACACCACCTACTTCACAGCATTGTTGGAAAGGGGCTTTGCAAACTTTTACATGCTTTATAAATGTCAGCTATAATAATTCAGACTAAGATGTTTTTTATCATTTTTGGCTATCATATTGGCTATTCACACATTGAGATTGTATTCCATTAAAACTCCTAGACTGTTTTTTTAACATGAAATGTTGTCTAGCCATAATTTCTTCATCTCATACTTGTATAATTAATTTTTTGCATGCAAGTACAATACATTAAATTTATCTCTTAGGAACTCTTTGAAGACTGACTTGGTTATCCATCTAATAAGTTACTCCCCAAATTTGATCTGGAATTTTGATGAGGATGGGACATGAACCTATGACTCTTATGACTTCCAATCCAATACTCTTCCCACAGCCATCTAGCCTGCACCTTTCCACCTTGGTCAAAACAAGAAATTTTCTTTCACATCTTGCTGAAATCTAGGAATACCATGGGTATGACTTTCCCTTGATCTATTTAGTCTAATAATATTGTCAAAAAGAAAGAAAGAGAAAGGAAGGAAGGAAGGAAGGAAGGAAGGAAGGAAGGAAGGAAGGAAGGAAGGAAGAAAGAAAGAAAGAAAGAAAGAAAGAAAGAAAGAAAGAAAGAAAGAAAGAAAGAAAGAAAGAAAGAAAGAAAGAAAGAAAGAAAGAAAGAAAGAAAGAAAAGAAATAGAAATGTCATCCAGGAAGGTGCAGTTGAAAGCACTTTGACTTTAGAACCAGAGGACCTTGGTTCAAAACCTGGCTCCACTATTTACTATTTACGCATCCTTTAGCAAGTCAACCTCTCTGAGAGGTGGTTGCTAAGGCTGTAAAATGAAAAGATATGTTTCTATATCACCTCTACTGTCCCTTCTAGCTGTTAATCTACAATGTTTTGATAAACTGGAGTGAGCTTCACCTTCCATGTTCTTAATGAAGCCATGGTAGGTTCTTGTGATCCCTACTTCCTTGCCTAGATATATTTACAAGCAATCCTTTAAGTAATATGCTGCAGAATTTTTCAAGAATTGGCAAACTGTCTAGTTTGCATATTCTATCCCCTTGTTTCTTTTTTTTTCCTTTCAGAAATTGGGGCATTTTCTTGTATCCAATGTTATAGCACCTCTCTTGTTCTCCTTTATATTTTGGAGATCTTCTACAATGATCTTTTAAGCCAGCAGACTTTGATTTGGAGACCACAGTTAGTGCAATCACAGAAAATATAACTGTTTAAAACTGCTTATTAGCTGACATTTTATTTTAAGATGACAGAATGACCCCAAAATCAAAGTTAAGTTACATTGGGATAACTTTCAATACTTTGCCATATTTGATCAACATGAATTGCCAAACTAGAATGAGATAATGAGTCCACATTATAAGTATCCTCCATTTTATGACTCTCTTCTATGTCTCTGAGTACATATGCTCTCAAGTTCATAGAATTATAGGAAGCAGAAAATATGGCCCAGCAACCTATATGCTAGACCCATGGTTTTTGGTGACCCCTAACACAGACTTTTTTCTCCTTGGAAATAAATTTTCATCTTTTTTTAAAATGCAATATAGAGAAGAGAAGAGGCAATGTGGTATAGTGGAATAATCGCTGAATCTGGAGTCAAAGAACCTGGGTTCAATTTCTTCTGCTGTTTGCTTTTTATGTGACCTCAGACAAATCCCTTACCTGCTCTGGGTCTCAAATTTCTCATTTGAAAAATGAGAGGGTTAGACTAGATAATCTTTAGGTTCTTATCCAGTTCTGAATTTCATGATTCTATGCATTTAAAAGGGCTCATTTAAAAAAATAGGCAGTAAGAAAAGTTTTTTTTTTAAGTATGTGAATAGATCATTCCCTTCACCAACTCTTTCCAAAGACTCCTTTCCATTTTTCTCATTACTTTACCATTTTACACCCCTTCCCATCTCTAGGAATCAGAAGATCTATTGGTCAGAAGGATATTCAAATGAAATTTCAAGTCCTCCATTAACATGGATAATTGAGAATTGGTTGTATATGGTTGTACACTTAAAAAAAAAAATCCAGCCCAGAAGAAACATTCCTACTTCAAGCACAAAACAAAACAGACCAGTGTGATATTGTTGTAATCAACTCTTTGGATTTAGCTAGCCTCAAGTGATAAGAGAGTCCCTGGTCTAATGCCTCCAAATTTGTCAGCCCACTCTGGTGGGGATTTATCGAGGTGACCAGTTGCACTAGAAATTGGATTGCCGTCCTTGAGAGCAATAGGTTATTCCATGTAACCTCCGGTGAGTTCAGTCACTGAGCTGGCTAGAGTTGAAATAATTTAAATAGATTGCTTTTGATTTTGTCCCTGTAAACCTATTACCACCTCAATCGGTCTGGCAGTCCATTACTGTTAACTGCTTTGAAAAGTACCGAAGATAGCAAGTTTCACATAGGGAATGAGTAGTACTAACCTGGATTTTTAGAAACAAGGAATTGGCAAGAGAGCTTTATTTAATGTCTGAAAACAGCCAGATATTTTTTTTTTGCCTCCCTAATTTTATTAATGTTACAAAAATAGCATTTTGCTGAAAACATGTTAACCTGATTGCAGCCCTAGGAACTTCGATGAATTCACAGAGCTGGGGAATGGTACTCCACCTGCCTTTTGCATTTTCCTTTTTTTGGGGGAGGGGGGAGAATAGGGAGGGGTAGAGGGGAGAGGGAAGAATCCAAATAACTCCATGTTAGCAAGCAACATTGCAAATAGTTTTCTCAAATTTTTAGGTCCTAGCCATCCTATTATCCCTCCTTCCCTATTATCTGGTCCTCAGCATGATGTAACAAAGGAGCATAGGATTAAGATGGCAGACCCAGGTTCTAATATTAACTCTAATATTAACTCGAAGAAAGAGTTCTGTGGCTGAGGGTAAGTCATTTTGCTTTTGGGAGCCTCAGTCTTCTCATCTAAAAATGGGGGAAATAATACCTGCTATAACAATCTCAAATCCATGTTAACCAGCAAATTTTCCATTAACACCAAATGCACTGATTTTTGTAGCAGGCTATTTAATCTCAGGGTCATCCTAAAGGGTGTTCCTAAAGGATATGCTAATAAAATCCAGGGTCTGACCGTTCGAATAAGTTGTATAATACTCTGTTCTAATAATTAGCTCCTATTAAGTCTAGAGGCAATATAATGATATTGCCCCTCAGATCCAGGTGGTTTTCTCATCTGCTCTTTTGGGGAATTAAAGAAAAAAAAATTAGGAATATTATCCCAATCACTCCAAGCCTGCAGATAGGAAAATTCTAAACATTTGGGCAGGATTCTGGTCCTCTATCTTAACATATATCTCTGTCTAACTCTGTGGTCAAGGTGGAAAATGTTTGGTATAATGAAACAGGGTAGTATATTAAAGTTTCTGTTAATAGACAGGTAAGGGATTGGAGGAGGAAGTTCTGTAAAGAGCTAACTTTTACCCCCTTGATTCTTGAAGAGGTGGGTACTACTGGTAGTGGCATCCTGAGTCTTTTTCTCCAACATACCTATAGGGACAGTGGCCCTCCTCTTTTTTCCCTTTCTCTTCCATAGTTCAGTTCTCCTTATTCTTTCTCTTTTTGCCAACAAATTCTCAGATCTTGATGTCTCCACTACTTCCTCTCTGCTACCAGACTTGTTCTCACCTCCCTCCTCTTTTTATAAAAGATTTTCAGGACAGTACCAAGTCCCTCACCTAATTGGAACAGAATTCCATATTTTGACGTACTTTAAATGGGTTTGAGAGTTGTTTGGGTTGATTTACTCAACCCACTTATACTCTTATGCTTGAAAGTTTTATAAGTGCATTCCCATTTATCCAAATACATGTCTGAAATTCAATAACTGGCTTGAATTTCAATACAAAGAGGTTTACCACTGTAAATGCTGGACTACAGTTGATGAAATATTTTGATCATAGCAATGTGTGAACATCATGCCCTAAATTATAAAAGGATTGTATCCTTTACTGATGGAGGGCCTGCCTACAATGTCAGTTGGTCATGATGTAGTCCTTGCTGCTGGGAAGGCTGAGTCTGGTGGATCTTTTGAGTTTCAGAGTTCCATGCTGCAGTAGGGCCAAAAGGGGGAGTCCACAGGAAAGCCACTAGATTACTCAAGGGGGGTTGAAGAAGTATATGTCAGAAAAAATGAAGCAGGTGAAGTTTTCATATCCAGTCCTTGGATTGGGCCTGTGAACAGAACCTGTACTTCTAGCTTGAGTTGGGGATTTAGAAAGACCTAGTCTCAAAAATAAACAAACAAACCAAAACAAAACCCCTTCCTGTTTAGCTCTCTTATAAAACAGTGAGGATCAATATATTCCTTCCTTCCTCATATCTCTGCCTCATGGAATCTGTAGATTCCCTTAAGGCTCAACTGCTATAGAAGGCTTTCCTGATTCTCCTTGGAATCCTCCAGTAAAATTTAAGATTTTGTTGTTGTTGTTTGAGGCAGAAACTATTATGTCTTTGTATCCCCAAAGTCCACTACAGTTCCTTGTACAAAATAAGTTGCTTGATAAATCCTGGGTGAATGAGTGAATGAATTAATGAATGTAAAGAAGGAATCTTTCAAAAAGGAAAAAAGGCCAATACAAAAAAGGTATTACTATCACTACTACTACTACAACTGCAGCTAGGTGGTGTAGCAAATAGAGTGCCAGGCCTGGAGTCAGGAAGACCTGAGTTCAAATCTGACCTTAGAAACTTACTAGCTGTGTGACCCTGGCCAAGTCCCTTAACTCTTTGCCTCAGTTTTCTCATCTGTAGAATGTGCTGGGGAATAAATGGCAAACCACTCTAGTAGCTTTGCCAAGAAAACCCCACATGGGGTCAGAAAGAGTCAGACACAGCAACTACTACCACACCACCACCACCACCACCACCACCACTACTACTGTTTCTGTCTCCTTGGCAATCTCTTTACTACTCCATCACAGCTGTCTCTCATAACCAGCAAACATTTATTAAATGCCTACTAAGGGGGCAGGCCATTGTGTTAAGGGCTAGGAATAAAAATATAATAAATGAAATAATTCCTAATTAGAATCTATTGGGAATGAAGCCCTGGAGTAAGTCACTTAACCTGTTAGGGACCAGGCAACTTTCTCAAATTATAAGTTGTAGAGCATGTGCTGATCTTCATTGATAAGAATTTCTTCATTGAGATTTCCCTAATCTATTGAAATCATCTCAGTCTGATCCAAAATTATTATTATTATTAGAGGAAAGAATATAAATTGTCTTTCCCTCCACTTTTTTCCTTTGGCATTTTCTGCCTTGGTTTCGTTTTACTTTATTGCTCTGCTCCTTAAACATATTATTAATGTGTATATTTGTATCATTAAATAATTGCAGGTGTTGCATAGCTGGTGCTATGCTTCATTTACCATTAATTTGCACCTCATGTCTATCAAATGTCTTAGTTTTCTCCTTCTTTTGGATGTATTGTGTTTCTTGAGCTAAAAAAGAAATTGTTTACACAGGTGAGAGAGTGTGTTTGGGGGATATGCTAGACATAATCAGTTTCCTCGTCTTATTTTATAGAATCATTAGAACTAGAGATCTTAGAGATCATTTACTACTTACTAGAAATAATTGATTATTTTCAGGTTGATGAAACTGAGGTCCAAAGGGGGAAGTGACTTATCCATGGTTGCACTGGTAGTGACAGAGCTGAATCTGAGTGGATTCCAAACCCACTGTTCTTTCTACTAAACCATTAAGCTTATTCATTTATTTATTTGTTTATTATTATTATGGGGCAGCTAGGTGGTGCAGTAGATAGAGCACCAGCAGAAGGACCAGAGTTGAAATTTAGGCTCACACATTTACTAGCTGTGTGACTCCAGGCAAGTCACTTAACCATGTTTGCCTCAGTGTTTTCATCTGTAAAATGATCTGGAGAAGGAAATGGCAAACTGCTCCAGAATCTTTGCCAAGAAAACACAAAATGGGGTCATGAAGAGTTGGACATGACAGAAATGACTGAACAACAATGACATTATTAATTATTAACTTTATAAAGAAAGGTTTGAGTTTCCCAAAGTTGATCCTTTAAAAGGAATAATATTATTTGAAGATGAAGACCTCATATTTTTTCTTTTCAAATATATTCCATTTGTCATAATATGCAGCCCTCAGCAGACCTGAATGTTGCTTTTATTGCTTTAAATGTGGTGCTGTGGAAATAGTGGTGACTGAAGTCACACAGTATGGGTTTAAATTGCAGGTCTGACATATTAGTCATATAACATTAGGAAATCACTTTGCTTCTCTGGGCCTCAGTTTCTTAACTGAACAGAGTTGGACTAAATGACATTTGAAGTCTCTTCCAACTTTCAATCCATGATCCCTTTATATGTGAAGTATCATTTCAGTTAAATAATGAATCAACAAGCATTTCTTAAGCAATTATGATGATAGATCCCAGTTCTAGGAATACAAGTACAATAAATGAAACAATTACTAAATTAGTAAAATCCATCATCTAAATTCCATAATAATGGCTCATGTTTTCATTTTTTTTTAAATAGCACTTTATAATTTGCAAAGTATTTTTCTTACAACCACTTGGTGAGGTAGAGACTGAATTTTTTTTTTGTTGTTGTTTTTGTGGGGCAATGAGGGGTAAGTGACTTGCCCAGGGTCACACAGCTAGTAAAAGTCAAGTGTCTGAGAATGGATTTGAACTCAGGTCCTCCTGAATCCAAGGCCAGTGCTTTATCTATTGTGCCATCTAGCTGCCCGAGACTGAATTTTTAATCATTCCCATTTATAGGTGATAAAACTGAGGATCTAAAAAGGCAAGTGAGTTGCCCAAGGTCCTATGTTAACTAGTTGATAGAACTGGGCCTTGAAAAGAGTTGTTTTCACTCAAAATTCAGTGCTTTTTTCACTCCCTCATGTTGCTCTGACTACCCATGAGCACAGGAGGATCACAATAAATTCCCATTAAGCCTTGAATGGAAATGGCATATTTCAAATAGTTGGCTTTGAAAATGTAAAGTGTATCTTAGAATGTGTATAATCATCATCATTATCATCAGAAGCAGCAGCCATTTTAATTTATTACTTGCAATGTACAATGCTAGGCTACTACAAAGAGGTTAAGACAAAGTCCCCCTTGTCAAGAGAATTTCAATCTAGTTGAGAGAGCTGTTTTTAAAGAGATAAATACAAGAGTTGTTCAAGTTGTTTCAGTCATGTCTGGTTTTTCGTGACCCCTTTTGGACTTTTCCTGGCAAAGCACTGGAGTGGTTTGCCATTTCCTTCTCTAGACCCTTTTACAGATGAGTGTGATGTTTAAAACAGGGTTAAATGACTTGTCCAGGGTCACATAGCTAGTAAGTGTCTGAGGCTAGATTTCAACTCAAGAAGATGAGTCTTTTTGACTCCTGGCCTGGCATTTTATCCACTGCACCACCAGCTGCCAAAAATACAAGAGGAGAACATATGAAATGTCAAATGAATGACATTGACAGGCTTTTCCCAAATTGTTTGGTGAGTGAATACCAGGTGGGATGCACAGTGGTTATCCTGGAACAACATGAAGTTAAAATGTCAGGGAGACTATTCTCTAACCAAATGTTGCTCCAGATAGAAAGGCCTCTCTTGCCTTGGGTAAGGTTGAATGTTACATACAGATGCTTTGCTCTTCACAGATAGAGGTTGTGTGGGGCAAGGTTGAGAAATTGCAAAGATTTCATCCTAATTGCCTTTACCCCTGAGAGGCAGCATGGGGAAGGGAAGGAACATTGAATCTCAAATTGAAACCACCTGAGTTTCAGTCCTGTTACTGCTACTTACCACTTGTGTGACATTGGGCACATCACTTCTCCGCCTCTGACTTCATCTGTAAAAGTAAAAAGCTGGACTAGATCTGTTTGATCTTTTCCATCTTTGGCATTCTATATGCTCCAAGATCCTTTCCAGCTCTAAATCCTATTCGTAAGGCATTCCAGACAGATGTAGACACCCTACATCTGAAAGTCTTATTTGATACTTATTAGCCTTTTTGGACAATATAGTATGCAATTGGATTTAATGTTAGTTTATGCAAGGCTAATTTAAAAAGCTAAAGCAACCAAATCTATTAAATGGGATTTTATTTGATTAATAAAAATGCTAGATTGTTTTAGGATTGAATAAATATAAAATGTTAATTGGATATAAAATGCTTATTTATGTGATTATAGGCATTGCCATAAAACTATAGGACAGTTATTATTGTTTAATATTGCTTTAATTAGAACAGATCTTTCATTGTCTATACAAAGTGTGTAGCTTTTTTTAGCGTTTTATTTTTATTTTTTTGCCTATATAAAGTTAGAAGAGAATATGGGCTCATCTCTGCCTGTAGTTTCTCAGGAACCACCCTGAGATTTAAAGGAAGTCAAAGATCATAATAAAATAGTGGGAATTTTTCCTTATGACAAGGGTTAAGTGGCTAATCTTTATTTGGGGGCCACAGTGATTTAATGAGCTATCATGAAATATTAAAGCAAGAAATGTGGAAGGAAATATGTCCTTCTTTTATCTCAAAGTTTTAAGTATTAGTAGAGAAAAATAAATTACTAACCCTCATAGCGACCTTGGGAAGGCATCTAGTTCAGCTTCCTACCACTAGACCAGGTTAAGAGCAAACCCTGAGATCGATCACACATTTAAAACTGGAAGCCCAACCTCTTCTTTTATTACAGATGATAGAAGTGAGTCCCAAAGAGGTTTAATGAATAGCTTGTCCAAGATTATACAGCTATTGAGGAAAAGCTAACCGTTGAAGCCATGTCTTCTGATACCAGATGAAGCACTTTCCACTAAACTGTGTTGCCTGGACAACCTATTCAAATGCCAAACATCTTGTACATCCTTTAAAGTCTTCAGAGGAAGGAGCTCCACAGTTTCTTTTCTTGGTGTAACTTAAATGCTCCTACTCTGGTGCCTGGTGCCTGTTTTGTCCATTGTTCATTGTCCTAACCTCCTTGGAGACAAGAAAACTGATGACTAACAGCATACATTAGATTACAAACTCCTTGAGGGCAGGGGCTGTAATTTACTCCTCTTTATATCTCCAACACAGTGCTTGGATCATAATATGTGTTTAATAAATGATTATTGACTACTGACATTCAGTCAGGAGAAATGTGTTGAGCAATATTGTCCCTTGTTCTGGGGGCAGCTAGGTGGCACAGTGGATAAAGCACTGGCCCTGGATTCAGGAGGACCTGAGTTCAAATCCAGCCTCAGACACTTGATACTAGCTGTGTGATCCTGGGCAAGTCACTTAACCCCCATTGCCCTGCAAAAACCCAAACAAAAGCAAAACAAACAAAAGAAACAAAAACCCTCCAAATGGGGTCAGGAAGAGTCAGACAGGACTGAACAATAACAACTGTATTAAAAGGGAAGAGACTTGTTAGAGTAGGAATCTGACCTGCTTTTCTCCCATAAGCAGGCCCTTTCTTCTTTTTCTTTCTCCCTTTGACTTCTCTCTTCTCCCTTTCTTGGAGTATGAAGGAACATGAATGGCTGAGGTTTGGGCTGAATTTTTAGCCTTTCTGGCAAGTTGTAATGTCTCAAATTATATACCTGGTGGCACCATGCAAAAGGGAGTGGCAAAAGTCATCAAAAGTCAGTTGTAGGGGCAGCTACGTGGAGCAGTGGATAAAGCACCAGCCTTGGATTTAGGAGTACCTGAGTTCAAAACTGGCCTCAGACACTTGACACTTACTAGCTGTGTGACCCTGGGCAAGTCACTTAACCCCATTGCCCCACCAAAAAAAAAAAAGTCAACTGAAGAACAACCTGAGAATTGAATACTTTCTTATACTGTGCCATCTAGTGTCCCTGAAGATTTTTGTTACCAACACCTCCTTCAACACTCCCATACAGTTCTCAAGCTCAATGAGCTCCCTGCCCTCAGCCTTCTCCCCTGAGGCTCTATCAGATTGAATTTTCTACTAGTATTGGGGAATTTCTGCTTGAGTGAACACCAAAGACCAGAATGTTGAGAAGGATGTGGTATCCAGGGAACATAAAACTGCCAGGATATTATCTTTCTTGTTATTGTTCAGTTGCTGTTCAGTCATGTCTGACTCTCCATGATCCCATTTGGGGTTTTCTTGGCAAAGATACTAGAGTATTTGCCATTTTCTTCTCCAGCTCATTTTACAGATGAGAAAATGAGGCAAACGGGGATAAGTGACATGCCCAGGGTCACACAGCTACTAAATGGTCTGAGGCCAGATTTGAACTCACAATGATGAATCTTCCTGACTTACAGGCCTAGCACTCTATCCACTGCACCACCTACCTGCTCCTATATATTCTTCCTGTTGTTGTTGTTGTTCAGTGATATCTGACTCTTTGTAATCCCATTTGGGGTTTTCTTGGCAAAGATACTGGTGTGCTGTGCCATTTCCTTCTTTTAGGGGATAGGAAAAACAGCTTGGCATAGTAGAAGGGCCTGAATTTTAATCCATGTTTTACCACTAACAAATTATGTGATTTTAAACACTTTCTTTTTCGTGGCCTCAGTTCCTCAGTGTCCTTAACTAGAAAAAGTGCATGTGATGTACAGAGAGGTCAGTGGGCTTGATCTCTAAGGATCCTTTCAGTGCTGTTTCACTACTTCTGGGAAAATGAGAAAGAAATGCATAGCTGGTCCCCAGGTCTTGAATAGGTACCCAGAGCTACATTCTGGGGTTCCCCAGAAATAGGTATTTCCTAACCCTGTGAATCATGCCAATAACTCTACTCAGGGCCTTCTTTGAATTCTTGAATTGAACTGTACTTCCCAGGCCTAACAAGAACCATAGACAAGGGCTGATTAGGAATAAACCCAGAGGAACAATCACTTGCCAATTTAGGTAGATGAGCTAGTAAGTAGCATAGGCGCCTCATCTGTTGCAGTATTTTATTATTCATTCACAAAAGACCTACTAGACACCAAGATCTTTCCTACCATATTTTGAGCCAAGCTCATTCATAAACTTCAGTCACTCCTCCCCCCCCCCCCCTTTTTTTGTTTTTGTTTTGCAGGGCAATGAGGGTTAAGTGACTTGCCCAGGGTCACACAGCTAGTAAAAGTCAAGTGTTCGAGGCCGGATTTGAACTCCGGTCCTCCTGAATCCAGGTGCTTTATCCACTGAGTCACCTAGCTGCCTCCTTCCCCCCCACCCCTTTTAAAAAGGTTCTTTCTTTTGATTTCCACCTAATTCTCTAAGTTAATTCAGGAAATGACTCCTCCCTCTCTATGTCTTTTAATTATAATTCCTCAGATTTTTCTAGAGTTTGATTCTTTTCAGTGTGCTTTCACACCTATCACTTCTCACAAAAACCCTGTAAGGTACAACCTGTCTTTCCCACCCAAAGAGACCCCCTCCCCCATTCTGCAAAGATCAGGCTAGATGACTTTTTCAGGATGCTAACTGAGGTTTTGTGATTCTCTGATCTTTGCATTCTATCATTCAGCCTCTGTAATTCCTTTGGTCATGTCAAGTTCCTTTCCAGGACCTTCTCCTGTCTTCTTCTGTTTCCACTGAGATACAGCCTCATCTGGACCAGCAGCTAAATGTGGTTGCATTGCCTTATAGAGAGGTTTTGGGAGGGGGGTATGAAGATTGCTTGCTGTTTGGATGATGCACAGAATGAAACTGACTGTTTTTACAGATATCAGAATATCTGGTCAATATTCTTATTGCTTGTGAGTTTTATACGTGTTAAGCAATATGCCTTTCATTCTATAATCCAGCTCGTATTTGTCACTTTCCCCCAAAATCCTGGATAGAGGAAGGAGGGAGGGATCTGTGAAGATAACACCCTTTCCCCCCAAAGCAGAAATTTTACTACTCCTAGCCTTCTGAGCCCTTCTGGCTTGATTTGGCTATCTTCAGCCTGCCTTGGATAGCATTCCAAGATGACAGCTTTATTTCCTCCTGCTGATTCCTGGCGCCTTCCATTAACATTATCCCCATAGGAATTATACCCAGAGATGGAGCAAGATATAAATCAATTTCTTGAGTCTTGAGGAAAACGCAGGATTGAATCCACCATTGATGAAAAATCTTTACCATTCCAAAGCCACTTTCAGTTTCTCCTGGCCTGGACTGCCCCTTTTAAATTCTGGATTTATTCCTTTGACTAGGTTCGTGATTTCTTGGAGCCATATATCATTAACCATCTGTAAGCCTTCACATCTCCTGATGCTACTCTTTCTCTTAGGAATTGGTTAGGCCTTGTTTCAGGGCTCCTGTAAGAACAGCTTGATGGAGGGAATGGCTGCTCTGTTGTGATTCAGTATAGGGAGTCCCAATAGACTGGAGCTCAGCTAGCTTCCTGCCTCCATCAGAGCTGCCTTTGTTGTGAATGGTTCTTTGATTTCACAAAAGCATCTTTTGCTCCTTGGGAGTGATGCTTTCAGACAAGGCACTGGAGACATTGTTTGGGGTAGAAAACAATTGTTTAGGCCGGGGGGGGGGGGGGCAATATTCCTAGGTCTGCATGATACAGCCAAAATGCCTAATGGATCAAGAGGGCTAACTCTTCTCACTTTTTCAAGCACTGCTAAATTCTACCCAGATAGTATGTTTGTATTTAACTGTAGTCAAACTATATGCATTTTCTTTTTTTTTCTTTTTCTTCTTTTTTTTTTTAATGTATAAGGTATTTTATTTTTTCCGTTACATGTAAAGATAGTTCTCAACTTTTGTTTATACAAGCTTTACAATTTCAGATTTTTCTCCCTCCCTCCCCTCCCTCCCCCCTCCCCTAGACAGCAGGTAATCTGATATAGGTTATATCTATATATCTCTATACATATACATATAGATATAGATATACACACACATATATATACACATAATAACATTAATCCTATTTCTGCATTAATCCTGTTACAAGAGAAAAAATCAGAGCAGTGATGCAAAACCCCAAAATAGAAAAAAAAAAAACAACAGCACCCAAAACAAAAGAAATAATATGGTTCAATCAGCATCTATACTCCACAGTTCTTTCTTTCTTTTTTTTTCTTGGATTTGGAGATCCTCTTCTATCATGAGTTCCCTGGAACTCTTCTGTACCATTGCATTGGTGAGAAGAATATAGTCCATTACAGTAGGTCAACACTCAATGTTGATGATACTGTGTACAATGTTCTTCTGGTTCTGCTCATCTCACTCATCATCAGCTCACGCAAGACCCTCCAGGTTTCTCTGAACTCTTCCTGCTCATCATTTCTTACAGCACAATAGTATTCCATTGTATTCATATACCACAACTTGTCCAGCCATTCCCCAATTGATGGGCACCCCCTCAACTTCCAATTCCTTGCTACCACATAAAGAGCAGCTATAAATATTTTTGTACATGTGGGTCCCTTTCCCCCTTCCATGATTTCTTTGGGCAAAAGACCTAAAAGTGGAATTGCTGGGTCAAAGGGTATGCACAGCTTTATTGCCCTTTGGGCATAATTCCAAATTGCTCTCCAGAATGGTTGGATCAGCTCACAGCTCCACCAACAATGAATTAGTGTTCCAATTTTCCCACAGCCTCTCCAACATTTATTATCTTCCTTTTTTGTCATTTTAGCCAATCTGATAGGTGTCAGGTGGTACCTCAGAGTTGTTTTAATTTGTATATGCATTTTCTAAAAGATGTAACAAGAGATGGTGTTTATATAGTGCTTTAAGTTTTGAAAAGCGATTTACTTATGATAACTCACTAGTAAAAGCCAGTTTTCAAGTATCTGTGTAGGGATTGTCCATGGCCTATCTAAAATTCTAGGTTGATTTCTTTCCATTGTCAACTAGGGCTTCTCCTCTTTCAGTTGTCAATGGTCAGGGAAAAGGGGCATATGTGTGTATGTGTATGTATCTATGTATATCTATGTATATATGTGTGTGTATATATATATACACACACGTATATCAATTTAATTTATTTTTTGTTTCATTTTAAGTTCTTCACTGTCTCTCACTAGGAAAAGGCCACCACTTGACACAGATAGATAGATATGTGTACATATACATATAGGCATATATGTATATGCACACGTGTGTAATACACATATGTAGGTAAAACATACTGTACATACTTTTATTAGTTCTTTATTGTTTCTTCCTATGTAGGTCCTTTGTAGTTGATTTGAGTATTTATAGTACTCAGAGTAACAGTCACAGTTATTATTTGAACAATATTGATGTTATACAATATTCTCTTGGTTCTTATTATTTCATTCTTAATTATTTCCCTAAAAGTCTTTCCATTTTTTTCTAAAATCAACCAGCTTATCCTTTTTTTACATCACAGTAGTATTCCATCTCAATCATATACCACAACTTATTCAGCCATTCCCCAATTGTGCATTGCCTCAATTTCCAATTATTTACCACCACAAAGAGAACTGCTATTAATATTTTAGAACATACGGGTTCTTTTCCTTTTTCCCTGATCACTTTGGAAAGCAGACCTAATAGTGGTATTGCTGGGTCAAAGAATATTACACAGCTTTGTAACTCTGAGTATAATTCCAGATTGCTCTCCAGGAAGAAAGGCAAACCTTGTCAGAAAGGGAATTCAGTTGCAGAAAAAGGTAAAATTTTGGTTGGTCTTAGTTATCCATATTTTTTTATTGTTTGCCATGCAGGGAATACATATTTGAGAAGGCTCTCTGGATGTGAATCTCTTAAAACTATGTTGAAAAGGGTCTGTGTACCTGGAAAGGTAGATGGAATAATGGAAATACCTCTGGACTTAGATACAGATCACAAAGGTTCAAACTTTGGTCCTGCTATTTGCTTCTATGACCTTGGGCAAATGATAACTTCTCTGGACCTTAATTGCTTACTATGTGAAAGGGGGAGAAGGTTTAGAGCAGATCATCTCCAAGGTCATTCCAGATCTAAGTCCTAGGAATATATCTTCATAATCTAATTTTCTTATTCAATTGCAGGCTCTCTCTCTCTCTCTCTCTCTCTCTCTCTCTCTCTCTCTCTCTCTCTCTCTCTCTCTCTCTCTCTCTCTTTCTCTCATCAGATCTGCCCTGGTTTTGCAGAATTAGGTGGTCACCTGCATATGACATTAAAGTGGGATGAAGGCCCCAGTGCCTCAAAAAAATTGCCCTCTCCTGCTGACTAATGCCTGGAATTCTAGTCATAACTCTATCCCTTTAGGTTAAGGCTTTGTGTTAAACTTTGCAATTAAAAGCTTTGCAATTAAACAGCAAATCTCTCTGAGAGAGATCACAAGTAAAGCTTGCTCTGTCATTGACATGAGAGTGTAAAGGAGCTTTAGCTTCTTAGTGGAGAAGGGGTTCTCTAAGAAGTATGGGGAAATTGCTCTTCAACTTGGGGGCTGGGACAACAGAAGGCGCTTGCTCCCTTAGCTTCTTTTTTTGTTTGTTTTGGTGTGTGTGTGTGTGTGTGTGTGTGTGTGTGTGTGTGTGTGTGTGTGTGTGTTTGCAGGGCAATGAGGGTTAAGCGACTTGCCCAGGGTCATACAGATAGTAAGTGTCAAGTGTCTGAGACTGGATTTGAACTCAGATCCTCCTGAATCCAGGGCCAGTGCTTTATCCACTGCTTTACCTAGCTACCCCCTTCCTTAGCTTCTAGTATAATTCTGTGGGTCTACACTCAACCTGAATATCTCATGATCTTCCACTGGTTTGCTTTCCATTAACAATAAGTAAATAGGCAAAATTATCTCTTAATAAAGGCACCCCAACCTCTTACTAAGTTGGCATACCAAAAAATAATAACTAAAAACCACTCCTCTCATAAACCTGGAGTGTCCTCTCCCACAGATACACACAGCATCCTTGGCAAGGGTGGGCTCAAACTTAAGAGTATATATAAGGATGCACATGTGTAGGATACATAGATCTCTTTTTACTGTAGGCCCAGGAAATCTTTTTTGTCTTAGGGGAGTTCTCATTCAGTTCCACTTGGTTATAGTGTCTCTATTGAGTTCCTCTTGATTTGCTGCTAATTGTCATGATGGGGAAAGTGGCTTCTTCTTTTGATTCACTGTCTCTCTGATTCTGTGTCCATTCATGTCTATGCAAAGTGCTACATGTCTCTTATTGTTGCAGATGCTCTCTTTTAAAGGGATGTTTCTGATGTGGGGCAGGAAGGAGGATTAAAAAAATGTCCTGTTTCCCTCCCTTCCCACTGAAAACTGCTCTCAGATTTCAATCTCTCTCACTTTTGAACTGCTGAAATTTGCTCAGATTTAGCTTTTTAAAGTCCCCAGAGACATGGCTAATTTGCTTACTTAGCCAATCTCCTTGCTTCCTCCTTGACTCAGTTAAAGAAGTGTTCAAAACTTATAAAAGGATCACATGAGGTTACAGTTTATTAACACATTTAAACCTCATCACTTAAGTCTATTTTTTATTAAATCAACTGAGCTGGGAGCGGATGGGGAAACATATCCTACCACCTTTATACTATGAACAGCCCTTGTCAACAATATTAAGAAAAGCTCTATAAAGAGCTTTTATTATACCTCAACATCCGCCTTCTTTCATTCACTAATGATCTCAATCACTGTTATGTCAGTCATTTTTCAGTCATGTCCAACTCATCATTACTACCATTTTGGGGTTCTCTGGGCAAAGATGCTGGAGTGGTTTTTCATTTCCTTCTTCAGCTCAGTTTACAGATGAGGAAACCTAAGTAAACAGAGCTAAGTGACTTGCCCAGGATCACACAGCTAGTGAGTGTCTAAGGATAGATTCGAGTTCAGGAAGATGAGTCCTCCTGATTCCAGGCCAGGTGCTCTATCTACCGTGCACTGTGATTTAATGTGTCCCATCTTACAAAGGTCCTTATTTGTTAAAAGAAGAAACCCAAGGTAATGTCAAACCCAAAGAAGTCACATAGGACTTTGTTTTACAACTTGCTAATGTACTTGTGTGTGTGTGCGTGCATGCATGCAAAAAGAATATTTTATCCCTTAACATTTATCAATAATCACACACATTTCAAGATATGAGGAACAAGGGAGAGGACAAGAATCTACTAGTTGATTATGTAATGTTAGTATAATATTTCTAAAAAACTGTAGTAGTAATAACTAGGGATTGACAATTATATAACACTTTTGGTTTGCAAAAATCTTTACATATGTTATTTCAGTTAATATTCACAATGATCTGTTAAACAGGACCTAGCATTACCTTATTTTACAGATGACAAAACTGAGGCTTAAAGAGGTTTAGTTACTTGCCCAGAGTCACCCGGCTAGTAAATACTGGAGGCAGAATTTGGATCTAGGATTACTTGACTCCAAGTATTTTGCCTTAGGCACAAAGTTGTATTTAAACTCTGTATCTCTCCCCATACCTTTTATGGTATTCTGAACAAGGTAGGTATTTAATTTTTGTTGAATGAATGCATGAGTCAGTCATTAGTCAATAAACATTTATTAAGCTCCTACTATGTGCCAGGTACTACGCTGTGAATGTCTAATGGTTAAGAATAAATAAATTCTTATATGACAGGCTTGTCATGGGCTCCCTCAAGGATTTTTTTGGCATCCCTCAAGTCATGTCAGGTAGTTGCCTATCTAAGTGCTTAGCACAGTGCCTGGCACATAAGAATTGCTTAATAGATGTTTATTGACTGAGTGATTCCTTGAGCATGGGGACTATCACATTCAGTTCTGATTTGGGGCACAGAAACAGGAAAACAGTATTTCTTTCATTTGAATCTGTGATTTTTCTGAGTGATGAATTACCCATGTTCTTTCCATGAACTTACAGCAACTGAAGGAATTTTAGACTGTTCTCCAACCTTTGGCCAATGTATCAAGTTTCATTGCTTCTGCCTGAGTGCCCACATCTCATAGGTTCCCAGATATTAGATATGAAGAAGCAACACTCCTATACCAATTAAAATAATTGAACAAGTACTTTAATTAACTTGAGATCTTTCTGTTTATTCACAGGAAAGGAAAGGTAATTAATCAGCAGGAATTTGGATCTCTTAATGTAAACAGATGTCTGGTCTGACCCTTTAGTGTGCACATGTGGCAGTCTCCATCTGGAGAGCATCCTAATGGTCATTGGCTAAGATTGTGCCTAAGAGAAGCTGGCCAGAGGGAGCAGTTTATGCAGTCAGAATATATCTTCCATGCTGGCCATCTAGATACTTTGGTCCAACAAGATGGAAATTAGATATTGACAAGGTTGGGTTTAGCCAACATGGCCTAGAGGAGGAGGCATCAAGGTGGTGCAGTGGATAAAGCACCAGCCCTGGATTCATGATGACCTGAGTTCAAATCCGACCTCAGATACTTGACATGTGCTAGCTGTGTGACCCTGGGCAAGTCACTTATCCCTCATTGCCCCACAAAAACAAACAAATAAGATGGCCTAGAGGAGTAGCACTGCAGAAAAGTCTGGAAAGGCTTTTTTCCTAGTAAAGAATTCAAATTCCATATTAATCAGGCAGTTTTCTGCAGTCCCAAGGATGGCTTTGGTAAGTCTGTGTAGTAGAAGAAAACTTCCCTGACTTCGGAGAACTCTGGTTTCTGGATGGTAATGTCAGTGGATTGTAAGCTTCTTGAGGACAGGTCCAGCCTCACTTTTGTATTTATATTATTAGGGCTTATTGCTGTGCCTAAAACAGAGTAGGCATTTGATAAAAGCTTGTTAATTGATCAACAATCAGAAGAGTAAAGAAATAAGCCCCAGAGTAGGAGTCAGTAGACCTGGTCATAATCCCCCCTATACTATTAACTTGGGTAATTAATTTTCTCCTATTGGCTCTAACTTTCCATTGGTTTCAGGAAGACAGGATGGTTGAAAGAATATTGCAGGGTGAAACTATTTTCACTGGAATGATACTGGAATATAATAATAATAACTCACATTTATATAGCCCTTAACTATTAATAATATAACAGGTCACATTTATAGAGCATTCTGAGTCTTGCAAAGAGCTAAACATATTTTATCTTATTTGATTCTCATAACAACCTTGGGAAACCATGTACTTCACAGATGAGGAAACTGAGTCTGAAGGACTTATATGTCTTGCCCAAGATCACATAGCTAGTAAATGTCTAAAGCAGAATTTGAACTTAGGTCTTGTTGACTCCAGATTCATTGCTGCACCACCCAGCTACCCTAAATTTATGAAAAATATATTTTTCCCATCACAACAACTCTATGAAGGAGGTAGGGCAAGCATTATTATTCCTATTTTACTTAGGAGGGAACTAAGGTCCATAAAGGTAAGATACTTTGCCCAGACTTAGCTAGCTAGTAAATGGCAGGGCCTTGACCTGAAATCTAGTTACCTGACTCGGCAAGTGGTTTCCTCTGTGAGCAGTTCACTAGAAGCTCTTGGTTTGGTTACAATTGTGTTAATGATTGTAAAAGAACACCATTTGGGACTATCTTCTATGAACTATGCCTGTATACCAGCCCTAGCTTTCTTATCTGATTATCATCAAAGAAAATAATGGATATAGTGAAAGCATTATTAAAAATAGAAAATATTGAACAAATGCAAGGTGGTATTATATATTTCCTTCAAAAACTTTGTGCTTTGTTCACATGGGTCCAGTTCAAAGGGCAGGGCTATCTCCAGGCTGGCAGATAGGGTCAAGTAACATGACAGAAAGAGACTGATTCACAGGATCTTCAGCTAGAAGGGACCATTCAGCATAACACCTTAATTTTATTGACCAGAAAATTGAGGCTCAGAGAAAGAGGGGAAGGTACTTACCCAAGTTCACACCATTAATAAATATCAGGTCCAAGATTTGAATGCAAGGTGTCTAACTCTAAATCCAGTGTTCTTTCCACTAAAACACAGTTATTAAGTAATTATTTTCATTAAGTATTTTAAAGCAGTATTTTTTTTTTGTAGGGCAATGGGGGTTAAGTGACTTGCCCAGGGTCACACAGCTAGTAAGTGCCAAGTGTCTGAGGCTGGATTTTAACTCAGGTACTCCTGAATCCAGGGCCAGTGCTTTATTCACTGTGCTATCTAGCTGCCCCCAGCAGTATTTTTTTTATAATCAGAAAATAATGAAGCAAACATTTCGGGAGAGTCACTGTATTTTTTTTTTCAGTCCAGGACAAGGAATTTCATTTTTTTAACTTGCCAAATTGGTAGTTTTTAATTTTAAAATCTAAGCCAAACATTTTGTGGGGGGTTTTTACACTGAAGGAATAAAAAAATAATGAAACCATGTCACAGAAATACATGCCTAATCTTATTTAAACCAGTGTTCTCTGAAGTCAGGGAAGTTTTCTTCTACCACACAGACTTACTGAAGGCAACCTTGGGGCTGCAGAAAAACTGCTTGATTAATATGGAATTTGAGTTCTTCACTAAAAAAAATGTCAGGAGACAAATAGGAAACCTTTATAGAAATTTATAGATTGAGGAAATATACTAAGGAGGAAAGAGCCTATCATTGCTCTAGTGATGTTGGACAGAGGGGATGATCTCAGCCAGGCAGCTGCATTGGAGAACAGAGGGCCGACTCCATCTATAGCTGGAGTCCATCATTGATGACAAGTCACATTTACATACATATTTAGGTTGACAAAGCACATTCTCCCAATGAACCCTGTGAGATACGTCATGCACTACATTTTCTTGGAGAGACCATGACTTTTCCAGAGTCATTCAGCAAATGTGTCAGAGTCAGAATTCAAACCTAGGTCTCATGACTGTAAGTTCAGTGATTTTTCCAAAAGACAACCCACTGACTTTCATTCAACTGACAATTGTCTTTTGAAGACTCTGTGTCCTTGAGTACTCTGAGGAAAATACAAGATGGGGCATGGCCCCTGCTCTCAAAGTGTCTAGTCATAGGGATGAAGCTTATGCATATGAAACAATAGATGAAAAGAAAACTTATCATCAAATATTAAAATATCTAGTTTAGTTGATGTCTGAGAAGGAGGTAAGAAAGGGAGATATTAATATCAGTGGGGTCATTGAGAAAAGGTGATGTGGTAGGATGAACAGTGGCCTGTTCTGATTTAAGTTCAAATTGGGCCAGTCTCCAAAGCTGATAGCTAATCATCACATTAGTCATCATGCTCCAACAAAGGCTTGGTCTTGTGAATAGAAAATAGAGAGGGACTGTACAACATTTGACTATAGATAACATCTCTCACATATTTAGAAAGCCTAAAAATCCTGGGTTATAATAGTAGTAAGTTAACAATAATAATATTGCAATTTGGAGGTTTGTTCATTCCAGATTTAACTTCAGCCCGGCTGTTCAGGCAATTGTTCAGATTGGCCAGATCATTGTGGAGTTCAGCCTGACATTTACAGTCTTAACAAACACTCACAACAGCAGATTAGATTTAAAGTGATTTCTGTTTCTGCCTGGTTTTTCCATGAATTCTTAATTATTAATGATATTATGATATTCATGAACAGAGACTGAAGGCAGACCAACAAATTTAGATCATATTAGGCATGTATTTCTGTGATATGGTTTTGTTATTTTTTATTCTTTCAGTGGAAAAAATAACACACAAAAGGTTTGACTGGAATTTTTCATAATCATTCTTTGCACATCATTCCAAAACAATGCTCTTATGAAAAATTCAAATCCTGATGTTTCATGTATCTACCATACTTCCTTCAGTGGATTTCCTATAAGAACTGTTTTCTTGTTTGAGATGGGGACTTCCATGACAGACATCTGCTTTGGAATAATCACCTTTCATTTCTCTTTAAGATTTCTCAGTATTTTACCTCAGGGCAGTTGTTCCATGTGGGACAATCCATACATATTAAAGGAATCTTTAAGGGCTTGAAGGGCTCTGGATGATTTCTACTTATCACTAAGTGAATTTGCCTACTTTGCCCACATAAACATCTCCAGTAATTTTCTATCTATGTATATTTGGGGAAATATCTTATCGCAATCTGGGCCTTGTTTTGTTGTTGTTGTTGTTGTTGAGTCATTTGAGTCATGTCCAACTCTTCATGATCCCATTTTGGATTTTTCTTGACAAAGATTCTGGAGTGGTTTTCCATTTCCTTCTCCAGCTGATTTAACAGATGAGGAAACTGAGGCAAACAGGGTTAAATGACTTGACTAGAGTCATACAGCTAGTAAGTGTATGAGGTCAGATTTGACCTCAGGAAGATGAATCTTCCTGATTCTAAGCCCAATGCTTTATTCACTGCATCACCTAGAGCTGCTCAGGCCTTGTTTACCTTAGTTGAAAGATTAAGAGAGTGATACATAATTTCAAATATCCATTCCAATTCTAACTTTATAAGACTGAGTCTTTGACTACATTAAGCCTCTCTTTGGTTTTCAATGCCCATATTAATGTGATCCTATGATACCTAACCAATCATTTTCTTTTTTATTCCATTATTTTTAATCATAAAAGTATTTTATTATTTTCTAGTTACATGTAAAGATAGATTTCAACATTTCTTTTGATAGCATTTTGAGTTCCAAATTTTTTCTCCCTCCCTCCCTTCCCTCCCTTCCCCCCAAGACAGAAAGCAATCTGATACAGGTTATACATGTACAATCACATTAAATATATTTCTGCATTAGTCATGTTGTGAAAAAAGAATCAGAACAAAAGGAAAAAACCTCAAAAAAGAAAAAACCAACAACAACATAAAAGTAGAAACAGTATGGTTCAATCTGCATTCATATTCAACAGTTCTTTTTTCTGGATGCTCACCAATCATTTTCTTCACTTCTTCCCAATGGGAAGTCTCCATGTTAGTTAAGTCAGCTTCCTGACTGTCAAAGGAATGTTTATTCATGCTCTTTTTTTTTGCATTTGCTACCCAAGCTGTAATGAGGGAAATTCCTAGGGGGCAGAGGTAGGGAGGAGGGGAGAGGTAGGGGAAGGAGGAGGTGAGTCTAGAGATGGAAGGAGAAAAGACATCAACAATTCAAAGCCTTGGATGTTCTATGACCAGATTGACTGTGAGGCTCTGATACTTGGGGCCTATGATGAGTGGGTAGATTAGTTGCTAGTCATAGTTCAATTCTGAGGGTATCTACTGAGAGCTAAGATCCTGAACACAGGCGAGTTAGCACTTTGTCTGAATGCAAGATGCTTTCTGGAGACTTAGTTCTTTTTATTTTGGAGGCATTCACACCTCAACCCCAGATGACACTGATGCCCTACATAGTTCCAGGCAGACCCTGCTGGTTCCTGATGATTCAGCCACCCCTGCTAAGAACCCAGGACTATACAGCCATCATTCAGCCTAGAATGCTTTCTCACTTCCCCAAATGCCTATTTAAAGCTTGCCTGACCTAAAAAGCCCAGCTTAACTCTCACCTCTTCCTGGAAGCCTTCCTGACTATTCTGATTCATGCTGAATTCTAATCAATAAGTGAGCAAGTTTAGCTTGCTGGCAATGACTTGGCAACACATTTTTTAAAGGATGTATACGATGCTATTTGTATTTATGATGTGAGGCCATTTGGATGTGAACAGCTGTTCTTGCTTTCTCAGGGAGGCCCCAGGAGGCTGGACAAACATGCCCCTAGTTGTCACCCATAGCACTTGGCCCATACAGCTCACTTTCAACTCACTCCTTAAAACTACTGAAACATGAGCTAGTGACATGCGAAATCCATGGCTTCTACTCAGTTAAAGTAACAGAATTCTGTTAATTACAGGATTATAGCTTGGCTCCAGAAGGAAGCTAGTAAAGCTGCTGTGGTGAATTTTTGTTCAGGGCATGCTTTTAGCAATGACAAAGGGACCACTGACTCAAATTCCCACACATCTGTTAAGGTCATGCCCAGGGGATGCCAAAATATTTCAATAAAGTGGAAAGGTTCAGTCAATTAGCTGGAAATTTAGTCTACAAATCCTTCATTATCCAGATAGTGCCAAACGTTTTATATTTGAGAGTTATGGGAGTAAGCTGGAGATAGCCTAATGTGATGGAACAAGCTCTGGACTTGGAAGCAAGGTCTCCATTTGAGATCCAGTCCTGCTAATTACCTTGAATGATAGAGATGCAACTCTGAGTCTTATTTTCCTCATCTGTAAAATAGAGGTATAATCCATGTTATCTTCCTGTTATGAGGATTCTCTGAGAAAATTTGTGCAATGACAAAGTGTTAAGTGGTAGAGTGAATAATAACAGTAATAATGACTAGCATTTTTATAGTGCTTTAAAGTCTACAAATATTTTCTCATCGTATCCTCACAACAGCTCTGAGAGGTAAGTGCTTTTATTATCTTTGTTTTACAGATATGGAAAGTGAGGCACACAGAGGTTACGTACTTACTCAGGATCACAAAGTAAGTACTTGAGGCCACCTTTGAACTCGGGTCTACTGGATTCCAGGTCTCGGGCTCTATCCACTGTGCCACCTAGCTGCCCCTGAAGAGTTACTGAATTTTCTACTTTTCATATAGTTGTTTTGGCATCTTATAGGCACATTCTAAATCTTCCCCATATTTCCTTTCATGTAAACCCTTTTTTGTTGTTGATGATATTTAACCAATTCCTGTGAAATTTGGTAATCTAATAATAGGAGATACAACTATGTTAAAATGTGTTTGTGACATTGATTATAAGAGGAAACAGTCCTTAAGTATCATAAACTATATTCCTTCCCCAGTCTCTTTTCTTCTCTTGGCTGTAGCCCCAATATAGGACCATATTGTTGGAATTAGCATGACACTTTTTGGAGTTTTCATGGGTCTACTTGGAGATTTTCCTTGTGAATAAAAGTCTTAGTTAATTGGGAGGATTTTGGGTCAAAACCACATCATGACTTAGACACCACACTAACATGTAGTAGACGGCACCACAGCATGCATGGAATGCTAAAATTGTATTGGAGAAGATAGATTCCTGGTGACCTATGGCAAGCCACTAGCCTTTGTGATCCTTAGTGAGTTCATTTGTAAGAAGGAGGAGGTTTGGCTGAATGACCTCTGGGTTCTCTTTCTGTTTAACTATCTGTGTATCTTTATATTGGTAAGTGGTACTGCTCATGTTGCAGTGTTAGTCTTCCATATTAAGGCTTCTTTTTCTGCAATCATGGCCACTTTTTGAGAGAGCTATGTGTTGTTTGAGGAAACTCACTGGCCTCAGTAATGCAGCAAAGGTCTCTGCACTAGGCAGGAAAACCAGCTTCTATTTGCACCTCTGCCAATTCAGTCCAGTTCCAGCACTTCTTAGGCACCTAATGTATTTAGGGACCATGCTAGGTACTGAGGATAAAAAGACAAATATGAAATATTTCCTGCCTCAAGATGCTTATACTCTTTGAGAGGGAGATAGCTGTCTGCAGACAAGTAAGTAAAATTATATGCAAAGTAAAAGCAAAATGATTTTGAGATTGGAAGGGGGAGCATTGAGGGACAAGGAAGAGGGAAAGGGCCTTCAGAAAGTACCCTGTGGAGGAGAGTGCAAGCCAAGTCTTACGGGGAACCTTTTAAATTACTCTGTGACTTTAGGCAGGTCACTTATTCACATGAAGCCTCACCTGTAAAATGAAGATAATAACTCTTGGCCTGATTTATCTCACAAGGCTGTCATGAGGATCAAATGAGAAAATTAATTTGTACAGGCTTTGGAAAACACAAAGCACTGTGTCCAAATGTAAGGGATTATCATTATTATTATTCCATATTTGGAAGTCCATTCATGTTTAAATAACCAGTGCAGCTGGGCTGCCTCTCCGTGCAGTGGGTGCGAAGAGAGAGCCAGCAAGAGGAGTGGAACCAAAACACAAGCTGGAGTTGCATCCATAAAAATATCTTGGGTGCGATAAACTTGTCATTGTAAATAGAGCATGTTAGTCATGGAAAGGCGGCTGTTTCCACACAGCCCACTTCAGGACAGGCCACTGGGTGAGGCTATAAATGGCTCTGAAAATGAGTTATGACACTATTACACTGACAGCTCGTAAATAAATAAATAAATAAATAAATAAAAGAGCAAATGTTTTCAGGAATTTAAATTCCATCAGCAATCTCAGTATTTTGCCTACCTGATGCCAAACATCCAGAGAGTAGATTGAATTCAAGCTAAGCTTCTTAACAGTGGTAGTTTGTGTGGGTGTAATAGATACATAATGCTGGACTTGGAAATAAGAAGACCTGAGTTGGAATCTTGCCTTAAACAATGACTAGTTGTGGGACCCTGGGCAAGTCATTTAATCTTTCTTGGCCTCACTTTTCTCAGGTGCAAACCAGGCAGCTAGGTGATGCAATGGAAAGAATGCCGGGCCTGAATTCAGAAAGACTCAACTTCCTGAGCTTGTATCTGGCCTCAGACACTTACTAACTGTGTGACCTTTGGCAAGTCACTTAACCCTGTTTGCCTCAGTTTCCTCTTCTGTTAAATGATCTGGAGAAGGAAATGGAAAACCACTCCAGTATCTTTGCCAAGAAAACCCCAACTAGGGTCACAAATAGTCAGACATGACTGAAAAGGACTGAACAACAGTAACAGCTGTGAGGATCAGGCAGCGAGGTGGCACAGTAGATAAAGCACCATTCCAGGATTCAGGAGGACCTGAGTTCAAATCCAGCCTCAGACACTTGACACTTACTAGCTGTGTGACCCTGGGCAAGTCACTTAATCCTCATTGCCCTCCGAAAAAGTGAGGAAGAGCCAGGTTTGAATTCTGCCTCAGACATTTGCTAGCTGTGCCTCAGTCTCCTTATTTGCAAAACGAAGGGGCTGGATCTGATGATGAGTTATAAGGTCCCTAGCTCTAGAATTATAAGGACCCTGTCATCATTATCTCAATGACTCGTCTAGTCAGTGCTGTCAGGGTTTAGTGGAACAGATGGACCGGGCCAGTGTACAGTTCAGCTATGGATCACAGTCAGACTACAAAAGAGGCTTTCCTGTGTATAGCCAGGTCCCAAAGCTGCCCTTCTCTGCAATAGGGATATGACTAGCTAGTCTCACAACTTAGATTTGTCTTGGTGCCGAATCTCCCCTCTCTGCCTCAGTCCTGACCCCAGCTTGGTACCTGACCTTAAATCCCACTTACTGCCTCTGCTTACCCATTGGCCTTCTGTCTTTAACTTTTCTCTCTCCTTTCCTTCCCCTTTTACAGTTGCTTAGAAGGAAGGACCTGAACTTTTTTCCTTGGCAATCAATCTATAAACATTTCCTAAGGACCTACTATGTACAAAGTCTTGTGCACAGGATGAGGGACATGAGAAAATTATTGGGGAGACAAGGTTGCTAAGAGAAAAACAAATAGTTCAGGGAAGCATATTATAAGTAAATCCTAAGTGTCTTGCAGGTAGGGAGTATATTCTTTTTTGGGGGAGTGGCTTTTACAAAGGTATTTATGAAGAAGGTAAGGCAAGAACATTTGCTAACACCCCTACTTTTGAAAAGAATCCAATCCTCTTATAAACAAGTAGAAATTGTTTTTCACTGTTTTCATATCTCAGTACCTAGCAGTCCTTTGCACATAGTAGGTGTTTAATAACTGTTTATTGCATTCAGTTCAATCAAATTAGATTAGAAAAATACCAATAAAGTAAAGTAAATGGAGGAATGATTTCATTTTTGTCTTTTCTTCCTCAGTGTCTTACACAGTGCATGGTACATCATAGGATGTTAATAAATGCTTATTATTAACTTAATTATTATTAAGTACCATAAGAAATGATCAATTCGGATGAGGGTAGTAAAGGAAAAAAATGTAATCAGAATTGTGGACTTGCGGATGGGGATTATCTCCTTGACTTTAAGTAACTTAAAAAAAAAAATAACCGAACTCTTAGTCATCAAATGGCACAAAAATACCTTCTGCTTTATAAAACCCAGTATCACTATGTTCTCTGCCATGGTGCTCAGCTGACTCCGTCTCCCTGAGAGCCAAAGCTTTGGCTCTGGAGTTACAGAACCTGGGCTCAGATTCTAGCTCTGTCCCTATTCCCTCCATAACCTTGAGCAAGTTATCTCTCAGTATTAGCTTGCTTACAATGCTCGGAGCAGGGGGGTGATAGTCCTCCTCTCTGTGTTTTGAGAAGACCACAAACTTCATTTCTACATGTCAGATTTTGGGAAAGACATTGATTCCCTGGGCATCATCCAGAGAAGAGGGAAAAGGATGGTAAAATTCTTGAGGAACAGTTGAGGGAATTGGTGATGTTTAACCCGGAGAAGAGAAATTGGGGGCAGGGGGGTCCAGGGAGAGGAGAGAACATTATAGCTATCTTCGAGTATTTGAAGGACTTCCTGCAGAAGAAGGCTTTGTCTTGTACTTAGCTCCAGAAAACATTCATAGGAGCAATGGGCACGAAGCCTATGGAGTCAGACTTTGACCCATGTGAGGAAATGTCTTCCTTAGGGGAGTTACACCAGGGTAGGATGTGCTGTTTAGAAGGTTGGTTCTCTCTGTCTGTCTATCTATCTCTCTGTGTCTACCTCTGTGTCTGTCTCTCTCTGTCTCTGTCTTTTTCTGTCTTCTCTGTCTCTCTGTCTCTCCCACCCCCCCCTCCCCCCACCAGGTCATCAGGCTAAGGGTTTGGGGCCATGTGGGACTTCAGTGCCACTAAGGTCTCTTCCAACTCTGAGCTTCTGTAATTCTGACTAGATAACTCTTAAGGCCCCTTTTAAATTCTAGCATCATGTGCTGTTACAATCAGCAAGGATAAATACCTTTCCATTCATTTCATCATTTGCTGAATATCTTTCCACCAGCCTTGAAGAGGGAAATACTTTCATAAAGAAATGAAATTTGTTTATTGACTTCCCCATTTGTCCAGCTTAATAAACATCTGTTCATTTCTGCTAGTTTTACAAGGAAACCAGGGCCAAATGTCTCCCTGCTTTATTCTCCATTGCTTACTTGGACATTCTGTGAAAGACAGAATCAATAAGTATTTATAGAATAACTATTGTCCACCCATTCCTGGGGCAGCCTCTGTGAGAGAGCCACTTAAATCCAAGGATTATTGAAAACTAACACTCATGAATAGTACAAGATTTAAATATATTCATGAGAAAGATACATATCATGAGAACGTATGTAATTAATGACTAAGTGATAATAGACAGGAAGTTCCATAAAAGTTTAGAGGTCAGAGAGAACACTGTGGACTATGTTGATCAGGGAAGACTTTTTCAGCTCTGTGATCTCTTCATTTTAAAAAATGAGGAAACTGAGGCCCAAAGAGGTTGAATGACTTAGCAAAAATCACACAGATAGTAAACAGGCAGAGTAAAAATTTGAACTCAGGTTATTCAACACAATATTCTTCTCCCTGCATCATGATGCCGATATGTATAGTCAAATGCAGAGCCATTGGAGGTTTTTAAAAACAGGTGACTGACATAAAGCGGTGTTTGAGGAAAATTAATTTGACTTATGTATGTGATCAATTAGGTCCAGAAAGAGGCAGGAGTTAGTGAATCTAGTTAGGAGGTTGTTTGTGCTAGTTAAGACAGGGGATGATTAAGACCTGACGATTAAGGATTAAGTCTTTTTTTCCCCATCCCTAGACCTCATTGTTATGTAGGCAGCTATGGCACAGTAGACAGAGTGCTGAGCCTGGAGTCAGGGAGACTCATCTTCCTGAGTTCAAATCTGGCCTCAGATACTTTCTAACTGTGTGACCCTGGTCAAGAGACTGAACTCTATTTGTCTCAGTTTCCTCATCTGTAAAATGAGCTGGAGAAGGAAATAGCAAACCACTCTAGTATCTTGGCCAAGAAAACCCCAAACGGGGTCCCAAAGAGTTGGACACAACTGAACGACAATATTGTTATGTGTTGTATATGGTAGGTGCTTAATAAATGCTTAGGGAATTTGGTCAAACTGATGAACATTAGAGTCATTGTGAAGAAAAAAATTCACTAATATTTGATATCTAATTGTTGTTGTTTGCCCTTCATTCTTCAAGAAAACAAATGACATCACAGGGTAATATCTTAACTTTTGAGTGAATTGGATTTAGCCTCATCCTTTCATCATCGAATTATTGAAGTCCAGCAGCAAGAGAAAAGTGAAGATGCCTGGCAATGGATGAGGGTGCAGCAGAAGACCATGACATCTTTGATGTCTGACCAAGCTCTAAGTGCTCCACATTGCCTGCTTCCTCTGCCTTCATGGCTACCGGAACAAATTGTTCTCATCCACCCATTCAGTATGCTTGGAGTAGATATCCCTCTAACTCTTCGATGGTTTTGAGGTCTGTTGGTTACCTTAGATGATAGGGGCAAGGGAGATAAAAGTTGAACCCTGGATAATGGGGGGAAAATGAAATGGTCTAAGTAGGAGAAAGGGACGACCAGGAACTGGAGTCAGATAGATTGGGAGTTTAGTTTATCCCTGTTAAATTTGATATTACAAGGGGCAGCTAGGTGGTGAAGTGGATAGAGCACCGGCCCTGGAGTCAGGAGTACCTAAGTTCAAATCCAGCCTCAGACACTTAACACACACTTACTAGCTGTGTGACCCTGGGCAAGTCACTTAACCCCAATTGCCTCACTAAAAAAAAAAAAAAATTGATATTACATTTCAGTGGAAATTACCAGTAGATAATAAAAAAAGAAAAATTGGTGCTGAGAAGTTAGGGTTGGAGCTAAAGACTTAGTATGTATGGGCACAGAGCTAAAGCCATCCAAGGGAAATAAAGGAAGGTTATGCAGATGAGAACAGAGCAGGGCTGAAGGAACAGATTCTTAGGGAATGCTTAATATTTAGGGGTGTTCGGAATGAGTGATAGTGAAGAAGCCAGGAAAGCAATAGTCAGAGAGATAGGAGACATTGGTGTAATATAATAACATCATTGTCTTTGAAGTTGAAGGACCTTTGAGGCTATTTCCCTAATTTTACAGATGAAAAAAATGAGACCCAGAGAGTTTAAGCCGAAGGTCACCTAGGCAGTAATGAGCAAAACTGGGATTTGAACTCAGGCCTGTGACTTTAAGCTGGAAACTTTTCCCTGCACCACCCTCCCAGCCAAGGGAGGAAGTCAAGGAAGGAGGAACCTACAGAAATAAACAGAGATAACAATGAATGTTTGTTGAATGGAATTGAATTTAAAAAGGCATACTGTGGGATAGATAAGTCAAGGCGGATATAAGAACTAAGAAAAGCCCATTGAATTTGGAGTTTAGAAGGTCACTGGTGACCTTTACAAGAATGTTTTATCCAGCATAATGGAAATAGCAATCAGATTGCTTTGCTTTAAGGGGTGAATGCTTAAAGGTTGTAAGGAAGTGTAGGCAATGAGTAAACAAATCAGAAATGGCTTATAAAGAATCTTGTGGCTTCCTCTCCTCCTCACTCCTCATCTCCTCCCCTCCCCCCAATGAAATGTAAGTCTGTATTATATAGTGTTTGAAATCACAGGAGAAAAGGAAGAGGTGACCTGCTAATATGACAATCAATGACTATTTCTCTAGTTTTTTGGTTGTGGATTGAAGCCACCTGTAAGTAATCTGGGCTCAGGTTTGCAGTCATCCTCTGGGCCCAGCATAGGCTCCGTCTGAGTGATTAGATGATGGTAGGTAGTAGCAATTGCACTCTCCATTTGGAAACCAGGATAATTATAGCTTTGGGTTCCTTGTTTTGATTCTCTGCGACTGGAGGGCGGACTTCAGAGTGTGGGATGGAAAAGGGCATGGGAAGACGTGCTGGTGAGATGGAAACAAGACAATCTGGGTGCCAAATATTGAAGCACAGCTTTATCCATGTGAGCTGCACATATAAATACTGTACAGTGCATTAAAAATAATCTACTGCTCAAGCCCAAAGGCTTTAATTCTTGAAAAGAAAAATATTGCTAAGCACAAGAGATATTTTAAAACAGAAATAAATAAACATGCTCAGACTACCATCTTTCAAAAATTAAGCAAGGTAACCCAATAAAATTTAATATATCATGGTCAATGTGAACATATTCACTCCTCTGGGAATGCTGTTACTGAACAACCAATCCCAATATACTTTTTAATTCTACATACATTTATTAAATACCTCTTATCTGCAAGGTGAGAAGAAGCCCAGCAGAATGATTAGATTAGAAAGCAGACCATGGAGTCAGAATGTCCTGTAATCAAGTCTGGCTTTGTGACTTTGGGTAAGTCTCTCATTGCCCCCAGACAACTCTAAATAGCAGAACAGTCACTGAACCAAAGGGAATTTCCTCCCCTCAAGTTACTTAGACTAATGAAATAAAGGGATGGGGGTGGGGGGGTAGGGGTGGAGTAGACAGGGAAGGTGCAGGGGGACAAAAATATGTCAGGTACTGGGAATACAAAGACAGAAATGAAATACTCCTGCCCTTAAGAAGCTTACATTCTACTGAAAAAAATAAACTGCATTGAATCACATGCTATTTCTGAACATTCAGTCCTAGTACTCCTGCTTCCCGTTTCCCAAAGAGATGGGGATGTTAGATGACCATCATTTCCTGAACCAAAAATGAGGCCACATTGTCTGAAAAAGGATGCACCCCCCCCCTTATTGGTGGATTCATTTTTATGAAAAAGCTCTTTTTTCAAAAGAATAAAAAAGTTAAATCACATTTAGTTCTACATTTAGCAAATCATTTACTGAAGATAATCATGAAATAATTTTGAACATACTTCAAATGATATTGAACCATAAAATAAAGTAACTGCATATAACAGAACGAAAATATATTCTCTCTTAATGGAGAGTGGAAAAGGCTTTTGTGTTCACAGAGTTTTATCAATCAAAACTTTATGGTGGGGCAGCTAGGTGGCGCAGTGGATAAAGCACCGGCCCTGGAGTCAGAAGTACCTGAGTTCAAATCCGGCCTCAGACACTTAACACTTACTAGCTGTGTGACCCTGGGCAATCCCAATTGCCTCACTAAAACAAAACAAAACAAAACAAAACAAAAAAAAAACCTTTATGGTCAGTTTGCCCAATTCCTACATTTCTAGTATGTACCATCAATGTACGTATTTTTTACAGAGCTACAATTATCATACCTGTTCGTCCTGTGCATTTTTTGGTAAGCAACAGCACTACGTTTTCTGCTTGTGATCCTCTGTATTTTTGTTGAAATATTAGAATAGTGAGACTTAATGAAGTCAATGGGACAGACTGTTTAAAATCGAGACTGAGAAAATCTGAACTCCATGTTCAATGTAATACTGGGATTGCTCTCTGATAGAAGGAATACCCTCCCTGGGTGCCAGGGAAGGAAGATTGAGAAGGGATGATTTTCAGCAGAGCGAGCTGTGTCTATCATTTCATCTCAAACTTATCATTGTTGACATGTCACAAGGAAGACAGATGGCTATGCGATGTGATTTGAAGAACCCTGAAAGGTTCCCCTAACCAAAAATAACTCCCTACAGTTTTTCCACAGTGCTGGAAATTTCATCTTCAGGGTTTTTTTTGTATTTTTTTTGAGTTGTCCTTCAATGATTGTTCAAATGCAAACTCAATCTCTGGGAAGAATAATACATTAAGTCACTGTTAGCCATTGACATTTCAGCATTAGTCTATTATGTGAGATATTTAAAATCATTTATAAAACAATAAGGTATCATATTACTTCTGTGATTACAGCTAGGCTGCACAGTGGATAGAACACTGGGCCTAGAGTTAGGAAAACCTGAATTCAAATCTAGCCTCAGACACTTATTAATTGTGTGACTCTGGGCAAGTCACTTAAACTCTGCCTGCTTCACTTTACCCTCCCAGGATTTTTGTGAGGATAAAATGACATAACATTCATGAAGCAGTTAGCACAACTGCTGATGCACAGTAGGAGTTACAGAAATTATTCCCTTCCTTCCCTCCCCTTCCCATGTTGTTTCACTTGATAGAATGTAAACTTCATCCTGAATGAACTGGTTCCTTTTAATCTTTGTATATTTTCCCCCTAGCACAGTGCCTGACATGTAGCAGCCATTTAATAAATACCCTCTGATTGATTAAATATTAGCTTATCAGCTCACATAGTGCTAAGGGAATAGTGGAATGATTTATAGGGTAGGCCAAAAGTCACAAAAGGGACTAATGCTTTAACTTTTTGAAAAATATATATATATATATATATATATATATATATATATTTCATATATATGTGTTCTATATGATGCTATGGTATTATAAATTAAAAACAAAAAGTAGAGGAGTTATTCAATATTGAAACCCTTTTGTAACTTTTGGCCCACCCCATAATAAATGAACTAATAACTGACTCAGATAATTCACATTTTTCAGGGTGCTTTACATGTACCATCTCACTGTTAAGGGTTAAAATTCTAGCTAGTCTGTATAATATATTTAATGAGTGGTCGCCAATAAATTATAAGCTTTAGCAAGAGTTAGACTTTTAAGTGTTTATTAAGGAGAATAAGAATTTGGTAAAGAGAGAGGGAAAGGCCTAGATTCCTATCTATTAAAGGGAGAGCACATTTCTAGCTCCGCTCTCCACCAGAGTCCAGAGGAAAGAGCTCAAGAGCGAGCGCCAGTCTCTTCCTTCCTCCTCCCACTAGCCCGCGTCACTTCCTGACGCCAAAGAAAAGACTCCTGGTCTTGCCCTCAAAGACCTTCGTTTCATGGGCGGAACTCTTCTACAGTAAGTCTCCAGCAGGTGGCATCATTCCAATCGTTACATCACATATATTAAGATACCCTTGTGTGGGAAGCACTGTCATTATCCCCAGTTAGGTCCCCTATTCGAAAAAGGCTAAATAATTCACCCAAGATCACAGAGCTAGGAAGTGTCATAATTTGAACCAAAATCTCTTTGGACTCTGAGTCCAGAACTCTTTTCACTTACACTGAACTGCAGATTTGGAATCAGGAAGACCTAGGTTCAAATTATACCTCTGGTGATTAGTTTCTAGCCATGTGACCTTGGGCAATTAATCTCACCTCTCTGGATTTCAGTTTTCATATTTGTAAAATAAGATCTCTAGGGTACCTTCTACCTCAAAGCTAGGGCATTCTATGAATAGGACACAAGGTAGTGCATTTGTCTGTGAGTCAATCAATTAGCATTCATTAAGCACCTACTATGAACCATGATAAGTACAAGGGATACAAAGAAAGGCCAAAAACAATCCCTGTTGTCAAGGAGCTCATAGTCTAGAGGTTGCGTAACAAAATGTTAGGACAGATATTCAAAGGCAGGCTATTTTTTCTCCAATACCTCAAGTCAACCATGTATTCTTTTTTTTTTTTTTTAACATTTTATCATTTTCCATTTGTTTTTATAAGATTTCAAATTTCAAATTTTTCTCCCTCCCTACCTCCCCTAGACAGCAGGTAATCTGATATAAGTCAACCGTGTATTCTTTAGAACAGAGAGGTGGAACCTGTGGTGTTCTGTTAAATGTTGAACAACCAGATCTCCAATTTTTACCCTCCCCCCCACCAGAAAATGTACCCCTGACACACTTCTAAGTTTAATCTACATAATTACGATTTTCTCCATCACTTTCCTAAGTCTAGAGAATAAAGAAAACAAAGCAAGCCTGATTTGTAGTGTTTGCCTTTTTTTTTTTTTTGAGGTATACTTACACTGATAATTTAAAAATCAGCTGGGCCAGTTCCAGAACACCCCTGAGTGGAACTGACATATTCTGTGCCTGGAAAACATTTCCCATGTAATTGAATATGAGAGATTTTAAATATGAATAGTCTGATGGGGCCAGTTGTTTGGCACTTCTTTGGCCCTTCACTTGCCCAGGGCGGCTCACCTACCTCCACCTTCTCTCTGATAATGTAAGCAGTTGGTCACTTATAGCATGGGGTGAGGATGTAGGGCCCAGCATGCTCTGTTTCCATTGCGTTCCCATAGGACCAATTATCAGCTCCTCAGAGAACCGCTCCCTGACTACGACTTTTAGTAGCATCACTTCTCCATCTCTGGATTTTTCCAGCACTTGGTATATGTGCCATTAATTTAGTACTTATTCTACCTTGCTGTGTATTTTCAGCTATCTTTTCAAGTGTGCAAATTATTGATCCCCAAATATAATATAAGCATCTTGTGGTGAAGAACTATGTATTCTGTTAAGAGGTATTGACAATAGCTCTTACCACAGCACGTTGCAGATAGTAGATACTCAGGAAACATTTCCTGATGACCGATGGATGGAACACCATTCATTGCCTGCCTTACCTTCTCTTTGTTTCCTCTGATCAGTCAGTAAGTTGAGACTGGTCCTTCCATTTCCTCATATGTTAAGTCCCTAGTATGCAATATTAGTATTTGCTCTCTTCTCAGACGTGTTGTGAGAATAAAATTGGAAAATTCATGGGAAAAATGTTTTTAAATAGAAATATGAATTAGTTCACAAGTGTTAACTGGTGGGGAGGGGTCTTGTATGTGCCCTAGCTCTATTAGAGGCATTGGGGAAAATATAAAGATGTAAAAGAAAGATCATGGGTCCTCATGGAAATGAAAGTTGTCCTTTTGTTATCGCAGTTCAGTCATATTCAGTTGTGTCTGACTCTTTAAGACCCCATTTGGAATTTTCTTGGCAAAGATACTGGAATAATTTGCCATTTCCTTCTCCAGCTTATTTTATAGATGAGGAAATAGGCAAACAGGGTTCAGCGACTTGCCCAGGGTTACATACCTAGTAAGTATTTGAGGCTGGATTCGAATTTAGCTCTTCCTAACTCTGGGCCCAGTGCTCTATCCACTGGGTCATCTAGAAACCCCCAGAATTGCCCCAGGGGTGGAGATAACTATTCATTGGCCCTTGAATGAAGCCCTCAGTGAAGCATCATGGTGGCCTCTGCTTCTCTACCTGGTAGAGCTGTTGCTCATTGGAGAGTGAATGTGCTCTGGGTAAGGTCAATAATGCCAAGCCCAATACTAAGGAAAGGAGAGATCACACTTATACTATACTTTGTTTTACAGAGTACTTTCAGTCACAACAATAGCTCAAGGATTATTTCACTAACACAGGTAAAAGGATTTGCCCAGGGTCACACAACAAGTCTTAGGCCTGGAATATAAACATCTCTCCTGGTTTCAGAGCCTCCAGATCCAGAGCTTTCTACTAGAAATCCTTCCTAATAGGGCTTGTTGACAGAGGAAGTAGATTGTGAGCTGACATCGGAAGGATGAATAGAATTTGTCCAGACAGATTGGAGTGGGCAGCTAGGTGGCATTGTTAGAGCGCTAGGCCTGGAGTCAGGAAGATTCCTGTCCCTGAGTTCAAATCTTATCTCAGACCCTGGGTTACCCTGGGCAAGTACTTTAAACTTCTTTGCTTCAGTTCAACATCTATAAAATGATCAGGAGAAGGAATGGGCAAACCGCTACAGTATCTTTGCCAAGGAAACCCCAAAGGGGCTCACAAAAGCAGGACACAACTGAACAGCAATGGGAGTGGGATTGTAGGACATTACAGGTAACGGAAATGTGATAAACAAAGACGTGAATTAAGGAATGATGAAATTTTTGAGAGACAACAATTAGAAACATTATTATTGTTGTGGTTTTCATTAGAAAAGCCAGACTTCATGGAGGTAGATCATCAGCTATTTGTCTTTTAAGTTAGTTCATCTTTCTCTGTGATGGCTGCTGAAATTTTCCCAGTAAAGCAGGAGGACCAGGTGAGCCCTCATCCTTGGGTTTTGCCTCTGACCTTGTAGATGGTAGAAAACATAGTAGTTACAGGGGCAGAAAAGCAATTTCCTTCTTTGTTTTTTCAGGCCTATCTTTTTAAAAGCATGTTGTTGATAAGATTTAGGGGCTTTCATTTTTGCTGGTAAGTGAGAGAAAAAAGCACCTACTAGTTGGAGAAAATGTCAGTATATGGGGAAAATACATTATTATCACATCACCAAGTATTTCTGAGCTTGAAGTCTACACTAGATTTTTTTTTTCTTAAATAACTCTTGCAACAGAGGGAGATGTTTATCTTTTTATCTCCATAGGGGGGAAAAAGTCAATGAAAAGTTTCTATTTTTACACTTTTTTTTTCTTCTTGGTTTTTAGAGAAGGGAGTATGCAAGTGGAGTTATTTGCTCTTTTGAGACTGAACAAATGGTTTTAAATTCATAAAGTGTGTCTTTGGGATACCTTTTTTCTTTACTTTCATTAGGAAAGTTGTTGTTTTAACAGCTATTACCTTTTTTGTGTGTTGGGCTGTAGCTTCACTGTTTGAACCTGCTGAAGATGGCTTTTAATCTGGAATAATGCTTCAAATTCTATTTACCTAATAGGTGACTATAAGCCTGCTTGCTGTGGTAATGTAATGTTTCTGCAGGGTGGCTCACCTCTTGTAAATGATTCCTCAGTTCTTTGGAGAGGTATTTGGATTTCACTCTCCATACAGCAATATTTATAGCAATCATAACTGAGGGATCTTCTCCTCACAAGTTGTAGAGTAGTTGTAACGAGAAATTCAGACATGAGCAGGGGAGACCATTCAATATGGATAAGGCAAAAGCTTACCTCCACTTTCCTCCTCCCCAGGTTGATAGTGCTTTTGTTTTGTTTTTTGTTTGTTTGTTTTTGTAAGGGGGAGGATAGTTTAGACTTTCTTTTTTCTCTGAGATGCAGGTTATTGAAGACACAAAATAAATGCTATCTTGTGTCTGGGGCAATTACACTTGTTCATTTGGATCAATCACCTTTTCTTATGCCTTGGAGCAAGCCAAGGCCTCATCAAAATTGTGTAGTTAAGTGACATTTGTTTTTAGCATCCTCCTTTTACCTATAAATTTTATTCTTCCTTTTACTTTCCTTCTTTAAATGGCCATTGTTCTTATGCAGTCTCAGGGCTGCCTAAGGTAGCAAATTCCACTTGGCTAGGGCCTTGTGCACAACTGTAACTAGGACTGGGCAATCAGGGCTTTGCCCCAGAGTGTCAAAATGTATAGAGTACTCATATCCCTTGCATTCCTAAAGCAATTAAAAATAGTTGAATTTAGGGCTTAATTATCAAGACCAATTATTTAAAATAGGAGGCTTCCTTTTCTCCCCTTGAACTGGTTTCTCTGCAGGCAAACATGGGATAGTCTAAAGAGCATTAGTTCTGGAGATAAAGGTTTTGTGTTCAAATCCCAGTTCTATTTCTTACTACTTCTGTGACCATCACTTATCTTCCCTGGATCTCAATTTCCTCTTTTACAGGGTGAGGGGGTTGAACTAAATGGTCACTGAGGTCCCTTTCAGCTCTATAGCTGTTTTTACTTTATTTTATTTTGTTTTGTTTTGTTTTGTTTTGTTTTTTAGATGGGGTCTTTCTATCCTGGCCAGAATGGAAATTCAGTATCTTTCCTGTAGGACTAGATCTCGCTGCTAATATGCTTGAAGCTTTGATCTGCCCTGATTTTTCTGACTGGCTCCAGTTTGCCCTTACTTAAGCAGCCTGGTGACCCTCTGCTTCCAGGAGCTCACCATTCTTGTGTCAGACAGTGAGGATACCTCTTTGGGTTTAGCCCAATTGAGGCTCATAAGTCCCAAACTCAAATGATCTTCTGGCTCCAACCTCCCCAACAACAGGGATTAGAGGTGTGCAACATCATATCTGGCTAGGTCTAGATCTATGAACACCTTCCTGGACTGTTCCCACTCTGGTTCCTTTCCTGCCAGTGACCTCGAATGGTCTCAGTCTTTCCATGATAGGGTGGTGTCCTGCAATAAAGTGCTTTCTACAAAGCACTTTATATCTCAATGTCTCAGAGTTCTCTTTGTTGTTCTTCCCCATCTCTCTCAATTGAATTTGTCTTTAAAATCTTATTTGAGAGAAAATTTCATTCTTTTATTTGTGTGTTTGTCTAGGTTGCTAGAATCACTGGTTATGGCTCTGACTCTATGTTTCAGAATTTTCTCTCCTTTGTGTCTTCTAGGAAACTAATTTGTCTCATGTCCCATTTCTGCAGGGTCTGGCTAGGTATAAAATTATAATAAAATATTGATTGCTGATAACTAATGTGTCATTCCTTCCAGGTCACATTTGCATTTTAACCACAAACTTCCATGCTTTAACCCAAATGAGCATGTAATATGGTAATCAGTGAAGTAGGGAAGATAATGTGGACTAGGGTGGTACAAGTCAAAGGTACCTGCCTTCTCTGTTTATATGTAGGTGAAAAGACTTTCAGGAAACCTTGTCATGCTTTAAATTGTTCTTGGGAGTGACTTTGTTTTAATGTAGCCTCTTTTGACCCCTCAGATCTTGTCACATTCACAACTGACCTCAGAACATGCTCCCCTAAATCCATGTTTGCAAAAATTTCATTTAATAGGTGCTTATTGATCCAAGCCCTGTGCTTGATGTTGTGAGGGGTTCAACAGAGCAGAGCTGCTGGAGTAATTGAGAATCATAAAATCCCAGAGGATGAAGGGCCCTAATGGGTTATCTAGTCTAACAAGTACCTGAAGCATGAATCCTGTATCTATAGCAATCTAGTAAGTGATTATTTATCCTTCACCCATTTAGAATTGATCCTGAGTTGACTTCGAGTCAAGGTTATTGTTGTATAATTCTAAGATATCTAAGTGCTGAGGCAAAGGGAATGATCAGTAGGGTGATGGGAGTCAGCAAAAAAAAGGCAACCGGGTATGAGCTGGATCTTGGAGGAAGAGCTAGATGTAGGTTGGCAAAGAGGAGAGGAAAACTTAGAAACCGATCAGATGATGGGGCGAAGTGACTGGACTATAATGGAAGTAGAATGAAGACATCTGTATGGAGGGTATAGTAAAAAGGTAGAACTAGCTCGAGTAAAGTAGTTATATTGGGGAAGACTGAGAAAGGATGTTGGAGAGTCTCTTGGTGGAGCACTTGATGGAGGGATTTGAATGCTCTGCAAATGAATCAGAATCATAAAATTGGAAAATTGGAGAGAACTTCATCAGCTATCCAGTCTGAAAGGAATCCCTGCTCTAACATCCCTGACAAGTGATCGTCTAACATCCAACCTATGCTTGAGGGCCTTTAAGGAGGTAGAACCCACAACCTCTTAATTTACCCCATTCCACCTTTAGACAGCTTTGACTATTGGCAAGTTTTTCCTGACATCAAACTTAGGAGACTGGATTGGTTTCAATAGCTGAATATTACAGTAGGTTCACTACCTCTTTCTACTCTTTTTTCCTTTGTGCTTGGTGGAGAAAAGGAGAAAGACAAACTACTAAATGATTACATAGCTGTTTAGTAGCAGGCAAGTCTGTAGGATTGATTCCCCTAGGAGACATAATTTATCAAGGCCTCTTTGTCCTTCTGCCCACTCCCACCCCCCCACCCCAACTACATTTATGCCCAACTCTACCCTGGTGCATTCAGGTCTGTGGGACACACCTGGGAGATAGGATCTAGGAAGGTTCCATCAGTCAAACCTTCTATTTGGAAACTTGGGGCTGATTTATTCTACTATACTATCTCCTGCCCACTTGGCAAATTTAAGTCTCTGAGCATTTGTCAAATGGGAATGATAACGGCTTTGGTTCCCTTAAAGCAGGTCCTTTGTCAGATCAATATTTGTATCCCTCAGCACCTAGCACAGTGAATTATACATATTAGGTGCTTAATTAATGTTTATTGGAGTAAACTGTCTACTTATTTTTGAGGGTTGTTGTGGAAACTTGACAGCATTATATAAATGTTAGTTAGTTAGGTTACCCTCTCTGCCTTATGGCTAACAAATCTCATTCTGCTTGCTCCCCTAAACCACTTCATCTGGAGCTACATCCCCTCTCTTTTTTCTTTTCCCTTTTTTTCTCATTTGTTGTTGTTGTTATTGAATTGCTTCAGTCCTGTCCAACTCTTCATGACCTCATCTGGCATTCTCTTGGCAGAGATACTAGAGTGGTTTGCCCTTTCCTTCTCAAGCTCATTTTATAGATGAGGAAACTGAGGCAAACAGGGTTCAGTGACTTGCCTAGGGTCAAGCAGCTACTAAGTGTCTAAGTTCAGATTTGAACTCAGGAAGATGAGTCCTCACTGACTCCAAGCCCAACACTCTATCCATGGCACCACCTCACTCCCCTCTGCCAGTTTAACAACTTTCCAAAAAGGAAATCAAGTTAAACTAGTGTAGCCCCTGTTGCCTCTTTGTGATCACTGCTTCCTTTTCTAGATGTACAATAACCTTCTCTCAAGTACTATAGTCTAAAATTTTGCCAGAAATAAAAGTCAAGCCCATTGACCTATATTTTGCTGACTCTATATTTTTCCTTCTTTTTTTTTTTTTTTAAAGTGGAACAGCATTTTTCCATCCCCAGGCTGCATTACCTTCCTGTTCTCTATTTTCTTTTTATCACTGACAATAGCTCAGTAATTACATTCTCAGTTCTTTCAGAAACCTGGAATGTATTTCTTCTGGGATAAGTGGTTTAAATTAAGGGCAGATAGCTGTTCCCTTATTATGTCTTTTTTTTATATTGGGATATCAACTCTCTCTACCATTTTTGCTATGTATTTTCTAGGCCAAAGGTCTTTGGCAGAAATAATAGAATTAAAATATGCATCAAAGAGTTATCTTTTCTTTCTGTTTTTCAGTTATCATTCCCACCCACCCCATACCTGTATGTCTTATCCCTGCTTGATCATCTTTTTTCTTAATATACCTAAAGATAATTCCCTCGAAATTGTTTCTTGTCTTTTAGGTTTCCGGACCAACCTCAGCTCATTCTGACCTCTGGCAGTTCTGACCCTGCTCTTGAAGTATTGTGCAGCTGGGTGGCAAGCAGATAGAGTGTTGGGCTGGGAGTCCAGAAGACCTAAATTAAAACCCAGCCTCAGACACTTACTACTATGTGACTTTGAGCAAGTCACATCATCCCTTTTGCCTTATGAATGAGGTAATAATAGCGTCTAACTCCCAAAGCTGTTACGAAGTTGCAATGAGATAATAAAGAGCTTAGCACAGTACTTGACACATTATAACTACTATGTAAATGTTAGCTATCATTATTACTGCTAATCAGCAATCAGCAGAAGGAGATCCTGTTACTGCCCTTGCTTCCCACGTCTGTACATAACTTTCAACAATCTAAGTTGGGTTGCTGGTTCTCTGTGCATCCATATTGGCATTCTTCTTGCAACTTCCAGTTTCTCCTCATCTGAATTATTTCCCTTTGAGTTTTTGAATTTCACTTTTTAGTTTCCCTTCTCCTGCACAGGCTTGCTTCCTTTGTAGAATTTTAGTCCATGGAATTCTTCCTTGCTTTTTTCTGAACCCTTAGAATGTGCTCTCCCCAAGTATAGGGTGCATGTAATACTATGCCTACTTTTCCTCTTTTCTCTATCACAATTCCCAAAGTTCCATCAATTCCTCTCAGCAAACCAAGTCCTCCTGGTTAGAGACTAATCACATTGAAAAAATCACCTTCCTTTGTTGCTTTCTCTCTCTTTTGAAATGAACTTTTCCCTGCCACAATGCTATAGTACTCTGATTATTTTAGACTCACCCATTCACAAGACTACCCCTTTTTGTAAGTTTTTCTCAATCCAATTTAATTTAGTTCTGTTCATTCAAGTCAACAAGCCTCCTCTATGTAAGACACTATACTAGGTACAAAGACAGAAAGGAAACAACACCTGCACTCAAGTAGGACATGTGGTTCTAGGAGTTGGTAGTCAGTCAAGAAGTATTCACTGAACATTTTATCATCTGCCTTTCTTGTACTACAGACACTGTAGAAGCAAGAATCAATCAGTCAAGTGTTGTTAAGGCACTTACTGTGTACCCTTTCAGAACTTGCAGTGAATTTGGTTGGAGAGGAGAGAATTACATTTAGGACACAATTATAGACCTTTCCAAATAGCATGGCAAATGCCAAGTTGACTATAACTGTAATCGTGTGATAGTGTAAAGTGTTCACTGAGGGAAGAAATCATAAGAATCAGAATAATTGGGGGAGTTCACAGCAAAAGTGGGGCTAGAATGTTAAGCTTTGAAGGATAGAGTTTGAATAGGCAGAGTAGAGGATGTTCTGAGGATAAAAAGAGAACATAGAAGTACTTTGCAAACTTAAAGTGCTATATAACTGATAACTATTATAATTATAGGAAGGCATTATAGGGTAGGAATTTGGCAGGAAGTGAAAGTCTGGAAGTAGAATTACATAAATTGTGCTTGAAGAGGTAACAAGCATAATAACTTGGCTAGAACAGTGAATATATGAAGGAGATTCATGGGAAGTGAGGCTGGCCAGAAACAGTAGGTTAGGGCCAGATTACGAAGGTTCTTAAATAATGATCTAAGGAATTTTTTTTGCTCTGTAGGTAACAGGAACTATTGAAGCTTTTTTGAACAGATTAGGGGTTGAATGATTAAAACTTTACCGACACTATCTGGAAGTTTTTATATAGCAGATTGGATGGGGAGAGACTAGAGATAGGAAAAAACCAGTCAGTTGTCTGTTGAAACAATTCAGATAAAAAAGGTGATGAGGTCCTAGACTGGACTAGGTATTAGTAGAAATGGAAATTACTTTCTATTTACTGGCTCCTTTTTGATGCCTAAAAACATATGTACATGTCTCCACTTCTTAAAAAAAAAATCTCACTTGCTCCAACCATTTCCCACTAGCTATTGACCTATATCTCTGCTCTCAAAGAAGACATTTAGGTGGCTCACTGGATAAAAATTGGGTCTGGAGTCAGGAAGACATGAATTCAAATCTGACCTCAGATACTTACTGTGTGCAATGGCAAAGTCACTTAACCTCTGTTTGCCTTAAGGAAAATTGCAAATCACGTAAGTGTTTTTGCCAAGAAAATCCCATGGTCCATGGGGTCACAAAGAGTCAGACATTACTGAATAACTGCTCTCCTCAGCTAAACTTCTTGAGGCTATCCACACAGTAGCCTCTATTTTCTCTCTTCTCACTCTTTAGTAACCACTCTGATATAATGACTTCTAACCTCATTATTTAACTGAACTGCTCTCTCCAAAGCTACTAGTGGATATCTTAATTGCTATATCTTCTGCTCTTTTTTCATCCATTAACACTATCAATAGTCATCTCCTCTTTGCACACTCTTCTCTCTAGTATTTTGTGACACTATTCCCTCCTGATTCTCCTTCCTTGGATCTTCATCAATTCACACTACAAATTATAGGGGTCCATCCTGAGCTGACATCTCTTTTCCCTTTATTCTTTCTCACTGTTAATAGCATCAGCTACTAGGGGTTCAATGATCATTTTTATGCTGATGATTCTCAGATCTCAATATCCAGCCCAAACTTTCTCCTGAGTTCCACTCTTGCTTCACCAATAGCCTTTTGAATATCTCTAACAGGATGCCCTAAAGGCATCACAAAATCAATGCATCTAAACAGAATTCATCATCTTTCCACCCAAACTTTCCCCTCTTCCTGACTTTCCTAATCACTGCCTGAGGGCACCACCATCCTCCCAATCATTCCAGGTGATTTCATTCTCACTCTTCTTACCATTTTACTCTATATATCCAATCTGTTGTCAAACCTTGTCATTTCTTCCTTCACATCATTTCTCATATTTATGCTCCCTTCTCTCCACACATACAGTTACCATTCCACCCTTTCATTTTACTAGTCTCTACATTGCAGTTATATTGTTTTAATTGCTGCTTCCCCTCCTCCCCTCCCCCACCAAAGGTCTATCTTCCAATTCAGTATATTTACAATTGGCTGTCCTCCATGCTTGGAGTGTTCTTTTCCCTTACCTCCTCCTCCTGACTTCTTTGGCTTCCTTCAAGACTCAACTCAAATGCCACCTTTTGTAGGAGGCCTTTCCCAGTTTCATCTCCCGCATTAGTCCCTTATCTCTGAGATTACTACCTACACTGAATAGGTTTTTTCATATACAGTGTTATTTATAAATAGTAATTTTCGTATTTCATCACCCATTAGAATACATGCTTCTTGAGAACAGTAATTGGTTTGGGTTGGGGTGGGGTCTTTTTTGTTGCCATTTTTTGTATCCCCAGCACTTACTTAGCATGTTGCTTGGCATATTGTAAGCACTTAATAAATGCTTCTTGCTGACTGAGAGACTGATGTCCATAATACCAACATTCTTTGTCTCTCCAAATAAATGGCACATTCAGTAACCTAACCATACAGTATTTTCCTTGTTACTTCCAAAGAATAATTCTTTAACTGTCTGAATCTTCAGTATTTGTCCTAGGGTATAAGTTTCTAGCCCAGTGTGAAGAAAAAGGAGAAATAAATGGATGCCATCTGTTTTCCCTACAGAACACTCCAGTACTAGGATTAACACCCATCTAGCCTTGTTAGTCATTTCTAATAGAAACATACCCACATGTATCCCTTGGAATTTTTGCTAGATAAGACTGCTCTCTGGGTTTACTCCTTTGAGCAAGACTTCATTAAAAAGAAATCTATAAGATATGAAAATTGCTGCTAATAAAACTATGGAGAGAACATTCAATATCTGTCACAGAAGCACAAACAAGCATTAAAACAACCTGACCGCAGCTGAGTAATAATAAGCAGAGAACATTCCCTGCAGAAACACACTCTCTGAAGAGAAGAAGCCTTGTAAGGATATGTGCATTCTCATACAGGCAGCTCAGAATAATCTCAGAGCAATGTACACTTGTGTTCTATGCAGAACACATGCTAATTCGTATCATACTCATCCATGTGTCTTATCCCCCCTACTAAACAGTAAATTTCTTGAGGACAGAGAAATAATTTATCTTTATACCTCACTTGGTGCTTGGCAGAGTGCATTACATACACTAGGTATCTAATAATATTTATTGAATAATAATAGCATTTATGTAGCTTTTTAAGACTGGAAAAGCTTTATGTATGTTATCTCATTTTGGACCCTCACAACAACCCTCTGAGGTAGGTGCTCTTATTATCTCTGTTTTACGATAAGACAACTGAACTTAGGAAAGTGACTTGCCCAAGATCACACAGCTATTAAGGGTCAGAGGGAGAATTTGAGTTCAGGTACTCCAGGTCAGCCATTCATCCACTGTACCACTTACATGCCAGAATGAATGAAAATTGAAACATGCATGTTAAGTTTCTAGAAACAATACAGATACACATTCCCGTGACTCAGTTGGATGGTTACAGCTGCCACTGATGATTATCACAGATCTGTCATATATTAATAGACTATAGGACTGTCTTCATGAGGCTCTGTGCCCAAAAAAAAGCAATTGCTTCATGTGATTCGGATTATGGGCCCCTCCCAATTTAGCTAAACTAGACTTGGATAACAAATGTATAAGGCCATGGTCTGAGCTTTTCCAGAACCTGTAGGACTTGCTAGAGCTCCCATACCTCTGGCAGAACCTTTGATGATGCAGGTCACCTTCATACTACAATGAAGTACTGGTCAGATTTTTAAAGGATGTGTACAAGTGGAAAATTATGTGTCTGCACACATATAATAAATACACGTATGTGTTCATAGGAAAGAACACTAGCCTGAGAGTTATAGAATCGTAAAATCTTGGTGCCAAAAGAGATCCTGGATTTAGAGCTTAGAGACCATTGAGTGCAACACCCTCATTTACAAATAAGGGAACTGGCCTCCTAGGAGACTATATTTCTTACTTAGAGTCACGCAGCTTGTTGTTGTTGTTGTTGTTGAGTTATTTCAATTGGGTCTGACTCACTGTGACACTATTTGGGTTCATTTTATTTTTGGCAAAGATACTGAAATGGTTTGACACTTTCTTCTCTAGCTCACTTGCTGATGAAGAACTGAGGCAAACAGGATTAAATAACTTTCCAGGGTCACACAGTGTCCTGAAGCCAAACTTGACCAGGTCCTCCTGGCCCCGGCACTTTATCCACTGTGCTTCCTAATCACCTGTCACATAGCTAACAAGTGTCCAAAACAGGTTTCAAATACAGATCTGTCTTGACTCCAAGTGCTCTATACTGCACGGCCTGTTATGAATCTCAAGGTCTTCTAGTCAGACCTACCCCAATCAGAAATCCCATAGATAACATCCCCATTGTGGATGTAGGTCATTGACTTTCCCCTTGAAGAATTCTTGTGTCAGGGACCCACCACTCTGTAAGGCAGCATTATCTATTTCTGTAACCTCTATTGTTAGGAAGATTTTCCTTATATCAGGATGAAATCTATCTCTTGGTATAATTCACCCTTTGCTTTTTAATTCAGCCCTCTGGGGAGGAACTGACTAAATCTGATCAGACTTCTGTATGGATGAACTAGAAAACCTTAGTCTAATCATCCTTGCTTTGATTGCAATTAAAGGGTTCACTAGGTGAGGGCATACTAATCTGTGTGTTGATGGTGATGATGACGTTGACAACGACGACTCCTCCTTTGGGCATAAGAGGATCCGGGGTTCTTAACCTTTTTTTGTGCCTATGAACCCTTCTCAGAATAATATTTTTAATATTAGAAGAAAGGAATTTAAGAAAACTGTGAAAGACCAAGCAAATTTTTGCATTGATCTGATGTTATAGTGGTCCTTCTTAACTAATGAACGAAAATGTTAAAATTCAGTTAGACCCTCCACTATGAGGTAAATAAAAGTAAAGGTGTAATTTTTCTTACCATTCAAGTTCATAAACTCCCTGAATCTGCCCAGGAGCTTCTCTGGACTGTGTGGACCCCAAGTTATGAATCTTTGGATGAGATGATCTCTAAGATTCTTTCATTTCTACCATTCTCCAGATGATTATTGTGACCATATGATGGAGTAAGGTTTTACTGTATTAATGATGTCCTGGGAAAGGATTGACACAACTTCCTGTTTGTATACATCTTGGTGACATTTAACTTTTAATAGTGCTTTTATATTATGATTGTATTTTTTCTTCACAATGTCCCTGTGAATTAGGTAGAATAGGTTATTATTATTCCCAGATTTACAGAGTGAAGGAAACTTAAATCTCATCATGTCCAACTCTCTCATTTTATAGATGAAGAAACTGAGGCTCAGGACTCTTAAACTGTCTAAGGTTACATATGGAGCTATTGGCAGAACAGGGACTTAACTCTCCCCATGCTCCTTCCTCTGACCTGTGCTTTTAAAACCCATTAAAATGTGTCTCAAAACTTTAGATGTGTTGCTTGTAAAATATTGGCCCCAAAACATAACAGCTCCAACCAGCGAAAGCCTAATAGGGCAGAGGTAGCCTCTAAAGTGGGAATCAGTCCTGCCTTCTCATAGCAGTGTTATAAATGCATATGTGTTCATACCTTATCTAATGATTATGCATTTCAGTGTGAATCAGTGAATAAAATAAAAGCTGTTCTCATGTTAGTAAATAAATTCTTTATGTTGATCAATCATTGGATGGTATAGACTGTTTTAATAGGGACGATTTACAGCAAACTTTGACAGTATGTTCCTTTTTCTAATTGCAAATGGAAAAAGGATGCTGTTCTCTGCTGTGCCGATAAAAATGTAAAATATAAATGACTTAAATGCCTGTGTGTTCCCTTCTCCACCCAGCACTCATTTCTCCTCATATTTAGACACCAATCAGAGAAAAAACTGCTCTCTTGTGAGATAATAACTTTTATGAGATGGGGCCAGATCTTATCCTGTGTAACTATATAATGCCTCATGGAGCCAGATTTCCCCTTATCTAAACTAGGGAGGAGGGCTCCTTTGTTAGCTGTATGGACTTTGCCAGGTCCCTCAAGTGCACATTATTTTATTAAGCACTATTAAGGGCCAGTGAGCCACTGCCCTAGTGTACTCAAAAATACTCCAGTGGGCTGAAAACAAGCACATGGCTCTTTCCCAGGGTGCTTTACTTCCAAACAGAACACTAGGAGAAAGTGGCTTCAAATGTCAGACGTGTCTTGATATAGAGCTTGCCAATTAAGGGTCATCAAATTGACTCTAACAATTAGATAACACAGCTCTCCTGTTGGATCAGTGTGAATGAGGCTACATCCTATGCTTAGCTCTTGTATCCAAAAAGGAGACTGTGAGGGAACCACTTTGACTTTTTACCTTGGCAGAAAATGACTGTGAGGCTTAAAGAAATAAGACTGTGTTCCCCTCTCACTCCAAGAGAATGAGTGGCCTGTACTTTATTTACAAGTAGGCAGATTGTGACTTCTTGTGATGGCTTCAGAAGTTTTTGCTATGTCTCAAATTAACTGAAGGTTCATGAAGCCTTCTAATAGTCTCCCCTACCTGTGTGCCCTATTCTCCACTACTAGAGATTTATTCCTTAAGGTGCAAGAAGACCTTATTAAAAGGCAAAATATATTAATATTGGAAGGACTGCTTCTTGAACCATCAATCATTAGCACCTTCCTTTCGATGAATTTAGTGGATAAGCCAATCCCATGGCAGAGTCCAAAGGATGGACACAGAATGGGTCTGCTTTGTTTTGTTTTGTTTTATGAAAGAATAAATAAGGGAAGGAAACATCTGGAGGTTAAAACACTATTCAGATTTAATGGGTTATCTCAATGGTGTGTCTCTTAATGGCTCAGGAAGAACTCAAAGTGTGGGGAGGGCAGAGGTTGACAATTTTAAGAGAAGAGAAAAGGATATTGGGAAGCAAATACTTAATTGTATTGATGCCCAACCTCTCTATATCTTTGCTATCACAGCACCCCCATAGGGCCATAATCTGATGGTTGTTAAACCTTCTCTAGTCTAAGAAACTGGCCTGGGTCTGGAGCTTCTATGGTGGAGTGCAGGGGTGTGTGTGTGTGGTGTGTGTGTGTGTGTGTGTGTTGTGTGTGTGTGTGTGTGTGTTGTGTGTGTGTGATGCACATGGGAATTCTTAGGAGAAAAGAAGGGTTGTAGCAAAGAATCAAGAGAGAAAAGCCTATGATTTGATTTCCTAATAATAAGTAGCCATGTATAGTCATTTCCATTAAAATCTGCTTCAGCCATGTCACTCACCCACTCGAAACTCACAAGTCCTCCTTTTATCTGTAGTGTAAACTCCAGAGTCTGTCATTCAAGTCCCCAATTTCTTGTTTCAGTCTAATCTCTTACCCTGACTCTTACTTGCATCCTTCCTCCAAACCATTCCTCCCATTCCCCACATGTGACTTTGTGTCCTTGCTTAATTCTTTCTCACTCCCCCAGCCCTGATCTTCAAAAGACTACCTCTTTTTTTTTAGTGAGGCAATTGGGGTTAAGTGACTTGCCCAGGGTCACACAGCTAGTAAGTGTTGAGGGTCTGAGGCCGGATTTGAACTCAGATACTCCTGACTCCAGGGGCTGATTCTCTATCCACTACACCACCTAGCTGCCCCAAAAAACTACCTCTATCCCACCTCTTACATGAAACCTTTCTAGTCCAGCTCATAGTGATCTGATTTCATCTAATTGCATAGAATTTGTCTCAGCTACCATTTGTTCATTTCTTCATTTATTGATCTATTGTCTTCATTGTTGTTTTGTATTATTATTATTATTATTTAATTTTCATGAACACACATCTTATGTTCCTAAATAGGTAGCAAGCTTCTGGGGAGGTACCGTGTTTATGGATTTTTATATTCCATAGTGCCTTGCATATAGTAGGTCCTCAGAAATATTTATTAATTGTTATAAATAATGTTTCATTGTATACATCTTTTTGAAGATTTTTTTGTCATCATAAAAACATTTGGAATAATAGAGTAGGAAAGTATTATGTGGATATATTGCCTTTATTGTTTGGAGTCTTATTTTCCAAACAAGCTTATAGACTTTATGTGGACAAAGACAACATACTTTTTCCTCCCTTACTCTCTTATATCTCCCATAACACTAAGTAGGAGTGAACCATAATCAAACATTCAGGTAACACTTCTTGAATTGAATTAATGCATTACAGGAACACAATCCCTGCCCATACTCAAGCTTCAGAGAAAGGTGAAAGAGGGCAATTTATCCAAAAGCTTATTCTTATCCTTTAAGGATCACCAAAAAACTTGTGTTTTTCAGAAAGATTGACATTTAGGAGAGTAGAAGAAAACATATTACTGAAGTTTGAGGTGAATGAAGTGATGAATTAAAGCATCATATTATTCAGGTTGTGAGGAGAGACCTTCACATGGACCATAGGTCTCTGGAGAACATGAACTTTCCCTGGGGGGAAATGATGGTTAATTAACTGTAGAATTTAAGTCTGTATGTGGAGAGATAAATAAAAGGGAGAAAGATGTTCTTTTGAATAACTAAAAATCCAGTTGCACATGTAATTTTTAACAAGGTGCAGTCAAGTCAGTACCTTAGTACTACTATTTGCCAAGCACTGTGCTAAGCAGTGGGAATGCAAATACAGGTACATAGACACAGTCCCTGTCTTCAAGGAACCAAACCTCTAGTGAGGAAAGATATTATGTAAAAGGAAGCTGAAAAGGGGAGGTATGGACAATGGTACTTGTCTTGGAGTGTAGCCTGGAGAGGAATGATCCTTGGCTGGTCTAGGTGGCCTCCTTAAAGGGACATTTTGGGAAGAGCCTTCCAATCAGGAAAAAATGGCTTAGGGGTGGAGGATACTTTCAATATGTGAATTCCAGGGCCCAAGTGAGAGCTTGAGGTTGTAGATCTGGGGCATGGTGAGGCTTCACAATGGTAGAAAAAGTTCAGTGTAGACTGAAATTTGGTATTTACCATCCTATGACCCAGTGGGCAAATATTTATTGCTTACCTGCTAGTGTTAGTTTAAGTTGGGAACAAATGAAGGCAAACTCTAGTCCCTGTCTTCAAAGAGTTTATTATCTAGAGGACTGCATATCTACATAGGAAAAGATACCTATGATGATTTGATTTGTCAACCTAAGTGAAAGTAAGACTTCCTGGTGGAGGTGACTGGATTTAAATTAGGGGCAGATGAAGATTTCTGACTTGCTGAGTAAAATAAGTCCTTTGACTATTACATTGAACTCTCATTTGTCCTGTATCTTGGTAAATGTGATTTAGAAGGCAACCTTAGAAGTTCTCCCTTTGGCACAATTATAAAATTTTACTTTTGTTTGATGTTTTAGTCAGGGCAGATGTCTCCCAGTCCCAGCAGGTTTGCTGGGTGGGTGCATCTGTCTGTCACCAGAGTGCAGAACTCCAGCAAATGAGGTTCCACAGATGATTAAGGTCATATTAAATGGGTCTGCCTCCTGATTTGTTAATTCTAAACGGAATTGGAGTACAGGAACCACCTAGTCCAGATACAAGACACACAAAGGAAATAAAAAATTGCTTTTTCCAACATAATAACTCCCACCCTCCTTACAACTTCTAGGCCAAATATTTTTGAAACATGAAGTTTGGCGTGGACTTCAGCTATTATCTTGATAAATTCTCTCCTTTGAATTGTCAGCAGGTAAATACAAGATTAATTAAGTCTTTGCAGCCCAGAACCATTTTTTTTTTTACTTGGCGGGGGGGGAGCTCCAGGCTAGCACATCCGCAGCTGTGAGTACTTGGGCAATGATTTTTCAAGTATTTGTTAACTGCTATTGAGTAAATAAAGTGCTGAGCCTGAAATCATGAAGACCTGAGTTTAAAGCTATCCTCAGATACTACTAGCTGTGCGACCCTAGGAAAGTCTATTAACTTCTGTCTACCTCAGTTTCCTCATCTGTAAATTGGAGTAATGATATCACCTTTCTCTCAGGGTTGTTGTGAGAATTAAATGAGTTAATATTTGTAAAGCACTTAGCACAGCACCTGGCAAATAGTAGATGCTTAATAAATATATATTTTCTTCCTTCCCTTCCTTCCTTCCTTCCTCCTTCCTTCCTTCCTTCCTTCCTTCCTTCCTTCCTTCCTTCCTTCCCTTCCTTCCTTCCTTCCTTCCTTCCTTCCTTCCTCTCTTCCTTCCTCTCTTCCTCCCTTTCTTCCCTTTTTTCTCCTTCCCTTTCTCTCTCTCTCACATTAAGGCTCTTCCTCTAACTTTCAATCAGTCCATGGTTCGTAAAAAGGTAGAGATTTCTAAGGAAATTTTTTCTCAAGCATTTTGTATGAGAAGTCATAGAATTTTAGAGCTAAAAGTAATGTTAGAAGCCAGATAGTCTAAATTTGTAATTTGTTTATTATTTATTTATTTATTCAATTGTTTATCATCATTATCATGTAGATAAGGCAGTGTAAGAAGAGAATAGACAATTTCAAATCTCTTGAAATAACATTGTACCTATCTGTACTGGCAGAGGGATTTTCCTCATTAGGACTTTCGTACAAAAATGAAATCACAAGTCTGGACCAAAAGCAATTAAACAAACAAAACCATCACCAACATGAGATATGAAAGTTTAAGGATAAAGAGATGACTTTTGGCTCAGGTTTCAGAGAAGCTTTAGATTTAGCTGAGGTACAAATGCATGGAAGTAGGAGAGTATCAGACTCAAAACAGGACACAGTAATTGGGTTTGGCTGTAACATGTTTGGGTCTGACATTTTTTCAAAATTATTGTTTCCCCTTTTTCCATTAGATTTCTTTGATTTAGCCAGAATAAACATATGGCGTCACGGTAAGACAAAAGCACATTTAGTGGGCATGCCAAGTAAATAACAAGGAATTAAAATCAAGCAACAAGCAATCTTGCCACCAATTTCCCAAAACATTACCTCATCCTACCCTTTAGCTCTGGAGGGTGTGAATCTTTTCCATCAGTTTCCCAAATTGCCTTAGTTTCACAGTGTTTGGGGAAACAAACAGTAAATAATATTTGTCATAGGATGAACAAAGGAGCCGCAAGGTCAGATGAAAATGGAAAGTATCCATGTTTGAAAGCCATAATATCTAAGAACCATAACTATGAAGCTTTGAGGTCTGCAAGTGTGGTTTCTCTGGACAGGCTTATTGAAGTGAAAGGGATGAAATGTCACTATCTAAAAGATGCTATCATTTCAGTATCTGAAAAGTACTAATCCCAATTGAGAAGAAGTCACATTCTAGCCCTGCTAGGAGGGGGAAAGGGCAGGAAGGAAGGAAATAAGCATTAAGTGCCTACTATATGCTGGCCCTGTATCCAACACTTTACAAATATCATCTCATTTGATCCTAAAACAACCATGGAAAATAACTGTTATTATCCTTATTTACCCTTGAGGAAACTGAGGCAGATTGTGATTGTGACTTGCCTAGGGCTACCCAGCTAAGTGTCTGAGACCAAATTTGAACTCCAGTCTTTCTGATTGTACACCATGTACTTTATCCATTGAGGCGCCTAGTAGGATTGAGAAAGAGAAAGACCTGGAGCTAGCTCCATGGCCATTTATTTCCTCCTTCCTCTGTCTCATTTTCCTCTATGACTCCAGCTTTGTATTATGTTCTGGTCTACCTTCCTTCCTTTCAAAACTTTCCAGTGTTTTAGAAGCTATGTTCATTCACCTACAAGTGCTCAAGAAATGCCCCTTACAGCAAAATGACCCCAAACTCTTGTTTGTTTATTGTGGAAGCTTGTTCCCCATCCTATTTGGTGCTGCTATGCTGTTAGGGCCATGAGTGTTGTCTATTCATCTTTTCAGCTACTTGCTGTCCCGGTTGGGCTATAGGCATTTATAAAAGGCAGCATTATTGGCATAAATCTGTAACTTCCCAAGGTTACTTCTTTACAGAAAAGCCATACTTATTTGTATGTATCAGTGTTATTATAATATTTTTAAAAAATGAGTCTCATTATTGTCATCATACTTTGCATTCCTTCTCAAAAAGGGGGGAAGAAAGGGCAGCTAGGTGCGCAGTGGATAAAGCACTGACCCTGGATTCAGGAATTCCTGAGTTCAAATCTGGCCTCAGACACTTGACACTTACTGGCTGGGTGACCTTGGCAAGTCACTTAACCCCATTGCCCTGCAAAAAAAAGGGGGTGGAGAAAAGAAATATGAAGGTGTCTGTGAGTGGGTGGTTGCATGAATGGGAGAAGGGGTTTCTTTGGGTATAAATCACACTGTACCATCTAAAGACCCTTATTCACACAGCTGACAAATATGAACATTAAAAAACCAAAACCAGGTCTTTTGAATATATGGTTCAATACTCTTTTTCTTACATAGCACTATCACAGATAAATATTTTACCTGCTAGTTTCATTCCTTACAGATGTTATGGGGGGAAATTGGTGGGGGTTTGGGGTAAGGGTTCTTAGGAAGTCATCTTTTAAAAAAAAATTTGTTTTTATTTTTGTTTTTGCAGGGCAATGAGGGTTAAATGACTTGCCGGGGGTCACACAGCTAGTAAGTGTCTGAGGCTGATTTGAACTCAGGTCCTCCTGAATCCAGGGCCTCTGCACTATCCATTGTGCCACCTAGCTGCCCCCAGGTATTCCTCTTTAAAGAATTAATGCCCTCTTGCACACAAATCCAATTAGCATAAATAATATTTTATTTAGGTGCTAGGGAAAGGAAACCAAGACTAAAGTCCTTGGAATTCTTCTCATGGGGAGAAGGCATGGTACAGAGGTGTGGTTCTCTGAGATACCTTTCTCCTCGAGCAAGAGACAAGCAGATACTTTTATAGAAGACTGATGGGTGGTCCGATGGGGTGATCATCTGACTGTGGAAAGTTCCCTTATTGGGGGAGGACCATCCCCCACTGGTGGTGGCTGGGGGAAGTTGGGTGAGAGGTGGCCCCAATCTCTGAAGCCATCTCTGTCCCCCTCATGCCACAAAGGCAGCAGCCACACTTAATCTTATCTCCTTGAGGGGTGAGGAAAACTGGAATTAAGGCTGGTGGTCCTGGAGCTAATTCAGTCCAGATTGGGTACCACTTATCTCTTTAGGTGTGTCTGTCCTTTGGCTTAGTTCCTCAAGGAGAAGGTTCCTTGATTTCCCCCCAGAAAACTTCTGAGGTACCCCAGGCCCATAACACAGATATATTTGAAAGAGATTAAGGATGTCATAGTGGAACAGTCACTAATCTTGAAGTCAGAAGACCTAGAATTGAATCCTGCCTCAGATATTTACTAGTTGTATGACCCTCTCTGGACCTGAATTTACTCCTTGGCAAAGTAAGAGATTTGGACTCAGTGACCTGTTGGGTTCCTTCGAAATCTAAATCTATGATCCTACAATTTAAGACAGGTAATAATGAGGTATGAGAGACTGGGGAGTAGGTTATCTCATACAGAGAGAGCTGTTTTCTTACCTCAGTAGAGGAAACCTGAGAGTAGAGCAGGTATGGCTCCCATGTTCTTTTTATACCCATAGGACTGGTGATAAAACCTATCTCAGGCGCCTCTCTGCCTAAGGCTTGTTAGATCTAAGATCTGAGGTATCTCTATGGGGATCCAAAGTTAACCTCCCCCAAGTTTCCCTCAAGACTTCTTACATGTGTATAATACAATGCTAATGACATAAAAAACACAGTGGGAAAATCAAATGGAAAACTTTCATTCAGAAGAAATGTTGTCATTTCTGAAGTCTTGGCAGGCACCATTAACTCATTATGTGACCTTGGGCAAATACCTTTACCACTTTGAGACTAGTTCCTATGTCTCCAAAATGGAACAGGTTGAGATGATTGTATTAGATGATCTCTAAGGTCTCTTCCAGCTCTGGTTGTCTTTCAGTCTATGTATTCTCTGAAAAAGCAACACAAAGCAACAAAAAGCAACAGTTATTTGCTCCTTGGCTTGGAGGGAATTATTCTGGGCCCATCTTCCCTCAGGTGTGTTTCTTTCCTTTTACCCACCATTTATTCACTTGGAGATAATGGGCTTTCTACATGTTTTCTTGACTTTCCTTAGAACAAAGGAAAAGAATCCACCCACCAATCTCATTGTGTCAGATTTAAAGGCTTTGTCCAGCCAGTTTAAGTAGCAGAAACTAACAGGGCTATTCAGTTGCCAAAGTCCTGGCCCCAGGGAAAGTTGATTAACTGGCTGTGTCCTTGTTTACTTAGGTAGGGTAGCCCCTCCTGTGAGACACAAATGCTTTGCCTGTTGCTTCTCCCTGTCTCTTGTGTAGCAACCTGTTCCCTGAGCATTTATTAAGGAAGTGGCTAGAAGCCTCTGAGGCAGCTGGGTCCACAGGAAAGATAATGGTAACGTGGGAGTTGGAGATTCAGGAGACTGGAGGATCTGTTCTTGTTCTACCGGTAAACTAACTAGCTTGAGACCTTAGGCTACTCACTTCACCCCTCAAAGCCTGACTCTTCTTATTTCTAAAATGACAATAATAACACGTTGTCACTTCATAAAAGCTGTTGTGAGGGACCAAGAGGTGATAGATGTGATGATCTCAGCTCCACAAATAATGCTATCATTCCACTGAAGCTGCTCTCTCCAGTTACTAATGATCTCTTAGTTGCCAAATCCAATGACTTTTCTCTCAAATCCTCATTCTACTTGACATCTCTGTAGTCTTTGATGCAATTGATCACTCACTATTCTTTGATACTCTCTTTTCTGGATGTTTTTGGGACACCATTCTCTCCTGGTTTTTCCTCCTACCTATCTGACTGCTTCTTCTCTTCCTCACTTGCTGGATCCTCCTACAGATCATGCTCTCTAAATGTAAATGTCCCTCCTGGGTCTTTCTCTTCTCCCTCTATACTCCTTCATGGTGATCTCATCAGCTTCCATGGATTTAATTACCATTTCTATGCTGATGATTCCCAAATCTCAGACTCTCTGATGGTCTTCCAATCTACATCTCTGACTGCCTTTCAGACATCTCAAAGTTAGATGTCCTTAGATATCTTAAACTCATTATATCCAAAATGGAACTTGTTATTTTCTCCTTAAACCCTCTCCTACCTCCTACCTTCCCTATTACTGTAAATGGCAACACCATCCTCTTCAATCTCCTCAGGCTCTTAACCTGGGAGTCATCCTGGATTCCACACTATCTCACCCCTCCCCCAAATCCAATCTGTTGCCAGAATCTGTTGATTTCACCTTTGTAAGATCTCTTGAATATGGTGGCCCCTTTCTCTCCTCTGATACTGCCACCACTCTGGTGTAAACCCTCAATCACCTCATACCTGGATTATTTCAATAGTCTGCTGGTGGGTTGGCCTGCCTCAAGTGTCTCCCCATTCCAATCATCCTCTATTCAACTACTAAAATGATTTTCCTAACACTCACTGCCACCCACCCCCACACACACACACTCAATAAACTCCAGTGGCTTCTATTTCCCACAGGATCAAATACAAATACACCTTTTGGAATTCCAAGTCCTTCATAATCCAACTCCCTCCTACTTCCTGTCTTCTTATACTTACTCTGTGACACATACTCTTCAGTAGTTTAGTGATACTGGCCTCCTGGCTGCTCCATGAACAAGACACTCTATCTCTCACCTCTGAGCAAGACACTCTATCTCTCAGCTCTGGGCATTTTTTCTGACTGTCCTCCTTGTCCCACTTCTTCAGCATACATAGAATGACAGTGAATCTGTATAATGTGAGAGAGAAAGGGAATACATCAAGATACCTTCGGAAACGTGTGCCCTGTCTTAATTCTCAGTCTCCAACTGAATAAATGGTTTTCACTTAGAATGGGGACATTTGCAAAATCAACCAAACAACTAAATTAATGGTTGATCTGCTAATGATAGATATCCCAGTAAACCCAGTGCCATTGGTTAAAAAAGAGGGATGGTAGTAGTGAGAAAGCGGTCTCTCCCTTACCAACTGTCCTTTTTATTTGTACTGTAGCTATTTTAGGACTCTGTTCATACAAAAAGGACCCCATAAACTTCAGATAGCAGGAAATATTTACCTTATTCTCGTCTAGCCCAGTTGCTTTTTGCTTATGTTGGTCTTGTACCATCTCTGTCAGTATCATTTTCACACATTGCTAGACTGCTACATATGTGGTCCCCTAAAGGATCTCCAAGTTAGTCTCAGAGTAGCATTCTACATAAGCTGGGCCAAGTTGGTGCCTCTTTCCTCTGAAGCAGACAGTCTAGTCCCACAGGAACTCCATGATGTTCTGAGAGCTTTTCAGCAGGAATTCAGGGTGTGATTGTTTTGAGAAATAGCTCACCGTGAGAAGACGTTTTGTTTAATCCCATTGATTCAGACTGATCTGAGTGTGGTTTTCTGAAGTGCTAACAGCTGTATTGTGGAATTTATGTGCATGCATGGATGCATGTAGTACACACATGTATAACACATATCATACACATATGTGTATCTATATGTATAGACACACATATGTGATACATCTATATAATTTTTAGTTGATTTTCTGTTTACTTAGTACCTAGAACTAGACTAAGAACTTATTAGATAGAACTTTATTTTTTTGAGAATTAAATTTTATTTTATTTTTAAATTTTTTCTAATTACATATGAGATATTGTTTTGAGTTCCAAAATTTTTCTCCCACTCTCCCTTCCCTTCCTTCCCTGCTCCCAAAAGTCTGGCAAGCCTGCTGATACAGGTTATACATTACAATCATGTTAAACATATTTCCACATTCATATGCTATAAGAGAAGCTAGATAGAACTTTAAGAGTTGTTCATTTGAATAGCAATTATTTCTATGTAAGTTTTTGTTTTCAAAGTTCCCCCTCCCCTTTTAAATATTGGATATGGCATTAATTTTATCTGAAAGACCTTAATCCAGACCTCAAAAGGCCTCAGACACTGTGACCATGTAATCCTGTAACCCTGATAAATCACTTAATCTGTATTTGCCTCAGTTTCTCTCATCTATAAAATGGAAGATAATGATAGCACCTACCTACAAGGGTTGTAATTGAAGATAAAATGAAACAATATTTGTAAATGCTGTGCCAGCCTTAAAGCACTATGTGAATACTGGTTTTTCCTACAGAACTATCTGAATTAAGGTTGAATGTACTTTATTTATTCAAACAGAAATTCCCCCAAAGTACATAAGAGACTAGTGGCTTACTTCTGAGCAGTTTTCATAGCATGAATCAGTTTCTTGGTTACAAATATCTGCCATGTGTTGCCAGAGTCTTAGATACAAGAAAAAGGTAGTGGAGTAAAAACAAAGAAATTAGAAACAGAGACAGGGGAGATCCAGGATTGGAGGAGTAGAAAGGTTCTTGGGCAACAATATGGTGCGTGGATAGAGTACCAGGTCTGAAGTCAGGAGTTCAAATTTGGCCTCAGACTCTTACTAGTTATTGACCCTGGGTAAGTCACTTAACTGTTTGTCTAAGTTTCCTTATTTGTAAAATGAACTGGAGAAGGAAATGGCAAATCAGTATCTTTTCTAAGAAAATCCTCAAATGGGGTCAGGAAGAATTGGCATGACTGAAGAACAACAAAAGTAATGTTTTCAGCATTAAAGTAGGGTTCAGCCGCTGATTCCTACCCATGAAACTGGATGAGCTTTTAAGTCCCCACCTAAACCTACTGTATCTCCTCTTCAGCTTGATCTTGTTTTCAGATTAAATTCTGTTTGCCAACCTAAGATATTCCTCCTCACAACTATAGCAAGTGTTCTGGATAGAATCAGCAGAATTATAGAAAGATCAAACTTGAATAAGACTTTGAAATTATCCAGTTTAAACCTCTTAGTAAGCAGAAGCCCAATGAGGTCAACAACCTGCCTAAGGTCATGCAGCTAGTTAGTGATGTCCTTTTTATGCTCTTCTAGACTTGAGGGGAAATTGTGTGAGATGCTACATGATCATAGAGTTGGAAGAGAGCTAAAAACATCAGACACTGTAGTGTTAGCACAAAATGTAAATTTTATCTATCTCAAAGAAATAGTTATCCAATTTTCATTGGCTTCCAGGAATAGGGAACAATTTTTCCTTAGTAATTCTTTGTGTGAAGGTAGAAAGAAGGGATATATATTTGCCCTAGTAGTTTTAGGACCTAGAACTTCATGACCTTAATAATAGGACTGAAAATTTGGGAGGCGAAGCCAGAGAAGTTAGGTAACTTGACCAAGGTCACATGGATTTAGTGTTAGAATAAGAAATAGAAGCCAAATTCCCTTTCTTTCCATAAAATACTCTTTTCCTTAATACTGCAGTACCTGACTGTCATTAATCACTACACATTCCATGAGTTTCTAATGTTCATCTAGTCTAATTTGAGGCATTATTGGGGGATACAAGAAAAGCAGAAATGGCCATTATCTTAGAGAAGCTTATAATATAGTCAAGTAGATAGGGTATTAACTATGAAAATATCAGAACATGATTAAGTACCAGATGAGTGTTATTAGTACAATTATCCATTCACATCACAGAGTTAGGGGCATGGCACCCCTGCAATATGGAAAATCTATGTAAAAAATTTTTACTCTCCCCTTTGTACCAGAGAAGAAGTCTATTTTTTCTTTTTCTTTTATGTGGTGTTTACAGTACCTTATTGTTAAATTTGGGTTAAGTATTTTGTTATATGCTCTGTGTTGTCTGCTGCCTTCATTGTCATCTGTAGCTCTGAAGAACTCCCCCCAAATTTTCATTTAATTTCTTATGCTGACCTGCAATATATCAAATCCATGATGGGGAAAGTCATAATGTGAAAGAGATAACTGTAGTAAGTTCAATAAAAAATGCTGAAGAGGAAAGATCACTATTGGGAAAAATGAAAAGGGAAAACTTCATGTGAGAGTGAGACTAGCTGGGACATATGAGTAGGATATGGGTAGTCTCTTGATGGGAATAGAAAAGGGGGGGGGATAGTGTCCAGGTGGGGAAAAATCATTAATCAAAAGCAGAAGTAGAAATAAATGTTATGTATTTGGGGTAGAGGGGCAGTTCAATGAGTAGAATCACCTGGTTGAAGCAAATATTGGATTTTTGGAGCAATAAAAAGATAATTGAAATGACAGGTTCGGGCTAAATTTGGAGAACCTTGAATGCTGAGTCACTGGGAACACCATCCTATACAACTAGAGTAACAAATGTGGGTGTCCTGAATTAGATACCACAGCTAGATGTCTTGATGCCTTTGGTTAAATGTTGATGGTCATTTAGAACTCATTTACAGATTTATCATCTCCAAAATCTTTCAACTCCTTTCTTTCTGTCTACCCAAGTCCTATTCATTCTCAAAGCCTAGCTCCATTTCTTGAATGTCTCTCCATAAAAACCCTAATCAATAACTTTTGCAACTATTGACCGTTCTTCCAACATGCCTGTAAACTTCTTTTGTCTGAACCAGACATCATGACACTTAATTACAATTCCAAGATGGCCAAAGAATCAGCATTCAGCAAATATCATTATTACCTGCAATATTTCACTTTCACACTCCATAATAATTAAAAAATAATAAATACAACTATGCCTCATCGGGGACCACTGTGGAATAAGTAATTTCATATAACTGAATTTACAGATAAGTGAAATCTTAACTGTTTAAGCCTCATTTAAAAAATTAGGCTGCTTTATAAAGAAAATAATTCTAAAATACATTGCAAACTTCCATTTTTCAACAAAGTAGGCTAAAAATCCCCTTTTCTGGATAACCCTCTTAGGGCAATCAGAATAATTATTAGTTATTGCACTGTGCTGTCAAATATTCTTAGGTGATATACTCAGGCATTTGCTGTATCCTCCCTACTGTCAAAACAAATCTGGGTATCCTCTAAGCAAAAAACCCTGATAGATTGTAGAACTGTCCATGGTAGTATATGAGAACATTGGCTCCAAAGTCAGATGACCTTATTTGAATTCCACTTCTACTCCTCCCTCTCTGTGTTACTATGACAAATTATTTAAACCATCTAGGTTTTATTTCATCATATTTGAAATTAAGGAGTTGACCAGATAATTTCTAATGTCTCTTCTAGCCTTAAATTCTTTGAAACTTGAGGATATGTAACTTCTGTTCTGCCTGGTTCTTTTTCCTGTGCTTTGTCTGCTGCTTGGTACTTTTGTTGCATATCTTATTTTTGCTATCAATTACCTCCATTATTTTATCTCTCATTATTTCTCTGCTTCTTTCTACTTCCTTTCCTTCCAGAATTTGCATCTCTTATCTTTTCTGGCAAATGACTTAATTTTTATAACCATCTGTCAAAGAACCCTTGCTTATAACCAACAAGCTGACCAATCTTAGGTATACTTGTCAGGTCTTTGTCTTTCTTGGCTTTTTAGTTAGATCTTATCTTTCACAGCTGGAGATATCTTTTAAATTTTTTTTTTATTTATTTACTTCTAGATACATTATTGTTCTGGATATCAGAAATCTGAGTTCAGTGTAACTAAGATTTGTTGTCCTGAAAGCATTGTTCTCTATTATAGGATGCAGTAGAGTATCCTCTTGTGTAAATATGTTTTTTTAAAGTAATAAAGAGGAGCGCTAGGTGGTGCAGTGAATAAAGCACTGCACCTGTATTCAGGAGGACCTGAGTTTGAATCGAGTCTTAGACACTTGACACTTACTGGCTGTGTGACCCTGGGTAAGTCACTTAACCCTCAATTGCCCTGAAAAAAAATAAATAAAGTAATAAAAATTTTTATTTATAGTTTTGGGTTCCAATTTTTATCCCTACTTCCCTCCCTCCCCTCCCCCTTCCTGAGGCAGTAATTAATAAATTTAGGTTATACAGGTACATTATGTAAAACATTACCATATTAGTCATTTTGAAAGGAAGTGAAAAATAGCATGCTTTAGTCTGTGTTCCATCATATTAGTTCTTTATTTAGATGTGGATAGTATGCTTCTTCAGTGGTTCTTTGGGATTGTCTTGGATCATTGTATTGTTGAGAAAAGTTAAGTCTTTCACAGTTCTTCATCAAACAATATTGCTGTCTCTGTGCACAACATCCTCTCAGTTCTGCTCACTTCACTATACATCAGTTCATAGAAGTCTTTCCAGATCTTTCTGAAATTGTCCTGCTTGTCATTTCTTATAGTGCAATAACATTCCATCACCATGATATACCACAGCTTGTTTAGCTATTCCCCAATTGATGGACATTCCGATGATTTCCAATTTTTAGCCACCACAAAAAAGCTCCTATAAATATTTTGTACAAATAAGTCTTTTTCTCTTTTTTGGGATGTCCTTTGGCATATAAACCTAGCAGTGGTATTGCTGGATCAAAGGGTATACATAGTTCTATAGCCCTTTGGGCATAGTTCCAAATTTCTCTCCAGAATGGTTGGATCTTTGTTGTAAATATCTTGCATATCAATTTAGACATTTCAAAGGACATACCACTACTTTTAATCACAGTCTCAATACAATTTGTAATGACACTTTCTACCTGGATATTCTACTGCCTGGGGCTTCACTGAGGGTCTGAAACATCTGTGTGTGCCTTTAATGCTACTATCTGCTTCCCTCTTTGTTTTACAACTTTTAAAAAAATTCTTGAATTGTATTGTTGTCAAAACTTTTGCCTAGGCAACTAAACAGCTTCTAGAGGACAAAAATAGTACTTTCTCAGTCTCTTGTCTCACCCACAGCAACATAATACAATGAAAGAATACTGAATTTGAAGGAAGTGAATTTGTGTTGGAATCCAACCAGTCCCTGCCACTTACCACTTATTTGACTTTGGAAATCACTTAACTTATATAGGTCTCTGTAATAGGAGGTTATTGAATGAAATAACTCTAAGGTCCTTTCCACTTCTAGATTTATGATGCATTAGCACAGGGCTAGGCACATTATAGGTGCTAGATAAAGATTATTGTTCAGTCATTTAAGTTGTGTTCAATTCTTCATGACCCATTTGGGGTTTTCTTAGCAATGATACTGAATGGATTTGAACTGGGTCCTCCTGACTCCAGGACCTTTGCTTTATCCACTGTGCTACTTAACTGCCCAGGTAAGATTGACTGAATCAATATCACATCAGTGGAGAAGATCTTTAATTCACTGTCAAGTAGAATACTTGGTTCATCCTAGTCAGTCACTGCCAAATTAGATAGTTCCTATCGTTTCTTCCTGATATTAGAGAGGATGATGGCAATAATTCATCCAAACAGATTTTGGAATTGTCTCTTGGTTAGCACTCAAACAATTCAGGGAGTAAATTAAGTCTCTAACACATACTTTTCATGCTGAGGTGGATACTATTTCTGATTGAATTCAGACTTCACCATGTGATATTCTTGACAAGAAAATATATTGCCATGAAATATGTTGGTATTGGTAAATATTACAGTATATTCTGATCCAAGCTATGGATTGTAGATTTATATTGAAGGGTTTTGTTGGGGGGCAGGGTGCTGAAAACATAAAAGCAAGCCATATCCATATATCTTTTTCCGGACAGAAATGATATTTCAGTAGGTAAAATAAATAGTATACAGAAATGTTTGAAAATACATCATGGAGCCTTTATGTATTATGTGTTCTATGTATGTGGTAATGTGTCCCAAGGCTGAGGTGGAGAGGAAACAACACTTAAGAAAGCTCTTATTTCATAGAAACTACCATCTTTACAAAGCATCCTCTGTCTGTCCTTGGAGGGAAGTACTATGTTTTGAGAAATGTAGCTGCCAGTGGTTCCTTGTCATCTTAGTTATATGAGGCAGGAAGTGGAAGCTATGGCTTAAGTCTTCTCCCTAGGCATTCCCCAAGCTGTCCAGCCCTCAGATGTGACATGACTTTGGTGGCCTCAATTAAGTGTGCTACCCCTGGTGCCTTGGTCTCTCCATCTTCAGAGTGCACAATTAGTTCTTGGCCATGGAGACTTAAGCCGTACATTTTAAGGTGGTTTAGAGGTGGGAAAGTGTGTGTGTTGGGGAGGGGGATGGTGTTTGCTGGTCTCAGGTAATCTTTATGTGTCTAATCTGAAAATTATGGAGTCTGTAGTACGATTTCTTTTCAAGCAGTTTGATGTAAATTTTGAGTGAGGTTAAGCATTAATTATCCACCAGCAAACTGACTAATTTGTGCTTATTTATATCCAGTCTTACATGCATTTGGGATGGAGGTCACCCTTGAAGCACAAAATCTCAGAATGGGGACAGGGCCTTAGAGGATTTTAGGTCAACCCATGCTTAATACATCTTACCTCTACAACATCTCTGATGAGTGGGCATCTCTTGAAGACATCCAATTGGGGATGTGATAATAAAAATGTATATCCTCAGGGGAAATCCATTCTATTGATGGGACAGTCCCATATTAGGACAGTTGCAGTTTTAAGGACATCTTTCTTATCTCTCTAGGGATTCCCCTGAACTTACCCCCACCTGTTTTTAGTTCTGCACCTTGGGATCACAAAGTTATTTTTATTATTCTAAGATCTGAGGCTGGACCAGATGATTTCTAAGCTCTCTTCCAGATGCAGAATGCCTACTGTAGGATGCAACAGTTGTTGTACTATCACATGGCATTGTGGGCACAATTACACATAACTAGTGTGATTGAAGTTCTACCTTGCAAGTACCTTCCTTTGCAGCCCTATTCTGATTGCACAACTTTTTATCTTTCATCTTTTTCCTCCTCACCCAGCCCAACAATAGCCCTCAACAATACATATTTCTAACTGACAGACCTAATCTTTAATTTAGTAAAAGTCACAATCCCATCTCTGCATATCATATCCTTTTAATCATTTTTATGCCTTATTGACCCCCCAAGACAATAATGTTGAAATATATCACCCTTGCTTATTTATGTGCTGCTACTTGAGCATATAGTTAACAGGTCTTAGAAAAGCCTAAGTTCAAAGAACAAGTTATTTATTGACAATGTTGAAGTTGCCATACACTTCAAACAGTTCCATTTCCACATCATTAAATTTCTTTCTTTTTTTTTTTTTTTAAGGCAATGGGGTTAAGTGACTTGCCCACGGTCAACACAGCTAGTAAGTATCAAGTGTCTGAGGCTGGATTTGAACTCAGGTACTCCTGAATCCAGGGCCGGTGCTTTAACCCACTACGCCATCTAGCTGCCCCCCACATCATTAAATTCAATCCATGCGGGGGCGGCTAGGTGGTGCAGTGGATAAAGCACCGGCCCTGGATTCAGGAGGACCTGAGTTCAAATCCAGCCTCAGACACTTGAACTTACGAGCTGTGTGACCCTGGGCAAGTCACTTCACCCCCATTGCCCCGCAAAAAAACAAAATTCAATCCATGCTTTACCAAAAATCAACAACTCAGTCCTACTGGGGGTATGGTTTTTTCCTATGGGAATGTAACTCTGGTTTTATAATGTAAGACAGTTGGGAAAGAGTCACCTTAAAGAAATTCATTTTGCAAATTGTTGTTTGTCCTTTGTTTTCAAAGAGGACCATGATATCAGGATGATGTCATGTTTTGCACTGAATTAGATTTAAGTGAGGGAGGGCTATGGAAAGTACCAACCTCACTCTCTCCTCTAGAGCCATCTGGGTCCAGTGGCAAGATATACACAGTACAACTGGAGATGGCCTGGATATTTAAGGCAATTGGGCTTAACTAACTTGCCCAGGGTCACACAGCTAATAAGTAACTGAGGTGAGATTTGAACCCAGGTCCTCTTGACGTCAGAGCCAGTGCTCTATCCACTGCACCACTTAGCTGCCCTACTTTGCAAATTGGTTTCCTGGAATATATCCATAGCACAAAGCAAAGGGTGGTGACCATATATTCCTAAATCAAAAAGAAATGGCATATATTTTTCTATGATTCCTGTTTTTCTGAGTTATGAAATATCTGGTGCTCTAAAAATTAAGGTTGAAGGGTTGTCCAAAAGGCAAAGCAAAGAGACAGGATGGCAATGGGCAGATTGAAACATATCAACAGTGAAGAATTTTGTGGTAGTAGTGCACAAAATGCATAACACTGGGAAAAAGATAGGTTAATTATATATCAAAAGCAAATGATAAGCATGTATAGTTCCCTAGTATTCATGCAAACATCAAGAGATATAGATGAAGGCCTCAAATATATTAGGTAGACTCAATGTGGGACAATTTTTCAGAAGACATGGACCAGAGTTACTTGTAATGAGAAGTAATAGATTGTTTTGTGATATTCCCACTGGAGGAAACGCCCATATCAATGATGTTTAGAAATGTCAAGAAAAACCCTGCAATTAGAAATGTGATAGTCTAGAAGAGTACTCCTATTTTGTATCTATAAATATCCTTGCAATGCAAACAGAGCCATAAAGAAGACAAATAAAATAGACCATGTAAATAGCAGCTGAGGAGGATATGTTCCTGGATCTCCAAGGCACATAAACTGTCATCCTTAGTGTCCCTTTGGAATTTCTTCTTCAAACTGCTTTATCACACACACACTCTCAATCTGGATCTGTCCTTAGTCACTTATTGCCTTAAGACAGTTTGTTTTTCCCAAGGGGCCTCTTGCTTTAAAAAAAAAAAAAAAGATTTCACCTTCCCGAACAATACCAAGACCTTGGGCCTTGCTTCATATTTGAATGCTTGTATGGCCACTTTTTAGAACTGGTGTGTGTGTGTGTGTGTGTGTGTGTGTGTGTGTGTGTGTGTGTGCATGTATGCGCAATACAAATACATATTTCTGTGTCTGTGTGTATATGTAGAGGTCTCTTTTATCTGTCTTCCAGGATCTCATTGTGAAACTTGTTTGTCAGGGATAAGCATATAACATCTATAACTTTATGTGAAGTTTTTTTTTTTTCTTTCTTAGACACATTTTCTCTTTTGTGCAGTAATATATCAAAACACTTAGAAATCACCATTTCCTAAAGAAAATTTGAACTAGTGAATACCTTCTAGCTCTGGCAAAAGAGAAACACTGCCCCATATCATGCAGTCTCCCTTCATAATCAAGCCAATTTCCTCCTCCTGCTATATGGGAAGGAGAAGAAAGTGCCATTTCACCCTATTTCCAGGTGACCTCCTGTCTTGAGGGAAAAGAGAGCAAACATAATATTCCAAGTACTTACTGCTTAACCTGAACTGTCCTATGGTTCTGAAAAGACTCTACCCGAGGTCAAAATCCTATGGACTTGAAAACTATCTCAAATCTTCCTCCGATGATTAAGAAATTCAGACCTGGTCATAACTCTCCCCATCTGTAGTGATTTTTAACCCTCATTGGTCATTATTCAAACCCCATTCCTGAAGAGGGTTCCCTATTGCTTGATTTCATAGTCCCATTTCTCTCAACCTTCCAACCCAAGTCCCACTTCAGAGCTACCTACTCCTTCACTGTGCTCTCTGAAATGCTTGTTCCATAAGCAACAGATTTGTTTTCATCTTAAATAGTTTCCTTTCTTCTTCCTTCCATCTTCTGACTCTCATGAGACCTGGCTCCCTCTTGATAAGAATGTTCTTTGCCACCCTTCCATCGCTTGATGCCTGTACTCTCATTTATTCATTTATTGGTTTAGGAGGGAGAGGTAGAATATTCTTTACTCCCCATTGCCACTTCCAGCTTCTCCTTCTACTATCATCACTCAGTAACATCTCTTCCTTTGAGAATCATTCAATCCATATCTACATTCAACTAAATTCTAGCAGTTATTTTCATGGCAGCAAATTTGGGCCCAATATCAGGAAGAATTCCCTAATCCATAGGGATGTCCAATGAAACTGTGTCATTAGATGCTAAGTTCAGTCCCATGAAGGTATTCACTGGGAGACTGGACAAGCCATTGGGAAAGTTGTAGAAAGGATATGTATCCACAAAGGTTTAGACTAGATGACCTCTGAGATTTTTTGCAACTCTGTAATTCCAGGATTCTAAACTTACACTGAAGGGTGACATCAACTTTTATGGGATCTAAGTTTGATAGTGGAAGAGAAGAGACAGTACAAGAGCAATGAGTTCCTGAAGTAGGGTACATCACAGAGGATAAAAGGATATAAGAACTTGAAGCTTAGGGGATGCTAAAATAAACTTTACTGACCTCACAATTTTGACAAAGGATTGACCTTATTTGGAATGATGGCTCATTGCCTTTGTGGATCAAAGCTACCCAAATTGAAGAATCAAGGTGCTTTTAGGTTGGGGCTGTCTGGGCCCTTCATTGCTTATGACTCTCACACCTTAGTTTTCTTGTATTTTTAGGTTGAGATTTAAATGGAGGCAATCCCATTTCTGATTTCTGAAGCCCATACGTTCTGAGCCTGTCTCTTGTCATTTGCCGGGTATTTGGGAAATACCAGATTAACTGAGCCCCTACTGTGTGTTTCTGTTTAGTACTGTGGGAGATAGGAGAGGAGTATAAAATTAACTAACCTATTCTGCTGGTGAAGTATAGATGGGATGAAGAGGATGTGGCAGTTAATCCTTCTTACAGGTATTAGGATGAAAGATTTAGGGCTGGAAGGGATATTACAACTCTTCTCATCTGGCTCCAGAGAGTTTAAGTGACTTACCCAAGGTCTCACAGAACATAAGCCTCAAAAGTAAAATTTAAATCCAGAGCCAGTGTTCTTCCCACTACAACAGAGGTAGAACTCAAATCAGACCTTAGGTAATTACTAATTGTATGACCCTGGGCAAGTTTCTTTATTGATAAAAGAGGGATAATAATAGCACCAACTTTCCAGGGTTTTTGTGAAGATCAAAAAGCATAATAATTATAAGTTACTTAGCACAGTGCCTGGAAGATATTAATGGCTATATAAATGTTAATCATCATCACTAATTTGAACTCAAGTATTCTGATTTTAAATCTGGTGTTCATTTCACTGATTTCTTACTTTACAATGCTCAAAAAACCATGCAGCCTTTAAATTGACATTGGGTAATGTTTATCAGCGTTGTGCCAGTTTTCAGGTGTTAATAGCTATGAGCCTTTTTAAAAAAAATATGTCCTAATACTTTCCACTTAAAGTATATGTGGAAGTGTAATAACTGTGTCTTCAGACATAGAAAAATCAAGTAGCAACAGAAACATACTTGGGCAGGAGCCCTGTGTTCTAGTTCCAGTCTTCCACTGACTATGTGATTATGTGACCTATATGACTAATGTCATTTCTCTAATATGGGTCTCAGTTTCCTTATCATAAAATGAGTAATCAGAATAGATGATTTATGGGAACAACAAACTCTTAACATTCTATAAGGGCTGATTTGACTGTGCAAACACAACTAGACCAGTGAGAAGCTCTTATTGAAAAATGGTAACTTTTTCACCTGGATGAGGCCTACTGTGGAATTTATTTTGATTTGGGGACCCTACCTTTGGTCTGAGATTAAAAAGCCTTAGGCCCTCAGGGTCTTTTCTGTGTGAAGGGCTGGTGCCCCTCCCCCCTCTCATCAGCTGAGTCAAAAAGCCCCATGGGCTATACAAGACACCAGGTCAGACAGCTGGGGGAGAGAGCCCCAGCTCCCTCCACTCTGAGAGGATCTATCCGAGAGATCCCGGTCTCATCTAGGCTGGGCTCTGGCATAGCCCTTGCTGAGATCCCGGCGCTCAGCAGGGGCATGGGCCCCTGGAGCCCTGGGTGTGGTACGCAGGGGAGGCTCGAGCCTGCCCCTCCCCCCCAAGCCACAGCCCTAGCTGGTGGATTACTTTGGTGTGTATGGGGGCGCAAAAGTCCTGAGATTTCAGTGGAGAGAAGTAAGATTATATAGACCTGGGAGTTAGATTAGAGGACAAGATTGAAGAGGAGCTGACAAGATTAGAAGAACAAGAGAGGAGGGGGCGGCAAAGGTGACCAGAGGGCATACTGATGGAGCAGACAGACAGACAGACAGAACAGGAGGCAGCAGAGAGCACAGAAGCGGTCAGCACAGGGTACAGATTGGAGAAAGCGAAGATTAAGAGAACAGAAGGACTCCAGAGACGAGAGAGGCTGGAAGGAGGCCGAAGATTAAGAGGAAAGTTAGAAGAAAGGTAACTGAGCAGTGAAAGTGGAAAATACCCTAAGGCAAGAGGTGGCAAAGGCCCTTATTGTATTAAAAAGGTTCCAGGCCCAGCAGGTGGAAAGAGAGGCCCTGAATTGCAGTCAGGTTGTACATTTTATTTCTCTGCATTCTTAATTTAAAATTGTATCTCATAAATAAACTCTGCTTGATTATTTAGTTGAGGCTTCTTAATCTTTTGCTTATCAATTTGGGAGCAGTGTGGAGAAACTTTATAAATGGTCCATATTAAATTAATAGCAGTCAGATAGCCAGTTAGTCAAAAAGTCTCTAGATTAGTCCTCCAGTCAGATTAGCCCCCCAGATTAGGCAAATTAACAAAATCTTTTTTACACTACATAGCTCTACTCTGAGAGTGATGCAGAAGTGATTTCCTCTAACTCTATAGTAAACCAGAGTTTGATCAAGCTCATAGAATAGTGGTCACAGCTGTGACCACATTGGGGCATTTGATGACACTGACATCCATTGGAGATGTATTAGCTCCAGCTCAGTCTCCTTTGAACTTAAATATGTAGGTTTGCCATAACTATTTCTAACATACTATTCATCTTAAACTCTTGAGATTTTTTGAGGGGGTTTGTCTTCTTAGTGATAGAGTATCACAGGGAAAAAAGGTACTAGGGTAGGATTTAGCACCAGAAGTAGAAGATATACCTAGCAATTTCTATACCCATGGCAAGCAGCATAGGCAGGCTGACTGGTTGGGTTGGTTAGTTGAAGAGCACCAAAATAGCATTGCTATGTTGAAGTCAAGGTGCAATGTGTCTGTGGCTGATCAAACTGATATAAACTTGGAAGGCTTTACCACAAGTCAGGCACAGATAGACTACTTGAATGTTTGGGATGGAGATGTCTCTAAATTTGTACATTTCATGTTTCTTTTGAGCTACACAATTCTGCTTTGCTCATAGAGCACAGCACATTCTTTGATGTAGGCATATCATTCTGGGTGGTCTTTTGCCAGTGTCTTCCATGTTATGCAACTTATTCCAAAATTCTTCAGTGAGACCTTGAGAATGTCCTTGTTTCACTTCTTCTGACTGACATGCGAGTGCTTGTTTTATGTGAATTCTCTGTAAAATAGTCTTTTAGGCAATCATATGTTAGGCATTTTAACAATGTGGTCAGCCCATTGGAATTGAGTTCTCTTGCAATTGAGTTGAATGTTTTGTGGTTTAGCTCAGTATCCAGGATCTTATGCTGCCAGGTGATCTTCAGAATCTTCCTAAGACAATTCAAATGAAGTTATTCCATTTGCTGGCATGGCTCTGGAATACTGTCCAGGTTTCACAGGCATACAACAATGAGGTCAGCACAAGAGGTCCATTGGACCTTCAGTTTGGTAGTCAGTGTAATACCTCTTCTCTCCCACACTTTCCTTTGGAGCCTCCCAAACATTGCACTAGCTCTGGCAGTGTGTGCTGTATCTCTCTGTATCTATGTGTATGTCCCTGGAAAGTATATTGCCAATGTAAGTGAACTTATTATCCACAGGATTCAGAACTTCTCCATTTGCTGTTACCATAGTTCCACATATGGATGGCGTGGTGTTGTCTGGTGGAGAATCTGTGTTTTCTTGGTGTTAATTGTAAGACCAAAATAAGCACAGAACGTAGAGAATTGATGCATATTTGTTCCATCTAAGCTTCAGAGGCTTGGAAATGGGAAAAAGAAGTGCACCCCAGCACAGGAAGGATTCATGAAGCTAGACTGAGAAGAATCTCACCTGGGTGTGGCTTCAGGTAGGAAGCTCCTGAAGTTTCCTATTTTAAATAATTATATCTATTAACTAGGGCCTAAACTCAATTGTTTCAAATGTTGAAGGGCCACAAGTATGCTACCTGCACTCCATACAGTTCTGTATCTTTGGGCAAAACTTCAGTGTATTATCTTTGTTTCAATTCTGACCAGGACAGAAAGACCTCAGGAAGGAAATGAAAAGACCTGCAAAGAGCAAAATGTAAAGACTAGATTTGCAACACACTAAGGAGCTTCATGACTGATGTGAATGTTACTTTGAAAGAGGTGCTGATCCCCTCAATAAGCCTTGACTTGTGTGGCTTTGTTGGATTGTTGCTCTGATTAGTTGAATTGAGGCTATAACCACTTTGTTCCCAGGGTTATGGAATGGCGCTAATAAGACCCAAGAGATGGCTGGGATTCTGATATAGATAGATCATTGAATTTGCAATTTAAATTCTCTTTCTGACCCAGTAGACCTGCTCCAAATCCTATCCAACTGTTATCTTGCAAAAATGTGCTGATGGTGGCATGGGAAGAGTATGGATCAGTCTAAACACATCCACACATCTAAAAAAAAATAAATCAAAGTCCAAATCCTGCTGATAGCAGGTCAGTAGCATCACCTTCATTTATAAAAGATGGCATTTTCAAAAAAAAAATGTTAGGCAAGAGAGAGAAACATTTGAGAAAATGACGATGTTCAGAGAGGTTGAATTTTTTTGCCATAGTCAAAAGCTTTTTTTGGCAAATGTGTGACTCCTACAAATTGGATGATAAATTTTAGGTGTTGTATTTAGGAGAGTGCTGTTGATCACTAGTCCTGTGATACAGGTCATAGAGCACTGTGAAGCCTCTATTCCCAGTCTGTTGGACAGATCAAACAAACAGTACATTTGAACATCCCAGTTTATGTCCTTAAAACTCACTATAAGTGTGAAGATGATGAGGATGAAGATAGAGGTGATGGTGGTATCAGGTGTATCATCATTAAAACTAAAATCATCCCTCTACCACATCCTAAGCCCCTAGCCCACATCCTTACTCATTATACCAAATGTAGTCCTACAAGTTTCTAATAATAAAAGTACTTACATATAGCATTTGTATAGCACTTTATTAATAACTTCATTTATATAGCCACTTGAAAATTTGCAAAGCACTTTACATATATATTCTTTTTCGCTCCTCACAACAACCATGCCAAAATAGGCACTATTAATATTCCCATTTTACAGATGACCAGATTAGGGCTAACAAAGTTAAAGTGATTTACACAGAGTCACACAGCTAATCAATGTCCTATGTGAGCTTTGTATTCAGGTTTTCCTGACTCCAAGTCCCAGAACTTTGTCTACTGAATAAAAACAGAAAGACCTAGAAAAAGTGAAATACAACTAATTAGGTAGAGATATCAAAACCCAATGTTTTTCCTCTGAGGACTTTGTTTCTCAAAAATATAGGAAAATACTTTATTATTTGTTTTTCTTCCCATTCCTTGGATCTTTACCAATTTTCCAAGCCAATAATTTGAGGACTAAACTAAGGTATAAACAATGGGGTTTTCTGTTCCTAAACCAATTAAATACTTTTGGATTTCTAAGAGACACAAAAAAACTATGAACATAGTTATGATTTGGGTTTCAAATGTTTGAGCCAGTATCTTCTCTTTTTACAATATAATGAGTAGAGGTTAAATTCTCTGATAAACCCACAACAGACCTAAACTTGGGATGAGATTGTATGTTCTTTTGTTTGTTATTTTGGGCTGTACCTGTGATTCAGTGCCAAAAAGAATTTTTGGTGCGGAAACCCCCTCTGCTCATGCAGATTGAACTTTTTCTGCAGTTTAAAATCCTAGAGAATCTCATGGGGCACCAAGAGAGAGAGTTTAAGTGACCCCAAAGAAGTTAAGGATCCCAAAGCCAAGATGTGACAGTGGAGGGACTTAAACCCAGGTCTTCCTGACTTCACAGACAGCTTTCTATCTACAACTCTAGGCTGCCTCTCAAGTTTTTATGTAAGGCCTATATAGAAGTCAGAAGCAGCCTAGTTGTCTCTATTGTACATATGATAAAAGTAATTTTTTATATATTTTATATATTATAACATATGTTGCCATTCATTCATTATGTCTTCATGCTTTATGGCTGAAAACATATACATCACAAAATCCTCATAAGAACAGCACAATTTTTTGTAACTATACATTTTACAAAGTGTTTTCTTCCTGTAGGTATGTAGAAATATTATTATCCCCATTTTACAGAGGAAGAAAGGAATGTTCAGAAGAAAAAATGATTTAGCCACAGTAATACAACAGAGCTAAGTTTAACCCCCAATTCCCAAGCACAGGGCTCATTCTACTATACCACATATGAAGATAGTAACATTGAAAATATTATCTTCATCTGAAGGGATTTCTAGGAGATTAACACAAAATATAAGGCATATGCTTTGGAATCTTAGGTTCCTAGTAAATATTTGTTGATTTTGAGGGGAAATAACCCAACTTGTTGATTAGAGCCTTAAAGAGCTATACTTGAACATAACCACCAGTAAACTGAGGATGTTGTATTGATTGGATGCACAGGGTTTTGGAGTTATGTCTATTCTCTATATGCATGTGCCAGTATTTGATTTTCAGTAAAGAAGGGCTCCTGCTGTTTGATATCCTTTTGTAAAATTAATCACTTTCCTTGCTGATCTTTCTCTGTTAAATGGAAATGATTGTTTAGAAACAATTTATATTGGGAAAAAAAAAACCTGGTAATGGGATAAGCTAGAAGTCTTCCCAATAAATCAGGAGTGAAGCAAGGATGCCCATTATCACTACTATTATTCAATATTGTACTAGAAATGCTAGCTATAAAATAAGAGAAGAAAAAGTAAATGAAGGAGTTAGACTAGGTAATGAGGAATTTCTTTGCGGATGATATGATAGAATACTTAGAGAATCCTAGAGAATCAACCAAAAACTAGTTGAAATAATTAATGTCAGCAAAGTATCAGGATATAAAATAAACTCACATAAATGATCAGTATTTCTATATCTTACCAACAAAGTCCAGTAGGAAGAGGTAGAAAGGGAAATTCCATTTTAAATAACTGTAGACAACATAAACTACTTGGGACTCTACCTGCCAAGACAAATCCAAGAACTACATCAATAAAATTACTACATACTTTTCACGCAAATAAAATCAGAGCAAAACAATTAGAGAAATATTAATTATGCATAGCTATGCCAGGCCAATATAACAAAAATGACAATTCTACCTAAATGAATATACTTATTCAGTGCCATAGCAAACTACCCAAATATTCCATAGAGCTAGAAAAAATAGTAACAAAATTCATCTGGAAGAACAAAACGTCAAGAAAATAAAGGGAATAAATTCTTAAAAAGTGAAGGAATATACCCTAGAATGTTCTGTACTGGCTAAGAAATACAGTGGTAGACCAGTGGAATAGATTAGGTGCCCAATACACAGTAGTAAATGATCACAGTAATCTAGCGTTTGATAAATGCAAAGATCCCAGTTTTGGGGGCAAAAACTCACTATCTGACAACAATTGCTGAGAGAACTGGAAAGAGTTTGACAGAAACTAGGTATAAAATAGCATTTCACGTTATATTCCAAGATGAGGTCAAAACAGGTACATGATTTAGATAGTTGTATTGCTTAGAATAGCTATGCCATTTACAGCTGATAATTATATAATATTGCTATTACTATGTATGATATTCTCCTGGTTCTCCTCATTTTACTTTTCATCAGTTCATATAAAGCTTCCCAGGTTTTTCTAAAACCATCTTGCTCATCATTCTTTATAGCATAATGGTATTCCATGGCAGATTTTAAGTAAATATTTGTTTTATATAGCTAGGGCCTGTGTGAACAAAGAAAACAGTTGGTTTCTAATGGAAACTTGGTGTAATATGTGATTTGCTAGAGGTTCATGGATCTTTGCCAGTTTTATTTTATATCATATTTACACTTTCTTCAATGCATAAAAAGCTACTCTGAAATCTGCTACAGCCTTTTGTTAGATACTACTCCTCTTTCCCCTCTGGAAACTCTTCCAGGAGAAGAATTAAACATTTATCACCCCCAAGGAGAGAGAAGCTAAAAGGGGGGAGATGTTCCTGTTCTTTGGGCACAGGTTAACTCTTAACCACCCTGAATATGTCTTCCTGATCAATCATCTCAAAGGATGCTTCAGATTAAGTAGCTGCTGATGGTGATCTAGCAGATTTTAAGAACAGAGTTGTTTACTGGTTCTGGAGCATCCTCGTACATTGATCTATAAGTTGTTAGGAAAATAAATTGATCATCTTTCAGATCTTAGTTACTGACCTCAGTGCATTGTTGGCTTCCTAACTTGTTCAACTTATTTAGACCCAATTTTCATGTTTACTTATATCACAAGTCTTCCTATACTTTCACTTAGAAAGGCTTGGACTATCTTTAAAAACACCAAGACATGATTCTAACCCACCTTGACTAGCTACATCATAGATACAAGTTTCTCTCTCACCATCTCCATGCAAGCACCTTTCCATACATCTCTGTGGCCATGAAGAGAAACTAGATTTGGAAACATAGAAGGGAAACAAGGCTTCAGTGTGTCTGGGTCTTCTTTTCATCCATATTGCAGAAACCTGAAATTTCCCCCATTACTAAGAGTAATTAATTTGACTTTAGCATCACTGGTTTTGTTCCTGTTTCCTTTTGTGTTTATTTATAGGTATCATCTGAATTGTCAGCCACGCTGTTTTGAAACCTTTTTGACAGTCTTAGACCTAAAAAAGTGATGACTTTATTTCATTTTGTGAGAGCAAGTTTCATGAGACCAGAAATGCTGACACAGAAGGTAAATGATATCCATAAACCACCAGGGTATTTTATGCTTTTTGGAAGGAAGAGGGAGTAGAGTAGATTTTGTTAATAAGAGGGAGTCCTGGGTGAGGAAACTCCCTCTACCAAGAAAAGTTGGCACCTTCTGAATAATTTAGAGTTGCCTGGAATAGTGGTGCCAAACTCAGATAGAAAGGGATCCTTTGAGACCCATAACAAAAACACAAATTAACATTATCTATGCTTTGTTGCATTTTTATCCATTTTGTTAAATATTTTCCAATTATGTTTTAATCTGGTTCAAAGGACACTTTGGAGTTTCCCTGTGGGCCTTGATTTTGAAACCTCTAGCCCAGAACACTGGGAAGTCAGGTGATATGCCTGAAATCACAGAATGCTTTATATCAACTATTGGGTATGATTCAAGCCTGCCTGACTTTGGGGCCAACTCTCTATTATGCCATGCTTCCCACTTTAGAGATGTGAGTATTTGACTACATTTATTTCTTGCTATAGGATAGTTATGTGGCATAGTGGATAGAGTGCCAGATTTAAAAGTGCCAGGTTTAAGTCAGGAAGACTCCTTTTTGTGAGTTCAATCTAGCCTTAGACACTTATTGGCTGTGTGATTCTGGGAAAGTCACTTAACCCTGTTTGCCTTAGTTTCCTCATCTGTAAGATGAGCTGCAGAAGTGAATATCAAATCACTTCAGTATCTGTGCCAAGAAAATCCCAAATGGGGTCACAAAGAGTTGAACACACCTGAAACAACTCAACAACAACAAAATTGCTTGCCATGCAGACATTTGGAGATCTACAGTTGCAGCCTCAGATGTGGTCTATCCAGGAAGTAAAATTTTCTAAAAACTATTCCCTGTATTTACAACTAATCTCCCTGGGATGCTGGTCTCAGAAATGGAAAAATTTTTAGGAAAGAGATTCATAGACTTAGTATGTATTTCCAAATTTTTTAACCCAATTGGGCATGAGGGAATTATCACTCAGACTTAAATGACATCCTTCAACTTTGCTAGGAACATGATTATCGGTTCCAAAGCATCAGCTCCTTCCTTAGTCTACCTTTTCCATCAATCTTCTATTGTGCCCCTTTGCCTTTCCACTTAAAGCATCCATAATAGCTATAACCCCCAATCTAAGATGATATTTAATAATTTAACATAATAAGAATTGCCACTTACATGGGCTTTAAGGGAATCAAAGAATTTTATGTATGTTATTCCATTTGTGCCTCACAATAATCAGGGGAGGTGTCATTTTTTGGTTGCTCAGTCATGTCCAACTCTTCACAACCCCATGGGCCTTAGGACATTTGGCCCCTCTCTTCTCCCCTCTCTCAAACTTTGTCCAAGATGAGGTATGGTAGGTAACACAAATTAGGAAACTGAGGCACAGGAAGGAGAAATATATTGCCTAAGGTGATATGACTAATAAGAGTTGGAGGGAGGATTTGAATTCAGGTCTTTTCTGACTCTCAAGTCAATCACTAAATCCACCAAGCCAGAGGGAGTAATTCAACAGCCACTGTACACTGTTAGTTGGTCAAATTATGCTTTAGTTTTAGTATGTGCAGGCCCAGACCTACAGTGGGCACAGTATAGAGCTACAAACAGAACAGGAAATATAATCCCCTTCTTTAAGTAGTTTAATAGAGGAGACAAGGCAAATACAACACATGGAGTACCTGTATCTCCACTGCTTATCAACATTTTTTTTTATTATCTACCAATTAGCTTCTCATAGGACTTCTGTTTTCAGCGTTATGGCTTGCCTATTATATGTCTAGATCCTGAAGGAAACTGAGAAGCCAGCTAGTCTAGCCTCCCTCTTCCTCATTGTAGAGATGAGAAAACGGGCCAAGGGAGGTTGGGACTTGATTGACCAAGGTCACACAGGTACTAAGCGTCAAAGGCAGGATTCAAATTCAGGTTCTCTGATGCCAGAGTCAGTATTCTTTCCAGTTGCCTTCCTGTTGCCTACCATTTTGCCCCCTCATTAAATGGTATTCATTAGGGGCTATTAGTGCCTCACAGGAGGCTAAGAAAAGGAACAAACTCCTCCTCTCTGCCCCAACCTAGAATACATAAGAGTAAATGTTCCTACTGAGGGTATTCATGCTATGCCATGAACATGTATGTAATAATATGTAACCTCCAAGAGCTCATTAAACTCTGGCCATCCCACTTCAAACTCTTAACCCCATCTGTCCATCCATTCATCTCATATGTATGTCTATTCAACAGACAGGTCCTTTAATAGAAACATATTGCAGTTATCTCATTTATGATTACTTAACAGAAATAAAAAAAATTTCTTATTATTTTTGGCTCATTTAATTAAAAAGTGCATTTCCAACAACTTTTTCGTTAAGTATCCACAACATCAGACAAATTGCATTTTAAATCCTGAATTCCCTGTAGTGGGATGCATGATTAAAACCAGAGAAACAGCCTAATGACTACACTGAAGAAATTGAACAGGGTAATAGGGAAGCACCCAGATGTATGGAACATTTTATTTGATCCTTGACAGATATTGCTCACGTCAGCTCTTCCTGGAACACTTGAATTTAACATAAAATTATCACTTCAATTTCTTTTTTTCTTAAACACTAGTATGCCCTCAAAAGTTTAGAGCAACTACTCCCCAAGGATCTTAAAGTACATCCTTAATCTCATACTAATGATTTAAATGAATCCAATTTAAAGCCAAATATCATCATTGATAGGCTTAAACAGGTCAGGATGACCAGTTTGGTTTTGCTTATGTTTTTATCATCAATATCAACTGAATTTTGTAAATGGCACGGGGAAAAAAGTCATGCAGTTGCTTTTCTCTTCTAAAGGATAGGTATGATCATGTCACTCAGCTACTCAAGAAACCCCAATGGCTCTCTATTGCCTCTGGGATAAAATAAAAGTCCCTCTGGCTTTTAAAGAGCTTTACAACCTGGGTTTAGCTTTCAGGTTGATCATATACGTCTCTATTTCTCAAGTGCTGTCTCTGCCAAACTGGCCCACTTGCTATTCCCCTCACAAGACATTTCCAGTCCCATTTCTTTGTCTGTTAGTGGGTTATTTCATTTCTGGAATTATCTCCCTCCTCATTTTTGCATCATAGAATTCCTAAATTCTTCCTAAGCTTAATTGCTTATTAGAGGCACATCCCAATCATCTTTGTTACCTCCTGTCCTTCAACTTCTGAAAAATTACTTATTATTTATTTCTCCTAGGTAGATTTTATTTTTGCTCATTTGTTTCAACATTGTTCTCTCCCCATTCCTCCTTGAATTTGAGGTACTTGAGGTCAGAGACTATTATTTTTGGTTTTGTATCATACCAATGCCTACAATAGTACCTAGTACATAGTAGGTATCTAATAAATGCTTGTTGATTATTAAATGAATACTATCCTTGAATTTTATTTTTGTTTTATTGATGCCCTCCTACCCAATGACTACATCTGGCAAGATATAATATTGCTTAAACCCATAGTTCTCAACATTTCTAAGGAAGGGGGGAGGTGTATTTATTTCCCTATCACAAGATTTATTCCATAATTTCCATAGTGTGCAGCTTTGTTTTACAATTACATTATTGTAGTCATTGCATATACTCTTTTCTTGATTCTCCTTTCATTCTGCAAAAGTTCATAGAGTATCCTTGGAATGCAAACCTGCCTTTATGGCCATATTTTGGGTCTTTGTTAATGAATCCACAAGAGATATGATATTATTTTCCAGATGACAGCTTCTAGTACCTATTTTTAGGAATCAGATTTTTAGTAGGAATGAATGCAATAAAGCACATAGATGCTTACTTCCTAAAAGCCAAGCAGAAAATTAAGATCCCTTTAGGTTCACTATTTCATGACAACAACACAAATAATGTGTTGGGTGGGAATTTGCATAATGGAAAACAGTGCCTATGCATTTGAAATAGTGTGATGTTTCCATTATTAACATCAAAATAATTCAACTGTATTATGAGGCAGTAATTATCAAAACTATCTGGTACTGGCTGAGAAATAGAAAGGTGGATCAGTGGAACAGAGTGGTTATGCAGTACACTAGTGAATAATTATAGTAACCTCGGGTTTGACAAATGTAAAGATTTAAGCTTTGGGGAGAATTCACTAATTGGTAAAAATTGTTTGGAAAACTGTAAAGGAGTTTGGCAGAAAATAGGTATAGAACAATATCTTACACCATTTACCAAGACAATGTCAAAATGGATATATGACCTAGATATAAAGGTAGATATAAGTAAATTAGAAGAATATGAAACATATTACCTATCAGACATATGGATAGCAGAAAAAATTATGAATAAACAAAAGATAGAGATCATTGTGAGATGTAAAATGGATGTTTTTATTATATTAAATTAAAAAGGGTTTGTACAAATAAAACTGATGCAGCTAAGATTAGAAGGAAAGCAGAAAATTGAGAGGCAAATTTTTACAGACTGTTTCTCAGGTAAAGGTCTCATATCTCAAATATATTGAGAACTTTGTCCAATTGATAAGAATATGAGTCGTTTCCCAATTGATAAATGGTCAAGGGATATGAACAGGAAGTTTTTAGATGAACAAATCAAAGCTAAATATAGTCATATGAAAAAGTGCTCTGAGGGGGCAGCTAGGTGGTGCAGTGGATCAAGCACTGGTCCTGGATTCAGGAGGACCTGAGTTCAAATCTAGCCTCAGACACTTGACACTTACTAGCTGTGTGACCCTGGGCAAGTTACTTAACCCTCATTGCCCCACAAAACAAAACAAAACAAAAAAAGAAAAGAAAAAGTGCTCTGAATCATTATTGATTAGAGAATTGCAAATCAAAACAATTTGAGATATCTCACAACTATCTGGCTAAAATGATAAAAGGGGAAAATGACAAAAATTGGGGGGATGTGGAGAAATCAGGTTACTAATATACTGTTGGTGGAACTGTGAACTGATCCTACCATTTTGGAGAGCAACCTGGAATTATGCCCAAAGAGTTATAAAATTGTGTATACCCTTTGATCCAGAAATACTACTAATAGGTCTGTTTCCCAAGGTGATCAGGGAAAAAGGAAATGATCTTGTATCTTCTAAAATATTATAACAGCTCTCTTTGTGGTAGCAAAGAACTGGAAATTGAAGGGACACTCATCACTTGGAGAATGACTAAATAAGTTGTTGTATATGATTGTGATGGAATACTACTTTTCTATAAGAAATGGTGAGAAGGGGGCAGCTAGGTGGTGCAGTGGATAAAGCACGGTCCCTGGATTCAGGAGTACCTGAGTTCAAATCCGGCCTCAGACATTTAACACTTACTAGCTGTGTGACCCTGGGCAAGTCACTTAACCCCCATTGCCCTGCAAAAACAAAAACAAAATAAACCAAAACAAAAAAACAAAACAAAACAAAAAAACAAAACAAAAAAGGGGCAGTTAGGTGGTGCAGTGGATAGAGCACCCGCCCTGGATCCAGGAGGACCTGAGTTCAAATTTAGCCTCAGAAACTTAACACTTACTAGCTGTGTGACTCTGGGCAAGTCATTTGACCCCAATTGCCTCACCAAAAAAAAAAAAAAGAAATGATGAGAAGGTTGATTTTTAGAAAAACAGAACTGTCACATGAAATAACTAAGAGTGAAATGAGCAGAATGAAGAGAATATTGAATACAGTAACAGCAATATTGTTTGAAGAATAATTGTGAAAGACTAAGTTATTCTGAGTATTATAAATATTCAAATCAACTATAAATTACCTATGAAGGAAGATGCTATCCACCTCCAGAGAAAGAACTGGTAAATAGAACTATGCATGGAGAGAGAGAGAGAGAGAGAGAGAGAGAGAGAGAGAGAGAGAGAGAAATGTGTGTCAAATGGATAGGGTTGGGCAGGGAAGGAGTAAGGCAGACAGTTTGGAACTTAAATTATGACAAAAAAATCAATTGAATTAAAAAAATCAAAATAGGTGATATGCTCCAGGATTTACCTTATTCATAGGCAGAGTAGGATATGTTGAAATGAAAAAGATGTCTGGATGCCTTGCCCAGAGTAAAATATCTCTTCTACCTGGCTATCACTATGTTTGAAATTCCACTATTAGAAATCCATTCTTGGGAGTTAAGGCATTTCCTTATTAAAATGAAAATCCAAGGTATAACATTTTAAGATTTCATCAGTCAATAGGATTGTTGTAAGTTAATAACACTGTCACTATCAATCACTTCATTGTCAGTTAAAGATTATCAGACCCTTTCAAATGTGGTCAAACATAGATTTTGAAGGGGAGGAGATTTGAGATTCCGTGAGCATGCTGGCTATTTGGAAAGGAAAAAGAAAGGTGGCTATTTGGAAAGGAAAAAGAAAGGTACAAAACAGGAGGTTTGGGCCTGGAAGATAACGTTTGGCTATTTCATACTATTGCTGAGGGTCATTTCCAATGCTGCCTCACCCAAAAAGGGGAAGACTATGGTGATCTTTCAAAAGATAAATATCCTAACATGTGAAGGCAGTGGGGGACAAGGGACGGGTCCTATGGTAGGTCTGTCACTATCCTGAGAAACAATTGGGAGTGGTAAATGGAGCGCTAGATTTTTGAGTCAGAAAGACCTGAATTTGAATCCCACCTTAGCCTCTTACTAGCTACATGGTCTGAAGTGAGTCAAACTCTCTGAATGTCACTTTCCTAATAATAATAATATGACTGCCTTCACTAGGTTGTTATGAAGAAGGAATGAAATAATGTATGTCAAATGCTTTATAAACAAGAACTATTGTTATCCTGATATTCAGACAATGAGCAGAACACTTTCTGATGTTTTCGATGTACCATATAGCAATCTTTTCTAGTGAGCAGTCTTTCAATTCATGTACCAGCTGCAGATAATAGGTTAATAAGGACACCAAACCAGGTGTGATGAAATCAATGTCACTAGTGTCTGGTGTGAAAAATCCCTGGTAGGTTGGGAGTGGGGGATGGTATCCTCAAAGAAACTTCCTCTGAGTCAGCAAGAAATTGAAATTACTAGACTGCATTGAGCTGCCATCCAGTGCAGAGTAGTAGTTGAAGGTGGACTTTTTTTCCTTTTCCCAACTTCTCCTGGATAAGTGAAAGTAAGCCCACAGAATAACCTTGTGAACCTCATGGCATCTTAGAATGGTAGAATCTTGGAGTTAGAAGACACTTGAAAGATAAACTAATGTAAAGGACGTTGGTGATTTGGGAGTGGATTTGATTTTGGGAAATGGATCTCTGATTAAAAAAAAAAGATGAGTGAACATAGTGCATATAATTGCTTGGGGCTTGAGTAGTTTTTGTTTTGTTTGCTTTTGGCATTTGGTTAAAAAACAAACCAACTACAACAACTTCTCTCCAGACCCAAACAACAGCAAGATGAAGTGCAAGAAAAATACATGAGGGGCTTTTTTCTTCAAGGCCCCTTTCAGCTCTAACTCTAGGATCCTGCACTTCCTACCCGCCTGGTAGTCTGGTGCTAAAGTCCAAAACGGGCTTCCTCGAGTGTGCTGGATGACACAAGCACCCTGGAAATGGTGTCCTGAGGTGAGTCCTTTGAAAGGAATAATAATTATCCTGAAGTATAAACTCAATTCATTTCAACAAGCACTTTTATCATTCCTTGACAGGGTGATAGAGATGCAAGGACAAAACTGAAAAGTCTTTGCCTTCAAGAATCTTCTATTCTATTTAATAATAATGGCTGGCATTTGTATAGTACTTGAAAGTTTGCCAAGTACCTCATAGATATTATCTCATTTGATCCTCACAACAACCCTGTGAAGTGGGTGCTTTTTATTATCCCCATTTTACAAATAAGGAAACTGAGCCTGGAGCAAGGTTAAATGACTAGTCCAGGGTCACACAGTTAATAAGTATCTGAGGCTTGATTTGAACTCAGGTTTTTCTGGCTCCTAATTTCAAAACTCTATCCATTGCACCAGCTAGCTGCCATTACAATAAGTGAACAGATAAGGAAACAGTGGGGGTGAAAGCAGTGAGGGAACTATTAAGTGCCTTTTGTGTGCTAGGAACTATGCTAAGTGCCTTACAAATATTATCTTCTTCAATCCTCACAACAACCCTTTGAGGTAGGTACTATTACCATCTCGATTTTATAGCCAAGGAAACCGAGGCAGACAGAGGTTAGGGTACTTCCTCACAGCCACACAGCTAGTAAGTGTCCAAAGCTGAGTTTAAACTCAGGTCTTCCTGACTCCAGTTCCAATGCTCTTCTAATGAACCACCTAATTTTTTCTAAATATGAGGTCTAAATCCAAGGGAGTTTGAAGAATAAGAAAGTATTAACAGCTTTAATGGAAGATAAGAATGTTGAAAAGTGGAGTAAATTATTATAACTGACTTTAACATAGCACTTTGAGATTTGCAAAGATCTTTGCATATCTTCAATTAATCTTAACAACTAAGGAGGTATTACAAGTATTGTTACATCTACTTTAGAGATGAGGAAACTGAGGCTGAAAAAAGTTTAAATGATTTTCCCTTGGGAAAAGATTAAATGATTAAAAAGATTTAAATGATTTAAATATGATTAGTTAATCACTGTAGTTAGTAATCATTTGGAGCAAGATTTGAATCCAAGTCTTTCTTGGTCCTCTAGGAGAGTGTCTAGTGTTCTTAGCACTGCACAATACTGTTTCTCCATTGAGGAAAAAATACCTTCCAAGATAGCAGAGTTTGGGGAACAGCTCCTTTTTTTTTTTTTTTTTTTTGGTGGCAATTTAGAGTGTGTGAAGAATAGCATAGAAAATACATTTGCAAAGAAAGGTTGTAGACAGATTATGGGGAGTCTTAAAAGTTTCACAGAGGAGTTAGTATTTTACTTTAGAAATAATAGAGAGCCCTTGAAAATACTGAAGCACAGAAATAGCATGACTAGATCTGTGCCTTTTTTAAAATGTAAAGCAGAAGTGTCTAACATTCAGCTTCTCAACACAACACTACAAGTTTAGCCTTAATCAAATCCAAATGTAATTGGAAAATATTTGACAAAATAAATAAAAATACAGTACAATAAAGATAATGTTAATCTGTGGTTTTCCAAGTCAATATGTAACCCACAGGAATATTGAGGATGTATGGTAGAAGGGATCAACTAGAGGCAAAGGACCTGTTAGACTATTGTGATAGACCTACAAAACCTGATAACAAGCTTCATTAACAAGGGTAGAGGCAGCATGAGTAGACATGGAGAAGGGACTAGATGTGAAAGATGTTATGGAGACAAAATAGGATTGAATAGAGAAGAGTGGGGAGGAGAAGAGGGTAGAGCTTCAAGTAAAACGAGCTGGCGAAGGAAATTGTAAACCACTATCTTTGCCAAGAAAACCTCAAATGGGTACATGAAGAGTTAGACACAACTTAACTGCCTGAAAAACAACAAAATTATTATTATTGCTCCTGAATACTTTAATATTCTTGTCATCTTTTGCTTCGATGATACCTTTCTTTCCTGATTGACCTCCTCCCTCTAGGATTGCTCTTTTCAGCCTCCTTTCTCAGTCATCACTTTACCACCTACTTGCTTACTACTATTACTACCACCACCACCACCACCACTACTACCACTACTACCAACTACTAATTACTACCACCACTACCACTACCATTATTTGTTTTGTTTTTGTTTTGTTTTTTGGTGAGGCAATTGGGGTTAAGTGACTTACCCAGGGTCACACAGCTAGTAAGTGTTAAGTGTCTGAGGCTGGATTTTAACTCAAGTCCTCCTGACTCCAGGGCTGGTGCTCTCTCCACTGTGCCACCTAGCTTCCCCTACCACTACCCTTATTACTACTACTACTACCACTATTACCACAACTACTACCACCTGCTACGATCACTACTACTACTGCCACCACTACCATCATACCACCACTACTACTGATGACTAGCATTAATATAGTGCTAGGGGGTACAGTGGATAGAATGCTAGGCCTGGAGTCAGGAAGACTCATCTTTCTGAGGCCATAATTGAACTCATACATTTAAGCGGCTGTGTGACCCTTGCTAAGCCACTGAACCTTGTTTGCCTTAGTTTCCTCTTCTATAAAATAATCTGGAGAAGGAAATGGCAACCCAATATCTCTGCCGAGAAAACCCTAAATGGGACCATCAAGAGTCAGTCACAACTGAAAAAATGACAGAACAACAACAAAAATAAGGTACTTTAAGGTTTGCAAAGCACTTTACATTTTTATCTGTTTTATTTACACTTTTATCTCATTTTATCCTCACTTTTGGAGGTAGGTGTTATCGTCATTCCCAATTTACAGATGAGGAAACTGGAGTAGACAGAAGTTAAGTGACTTGTACAGGGTCACATAGCTAGGGAGTATCAGAAGTGGGATTTGAACTCGGGTCTTTCGGACTACATGTCCAGCACTCTCCACTGTACCACCTAACAGCCCCAAATAGGCAAAGAGATCACAGGCGTCACAAGTTATAGAGTTCAAATAGGATGAGAACACAGAAAGGCCATCAGAATTAGGAGTTAAGAAATCATTGGTAATCTTTGAGAGAGGTTTCAGCATTTTGTAATAGTCTTTTTATTTTATAGTTTCACAGTTTTAGCAAGCACATCTCATATCTGGACATATCTGGATGAGGGGGTAAGTTTTCACTTTATATTCAGATAGCTGTATTATATAAGCACAGTCTAAGTCAATAAAGGCAACTTTCATTTCATCCTCCACATCTCATCGAACCAAAATCAAATTTATGGTAGTTTGTTATTTTTTTCCCAGTGGCTCTAGCTTGTCCCCTCTGAACCCAGATTCCCCCAGGATGTCCCCTTCCTCATGGGCCTGGACCTCTCTAGTCTTCTGGCTCCAAGATGGAGAGAGATGCTCACACACCTTTGAAGATCAGGGGTCATAAAATAGAATTCTTTCAGGGAGATGGTGGACACTAGGCCTCAACATCTGCCCTGATGTGCCCTCTCTACATTTCCACCTGCCCCAATCCTGTATTGTAAGGATCACCAGGCTTTTCTTCCCACCCTGCAGCTGAATTCTGCTCCATTTGTAGACTTCCCCAATTAGAACACTGGCTCTTGGAGAACATGGACTGCCTCAATTTTCTCTTTGTAGTCCCATTGTTTAGTAGAGTGCTTGGCAGATACTAAGTGCTGAATAGATTCTTTTTTCTATTTCCATTCCATCAAGGCCATGTCCAGAGGGGGTACAGAGCTGCTTCCTTTGTTAAACACTGCTAGCTTCCATGTATCCTCTCTGTTCCTGTGATATGACCCTGTATAAACTCTGTGCTGTTTTCTCTGGATGTCTGGTTATTTTAGTTAGCTAATAGTGGGACAGTGAGGTGACACAGTGGATAGAGTTCAGGGCATAGAGACAGGAAAACATCTTCCTGAGTTTGGCCTCAGATACTTACTTAGTAGCTGTTTCACCCTGGGCAAGTCACTTAACTCTGCCTCAGTTTCCTCATCTGTAAAATGATCTGGAGAAGGAAATGGCAAACAGTACCTTTGCCAAGAAGGGTCAGGAAGAGTCTGACCCAACTTAAAGGACTGAACAATAACATAACTACTTAACCTTACAGTGATGTTTGAAGGAAAATATTTTTATAAACCAAAACAATTTGAGTTGCAATTAAAATCTGTCTGACCTTGGCCAAGTCATCTAACCTCCTTTGGATCTTAATTTTCCCATCTGTAAATTGAAGGAGCTGAAATAAATAATTCCCAACATTTCTTTCAGCTCTGCTGTTCTAAGACCTTATTTATGACACCATGATGTACATGGTAGTATAGTGGAAGGAGTCAGAGGGTGGGAATCCAAAGCCATGGATCCTTGACCCTGACTTAAGATTCCTGGATTCTGTAAATGCTAATAACTATTGATGTCTCACTAATATGATCCCCCAGGACATTTGGGGGAAACAGGAGTCAGACCTGAGATATGGCTGCTCTTTAAAGGGAAGAATAATGATTCTGATGGACACATTGCCTAGTGTTTGTCATTAAAATTATGTCCAAAGCCCCATTGTATGAGATGACTCTCAAGAACAGATCCATAAATTTACTCAATAGGGGGAAATTAATTTGTTAAAAATGTATTTCACATGCAGCATTTTTATGGCCTAGCCCAAGATTTATTTTTCTCCTCCTACTGCTTCCCCCCACTCCTTCTACCTTTCAAATCTCCTGGGTATTCAGGGATCTTGGCTATAGGAGATGTCTAATTTCACATTCTAAAGCCTGGGTACAGAATCTGTTAGTGGGTGATTATAACAGCAAGTCACCTCGACCCCAGGGGCAGGGAGAGTTTGCCTGGCTCATTGCAATCTCTCTTTGCGTTGAGACTTTCCAGTTCATTTTCAGCTTCTCCATTTTGGCTCTCTTCATTTAATAAGTGCTTAACAGCTTCTTCTTTGTGATGGAAAGCCTTGGTTGTCTGTGAACTGGTGCCCTCACCTTGCTGTAGTTGGGATGCTGACTTCTGCATGTGCAAAATGAAGAAGTTGATATATCGTAATTATTAGAGGGTTGGTGAGTATTAAATGATGGGGAGGGGCTGAATGTTTTCAGGTGTCACTGTTGACAAATCATTCTGAGAAGGATGGAAAATGTGGACTTGGGGTGGTGGCAGTAGAAGAAGAGGGGTATTAGCCATCTAGTGTTAAGCCTTACTCCTCCCCACTACCACTTCCCCAACTACCTTGCCTTCTGATGCAGTGAATAGACAACTGGGCCTGAAGTCAGGAAGACCTGAATTGAAATCCAGCCTATGTGACTCTGGACTAGTCCCTTAATCTCTGTCTACCTCAGTTTCCTCAACTGTAAAATGGGGATAATAGAGCACCTACCTCCAAGGGTTGTCATGGGGATCAAATGAGATAATATTGGTAAAGTATTTAACTCAGTGCCTGAAACATAGTAGGTTCTCAATGGAAACTTGTTCCCTTTTTCCCCTTCCTGGCTTATTTTGACTTTGAAATTATGTGCCTTAAAAAAATTTCAATAATAGGAGCAGAGGTTAAGTCATAGATTCCCATAGCACTGTCTCCTCCAAAGATTTCTCCTTCAGATGCTTTCCCTAATACACTACACTGGCCATATTTAATTTCTTTCTTTGTTTCTTTCTTCCCTCCTTCCCTCCTTCCCTCCTTCCTTCCTTCCTTTCTTTTTTTTTGGGGGGGAAGGGCAACAAGGATTAAGTGACTTGCCCAGGGTCACACAGCTAGTAAGTGTCACGTGTCTGAGGTCAAATTTGAATTCAGGTCCCCCTGAATCCAGGGCCGGTGCTTTATCAACTGTGCCACCTAGCTGCCCCCATATTTAATTTCAAAGTGGGAAAAAGGACTGTATTATGATGAGCATAGACTATATCTGAAATTGGTATTGAACCAAGAATCAAGAGCTGACTTCGCATCTAAGCTCCATTACTATCTCTTGGGGAGAGGGGAGTCTCATAATTTCTCTAGGCTCCAGCTAGAGATGGAAATGACTATTATCACTATATTATTATTATCTGTGCCCAAAATGGTGATCTTTGGTGATTTTACTCATAGTATTGATATTGTTGTGGTTTTAATTGGCCTGAGTTGTGTCGATATGATGTTCTATATAGGCAGCACTGATGTGATCCAGTAGACAAAGAAAAATGATAAAGAGGGCTGGACAGATGAGATTGTTATGAAATTATTTCAATATTTCCACAGATCTTCATTCTTTTGGACTGCTGGTTTATCATTACATTGACCAGAGTTCTTAAATCTTTGAAAGTTCTTTTTTCTATCTTTTTGTTTTCTCCTAGTTCTACTTACTTTGCTCCCCATCAGTTCATAAAGGTCTTTCCATTTTCCCCAAAATTTCCTATTTTGTTATTTTTATGGAAATAGAATATTTCATTAAATTCATATGCCATAATTTGTTTAGCTATTCACCAATGGGAGGATATCCTCTTATTTTCCAATTTTTGGTTACCACAAAAAATTCTATAATTTTCTTGCATATATTTTTTGCATATCTCTTTGACTTCTTTAGAATATAGAGTTCATATAACTGGTTAAGTTATAGACAGTATAAAGAGTAGTGAGAATTGGTAACTTTCTGGACATATATTCAAAATGTTTTCAAGAAGGGCTGGACTAATTTACAGATCAACCAACATTGTACTTGTGTACATGGTTCCCCACATTCCCTCTGACATTTGTCAGTTTCATTTTCAAAAAATCATCATCGACATTCTGAAAGGTATGAAGTAGAACCTCAGTGTTGCTTTAATTTTACACTATTCTAATTATTAGTGATTTAAAATACTTTAAAAAAAACACATGATTATTGATTGCTTGAATTTTTTTCTTTTGAAACTGCCTGTGGGATAGCCTTTGACCATTTGGAATGGATCTTGATTCTTAGTATATTCGAAATAAGTTGTTTATATAACTTGCAAAATCAGACTTTTATCATAGAAACTTGTTGCAAAGATCACACCCTCCCCACTCGGTATTCTATGTTTTAAAGCCAAACAACATTAATGGGAAGAAAGATTGGAAGTAGAATGTCCTGCTCACTATGATGCATTCAGACAGAAAATGTCTGGCTTTTTATACTTAAAAGTTTTCCTCCCACATCCTTTCCAGAGCCCACAGTAACCCAAGGCTTTGTCTGAGTGAAGGCAGGTAGGTCAGTGTTCGATTTGGAAGGGCTTTTCTTAGAAAGTGTCTCAGTCTTGCAGGCATAGGTAATTAGAATGGCAATAGTTTAAAACTATTATGGGAGCCAGGAGGAAGAGTATCTGAGTGTTATCCTCAGGATTCAGGCTTGAATGTTTCTATCACAGTGGTTTCATATTCTTTGGGATTGGGGGGAGCACCTCAGCACTCTCATCTAGTAATAAATGCATGATTTATACTTTAATTGAATGCCAACTCAGAGAATCAGTTAACAGATCCAAAAAAAGCCTCTCCAATTTCATTGTACGTGTTATTTTAAAGCTGAATGGCCCCATTGCTATTTATATATTTGGTCAAACAGAACTTATTAAGATGAACTGATCCTCCTTGGAGCAAATTGATCCTTGAACAATACATTTAGATTTCCAGGGAGAATGAGTTCCCCCTCTTAAAGATCAGAATAATTTATTAATCTTGGTTTTATAATTTTAAAATTTATATGTTATCCAATTGTGTGATTTTTTTAAAAGTCAATGCATTTCATTGTTGAACTTCATCATTGAGGAGTAGTGATAAAATGGCTTTGTGCAAAGAACATTGGACTTGGAGACTATATAGAGTCATAGATTAAATCAGGAAGGGACTATAGAGTTTATCTAGTCCAGCTTCCTAGGCTACAGCTAAGGAAACTGAGACTTAGAGAGGTTAAGTGACTTGACCATGGCCACCCAGGTAATAAGAGACAGGGACTGATGTCCCCTGATGTCCAATCCATCATGTTGGCCACTGTGCTACTACTGTGCTACTGTACACTGTCATATGGGCTTCCTTGGAGTCAGGATATCTGGCTCAAATGCACACACTGCTACTTACTAGCTGAGGAAAATTCTTTATAAAGAACTTAAGACAATATATACATAGTAACATCATTTGCAGAAAGCATTGTTCCTTTTCAGAGCATTTTCACAGTCTATTATTCCTATTGGTTTCCATAGGAGCACTGTGAAAATAAGTAGGGAATGTGGTTCCCCATTTTTACAGATTAGAAATCAGAGGAATGAAGAGGTGAATTGACAGAGGAAAAAGCATGTCAGTACTTTAGTTTAAGCTATGTCTCTCTTTTTTTTTTTTTGTGAGGCAATTGGGGTTAAGTGACTTGCCCAGAGTCACACACAGCTAGTAAGTGTTAAGTGTCTGAGGCCGGACTTGAACCCAGGTACTCCTGACTCCAAGGGCCGGTACTTCCATTCACTGCGCCATCTAGCTGCCCCCTAAGCTATGTCTCTTACATAAATTTGAGTTTGGGGTCATGTGGCTGTAGCCAAGGCACCATCGATAACCTGGTGGCAGTGCAGTATAACGATTTTCAGGCAGATGATCCAGGAGGAAATGAAATCTAAAATGTCCAGCTTCCAGGTCTAAAACTATAAAGTAATGAGATTACTGTCACACTATATCACATAGAAGCAGCAGCTTTCCTAATGCTAGGGGTGACAAACCTTTTCTTGTGCTGGTGGTTCATTTAATGGTCCTTATAAATAGATGTTAACTGGGAAAGATGTGTGCTTTTAAAATCTGAAAATAGTCTTGGGGACAAGAAAAAAAGTAAATCTAAACAAAATTGATCATTTAGTCAGACTGACAAACACCATTCAAGGTGCTAACAACTCCTAAGTAGAAAAAGAGTCATCAGGTTACATAAACAAATCATTAGGTGGAAAACAAGAGGCTGACAATATAATCTGCTAACCACTTTGGCCTTCAGCAGACCACCAGAAAGTTTGATGCAAATTAGACATTATACATGACTACGTGAGAAAATATCATTTTTGATAGCCCCATTTATGTTGTTAAAACCTTCTTTTGAATATTAGCACTTTCAAGATTCCTGTTATGAAAATTTTCAATCACTGATTAATCAACTTCTAATTTTATACTCTTGGTCAAATGTGTGGAGCTCTTCATTAGAACATCTCAAAAATCTTTAATAGAGAGTAAAATGCCAGGGCATTGGTATTAACACTGAGATTTCTGAGTCTGTTCTGTGTTTGGTTTTGAGATGATGACTCCCACAGTACATGAAATTAATAAGTAATTTTCTAGTGACAGCCCCAGCAATTGGATGAATGTTTAAATTCTAGTCAGAAGCAGTGTGGAAAGAAGCAAATAAAAAGTGTGTGAGGAGGGGGCGGTGGGGAGAAGAATGAAGTCTTAGAGCCATTTTAGAAAAACCTAAAATAATACTATCCTGTCAGAGACAGTGTGTCAGTAAAAAATCCTAAATTTCTTGAGTGGAAAAAGAGGTCTGAGATTCCAAAATATGAATTTTGACAATAGAGCTTTTATCAAGCACTTTAATTATCAAGAGTCCTTTGCCTGGACAAAGAACTCCACAGGATAGTCCTGATTTCATGGAGTTTAAACAGTCTAAGACAGGGCCTTCACTTTAAAGGGTCAGATCTCTTTCATCCCTGGCACTTAGCAGGCAAATGGGAATGTGGCTTTGGGAAGAATAAGAAGAGGTGAGAAGTCTGCAGTAACAAAGAAAGAGAACTAACTGGTGTTTTGATTTCAATAATTCCCTTCTCTTCCACCTTTCCCATACTATGAATTTATAGAGCTCCAGCAGGTTTACCAATTATTTTAAATTTACAGTGTCTCCTGTAGTAGAATGGTTATGTTCAAGGCATCTATATATTTTTCCTCCTATTCAGGGTAGGGAGGAAAACCTTGGCCCTAAAATGCTTTCTAGGGTATGATGTTCTAAACTTTTGTGGACCCTATTTAAATATATATATACATATATATATATATGAATGTAATAAAAATATACTACCAGCACATACACACATTTAATTGAATAATATCAGAAATTATTGATATGTGGTTTATTTTATCTCATAATTAGAAATATAGTCATTACAATAAAATAAGTGGAAAGAATCCCCCAAAATAAAAACTGAACGCTTTGTAACTTGAATGATCACCCTTGATACAGGAAGAAGAGAAGAAAATGCATCTTTCTCACACCTTTGTGGAAGCAGGAGACCACAAATGAGGACATTGCGTATATTGTCAGGTGTTGGTTAGTTTTGCTACACTATTTTTTCTTTTTTCTCCTCTCTTTTAAAATTCTTTGTTATAATGGCTGATTCTCTGGGTAGTGGAAGGAAAGGAAATATTTGGAAATGAAGGTGATCTAAAAAGAAATTAATTTTAAAGGCATACACACAAAACATAATTTCTGTTAATGTTTAAAAAAATTCCCAAGGTTCTCTGAAGTTTGAGCCATCAGGAGCATCTTCATTTTGCCTCCCCTAAGGTGACTCAGAGAGGAAACATCTCTGCTTCCTTTACATTCTAGGAATAGTGGTGCCCTTTGGCAATAGAATGAGTTCTGCAAGACACTGGACTGGACCCCATTTGTACTGGAGATCCTTTCCAGTCTTAACTAGTCAAGAGCTAGAGCTAAATCTAATATTTCCACATGCCTGACACTGAATTTTTGCAATCTCATTTCTTGGATTGCTCTGGGAAAATTTTTTTTAACTACATTTCTATTTGGTTGAAGTAACACAGGCTCCCACATCTCTGAGAATTATTATACTATAAACAACCAGACTGGTGGTAATTGCAAGACAAGTAATGAGAGCCCCTCCTTAGTGAATAGATGGATAATTTAGGTAAGAAGGATCCTAAAGTACATTTTCATTTCCAGGGGGACATTGACCTATCACAAGTCCAAGTACTCCTCCTTGGATAATTTCAAATCACTGGATTATGGTGTACACACTAATAATAATCACTTCATCAAATATTCTATCCAGCAAGAAGAATCTGCCTTTGTTGTATTTAACTCATTCTGTTTTAGCATTTCTATGTCTCATTATACCATGCTGCCTCAATGTTCCAGGCCTGTAGGTATCTCCCCTTTGTGTCAGCATGGGGCAAATTCTTGTTGTTGAATTGTTTTTAGTCATATCTGACTCTTTGTGACCCCATTTGGAGTTCTCTTGGCAAAGATACTGGAGTGGCTTGCCATTTCCTTCTCCAGCTCATTTTACAGATGAGGAAACTGATTCAAGCAGGGTTAATTGACTTGCCCACAGTCACACAGCTAGTAAGTGTCTGAGGCAAGATTTGAAATCAGGAAGATGAGTCTTCTTGTCTCCAGGCCTGGCAGTCTCTCCACTGTTCCACCTAGCTGCCCTCAGTTGTTCTAGCTGAGATATGCTTTATTGTAAATTCATAGAATCCCTGAATCAAAAAGTTAAAGTCCATTTAACCAATCTCTCACCATCAGTGGAAGAATCTCATCTATGACATCCCTTACAGGTCTCCATTGGATTCTTCCAGTGACAGCAAGTTCACTAAATAATGGTAGCTTATGAGTGAGATGGGCAGAACCAGGAGAACATTGTACACAGTATCAACAACACTGTGTGTTGATCAACTGTGATAGACTTGCCTCTTCTCAGCAATACAATGGTCCAAGATAGTTCCAAAGAACTTATGATGGAAAATGCTCTCCAAATCCAGAAAAAAGAATTGTTGAATCTAGATGCACATTGAACCATACTATTTCTACTTTTTTCTTTTTTGAGTTTTTTTCCTTTTTGCTCTAATCCTTCTTTCACCGCATGACTAATGCAGAAATATGTTTAATGTCATTGTACATATATAACTTATATCATATTGCTTGCTGTCTTGGGAAGGGGGGAAGGAAGGGAGGGAGGGAGAAAAATTTGAAACTAGAAAGCTTATAAAAACAAATATTGAAAATTATCTCTACATGTAACTAGAAAATAATATACTTTTATGATTATAATAATAATAATGGTAGCTTAATGGAGCCTGCTTCAAATGGTTGGAGGATTCACATTGCTAAAAAGTCATTTTCTTATGTTAAGCTGAACATTGCCTCCCTCTAACTTCAATGTGCTGGTCCTACAACTGTTCTCCAGAGGCACATGACATAAGTCAGCACTCTCTGTCAAGGGTACCACAAATCCTCCTAGTCATTCAGGCTTGAAACCCAGTCATTGTCCTAGAGTATCCCATCTCTCTTACCCCTCATGTCCAATCAGTTGTCAAATCCTATCATTTCCACCTTCCTAATATCTCTTGAAGGACAGTTAGGTGGCACAGTGGATAGATTGTGGGGCCCTGAGTCAGGAAGACTCCTCTTTATAAGTTAGAATATGATCTCAAATACTTCCTAGCTGTGTGACCCTGGAAAAGTTACTTAACCCTGTTTGCCTCAGATTCTTCATGTGTAAAATAAGCTGGAGAAGGAAATGGCAAACCACTTCACTATCTCTGCCAAGAAAACCCCAAATGGAGTCACAAAGAGTTGGACACAACTGAAAATAACCGAACAATTTGTTATGGAACACTATCCTCATTCCTATCTCCTTACTTCTCTGGCTTCCTTCAAGTCTCTTCAACAGTTCCACTTTATGCAAAAAGCCTTAGTCTTACTGCCTCCCTTCTGAGCCTACCCCCAATTTATCTTCTTTGTGTCTTGTACATGGTGGTTGTGTTATCTCCTCCATTAGACTCTTGGCTCCTTGAGAACCTGGATGCTTCTCCCCCTTTCGTTGTATGCCCAGCACTTAGTACAGTACTTGGCATATAGTAGATACTTAACAAATGCTAGTTGACTGACTAGCTGACAGCCCTTGAATTATTTGAAAATAGCTGTGTCATCATCCTTAAAGTTTTCTCTTCTCCAGGTGAAATATCCCAGTTCCTTTTACCCTTAAAACCCTTGACTATCCTGATTCTCCTCAAGATTTACATTAGTTTGTCAGTCATTCTTAAGATGAAACACAATGAATTGCATTTTACTTCCTTCCCCCTTTCACCTCAAAATGAGTATTCCTATTGAAATCTTGCTGCATTACATTTTCACCCAGACAAGAATTAGATTTCAATTCTGATCCTTTGGGTAAAGTCACCTCCTCTGTTGTTTCCTGACTTCCAATTCTAGTTCTCTGTTTCATCTTCTCCCAGATAACTCTTTAAATTTTCTGCTTTGCAGCAGATGGGTTCTTTATCCCAACCCTGATCATTTACATCTGGAAATAGAAGAGTTAATGAAGTCTACAAAGTTCTCTGGCAGCAATATAAAAAAAAACACACAGAATTATTTCATATGCAGTATAGGCATTAGTTTCCTGCTTAGCAAAGTCAATTGCTGTTACTTTTATATAATTATATTTTAATTTTTATTGAATTCGACATATTCATTAAGCACCTACTATGTAGGGGGTACAGTGGATAAAGCACTAGTCCTGCAGTCAGGAAGATCTGAGTTTAAAACTAGCCTCAGATATTTACTAGTGGTGTGATTCTGAGCAAGTAACGACTTTAATGTGCCTCAGGTCTTCATCTGTAAAATGCGGAAACACTGAAGAAGGAAATGGCAAACCACTCCAGTATCTGTGCCAAGAAAACCCCATGGACAAAGTCCATGGGGATCATGTGGACTTGGACATCACCAAGTGGCAAACAACAATGACACAGTAAAGCTAAGATCTGAGGATTTCAGTCTTTTTTTTTTTCAGTCCTGTCTTACTATGAGTTTTCTTGGCAAAGATACTGGAGCGGTTTGCCATTTCCTTCTCCAGCTCATTTTACAGATGAGGAAACTGAGGAAACGAGGTAAATTGACTTGCCCAGGGTCACACAGCTAGTAAGTGTCTGAGGTCAGATTTGAACAGAGGAAGGTGAAGATTCCTGACCCCAGACCCAGTACTTTCAACATTATGGCGCCACCTAGCTGCCATCAGTATTTGAGATAAAAATGAAACCGTTCCCTAACACAAAGGACCTTGTTCTCTGCTGGGGAATGAATGGAGTACAACACATAGAAATAAATTCAAGGGCATGTGAGAGGAGAAAGGAGGTTAACAATTAGGGGTACTCAGGAGACCATGGTGGAGGTGGGCATTTATGCTGACACTTAAAGAAAGCTAAAGGTTCAGAGGTTGAATGAAGAAGTCTCTTCTAGGGAAGGGAATTGCTCTCAAGCCTGGAAAGACTTAAGTAGACTGATGCTGAGTGAAGTGAACAGAACCAGGAGAACATTGTACACAGTAATGGCAACATTGTGTGAGGATCAGCTGTGATAGACTTAGCTCTTCTCAGCAATACAGTCATCCAAGACAATTCCAAAGGACTCATGATGTAAAGTGCTATCCATACCCAGAAAAAAAAGAACTGTGGAATCTGAATACAGATTAAATCATACTCTCTTGACTTTTCTTTTGTGAGGTTTTTCCCTTTTGTTCTGATTCTTCTTTCACATGACTAATGCAGAAATATGTTTAATGTGATTTTACACATATAACCTACATCAGATTGCTTTCTGTCTTGGGGAGGGGGATGGAAAGGAGGGAGGAAGAAAAATTTGTAACTCAACATCTTATAAAAACAAATGTTGAAAACTATCTTTACATGTAACTGAAAAAATAAAATAATATTAAAATTGGAAAAAAAGAAATACCCTCAAAAGAACTGGAGATAAGATATAGAATGGGATACAGATTTCAGCAAACAGCTGATGGATCAGCTTACCTGGAATACATACTGCATAAAGAAAAATAATATGTGGCTGGAGCTAGGCTATGGATGGCTTTAAATGCAAATGAGGAGTTTGTATTTTTACTTAGAGGCAATGGGGAGCCACTGAAAATTTTTGAGTATGGGAGTAACATAAGAATGACATGACTGTGCCTTAGGAAGACATTTGCCCAGTGTGTAAATTATGGATTGGAGATACTGGAGATAGGGAGAACAATTTGCAGGCTACTCTAATAGGGAGTAGAAATGACAGGTGCAAGACATTTGGATTTATTAAAATAAATATGGGGGTTAGTGAGGAAGAGGAAAGAGTCAAGGATGGCTTAGAGTTGCAAACCTAGATGACTAGAAAGATATTGTTGCACAGCAAAGAAGTGGAATTTAGAGAAGGGGAAAGTTTAGTGTTGGAGGATAAAGAATTCTGTTTTCAATATAGTGAGTTTGAGATGATTAGACATTCAGATGGATATACCCAATAATCAGTTAGCAGTGAGAGACAGAGTTCAGGAAAAAAATAGAATAGATTTATAGATTTGGAATTCTCCATATAGAGACAGTGCTCTCATTAACTTTCATGAATTCAATTATCGAGAGAGTTAAGAGTTAGTAGAGAAAAGTGTCCAAACAGATTGTTGGGAGAGCACCCATGCTTAGAAAACTGCAGTTCCATGATGATGCAGCTAAGTAGACTGAGAGGGGTCAGAGAGATAGGAAGAAAACCAGAGAACAGTAACATAGGAGTCATAGAAGAAGAGAGGATTTAGGAGGAGAGAGGACAGTCAGCAACTTCAAAAACTTGAAAAGAAATACAATAGGATGAGGACACCTAATTTAGCTGCAAAGAGAATGCTGGCCACTTAAGATAGACCAACTGAATTAAGATTCAGACATGGAAGGCAGCTTGCGAGAGGGTGAGGACTGAGAAGAAAGTGAGGGATGAATGTAGATGATTTTTTCTATGTCTTCCTTTAAAAAGAGAGGTTGTTGCAGTGCCTTAGCACTCATTGCTCTGGGGGCCTCAGCTGGAGCCAGCTTCTGGGGTTCAGTGTTTGGCAAGAATTAGTGCCAAGTGACCTCCGTGAAACCTCCCAGGGCAGGCATGCTCCCTGACTCAGCTCACAGCAATTAATCATCCTATAGCTGGTGGAGTAGGCAAATGGAGTGACATCGAGGGAAATCTCCCTAAGGAGCAAGACTTTTTTTTGCTTGTTTGTTTAAGAAAAATTTTAAGCTAGTACAGTAGAATTTAAGTAGAATCAAACATAACAATATAAATAATTGCTTCCCCCTATAATTAATTGACTTTCCAGTTTTTAAAAATGTTATATTGATGGCTTTGTCTTAATATCACAGTCATTTCCCCAGTCCAGTAATTGAACCCTTCCTGGTGACCATGGGATGACTTTCAAGAGAAATGAAGTTACAAGAGATGTATATTTTTTTAAATCTATGACATACCCTGCAGGCAGACTATATTCAACTTAGTTCTTCAACATTTTCCATTGCTATTCACAGTCCTAGACAGTGAAGATTGCTCTTCATAATAATAATCCTGGCACCCTCCTAGATCTTCAGTCGTGGGGGGGGGGGGAAGGGGGTGGGAGAGATTATTTCAAGTTTACTCGAAGAACTAAGAGAAGTGACTTAGACCTTGTATAAGAATTTTTAACCAGAATGGTTGAACCCCCAAAGAAGCAGTGTTTATACTTCACATAAGCAACAAAACAAAATAAACAGACCTGAACTAAGCAAAATAACCTATTGAAGTGAATGAGATTTGCTATCACTAACTGCCAAAACATCTTATATTCATCTAATCTGATTGGAGCTTTGTACTTCAAACAACAGTTTGGATTCATTATATTTCCAAGACCTGTTACTTATTCCATCACTATATTCTTTATATCTGCTCTTTCCTCTCTATTCTCTTACTCCCCAATCTCAGTGTAAACCCTTGACATTTCATTCAGGCCCTTTAACACCAGACTTCCTGCCTCCAGTCATGCCCTCTTCTGGAAGATGACTACCACTTTGATCATGCCATTCAGTCCTTTGGAATCTAGCATTGGTTTCCTTTTGGTATGTAGCTCATGATCAAGAATCCATTCTCTTCTTCAGAATTAGGTTGTTCTGAATTACCTTATCTGCCTGTAAACCCTTCCTTATCTCAAACTACCATCTGGTTTATCTTGGCCACACTCTTACAAAGTCTACTTTGTGTCTTTATCCCATTCTTACCTTTCACTGCTCCCCAGAGCAGTATCTTGAGTATCCTTTGTTAACAAATTCCCTTCTCCAAGGTAGTCTCTCTGTTGATTGAAATCACTTTAACGGACCTTCCTTCTGCAGGAAGCCTTTCATTTCAACATTTATTCATTTAATTTAATGAGCTAAATGAGGATCATTTCTCCTTGCTCCGGGCATTTTGGACACAAAGAGAGATTATCTTCCAGTTAGGAAATTCATGTTTCCATCAGCTGCTCTGAGATTTCATGACTCCTTCAGGATAAACTGATCACCTGAAATCTTATCACTATGCAGATTGACTTCATTTTTGATACTCAATACCTTCTCAATTCCCTCAGTTGCCTCTCCATTTAGGAGTGGAGCAATAAATACCTCCCAAAGCTTACTTTTACAAAGGACTCAACAATTTTCCAGCTAACTCCAAATTCCATCAGTAACTCTACCTGGTTTCCATAGAATATCATGCCCCCTGGGCCAGGTACTCCTCTCTTTTGGCTTCCTTTTGTATATTGTCTTCTCCCATTAGATTGTAGGCTTCTTGAGGGCTGGGATTGTCTTTCTTTTTCTTATTTGTATACCTGGTACTTAGCACAATGCCTGGCATGTAATAGGGGCTGAATAAATGTTTATTGAATTGAATTAGAGACATGATGTTGTCATAATGCTGACACATGATATAGTCTCAGTAAATACTAGCTGATTGGATTTTTATTTTTACCATTCTTTAATTTGGGATTTTGCCATTGTAGAGAACTTCTGATATAGATACTCCTTCCATTGATTCAGATCAACAAATAGTCTGCACCTTCCAGTCTTAAGAGGTTTGCAGGAATTGAATACACACCTTCCTGACTGCAATATCAGTTCTCTATCTGCTATGCCAGGGCAGCTAGGTGGCACAGTGGATACAATACTGGCCCTGAGGTTGGGAGGACCAGAGTTCAAATCTCACTTTAGACACTAGCTGTGTGACCCATGGCAAGTCACATAGTGACTTTGCACAGCCCTCCCTCCCTTAAATCTCATTCAGTGCAAGTCATGACATCACCCAATGTCATGGTCCTCTCTGGAATGAAGGACAAACAACAATCTGCCATGCCATCAGGTTTCTTTGCTGATTGATTGGATCTTGCTCAGCAAAATAGCTCTCCTGAGAATTTCTGTTCCCAGAGCCTTCAGGATTAAGAGCAGCCAAGAGAACCCAGGAGAAAAGGAGTACCATATTTAGCCTTGAAATGCTACTGTATTTGTTAGGACTTTATTTAAGTCCCCAGAATCCCCCATGTGGTTCGTTGAAATATATCTAAAAAGATCTGGATCAAACTTAGAAGACACTGCTCCTAGCAAATTTTCTGGTTTCAAAGAAACCAATATTGTTTTTCTATCACTCCTAGTGCAAGACCCAAGTATGAATACAAACAAAAAAATCCACCTTTCCTCAAAATTTAAGATTTGTCAATATGAAGCCAAAGATCCAGATGTTAAAAGCATTTGCATTTTCTCCACAATCTTTTCTCCACTGTTCTTCCAGATGTTTGGCATCTTGGAAACATAACCAATAAGATCAAATCCAATTAATCAAATCCAATCACTCAAGCCTAGAAATCTATCCTTCCTCTCCATTGTTGTTAGATCAATTAAGATTGGAGCACTGTATTTGCCTGTTGCTAAGCATTAAGATGAAAAGTGAGACATTAAGTCAATCATCTGTACTTTTTCACATATCCAGAGATTTAGCACATTGTAGATTATACCTCCTTAAAAAAAAAAAATCAGGATCTTGAGCACTGTGTACAAAGGCTGTTAAGTTTTAGTGCGATGCTATAAACTTAGCTGCATGGAAATTTCCGCTTTTAAATTCCTTCTGTTGTACATTAGCATTTGCATTGATAATATCTTTTGGATAGCCTACTACACTATTATTTCTTGAAGAAAATTAGAGTTTTAATTTTTTGACATTTAGTTTTATAACCAATTGTAATGTTCTCATCACTGGTTGGGGATTTGTAGCACATCCAGAAAAGGGACATTTCATTTTTCCCTCTATGTGCCCTTCTGTTGTTTTTTTCTTCCCATGATTTGAGCTAATGCATCTTCATATAATTGCAGGTACAGTCACTTAGACATAGGCAGCCTTATAGCAATGTGGCAGGTGAAAGGTGAAATGACTGAGGAGACAAAGATTAGATATGCCCAAAAGATCAATTTATGAAGGAATAAATACCAGTCCCCTAACAGATCAGGACCATTTGCTGTTGTAAGCCCCTCAAGTCCCTTCTTTCCCCAGCAGGAAAAGCAAGCTCCAGATGAATAAGGTGGTGTTTGTATAAAATAGTAAAGCACTTAATTACCTTAACATAAATAGAAACCCCCAAATATATGGTGCAGAACCAAAGGGAGGTACCACACCTAAGTACCAAAAATACCATCCCTAACAGGTTGACTGATAACTTTTCCTTGACCCATTTATCTTGTATTCTTATATGCTCTTCTAAGCAAAACCCCACTATTTAAAACCCCTGGTAGGACTACTTTGCTATCACTAACTGCCAAAATATCATATTCATCTAATCTGAGTGATGCTTTGTTCTCACACGGACTAGTTCCTGCACAGTTCCACCTTTGTTTAGTCTCTCTCCTCTCTGTCACTGTCTTTATAAAACCACTCACTTGCCCTGCCCCCAGGAAGACTGAAGTGGTCCTACAGTTCACTGCTTCCCTTTTACTCTGTGGACTGGAAGTCTATACCATCACTAGATCTGCCTCAGTTATTTTCAATTAACCTCCCCCAAGGACTTTTGTGGGATGAATGACTCAGCAATCTGACCTTTTTAAAGGGGTCAAGTTATTTTGGACATCCACCGGAAGAGATTTAATATAGTTAAGATATTTAGCATTACAATTAAAACTTAAAATAGATATTTAAACAGATTTCTTTCAACTCTTATGAAATTCTTTCTCATAGCTTCTTTATTTTTTTTTAAAAAAGAAATAAAATATTTGTTCTTATATACACTTTAGTAACTTAACCTGATATCTTCATTCAAATTCTATGCATGGGACTCTCAATGTGTCATTCAGGACCTACAGCTGTGACCTATAATGATGAGAAAGTTTGAGTGTGTGAGGCATTTGAAAGGACTCAAGAAAATGGAAAATATGTGTCTTAACATCTTCTTTATTCCCAACCTAGTGACAGAGGGAAAAGAAGAAATTCTTTTTTGTTGTTGTTGTTCTTAGAGGCCTCAATAATGAGGGAAGTGATCTTCTTTCTTGAGAAGGATTACAAGGCAAATAGGGGCTGGCGTGGGCAGTTCCATGGGCCTGGCCATGCATCAGTTATGTCCTCCATGTTAGTTTAAATGAGGAAACAAAATGGGACTTTGACATCAAAGTGATAAATGAAGGAAATAAGTGCTCTTCAAATCAAGTAACTACTCGGGTGGAGAAGAGGAGCCACAATTAAGATTGGAGATGCCTTCTACTGGAGGTTCCCCAGAGCTCCCCTTACAGTATATTACCACTTAGATTTATCATGTTAAATCAGGAGAGCAGTGGGGAAGACATAATTTCTCATTTTTATCATCATGAAATATAGAAGCTGCGATTGTTACCTTAATTAATTTGCCTTGAAGTGTGTTTATCTAAAGCAGCCAAAGCAAGTGACTAAAGAGTCACTTAAGGGGAGGCACATTCAGCAATTCATTAAGTGCCTGTTTCAGAAATGGTAATAATAAAAGCTAGCATTTATGCAGAGTTTTAAGGTTTGCAAAGTGATTTACATATATCATCTCCTTTGATCCTTACAACTATCCTGTAAAGTGGGTGCTATTGTTATCCTTTTTTCCAGATGAGAAAATTGAGGCCTTAAAAGTTTAGTGATTTGGGGCAGCTAGGTGGTGCAGTTGATAAGGCACAGGCCCTGGATTCAGAAGAACCTGAGTTCAAATCCAGCCTCAGACACTTAACACTAGCTGTGTGACCCTGGGCAAGTCACTTAACCCTCAATGCCCTGCCCCCCCCCCCAATTCAACCAAGATATGAGTGAGGAGGTATGAGGAGGTGTGAGGAGGTGTCTAGCCTAGGAAACCACAAAGAGCCCTTCGAACTCTTGTTCCATGATTCGGTGACTTTTTAATATCCACAGTTCTGATTGTTGTTGTGTCACTCCACTGGGACTATATACAGGTCTTGAATGAGAGGAGAGAGAGGGAGAAAGAGATGGAGGGGGGGAGGGGCAGGGGGAGAAGGAGGGGGAGAGTGTATTATACCCTTTGCCCTCTAAAGTACCTTAGATCTCTAAATTTGTAAACCTATGAAGAGAACACACACACACATACCTACATACACACATATGTACACATAAACTGGCATACATATATGTGTATGTAGGGCATGTATATGTATGTGTATATACATACACATATGCACATGTGTATGAACATACATATCTATACACGTGTGTGTGTGTATGCATACACACATACATTGTCCCGCAAAAAAAAAATTAAGTTTAGTGATTTGTCCAGGGTTACAAAGAGTTCAGGGTAGGATTTGAACTTGGGTCTTTCCCTAAGTCCAGATCAATGTGCTAGTTATCAAAAAAGATATAAAGATATTAAAGGCTAGATTAGACACTTGTCTATAGCCATCTTCACTTAGCTGACTGTCCAGGAGTGGTTTATATGCATTACAGATGATGTTAGTAGAATTTTTCTGTCACCTGCTCTGCTTAAATAGATGCTAATTTACATTTAAAAGGTCTATAAGTAATTTAGCATAGAAAATATAAAGAATATTGTGGAAACTAAAAAATGGCCTTCCTGTCCCTAGGAAGGTATGAGCCAGCACATTTTCCTAATGAGCCCAGCTTTGCTTTCTTTGAATTGAGCTTGAGGATAGAATGTAAATTCCTTGAGGGTAGGAATAATTTTGCTTTTGTCTCTGTATTCTAAGCACCTCCTTTGTATATGTGCGAAACCTAATAAATTTTTGTTGAATTGAATTGAGGGGTGATGGATTTCATTAGCTTCACCAGAGTGGAGAGCCTTGAATCAATCAATAAATCAACAATCAACGGGCATTTATTTATTCTCTATGAAATGCCAGGCCCTGAATATATAAATACAATAAATGAAACAATTTCTACTCTAAAGGAGCATACATTCTGCTAAGGGAGACACTAATAACGTGTATAAATATATGCAGCATATATAAATATAAATACAAAGATGTAGTGAAATACAAAGACTGTTGCGGAGAAGGGCAGGCACTCAAAGGTAGATCAGGAAACCTTAATGTGGGAGACAGTGCTTGAGCTGTTTCATAAAGGAGAAGGATCTGTGCTACAGAGGTAAAGAAGAGAGTGCAGGTGCGATTCAGGGGAAAGGGCAGTTGCTATTTGTGGGATGGTCAGAGCAAATAGAAAGGTAGGAAATGGAGATGATTTGGGTTGTATAGAGGAGGAGGTGAGGATAAGGAAGCTGGGCTATTGGACTTTTTTAGGTTGCTTTGTTTGAAGAGTTCCAAGTTATGAGAACACACCTAGATTCAAATATGAGGTCCAGAAAGCTCTCATAATTCATTAATCAACAATGATTTATTAAACATAATCAGGTATGAGGCATTGTGCTCAATTACAAAACTCATTAGGAATGATCTTTGGGTATTCTGCGATTTAAAGCATCATGAAAATTTGCACCATGGGGCAGATAGTCAGAGGCTGAGTAAGGTCCATTCTTTCTTCTTTGCAGAGACCTAAGACATGTGTCCCCCATCTTTCATTTCCCTCAGTTCTCTTTAGCATTCTTTCCTACATTTCTGGGTCACACTTTGGCTACAATATTGCAAAGTGGTATGTCATGTGGGTAGGATCTGCTCATCTGTGAGAATGCTCAAGAGTTATACCCAAAGAGAAACACCAGAGTGGCAGGCACTGTGCTCTAGAATTGGGTGGGACCTCAGAAGCCATGTAGTCCAATTCTCATTTTACAAGTGAGTTTCCCCAAGGTTTGAACATGTCGTAATCATCAGAAGTAAGATTTGAAACCAATTTCTCTGCCTTCAGAATAATCATTTTTTCCATCAAATTGTCAATCAACTAAGATTGAGGAAGTCCCTACTGTATCCCAGCCTTATGGTAAATGAAGTGTCGTGAACTGGAGAAAGGAAAGACCAACTCCTTGATTTCAAGGAATTTAATCATCTGTTTAAAGAAACAGGAAAAAACTGAAATGGAGACCAGAGTACAGGCTAGCATATGTAGTACTATATAGTACTGATAGCAGTAAGAAGGTCAGACATGAAAGAGATCCTATCTGGGATAATTAATAAAAGGGTGGATATAGCAGGTTAGGCATTTTACCTCCTCCTCCCTCCTCAGTTGCAAAATCCATAAAGGACTACAATTCAATTCAATTCAAAAATCATTAAGTACTCACAATGTATAGAACCCTGTGTTAGGGATGGCGTACAATATCTGCCTTCAAGGAGCTTATACTCCAACAAAGAGCGATCAGTTATAATGTACACAAATAAAAATGATAAAAGGTAGAATGTCATAAGGGTAAAGGAGGTGCTGAGATAATGTTATTTTTTTCTTTTTTATAAAAGTATTTTATTATTTCCCAGTTACATGTAATGATAGTTTTCAACATTTGTTTTATAGGATTTTTAATTCCAAATTTTCTCCCTCCCTCCCCTCCCTTTCCTCCCTCCCCCTTCTTTCCCCTCCCCAAGACAACAATCTGATATAGGTTATATGTGTACAATCACATTAAACATATTTCTGCATTAGTCATATTGTGAAAGAAGAATCAGAACACAAGGGAAAAACCTCAAAAAAGAAGGGGAAAAAAACAGCCCCAAAGTAGAAACATTATGGTTAAATCTGCATTCAGAATCCACAGTTCTTTTTTCTGGATGTTGAGAACATTTTCTATCATGAAATTGAAATTGTTTTGGATTGTTGCACTGTTGAGAAGCTCCAAGTCTATCACAGTTGATCATCACACAATATTGCTGTTACTGTGTACAATGTTCTCCTGGTTCTGCTCCTCTCAGTCAGCATCAGTTTCATGTAAGTCCTTCCAGGTTTCTCTGAACTCCTCTTGCTCATCGTTTCTTACTGCACAATAGTATTCCATTACATTCATATACCAATATTCTTTTCAGCTAAGGGTCTTTACCAGTAATGGTCATAAGAGTACTTCTTGTTGAATTTCACAGAACTGGGGAGGGGGTGTCTTAATCTTTTTTTATTTCATGGGTCCCTTTGGCAATCTGGTGAAAACTATGGACCCCTTCTCAGAATGATATTATTAAATTTTTTTCAGTGCAACAAACATTTATTTTATTTTTTCCAGTTACATGTAAGGGTAGTTTTCAACATTCATTTTCATAAGATTTAGAGTTCCAAATTTTTCTCCCTCCCTTCCTTTCCTCCCCCCTCCACAAGACATCAACCAATCTGATATAGATTATATATGTACAATCCACAAGTACTCTTTTTTATCAGTTCTTTCTATGGGGGTGGATAGTATGCTTCCTCATTAGTCCCTTGGGATTGTCTTGGATCATTGAATTGCTGAGAGTAGCTAAGTCATTCACAATTGCTCATAGAACAATACTGCTGTCACTATGCACAATGTCCTCTCAGTTCTGTTCACTTCACTATATATCAGTTCATATGAATCTTTCCAGGTTTTTCTGGTATCATCCTGTTTGTCATTTCCTATAAAACAGTACCATTCCACTACAATCACATACCACAACTTCTTCAGTCATTCCTCAATTGATGGGCATTCCCTTGATTTCCAATTCCTAGCCACCACAAAGGGTTGCTAAATATATTTTTTGTACAATTTTCCCCTTTTCTCTTTTTCATGATTACTATTGTTAACTGTTTCCCTCCATCCTATTCCTTTCCCCATGATATTTATTCTATTATCTATCATCTTTCACCCTATCCCTCTTCAAAAGGGATTTGCTTCTGTCTGTCCCCTCCCCCAATTATTATTAAACTTAAAAAAAAATTACTTATTTGTTTGAAAGAGGTATTTAATGAGAACCAGTAAGCATATGATCTATAGGGGGGAAATAAGAGCTCATTACAAGTGTACATATCAGGGCACAGCTAGGTGGCACAGTGGATAAAGCACTGGCCCTGTATTCAGGAGGACCTGAGTTCAAATGTCTCCTCAGACACTTGACACTTACTAGCTGTGGTGACCCTGGGTAAGTCACTTAACCCCCATTGCCCCACAAAAAACTCCCCCCAAAAAAACAAACAAAAAAACCCATAAGTGTACATATCTATAAAAAATGAATCCATATGGGGAAAACAGAATACTTTTTTCTTTTCTTTTTTGAAAACAGAATACTTAACAAGACATTTTTTCTCCAAAAGGATAATAACTTCTCCTTTGTCCAGCCTTGACACAAAACCAAATCAACTTTTGAACTCTGGAGATAGAGGAGAGAGGATGGGAGCAGAGTGGGGCAAAACACTCTATGGAGGAGGGAGGAGGAAAGGGGAGAGAGAATATGAAGGAATCTCCACTGATTTACTGCTGCCCACAGATGATGTAAGGATTCATGATGCTACCTACTGCTCCATCCTTTTTTTCTTTTTTTTTTTTACAGGGCACTGAGGGTTAAGTGACTTGCTCAGGGTCACACAGCTAGTACATGTCAAATGTCTGAGGCTGGATTTGAACTCAGGTCCTCCTGAATCCAGGGCTGGTACTTTATCCACTGTGCTACCTAGCTGCCCCCAAATCTTTTTTGTTTGTTTGTTTGTTTGTTTTTGGTGAGGCAACTGGGGTTAAGTGACTTGCCCAGGGTCACACAGCTAGTAAGTGTCAAGTGTTTGAGGCTGGATTTGAACTCACGTTCTCCTGAATCCAGGACCAGTGCTCTACCCACTGCACCACCTAGCTGCCCTTACTGCTCCATCCTTGAAGAACAAAAGGAGACGGTAGTCTATGAGTTTATGCTCCTATTCTGCAGGTTAAAAATAAAAGCAGAAGAACAGAGTCAAGCCAATTTTTTGTTTTCTTTTATTTTGTTTTACTGAACTGGAGGTCTAGAGAAAGAATTGTGCCATGAAGCCCTGCCAACTACTTTCTCTCTCATCAAGAATCATCCTGGTCATACTCCTTCTTACAAGGAACCATGATTGCCGTACTCTGCCCTTAATAATGGTCATAATAAATATCTTACTTTCTTTATTCCAAACTCTACCAGAGCTGAATGTCAGTGTATATATGCCCCTACCCTTTTCCATGGATTCAGTCATTTTTTAATTAAAGGAGATTTACCCTATATTAATAATATAAATCTGCCTTCTAAATCCAGTCACTAGAACACATTGTGACTCACTTTTCTGGCTGGCTGGAGTCATGTATGGGAAGGGCAAGATGTTATTAAGCTCCCCACCAGTACTATCATTTTAAATAGCCAGAAGATGCCAGTTGTTAATTATGATATTTCCAAGGATGGCTGAGCAGGCAAGTTCTTAACATAGTCCAGTAGAAGATGAAGCAGGTCCACAGGAAATAAATAAGAACTAAAGCAATTGATTGAGCAGAGTAATACATACAGAACATATACGTATAAATTCATGCACATGTGTACACTGAAACAAGGTTCATCAGAGGGTAATTAGATGCTGAGGATTAAGTAGTTGAATCTGGGTTTATTAAAGAAACCTTTCTAGTGTCAAAAATTAAATATAGTTTTTATTTGCCTGTCTCCTACAAAAATAAAAAAAGCATATCAGAGAATATAATGTCTCCTACAGGAAAAACCAGATCAGAGACAAAAAAAAAAAAACAACATAGTACCAGTTTAATTGTCCCAAGAAGAAGCAGCATGACACATGAGGAAACCCCTTCCAGAGGAGCTTAAAGACTCCCTCTTTCTGTGGGTATATAAGGGTTTGGGTTTTTTTTGTTCACTGGTTAAAGGGTTTTGTCAGTTTCATTAGCATGATACAAATAAACCCCTTAGCAAATACTATAATAAGAGTGGATGTAATACAAAGCAGTTTTAACAATTTCAGTTATAACAAGTATGGTGGAAACATGGAAGCATCAAGATAAGATTACAGGATTTAAAAAAATGATTTGGAAAAGATGAGGATGCCTAGATGTCCCCACAAGACCAGGTAGGGACTTATCTGCTAACTATCTGGATTCAGTTTGGAGTTCAGTTGAAGAGCATTTTGTTCCTATTAATCCAGTGTTTCAGAACATACTTTTGAATAATAAGGCAGCTCCATCAAATCCAGGTGGTCCACATTAACAATAGGGAAGATATGGGGGCAGCTAAGTGGCGCAGTGGATAGAGCACCAGCCCTGGAGTCAGGAGTACCTGAGTTCAAATCCGGCCTCAGACACTTAACACTTACTAGCTGTGTGACCCTGGGCAAGTCACTTAACCCTAATTGCCTCACTAAAAAAAAAAAACAAAAACAAAACAATAGGGAAGATAGAATTTGAGTTGATTTTGAAAGGACCAGAAAAAGTGGGATGGAAGAAGAGAGAGTTTACCCTGTTTGTGTTTGCAAGACATGGGTTAAATGATAGCACAGTTAGGTACATAGGAGAACTGCTGAATGATTAGATCCAAGAAAGTTATTAATGAGATCAATGTCACTTTGAATGGCCATCTCTAGTTTTGGCACCCATCCTCTATTCTGTGGATATTCAATATTTTTATCAATGACTAGGGTAAAGTCAGATATGCCATGTTTATCAAGTTTGCAGACGCCATGAAGCTGGAGAGGATGACTAAGACATTGAATAATAGTGCAAAGGCCCAAAATGATCCCTATAGACTAGATAGATGGGCCAAGTAGAATGAGGATGAAATGTATTGGGGATAAATTAAAGTCCTAGATTTGGATTCAAAGAATCAACTGTATAAGCACATAATAAAGCCTGAGCAGTGATTGCTAGAAAAAGAATCAGCATCTTGATGGATTGTAAGCTCAGTTTGAACAACAATCTTAGCCTACATTGAGTATTGTAGCATTCTGGACTAGGAAGGTGATGGTCTGCCCTAGTCAGACTTCATTGGGTGTATTGCATTCTTTTCTGGTTGTCATATTTTAGGACATATGTTGATAAGCTAGAAAACATTCAGAGAACAGTCGTGATACAGAAGAGTCTCAAGACCATACATACCATGTCTGACATATTTGCTTGACTGAAATTCTTTCCTCTTGTCTTAGTCCTAGAATCTGGGAAATATGAATATACCTCAGTACCAGTCCAGGCTGGCTTTTTGGTTTATACTTTCTCTTTTCCTTAGATTCCTTTTTTATAGGCAGGAATTATTACCCTGGAGTGGAATGGGAAGGTGGGCTTTGCACATTCGTTATACATTTATGACCTATCCTGCCTTCATCCAAACCCAGGTTGACAGCTCTTTTGGTCTTCTTTTCTTTCCCTCCCCTTTCTCTGTTTAAATACAGAAGATTCTGAGTGTGTGTGTGTGTGTGTGTGTGTGTGTGTGTGTGTGTTTGTTTTTAGATAAATAATTGCTGCCCCTGCAGCAATAGGTGGCACAGTGAATAGAGCACCAGCCCTGGATTCAGGAGGACCTGAGTTCAAATTTGACCTCAGACACTTGACACTTACTAGCTGTGTAACCCTGGGGAAGTCACTTAATCCCAGTTGCCCAGCCCCGCCCCCCCCAAAATTTACATATATTGAAACTTCAAATATGGCTTCAGAATTTCATTGCAAGTGCAATTTTGGAGTCAGCTAAATTCCTATGTCCATGTGGGAAGTGGTGAAACTTTTAGTTTTTTGTTGTTTGAGTATGTGTCCTACTTCAGAGATGGCCCTGAGGGATCTCTGAACATCAAGGTCTCTGACATCACAGTTCAGACAAAGGGAAGGCATGCATTTTATTTTGTGCCTTGAAGGCATGGTAATAACAATACCAGTTTCCTTAAAAATCTGGTCCCTCCTCTGGATTTTTCCTCAGGATGTCAGTCATGTCTGTTTCTTCTCTCTCCTCATTTTCTTCCAACAACTTGAGGATATACTTTTTCTTCTCTTACTAGTCAATGACAAGTCCCTCACCCTGAACAGCAGAAAGAAGTGAGCCCTAGATGGAGATAATTTTTCTATTTGTAAAATGGACAGCTGGATGGAGTTCAATAAGCAATACAAATATGGGCTTTTAAGCCTCACGTACCACCTGGCTCCAACCTGCCTTTCCTACCTTCCATACCATTTATTTTTTGTCTTCCTGTATATGTTCTTATTTATTTATTTATTTATTTTGGTGAGGCAGTTGGGGCTAAGTGACTTGCCCAGGGTCACACAGCTAGTTAAGTGTCAAGTATCTGAGGCTGGATTTGAACTCAGGTCCTCCTGAATCCAGGGCCAGTGCTCTATCCACTGTGCCACCTAGCTGCCCCCCTGTATATGTTCTAACCAAGTCAACTACTAGGTGTTCTCCAATCCTACTCATCCCTTCTCCACCTCTGAACTTCCATGCTGGCTAGGGTCCATGTGCACTCTTGCCACATCTCTGATGCAATGCTCCTCTTGCTTCAGTGCTCCAATGAGGTGCCATCTGCATTGTGAATCATCCCTTGATCCCTCCAGATGAAATGACCCTGGGTTGATTCAAAGTTTCTTAGCACAGTTTGTCTGGGTCCCTCTTTTATCTTTGTCACGTTCTATATTGTATCATAATTATCTGTATGTACATGTCATACCTGACCCGTTAGCATAGAGAGTCTTTGAGAGACACCACACAGGTATTAAGCTTTAATAGCTTAAAATTTTGGACTAAGACTTTTGGAACCCATCTGTAAATTTTCATCCTTGTATCCCCAATCCCAGTGCATGTGCTTAATAAGCATTTGCTGAATTTGTTTATTGCAACAAAGAAAGACTGTTTAAAGTGTTTTCTGGAACCACCTCCTCCAGCTTCCTTGTGGGAAGGGAAGGAGGGCATGGGATGGAGACAAGGAAGACTGCATATAATCCAAAACTGTTTCAATATGGTGGTTAGCTTTACTAACTAGTCCCCAACCCTTTAAAAATTGTCTTTGGGGATGGGAAAAAGGAATAGGTGGGAAATGTTGGTTTAAAAACAAAAGTGATCCACAAAAATATTGTATAAAATAAGATATTTTCTGGGTTTTGTGAGGATAAATAAAATCAGAATGCAAAAACTGATCATCATGGGGCAGCTAGGCGGCTCAGTGGATAAGGCACTGGCACTGGATTCAGGAGGACCTGAGTTCAAATGCAGCCTCAGATACTTGACACTTACTAGCTGTATAACCCTGGGCAAGTCACTTAACCCTCATTGCCCCACAAAAAAAAAAGAAAGAAAGAAAGAAAAAAAAACTGATCATCGTTACTAATATTATTAATCATGATGATGATAATGAGGTGAATTCCATTCTCACTGTATCTAGGGCCAGTTATACTTATGTGTTAAAATAATGGAATTTGGTAGATGCCCAGGGGTCCAACTGAATTGACTTAGTGTTTGAATTGGATATGAATGAGGAACTAGGAAGTACCCACTTAAAGGTGATTAGATCTTGAATTTAAATTTAGCCAACTAGAGAAGGAGTATTCTCAGAGGCTATGGTCTGCTACATCAGCAGGAGACCACTCTCAGCCAATCAACTTGAAGAACCTCCCATTTCTGGGAGAAGGACAGGAAGTAGGAAGTTGTGGCTGGTGGATAGGATCTTCCTCTTTTGGTTTGAGACATTGGCATGGTGGCAGAATTTCACGTGGGCTGTTAGGAAAGGAAAGGTTTCTATCTCTCTGGCTATACTGAATAGATCCAAGCTTTAATAAATCCTTAAAAGCCTAAACTCTTGGTGAATTTATCAGTGATTTTAGCCAGTTTTCCCCAAAACTGGGGGAACATATTAGAACCCACATTTAGATTTTTAAACAACACACCTACCTGGCCTACATGTAAAGCCAGCCCTGAACAGACCTTGACAATATAGTAAAAGAGGAAAATAGGAACAGAGAAGACTTTTATCAAAGTTATTTTCATCTTTCATCTCTGTGTGTGTGTTCATATTTGTGCCTATCACATGGCAACCATTTGAACTTGCTAGCTTCCAAAGGAAGGAAAAAGTTCGAAGAAGTATTTATCACCTGGTTTTTGAAGGAGAAAGATAGTGTGCTCACTCATCCACTCTGGTGAAATCTGAAGAAAAGAATGTTAAATTCAGTGGGAAGATTTGTCCTTTCCTCTTAAGATTTCCTTTAAGTCAGGAGTTCTTAAACTGGGATCTATGGATCCCCCAAGGGATCCTTGGATAAATTTCATATGATTGATTTCTATTAGATTTATTAAATTTCTAGATGGCGGAGATGGATTAGATGAAATCTCAAAGAACCTTGGAATTCCTGAGTCTCCCTTAAGACAGGAACTGACCATCTCTTTGGCACACATAGTTCTCTCCCCTCTCCTTTCTATATTTTCTTCCTTGCCAATCTCAGATCTAAGACTCCCAGATGCATACTACCAGCCTTAGTTTCTCCTCTGAGCTACATACTGCTTTTCAGGTCAGTGCAAGATTAGTGTAACATAATAACATGCACTTTGGACTTGGAGCCAGGAAAACATAGGTTCCTCCTCTAATACTACTGGCTATTTTCTAGCAAAGCACAGAACCTCTCCCAGGCAATTATCTGACTAAAGGGGCAGTGCAAATTCCAAGTTTTGGAATTTTGACTGGCCTCCAACTGGCACTTCAAATTCAATCTATTCCAAACTGAACTCATTGGCTTACCATGAAAACTAGGTTCCTCTCCTGACTTCTTTCTGTTAAGGGTGCCATCCTTTTTCTCATTAAGCCAAATTTAAAACTTTAGAAATCTTTACGCCTGCACTCCCTCATCCTGCCATTTGGCTTTTAAAGTTCTTCATAACCTAGCTCCTTCCTACTTTATTTTAGTTAGCTTATTTATTTGGTTTAATGATGTCTTTTCTTATTATATTACAAACATTTTCAGATTGCCTCTACTCCATGAGAAGTCTCTCTTGTAAAATAATGTAAAGTAAAACTAATAAAATGGTGACTTTATTTGAACATGATGATATTCCACATTTGTAATTCCTCTTGACCCCTATTTTTTAAATCAACAGAAATTTATTTTCCCTCCCTGTCCATTCTTACCCCATTAAAAGGAAGAAAGAGAGAAAGGAAGAAAAGAGAAAGGGAGGGACAAAAGGAACAAAAGGAAGGAGAGGGGGAAGGGGGAGAAAGGGGGGGAGAGAGAGGGGGAGAGAGGGAGGGAGGAGAATTTATTTGCAACAAATGTGCATGATTAAACAAAACATTCCTTCAAGGACTGGAAACCCTGTGTGTGTGTGTGTGTGTGTGTGTGTGTGTGTGTGTGTGTGTGTGTGTGTATAACTCAACCTGAACCCTAAACCATCACTTCTCTATCATGGAAAACATCATTATTCCTCTACAATCATAAAGGGTTATTGTATTGATCAAAATTCTTACAGCTGGGGGCAGCTAGGTAGTGCAGTGGATAAAGCACCAGCCCTGGATTCAGGAGGACCTGAGTTCCAATCTGGCCTCAGACAGTTGACACTAGCTGTGTGACCCTGGGCAAGTCACTTAACCCTCATTGCCCCACAAAAAAACCAAAAACCTCTTACAGCTTTCAAAGTTGTTGTTTTCACGATGTTGTTTGTATCATATAAATTGTTTTCCTTGTTCCACTAGTTTTATTCTTCATCATTTTTGTCAAAATTGCTTATTTTCATAATCATAAGTTTATTTATAACAATAATAGTGAATTGTTCTTCTGATTTTGCTTATTTCACTCTGTTCACATAAATCTTTCCATATCTTTTTGAAACAATTTACTTCCTCATTTCTTGAAGCATAATAGTACCACAACTTATTCGTCCATTCCTCAGTTGATAGGTCTCTCATTTTTTTTTCTCTAGCCTTCCTAATACTTTACTTCCCATCACATACTCAATGATCCAGTGACTAAGGTCCCTGATGTTCCTCACACATGACACTCTTATCTCCTGACTCCATACATTTTCTCTGGCTGTCCCCCATGCCTGGAATTCTCTCGCTCCACACTTCTGCCTCTTGGAGTCATTCCTTTAAGTTTCTGTTGAAATCACACTTTCTGTGAGATGCCTTGATTGATCTGTCTTCATGTGAAAGTCTGCCCTCTAAGACTATCTCTAAATTATTCTGCGTGTGTCTTGTTTGTATATAGCTGTTTGCATATTCTCTCTGCCAATAGATTGTGAGTTTCTTGAGGGCAGAGACTAATTTTTGGGTCTCTCATTGTAACTCCTGTGCTTAGCACAGTTCCAGGCACATAGTAGGTACTTAATGTTTGTTTTTGATTTGTTGACTTGATGGTCTTGTTTTCCAAATCCAAAGACCAAATTCTGTCTATTCTATTTTTATAATATCCCTCCCATTTATTACTTCCTTTCCATTCCCACTCCTGCCACCTTCATTCATGCTTTCATTTTCTTTTACTTAGTAGGTAAATTGCCTAGACTATTGTGACATTCTCTTTAACAGTCCTCCCCATATCCCTTCATTATCCTCTTCCACTGTCATTTAAATCTTGCAGAAGCCCTTCTTTTCAGGTCTCTTCTGTGCTTCCATGGTTTTACATTTCTCATAGAATAAAAATCCAAAGGCCTTAGTCTCGCATTCAAAGCCTTCTATATGCTGTCTTTAATCTCCCTTCCAGGATTATCCCTTACTACTTCCCTTTATACTCTATTCAAACTGGAAAAGAACTTTCTACAAACATGCTCTGAGATTTTCTATCTCTATGCCTTTCTACTTGCTGGTTCTTTTACTCTGCCCTCTTCCTTTCTCTCCCACCTTATCTCTACTTATTTAAATACTTAAATATTTCAATATTAAAGTCTTACTTAAACAACATCTCCTTTTTGATGCTCCCTAACAAGGATCAACCTTTTTCTCCTTTGGCCCCATAGTCCTTCTCTCTCTTGCTATAATTGTCTTATCCAAATAATCATTAGGTCTCAAGGGCAAAGACCATGCTTTGTTCATTTTTGTTTCCTTGTTAATATCTAATATAGTGCCTTGTACATAGTAGGTAGGTGCTCAATAAATATTTGCTGAATGAATAAGTGATAAAAGTAGGATTTTAGGAAGATTGTCTTACAGTGATCTGAGGACAGATTGAAGGAGTGCAGAAAGTCTGGATGCAAAGATTCTGAAGCCTATTTGTAACAGACTTCATATAAACCTGTGATATTGCATCTATCTCTGATTGTTTTTCATTCATCAGCAAAAGTCTTGCAGGTCTGAAAACTTTTACAAATTGCACGTCACAGGAGATTGATGTTCTCTTCTGACAGTGTTCTCACTGATAAAATCTGCTTTTTAAAATCCAAGCTCCCCAAAGACCTAAAGGTTGCTTTCCATTGTCATATGGCCAGAGATCTGCTTTGGAAAGCATATTCATTATTTCATGATCATTTGAAGACATGAGTGAGTAAGGAAGGTCACAGGAATTAGCATTTTGTAGATGTGTTTGGTATTGTTGAGATGGAATGCCTTAGTTGTTCTAAATTTTTAATGTACCTGTTGATGCTGTTTGTTACTGTTTTCTTTTTTTTTTTTTTTACTGAGTGATATATGCCTCTACAAGGCATAAATTCTGCCTGTCCTCCATCTCTGGAAGCCATTCCATCCATTCCAGTTATGTCCTTTTCTTCTGTTTCCTCAATCTAAGATTGTAGCATTTATATCTGAAAGTGACCTTGCACTAGATAACATTTGGTCCAACCAGGTAATTTTACAAAGGAGTAAACTGAGACCTTGAAAGGTAGATAAAGTGATTTGACCAAAGTCACTCAAGAGTTGGACGTTTCTTAGAAGTTATCTAGCCCAATATATAACTGATACACAGAATTCTTTTTCAATGACACTAAAAAGTAGCCTTCTAGATTCTTGCATGAGCATTTTCAATGGCATGGCACTCACTAATAAGGAAGTCCATCTTCATGACTAAAATCCAAAGCCATGTCATCTGGCTCCAGATCCTGTATTCTTCCCATTACACTTTGCTATCTGTTTCCACCACTCCTACCAGACCCATCTCAGGCCACAAGCATTTATTAAATTCGTACTATATGCCAGGCACTGTGTTAAATGTTTAGGATATAAGTACAAGCAAAAAGAGAGACAGTCCCTGCCCTCAAAAGACCCTGTTTTCTAATGAGGAAACAGAACATATAAAAAGATGATAAAAATCAGGGAGTGGGTGAGGAGGGAGAAAAGGTACCTGCTTGGGTGCATGGTGGTGACATCTGGGAAAATAAGGAGCATCATCCAAGAAAGGAATGAAGAATGGCCAGCCTGGGCCCATGCCCCCAAGTGCAAGCCTCAGCAGGAGCTATCCAGTGGGAACAGGGGGCAGCATGGCAGAGGGATGTTGAGACAGCCCTGCGTGATGAGGGAAGTTCCAGGGCAAGACAGATGAGTCGTGGTGGCAAAGTCCAGCAGAGTCAGAAGGCATATCCAAGAGAGAGTGAAGCATGGTCAGCCTGGGCCTGCTTCCAAAATGGAGGCCCCAGGAGAGACTCACCAGTAGGAGACAGGGATTTTCACAAAGGAGGGGTACAGAACCATGCTCATTTATATCTCATCTCTTCTCCATCCATCAGAGCCCACATCACATTCAACCCCCTCCATGAAGCTCTCCCTGATAAGTTGAGAGGACTCTGTTGTGTACCTTTCTCTAAATTTATAGGCTGTCATTCAAGTCTCACAACAACCCTGGGAAGGATTTGCTATTATTACCTCCATTTTATAGTGGAAGAAACTGAAGCAGGCCGAGGTTAAGTGACTTGCCTAGGGTGACGTAGCTACTCGGTGTTTGAGGACAGGTTTGAACTCATATGTTCCTTATTCCAGGCTCTGCATTCTCTCCCCATCTAGCTGCCTACATAGACCTGTGTGTATCCTCTAATTGTTCCAGGCTAGTACTGTCTATAAGGCAGGAATGTCACCAAGGGCGTGAGGTTCTTTGCCCCAGCTATGCTACAAGTTCCTAGAGGTCCCCTGCACCCCAATTTAGGGCTCATCACATAGCCAATGCTTCTTGTTTAATGGAACGGCAGCTTGTAACACTTAAGCACAGAGAGGGATAAAGCAAATGTTGTAAGACGTCTGTTCTTAAGGCACCCACATTGGGGCCATATGTTCTATACAGTGGATTGGCTCTTTCAGATGACAAAGTTAAATTAATATCATGTCAGTAGGATCCCTTTCCTATTTTCAGATTTCAGCTTTGCTCCTCTCTCCTGAAAGAATTATTTCTCGTCCTGCTGGTGGCAGCCAATTTGAAGGATTTAACTGGAATAAAAAAAGAAAATGCTGTTGATCAAACATTGATTTCTGTACCTGGGGCTGAAAAACAAAATAAAAACTTTCTTATTTGATGTTTTTCTTTCTTTTGTTTTAAGATAGTAAGATGTCATTGGTAACAAGCCTCATAAGGACATTCAAACTTTACCTGAAAAGACTAGTTTGTCTGTTTGAGCCTTCTTATGCATGAATAGGGCTGGTGGTCAGCTCTGTGATGTCTCGAGGGGGATGAGGGGCACCTTCATGCTCAAAATTATCTTCCATTTCTGGAAGTTACAATACCTGAAATTCCATCGAGAAAATTTTGCTCTCTCTACACTCCTCTTAAAATGAAAATTCCCCAGTAGGGGGGAAACATACTTAAATAGCACTTACACACAGTAGTACTTTACTTTATCCTTTTTTGTTTGAGCAGCCTTGATCTTGCCAGTCTAGACTAGTGATCGAGCCACCAGGCTAATGAGAGGACTACCTACCAACCAGTTACCAAGGAAGAGCAGGGAATACCTGGCCATTTCTTGAGGATCCGACCTCAGTCTTTGCTCCATTACACCAGTCATCTTTGGTGCTTGAGAAATGGGAATTTATATATTGCCTTTTTTTTTTTTTTGCAGGGCAATGGAGATTAAGTGACTTGCCCAGGGTCACACAACTAGTAAATGTCAAGTGTCTGAGGTCAGATTTGAACTCGGGTCTTCCTGAAGTCAAGACCAGTGCTTTATCCACTGCACCACCTAGCTGCCCCCTATATATTATCATCTTTAAAGGCCCTGATAAGACCAAGTATGAAATTAATTTCATCAATTTTGCTTGCATGTGCTCAAAGAGGATATAACCATCTTAGGTAAGACCATTAAGGGAAGACTGTTCAATCCTATCTATAGTGTGATACTGCTAGGCTGCTAGGGGGAATAACAGAAAGAATATAGGATTAGACATCAGAAGACCTGATTGAAAGTTGGTCTTTTATACTTATTAGTTGTGTGACTCTGGGTAAGCCACTTGTTGGAGGAGCTGGATTAGAATCCTGGCTCTGTAATGTACTACCACTATGAAACAGTGGACAAATTGATTAACCTCTTTGGGACTCAGTTATTTATGTGCAAAATGAGGAGTTTGGACTAAATGACTTCTAAGGTCCTATCCTACTCTAAATCTGTACGATCCTATCAATTGTGGTGCTAGTGAAAGTAAACTTGGAATTTGAGAGAAATTCTGGGTACAAATCCCAGGTCTGCCACTTGCTGCCTGTGTGACCTGGAGTTAATCATTTAACATTTCTAGGTTTCAATTTCTTTGTCAATACAATTGAGTGGGGGTCTTGTGGGATTCCTTCTAGCTCTAAATTTATAATTCTGGCAAAATGACCTGAGTCTTTGTTTCCTTCTCTGTAAAATCGAGATAATAATTCTTATACCCCCATCTTACAGGGTTCGTGTCATGAAAGTATTTTGTAAGCCTTAAAAGATATTATAGAAATGTGAATTGCTTTCATTATTATTAGGAAGTGAATACTTTATATAATGGAAAAGGAAATGACAAACGAAAAATGACAATTTTTGCCAAGAAAATCCCAAACGGGGCCACGGAGAGTCAGACATGACTGAAAAATGACTAAACAACAACAATATGTACATAAGGCAGGAATGTCACCAAATAAGTATACAAGTATTAGCTAATTAATTTTATTTGTTTGGTTTTTGTAGGGCAATGGGGGGTTAAGTGACTTGCCCAGGGTCACACAGCTAGTAAATGTCAAGTGTCTGAGGCTGGATTTGAACTCAGGTACTCCTGAATCCAGGCACTGTGCTTTATCCACTGCGCCACCTAGCCGCCCTTAATTAATTTTAGATAAGCAAAAGGTTAGTATATTTTTTCACCTTCTTAGCATGAAGAATTTAGCACTTCCTAGACCTATTAGCACTTCTCAGGGTTATAGATTACAAGGAATCACAGACTTAGAGAATTGTTTTAGACTTTAAGGGATTATAGAGGTCATCTAGTCTAACCCCTTCTTCTCTGCAACTTCCAGGCTATTTTGTAGGTCATCCTGTTAATTGATAATCATTGATTATGGCCTTGTTAGGTGTCTGGCAGTCTCCTAGGCCCTATGATAAAATTTAATGAGCTTATATGAGGAAACCAAATCCAAGTGGAGAAGCCTAAGGTCTCAGAGGCAGAACTGGGCCTAGAAAACCTGAATCTACTGGTTCCTACTCAGAATATTATCACAGTTGCAAGGAATCTCAGGAATCATTGGATCCTATACCTGAACAACATTACCTGAGAATTAGTCGTTCCACCTTTGCTTGAACACCTAAACAGAGGGGGAACCCCCTGCCACCCATAGCAGTTCATTTTTTGCATTTGGATAGCTCTAATTGTTAAAAAGTCTTTCTTTACATCAACCCTCTATTTGCCTGTTTACAACTTCTAGACATTCCTCCTGTTTCTGCCCTCCAGGGCCAAGCTGAACAAATAGACTTCCTTTTCCACATAACAGCTCTTCAGAATACTTGAAGACAGCTCTCATGTATCCCCCCAAGTCTTTTCTTTCCTGAAAAATTACAGATAACAGTAAAAATCACAGGTAACCTTATAAGCAGAGTGGACTGTGAGCTTGGAAGGCAATTTCTTAAATTACAGCTGAGATTCAAGAAGAGATGTTTGTGTGGTGTGTGAGTGGTGACTACTCCCCCACTCCACTTCAGTGGACACGATGATGTAATTGAATTTGTATACTTCATAAATTTTATTAGGGAGAAGGCAATCTATCTATTCCTCAGTTGCACTGGTGCCTGTTTTACTACATTGTATCTCAAGGTAAACTAGCCCAGGGCACTTGGGCCCCAAGAAAAGGTCAGTGCTGCAGTTTCTCTTTTCCTCTGAGTAACTTTCATTGGATGCCATAAACCAGGCTGGGAAGGAAAAAAAAATCCTTTGATACTTCCTTGAATACATAAATTTCGTAGGAGGCAGCAAATAGCTCAGCAGCTCATATATAAAATACTTAGATTACTTTCTCTACTATGGAGAATGAGAACATCAGGGCAGCCTAGCTAGCTAAGGTTCATTGCATTAACGTGAAACTTCTGGGGCAGAACACTCAATTGCTCAAAGAATGTTTATTGAAGAACTCCCTTGTACAGGGCATTGTGCTGGGCAGTGTGGGTGCTGGAAATATGGATAAGGTGTGGTCTCTTATTAGATTTTTGTTGGAGATCCAGGATACAAAGATTAAGGCCGTTAGGTGGCAGAATTTTGGATTCAAAGTTGGGAGGAAGAATTTAAACCTTGCCTCTGATGCTTATTGTCTGTATGAACCTGGGAAACTCACAAACTCTCTCTGCCTCAGTTTCTTCACCTTTACAATGAGAGAGACTCTTTTGCCTGTAAGCTATCAAAAGAGAATATATGTGTATATGTGTGTGTGTGTATATATAAATAAAACACATATTATATATTTTTATAGGTTTATGTATGTGTATATATAATCTCTTTGTAGGTTTACATACACACATTACACACATATGCATATATGTGTGTGTTCTGTTTTCATAGGTTTATAAATTTAGAGTTTTCAGGTACCGTACAAGCGAGAGTCTCAGTCTCTCTCTGTCTCTATGTGTGTATGCATATATACCTACATATATACACATATATGTATAGACATGTGTGTGCATACACATACGCATGTGTGTATGTATATACACACATATACATGCCCTACATACACACATGTGTGTAAGTATATGTGTATTTTTGTGTTCATGTATGTATGTGCGTGTGTTCTCTTCATAGATTTACATATTTAGAGATCTAAGGTACCTTAGAGGTCAGAGTCTAATACCCTCTCCCTCTCCCTCTCTCTCTCCCCCTGCATCTTCATCTCCTTCTCCCTCTCCTCTCATTCATGCCCTGTCTATTAATATATATAGTCCCAATGAAGTGACACAACAACAATCAGAACTGTGGATATTAAAAAGTGAGTGTTCACTGAATCATGGAACAAGTGTTGGAAGGACCCTTTGTGGTTTCCTAGGCTAGACACCTCCTCATACCATCTCACATCTTTTTTGCTGGACAATGAGGGTCAAATGACTTGCCCAAGGTCACACAGCTAGTAAGTATCAAGTGTCGGAGGCCAAATTTGAACTCAGATCCTCCTGAATGCAGGGCCAGTGCTTTTTCCACTGCACCACCTAGCTGCCCCCTGTCACTCCCATCTTATAGAGGAGGACATTGAAGCCCAGGGTGGTTACAAAGATAGAATAGGCAGAACCAGGCTTTAAGTCCAGGTTCTCAGCCTCTAAGGTCAACTCTCATTCTACTATGCCAGGTTTTCTTTCATCATAAGCTGAGTTGTCACAGAAGACTTTATGGAAGAGACAGTGGGCTGAAGCGGAGTCTTGAACAACAGATAGAATTTTGATGCCTGGGGAAAAGATTCTGATAAGGACCAAATGAGATAATGTATATCAAATGTTTTTTGGTATACATTGATAGTTGTTATTGAGTCCTTTCAGTCATGTTCAACTCCGTGACTCCATTTGGAGTTTTCTTGGCAAAGATCCAGGATTGGTTTGCCATTTCCTTCTCCAGCTCATTTTACAGATGAGGAAACTGGGGAAAACAGGTTTAAATGATTTGTCCAGAGTCACCCAGCTAGTAAGTGTCTGAGGCCAGATTTGAACTCAGAAAGATAAGGTTTTCTAACTTCAAGCCCAGAACTCTATCCATTGTGCCACCTAACTGCCCAAGACATACATTGATACACATAAAAATTTATGATCAAGTACTGCATAAATTCAACAATTATTTTTTGAACACCTAAATCATGGGTGCAAATCATTATGCTAGATATTGAGAGGGATTCTAATAGGCAAAGGCAACACATATGGGAAGGTTCACCTAGAAGTAAGATGGAAAATTCCCTTGGTCCTTAAGGTACAGTGGAAAAACAGATGGTAATGTAGTTTTCATCTGCATATTTAAAATTGCTTCACCGATGCTCTTTTTTTGGGGGGGGGCATCATTACTACTCTCTCTGTCCTACCATAATTTTCTCTTCTCCTAGATGAAAGCTCTCTTTTGTAACAAATAAACAGTCAAGTAAAACTGATTCATTCATTGGTCATATCTGAAAATGAATGTCTTGGTCTGCACCTCTAGCTCATCACCTCTTATTCAAGAGGCATGAGCCATGATTCACTATCACATTCTGGGGTCATCTTTGGTCATGCCTTGATCAGAGTTATTAAATTTCCCTTTTTTCCCCCTTTTTCCCCTTTAAAATATTATCACAGATAAATAATTTTAAATCTGAGGAAACTAGAACTCAATGAAATGACTTGCCGAGGGACACAGAGCTGGTGTTAGAGACTGCATCCAAAACTAATGCTAACAACTCCTACCCTTATCTACTTCATCATGAAAAGTATAAATGACAGCTGGCTTTTCTCCTTACAAAAGTGCCTTTAGCCGTATATGTTTACAACTCATCAACTATGTGTAAGAAGAGACTTGGGTAGCCCAGAAACCTGAAGCTAAAGTTTTAAGAGCCACTGGCCAATGAAGATCTTAACTGTTAACAATACGGAAGTTAATTATCTGTAAATGAGAAAACAGGAACTGGGCATAAATCAAACTTGGGATAAAGCAACTTTCCAGCCATGCAGTTCTTTCAGAGAGCCATGTTGTGCCCTGGCATGCCTTGCTTTCAAACGTGGCAGACCTGCTTTGGTCTTGCTAAAGGAGGTTTTTTGTTTTTTTTGTTTTTTATTTTATTTTGTTTTGTTTTGTTCCGGCTGGATTTTTCCTATAGATGGGTAGTCAGCTCAGTGATATGTAAACTCCCCCATCCCCATTTTCATCTTTTTTCAGAATTTCATTTCATTTCTCTCCATGATGCTTTATATCTAAGACTTCCCAGCGATGGATGACTGTGTCCAGACACCGTTTTTCTTATTTCTCTTATCATGTTTGCTTAAACCCTGGCTTAAAAGGACCTTCTTCTTCCCCAGTGTAACTCAGTATTTTCACCATATTCTGATCCACCATCCCAATACAAACAAGTTCTGTTGATCTTGGTGATTGCAGCATTTAAACAAGCATTTTTGAGACAGAAAAGGAAACCCAGCACACAGATCTTATTTGATCCAACAATAGTTTCTTTCTAGACTGAGTTCCAGTTTCAGAATGATAATTTCAGTGGTAATGTGGAGGGGGTAAGCACATTTCACCTTTATCTCAATTCAATAAATAACAGTAATACACTTTTTTTTTCCAAAACCCTTTTAATTGTATTCTCATTTGATCCTTATAACAAACTTGTGGGACTGATGGATATTATCAGAAGGATGGATACTATGGTCTCCCTCTTACAAATGAAATCACTTGAAAAATATTAATTTTGCACCTATGGGCCTAGAACCATATCAGGCTAGATGTGGTACAAAATGGTTATTAGTCAAATAATAAAGATTTATTTCATACCTACTATGTGCCAGGTACTATACTAAATGCTGGGAATATAAAAAAAGGCAAAAGGTAGTCTATGCCTTCAATAAGCTTACAATCTAATAGTGGAGATGACATCCAAAGAAATACATAAATAAAGAAGCTATATACAGGATAAATAGAAAATAATTAACAAAGGGAAGGAACTAGAATTAAAATCCTTGGGGAAGGCTTCCTGAAGGTAAGATTTTAGTCAGGGAGGTCAGAAGGTAGGGTGATGCAGAGAGAACATGGCAGGCATGGGAAAGAACCAGACAGAATGACTGGAACTAAGCAATGGAGTATCTTGCTTTTGAAATAGCTGGGGGCCTAATGTCACTGAATCAAAGCCTATGTGTTGGGGAGTAAGGTGTAAGAATACTGAAAATGTCATAAATGGGTCGATTATCTATGTTACATTTCTTCAGAGAATTTACAATCTGGTTAATGAGACAAAGTATACATACACAAACAAAAGCTATTCACAAGAGCACGATATAATCAAATGCTAACTTGTGTAGAATAGACAGTAAGTTCAAGAGCAGCTTAGAGGCGCAAGGTCAGTGTGAACTGTCATTGACAGGAAAACTTCATGGAGAAGATAAGAACTGATTTCGGTCTTGAAGGATTTGGAAAGATAGGAAGGAAAGTGGGGGGGGGGGCAATTTTGGCCACAACAATTCATAGAGCTGTCTATTAAGCCATGACAGGGCTGAGATTTTTCATGATGAAAAAGATAGAATAATTGATCTTTTTAACTATTCTAATACATTCGCATACAGGGACCAAATTTATTCATCTCCAATCACTATGGGAAACCCATGGCTCTGAACTCAAATGAAATAGGTTCTGCCTTTTACTTTGGAAGAAAAATAGCTATTAAATTGTTAGGCATTGGGGGGTCTATGGTTTTGTCTAAAGATGAACCATTTTGCCTGTCAAGTTTGGCTCTCTCTCTTGACATTCAATGGCCATTGTAGAGATGTATAAGTCAGCTGTATTACCATTAGGAGAGAAGAAAAGATTGAGTGATATTAGAATGCTTTTCTGTGTGTGAAGCACAGCACTGGCCCCCAGTAGGTACCCCATTAATGGGAGCATCATTGGGGACTGAAGCTCCCTATTCCTTAAATCTTGGTGCTCCTTTGTGGCTTTTCAATGCAGAGAGGCCTTAGTCAGTTAGAGCACTGGACTCCGTCAGCCTCTCAGCAGTTACTTAGACAAACAATGCTTTTAAATAGAGAATGGGAACAGGAGCCCTGGTTTTTAAGCAAAGGAAGGAAATTACTCCTGTAGGCTATCAGTGTCAGTGCCTAAGACATAGAATAGATTACTTTGAGGAAGTTATTTTTCATACTCTCTAATTCATAAGGACAAACAAAGGGATGTTAGGGTGGGGAAAGTGATCCCTATACTTAACTCACTTAATTGCTCTTAACACATACCAAGCTCCATCTTACTCTCACTATTCCTGGATTCACTTGCCTTAACCATCTAGATCCAGCACTTGGATATCTTGGGCTAAATGAAAGGGCAGAGGTAGTTGTAGTGAATAAACATTGAACCACGGAAGGATGGAGCAGCTCTCTTCCAGCATAACTTGTTACAGAAGAGACCTACCAAGTGTGAGCAAGACAGTAAAACCTTGGGTTCAAAAATCACAGAATTTCATATTTGGAAGGGACCTCAGAAGCCATCGAATCACACTTATACCAGAAAAAAAATTTTTTTTCTTCTGCAAGATACCTGACAAGTACTTAGCAAAGAACTGTTTGAAGACCTTATGTTAGGAGGAGCCCTGTACTTCCCAGGGCCATCTATTGTGATTAGGGGAAACTGGAAACATTAATAGTATTTTTTCTTATGTGGGGGCTAAATATGTCTATACTCCCCTTTTTTCTACTCTCTGAGAACAAGCAAAGCAAGACTAAATCATCTCCCACATGGTAGCCTTTGAGATGTTTCAAGATAACTCTCATCATTCCCTGAGCCTTCTCTACTCCAAGCTAGACATCCCAATTCCTACAACCAATCCTAATATGACATGAAGTTCACTTCCTACAAGCTTTCCAGTTCATCAATGTTCTTCTTAAAGTATAATGCCCAAAATAAAACACAACATGATCTAGAATCTTATTTTCATAGAGTTTAGAGCTGCAAGGGACTTTGGAGAGATCTTCTAGCATCAATTCCTGATTTTATAGATAAATAAACTAAAGCCCAATTAGGCTAAATGGTTTTATCAAGATGCCATTATTCATATCCTCTGGAGAAGTACTTGATTAACAGGGAACCTAAATGAACAAGAATATATGAAAAAAGAATAAAATCACAAAATAATGGTTATTTGGATTCATTTTTTTTAACAAGCAAAAAGCTTCCAAGACATGTCATGGCTATTGACCCATTCTTCAGAAAGGTCATCTTGATATCATGCAAGAACCTTAGTTATCTAAGAAAGATTCAATTCTTAAACAAACAATAAATTATTTACTGAATACCTTCTGTGGCCTTATCCCTGTGTTAGCTATGATTGAAGACATAATGAAATCTAAGTAGAAGTTATAGGAAGTGGATAAAGACATAAGGGAGAGTATCCTTCAGTTTGATTTTCCAGAAATTAAAAAGTGGAGGGAAGAATAGAATGGAAGGAACCATAGAGAAATTCACTATGAAAATGAATATTTTAGGGACAGATACACATTTAACCTTTTTAAAAGGCATCTTTTCATAGAGTCTGCTGACAGATCCAAGAGTTAAATTTATTCAGCTCCCCATCCTATATTTTTACTCAAAGACTAATTAAAATAACATGAATTGGGTCTCTAAGGCAGAGCTCCCTTACAAACAATAAACTTTTGGAACAGGCTACAAATGTAGTTGAAAACTAAGGCTTTATATTTTTTTTGATCTGAGACTTTCTGGTCCACATTGGCTTTCTCCTTCCTGCAATGCCTTTTTTTCCTGGATCCCTTTTATTCCTAGTGCCACAGGACTGTTTTACCTAACATTTCAATTATACATTTCAACAGCATACTTCCTACACAAGATTCCTAGAAATGTTAATAGCCATATTAGTCATATTTACACTCCATCTTATTTGCATTTTTGGAAGAGGATGCATTAGTTTTTCTTCTGTCTTAATAGTTCTCATTTTAACAAGCTATTAATGAGCTGAGCCTAGATCAGACCCTGTTGAGAATACCTAGTTGTTGTTGTTGTTTTCCAAAATATGCTTTATCTGAATAATGTAGAGCCTAATTATCACTGAAGTTATAAGATAATTATCAAATACAAAAATAAGGATCTCATATAATAACTGAAACATGACTTATTTTAAAATCATATATATCCTCAAACTAGGCTAAGATATAAAATAAACATGGGCTTTAAATAAGAAATATAGAAATGTGGCAGGAGGAAGAAAACATTTTCAAGAAACAATGAAGGTGAGAAAGAATATTGATGCTAAATGAAATTTGCAGTAAGCTTATCTCTGGAATGCCTTGCTCTTGATAATGACATGATTGAAATGAAACATTTAACACATTGATACCCAGGTGGTTTCATTAGCAAAATATTAATAATTTTTGCATTTATTCCATTCATTCAACAAATACTTTTATAGCACCTCCTAGGGGCATAGTTTTAAGCTCTGCATGAGGATACAAAAATGTTTGAACTGTGTTTTTTAAATTATTTGTGCTAAACTATGTTTTCTAAAATTATTGCTATTTATATATTAATAGCTATTGTACCCGTTTTGGAAGTAACCATTTATTATTAATTAATATCATATATACCAGTAAAGAATTGACCACGAGGCAGTTAGAACAGGCAGGAGAAAAGCCCCAGATCTGTTTTGTCTCTCAGAGAAAGAGAGAGCACATGGTTTCAAGGCCTAAAAGGAAGAGTAAGCACCAAGTGACCACATTCAGAGCCAAGGGAGCAAGTCCAGGAAACCAAGAGAGTCAAGAGTGAGCAAAGATGGTGACCCTGACCCTCATGTGATTGAGGGGTTTTATCCTCTTTTGATAAAGGCAGTTCATTATACATAGACAAAGCTAATTGATTAGCATCATTCAATTCCATTGGTTGATATGACTTTAGGGCGGTCCAAATTAAAATGAATTCTACCAGATGATATAATAGAAGAAACTCTCCCTGAGGGCAAAGGGAAATCCAGTTTTCTAGGTGTGGTTTAATCCCACTCAGCTAAACCAAAGAATTCATCTCCATTCCTTTTGTTCCCTTGGGCTAGCCCCAAACAAGATTAGAACACAAGAATTGGACTTTCTGGAGGGAGGGGAGGGGAAGAAAGGGACTGAAAGTGATTTGGGTCCCACTAAGAAATTCATTATTAATAAACCTCTATGATGACAGAATTCTATAAAAATGTATAAACTCTGATTACATCCCTTTTTTGTCTTTGCATCCACAGAACCTAGCATCACCCTCTGCACATAGAAGCATTTTATAAAAGTGTGTTGAATTTGGCTAAATGAAGCATGGTCCTTTGTCTCAATGAATTTACCATCCAGGAAGGAAAGGAAAATCCACATACAAATAAATAAAGTAAAAAATCAGGATAATATTTGAGCCTCACTGAAGTGTTATGTACAAGAATTATTCCCTAAGGAGGTCAAAGTAGGGAGCTCAAAAGAAACTAATATCCCAAGTTTTTTTCACATGAACTTAACCTGGGCTTTTCCCCATCTCATCACTGTTTAGTTGATTTTTTTTAAACCTAAGTTTAGGACTTTATATTTATTCTTGTGAAATTTCATCTCATTACTGTCAATCCATAAATTTTCCTGATTGAAATCATGAGAGAGCTTGTGAAAACATTTAAGATCCTCAACAATGTGCCTCCAACCTATCTTTCCAAACATTTTTTATTATTCTCCCTAATGCATAAAACCAGCTCAGCTGGACGCTTAGTAATTCCCCAGACTCTAGATTTAGTAATATAAAGGTGGGGGTGGCTAGGTGGCACAGTGGATAAAGCACCGGCCCTGGATTCAGGAGTACCTGAGTTCAAATCCAGTCTCAGACACTTGACACTTACTAGCTGTGTGACCCTAGGCAAGTCACTTAACCCCCATTGCCCCGCAAAAAAACAAAAAACAAAACAATGACAACAACAAAAAAGAAATATAAAGGTAATGTAGTCAAACTCCCTCATTTTACATTTAAGGAAAGTGAAGCTATAAGGGAGGGTGATACAGGATTTGAATCCAGAACCCTTGACTATGCATCTAGCACTCTCCACCACGATGTTGAGGTCAGCTGAGATCTCCTGCCACAGTGCCTTTACTCATGCTGCCCTCTATCCCCTCAATATATTACATCTCCATTTCCCTACTTTTCAGAATGCATATCCTCAAAGCTCAGCCAAGGTGCCACCTTCTCCATGCCTTTCTGTATCTCATAACCTGTAAGTGTTCTCTTGTTCTCTAAATACTCACATCTTTCTTAAATTAAGTTTATCTGGGTATATAGACTATTTTCCTCATCACCAAGAGAACCTAAGTTCTTTGAGGACAGGGGCTATTTTGGTTTTGTCCTTGAATAACTAGTACCATAGTAGGTACTTGATAAATGATGACATTAAGTGTATATAACAGAAGTAATCACTTACCTGGCATGAAGTGAAAGGGACTATAAGATAATACTCATAGGAAGAATTCCTGTGCTAGCTCCCACTGGTCTTGAAATCCCACCATTAGATACATTCTCTTGGTTCAGATAAGAGAGGCAGCTGTATCCCCCCTAGATAACTACTGCTAAAATGGTAATGGTAGTTTTAAATGGAAGCAGAGAACTATACTTGGGAGGGGGTTGTTCTAGACTTTTCCCACTAGCACATCAGTGCAGAATAGGTTTTCAGATGAACTAATTATTATCTTGGAAAATGAAGCTAACCAGGCCCTGGAGGTCTGAGATATGGTTGCAGGTCTAACAGGTGTCTACAAATGAGGAATTAGGAGCCTTGGATTCTAGTAATACCTCTGCCACTAGTGGTATGACTTTGAATAAGTCACTCCTGGTCTGCATTTTCTTCCTTTGTAAAATTATGGGGCTTGACAAGGGTCTTCTGTAATTTTAAATTCTATGAGTAGATGCTTGAGAGGAGTGAATGTACCAGTGGGAAAAGATAGACCTAGCAGTCTTTGGAAAATCCCAAAAGTTTGAGAGAGTTGGAAATAATTAGAAATTTTTTAAAAAACCCTGAAAAAATATTCTGACTTCATAATTTTGATGAGAGTTAGTCTTGAAACAAAGAGGAAATTATCCTTCCACAACATAGTCATTAACCATTTGTATATCATTTAGAACAAATTATAACAAACTATAGGATATTTAAATTTTACTGTGTAGTGCTCTACCTTCTTCATTTTCACTATTTTCCTTGATTTGGGAAGGTTGTGAGGGGGCAGGAAGTAGTAGACCAATATGTGAAGAGCCACAGGACACAGAAGAAGGTAGGGTGGTGGTTTGGGAGTTGAGGTCTTTTTTTCTTTAAGTGTTTAGGCTTAAAAAGTAAGGACCTTTGGTAGAAGTTTCATGTACCAGTAAAAATTTACTATCAATTGGAAAAATTGATAATGATTTCATTAATATAGTTATCTCTATGTGAATTAAGGAGAGTAGTACTGCTTTAGATAATCTAGATGATCAGTCAACATAACAATTCTGAGTTTTTGGCCTCAACCCACAGTGGTAACACTGGGTTTGGAAACAGGAAGTTTGACCTTCCTGCATTCAAATCTGTTCTCAGAGATTTAGAGGCCAGGTGACCCTGGGCAAGTCACTTAACCCTGTTTGCCCCAGTTCCTCATCTGTAAAATGATCTGGAGAAGGAAATGGCAAACCATTCCAGTATCTCCGCCAAGAAAACCCAAATGGGGTCATGAGCAGTCAGATATGACCTCAAAACGACTGAACAACAACACGTTGGTGGCATAACCACTTATGAGACATAGACTCTTAGAACCATAGAATTTCACAACTGAAAGGAAGGTAGTGAGATAAAGATGAAGACAATGAGACAGAGGGGAGGGGGGAAGTCACTTGTTAAAAGTTATACAAGTAGGTACCTTCTGTTTTTGCATCACATTCATTTCTAAATATGTTCCACAGCTACTCCCCTTCCCATTTAGCCTTCTCTTGTGAAGATTTTTATTAAAAATGCGGGGGGGGGGGGCAGTTAAGTAAAACTAAAAACACCAATCACAGAATATGAAGTAGCCCACACTGGTAGCCCCCCACTTCTACAATGAAGGAAGCAAATTTATTTTTTCAACTCTTCTCAGTAAGCAGTAAGATCATGAGACATTTGGGGAATTCTCCTTAAAAATAAATACTGATTTCTGCATCTGAGTTTCATGCTTATCCTGTTTCCAGACCAGAGGATTTCCCTAGGCTTCTGAGATGTATCTTAAACCCTTCTCCTCTGTGAAAAGTGCCATTCCCCATTGAAACTGTAATATTGATGGTTTTCTCTGAGTGAGCTTTTCTGAATGAAATCACATTGTATAGTCAGCTCAACAAGTAAATCCTTTTAAAGTAGAGAAATTAAAATTCAACTAGATAAACAAACAGGAAAAAGTACATTTCTTCTCAGGCATTTTTTTCTACACTAAGAATGCTGTTTCTCTTTGCACAGCATTAGGCATTTAATAATATACATTCATAAAACCCATTGTTCCTAAAGACATTATAATGTCTGGCAGATGAAAGGAAAAGTGAGGGGGAAAAAAAAGAAAAAAAGAAAGAAAACTAATTTATGATTTCAATTTGGAGTGTCTTTTAACAACCTTGCCTTTTTGGGTATAGGATATATTAGACATATTCCCCTGATGAACTGTGTTTCTCCAGGCCATCTAGAGAAAGTGCTGTTGGCACTAACTAGGTGGATTGTCCTCTGATCCTGTTAGTGCTACATGTGTTTTTCTAGCTCAGTAGGGAGAGATTGCATTCAGCATTCTGTCCTAGGCTGAGCTGATCCATATGAACCTTTGTCCTCCTCCTATCTCTTTCCCAGATAGATACATGCTTTTCTGTGGCTCTGCTGGTCTCTTCACTGTACATACACCATCGTCACCCTCATCTTTACACTGTTGCTCATTCTGTTCCTTATTCTTATCTTGGTATGCTTTCCATCCATCCTGTCTCTTCTTCATCCCATCTCCTCTTCATGAATCCAAATCGAGTGATAGTTTCATTGCATTAGAGCTGGGATAGACCTTTAAAGGTCATATAATCCAACCCCCCCCACTTGACTTCTACCTCCACCCCAATTTTATAGAGGATGAAACTTAAACCTGGTTGGATTAAAGGACTTCCTTAAAACCACATGGGTAACTTGAAGAATTTCAGAGTTCAAAGCAACCTCAGAAGTGATCTCATTCACCAACAGGTGAATAAGAATCCTCCCTACAATGGTTGCAACAAGTAGTCTTCTAGCCTTTGCTGTAAGCCCTACAATGAGGAGGAGCCCAAAGCTATCCATTGCAGCCCCTTCAACTTGAGGATAGCAACTTATTCCTTATATTAAACCAAATTTACCTTTTTGCAGCTTTCACTCATTGCTTCTAGAGCTGTGCTCTGGGACTAAGCAGAACAAAATTAATCCTTTTCCATGCAATATTCCTCCCTTTGCTTGAAAACAGCTATAATAATATAATTACATACAAACACATATAATTATTATATTATAACTATAATTATATATTTAGTATAATATTCCCTAAGTCTTCTCTTTTCCGGATGAAACATTCCTGGTTCCTTCAACAAATCTTCACATGGCATGATCTGAAGACAAGATTTTATATGGCATGATATCAGAATTTTACTGTTAGTTGCTCTCCTCTAGACGCTATTTACCCCATCAATGTCCTTCCAAGAATTTGGTTCCCTGAATGGAACACAATCTACCATCTTACCCTGGAGAGTCCTCTATCCCCATCGTCTCACCTTGGAAGATCTCTGTCACTGGGGAGAAGTGGTGGTTTTTAGGTATTCTTCAATAAAGAATTACACTCTCACACACAGTCCAATTAGAATTAAAATGGTATCTTATTCGGCACTAGAGAAAATCACCCAGAGTGGGAAGTCAAAGACTTCACCCCTTGAGGAAAAGGGCTTAGAAACCTTATCCTCCTCTTAGAACAGAGGGAAGGGAGAAGCTTTTATAGAAGATAGATGGTGTATCCACTTGAAAACTAGAAAGTTCCCTTCTGGGGGGGGGGGGGGAAGCTTGGATGCTTGTCATATTCCTGAGGGTTGAGGAGGATTTTTTTTTTTTAAATGATGGTCCTGACCTTTAGTGTTATCTCTGGTCTCCTACTTGTGGTCAGGTGGTAACCATGCCTAATTGACTTTGCTGCTGTAGAATTTTATCTCCCCTTACTTATTATGTATGTCTGTCCTGATATCTAGTTGGTCAATCTAAACTTTAATAGTCCCTTGATTCCTCAATATGTCTATCCTGTTATCTGGTCATCTTCGGTTTTGCTTCTAACAGGAGAAACTTCTCATGACTTCTCCTAAGCCCTATGTCACCTATGCCCCTTCAGTCCCCTTCTCCCATTGGTGTGTTTCTCTGAGTACTTCCATTTTGAGGAAGACCCAGGCCAACCATCATTCATTCATCTTCAAGCTCTGCTTCTGACTCTGGCCTGTCATCATGCTCCTTTGTGGATATCTTCTCTCCTTCTCCCCCCAACACAATGTTTGGCTTCCTTTAATTTACCATCATCCTTCAGTAGAATATAAGCCCCTCAAGAGCAGGGACTGTCCTTTTCCTTCTATTTGCATTATTGGTTAGTAAGCACTTAATAACTGGAGGTTGACTTGATGTGTAAAGTCAGAGACAGCCACCCTTTCTCTAGGCTTCTTGGTCTGGCACATCTATTGGACAACTGGAAACTAACTGGAATTTTCCATTTTTGTCACTCTGTAGTGGTTCAAAGTTATATGTTGTTTTACCATTAACTGCAGAATTTTGGGGTATATTTATACACCTTCTTCTGTCCATTTTAGGGCCCTTTAAAAATTCCTTATTACCTGTGAGCTTCCTGGGAAGGCATTAACAATCTGCTTGATTGACAGGCAAGAAGGAACAGGGGGTAACAACGGTGGAAGACATGGAAATGATTCACTTTGGGAACCCTGATGATACCTCTGGTCTGTTATTTGTACAGGGCTAAACAATTTGCATAGAGGCACAGCAGGAAATGCCAGAATAGCATTATCTACTTCCCCAAACCCCCCACTCTCTACTCCATCATTTTACAGCACTGATGATACCACCAAGAGGGAGAGTTTAGCAGGAGAGTAAAGTCAATGATTATTTTGCTGAAAGAGACAAAATGCTTGGCAGGGGGTAGGTAGAGGATGAGGGACATCAGCAATATTCAGGTGAAGGGAGCCATGGAGAAATGAAAAGTGACTGGATCTGGAGTCAGTGGGCATTGGATTGAATCTCTGCTCTGCCGTGTATTACTCAGGTCACTTTGGACAAGGTGATTTAAACTCTCAGAGTATCAGCTTCCTCATCTGTAAAATGATAACCTTGGATTTTTCTCTAAGGCTCCTATCAACTTAAATCTGATAATCTAGGTCCATTTTAGAAGTCTTGATGGAGGATGCTAAAAGGGGTTAACAGATAAACTGAGGCTTGAGTCCTTATCAATCGTAGCTAAAAGGGTTAACAGAGAAACTAAGGTTTGTGCTCTTATCAACAGTACTGTAACCAAGAGGGTTCAAGTCCCTATCCACCAACACCATCAACAGAGACAGTAACTAGGGACCATTAACCATTAATAGCCATTACTATTCCTAGATGGCAAGACACCAGATCTTAAGTAAAGAGCTATCAAAAACACTGAGACCCTCTGGGTCTGACAAGTTTAAGCCTGTCTTTAGGAACATGCACAGAAAGGACCAAATGTCCTTAGGTTCACCTTATGACATTTCAACCCGAAAAACCCACCTCCAAGGAAAAAGGAACCTGCCTTGGGGGTTGTCTTAGGACCTCAAGAAGTCCAAATCAAGATAAGACCTCCCATGCACCTCCTTAGGAAGGAGATTAAGATAATGAGGAGATAACCAACTTTTTCTCACTATAAATATAACCATTTTCCTCTTCCTATTTGAGACACCTTTCTCCTTTGGGTGCTCTCTCTATGGTCACAGTATTTTAATAAAACTAGGGAAACTGAGTCACTGAGTCTTATAATTCTTTGGGACACCTCATGATCAATTTGATCAATCAAATCCACCCCCCACATCAGTCTCACAAAGATTTTCCTTTTTAAAGAAAACCAGTAGGGGGCAGCTAGGTGGCGCAGTGGATAGAGCACCGGCCCTGGAGTCAGGAGTACCTGAGTTCAAATCCGGCCTCAGACACTTGACACTTACTAGCTGTGTGACCCTGGGCAAGTCACTTAGCCCCAATTGCCTCACTAAAAAACAAAAAAGAAAAGAAAACCGGTGAAGGATAAGGATGTCCTTTTTGAGGCATAAGGCCTGAAGCCAGCATCAGTATGGGAAACTGTGCTGTCATCCATTAAGGATCTCTCAAAGAGTGAGGAGCCAGACTCCTATGGCAAAAGCTTCCCAGTTATATAAGTAAGTTGTCTTCTCCCCTAGCAGTTGGAGAGGGATCAGTGTCATCCAAGGCTCTGGTCCCCTCTGATTACTACCTTTATATGTTTACCCATTCACATTAAGATTAAGATGCATAGGAGTCTTCCAAAAGCTTTCATGGGAGGGCTTCAGGGGATAGGGGTGGGGTGGGTGGGAAGAGTAGCTGTGTTCCCTTTTCTCTTCCCCCAGGCCAATATTATGATATTTTCATTCATTGTTCAGTGAATCTTTCCCATTTTTACACTGATGTTTCTGTAAGTTGCCTGGTTACAAGATTTGGGGAGGGAAAAACACTGTGTAAAGTATAGGGAGCTAGGTAAATGCAAAACATTAAGCTTTACTGAAATTAAAGATGAGCTTTAGTAGAAATGTGGGCTAGAACTGCAGAAGTGATGAGTGTGTTTTCCTTTCATTCCAAAACCTTATTATTCAGTTCTCATAGGCCTGATTTCTCTTACATGAGAGGAGAAGGATCATCTCTTCAACAATTTTTATTAAGCAAACACTGTGCACCAGGTATTATGATAAGTGATGATTTAAAAAAAAATTAGACCTGTGATTTCATTTATATAGGGATGGTGATGGAGATACAATGATTAAAAAGAGATCATCTTTGAACTCAAGGAACTTATAGTGTGAAGGAGAGGAAGTTGAAAGCCAATTACATAAATATGTATAATACAAGACAGACTGATAAAGACAAAAGAGAGATTCAAAGAAAGTACTCTTAAGACATCTAAGGAAGGAGAGGTCACTTATAATCAAAGGGTTCAGACAATGTTTGCCCCCTAAATCCAATAAACTGTCAATTCCTGTTGATTTTACCTTGGCACTAACTGGTATCCATCTTTTCCTCTCCATTCACATGGGATTGTTTTAGTTTGGCTCCTCAATGCTCTTACCTGGATTGTTGATAACATTCGTAGGCACCCCCTCAATTCAGATGGTGAGATTACCTAGGTTCAAGGTAATTTATTGGTCCACATTCACTCAAACTGATAGCCCATGATTCTCCACTAATGGGTTTATTTTTCTAGTTAGCCAGTGGATATAATTGGCTTATAACAAAAGCAGAAACTCTGCCATATATAGTGGGCTTTTAATAAATGCTTCTTGAGTGAGTCATTGATTTAATGAAATAGCATATAAGGAAAGTAGCAATAAAATATTCTCTCATAAACCTAGAGTACATTCTCCAAAAATCTACATGCTTTCAGAAGTAAACACATGTGTAGGGACACACATGTGGTGAGCATGTATGGCCAGGTTATACATGTGGTAGAGCAATTCATACCTCTGATGTGGTGGGGTTCCCCACATCTTCTGATGGTGTCATTTTGGGGCAGTTGCTGGCAGTCTTCCCACTAATCTCACATGGCATACAGTGTTAGAGTTTCTGCCAGGTTGCAGTTAGGACATGTTGTAGCTACCTGGCATCCCCCTCTGCTATTTCGAGTGGCTACTGCTCATTGTCACTTTTCTGGTTCAGGTTGTTCTCATTTGCAACCAGGTGCAGCTCCAGTGGTCCAGGGTTTAGGGCTCTTGTCTGTTTCCAGCTTCTGGTTTCAGCTGAGTCCTTAGCTGATGTGCTAGTTCTTCCTTCTAAAAGAGGAAGCTTTACCAATCTTTTTTAGCTCAATGCTCCATGGTGGGTTTTTTTTTTCTCTTTTTAGCTGCAGAACTATGGCACACCCAACTCCTAACCTGGTGCTATGGGAGAGGGGAGTCTTCCATACTTTCTTTCATAAGTAGGGAGCTGTCTATTTATCTGAAGATTGTCAGGAATGGGTGTTTTCTTTTCCAAAGAAGATCCTTTACTTCACGTCAAAAACCTCTTTGGATTACAAAAGCATCTAAGTACATTAAACAGTTAAGGAACATATCTGAATGTCACCTAGAGAGCAAAGGGTCAGCAGTCCAGGAATAGTATCCTTAAAAAAAATTATCTGTCCCTCTGACATCTACTCTCATCACCAGTTGATTAAAAAAAAAACAAAAACACCAACCCAAAGAATTATATCCTTCAATCAATCATTTCTTATAGGTTAATAGGATCATAAAACTAGAGCAAGAAGATATTCTCTTTTTCAAGGTTAAGTGACTTGCCCAGAATCACACAACTAGTAAGTGTCTGTGGCTAAATTTGAACTCATGTCTTACTGATACTAGGACCAGTGCTCTATCCACTGAACCACCACCTAGCTGCCCCCAGGAGAGATCTCAAAAGTCATCTGACCCAATTCCCTCATTGAATATTTAAGATGAGGAAACTGAAGCTCATGGTGGTTAAGTGACATGCCCAAGTTGACAGAGGCAGAAGGCATTTTCTTCTCAGATCCTTAGAGACAAAGAGTGAAAAAAATAATCTCATTGCAATATTACCCCCAGAATTGGACCCAGTTGAAGAAGTAGAAGGGATTCAGATGACAGAACTCATGTTGTTCTACTCAGGAGATACAAGGTAGTTTAAAATTAATTGCTTGCAGAGAAAAAGGGGAGGAAAGAAAGTACAGGAGTGTCCACCCAGGTCATGATTAAAACCAGGTGCCAGGGTGCTGATCCAGCTGGCTCAGACTTGTCCCAGACAAACTTCAAGTGATTGTGATAGACAAAGGGGAGGAGCTCTGCCCATAAGAAAAAGAAAAAAAAAAGTGGGACATGACCTTGGGCTATGACTAAACTCATTATTGTTATGGGTTATGGCTGTGAACTTTTTTTGGGAGCTGTTAAAATTCATTTTCATTGGTGAGTTATCTAGCCTGTGCCTTAAAGCTATGAACACAACCTCTTATATCCAGGTTTAACCTCATGTTATCCAGAAGCCCTGATTAGGAGCACACTAGTCTTCCTGTTCTTCAGACTGGGATCATTATAATGGGAAAGAAGATGAGGAGGGGGGGGTGACAAAAGTGAATAGCCTGGTATAATAGAAAGGTGCAACTAGATTTGGAGTCAGAAAACCTGGGTTTAAGTTTCTACTCTGCCATTATAAGCTGTGACCCCAGGCAAATCACTCATAGGATTTAGAGCTTGATGGAATAATAGAACTAATCTATAATTTTTTTTTTTTTTTTGGTGAGGCAATTGGGGTTAAGTGACTTGCCCAGGGTCACAAAGCTATTGTCAAGTGTCTGAAACCGAATTTGAACTTAGGTCCTCCTGAATCCAGGGCCAGTGCTCTATCCACTGCGCCACCTAGCTGCCCCATAATAGAACTAATCTAATCCAACACCCTCATTTGACGAAAGAGGAAAAGGAGGTTCAAAAATTAAGTGATTTGCCCAAGCTCATACAGATAAAACCTTCATCCCCTGAGTAAATTTATCATTCATTCCACTATACCAATTTGCCTCAGTGGGAAGCAGTGCAAAATGAGGGAGTGGGATAGGTTGGGCTAGATGATCTCATTTCCCTCTCCACATTCAGGGTTCCAGTTCACTTCTCATCAAGTCCTCTTTTATAGAGTGGTGTAGTCTGATCAATCATGTCCTTATTAAAACAAGGAAGAAGAAGATGAGGAGATGTGATTCTCTCTCATTTCTACTTTTTCTTTCCTTTGGGTCAGCCTGCTGAGTATGGTAGGCAATGACCTTGAATTTCTGTGTTTGCTAAGTGGGGCCATGGAGACTTGTAGGAAAAAGGTCTTGCTCCCAGAGATGGTGAAAATAAGCACCACCTCAATTACTTTGGTATCCTTCCAGGGCATTCTAGTGGAGATGGTTCTGCCATATGTCAGGATCTGTTATGAGCTAAGGACCAGTTCTTCAAATGCTTCGGTGACAGTTTGGTGTAATATTTCAGGTACAAGGGATTTACAGTTGGGTAGCATAGTGTATAGAGCACTAGACTTGGAGTCAGGAAGATGAGTTCAAAACCAGTCTCAGACTAATTGTGTGACCCCGAGAGTCACTTAATCACCACCTGCCTCAGTTTCCTCTTCCTTAAAATGGGTATTATAATAATAACACCTACCTCCTAGGGTTGCTGTGAGGATAAAATAAGATGATATTTGTAAAGCACTTTGCAAATCTTAAAGATCTATATGATTTATTATTATTATTATAGTTGACATCTTGTCCATCACAAACAGGCACCTTCTAGTACATACTTTGTTCACTTGCCAGCAGCTCAGTGAATTTCTGCTCTCAATATAACAAAAGATGGACATGACTTTAAGGAAATGAGTACTCCAGTGAATCTTTGGCCTCATCAATGTGGGTGCTTCCTGCAACCCTTCCATGCTATATGACTTCTCATCAATCTGCCATGGAATATCCAGGCAATGAGGTTATGGCTTGGGCCTTCCTTTAATTCTCCTGACATTGTATAGATGCCAGTAGAAGAAATGGACCATTCATCCTAAAATCTCTTACTTTCAAGATTAAGGTCAAATGATACTTCCATGGGAAGTCTTTCCTAAGTCCCTATACTGCCCTATCTATCTCCCTTCTACAGTTATCCCTTGCACATCAAAGGGGTTAGGGGTGCAGTGCCCCCAGCTGGAAAATCTGTGTAAGATTTTTGACCTTCCTTTCCTACTAGAGAAGTCTGAATTATTATGGTATTAAAGAAAAAAAATGTTGATATTATATAATACTATACATAAATTTTTATGCATTTCTGAGTTTTTAAACTTTTTTTCTGTGTCATCTGCTGGCCACGTGTTGTCTGCGGCTGTCTACAAAACTCTCCAAAAATTCCCATTTAATTTCTTATGGCCACCCTTGATTACATCAAAACTGCCATGGGGAAAGTCATGATGTGGAAGGGATAACTGTATTCATTTTGTATATGCTTTACATATCCCCTTTTCCTCCCCTCCATCCCCCTAGATATCAACTCAGAAAGCAGAAGAGGGATGGAATAAAAGCATATGTGCCAGATTACCTGCTGTCTAGGGGAGGGGTGGGAGGGAGAAAAATCTGAAATTGTAAAGCATGTATAAACAAAAGTTGAGAACTATCTTTACATGTAATGGAAAAAATAAAATACCTCATACATTAAAAAAAAAAAAAGCATATGTGCCCTAAGGAGTAGAGCTATCCTCTTGGTGCCAGTGTGCTTCAAGGACATGAATTCTGCTCGTAATCCCATTGTGTTATTCTTACAGAGAACAGGAACAGTTTCACTTTTGTCTTTGTACCCTAGCACAGCATCTGGCACTTAGCCTAACACAATGCTAGTTGATTAATTGATTAATCATCACTAACATTCAATGTGTGACTGGCTTGTCTTTTTTTTCTGTTCATGTATGTCTTTAACATAATTTCCACCACTTCTCTTCTATAATACCTCATCCATCCTTTTCCTTGTTGTCATAAATAAGTAAACTTCTAGAGGATAGGGACTCTTTTATTTTTGTCTTTGTATCTCAAGAACTTAGCCCTATGCTTTGCACATAGTAGGCACTTGATAATTTCCCATCATATTCCATAACTAGCACTTGGATGACAATAATAATAGAATGTTGGTATTATAAAGATGGCTCTTTGTTTTAAGGAGAGGCTTGCAATCATGAGCAGAACTCTGAAGTTTCTTAAAGGTAGACAGTCCAGTCTGTTTTCCTCCTGTTTGATTCTGGGCAAGTCTCATTGTCCATTTGTGATGTCTGCCTAATACATATGTACTGATCGATTAGCTCTGTACTTTATCTAAATGAATTCATGCCATAATATGACAATAGATTTTTCTTTATTCCATTGATTCTTCATGTTTGGACAGATAGAAAATCCACTAGGGTAAAATGCAGACCACCTAAACAGAAGCCTGGTTTATAAGAAAAAGCACTAGATTTATCATCAATGACCATGGATTCTAATCCTGGCTTTGACACTTAATGGCTGCGTGACCTTGAGCAAGTAATTTGATCTTCCTGGGTCTTAGAATTGAAAGTGATTTTAGAGATTATCTAGTCTATCTGTTTCATTTTGCAGGTAAGGAAATTGAAGTGACCTGTTAACATGGGTGATTTGACTCAGAACATAGAAATGGGAAGAGAACACAGCTCTTCTGATTCATAATCCAATTCTTTTTGTCCCCTACACTGTTTGCTTCTGCATTATCTAGAAAATGAGAGGGTTAGATTGTGGAATTTAAGATTCTAAATGTGTGTTCTAATCTGTTCCCCCAGTTTTGGGGGAAACTGACTAAAATCACTGATAAAATGAGTTTAGGTTTTTAAGGGTTTATTGAAAGATAGAGAAAGATTGAGAACAGAATTCCAACACCATGGCAATCCTATCTTTCCTCAATTTTCCTGTGAAGTCCTCTGCTGCCACCACCACCACCATAAAGTCAGGAACACCAAAAAGAGACAGATTTCTCAGAGCAGGCCCTCCTTCCTCCTTCCTGTCCCCTCCCAGAAAATGGGAGGCTCCTCAAGTTGATTGGCTGGTAGCCTTGGTGGACAGTACCCATGCGCAAACATTACTTCTGATGCCAAGGAAAAGCCACATGGCCTTGCCCTCTGAGGCATTCTCCTCATGGTGGAGCTGTCCTATAGTAAGTCTCCAGTAGGTGGCGTCATTCCAATCATTACAAAACTAATTGATCTCTAAAGGCTCTTCCAACTATGCCATTCTGTGGTTCAATGACAGCACCAATTAGGGAAGGATTATTATTTTATAAAGAACTCAACTTTAGGGACAGCTAGGTAGCACAGTGGATAGAGCACTGGCCCTGGATTCATGAGAACCTGATTTCAAATCTGACCTCAAACACTTGACACTTACTAGCTATGTGACCCTGGGCAAGTCACTTTACCCTCATTGCCTCACCATAAAAACCCCCCAAAAACATAAACAAAAACAAAAAAACCCAAAACCCTCAACTTTATAAAGGATTTACAGCAGGGTCCTTTACATACTATATAATCAGAGACCCCAAATAAAATGATGAGGTATTGTTTCTCTTATGGCCCTTCTTTTCTTCATTCCTCCAGTTATTTCAGCAGCCATCTTTCTTCTAGTTGTATCTTTTCAACCCTGCTCCCCCTTCCCCATTGCCCCCAAATCCTTTGTCTTTAAGGTCTCTTACCTATTTATCCCATAAGCTTGTTCATAGAAGGGACCTGACAAAATCATTAATCCTGAAAGATGATAATGATTGAATATATCTATGAGATTCTCCCTGAAGTCTTGCTCTCCAACCTCTTCTTAGAGTTACCTTCATTCTGAGACTGAGTCTTGACATTCAAAAAGATTATCTGGTAGCAAGAAAAATAAACAGAGGGCCATACATATTGAACTGAAGGAATCTTAGGATTCATCTAGTCCAACAACTCATTTTTCAAATGGGAAAACTGAGGCCCAGCAAGATAAAGTGGCTGGGCCAAGGGTTCATGTAGTAAGTGTCAGAGTCAGGATTCAAACCCAGGACCTCTGATTCCAACTGCACCACAAATTCTACTGTTGCCTAAGCTGTGATCTTTTCGTTTCTTTAGTCAAAAAAACAAATCATGGAGCTCATGGGTATTAGTTTTATTACACAACTCTCTTACTAAGCTACTGAAATACAGTTTTAAAGAACATATATGTATGTTTTGTGTCTTAATTGCAAGGACAAATCTACCCCCACCACTTTCCTGTCATCACTGAAACATCATTTAATCTATTAGGCTGTCCCATGGAAGCAGGTTAAAGGAAAACAAATTAGAAATATGTTTAATGGCTGCTCTGGTTTGGTGAGGGCTTAGTCAGCTGTGACTTTAGCTTTCCAATGCTTGCTTAGCAGTTTGCACAATGCATCTTCCTCTCCTGAAAAGTTAGTTGTCTCCCTGACTCCTACAATCACCTTACATGGCTGTGCTGAATTTCTCGATAATTTGCCCATTCAGCTCAGTCTTTCTTTTGCAGTAGATAATGGGGATGTCATGTACCTCAAACTCTGAATAGAAGGAAGAGAGAGCCAACAAAGGAGAGGAAATTTTTGTAGCTACGTTCTGGGTCAGCTAGGTGGCACAGTGGATAGAATACCATTCTGGCCTCAGATTTGCCTCAGTTTCCTCATCTGTAAAATGAACTGGAGAAGGAAATGTCAAATCACTGCAGTATCTTTGCCACGAAAACCTTAAATGGGATCAGGAAGAATCACATATGAGTGAAAATGAACAACAATAACCCTTCGGGATGGAGCCTGAGGTTTAATATGGTCAGGATTATAGGGTTCAGAGCTCAGAAGAACCTTAGAGATCAAACAGTGATTTAAGCATCACTCTGAAGCTGGAAAAGACATTAGAGGTCATATAGACTGTTTCATTTTACAAACGAGTGCCCTAAAAACTGGGTAGCTAAAGAACTCAGCAGATAGAGTGCCAAGCCTGGAATCAGGAAGACCTGAATTCAAATCTGTCCTCAGACCCTTACTAGCTGTGTGACCCTGGACAAGTCAGTTAACCCTGCTTACCTCAGTATCCTTATCTGTAAAATGAGCCAGAGAAAGAAATAGCAAACTATTCCAAGTATCTCTGCCAAGAAAACCCCAAATGGGTTCACATAGTTGGACATTACAGAAATGACCAAACAACAACAACCCCGAACACTAGAGGGGGTAAAAAACTTGACAAAGAGTTCACAGGTAGTAAGATCACAAATGAGTTTTAAACACTGTTCTTGGATTCTAAATCCAGCATCATCTCCTTAGTTTCATGCTGCTGCTTCATTTTATAGATGAATATGGAGGCCTAGAGAAATAAAGTGACTTGAGTTCATATTTTGAAACAGTTCCTCAGTGGCAGCTAGGTGGCGCAGTGGCTAAAGCACTGGCCCTGGATTCAGGAGGACCTGAGTTCAAATCTGGCCTCAGACACTTGGCACTTACTAGCTGTGTGATCCTGGGCAAGTCACTTAACCTTCATTGCCCCACCAAAAAAAAAAAAGCAGGCTATCTCCCCTGTAATAGGTACCCCATTCTTTGATCTAATTTCTCTGAATCCCTCCCCAGAAAGCAACCTGTCCTTAATGACATTTTGTCCTTTTGTGCCTCCCTGATTGTTTAGACAATGCGACATCAAAAGGAGCTGATGTCTTTGTTAAGGTTAATATATCATCTTCCAGGTATTGACTTCCAAGGCTAGTTAAGATATGATCTCACCCTGGTTCTGATCCTGGTTCTGTGGTGCTAGCCATTTACCATACAAGATTAGCACAGGAAACTCTGTCATACAGCATTGAAAGAAGAAATGGGTAGGTGAGTGAGTTCCGTTGAGTTGAAATTTTCCAAGTTAACAAGAGAAATGCTTAATACCAAAAGGCCCTTCTAAAGTGTCCAAGTTATTGTTCCTGCCTTCATCTTACCTTAGACCCAAATAGTAACTATCATAGCATCTTTTTCTGCTAAAAAATATTTTTGGGATCCCCAAATCTTTTGGATTGAGCATGCAGCAAATATTGCTGCTGCTTCTCCTTTCTCCAGATCTATTATTATTATTATTATTATTATTATTATTTTTGGTGAGGTTAAGTGACTTGCCCAGGGTCACACAGCTCAGATCTATTATTAACTCAGTGTAACCTTGGATGAGGCAGGAAACCTTTCTGAGTTTTGGATTCCTAATCTATAAAATGGGGATACCAACATCAATCCTGACTGTCACAATGCTGTCAAGGTGACCAATGAAGTGCTGTGAGTGAAAGCGCTTCCAAAAGCATAAAGCATTCTGCAAGCAAAAAGGATTCTTTTTGTTTTGGCATAAGCTCAAGACAAAGGAACAGATAACTTGTCACAGGATAATGTGTGTTTTTCTGCACAACTGTTTTGTTTCTGCCCCATGGGGAGTGATTCAGAAGTCTCTTGAGTGAATCTTTCGGTCCTTTCCATCTGCTAAGCATGTCACCTGGTGAAGAGATGCTGGGAAGAGGAGGAGGAGATGCTGTGAGAATTAAATGCCTCAGGCTTTCATTCACTGCCATTATCCCAGCCCTCACTGCCCTCTGAATCCCTCCTTAGACATGAACAAGAAGCAATCAGAGGCCCAGCAGGTGCTTTTACCTTGCAGACCCAACTCTTGGGGCCCATTCAATTAAACTTTGTACTTTGTCTCTTTGGCATAAAGAAGTGAGGCCAGGGCCCTGCTGATTGCAGACTGGAGGGCTCCAGAAACTGTGTGTGGGGCAAAGGGTTGGACTGTTAGCATTGGAGCAGCCATACTCACCATTACAGTTGAGCAGTTAGCCTTTCAATATAAACTGGTAAAAAAGTGATTTTAAAACCATATTGAGTTCCTTTCCGCCGGCTCCGCCATATTCCAGTGAGTTGCCAAAATGACGAACACAAAAGGAAAAAGGAGAGGAACCACGTTACATGTTTTTCTAGGCCCTTTAGAAAACATGGTGTTGTCCCCTTTGGCTACGTATATGCGGATATACAAGAAAGGTGACATTGTAGATATCAAGGGTATGGGCACAGTTCAGCAAGGAATGCCCCACAAATGTTACCATGGCAAGACCGGACGGGTCTATAATGTACTCAACATGCTGTAGGCATTGTTGTAAACAAACAGGTTAAGGGCAAGATTCTAGCCAAGAGAATTAATGTGCGTATTGAGCATATTAAGCATTCTAAGAGCAGAAATAGCTTCCTGAAGAGGGTAAAAGAAAATGACCAGAAGAAGAAGGAAGCCAAAGAAAAAGGCACCTGGGTTCAACTGAAACGTCAGCCTGCTCCACCCAGAGAAGCACACTTTGTGAGGACCAATGGCAAGGAACCCGAGCTGTTGGAACCAATCCCCTACGAATTCATGGCTTAAATGACTAAAAAACATAATAAAAAGATTCTTGGATTAAAAACAAACAACAAAAAAAAACAAAAAAAAACCATATTGAGGGGGCAGCTAGATGGCACAGTGGTAAAGTACCTGCCCTGGATTCAGGAGGACCTGAGTTCAAATCTGGCCTCAGACACTTGACACTTACTAGCTGTGTGACCCTGGGCAAGTCACTTAACCCTCATTGCCCTGCAAAAAACCCAACCCCCCCCCCCAAAAAAAACATATTGAGTAATCAAATGACCATAAATAATCACTTATGAGCTGTGCCTTTTGGTGGCAGGGGTTTTTAGGAGCCTTCTAACCTATGTGAATACCTTTGGACACCTCCCCCAACCCCCCGCCACATACACACACACAACTAGAGCAACAAATCACCCAGGACTAGGTTCAAGGTACTTTTTGTAACCATATCCACTCCAAATCATAGCTCAGAAGCCTCTACCAATATGTTAGAATTTTCTATTTAGTCAGATTATACATTATTCCCACCCCACCCCCAGTTACAAACATGTGTAGACAGGCAAAAGAGAATTTTTACATTGGCCACGTCCAAAGAAAATATCTCATTCTACAATCTGAGCCTTTCACCTCTCTATTAGGAGGTGAGTGGCCAGTTTCATTATGAGTGCCTTGGAAATATGGTTGGTCATTGCAGTCATCAGAGTTCTTGTCTTTCAGAGTTGTTTTTCTTTACAATATTGTTGTCATTGTACAAACCATTTTCCACGTTCTGCTCAATTCATTCTGAATAAGTTCTTACAAGGTTACTTTTATAATTTTTTATGGCACATTAATATTCCATTACTTTCATACACCATTATTTGTTCAGCCATTACCTTCTTCATGGTCATCCCCTCAGTTTCTAATTCTTTGCCACAAGAAAAAAAAAGAGCTACTATAAATATTTTTGTACATCCTTAGTTTGGGACTAATCCATCTCTTAATCTCCCTCAAGTTCTCCCTCATGTCTTCTTCTCCCTTCTCCCCTTTCTCTCCTGTGTCCATTTTTAATGAAATATTCTTTCTATGTATATTCTTCCTTCCTTTGTCCAGTGAATATCCAAGTGAGATTCAAGCATCTGTTTCCTCCATGTCTGCATTTTCTTTGACTTCTATATTTACACCCAAAATATGAGAGGTAATTTCCCTTCTCTTTCCATTAATCTTTTAGTATCATTAGGATACAATAGAGCTACTCCATTGACTTCTATTAAAATAGACTCCCCCTAACAACTCTGATTATAAGGTTCAGAGGGGACACATATATTATTTCCACATATTAGAATATAAACAATTTATTGCTGTCTAGTCCCTTATGATTGTTCATTCCTGCTTACCTTTTTTATATTTCTTTTGACTTCTGTGTTATTGTTTTTCAGTCGTGTCTGATTTTTCATGACCTCATTTGAAGTTTTCTTCACAAAGATACTAGAGTGGTTTTCCATTTCTTTCTTTTTCTTTTTCTTTTTCTTTTTTTTTTTTTTGCACTGGGCAATGAGGGTTAAGTGCCTTGCCCAAGGTCACACAGCTAGTAACTATCAAGTGTCTGAGCCTGGATTTGATCACAGGTCCTCCTGAATCCAGGGCCGGTGCTTTAACCACTGTGTCACCTAGCTGCCCCCTTGCCATTTCCTTCTCTGGCCCATTGTGCACATCAGGGAACCGAGGGAAGAAGGGTTAAGTGACTTGCCCAGGATCACACAGCTAATAGATGTCCAAGGCCAGATTTAAACTCAAGAAGATGAGTCTGCCTGACTTCGGGGCTGGTACTCTATCCACTGGGCAACCTAGCTGTGCACCTCCCCCACCCCACCTTCCCCACATTTGTACTTCAAAATGTCTATGCAGCTTTTTGATCTTTTCATCAGGAATGTTGGGAAGTCTCCTTTTCATTAAATGTCCATTCCACACCTTTCACCCAGTAGGATTATATGTAAGTGTCTTATTCTTGATTATGAGCTACATCCTTTGCCCTGAAGACAATTAAATACAAAGAATTTTAATGAAATAGCAAACTAAGACAAGTACCAATAAAAGATTTCCCCATAAATTTAGGGCATATTCTCCCATAAACTGACATGTCATCATTAGAAAGAGTGGGCTCATCTGAGGATCTCTTTTGGAGAGTCACGCTTATGTGAAATATGTGTCTCGTGCACATGAATGGAGGTGTAGCTCTTGCCTCTGGTGGTGCAGTCATGGATGTTTTCTGGTGATGTCATCATTTCTGCTCTCACAGGGCCTTCTCTCCAAAGTCTCACATGATGTGCAGTCTTTGCTGCTTATAACATCTCTGACAGATGTTTGGGGCGGTGTGTGGTTTCTCCCAGACACTGATTCCTGCAGCTCTTACATAGTCATTATTCTGTAATTCCACTGCTCTCTGCTGGTCACTGACAATTGTGGCTCAACCTGGGCACAAGACTTCAGAGCTCCTCCATGTGACTGCCTTCAGGTTTGGGGTGGATCCTTAGTTGATTAGAAAGTATTGCCTCTTTTGCTTTGTAGTGATGGGCTCTACCATTGATTTTTAGTTCAAAATGCGGAAGCTTTTCCTGTTATAATTCTTAGAAGGCAGAAATTGTTGGATTAGCAAAAAATTTTATGGCTTTTCTTCCTATGAAAGTTGTATCTGATTACCAGAGCCTTAACTGGCAGGAATGGATGTTTCCTCCCTGGAAAGAGATTCCTTGCCTATTATCAAGTTCTTTGAAACATAGACCTGTGCTAGCTAGCTAGTACCCTCAAATTTGCTTTTTCAATCATAGAATAGTGGATAGAGAGCTGGATCTGGGGACAGAGTGAAGTTCAAATCTGGCTGCAGACACTTACTTGCTGTATGATGTTGGGCAAATTACTTAACCTCTCTTTGCCTCAGTTTCCTCAACTGTAAAATAGGGATAATAATAGTGCCTAACTCCTAGCATTTTTGTGAGATTCAAGTGAGATAATATTTGTGCTTAGCAAGGTGCCCAGCACATAATAAATTGGTCAATTAGCTTATAAACCTATATGAGATGGATTGGAGGAAGGAGAGACTGCAGGTAAGAGATCAAGTTAAAGAGTTATTGGTGGAGTTGTGAAAAGTTGTGAAATTCAACCATTCTGGAGAGCAATTTGGAACTATGCCCAAAGGGCTATAGAATTGTGTATACCTTTGGATCCAGCATTACCACTACTTGGTTTATATCCCAAAGACATTGCCAAGAGAAAAAGTCCTGTTTGTACAAAAATATTTATAGCAGCCATTTTTGCAGTGCCTAAAAATTGGAAATCAAAGGTATGCCCATCAATTAGGGGATGGCTAAACAAACTGTGGTATAGGATGGTAATGTAATATTACTGTGCAGTAAGAAATGACAAATATGATGACTTCAGAAAGGCCTGGAAAGACATGTATGAAATGATGTATTGGGAAGTGAGCAGAACCAAGAGAACACTGTACATAGAAACAGCAATATTGTTCGATGAAGAACTGTGAATGACTTAACTATTCTCAACAATATAATAATCCAAGACAATCCCAAAAGAATATTGATGAAACATACTCTCCACCTCTAAAAAAAAGAACTGATATTGATGGAACAGACTGAAGCATGCTATTTTTCATTCTTTCATTAAGTGGCAAATATGATGATGATCTTATTTGTAAAACCCATATTGGATTGTTGCCACCTTGGGAAGGAGGGAGGGGAGGCAGGAAAGGAAGGATAGAGATTGGAACAGAAAAATATAAATAGAAATGTTTAACCTGAAAAAAAAAGTTCTTGGAGGCAGGGAATAGTAGTGGGTGGAGAGCTGGATTTTGAATCAGGAAGACCTGGGTTCAAAATGCGCCCAAGAAACTATCCCCCTGTGTATATATTCTTACACCTTACTTCCTAACATATACTCTTTGATCCTGTGACACTGACCTCTTGGCCATTCCATGAAGAGACCCTCCAACTCTCAACTCTGGACATTTTGGTTGGCTGTCTTCCATGCCTGGAATGCTCTTCCTCCTCCACTCTGCCTAATGACCTCCCTAGTTTTATTATGGCCCAACTAAAATCCTTTTCTTTACTGGAAGCCCCCTCCAACCCCTCTTAATTCTAGTGCTTTTCCTCTCTTATTTCCCTGTTCTCCTGTACATAGCTTGCTTTATCTATATTTGTTTTTATATTTTCTCTTCCATTAGGTTATAAATTCCTTGAGGGTAGAAACTTTTACCTCTTTTTGTATTCCCAGGGCTTAGTGCATTGTCTGACAATGGCAGGTGTTTAATAAATGTTTGTTGGTTGATCATTGATTAAGTCACTTAACCCTCTTTGAGCTTCAGGTTCCTCATCTATGGCCAGGATAATAGTACCTACCTCACAGGGTTGTGAGGATCAAATGAGATAATCTAGGAAAAATAATTTCAAATGTCAAAGTGATATTTAAATATACACTATTGTTATTATTTCATTATCGAGGTGTGAGGTGATGACAATATGAACCAGGAAGGTAGTGGTAGGGTATGACTTGAAGCATATATGGAAAGATTTTGATGATTAAAATGAATGATTTTCAAAGGGTAGAGAGGGGAAAAAGTGGTTGGAAGTGAATGAGGAAATGTTCTACAAATACAGAAAAAAATCACAACATTCTGAACACTTTTTTTAGAAGATGGAAAGGGAATAAGGTAAAATAAGTTGAGGTAACTTATCTTGTGGTGGCAATTGTGGAAATAGAGAAGTGGGCCGAGGGCATGAAAGACAGTCAGATACTGGTTATGTCAGGATTATCTGAGGGTGAAAATAATCTCAAAAGAAGCTCTTGTTCATTTGGAAGCAAACGAATGATTAAAACCATTTTTATTATTTCCCACAATGCATCAGTCTTTTTAGGGCTCCACAAAGGATGTTGTCAGATGTATTTTTGTCTGTGAACATTCGCTAAGTTTCCCATGTACCCTTTAGGAAATGTTGCCTCCAAACTTGGCACTACTCTTTCCACTCAGGATTCCACTGAAACCTTACTAAAGCCAGTATTATCTTAAGGGGTATCTAAACATGTCTGGATTCAAAGGTTACCCACATTGGATCATATAGAGTTATAGGAAACAAGAGCTGCTGAGGACAGAGTAGCTTCTGTGAATACTGAGAGTGAAACTAAGATTGGCAGTATGTAGGACACAGAAAAAAAGTTAGGCCTTTGAGTATTTGTCAGAATCAAAGCTAGGCAGGACGGGGTGGCTAGGTGGCGCAGTGGATAAAGCACCGGCCCTGGATTCAGGAGTACCTGAGTTCAAATCCGGCCTCAGACACTTAACACTTACTAGCTGTGTGACCCTGGGCAAGTCACTTAACCCCAATTGCCTCACTTAAAAAACAAAACAAAACAAAACAAAAACTAGGCAGGACACAGACAAAGGTGTGGTCAAAGTATACAGTCAAGCTATTAGTGTCCTGAGATGCAAGTCACCAAACCTCCCATGGGAACCTAGGCACAGCAGTGTTGTCAAAGTTCACCAAACTTCCCAAAGGTCCAAGATAAACAAAAGGACAGAAGCAGGAAGGAAGAGGGTCAGAGTGTATAGATGAAAGTCCAGTTTGGTGTTTTGTCAGGTAAGAAAAAATGGGCAGAGAGTGGAGTTCAAATTGTAAATTGCTGTATCAGAAATAAGCAGGCAGGCAGTTTCACCGAATCAATATAACAACCAGGGTGCGATTTGAGATTTCGGGACAGGAACTGTTTGCCTTTTGCCTTGGTTTTAAGCTACTTCATGAATCCCAGGTTTTTTCATCCTTTAAGATCAAGGGCAGGTCCTACAAAATTGCTCAGTGCATCAGGGGGCTGGGTTCTCTTCAGAGTCTTCCTTATAGTTCCAAACACTTAGGCAGACTATTCAGCTTACCTACATGTTGTGTTTTCAGAACCTCTTCTGCCCCAGTGCAAAGTATCTTCCCTATCCTTACATTAATGACTGAAAATCCTTTAATAAAGGGATAAAGTTTTAATTCCCTAGGCACAGGTAAAGTTTAAATTGCAGACATTTTCATGAGAGATCATGAAGGACCTAAATTCACACCAAAGTATAAAGAATAGATTTTTTGATAGTATGTTTTGATTAGGGTTTAGGGTAGGGAAAGAGAGGCTGAAGCAGAGGACTACAGAAAATTATGGGGAGTTGTGCCATAGAGTAAAAACCCCCCAAATGTGTCTAGATTATTATCAAAGACAAACTTGGCAGTTTTGTCTACTTCTAATCTATTTATATATTCCATTGGATCCTACTGACTTTTTTAAGTATAAAATTTCCCTTCATGGTCACTTTAATGGGGTTATTATGAGCTCTAGAGCCTTTTCTGGAAAAAAAAATCAGGTTGAAATAACTACGTCATAATGACAGCTGGTCCAGTCTCTCAGCAGACATTTTCAGGAGTTGGGCTTTCTAATCAATAAAGAAGAAGGGGTAAGGTTGATTTTCCCCATCCTGGACTAGCCATCAGAAGCATGCCTATCAGACACTACTCCATGTCAATTGGTTTGGTCATTTATCATCCATGTGTTTTAATCAGAATGAAGGATGTCTCACTTGTCTGTCATCAATCTTAAAGTTTGATGCTTCTTGACACCAACCAGACCATTAGACACTCCTTCCCTCAATCTCCTCTTCTCTGAGATAAATTATAAAACTTTAAATTCCTCATTAAAGTGATTGGCTATGTTGCTTAAAGCTCTTCAACATTTATAATGCAGTTCTTATAATCTAGAGTTCCACTTCTTTCCAATAGGCCTGTTTTATATCTCCCTATACCTCCAGAGGAATTCCTAATACTTCACTGCAAACCCAGATCCACAAAGTTATAAGCTCTTCCTGCCTGCTCCTCTAAAAAGGCATCTTACATGAGGATTATGGGTTCTTGTTGTGAAATGGGGCCCCTTTCTTAGCCACAATCTGGTTAACATTGACTAATTGGTAAACTATTTAAAATGCTTTCTCTCCCTAATCCTGCTGGTCAAGTAGCAGAAAGTTCCACCACCACTGGGATTACTCTCACTTCTGGTCTCCATTTCCCTTTTTTCAGTCTTAGTTTGTTAGAACCCATATGGAGTTTCTTGACTGTTGATACTGCTTTGATGAAAAAGGAGTTAATAACACTATTCCTTCAGATGAGATGGAGGACCGCCAAGTATTACTGTCTCTCTTGCCACCATATCCTTAACATCTGCTCTTCACTATACCCTGAAGCACTATACAGAAGCACCTTTGGGTCATCCAGGCCTTTCCATACAGCTTGCAGATGAACTTTGCTTTATGTTTTTTCCACCCCCAATTAGAGTGAGGTCCTTGATAATAGGAGCTATTGGTTTTTCTACTCATATCCCTAGCATTTAGTACTGCTTAACATATAGTAAGTGCCTAATGAGTGCTTTTTTATTCATTCATTCACCAAGTTCCCAGTTCCTCCAAAAGGAATCAATAAAATTGTCTTAGGCATAGAACAAAGAAATGTACCAAGACTTACTTGGCATGTGGCTGACATGAAGGATTTGCCCTTTAGACATAAGTTCCATCTGGAAAATTGCTGAATGATTGATCGATCTCCTATGGCCTGAACAGACTGCACCACACTGCTCAGTACCTGCTCACATACCAGTCTTATATTGTTCTGTGTTTTAGATGTGTTTGTCTTATTTTGCTATTGGGAGAGAGCCATATCTTCTTTTCTATCTTACATAGTTCTCAGTGCAAAACTAGATATACAATCACATCTGTGACTTCAGTAGTATATGGATATGCTGTCTAGTGAGAATGATTGCAACCCCTACTCCTTGCCTCAATTAATATGCTTATGAATTGCTGTGGCTGAAAAACTTGACCACCTTGTGGCCACCCTGGTGATGAGCCTCTTTTTATTTAGCTCAGATGACAGGCACAATGTCCAGTGTTTCATTTGAACTCAAATCCTTTCATGTTTGGAAGGAACACGCAAAGCTTGTGTTCTCTTGATATAGCATTGCAGAATCCAGGATCATGTTGGTAGTGGGCTCAATAAAATAAAATAAAATAAAATAAAATAAAAACCCAAACAGGCAAAATGATGAAGTGATTTTAGTCACACTTTGATATGAGCCCTTCCCAGAAGAACTTTTCCAAAGTTTTCTATTTTAACCTCTGTGGTTATTACATAGTCACTTGGTAGCTGCATCTTGTTTGAGTCTCTTTGCTGCCTCTTCATCTTCCCTAGATGTGTATTTGGAAAGGTAATAGAGGGTCATGGACCTTAATATGGGATATCCCTAAGCTAAATGTAGAAGAAATCACAGAATTTATTAGAAAGGAACACAGCAACTATTTAGTTTAACTCATGAATGAAAAGAATCCCCACCATAACATACCTGAAAAGGGAGAGGGGAGGGAGGAAATTGTTGGCCTTGATATCTACCCACCTTTTCTATTCTTGCTCAAGGTTCTCTGTTCTCCACTCAAAGTAATCTAAAATATCCAGTGGTTGTCCAGTGACGCACCCCCCCTCTCCTGCTTTCCTGTTTCTCTCCTTGTGTTTTCTAGTTATAGAACCTTAGTATTTTAGAGCTATAAAGAGCCTCAGACATCCAAGTCTTAATCCGAACCCCTGATTTTACAAATGAGGAAACAGGTTTAGAAAAAAATAAGTTAGCTAAGATGAGACAGTTAATGGCAGAGGGACTAAATCTGAGAATACTAGAATTCTAATTCTGTTCTATTTCAACATCTTATCTTAATACTTGAATTTATTTCAAATGAAATATTTGTAACATGTTTTATAAACCCTGAAATGCTATATAAATGTTAGCTTTTGTTATTGTTATAGTTATTATTATTTTCATACTTAAAGTAGTTGAAGAATCAGAAGTAGATATATGAAGTTACTTGTCTGGGTTCACATAGTTATAGAGTGATAGAGCCCAACTATAAGCCAAGTCACCTGATTTCTTGTCTAATATATTTCCAATCATACCACACTGTTCAGTCAAATTACATTTTTAGGAGAATAAATGTTGTTTCCTTATTCAGTTTCTCTTAAATATTGAAAAAAATGCTTGTCAAATTGAATACCATATGGTGGTATCATTTCAATGAGGACATTGCCTTAAAAAAGTTCACTTTCCAGAGTTTCATTACAAGATGTTTGACTTATTGTCCAAGAAAGAAAGCTCTCTTCCTTTTTAGCCATGACATCTGGATCCCTGGGGATTCTCCTGTTACCATTTTCACTTGGGCATAACTTTTTGTGGAATATGATAATTTTAGCTTTTCACTTCAAGAAAAATAAGGGTCTAATGCCACAGTGTGTCAGTGTGTGGCAATTAGCAATGGGATGCACAGAGTTTTGGAACTAAAAAGAAGGTAATTATCAAATAGTATCATGGAACAAGTAAGGGTAGAGTTTTTATTGAAGGGGAGAGTTGGATGTCATGGTATGTGTGGGTGGAGGGTGAATTGCTAAAGGACATTTAGCCTCTGACATATAGTATTGAATACCATTAAAAATTAAATGTAGTCATTGCTTAAATTAAGGAAATTATTCCATATGCTCTCATGAAAAAGTCAGAACCAACTAGTTGTGGTATAGTGGGAAGAACACTGGGTTTGGAGTGAGGAAATCTGAACTTTACTATCTGTGCAACATTGGACAAGCCATTTCATTTCAAGATGAGCTTGTTCCAGCTCTAAATTCTTTGAATGTATAACCATAGGAACAAAGCATCAAAGTCAGTAGTTTTTCCCACATTATGCCAAACAAACATTCATCAATTCTTTAATTTATTGTTGAGTAGATACTTTTCTATGTTGAACATAGAAACATGGTGGGGGGAGGGTGGATAGTTGGTGGGCATATCAACCCATGGCAAATATACAAAGTTTAAGGTCATCAGGGTTCATGTAATAGCAAGGTAACAGGAAGAGCATGGTTTCAGGATATGACTGGGTGAGGAATGTTTGTCATCATGACTGCAGATTGAGGCCAAATTTTGGGCTTGGGGATCTGTCAGCTCTTACTACAACAAGGGGTCAGGATGAAGGTTCCCTCAGGATACTATATCCATTAATAAATAGGTACACAGTTTCTGTAAGTTCAAGGCTAATTTAACCCCTTGTTAAGTAGTAATTTAGCTTGTAATACTACAGAGAATAACACAAAATAAAATATATTCGAGTTCTGAGTTGTGAGGAATAGACTGTTATTGGCTATCCAATAGCCTAATCCAAGAAAAATCTTTTTATCAAAAGATATCTAATTCTCTCCAAGTGCCAAATGAAATCATATTTGTAAAGCTCTTAGAAGAGTGCCTGGTACATAGTACACACTTAATAAGTCCTTCCTTCCTTCTTTTCTTCCCCCCTTTCCCTTTCCCTTTCCCTTTCCCTTTCCCTTTCCCTTTCCCTTTCCCTTTCCCTTTCCCTTTCCCTTTCCCTTTCCCTTTCCCTTTCCCTTTCCCTTTCCCTTTCCCTTTCCCTTTCCCTTTCCCTTTCCCTTTCCCTTTCCCTTTCCCTTTCCCTTTCCCTTTCCCTTTCCCTTTCCTTCCCTTCCCTTCCCTTTCCCTTTCCCTTTCCCTTTCCCTTCCCTTCCCTTCCCTTCCCTTCCCTTCCCTCCCCTTCCCTCCCCTCCCCTCCCCTCCCCTCCCCTCCCCTCCCCTCCCCTCCCCTTCCCTCCCTTCCCTTCCCTCCCCTCCCCTCCCCTCCCCTCCCCTTCCCTTCCTGAACCCACATACTTTAATGCCACATGTGACAGCCTTTCCACGGAACTTTGCTGTGGGATTCCAGACAAATACATTCAATTCTCTGAGCCTCAGGTTCCCCATCTATCAAATGATAGGAATAGGACTAGTTGATCTCTAAGCTTCCTTCCACTTCTTTTTTTTTTTTTTAGTGAGGCAATTGGGGTTAAGTGACTTGCCCAGGGTCACACAGCTAGTAAGTGTTAAGTGTCTGAGGCCGGATTTGAACTCAGGTACTCCTGACTCCACGGCCGGTGCTCTATCCACTGCGCCACCTAGCTGCCCCTCTTCCATCATTCATAGTTATGACTGATAAATTATTTCATGTTCCTTTAATTTGCTTATGATATCACCTTTTATGTTTAAAAGATGTACCTATTTTTACCTTCTCTTGGTATACAATATAAGATGTTGGTCTAGGCCCAGATTCTATCAAATCACTTTCAAGTTTTCCCATGATTTTTTGTCAAATTGTAAGTTCTTATCCCAAAAACTTTGGATCTTTGCATTTATCAAACACTAGATTACTATGGTCATTTACTACTATGTATTGCATACCTCATATATTTCACTGTTCCACCACTCCATTTCTTATCCTGGAACAGATTGTTTTGAATATTTCAACTTTGTAATAACAGTGTGAGATTTGGTACAGCTAAGTGACTCATTGGGATATAGTGCTGGGCCTGAAATAAGGAATAACTGAGTTCAAATCCAGCCTCAGAAAGTTGTCAGCTGTGTGACCTTTATGTTATTGGGAAAGATTCTAACTTATCTCCATTACAGAGAAGCCTTTTTGATGGTTTTAGATATATACTACTTATAAATTTAAGGAAAGCTCCATTTATTTTTATGCTTTCTAGTGTTTTTTAATAGGAATGAATGTTGTATATTGTCAAAAACTTCTTTCTGCATCTTCTGAGATAATCATATTTTTGTTGGTTTTGTTACCAATATTGTATATTGTCTTGGTAGATTTCCTAATATTGAATTAACCCCTTCATTCCTGGTATAAATCGCACCTTGTCATAATGCGTGATCTCTGTGATATATTATTGTAATTTCTTTGCCAGTATTTAAATGTTTTGCATCAATATTCATCAGGGAAGTAAGTCTATGGTTTTTTCTCTGTTTGCTTTTCTGGGGTTAGGAATCAGTATCATATTTGTGTCATAAAAAGAATTTCATTAGATTTCTTTGCCTATTTTAAAAATAGTTTATATAGCAATGAAATTATTCTTTAAGTGTTTGGTAGACTTCACTTGAAAATCCCTTTGGTACTGGGGATATTTTTTTAGGGAGCTCATTTATGACTTGATGAATTTCTCTTCCTAAGACAGGGTTAAGTATTCTATTTTGTCTTCTGTTAATCTAGGCAATTTACATTTTTATAAATATTCATCCATTTCACTTAGATTCTTAGATTTATTGCAAAATAACTCCTAATATTTTCTTTAATTTCATATTCATTGATGTGAATTCATCCTTTTCATTTTTCTTTTTTCTTTTCTTTTTTTTTTTTTCAGGGCAATGGGGGTTAAGTGACCTGCCCAGGGTCACACAGCTAGTAAGTGTCAAGTGTCTGAGGCCGGATTTGAACTCAGATACTCCTGAAACCAGAGCTGGTGCTTTATCCACTGCGCCACCTAGCCGCCCCGCATCCTTTTCATTTTTGAAACTAGTGGATTTGATTGTTTTTCTTTTTTTGAAAAATCAAATTAACTAGTGCTTTATCTATTTTATTGTTGTTTTTTTTTTCATAAAACCGGCTCCTCATTTTATTATTCAATGTTTTTTACTATCAGTTTTATTAATCTTTCCTTTGCGTTTTGGGTTTCTTTTTTTTGGGGGGGGGGGGTTTCCAATTTGTTGTTTAATTGGCAATTTCTAATTTGTTCTTCTTTGTTGTTTTTTTTTTAAATAGTTGCATACCCAATTCATGGGTCTACTCTTTATAGTATTTTATTGAGGCAAGCATTTAGAGATATAAATTTTCCCCTGTTTAGTCAATACCCCTTAAATTTTATTATATTGTCTCAATGTTATCATTCTCTTTAATGAAATTATTGATCATTTATATGACTTGTTCTTTGACCCACTCATTCTTCAGGATTAGATTATTTAGTTTCCATTTAATTTTAATTTAGATTTCCATGGCCCTTTATAGAATATGTATTTTTTTTTGCTTTATGATCTGTAAAGGATTCATCTATTATTTCTGCCTTCTGCATTTGGTTATGAGGTTTTTATGCTGTAATACATGTTTAGGTGTGTGTGGTTTTTTTTATGTAGGTGCCATGTACCACTGAGAAGAAAATATATCCCTTTCTCTTTCCATTCAGTATTTTCCATCATATCTGATTTTTCTAGAATACTGTTTACTCTCATTACCATCTTTCTTTTTTGTTTAGATTTATCTAGTTCTGAGAAAGGAAAGTTGAAATCACAAACTCGTATAGTTTTACCGTCTGTTTAATACCATAACTCTTAACTTTTCATTTAAAAATTTGGATAGTTGTACCATTTGATGCATATATGTTTAGCATTGAAGTTACTTCAGTGTCTATGATACCAGTTATCAAAATATAGTTTCCCTGTTTATCTCTTTTAATTAGATCTATTTTGCATTTGCTTTTTTCCCCTAAGATCGTGATTTCTGCACCTCCTTTTTTATTTCAACTGAAATATAATTGATTCTGCTCCAGCCCTTTAACTTTACTCTGTGTGTATTTCTGCTTCAAGTGTGTTTCTTGTAAACAACATATTGTCACATTCTGGATTTTAATTCACTCTGCTAAACACTTCTGTTTTATGAGTGAGTTCATTCCATTCATATACATAGTTATGATTATTAACTGTATTTCACTCCATCATATATTCCCCTGTTTCTTCTTCTCTCTTTCCTTTCACTATCTCACTTTTCAAAAGTTTGTTTTGTTCCTGATTACCACCACCCTCCAATCCACCCTCCTTTCTATCAGTCCAGATGTTCTCTTATCTCCCTCCCCTCCTTCTTTCCTGTAGGAAAAAATAGATTTCTATACCTTACTGAATATGTATGTTATTCCCTCTTTGAGCCAATTCCAATGAGAATAAGGTTCAAACCTTGTCTGCCACCTTCCATCTTCCTCTCCACTGTAAAAACTTTTCCTTTCATGCCTCTTTTATGTGAGATAATTTTCCACATTCTATCTCTCCCTTTCCCCTTCTCCCAGTGCACCCCTTCATTTTCTTTTTTAAGTCATCCTATCATAGTCCACTCACATCTATGCCTTCTATTTACATATACTCCTTCTAACTGCGCTAATAATGATAACATTTTTAGGAGTTAAAAGTATTTTCTCATGTAAATATGTAAACAGTTTAATTCTCTTTCATTTTTATGTTTTTATGCTTCTCTTGAGTCTTGTATTTGAAAGTCAATTTTTCTATTTAGCTCTGATCTTTTCATCAGGAATGCTTGAAATTTCTCTATTTCATTAAATATCCATTTTCCTCTGGAAGGATTAGACTCAGTTTTACTGTGTAGGTGATTTTGATTGTGATCCTAGCTCCTTTGCATTCCAGAATATCATATTTCAAGGCCTCCAATCCTTTAACGCAGAAGCTTCTAAATCTTGTGTCATCCTTATTCTAACTTGACAATATTTTAATTGTTTCTTTTTTGGATGCTTGCAATATTTCCTTCTTGTCCTTAGAACTCTGGGATTTGGTTACAATATTCCTGGCAATTTTCATTTTGGGATGTCTTTCAGGAGGTGATCAGTGGAATCTTTCAATTTTTATTTTATCCTCCTAAGTTATCAGGACAGTTTTCCTTGATAATTTCTTGAAATATTAGGTGTTGGTTCTTTTGTTTGTTTGTTTGTTTTGATAATAACTCTCAGGTAGGTCAATAATTCTTAAATTATCAATTCTCAACCTATTTCCCAGGTCAGGTGTTTTTCCAATGAGATATTTCACATTTTTATCTATCTTTCTCATTCTTTTATTTTGTTTTATTGTTTCTTGATGTTTCATGGAGTCATTAGCTTCCTCTTTTTTTGTGTGTGTGAGGCAATTGGGGTTAAGTGACTTGCCCAGGGTCACACAGACAGTAAGTGTTAAGTGTCTGAGGCCGGACTTGAACTCAGGTACGTCTGACTCCAGGGCCGGTGCTCTATCCAGTGCACCACCTAGCTGCCCCTTGTTACCTTATTTCTTTTCTTTCTTTTCTTTCTTTCTTTCTTTTTTTTTTTTTTTGGTGAGACAATTGGGGTTAAGTGACTTGCCCAGGGTCACACAGCTAGTGTCAACTGTCTGAGGCCAGATTTGAACTCAGGTCCTCTTGAATCCAGGGCCAGTGCTCTATCCACTGCACCACCTAGCTGCCCCCATTAGCTTCCTCTTACCCAAGTATACTTTTTAAGCAATTATTTTTTTCAGTAAGCTTTGTACTTCCTTTTCCTTTTAGTCACTTCTACTTTTAAGGAGTTCTTTCATTCAGTGAATTTCTGCAACTCTTTTCCCATTTGGCCAACTCTGCATTTCAAGGAGTTCTTCTCCTTGGATTCTTATGCCTCGTTTTTTTTCATTTGCCCAGTTTTTTTGTGTTTTTTTTTGGGGGGGTGAGACAATTGGGGTTAAGTGACTTGCCCAAGGTCACACAACTAGTTAAGTGTCAAGTGTCTGAAACTGGATTTGAACTCAGGTCCTCCTGAATCCAGGGCCAGTGCTCTGTCCACAGCATTTGCCCAGTTTTTTAAAGGTGTTTTTTATTCAGTATTTTTGGTTCCTCTTTTACCAAACTCTTGACTCTCTTTTCATAATTTTCTTGCATCACTCTAATTTTTCCCCAATTTCCCCATGACTTCTTTTGTTTGATTTTCAAAATTCTTTTTGAGCTCTTCCATAAATTCTTTTGGGAACTGTGACCAAATTATATTTTTCTTTCATCCTTTCCATGTAGCTGTTTTGATTTCATTTTCTTCTTCTGGGTTTTGTGTCTTGATTTGCCCTGTCACCATAGTAACTTTCTATGGTCAGGTTCTTTTTGTTTCATTTGCTCATTTTTCTAGCCTATTTCTTGACTTTTATCTTCGTTAAATTTGGGCTCTTTTCTTGGAGTGTAGGGTGCACTACCCCAAATTTTAGGTTTTTTTGTGCTGCTGTTTTCAGAGCTAGTTAATGGAGGGGTGGCAGTCTATAAGTTTTCAATTCTTCCAACACGGTATGATCTAAAGAGAGGTGTAGTTACTGTTTTCCTGAATTTTGCTCTTATCTTTGAGTAACCACAAGTACTTTTCTCCACCCTAGAACTAAGACCAGGATTTCAGCTCCTCTGAAGCAGCAAGCACTAGCATTCTAGTGCTCATCCTCACCCTAGGACTTTGCCCTAGAATCACATATGGGTTGTGCAACAGAGTTCTTTACCCAGTGTCAGCAAAGGGACCCTTGTAATCTCCTTGTTACCAATTGTCTGACCCCTTTATAAACCATCTATAAGCTGAAAGCCCCTAAAACTGCTGCTATCCCCAGTGCAGTCATCTGTAAGGTCTGCTGCTGGCTTTCATGGCCATGGACTATGTTGCACTGTGGTCCTGGCCTGACGACCACCCCAATGAGATAGACCTTTTCTGCCAATTTCTTAAGTTGTCTCATGCTGAAAAATTGTTTCACACTGACCTTTTGTTGGTTCTGCTGCTCCAGAAATCAATTTGAGACATTAATTAAGTTGTTTGAGGAGCATCCAGGTGGTACAGTGGAATAAAGCACTGGCCTTGGATTCAGGGGGACCTGAGTTCAAATCCAGCCTCAGACACTTGACACTTACTAGCTGTGTGATCCTGGGCAAGTCACTTAATCCTCATTGCCTCACCAAAAAATATACAAAAATACAAAATGACTAATATGGAAATGTTTGGGGGCAGCTAGGTGGTACAGTGGATAAAGCACTGGCCTTGGATTCAGGAGTACCTGAATCCAAATCTGGCCTCAGACACTTGACACTTACTAGCTGTGTGACGCTGGGCAAGTCACTTAACCCTCATTGCCCTGCAAAAAAATGTTGTTTGAAGGGGGATTTGGGAGAGTTCAGTTGAGTCTCTGTCTTTACCACCTTGGCTCTTCCCCTTGAGTTGAATCTTGAAAGAAGTCAGAGAAGCCAGGAAATTAGGATGGTGAGAATTTATGTAGTATTAGAGAGCCATATTTATACCATGATCTATGGCTCCTGTCTATAGGGTGGCACATGCCCATAGGAAGTCAGACAAGCTAGCCACAGATGGCCTTAACAGCTGCTTCTTATCAATAATATTTTGTTGTGTCTATCTTTTCTGGGGCAGAGGCAGTGATTTATCCTCAGATTATAATCCTAACAATTTATTCTATGTTTCTCCGTCAATTGGTCTTACATCCATTTTGGTGTTATTCTTCCATTCACCTCTGGATCATTCACACACCTCACTGCCCAGAGCTCTATTACAAGAATCCCTGTTTTTCCAAAGTCTCCTAATATTCTAGCCCCTATAATTTGAGAGTCCTCTTCCTTCTCCTTATGAAGCCCCCATGGCAAAAGCAATTCAGTGTCTGAAATAATTGGGGTTGATACACAAAAGAACATCTTAAAGGAGGGGGACCTATTGTCTGGTGGGTATCCTTTCAATTCTTTATTTTCTGTCTTTGAAGAGTATAACAGACTGCTTGACATTATTTCATGCACTAAAGTTGACAATATGTGGGTCTAGTGCAGGCAGTGCCCAACTTGCATGTGCTTGGTATATATTTTACCTATGCATAACTGTATCTTTAGCCATAGATGTACTCCATTTCTGCCTGCTGCCATTCAAGACATCTGCCTCCTGCCATCCTTTAACTTTCATGTTATAATATCATCATGTTTATAATATCATCATACTGTTTCTCCTCACACTCTACTCTGGTCCCCATCTTTTCACATGTTCTAGCACCAGTCTAGGTCAAGGTGGTAGAGCTGATGGTGATAAAAGGAGAAATGAAAGGAGGAAAAAGTTGGTAACCTTTCTATGCCTGCTTCTCCCTTCTTTCATATCTAGACTACTATGCAGATCTCACCAGTTCCTAGTCCAATTTTTTCACTCCAACCTTATCCCAACATCCCAAGAACTACCTTCTTCTTCATTTCAAATGTACAGGCTGTGATTATTTTAAGTGATTCAGAGAAGTAAGCTAAAAGTGAAACATCATAATGTAGTAAGAAGCTCACTGGCTCTGGAGTCAGAGGAAATGTTATCAATTCATGCCTATGTCTTATGACCCTTTTACACCATGAGCAAGTCACAGTCTTACCTCAGTTTTATGATTTGTAAAGTATCATGTTGCACTAGATGTCTTCTGTATTTTATTCCAAAGCTGAAAGCCAGGATCAAGTGAATGAGAGTAAGTTACATTGAGGAGTAGGATGAGTTACACTATGGAAGGATAGGAGGGAAGATGTCATTGTGATATATTGCAATTACTTTGGTAAAAATTGGCTAAAAAGTAGAAAGAATTCCAGGAAGTCCTCATTAGGGGCCAATCTTGCACATCATCATGAAACATTTGGGAATTCCGTCAGACCATGTAGGAAGATTTGGTGACTGCTCTTGGAGAGATGGAAATAACAAGATGTTTGCCGATAAGTAGATTTTGGCCTAAGAGCATTTGAAATCATTATACTTCATGTTTCTGTGTGCTTCCCCACTGAAAAGTGCAAAAGAGTGCTTGATTTAAGTCTAGTTATTTGCAGTTGAAAGTAGCTACAGCTCATAAGGAAGCCAGGGGTTTTATTTCTTGCTCTCATTTTCAATATCTGTGATTTACAGGCCTTTGGGCTGGCAGAATCCACTTGGAAAGATGCTAGCAATAGTAAACTTCTTGCCAGAGCTTCTCCATGTCATCGATGTGGGTTTGCCAGCAGCTGCATGCATTTAAAAAGATTTACCTGTTAGTAAAAGGCAGTTACCACAAATGGGTCTTGTTGCCTATTAACCCATCAGCAAAAATGTTCCTCCTCCATTCTGGAAGTGCTAATAATGAACTACACATTGTTTATATTATAACCAAGGACAAAGTTAAAAATTGACTAGGGATGCCTTGTCCTTTCATATCTACTTTTGAATCCAATTTATAGAATCTCCCCATTTCTTCACTTATTCACATTTTTCAAGGACCCAGCGCAAATCCAACCCTCTCCGTGAATTCTTACATTGACCACAAACCACACTGATCTTTCCTTTTCTGGCTTCCAAAAACCATTCATAGACATAGTATCATAGAAGTGAAGTAGAAAGGGACCTACCAAGAGCTGGAAGGCATTAATCTCAACCACAAAATTTAAAATTGAAATGTGGGTACAGTCTTGTATTATTTTTGTATTGTTTCACATATTGTAAGTCCTGCCTCCTCATCTAAAGTATAAAATCCTGGAGGGTTGAGACCATCGGACATAATACTAGCTTAATAAATACATGATAATTAATGCTTATTATGCGAGCTTAAAATTGTAAGTAAAATTTATCAATGGATAGATCAGAAGCTAGAGGGAAACCTTCTCTAGTTTACATGGGACAGAAGAATTTGGGCCTCTTTCTTGCTACTGAATCTGTAATATATGTTGACAAAGGTCAAGAGGATGGCAGTGTTTTTTGAAATTCATTGATTCATTTTTCATTAATAACATTTTGTCGATAAATATTAATTAAGGATCTTCAAGATTCATAGCTTAAAGACTCAAGATTTAAATTTACACCACTGGGGAGAGAACAACATGTTGTTTTGTTATCTTCCACTTACTTGCTCTTCCCTTTTCTCCCAGACTTTGTTCAGTCATTCAATTGTCTGAGTCTACATTACCTCACTGACTGAAGCTGGGGTTTTCTTGGCAGATACTAGAGTAGTTTGCTATTTCCTTCCAATGGATTATGGTAAACAGAAGTTAAGTGACTTGCCCAGGGTCACACAGCTAATATGTATCTGAGGTCAGATTTAAACTCAGGTCTTGCTGAAGCCATCTGGCTTCCTTCTGCATCAGTCTACTGAGCCTATTTTCTCTTGATACGTAAGGTAAACTGCTGAGATTAAAGGGAATCAGTTGTGACTGTGGAAGTGGGATCTATTTAGTGGTATTAAAAAGAAATAGAAGAGGACAAAGAAGCAGCCTTAAGGCTTGCTCTCATTAACACTGTGAAGTAGGGGCAGCTAGATGGTGCAGTGGTTAAAGCACCGGCCCTGGATTCAGGAGTACCTGAGTTCAAATCCGGCTTCAGACACTTGACACTTACTAGGTGTGTGACCCTGGGCAAGTCACTTAATCCCCATTGCCTGCAAAAACTAAACAAAACAAAACAAAACAAAAAACACTGTGAAGTAGTGAAGTGTGTCTCCAATGTCACCCTTTCTTGGAACTGCCTCAACCCTAGGTGCCCAAGTGCAACCCTAGTACCTGGCACCTATAGTCACCAGTCTTGCCTCCTGGTGCTTCATTGCAGCCATCTAGAATCTACTGCTACCATATTCTCCACTAATGAACAATTGCCGACGTGAATCACCTTCCCTCTGGGCCAGGCTTCTCAATCCCATCAAACCATGGCAACTTGGTTTTTTTTTCTTTTTCTTTTTTTTTTCATGGCAACTTGTTAATGGGAGAAAACAAGAAGTATCATTCCCAAGTAATGTTTATCTTAAATGTGTCCTCTTGGCAATAATCCTTTAGTAGCTCTACTAGTGGGAATTTCAGGATTTATAGGAAAGGAAGGTGGTCCATGACCTACTGATAGAAACTCAAATTCTACCCCCTCTAGGAGGCCTTCCCTGAGCACCTCAAGCAGAAGGGATTTATCCTTTCATTGTACTTATCATCTGTACCACTCAGTTAACTCCTATCACTTACTGATTTGGACTAACCACTGCTTATCTTTTAATGTACCATTGCCTTGTTTCCTTATTGAGATCAAAAGTTCTGAAAGCAGGGGCTACAGAGCCAGTGTGTGGATAGAACTTTATACACATGCACACACATATTATATATGTGTATATATACATGTGTGTACACAGACACATATATGTGTGTATATAGCCATGTGTATTATTGTGTGTATATATAAACATGTGTGTATGCATGTATGTACATATATATGCACAAAGCTAGGTGGTGCAGTGGATAGAGTTCTAGGCCTGGAGTTAGGAGGCTTCATCTTCCTGAATTCAAATCTGACCTCAGGCACTTACTAGCTGTGTGACCCTGGGCAAGTCATTTAATCCTGTTTGTTTCAGGTTCATCATCTTGTAAGGGCCTAAAAGTCTAGCTGTGATGTCTAAAATCTAATGAGTGGTCACCTTAAATTAGAAGCTTTGGCAAGAGTTTAGACTTTTAAGTATTTATTAAAGTGCATTAGAAGTTAGTGAAGAGAGAGAGAGATTGAGAACAGATTCCTTATAGCATGGAAAATCCTAGTTTAGATCTAATCGGTATAGCCAGAGAGAAAAACTTGCCTTTCCCTAACAGCCCATGTAAAGCTCTCCCTATTCTGCCTGTCCCTGCCCCCAAGCCTCCGTCCGGACACAAAAAGGTCTCGCTCCTCTGAGGCTTCTCCCAGAAGCCTCCTGTGAAACAGGAAACAGAGCTGTCCATACACACACAGCTCTAAGCTAATTGGCTGGTAACACTGATTGACAGGACCCACAGGCAGCAGACATCACTTCCTGATGCTGATCTGAACTTCAAAAACCCAGAAAGGTTACTTCCGGACACCAAAGTCACATGGTTTCTTTTCAGGCCAGAGCTCACAATGTCCCTCCCAGCAGGGGTGTCATTCCAATTCTCACAATCTGTAAAATAAGCAAGGGAAAGGAATAGCAAACCACTTCAGTATCTTTGCCAAGAAAAGCCCAAATGGGGTCACAAAAAGTTGGGCATGACTGACAAATAGCTGATGTCTGTCTGTCTGTCTGTCTCTTTATGTGTGTGTGTGTGTGTGTGTGTACATGTCTCTCTCTATATATACACATGTGTACATGTCTCTCTATGTAACCATGTCTCTATACACACACACACATACACACACACACGTGTTTGTGTGGATGGAGAGAAACAGACACACACTATGGCACAAGATAGATATTCAATAAAAATTTGCTATTTCTTTATATCTCCAGCATCAAGCACAGTGCCTGACACAAAATAGGTGCTTAATAAAATGCTTAGTGCCTGACTGATGACTGATATATCTGAGAAGAGTTGGCACATCTATAACCCTTCCAGTCACCTGCTCCAACCATACAGCCAACCATACCTACAATATTTGTACATTCTGTGAACTATCCTCTGCCTTTCTGTATTCTCTGCTCTATTTGAATAGCGAAGATAGCGTGGATTTTTTAAGCTGGATTGACTAGTCATTCAATTATTAACACGCCACAAACGTTGAGACTACCTAATGCCCCTCTCCCCCATTAACCACCCACCCAGTGGTAATTTACCTGCAATCCTAGTAGTGAAAGTGAGCTATAAAAATGCAGAAATAGCTCTGAGGGAAGGCTCTGTCTTGGAATGTGAATGACACGTCATTTGTGCTGCGGATGTCAATGCCAGCCTCCTACACTCCTCTCAAAATGACAGTCCTGGCAGCAAGATGCACCCTTTATGATTCCCATCATAAAACAAGCCTATTCAGGTGGTTCATCCTTAGCAAATATTAAGGAGAAAAATGAGGACTCTGGTCATTATTTGGCACATAGGTTTTCATTATGATGTTGTCCCTCAGCATGCTTTTCTCTGCCCTCCTGCAGGTAATCAGTTTGCTGTCAAATTACTCAAGGAAGCCAGAGAGAGAATTTTCTCTTGTACGTGTCTTTTCTTGAGATCATTAATGAGTAACACTTTGTGGTTTCCAGAGTTCTGTGTTTTCTAACGAAGTTGTATGACCTTGAATAAAGTGGGTACCTGGAGTCAATGAGACTCAAGTTTGAATCTTGCCTCTGGCACATTCTGTCTGTATGTCCCTGGGCAGTCATAAAATCACAGCTCTTTGGAACTGGAAGAGTCATCAGGCTCAAAGGTGTCAAACTCGTGCCCCACAAAACTCCAGATTAAAATGTATTTGGGAAATGATGAACAAAATATATAAAAATGCAACTGAGCATAGATAATGTTAATTTTTGGTTTTCTATGTCGATATGTTGCCAGGGATTTGGCACTACACTCCCTCCTTGTACAGAGGAGTACAGAGGTGGGGTTAGGTGACTTGTCCAAGATCACAAAGATACTTGCCATCAAATTTGTAATTTGGACCCAGGGCTTCTTACGTCTGAGTAGGCTTATCATACTGCCTCCTAACCTCTCTGACACTCAAGTTCCTAATCTCTAAAATGGAAAAAATAACACCTATTAAAATAACACTTATTATGACACTCCAAGGAGATAATATTTGTAAAGTACTTTGCAGCCTTTAAAATGCTATGTAAATGCCACATATTGTTATTATAAAGATATTTTTTTAAGACTAACTTTACCTCAGAGTGCAAAGAGCTGGTATATAAAGGAAAGTTTAGAACAGCAAGACCAAAAGGAGTACCCAATTTTGTTGTCACCATGATTGACAACTTTTTGATGTTTATATAGCATTTCTATTTGCCAGTGTGGAAAAGGACTTGTCTTCCCCCACTGCCTCTGGATGAAGAAGGCAGAGAATGGGTGTGTGCGCGTGTGTGTGTGCGTGTGTGTGTGTGTGTGCGTGTGTGTGTTCACCTGTATGTATTTGTGTGTTTAGGATGAAGTGATCAAACTTCATATATCGCTCATGGAGTATGCAAGACTTTTGTCAGCACCTATTTTATCATCAGTATGTAACTCTCAGTATGAGAATGTTTTCTATTAATGAAGATTGCAACCCATCTGTGACATAAGAAAGAAATCTTAGGCAGTTACATGAGGCACAGAAAGATTAAACATATCCCCAAGGGTCACACGTCTAGTGTCAGAAGTAGGATTTGAGCCATGGCCTTCCTGACTCCAAGCCCAGTACCTGATTCATGATCCTGTGCTAAATGGGAGAAATTGAGTAAATTGGACTTGAAGACTTGAGAGGAGTATGACTAGTGGAGTAGATATATTTCAGTCAGGGCCTTTAGGGTCAGTGCCCCACCCCAGACTCTCCAATTATCTAAGTCCTATTGTCCTTTATGGACAAATTTCCTCCACCTCAGTGAAACCTTTTTCTAATCTTTTCCTAGTAATTCAATATCATGAGACCTAATATTTAAAGGTAGAAGAAATATTAGATCATCTGTTTCTATCACCTTATCTCAGAGACAAGACCCACAAAAGGGAAATGATGCGTCCAGGGTTACAGCCTCAACTTGAATCCTGACTCATTTGTTTTTCCCTTGAATTCTTACAGGTCTTACTGTCTAAATGACTCTTTTAGCCCTCAACGTGGGCTACCTTGTGTTGTTATTTAACTTCTAAAATATGTCTACTCTAATTTCTAAACCTAAGGCTCCTAGTTGGTATAGTGGATAGGACACTGGACTTGGAGTCTGAAAACTTCAATTCAAATCTCACTTTAGACGTTTACTAGTTGTGGGACCCTGTGTAATTTAACTTTTTTGCCTCAGTTTCCTTATTTGTAAAATGGGGATAATAATAGCATCTACCTAAAAGGATTCTTGTAAAGTTAATAAAATGAGATATTTGTAAAATATTTCGCAAAGCTTAAAGCACTATTAAAATGCTTATTATTATTATTATTTAATATTATTCGTTATCCTACTTGGCTCTAAGCTTCTTAGCGTTAAGGGACTATGTCCTATTCTAGTGAATATTCCCAGTACATAGCTTAGTGTATTTTATTCAACAGGTGCTCAGTAAGTGTTCATTGTTGTTGATGATGAGGATAGTGATTAGACTTTGGGAATCAAGTTTAAGGAAAGTTGGTGGATCCAGATGATAATTGAGTATAAGCCAGTGAGTGGATGACAAGTTAGAAAAGGTGGATGGATTGAAATATATAATCTCCTTGGGAAAAAGTAAATATAATTATTACTAGGGATTTCAAGGGAAGCAAGAAAGGTAATGAGGAGATAAACTGACAGTGTGTCACTGAAGATGTTGTCAGATCTGCCTCCAGCTCACAGCGATCTCTTCTTCTAAATTCAGAGCATTGATTTAGGTCATTATCTCCAATTCTTCTTCACTAAAGTCGAATTTCATTGCCTCATTGTGGCATGGAGGTGAGAATTCTTGGAAGTAGTGAACTTTTTGACCACAGCAACCCACCAAGTGCATCTACTAAGGCATAAAAAATTTATAATCTCTATTGGTAGAGGGGATATTTACACTGATGAAATAATGGATCCATATGTATTATCTTTATCGTTTACCTGGTACTAATCATGCACATACACATATATAGTGTATATATGATATCTCCTGCCTTATTGACATGTATTATTTAGCTCGTCCAATCAAATAAAAACCTGAAGCTAGCTTTCCTGACTAGTGAATTCATAGTCCAGCCCACCATTTCATAAGGGGACACAATCATATTTGCTTCATAACTGATATGACTCTTTAGCAGCCTTGTCCACTAAGATATTCTTTTTCTCTTCCCAATTATGTATTCTCTTTCACCATTTAAATATTCATTCTTAGGAGATATGGATTGTCTTGTTTGCTTGTGTTTGTGTCCCCAGCACTTAGAATAGTACCTGGAATACAGTAAGTGCTTAATAAATGCTCTATTATCTATCTATCCAACAAGAATTTATTAAATGCAGGACCATGTACCAGGACTGGTAATCTAAAAATGCAATGAAAAACAGTCCCTAGCCTCAAAGAACTTGTACTCTACACAAATACATAATATACACATACATACACAAAATATAAACAGTTAAGGTTATATGCGATAACATGAAAAGGGAGAGACCACCAACACTAATGGAATCAGGGAAAGCCTTCTGTAGAATGTGAGCTGAAATTTGAAAATCCTAAAGAATGGAGGTGAGGAGGGAGTGCATTCCAGGTATGGATTCATTCTGTGCAAAGGCACAAAGAAGTTAGGAAACAGCAAGTGACTTAGTTTGGTTGTGGCATAGAATGGACCAAAATAAGTAATATGTAATAACCCCCCAAAATAAGCTGGGACAAGATTTTGAAAGGTTTTAAATGCCAAGCTGAGAAGTTTATCTGTTCAAGAGGATTTTTCTTACCTTTACAACCAAATTGTCAGGTCTTAGAGGGAAGAGGCTCTACATCAGCTGTAGTGCCTCATACAGACCCAGCAAGCCACCAGAAAATATCCTTGATTGCTCAATTGATTGAAGAACAGAAATAAAAAATCTGGATCCGATATTGCCTGATGCACAATGTCTGGTCACTGTGATTTAAGGCAGAGCAACAAGGAAGAGCTGAGCCATTATTATTGCTGATGTGTAGCTGGAGTGGTAATATAATATACTGCTGGGAGAGTTAAAAAATTAGAGGTGACTTTTTAATCAGGGATTGCATTACGATAGTCGCATGTCTCAGTAGCTTCATGTAATGAGTCTATCGTCTCCAATAGGAGGCCTTGATGACTGATAGACTTAAAAATTGTACCACAGGCTGTTATTATTGTGCTCAGAGACAAAGGAGTAAGAGTGTGACAGCGGCGATGATCTATTAGTGCTGTCCATAGAGGTTAATGGTTAGCTTTTCTGCTGCTGGTGGTCTATAAAAAGAAGAGAAAAGAAAAGGGAAATTGTGTGAGAAAAAAATCAATAGTATTAACAGAGTCTTGGTAATAAATACATTCATTTCTTCCATGGGATGCCTTTTATTGAACTAGTTATGAACTTGGCACTTTGTTTTTCTTATTTAGAAATCAGAGAGATACAGAATTTAGACGAAAATCTAATTTGGGGACCAATGGAATGGTAAATCTGGATTTAGGATTTGGGGCTGCCATCATGGGTGACAATGAAAGGTACCACAGTATAATTGGGTCAACTAGACTCAAATCCCAGCTATCCCCCTCCTTACCTCCATAGCCTTGGGTTAGTCAGTTCACATTCCTACACTTGTTTCTCTTTTTTCTTCTTCTGTTGTTTGGTTTGTTTTTGCAGGGCAATGAGGGTTAAGTGACTTGTCCAAGGTCACAAAGCTTGTAAGTGTGGAAATCTGAGGCCAGATTTGAACTCAGGTCTTCCTGAATCCAGGGCCAGTGCTTTATTCATTGTGCCACCTATCTGCCCCCTGTTTCTCCTTTTTCTATAATAAATAAAGAGGTTAATCTAAATAACCTTCAAATTCCATTCCAGCTACAAATGATCCTATAACAATGTGCAAATAATGTGCTTCTTTTTACAAATGGGAAATATGCAGTCTTAACTTTTAAATCTCGGAATGTATCATTATATTTTCCCCACTGAGTACACTAGGCCACCAGGTGAGGAAATGTTCTCTGATTTTGCTAACCTTGAAGAACTGCTAATTAATGATTATTATATGAGGAGTAGTAGTACTAATGATGCAGGATGTTATCAAAAGATAAGGGAAAGGAGAGTAGGTAGCATTAGAAATGTTCAAGGAAGAGGCAGGGGTATCGTTGAGATTCCTGAATAGGGTGGGAGGTTGGAAAATACAATTTCTAAGGTTCTTATATTAAGAAATTTGATGATCTATGATTGGCCAGCCCTAACTTTTAGATATTTTTTTAATAGATAATGAGAAGCCTGAACAAAGAAAATTCATAGAATCCATGAGACTGAATAAGCTCTTAAACAATGAGCTCCTTGAGAGCAAAGACTATATTTGTCTTTCTTTGTATTCCCAATGTTTAGTACAGTGCTTGGCACATAGTAGGTCTTTAATAATAGATGCTTAATAAATAGATGTTTGTTGACGTGATGGCTTGAGTCTTAGTGCTGGAAATTATTTTTTAGGGTAATTTAGTGTAATTTCCTGCCTGCTATATGAAGCCCATTTATATAATTTTTGACAAGTGTCAAAGCTTGAGCTTTAAGTATGATTTCAAGAAATCTATACTTTTAATGTATTACTTGGATTATGCTTCAAAAACAAAATAATTTCCCACCAGTTATTTTTATATTCTGCTAATTATAATTGTTATTTTGGATGAAGTATTTTCAAATTGGCCTGAATTATTTTTCAGTGGTTTTCTATAAACCTAAGTTCAGTATATACTGTGACAAGGGAATGTGACTCAGAGATATTTCTTTGCTTTGAATGAGGAATGGGGGAAAGAAATGTTGCTGTGCCCAACAATATGCTAAAATTCCAGCTAGTCTGTCTAAAATATCTAATGAGTGGTCGCCAATAAATTATAAGCTTTAGCAAGAGTTAGGCTTTTAAGCATTTACATGGGAGAATGAGAATTTGGTAAAGAGAGAGAGAAAGGCCTACATTCATCTATCTATTAAAGGGAGAACACATTTCTAGCTCTGCTCTCCACCAGAGTCCTCAGGAAAAAGAGCCCCAGTCAGAGCGCCAGTCTCCCCCTTCTTCCTCCCACAAGCAAATGTCACTTCTTGACGCCAAAGAAAAGATGCATGGTCTTGCCCTCAAAGACCTTCACCTCATGGGTGGAGCTCTTCTACAGTAAGTCTCCAGCAGGTGGCATCATTCCAATGTTACATAGGGTTAGCCTTCATTAATTCTTATTTTTCTTCAACCCTCCCCCGCCATTGTTTTCTTGCTCTCTTCTCCTCTGATCTTCTATCACTAATTTGTAAATGTTCTATATAGAGAATTCCTGATGTCCTTGAAAGTGGTCAGCCTCATCTTTGTGTTGTGATGAAATAATAGGATTTAGCAGATACTCAAAGACCCAACTGGAGATTAATCTAGACTGATTGAATCAAGTGAGAGTGATTGACTGCTGATTAGCCTACTTCAAGTTAACTGGATTGTAATCACACCTGGCTATCCCCTAAGAAGGCATTGTTCTCAGAAGCTAGACTGTGAACTCAACTTGAGAATACCTTCAGAACCAATGGATTTGGATGACACCAACCAATCAGCTTGAAGCAGTGTGTAAGGACCACCTCTGTTCCAGACCTATAAAAAGCTTCCACAATCAGCTTGCTAGAGAGTTCCTGATTAAAGCAGGCTCCTGGAGGAGCCTTTGAGTATCTGCTAAATACCATTATTTCATCACAATGTTTAACTCTTAGAATAGGGACTTGCAAGATTAGCCCATTAATCTAGTTTAATGAGTTAAGAGCCAATAGTGATTATTGATAGGATAATAAATTGAGAGCTTGAAGGAGCATTAGAGGTCATTTGGTCTAACTCTCTCATCTTACAGATGAGAAAACTGAGTCCATAAAGGTGAAGTTATTTGCCCAGCAGGAAGTAGCAGGAACTAGATTTGGATCAAGGTGCTCCAATGCCTCCAATAGCAGCCTCATCTTGGTGCCCCACTGAGATAGGTCAACCTAAAATGTGTAACTCTGACATGGATAGCATTAACCAGGGATCTGACAGGGAAGGACAGACCAGGCAACCAGATATTGAAACCAGATGTTTCAAAGTCATGTGCCCTCATTAATGAAGATAACCCACTGAGATTATGTTCACTGCCCACATGTTCTTCCCTGTCAACCAGTACGACATCCAAATCGTCTGGCTTGATGATTAGTCAACATATTCTTAGTCTAGTCAGTAAAGACACAAAAATAGTACTACTTGGATCAAATAAAACTTAAATATCCAAGGTCTTTGCAATGGTTTTTCTCCTATCATTGATAGACTGACCATAGTCTAGGCTGAGAAGTGTCTATCTTCCTGCCCTGTCTCTACATGTCCTATCTTGGGTTTTCTAAGATCTCACAGGCCTGTGTAGTCGCATACCAATGCAAAGCATGATGCATCTGAGGGTGAATACTGTGCATCTCACCATCCTATCTCTAATCATTTATGCCTCCTTTTAGGATAAATTGCTATTTCTGATCCTTGCCTTTCAATTTCTACTTGGGATTTTCTGATATTTTAATTGGTGAGGAGGAGTGGTCATATCTTGCTTCCTTCTATTTTCATCCCCTAGTTAGGAGGCTTTTGATTGGTTGTATTCTTCCCTATTGAACAGTCTGTTGGCATATAGCCTGGGTCTAAAAGACCTTGGCATAAGCTCTAATCTTACATAGCATGGAATTCATTTTCAGAAGTATGTCAGCATTATTGCCAAGTTAGTAGAAGCTTTATGGATTCATTTAACCTAATGATATTCACATAACTTTTACTTGGAAGAGGGGAAGAAGAAATATCCCAAAAGAAAGGATTTGCTTTTGAAGTTGCATGATAATGTTTTGCATGACAACACATGCATAGTTTATACTGAATTCCTTGAGTTCTTAAGGGGGGGTTGGTGAGGGAGGGAGGAAGAAAATTTGGAATGCAAAGTTTTAAAAATCAATGTTGGGGGCAGCTAGGTGGTGCAGTGGATAGAGCACTGGCCCTGGATTCAGGAGTACCTGAGTTCAAATCCAGCCTCAGACACTTGACACTTACTAGCTGTGTGATCTTGGGCAAGTCACTTAACCCTCATTGCCCAACCAAAAAAAATCAATGTTAAATTTGGTTTTACATGTAATTTGGGAAAATAAAATTCTAAATGAAGTTGCATGCTACCGAGTAAAGCTTTCTTAAAATGTATAGAAAGGGTGGAACATTTATTCACTTAGAAGATTATAGGAATCCAAAAAAGGAAATTCCTCAAATTGTAATGCTCACCTATAGATTTTGTTGTTCAGTAGTTTTTCAATCATGTCCAACTTTTTATGACTCCATTCAGGGTTTTCATGGCAAAGATTTTGGAGTGGTTTGGCATTTCCCTCTCCAATTCATTTTACAGATGTGGAAACTGAGGCAAACAGGGTTGAGAGGTTTGCCCAGAGTCAGTAAGCATCTGAGGCCAGATTTGAACTCATGAAGATGTCTTCCTGACTCCAGGCCCAGCAGCTCCATCCACTCCACCCCCTAGCTGCTTCTGTAGGCATACGTATGCTATTCTGACATTCCTTTATTGAAGAGTGACCTATCAGTCACCCTTGGGAACTTAATCTAGTTTGTATGTTCTGTTTTTCATGTGTGTACATACACAGTGATTCCTAGACTATATATTGTGGGTTCTTTGCTAGAAGGAGCTATGATATATGCTTTTTGTGCATTCCCCATAAAGACTTACACTGTTGAGCAAATAGGAGATATCTAGTATGTGTTTAATTGAATTGTTTTATCTTAAAATTCAGTTGAAGACATCCATTTCAATGGTGAGAGCCAATGATCCATAGATATTATTTAATTAAATCCCCTTATCTTACAGCTGAGGAAACTGAGGTGCAAAGAGCTTATTTGATTTGTCCTTGATCACATGATTAATAATTAGCAGGGTCAAGCTTTGAAACTAAGATTTTGACTTCCACTGTAGGGCTTTTCCCATTACCTCTCATGCTGCCAGATCTTCTTGTCATCAAACTTTTGGATATTCAGAAACTTCCAGATAAATATCCAGTTATTTCCCACATTTCCCTCATCTATGTGTTTTGTGTTGTGTGGGTCCAGTTTTTGTTTTCATACATTGGTCCTCTATTTGTATCCACCTTCCTTAATAAATACATCTTTGAGGGGGGTGGGGCAGCTAGGTGGCAAAGTAGATAAAGCACTGGCCCTGAATTCAGTAGGACCTGAGTTCAAATGCTATCTCATACACTTGATACTTACTAGCTGTGTGACCCTGGGCAAGTTACTTAACCCTCATTGCCCCCCCAAAAAGAAATGTCTTAGGGGATAATATACAACAATGGTCTGGAGAGCTTACTCTGTTTTTTTAATATCCTGGGAATACCACTCCAACTGCCCCTCAATATTTGACTTGAATGTTTCCTTATGTGTTATTTCTGTCATATTCTACTTGGCATGTTATCATGTTTGTTTTTCTGAAGCAAGCACATGGTGTCAGCAATATGTTCAACTTTTCAAAGTGTGCTTTGATGTCTGACACCTTCCAATATAGAAATGGTAGGGTTCTCTTTTTCTAGTTTTAGGAACACTGGTGGGCTTCATTGGTTACTGAGCTGTAAACAACATTTGTGAGCACAAACTTAGCCACAGGTAAAGAAGAGGAATAATCCCCATGCAGTCTGAATTTGGGTTCCTTCTTCATTTTTTAGCAAATATTGACCCACCTATGACTTGCTAATTTTATGCATAAATCCTCCAAAGTAGACCCTTAACACAGCTACCATAAGTGGAGAAGGGATCAATGAGTTATGTCTCCATTTCTTTGGAACCTTTGTCACTAATGGAAAAAAAAAAAAGCAATATTTTGTTGATCTGACAACTTGTCCATTCTACAGAGGATTTCAAGACCCCTGAGAAAGATGTACTCTCATCTCATGGTGAGCAAAGGCATCTAATAGTCCCTTTGACTTTCCTGTGGCAAAGAAAAGCAATACTGATCTCTTATTTATTATGTATATACACACTGTCCCACATATATACACACACAGCACTGGATGCTATACAATTGATGCCAACACAGAGATCTCTCCATGGGGTCAGAGCTGGGAGATTGCAGGATGCAATGAGAAGTGACCCACTTAGGCTAATCATATTTTTCTTTCTTTTTCATCATCACAGTCAAGTGGAAAGAGAATTGGAACTGATGAGTCATGAGACCTGAGACCTATGGAAAACCCAGTCCTGAGACTAACAATCTATTGACCTTTTCATCTTTCTGAGCTGCATTTTTCCTTATCTGTAAAAGAAGGATACTAATCCTTGCCCTAATTCAGAGAACTATTCAATAGATATGAGTCCAATTATAAAAAACCAGAGTTAAATGCAAGGTATTGTTGTTATTGCCCTCAGTTTCATTGTTTTTGTATAAGGGAGACCACAGAAAAGTCCAGACAGCTCTTAGTTGTCCAAATGTAAATTATTGTTAGGGTTAATTATGTAAAGCAAAGATGTCAAACTCTCTGCCAATTGGCCACAAGTAAAACGTCAGAAAAAATTAACTCCCTAGTGTGGCAGAACCAAAGTAAAATATAATTGAGAAATATTTAACAAAATAAATAAAAATACAACAAAGATAAGGTTAATTTATTATTTTCTGTCAATGTGTACTCCACAGAGATCCATTCTTTTTTCTTTTTTTTGGTGGGGCAATTGGGGTTAAGTGACTTGCCAGGGTCACACAGCTAGTAAGTGTTAAGTGTCTGAGGCCGGATTTGAACTCAGGTCCTCCTGACTCCAGGGCCAGTGCTTTATCCACTGCATCACCTAGCTGCCCCGAGATCCATTCATTTTTAATTTTGACACCACTAATTTAAAGTATGTTTTTAGGCTCTGGAATGCCCACTTTGAAAGGCAGGCAGTTGTGTGTCAAGCTGAAGAAGAAGGTTCACAGCTGCCCAAAACAGTGAATTACCCAGTTGGCTATAGGAGAACATCAAGATAGTTCCTGGATGCTGTTAATCAGTGAAGTAGACTATATGGAAAGTGGCCACTGAATGTTTGTGATGGAGCATATTATCAGAGTTTAATTGTACAGAATCAGAAAATGAACTTGAGTATTCAAAGGATGGTGAGTTCATGGGGTGTGTGTCAGTACAGCATGAGACTATTGAATGGGAGTAATTACGTTATTGTGGTATGGATTCTAGGTGATTTGAGAATGTGTTTTAAGCCATTATTTGTAGCTTTGGGGGAGATTTGGGAACATGAAGATAATAGGTCCTTGGGATAGATCGAATCTGTAAGACTCAAACCCAAGTCACAAGGTAAGAAATGAGGTGATGTGGAAAGTAAATTCTAATTCCCAGTATCCATCCCCATGGAATGACACTAGCATTTTGGAAAGTATGATCATAAAGATCTGGCAGCTGTAGATAACTGATTAGTATGGTACTAACTTCCTGGTTTCTATGTGGGGAAAAGATAATTCCCAGAAAGTGAGAGGAAGAGCACAAACACGTTTAGAAAGCTTGACAATTGCGTTTGGGAGCTTGTATATATGGGTTCATGTATGTAAGTTTAAGCCTGATCAAGTTTTCCTCCATGGAAATGCTCACATCTGTCAAGTATGTTCAGATAATAATACAAAGACATAGTCGCATCAGGCCAAGAAAAACATAGAAGCTATGACAAAATGAGCATATTATATGCTCTAAAATAAAATTGGAATGACTTTTAGAATATCTGCTGTTTGAAATTTTTTCCATTATTCATCTCTCCTGCCCACCCTGAATTTTTCCCTTGATCTAGAAAGTTGGTACATTTTCATATAGATGTGGGAGACAGGGCAAGAGGAGAGGAACATAAAGAGTGTGCACACATTTGTATGTGTGAATCTTATACATGATGTTCATCGTGAGTGATTGTTATAGATAATTAGTCACTGAAAGTAAAGTTAGAAGGGAACTTGGTGCTTATTTTTTCTAGCCTGCTCCTTTTACTGGGACCTAAGGGGGTAGACTAATTTGACAGATGTCAAACACTGAGAATATGCCTAATATTGATGTGAGAGTCTTCCTAAGTATAGTGTAAATAAAAACATAAGCAAATATCTCACTAAGGCATGAATGTATCTCCAGCATGATGAATGGGGGGCTAGCATAGAGAAAGAACACTAGTTGTAAAGTGAGGAAATCGGGTTACCACTTCTGCCTTTGCCATTGTTTAGTCAAGTGACCAGGATAGGTTACTTGAACTCTTTGTGACTCAGTTTCTTCTTTTGTGAAGTAGAAAGAATCATAGCTTCCCTATCTATCTCATGAGGTTATTGCAAGAAAGAACTGAATATATTTTATTAAATTTAGCTAAATGTAATGCACTAAACAACTGATACTTTACCTTGACAGATTCATAATTTAGTTGGTATGGGTACATAGTGCAACAATATCTACTTCACATCTTCTCTCCCTGTGTGAAGCTTGTTCATGTCTTTGGATAGCTTGTACATAGAGGATACAGTCAACATAATGGAGTCCTTCCTTGGGTGGCTTCATAATTTCAAAGAGATCTGCAACTACCTATCAATGGTCTTTTATTCTTCCAAGGGACCAGTCCACCTCCTTTGCCTGTGATATATTAATCTAATGATGTATTATACATTATTTCTTGCATGTAAGTCATTTTGAATATCAAGTGCTATCCTGTGGCTTGCTAATATCCGCCATGAGTCTTTCCATACTGTGTGGGTCACCTGCAATTTGGGCTATTTTTTCTAAAATGATAGTATACTGTGATTCATATTCCTGTGGTATTGCCAGGGAGATACTGGTTTTAAAGAGTTAAATGGGCTCTTGCACTGGTATCTTTGAAAATGCTGCTCAGTTTCCCATATGTAATCCATACAATTTTGGGCTCAACTCATTCATTGTCTATCTCCAGGACCTGTCCAAGATGTATGTACAAATGAAAAGAACTGTGGTATACTAGAGGATCTTTCAACCCATTTGCAAATGAAATCTTTCCCCTAATGGATTCCCAGGGGTTGTTGGTGGTGGTGGTGATGGAATAGAGGATCAAACAAGTGGAAAGTAGGGGCAGTACTTCAGAATAATTTATTTGTTTTCCCTGTGACTTTACTAAAAAGGTCAACTTTAGATCATTACTATACAAAATAGAATACTTCTTTCCCCCTTCAGTTCACAAATACTGTTAGAAAGCCACTGTTAGAAAGACTTCCTGAAATTTCTCTCAAGATTTTCTCATACACAGAATTAATTTTCAAACACCACATTTTCTAGCATTGGGCATTGGCAGGCTTTCCTTTCCAGATGTAACATGCATATGAGGTATGTCTCATGCAATCTAGCTATCTACTGACCTCCCTGGCTTCCTTTAAGTCCCAATTAAGATGCCATCTTTTTTTTTTTTTTTTACTGGAAACCTTCCCAAACCACACTTAATTCTAGTGCCTTCACTTTGTTAATTATTTCCTACTTATCTGATATATAACTTGCTTTATTTGTTTGAATGTCGTCTCCCCTATTAGATTATAAACTCCTTGAGGCCAGAGAGTGTTGTGCTTCCTTTTGCATCCCCAGCACTTAACACAATATCTAGCACATTTTTTGTTGTTCAGTTATTTTAATTATGTCTGATACTTTGTTGACCCCATCTGGGGTTTTCTTGAGCAAGATACTGGAATGTTTTGTCATTTCCTTCTTTAAGCACACAGTAGGTACTTAATAAATGTTTATTGATTGGTTGATTGGTAGTACCATATACTTTTCACATGTTGATGTGGACTCACTGTCTGGGTTAGCTAATTTACTTCAACCTTACCTCACAGATCTAGTTTCCCTGTAAAGTAACCATGGTTACATTCAGATATTTTTTCTCAGGGACCTAGGGGTAACCTTGTTGTGAGGGAATATACTTCCCTTACTCACTACTCTAATTATTGAGCCTCTGAAATATGTTTCTATTTACATAACCAGTCACTCACATTAATGAGACTTTTAGATTTTAAGCATAGCCACATACCTAACAATAAAGCAAAATAAATACTATCATGGTGTTTATATAAATTGTAGAATATACTACAATGCACAGATAAACTAAGTCATATGCTCTGGCCAATGTGCTCAGTATCTGTGGGGGAGAACATACACATACATAAAGCTTTCAAGGGACCACATGAGTAAGGAAAGCCCATGTATTCAAGATAACTCATATCTTTAAAACCATACATTTGGGTGACCCCTTTCTGTCTTAGGAACTTTTCAATAAAGTTCCTTGATGAATGTAATTTTGTATTGAACATGTCTTCCTGTTGGTAAATTGAGTGGATCCATTTTGTACTTGACTAACCACTCTGGGTTTGGCATCTCAGAAAAACTAGTTAATCTGTTGAGTGACCTCTCTGTCTCTACTTCCAAACTGTACCTCTCCTTAGCTAGACTTACCCATCAACAGTAATTGTAGCATCATCACTTATAGCTTCAAGATGGCTGATGTATTTTTGAAATCTCTCCTTCCCCCTTCTCTCTCTTTCTCTCTCTCTCTCTCTCTCTCTCTCTCTCTCTCTCTCTCTCTCTCTCTCTCTCTCTCTCTCCCTCTCCCTCTCCCTCTCTCTCTCTCCCTCCCCCTCTCCCCCCTCCCTCTCCCTCCCCTTCTCCCTCTCCCTCCCCCTTTCCCTCCCTCTCTCCTTCTCCCTCTCTCCTTCTCCCTCTCTCCTTCTCCCTCTCTCCTTCTCCCTCTCTCCTTCTCCCTCTCTCCCTCTCCCTTTCTCCCTCCCTCCTTCTCTCCCTCCCTCTCTCCCTCTTCCCTTGTCCCTCTCTCCTCTCCTCTCCTCTCCTCTCCTCTCCTCTCCTCTCCTCTCCTCTCCTCTCCTCTCCTCTCCTCTCCTCTCCTCTCCTCTCCTCTCCTCTCCTCTCCTCTCCTCTCCTCTCCTCTCCTCTCCTCTCCTCTCCTCTCCTCTCCTCTCCTCTCCTCTTCCTGAGTGAAGACTCTGGACTATCTCAGCAAATAATCCCAACTAAATCATGATTAATAACCAAATTCTCATTTGTCTAAAGTCAAATAAGTGACATTTATCCCAACATCATATAGTAGTTTTGATGTCCATATCTCTCCAGTATATAACAGCTTGTCACATTCAAAATCCTATAGCAGCTGCTTTCTCTTGACTGAGTCAGATTTAAATCCCCAAAATGATCTCTCAAAGTAACATTTTCTTTTGGAACTCTGAGTAGGTAGGCTTAACTCAGCATAAAACTTTAAAGAGACAGTACATTAAACAAATGCAACAAAGACATTGTGAGACTAATCCCCCGCAGAGTTAGGGTTCTGTATTTTTTTAAAATGTTAGACTTGTAAGGCGAATTTTCCACCCAATATAGGAATTGGCTACAATCTCTGATATACGGTTATCCTGCCCCTGCTTAAACGTTCCCAGTGGTAACGTTTTCATGACCTCCCAAAGCAGTTAATTGCTTTGAGGCATAGCTTTAATTGTTGGACAATACTTCTTTATATTGAGCTGAATCACCTTCCATCAAATGGCCACCCATTGGTGCTGCTTTCTGATATTACAACAATTATGGCTGCTCCTTCTTCCACTTAACAGTCCTTTGCATGTTTGGATTAAATGATCATGTTTTCTGTACTCTTCTCTTTGCTAGATTAAATATCTCCATTTCCTTTATCTCCTGCTCATATTCAATGATTCTACAGACACTTCACTATCCTGGTCACTGTCTTGTGAAAATAAATTAATTTGTCATTGCCATTCATAAAATGCAGTTACCAGAATTGAACACAGTGTGCCAGATGTGGTCTCATAGGTGAAGAAGACAGTGGAACTATTACCTTCTTGTCACTGCACTAACACTAATGCAGCCTAAGATGACGCAAGCTTTGTTTCCAGTACCATCACACAACCAATTTTTAATGTTAACAGTCAAGAAAATCCACTAGTCTCTTTTCATGAACTACTATAATGTCAGGTTAACTTCATCCTGAGCTTTTGAAGTTAATTTTTTGAACCTAAGTATAAAACTTCTATTTTAATTTCATCTTGTTAGTTTCAAACATTCTAGCCTGCCAAGATCCTTTTGAATGTTGATTCTGTCATCCAGCATATTAGCTATCCCTTTCCAGTTGTGTGGGAACTGAAAATTTGATAAATGGTCCTTTTATGTCTTCATCCAAGGCATTGACAAAGATGTAAAACAGGACAGGGCCAAGGTTGGAGCCCTTATTGCATCAAGAGACTTTTTACCAGATTGACATTGATTCATTAATTAATTTAATTCATTTCAGTTTCATTTAATACAATTTCTCCATATAGTCTCTGTACAAAGCACTTTGCTAAATATTGGGGACACACACACAACCCATGGGAGCTTATAGTCCAGTAAGGGGATAATGGGGATGGAGAAGATGGATCCATTTATATTTATAGAACCATAATATCTTTGCTGGAGGTACCTTTTTCATTGATATGGATCACAAGAGCTGTATGACTTGGTTGGTAGTTTTTTGTTTTTTGGTTTTGGGTTTTTTTTTTCAGAGCTGCTGTAGCTGAAATATTTGTTACCTTGCAACCAACCTAATCCTGAACCTTGGTGAACTTAGCTCACCTGGTCCTTGAACAACATACATGTAGTCAAATTTGAAACCTTTTCAGGTTAGTAAAGATTTCCAGAACTTGGAGTCTACTGGCATAGTCTTTTTTTTTTTTTTGGTGGGGCAACGAGAGTTAAGTGACTTGCCCAGTGTCACACAGCTACTTAATGTCAAGTGTCTGAGGTTGGATTTGAACTCAGGTCCTTCTGAATCTAGGACCAGTGCTTTATCCACTTTGCCACCTAACTGCCCTTGGCATAATCTTTAAGAATATATGGTCATAATTGTACATGTATTACCTATATCTGATTGCTTACTGCCTGAGGGAGGGGGGAAGGAGGGAAGGTGGGATAGAATTTGGAGCTCAAAACTTTAAATCAAAATGTTTATTTTATATATATATATATATATATTCACCTCCACACCATTATGAACTGCTGAAGTAGAACTTTAGTTGAAATATATACATGAATAACCATTAAATGAGGAATAGCAGAAGATAAGATGAGATGGGGAGAAACAAATAATAATACAGTTTGGGTATAGAGTGTACGAAGGGGTATAGTGTAAAATAAGATTAGAAATGTAGATTGGAGTCCGATTGTAAAAGAACCTATCAAAATTAAGAGTTTCCATTTGAAATAGAAACCACAGAGAGTTTTGAGTAATATGACCTGACTGATACTATCAAAATACCTCTTTGACAAAGATTTATCCTTAGTGTTAAGGCAAGAGAAGAGAATGGAAACAAGAAGTATGTTGTTATATAGTACAGATGAGACATGGAAAGAACCTGATCTACATAACTGGTACTAGGTGTGGAAAGGAGACAAATGTCATGAAATTAGGGAGAAAACAACTGTATTTAGAAACTTCTTGCAAACATACTGGATAAGTAAAAGTCAAAAATAGCTCTAAGGTCTCAGGATTGTCATATCACCAACTACTGCCTATTGGATATTTCAAACTGAATGTCCTAGTGACATCACAAAATCAAGTGCAAACTCAAGCCCCCCCTCCCTTTTTTTTTTGATGAGGCAGTGAGGATTAAGTGACTTGTCCAAGGTCACATGGGTAGTAATGTGTCAAGTAACTGAGGCCAAATTTGAACTCAGGTCCTCCTAAATCCAGAGGCGGTGCTTTATCTACTACGCCACCTAGCTGCCCCCAAACTCAAGCGTCTTAACTGGATTGTTGGAATAGCCTGGTAGTTGCTCTCCTTGCCCCCTTTCCTCCCAATCCAATCTATCTTCCTTCCACATAAGTACCAAAGTGATTTGTTATATGTACAATATAACCATATCATTCTTCTACTCAATTTTTGATTCCTTTATTGACAATAAAATATATTTTTCAAATTTCTGAAAAAAAAATTTCTGTTTGGCTTTTAAGCCCCTTCACAACTTGACCTCAACCTATCTTTCCAACTTCATTATAATTAAATCTCTTCCTATTCTCTGCAGTAGAGCCAAATTGGCCTCTCTATTACTCACACACAGTATTTTATTCCCCATCATTATGCCTCGGGCAGGGAATATATTCTCTTCTCACCCGTACCTCACAGAATTCTTAAATTTCTTTACTATCCAACTTGATTCCTTTCCCAAGTCTCCTAAATTGCTAGTACCTCAATACAACATTGGCTACATTGTATTTAAATGATATACATTTATTCTATATACACATGTGGTACACGTGTATATATGTATGTTTATACAAATGTGATAGATACATATACACACATGTAACATATATACATATATGATATATACACATGCATTGTATATACATAAACATATATATGTATACATATGTATGTATGCATAGCAACTGATTGGCACACTAGAATAGAACACTAGACCTGGAGTCAAGAAGACCCATTCAAATGCTGCCCCAGATACTTACTACATGTGTGATTTAGGCAAGTTCCTCAACCTCTGCCTACCTCAGTTACAAAATGGGGATAACAATAGAATCCACCTCCTATGGTGGCTGTGAGATCAAATGGCATGATATTTGCAAAGCTCTTTACAAAGCTTAAAACACTATATAAATGCTAGCTAACTGGAGGAGGAGGAGGAGGAAAAGAAATAGTAGTAGTAGATGGGAACTCTCTTTAATATAAGTTTCTTGAGATCAGGGACTGTTTCGTTTTTATCTTTATATCTTAGTACTTAGGAAGCAGCTAGGTTTCTCAGTGGTTAGAACACTATACACGGAGTTAGGAAGACCTGAGTTCAAATCCTGCCTCAGACACTTATTAGCTTTGTGACCCTGGGCAAACCACTTAAAGTCTGTTAGCCTTGATCTGCTGGAGAAAGAAATGACAAACCACTCCAATATCTTGCCATTAAAATCCCATAGACTATATAGTCCACAGGGTCATGAAGAGCTGGACCAGACTGAACAAACAGCAAATCTTAGCACCTGGCACATAATAGATGCTTGATCCTTTTTAATTGCTTGCTGGATAACTGGGACTAAGAAGGTATGGTCAGTAGGGAATGTGCTTATCTTTGCTTAGGTAAAGATTATTCAACAAGCAATAATTTCACCTAATTGTATTTAGTCCATATTTCTCTGTCTCATTCATAGTAATACAATAGCCTCTGACAGATGCCTTAACTAAATCAAGATATACTAACTATCTGTTCAATTCCTTTGGCCCACTAGCCTCATAATGCCATAAAAAAATGTGGAAGGGCAGCTAGGTGGCAAAGTGTATAAAGCACCAGCCCTGGATTCAGGAGGACCTGAGTTCAAATTCAGCCTCAGACACTTGACACTTACTAGCTGTGTGACCTTGGGCAAGTCACTTGATCCCCATTGCCTCCAAAAAAAAAATGTGGTTAGTTTGTCATGGAACTCAGTGAATCTGTCCTAGCTCCTTATTACTGTTTTTCTTTTCACAAAATAATTTAATAGCCCATTTTAGAATTTTGCCAGAAAATAATATTGCTCACTGGTTCATGGTTTCCAGAATTCTTCCTTTTCCTCTTTTTTTTTTTGGAAAAACTAGGTAATTTTTGCCAGTCTTCACTTTCTGACATTTCTCATTCTCCATACTTCTTTATAGATTACCTATAATGGATCTTTGAACATATCTAAGTTTTTTTCAATACAACAAGATTTCATTATTGGAGCCTCGGAGCCTTGAAATCATTTAACTTAGGCAGTCTCTTACTTAAATAAAATTGAACAGAGGTTCAACTTTAATTCTTTCTTAATCTTATTTTTTCCAATTTACTATTTCTATTTTCCTCTATAGATGAGAAAGAACCAATGATTGTCTTCCAGGAATGCAGGTGGTCAAAGCAGAGGCATGCAACAAGGTAGAGTTTAGGAGCTATGTGTGATTTAGGAACAGATAATCTCTGGATTGAGGCTGTCTATAATCTAACTCCTTCTTTAACTTGCCTGGACTAGCTGTCCTTTCTAGATGGATATGTTCTAACAATACCTTGATCTCAGGAACAAGGTCCTGATTTGAGCCATCTTTGATTGGCTTAAGGGACAAAGCAAGGAGGTTAAGGGAAATATGACTTTGGCCCTGCTCTGGTCCTGAAGAATCTATAAAGACATCTTGAACAGAGGTTTGGCAGACATGAGGACATAAAGGGAGACACAGCAATGGACTGAAATCCAAATTGTATCTTTTTTCATACTACTTGGATTTGTTGATAGCTGATGCTTAGAGATCAGTGAGTTTGTAATGCCAATAAACTCATTAGTTATCTCTGTTACCTTTTTTTCTCTCTCTCCCAGTACTGGTGTGGTTATAGCAGGATGACTTCATTACTCTCAGTGGACATGGGGGTGAGGATGAGGGGCTCAAATTTAATTAGTCTTTTATTATTCCACAATGTCTCTTACACTCCAGATACTTTCTGGTCATTATCCCTTCCCCACAAAGAAAATGAGACACAAATACAATCCTTTTGTTAAAATAAGATTGAGAAGAGGTTTTATCACTGAAGATACGGCTCTATCATAAAAGTCTATGTCCCACAGGCAACATTTTCTATTAACAGTGGAAGATTTAACAGATGTCCATTATGAGAGAATGGGATTTGTTCTGATAATAGCTAGACAATGAGTTCCAGACACAGTTTATAATCCACAGTCTCCTTTATATTTCTGCTGAACAAATAGATCAAGGTTGACTTCTATATGACACCTGGATAAGCTTTAACTTTGGAAGAAGGCATCTTGCTCAAAATTCTGTATTTTTAATCTAGAATCCAGCTGAGTTACCATTTCCCTAACCTGGTCTCCTCTTTAGGGTGTCTGAAAATGTCAGGACTGGCTTGATCCTCAAGGTCACTTTACTTGCGCTGGTTCTTCCCAGAAATCCAACTGCAAAAACAAAAGAAAAAAATTCTCCATGGAAGCTATTGGTGCAGCCCCTGGCCATCTGGCTTGATGGTTTTGTTGCAGCTCTCAACAAAGAACTGATCAGTCCTAGAATTACCAAACATGCCAGGCATTTTAGCATAAATACTTTAGGACTAATACATTTTCAAAGGGGGATATTCATTTTGATGGCCATCACTTTCAGTGTCCTCATTTTAAATTTCCTGTATTCTCTATGGCTTTATGAGCAGAAAAAAGTTACTGACAAATTACAGGTATTTCTTTTCTTGGGGCTATATGAGGTACTATGAGTGACACAGAAGAGGAGCTGATGTGATCCCTGTTCTCAAGAAGTTTATAATTTCAAAAGGGGAGTGGAACATGTAGAAAGTGCATAGCATTCTTGATGGACGCATATACCCTACACTAGAAAAGCTAGAGAATCTGCTTCTAGAAGAGTCCTTATGACAATGAATGGGAGTACCTTGGATAAACTGCAAGGCATGCATAGGTCTTCCATGTCAAGTTATGGTCCACTAACTCTGTAATGAGAAGAAGCTTTCTTCAATTGATTGCAGTCAGACTCAATTATTCATTTTGATTCATTCTATTAGGTTTCTTTGCTCTTGGTTTAACTCCTTAGCTGACAGCATTCAGTAAAAGACAATGTTTGGGGAGACGCCTTTGTCCCTCCACATTGGAACCTAAATATGGCCTCAGGATCAGCTAAAGCCATCAAGAGTTGTTAGGAAAGTTTAGAAAAGTAATACAGAGGTAGGTGAAAAATAGTATAAGCAAATAAAAGGCAGACATGCATATGAGCAGAATGTGTTCAGGGAACGGTGGGAAGACCTAATTAGCTGGAATGGAGAGTACAGCTTAAGGAATAGTCAGTCCTACAGTTGAAGTGATTGGGATCAGGGTTGGAGATAATTTTTGTTTGTTTTGTTGTTTTGTTGTTTTTTCAGGGCAATGGGGGTTAAGTGACTTGCCCAGGGTCACACAGCTAGTAAGTGTCAAGTGTCTGAGACCATATTTGAACTCGGGTCCTCCTGAATCCAAAGCCAGTGCTTTATCCACTGTGCCACCTAGCTGCCCCCTGGAGATGATTTTTAATGGTAGACTTTGAGTGTCATATTGAGGAAGCTGAGCTTTATCCTGGAATCAAGAAAGCATCAAAGGTCTAGGAATAGTAGAGTACCATGATGAAAGGAGTATCTTAGGAAGACTAGTATGTTGGCTGTGGGCCTCTTTGGAGAGGTAGTGAATGAAGACAAGGATTAATGAAAAAAAAATTATAAAATTTATTAAAAAAAGATTTCTAAAAGTTGTCATTTGGAGCACTTAAAGTCCAATATTTGTTGAGAGTTTTTAAATTTTGTATTGTTTGGGTTCTTTTCTCCTAAGTCTTCAGGCTCTTATTTTTTTTTCTTTTTTACCATTACTGACCGAGAGTGTGAATTTTAGGAAGAAATTCAATGAATCGCAGCATGCTATGGTGTAAGGAGTACAGGGTCTCCAAGTTTTCACATTTAGTTACTAGCTGTGTGATGTGACCTTGGGCATATCGCTTATCAGTTCTCAAGGACTCAGATTTCTCATCTCTAGTTAAAATGAAGGAGCTGGACTAGATGACCTTTAAATCTTTTCAGCTCTTTATTGATGATCCTATAAGTGTTTTTCTGGGAAATATTTTCTAAAAAGAAAAAGTGTTGCTTTTCTGACTTGAACCAATTAAGTTTTTATATTAAGCAAACTTATGCCAGCCAGAGGCTTTGTGCTTGTGACCTCATAGGAACTCAACAATCTGGATGGCCTAAGGCCTTTTCCAAAGTACTACACAAATCTTTTTGTTGCTGAAGGTACTTGAGAAATATATTATGAGGAGCTGCTACATTTTCTAATATCACAGCTCCTAAAATTACCTAGGGAAACAGAACACATGGCCTTATTTCATAATTCTGTAATGTATTTGCCGTGGGGCTCCATCCACATTATTCTTCAGAGCTTCACAGGCATGCCTTGAAACAAGTGAGAAGAGAACATTGGAGGATACGACTTGTCTTGATGCTGTGGATATAAGTAATATCACATCCTTCAAAACCTACAATGGTAATAGAATGTAGAGCTACAAAAGGGTGCCCAAAGCAACTAACGTTGGATTGCCTTTACTAATTTGTAAAACTTTAGACAACTTTTTGTGCTCTTTGATGACGACAGAAACAAATCCTGGTTTCTGCTGAGCTATTTAATGAAGTATAACTCTTTCTATAACTTTTGAATGAGAAAGTTTAATTTCTAGTATTTGTGTGTTGGGTTCCACAGGCTTCTGAACCTCTCAGATATGCACCTTTCCAGTCTTTTTATGCCAAGCAGGTCCCTGTTAGACTCACTTTCTGGATGATGCATTAAGAAAATATTCCTGGGGCAGCTAGGTGGCACAGTGGATAAAGCACCCGCCCTGGATTCAGGAGGACGGGAGTTCAAATCCGGCCTCAGACACTTGACACTTACTAGCTGTGTCACTCTGGGCAAGTCACTTAACCCCAATTGCCCCACCAAAAAAACAAAAACAAAAGAAAATATTCTTAAAGTAACAACAAGTAGTAACATATTTTTAACCATCCTGGCCAAAGGAAAAGGGAATGGATGGAATAAGGGAGGCCAAACACATTTTATTCTTCATTGGTCTTTGCATTTTCATTTGTGTGTGTGTGTGTGTGTGTGTGTGTGTGTGTGTTCCCATGTGCATGTACTCATACACATATAGTTCACTTCTTGGTGGTGGAGGAGCACATTCTTCACAAGGAACAAAAGAAATGTTAAATTGGAAAGGGGAAAACCATAGTTGTAAATTACATGTTCATCCTTGAACATTCTGGTTTTAAAACAGACTGTATCATGATAAACACTGAATTAAGAAACTGGATCATAATGAGATATACAGCTTTCAGTATATTGTTGGAGCATCAGTTTAACTGGAAAAAACCTTTCATTACTGGTACAAATGTGTCTGACCAAGTGGTATTATTTCAGGGGGAGAGAAATTCTCTAGATCTTTTGTTGCAGAACTTTGTAATAGATTGAAATTTATCTTAAGAGAACATCTTGACTACATGGCAAGCTAGACAAATGTCAAATTTACTAAGATTGATGACATCATACTGAATAGAGAATCATTCCTGTGGATAACTGACCATCCAAGTCAGAAACTTCTACTCTTTTCTTAATGGGTAATGAATTACTTAGAGAGGAATCATTATGAGTTATAGCAAGTCCCTCTTTTAAGTTTCAGTAAAAATTCAGAAATAAGCTCCTAGTAGATTGCTGCAAACATTTGGGATATTGGGAACTAGGGTATTCATAGTGACCAAAGAGTTAAGCTCTTTAGTGTAGGTGGTGAGTATTCTACCTGCCTCTCCAAATTTTGGGAATAAGTTTTCAAAATTGAACATAATTAGATTACAAATGGGCCCCCAAGGTTGGTAAATATTTCTTAATGGTATAAAAAACTTAAAATAGCATAGAGAGTACAGACCCATAGTCCCCACACATAGAAGACATGGGATTGGTTAGGTGTCCTAAATAGTTAAGGGACTTTTGTACAGTACTTCTGTAAAATTTAAGAAGTTTTCCTATATTAAGAAACACAATCTCTGATGCTGGTTCAGAGAGAAATGCACTATTAGCTGGACTTTGCTCTCAAGAACCATTCCAATTATGGGGTTTTAGCAATCTCTCCATTCTTTAGCCAATCTCAATTTACTTACACATGCACTCCTCTCAGCTTTTGCTCTGATCTTATCAGCCACACCTTCTACTTTTCTCTTCTTTTCTCTTCTCTTCTTTTCTCTTCTTTTCCTTCCTTCCTTCCTTCCTTCCTTCCTTCCTTCCTTCCTTCCTTCTTTCCTTCCTTCCTTCCTTCCTTCCTTCCTTCCTTCCTTCCTTCCTTCCTTCCTTCCTTCCTTCCTTCCTTCCTTCCTTCCTTCCTTCCTTCCTTCCTTCCTTCCTTCCTTCCTTCCTTCCTTCCTTCTTTCTCTCTCTTTCTTTCTTTCTTTCTTTCTTTCTTTCTTTCTTTCTTTCTTTCTTTCTTTCTTTCTTTCTTTCTTTCTTTCTTTCTTTCTTTCTTTCTTTCTTTCTTTCTTTCTTTCTTTCTTTCAATGGGGCAGTGAGGGTTAAGTGACTTGTCCAGGGTCACACAGCTAGTAAATGTTTAGTGTCTGAGGCTGGATTTGAACTCAGGTCCTCCTGAATCCAGGGCCAGTGCTTTATCTACTGCAGCACGTAGCTGCCCCAATTTTTATGTTTTTTAGCAATAAAAAAATAAATGTTTAAAAATGCAAACTGTTTGATCTCATGAGCCCACCATTTTTAGCATACCTTGAATATGTAATCAGAAAACTCAAAAAATGTACCTGTTCAAATATTTCTATAACAGCATTATTTGTGATTGTAAAAAATTAAAACCATCTAAAAGTTGGAAAATAGCAGAATATCTAAATCAACTGCATTACATTGATGAAATTTAAAAAACCATAATGCAATGAGGACTAACTTATTAGGAATATAAAGAAAGCTGAAAAGATGTTTATAAAATGTTAAAAAATGAAAAGTTCATAATAATACATTTTATTTATTTATTTTAGTGAGGCAACTGGGGTTAAGTGACTTGCCCAGGGTCAAACAGCTAGTAAGTGTTAAGTGTCTGAGGCTGGATTTGAACTCAGGTATTCCTGACTCCAGGACCAGTGCTTTATCCATTGCGCCACCTAGCTGCTCCTATAATACATTTTAATGTAGCCTGAACTCCTGTCTCTCCTTTCCTCCTCCCCTAGAACTTAAAATCTTAGAAATTTGGCTGGAGTACTGAGCAGTAAGTGATTTGCCCAGAATCATGAGTCTAGGATGTGTCAGAATCTGAAATTGAAATCACATCTACTCGGCCACCTCGCTATCCACTATGCCACACTGCCTTTCTCATCTACCCCTGAAAATAATTGATTACCTCTGTGTTAGCCTACCTAGAGATCATAGGATTTAGAGCTGGAATGAATTTTAGAGATTGTATAATTCACCTCTACCTTTTACAGGCTCAGGAAATTGATGTAATTTGCCTAGTGTTACACAACAAGAAACCAGTAAAAGACAAGATTCAAACTCAAGTCCTGTTGACTGCAAATCCAGCCCTCTTTTCACTAAGCCTTGCTTCCTATTCACAATCTCATAGGAAACAGTTCCTGGGAGTGAATCCCTAAGAAAAAGATTTTTGGCCTCAAGGATAGAATAATAAATGAAAAATTTGTGGATAGAGGCACTTACATGGTGCCCCATTATTTTTACTGACTAGGTAGCTACCTGTGTCTAAGATTGCCCTTTTAATCAGCTTAGGACTTTGTTGTCAATGCCCTTGCTTTATTTTTACATGCCTCTTTTTTATTTTTCCTTTTTTTTTTTTTTCCTTTTTACTTTTACATCAAAAAGTCACCATCGATATTTCAACTAGCACTTGCATTCATTAAGGTCACATTACTTCTATGAGAGCGATGGTGTCTATAAGTCATTGTTTAGCTCTTCTTAAGGTTAGGGCATGAAATGGTAGCCCCTGCGTGCCAAGCTATTCCTAAGGTTGTGCGGATGTACTGCCCCCTAGGGGACATAGCTATCTGGTAGAGACAACCCCCACCTGCCCCAATGTAAAGCTCTGCTCCGATCTAATCAGATGCCTCTAAGAACCTGGTTACTAAGATGTTTTACTATGGACAAAACTGTCATTTATCAGTACCTTGCTGAGATCAACAGTGTTAGGACTTCAGTATGTTTCCCATTAGATGTCTAAGCATCTAAGGGCAGTTAGGTAGTGCCGTGGATGGAGTGCTGGCCCTGGAGTCAGGAGGAAGTGCATTCAAATCTGGCCTCAGACACTTACTAACTTGGTGACCCTGGGCAAGTCACTTACCCCTGTTTGCCTCAGTTTTCTCATCTAAAAATGATCTGGAGAAAGAAATGGCAAACCATTCCAGTATCTTTGCCAAAAACAAAACAAAACAAAACAAAATAAAACAAAATCTAAATGGGGTCATAGAGAGTCAGACACAACTAAAGAACAACAGATGTCTAAGTAGGAAGGCTTTCATCATTGGATAGGTAAATCTCAACTAGTAGTTTGAAGATAAGGAAAGGGAAATTCTGTAACATTAATCAGGGAAGAAAGACCCTCATGGGAAAATGCACTGGGGAAAGGGGATGGAGAAAACTCCCTGCCTGATAAAATAGCTCAAGAATTTAGATGTGTTGCCTTCTGGCAGATCCAATAATAAAATGGCATACTAACAATAAGAATATGCTTTATTCAGTTCATTTTCCATAGTCTTTCCTTTGTGCCTAGTCTCAAATGTTTCAAAGTATGGAATAAGAGAAAAAGAAGACATGATTACTGTTTGTTGATTGGTTGGCTTTCCCCAGAAGCTTATAGTGGGGAGAGGCAGTCTATGAGAGTCAGTACTTTATAGCAGAATGATATTGGGCATAGATTCTGGAGACCTGGGTTTTAGAAGCATGGCTAAATAGAATTCTGGAGCTAGAAGGGACCATAGAGGGCTTCTAGTCCAAGGATTCCTAATGTAGGATTGCATACTGCCAGAGGATTCAGGAAGCTGGCAAAGGATTGGGAAAATGTTTGATAAATAACCATATATTCTATTGAAATAAATTTATCTTATATCTTCTGAGCATGGACATAACAAACTCTAGAATTTATTTCCTTTCCTGTTGACTGAGTATAGGAAGTTGTATTTTTTTTAAGAATATAGGGATTGGGGCAGCTAGGTGGTGCAGTGGATAAAGCACCAGCCCTGGATTCAGGAGGACCTGAGTTCAAATCCAGCATGAGACACTTAACACTAGCTGTGTGACCCTGGGCAAGTCACTTAACCCTCATTGCCCCGTGTAAAAAAAAAGAAGAACAACAACAACATAGGGATCAAAAAAGTTTGCAAAACCATGATCTAGTCCAACTCACTATTTTGACAAGTCAAACAATGTCAGCATGCTGTATTTAATTAATTCAGCAAACATTTGTTATGACTATATTTATTCTAAACCAGATTCTGTACTAGGTACTGAATATATATATGTCTATATATGTTTCTATATATGTATATATGCATATATTTTAAATAGTACATAATTAACAAATGCTTTTTAAATTTATCCAAAAATAAAAGTGCTTCTGACCTCAAGAAGCTTAAGTTTTATTGGAGAAAAACAAACATGTATACAGAGAAGTAAATACAAAATATATTCAGAATATATATAGGACTTTTATAGGAACTTTCAATTTGGGGAATCATGAAAGGCTGAGCTGAGCCTTGAATGGATCCAGGAATTCCAAGAAGCAGAGATAAAGAAGAATTGGCCAGTTTTGGGGTGGAGAGGGGTGAGTCTGTGCAAAACACAGTGAGGAGAGAGAAAATGTATACAGGGAATAGGAAGTAGTCCACTTTGACTAGAACATCGATTGAGTGGAAGTAATGGGAAATCAGTCTGGAAAGAGAGGTTGGAGACAGATCGTTAAGGGTTTTAAATGTCAAACAGAATCGGCTTAAAATGGTTTGAGGAGGCTTCATGGAATTAATTCAGTTGGGAGAAGAACAACAGCATTCCAGGGAAGAACAACTAAAAATCAATTGGATTCAAATGATGTGCTTCAAGATGGTAGAGTTAGTGGAAAAAGAAAAGCCCAGATCTCACCCAACTACTCCAATAAGTTTATTTTAAAAGGGCACTGCACCAAGAAAGAATCCAGAAATCAGAGGAATTAAGTGCATTTTTGCAGCCTAGTTCTGCACAAAGTGATGTGCGAGACCATGGGCATGAGGGAAGGAGTTGTTGTTACCATCATCATCAATACAATTGTTACATCATTATTATTACATCAATATTGCTATTACATCCAGAAAAATGTGGCCAAAAGCACAGACATAAGTGATCCCACATGGACGGGGGCAAGCCAGAAAAGACTAGAGCCCAAAGTGGTATGGAGGGACAGGGAGACAGGAGCCCTGGCAAAAGTCTAACTAAGTAGCTTAGAGCTTATGGAACTATGACTATGAATTTGGGTTCAGAAGCCTAGAAGGAAAACCTGAAGAGCAACTATCAGGCTTACCATGGACCATTCATCTCACACCTCCCCTACCCTTGTGCAGACCAAGGTGTATGCACTTGCCCAGCATATTGAGCCATCCAGCTGCTCCTGAGATGCTTGAGGAAGACAGTGCTCATTATTGAGACCCAAAATAATACAATATTGCTATGTAAAGTATTCTATGGTTCCTTTAAGAAGTGCACAGAAACTAGGCCTGACACAAAGTCCCAATTCAGGAAGTAAGACTGGGGAAAAAAGATTTGTCGATAAATATTATGAAATCAAGGATTCTTAAGACATAAACTCAAAAGAAGAGAGTCCCACATTCCACATCCTCTAAAAGAAAGTCCACAAAGAGAACTGCAGATTTGTCCCAGGCTCTACCAGAATTCCTGGACGAAATGAAACAAGAGTTTAAACATAATATTATATATGAAATAAAAGTGGTAAAGAGAATAAGGGGAAAGGAAATAAGAACTCTTAGGGAAAGAATAGGATGAGTTAAAAGCTTAGAACTGGAGGTAAAAAAAATCTTTATAAACATCCTGACAATTAGATTGAACCAGACAAGTATCAAGGTCAATAAGTAATACTAAAACAATATTCATAAAATGTCTGGAAAATATCAGAAAAAGTAAATCACCTATCAAAAAAATTGCTAGAGAGATAATCTAGAAATCATTGTATCACTGGGAAACCCTACCATTAAAAAGTTCTATATAACATAGCATTTTTCAATGAAAATTTCCCAGACCTATTAGGAGCAGAGGATAAAGTAAAAATAGAAAAAATCCACCTGTTACCCCCTCCCAAAGAAGTTCCAACATGAAGATTTGCAGGAGTGTTATAGACAAAATCTCAGACCTTCCAGGTCAAAGAAAAAGAATTACTGCAAGCAACCAGTAAGAAGCTCAAATACCGAGGAGTCAACAGTCAGAATCACATAATCCCTGATAACTACCACCACAAAAGAGATGAGAGTTGAGTATGATTTTCTAAAAAGCAAAAGATAAATGCTTACAACTAGAATAAGTTACCCAGCAAAGATAATTATGATTTTACAGGGGGGAGTTGGACCTTTGGTGAAATAGAGGATTTTCAAGTATTCTTGATTAAGATTCCAGAACTTAATAGCGACTTTGAAATGCAAACACAGGAGTCAAGAGAAATGTAGAAAAGGAAATATACTTGAGCAATTCAAAGTAAGAAAAGGTTCTGGCTTTTCTTTTTAGCCTTTTGTCCATTTTCAGCAAGAAGGAAGAAGGGAGGGGGAAGGAAGCAAGAAGGGAGGAGGGAAGGAAGGGGGGAAAGGACTGGAGAAAAGGAGGGACACAGTTGTGTTACAAATGTTTATCCCTAGACCTGTCTATGGATTTGCCTTGTGAAATGTTAAAATGAGAGCCAAACAGATCAACTGACAGCGATAGCAGCTGTACAAATAACATCTGCGGCTACTATGGGACTGACCTTTTCAATGAATGAAGGAATGTTATAGTATGTATATGAATATAAAAATATAATCTATATATAATATAAAATCTATATGGAATTGTAACTGTCTATATATACATATAGACTATAGAATTTATTCATGCATTACACACACGCACACACACACACACATATACTCACACACACATTAAAACAAGGGGTATAAAATCCAGTGTAAAGAACCCAGAGGAGCCAGGGTCAGAGTTAAAAGTGGCAGAAATATGAAATTATCCATAGTTTCATGGGGAAAAGAGGCAGTGTGTGTGTGTGTGTGTGTGTGTGTGTGTGTGTGTGTGTGTGTGTGTGTGTTTGGGGGGGCTCCTTATGTATGCTTTTTTAAAGAATTACAGCTCTTGCATACAATCCAATTAGAATAAAATGGTCTTTTATTTGGGTGCTTAGAGAAAGTGACCAAGAGTGAAGTCAAAGATTTTGCCTCCAGATGAGGAGATATCTTAGAGACATCTTGCTCTTCCAACAGAAGAAAGACAAAAGCTTTTATAGAGGACTGAATGGTGAGCAGAAGGATGGGATGACCACCTGATTATGGAAAGTTCCTTTTGGGGGTGGGGAAAGCTTGAATGAGGAATGGGATGGGAAAGGCTTGAATCAGGAGTGATGGTCCTGACTTCTGGAGTTATCTCTGTCCCCTGACACTGATCAGGAGGCAGCTACACCTAATGGGCTTATTTCCTTTACTTCTTAGGTGTGTGTCTGTCCTTTAGCTTCTCAAGGAGAGTTACATCAGACCCATATCATTAGGAAGACTTGGCCATGACTTCAGGCAGTGCCAATTGTGGAAATACAGGGGAAAAGGAAGAAAATGTTTGTGCCTCTTCCCTTTTCATCTCCCTTCCTGTACCAAAAAGGTGAAAATAGGCTGAAAGGAAGAGGGTCTGAAAAGAAGAGGGAGGGATGAGCTCTCTTGGCCTGAGGTCCTGTAATGACATGTTAGTGAATGAGGGATAACTGGGATTATTAACCTGGCCACATGGAAGGATGGGGATGCCTTTGAGAGAAAGCGGGAAATTAGGAAGAATTCTGTTTTATTTTGTTTTGCTAAGGGAGAGGTGTGGAGATAAGGAGTTCCATTTTTGACATATTGAATTTGAAATAGCATTCAAGTAAATCTGTAAAGCAGGAAGTGGAAGGTGATATAATGACATCTATGTTTTAGGAAAATCACTTTGGCAGTACCAAGAATATGGTGCTTAATTAATACCTGGTGCTTAATAAACATTGGTTGACCGGCAGCTGTCTGAGAGATGCATTGAGAGAGGTAAGAGACTTGAGTCCAGACAGGTAGTTTTCAGAGCGGAAAGGGGCCTTAGAGATCTTTTAGTCCAGTTCTCTCTAATCAGGCCCTTTTGTTTTATGGATAAGAAAAGTGAATCCCCAAGAAGTGACTCCTCAAAGTCATGCTGTTAATTAAGAACAAGAATTGGGACCAGAACCCAGGTATTCTGATTCTCTGGTCAGTCAGTATTCTTTCTACTATACAGTTCATGTTTAAATTTTCAGCTCTACAATCCTGTGATCCTACATGTTGAATATATCTTCAGAAATATGCCAGCCTTCTAGAATTATTTTCTTTGCATTTGCCTATGCATCTCTTCAAGGAAGCTGGATGGCACAATGGATAGAACTCTGGTCCTGGTGTCAGGAAGACCTGAGTTTAAATCCATCCTCAGACACTTACTAGCTGTGTGACCCTGGACAAGTCACTTAACTGCTGTTTGCTTTAATCCACTGGAGAAGGAAATGGCCAACTATTCCACTCTGTTTGCCAAGAAAACTCCAATGGACAGGGGCAGCTAGGTGGCACAGTGGATAGAGCACCGGCCCTGGAGTCAGGAGGACCAGAGTTCAAATCCAGCCTTAGACACTTGACACTTACTAGCTCTGTGACCCTGGGCAAGTCACTTAACCCCAATTGCCTCACCAAAAAGTAAAAAAAAAAGAAAACTCCAATGGGCATGCTTCACAAGGTCAGGAAAAATCAGATACAATTGAATGACAATACATTTCTTTAGTTCAGTTGTGTTAAGGGCTAAAATTCTAGCTAAACTGTCTAAAATATCTAATGAGTGGTCGCCAATAAATTATAAGCTTTAGCAAGAGTTAGACTTCTAAGCATTTATTAAGGAGAATAAGAATTTGGTAAAGAGAAAGAAAGGCCTAGATTCCTATCTATTAAAGGGAGAGCACATTTCTAGTTCCGCTCTCCACCAGAGTCCAAAGGAAAGAGCGTGAGACCGAGAGCAAGCGCCAGTCTCTTCCTTCCTCCTCCCACTAGTCCGCGTCACTTCCTGACGCCAAAGAAGAGACTCCTGGTCTTGCCCTCAAAGACCTTCGCTTCATGGGTGGAACTCTTCTACAGTAAGCCTCCAGCAGGTGGCGTCATTCCAATCGTTACAGTTGGCTGGAATTGGTGAAATTCATCAAATTTACTTCAACAATGCCTCTTACTATATGTAAAAAATGCTGTCAGGGGCACTGGGGGAAGAGTGAAAAAAGACACCGTACCTGCCCTCAAGGGGTCACTAGGTGGCACAGTGAACAGAGAGCTAGATCTAGAGTCATTAAGAACTGAGTTCAAATTCAGCCTCAGATACCTAATATGTTTGTGAGCCTGCACAAGTCACTTGTTTGCCGCAGTCTCCTCAATTATAACATAATGATAAGAGCACTTATTCTGCAGTAGTTGTGAGGATAAAATGAAATAATATTTGTAAAGTTCTTAGCACACAATAGGCGTGTAATAGACGTCTTCCCTTCCCTTCCCTTCCCTTTTTCATTCCTTCCTGAAGGAGATTATGTTCTATTCTATGGCAACATCATACAATACAAAGTAATATGAGGAAGGAAGAAGATACAAGCAACAACCTCACAGGTATAAATCCTGGTTTACATAGATACTGTTTTTGTTGTGTGAATTGCCATGTGACCCAATTCTGCCCAGACTCTGAGAAACAGCCCTTAATATTGGACATGCTTGGCTGAGTATACATTTCTAGAACACAATCATCAGCATCTAGTAACTCTTAGGCACCTGTGTCAAGGACGGTGGAAGATGCTAATAATCCCATGAATTTGGAAGAGTTTCCAAGAGTCCTGTAAGCAGAGCCTTGCACAAGCTCCCAGGTTTCTCATTGCATCTTCTAGCCTGACAGCAGGAAAGAGAGAAGACTGTCAATCAAAGCCCTCTACTCCCTCCAAAAAAAAATTATAATAGGATATCTTTCCATTGGGACTAGTGAAAATCTGGCTGTGCTCTAGGAAAATGCAGCTCAGTCTTTTATACCATCTGCTACACCTTGTGTTGAGATACTAACATGATACACAGGCATTGCTCATCTTGTTCAGTGTTCTTTCCTGTCTGGCTATGGGGAAGAAAGAAAGGCAGGGAGAACTTTACCTGTTATGTTTTCATTTTGTGGGTATATCTATATCTTTAATTTGCTTTGTCCTAAATTATAATCCTGAATAATGCAATCAACAAATATTTATCGAATAGCTACCATAATAGTACTGATAATAGCAATTCATGACAGTTGCCCTGTCATATGTCCTGTGGAGGAATCCCCAAAAAGAGGAGACTTGGCCTTTGTCATGCCTGGGCATGAGTAGCAACAGGATATGGTTAGTCAGATGGGAGGCAGGACTGGAAGGGAGCCAAGCACCTGTGAAGGTCGTAGACATGCAAACTATAACAAAACTGAAGGTCAGAAGAAGGCCAGCTCTGGTCATCGAAGAAGTTTGGTCAGAATAGAGAGGCAAGAGGCCTTGAATCCAGCAGCATGCTGAAAATCTGAGAGCCAGTAGGTACAGCAAGGTAGGAAAGAGTAATTCTGACTTCTGAGGTCAAAATAGGCAAGGGTTCAGAACCCCCAAATTCCTGGTAGATTAGATATACCACCAGCAATAGCCTGATCCTAGAACAAAGGTGTAAGATTTACTTCTGTGTAGGCGAGGCTACTCAGAGGTACTTAAGTCTTGACCTGTCATCGAAAGGGGGGAGGGAAAGACAGTGCAGGTGTGCAGCAGACAACTACAACAGCAGCCCCCCCCCCAAAAAAAAAAACCATGATTGCCTATTTGGTGTTTGTTGTAGCTCTAAAGCTGGAAGTGACCTCAGAGGTGATCTAGGCCAACCCCTTCATTTTATCCACAAGGAACTCAAGCCCAGAATGGTAAGATAACTTACCTGGCATCACACAGCTAATAAGTTCTATAGTAGGGACTCGAAGGCGGGGTTTCTGACTCCAAATCCATGGCTCTCTCTACCCTGCCACATTTGGGCATCTAAACCAAAGTGTAAACAGGAAGCCCAGGGCAGAATTCAAAGTTAAACTGGTCAGAATAGAGGAAGCAAGAGGTGAATACATAAGATCAAACCATAGGCCTGAAGAGGTTATCAGGGAAGAAGCAAAAGATAGTTTCCATAGTCAGGTGGTCACCCCTTCCATTCTCCCCCATCCATCCTCTATAAAGGCTTTGGCCTCCCTTCAGAGCATGGATACAACAGAGCTAAGCCAGAGTGGGACAAGTCCAAGGAAGAAGCCAATTAAGTAAATTGGGGTACAAATAGTGCAATTCAATCTTATGAGAGCATCTTTTATGGATGGGGAGGAGGACAGGTAGGGTATAATAAACAAGACGTTCCCTTCTGCTTGAGTGTTGAACTATAAAGAATTTTCAGAGCAGCCTGGCTTTGAATTCACTTTAGGCATCTTACTGTCAGCTAAGAGCCCTAAGTCTTTTTCAAACAAACTACTTTTAAATGATGTCTCCCCCAGCTTGCATTTCTACATCTAATTTTTTTGACTCTCAATGACAGGCTTTAAATTTCTCTATATTCCAATTGATCTTATAATTTGGGGGCTAGTCTGTTAAATAATTTGGGATCCTAATTCTGTACTTAGTGTAGTTCCAGGACCAGTGGATAGAGATGACTGGGAGACAGATTTCAACTCAATCTAAAGAACTTTATTTTCTTTTTAGCAGTTAAAGCTTTCCAACAAAGAAATGAGTTTTCATATTGTCACAGGGAAATGGGGGGGGGGGGTTCTTAGATATTTCTCTTTAAAGAATTACATCCTGGGGCAGCTAGGTGGCGCAGTGGATAGAGCACTGGCCTTGGAGTCAGGAGTACCTGAGTTCAAATCTGGCCTCAGACACTTAACAGTTACTAGCTGTGTGACCCTGGGCAAGTCACTTAACCCCAATTGCCTCACTAAAAAAAAAAAAAATTACATCCTCTTACACACAATCTAATTAGAATAAAATAATCTTTTATTTGAGTGCTTAGAGAAAGTGACCAAGAAAGACTTCCCCTCAAAGGGAGAGGGGGTGACTTAGAGACATGATTCTCTGAGTCACCTTTCTCCTCGACCTGAAGGGGGGACAAAGACTTTAGAGAGGATGGATGGGGGCGGGGGGATGGATGGAGTGACCACCTGACTATGGAAAGTTCCCTTTGGGGGTGAAGAAAGCTTTTGTGAGGGGTGGTGGTCCTCATTTCTGGACTTATCTCTTTCCCTTGGCCCCAATCAGGCAACAGCCACACCTAATGGGTTTATTTTCCTTATTTCTTAGGTGCGTCCATTTTTTAGTTTAGCTTCTCCAGGAGAGTTACCTCAGACCCATATCAATATGTAGTGAGTTCTCTACCACTGATAGTATTGCAATAAAGGATGGCTGCTTACCTGTTGGAATGTCTGGGGATATTGTTGCATAAGGTATAATTTTTTGTTTTGTTTTGTTTTTGTTTTTGCGGGGCGATGGGGGTTAAGTGACTTGCCCAGGGTCACACAGCTAGTGTCAAGTGTCTGAAGCCGGATTTGAACTCAGGTACTCCTGAATCCAGGGCCAGTGCTTTATCCACTGCGCCACCTAGCTGCCCCAAGGTATAATTTTTTAAATATATGATTTCTACAAAGTCTTATGACTCCTTTGATCCTATGATGCCAGTGCTTGGCAGTTGAAAGAACACTGGATTTTGAATTTAGAGCCTATGGGTTTGATGCCCAGATCTCTTATTTACTACTAATGGGAACTTGGTCAAATCACTTAACTTCTCTGGGGCCCAGTTTCCCTGTCTATATAAAGAACAGGTTGGGCAGAGTCAGAGGTTTTTGTCCTTTTTTAAGACAGACCCCTTTGGCAGACAAGTGAAACCTATGGACCTCTCCTCAGAACAATACTTTTAAAAGCATACAATAAAATGCATAGGATGACAAAGGAAACCCATTATATTGAATAATTTTATCAAACAAGTTTTGTTTTGTTTTGTTTTTAAATTCATGGACCCCAGGTTAAGCACCTCCATGAGATGTTGTCTGAGGTCCTGTCCAGCCCTGTAATCTCAGGCACTCATCACCTGATTGTTAAATATCCACTGTATTCAGATAATGCACTTACTCTGGGACAGAGAAGGAAAGAAGCCCTGGTCTTTGTCCTTGAGGAGACCGGACACACAGAGGAAACCATTATTATGGAAATATAATTATATAGGACTAAGTATAATCAAGTGCTAGCTGAGTGTTTTGGATTGTAAGTCCTTCTTTAGTCATTCAGATAGGTGAAGATCAGTGTGGTTCAGAATAGCCAAATGTCCCCATCTGTCTCACCACCCTCAATTCTATTGAAATTACTGGGCTTAAGTGCCCTGATCTATCAAAGACTGCTGAGGGAACCCACTGAATAATTTGTGTATTTGTACTATCTTTTTCACTGTTGCAGGTGTTTGAGGTTTTTAGGAAGTGATTTAAAAACAAGAGATAAAGAGGCCCATTATTTTCCAAAAATGCAAATGGGCAGCTTTGATCGCAATTGATGCAAGGGCTATTATTTGTTGTTCCCAATCTAAAATACAATGAAACTTTATTTCCTGCAATCTCTCTCATACAAATGGCATTCCTAAATGCTTAGCTGAATAAGGTAATATAAGACACTGGGCAGTATATTGCTGAAAACAGTGGTGGAAAGACATTACAAGCTGAATAAATTTGAGCATTCCTCTCAGAGGCCAATAATAGAACAAGGGAAGAATTAAGAAGCAAAGAGGAGGGAGAAACTTTTTTATTTTGTGCAGGTGTACAAGCCAATTCTGAGATTTCTCTAAAGCTACACAGCAAACAACATTAAGTACTCTGGCTCCAATGGACACTCACCACTCTGGCAAACTTCTGTTATTTTTACAACTGCAGTAGGCCTTCCTCGCTCCAAGTTGGCCTTTTCTACCAACTTCTGCAAAGATGTTACCATTTACAAAGTTAGAATAAGCCTTTTCCACTCCATTAAATTTTAACATTTCACATTTCCAAGTATTTGGCTACTAACACAGCATTACTTTTAATGAGAAAACGCAAAGCTGATTTCTCGCCAGCTGTCAAAGCGAAATCACTTGACGTTAAATCTATCAGTAAGACAGAGGGGGAGAGAGAAAGAGCTTTAAAGTGACATTAATGACTTAATGAAAACATGTTTGTTAGGAAATATATAGATGCTGCATATTTACCATTTGGAAAACAATAAATTATCCTAGAGACATTATCTATTCCCTTGACTTTGCATGCAATTCCCAAATATTGGAAACAATGCCACCCCCTGTGAATGCAACTCACTATTTTTAATACTGACTACATCACAGATTCTCCTCCCATCCTGTTAGAGAACTACTGATTACATTGTACTCTAATTACTGAGCTCTTGACTCAGACCATTAGAAATCTCTTTTTATTTTTTATGCATGATATGAATTGAATATGAGTTTGGTCATTTTTCTAAAAATGCCAACTGGATTTGGGCTATCCCAAAAAGAAGGAATGACACCTAGGATTATAATAGGGCTAATAGGGACCTTCCAGGTCATCTAAGAAGTCCTCTTATTTTATGGATAAACTGAGGCCCAGAAGTGAAACCACTTATCCAAGATTTCGTAGGTAGTAAGTAGAGGTACCAGGATATGAACCCAGTCCCCTTGCTTCAAAACCAGAACTCTTTCTATTCTGCCATTCATTTCCCTTGATTTATGATTGAGTTGCATATTTGTTGGTTGTTCAGTCATTCAAGTTGTTTCTGTCTCTGTGACCCTATTTGGGATTTTCTTGGCAAAGATACTTGAAGTGGTTTGCCATTTCCTTTTCCTGATCATTTTATAGATGAGGAAACTGAGGCAAACAGGGTTAAGTGACCTACTTAGAGTTACACAACTAGCAAGTGTCTGAGGCCAGATTTGTATTTACAAAGATGAGTCTTCTTGACTCCAGAACCATCTGTCTTCCCATTGCTCTACCCTAAGGATAAAATAGAAACTCCTTATCAAAATGCTGTCAAAGTTTGGTTTGAAACTGCTCTTCTAGAATTATTTTATAGTAACTTCCTTTATACATTCTACACATCAGTCAAATTGGTCTCATAAAGGGCCCCTGATCTCATTCTATTTTTCACCTTGATATACTTGTACAGGCTGGCCCCCAAACATGCGTTAGACACCTCCCCCATCTCTGCCTTTTGAAATCCTTCTTTTCCTTCAAGACCCTCTTCTATGAAATCTAATCTCTCAGCTAGAAAGTGATTTCTTCTTAACCCACTGGAAAGAACACTAGATTCAGAGTCAAAAGACCCAGGTTTGGATTCTGCATCTGTCACTTGCTATATGTATCCTTAGTTAAGTCTCTTCTCTAGGCTTTAGTTGACTCATATAGAAAGTGAACTATATGATCTTTTTTTTTTTTTTTTTTTTTTTTTTGCAGGGCAGTTGGGGTTAAGTGACTTGCTCAGGGTCACACATCTAGTAAGTGTCAAGTGTCTGAGGCTGGATTTGAATCCATGTCCTCCTGAATCCAGGGCCGGTGCTTTATCCACTGTGCCACCTAGCTGCCCCCTGAACTATATGATCTCCAAGGCCCATCCTAGCTATGAATCCTGTGAATGATCCTAAGACCTCCACTGTGCATTTGTCAAATTCCTGCTTTTCTTATAGTTCTTTCTACTCATCATGCCACCCTCCTGGAGGACAAAGATATTTTTCAACTGTTACCTGACTAGTGCCTACATTGTACTGCATGTAATAAGTGTTTGTGGAATAGAATTAAGAGCATTAAAGTTCTTTCCCATTTTTACTTTGAGTATTCAATAGTTAGGACCCTTCTAACAAAAAATTATTTCCTAGGAGCACAATCTCCTGACCTAGTAGTTTTCCATGTTCCTTAGATTGGTGTCTGATGAAAAAATATTGGAAAGAAAAACTAGTCTGTAAGGTCTATGTTCTAGCCCTTTCTTTGCTCCCAAGTAGTTTTATGACCTATCTTCCTACCCTTTCACCCTGGCCTGGGATATTATGAAAATAAATGAGTCTGTGGTTTTGAGAGCTCATGTAAAATTGATAGCGATAACTCTTCACTGTTACAGACTGGTGCCTTTTTTCTATTATGAAGTTTCATCATCTCATGTGGTAGATTTTTAATTTTTTTGTGAGGCAATTGGGGTTAAGTGACTTGCCTAGGGTCCCACAGCTAGTAATTGTTAAGTGTCTGAGGCTGGATTTGAACTCAGGTCCTCCTGAATCCAGGGCCAGTGCTCTATCCACTGCACCACCTAGCTGCCCCCATGTGGTAGATTTTAATGTTGGGTCATTGAACAGTGTTTTGACCCTAAGTGATTAATACAACAAATTGGTGATCTTTTCATTTCATTGACTTTTAGAAACGTCATTTAGGCATATCATTTCAATTTATGGTGGCAATTACAGTGATACCATGACAAATCTGTCCATGGCACTGGAACAAAAGTCATGAGGTAGATGACAGGACTAGAAGAAGCAGACACCAGTGTCAGAAGCTAGAGAATTGGGACAAGAAAGGTGTCAGAATTCAAGGTAGGTAAATGCACAGATTCAAGGGCAGCCAAATACCCATGGTTAGGGTAGACATAGGGCTCAATTCCAGGCAAACCGATCAAGATCAAGGTCCTAACAATCAAGAGGACCATGATATATTATAAGGAACCCAGAACTGAGAGTCAGAAGACCTAGGTCTGAGTCCCAGTTTTGCCACCAATTTGCTGAGTTTTAGGAACTAATTTCTCCTCTCAGCACCTGTTTTCTCATCTGCAAAAATGAGGGCACTAGACTAAACTTCCAGCTGTATTGTTAGATCTAAGAATTTAATAATTTGATAATGTGAACCTCATTCTGAATGAAAGTGTTAATTGGCCAGGTTCTTCTGAAAGAATCCCTATTGGACCCAAATTATGCTTAGGTTAAAGGAAGTCCTGCTCCTATAATTAGGGAAGTAAGTTGACGCACCTGATTAGGTTATTGAGGGTGAGTTCTTTCTGAAAGTTGAGTTGAAGGAGGTCTCTGTTAGCTATAGTGCAGGTTTTTGTTACCTCAAGGGGTTTTTGCAAAGTCATTGTTATTTAATTGATGCTGAATAATTTGTTACTTTACTAATTGGTTTTGAGTTTGGGATCTATTAAAAAGCTTTCATACCCTAAAAGTCCTCCATGTTCAGCAGAGAGGTGTGAGGTTTGTCTTTCCTCTTTTGTTTTTTTTCTTGGTGACTTAATATCATAGTGAGTTTTTTGTTTGTTTGTTTGTTCCAAGGTCAGAGAGTAGTTCTTAGCACCTGAGGAAGTCAAAGGAGATGAGCTACAGTTTGATTACTTGGGTATTATCTGCCTGGTTTCTTTCCTATATTCAGCATAGGACAATTTCTGCCAAGCATCTGATGGAATGCACTTCTATAAAGCATGAAGACAGCCATTCAAAAGATGAAAAAACTGAGTCAGTAATCTGCATGTTTGGCATGCACAGTGCTCACCATGTGGACATTTGAAAAACATCTAGGTATTCTGCCTGGCATGTACACATATACTGCTACACAGAAGTCAAACTTTCCTGTGGTTAAGATTCATTAAAAATGACCGTACCACCTCAGAGCAACAGCATGCCAGTAATCCTCACTTTGCCTGCTCCTCCCTGAAATCAAAGGAGTCACAGAATTTATTTGAAAGCTGAAACTGACTTATCTTGATCAACTTTCATGTTGTACATCAGAATTCCCCTCTCCCTTATAACCTAGGAGCAGCACATCACTTCTTTTCCCTCATAGCATAGATATGCCCATTCTTCCTAGAAAAAGAATTATCTTTAGTTTAGTATAACTGCTGCCAATCCAAGCTTGTAGAATTGCACGCTATATTGTTCTTTTTAATTTTTTTTTAAATTTTAGGGCAATGAGGGTTAAGTGACTTGCCCAGGGTCACATAGCTAGTGTTGGGTGGCTGAGTCTGGATTTGAACTCAGGTCCTCCTGAATCCAGGGCTGGTGCTTTATCCACTGAGCCACCTAGCTGCCCCCTCCTTTTACTCTTCATCATTTGCTACATCTTGATTTTTTTCTTGTCTTCATTTCTTACTAGACTGTAGACTCCTAGAGGGTAAGGCATTTGTCATTTTTCACCTTTATATCACTAGTGCCTAACACATCACCTTGGCTCATAGTCACTTAATGCAAATTGTTTGAATTGAACTGGATATCATAGCTTTCTTTCTCTTTTGCCACATTTAGCAACAACAAAAACCTCTTCTGCCATAATTTTTCACCTTGTGCTTTGATTTTAACAAAATATTGAAAAAAATGCAGTTCACATCCTTAAGGCAACATGACTTTACCCTCCACTTGTCAACATTAAGACAATAATAAAGGGGGACTTTTTTTAAGAAAATAAAAGATTGAAAATATATCTCTCAGTGATTATCATCTGTAAAGATGGAAGAAAAGAGAGATTGATTCATCAGAGGTTCTCCAAAGCATGACCTTGCAAATATGAAAATATGAATTTACACTGACTAAAGTCTTTGTTATTTTTCTTATCAAATGTACTTCTGACCCATGCAGCCTGATGTGCTACCCTGGATTGAGACTAAGTAACAAACTTAACAGAGACCTTTTTCAAGGTCCACTTGGTAGGAGGAAGATAATGGGCAAAGGATATGATCCTTAAGATTTTTTTTTCAAAGGAGAAAGGATGTTGGACACTAGACTTTTAGAGTAACTTGTCGAGATTCACATAAGATCTATAGATAGAAACCATTACCAAGGACTACACTGATGTTTGTACTATAGAATACATTTTCCATATGAGTATTAATTAAATATGCTATCTAAATCTCTTTTTTCTTTGAATGAAAAGGTGTGTAGAACACAATAAAGTACTCTCTTATAAATGGGAAATCCTGCTGGTTATCTTTTGGTCAACATCAATTGTTAAAAAGTTGTCATTGGGGCAGCTAGGTGGTGCAGTGGATAGAGCACCGGCCCTGGAGTCAGGAGGACGTGAGTTCAAATCCAGCCTCAGACACTTAACACTTACTAGCTCTGTGACCTTAGGCAAGTCACTTAACCCCAATTGCCTCACAAAAAAACCCCAAAACAAAACAACAACAAAAGTTGTCATTGCGTTTAGTTTTCAATTATAAATGGAAGGTACAGGACCTAGGGAGCCTCTCACCCATCAGTCCAATCCCCAGTAGGACTAGTTTATAAAAGATGAGCCTTGCTTCTGGTTGCATATCAATTCTCTATATTGATAAGTCATTTGGCAAATCATGCAGTTAATTGACAAGTATATTGCACATCATCTATTTCCAAGACATGGTGAGATAATATAAAGAACTATGAACAAACAAGATACACACATGTGAAAAGTCCAGTAATAATTCTAGTTGGGTGACAGAATAAGACAATCATATAAAAAAGTGATGCAAGGTAGTGTAGGATGAATTGCCACATGAGAGTTGTGCGTTGTTGAGCACAACAGGGGACCAAAGATGGATTAGCACAAATCTATCCCTACTGCTGGAGAAAATCCTCAAAGCTTATCTATTAGTGATCATGGAACAGCATTGCCATCTTTGGATGTGGTTAATATGTCACACATCCCCTTCATTTCCTTGATCTCTGAGTCCAAGGAAGATATCCAGCCACCAGTGATAATTTTAGCAATGATTTGTCAAGCATGGGAAAAGAGAAATATCAGCTATTTCTTTTTAATGTTATCCTATTTCAAATCAATTAGGTTCTATTAATGCTCTTTCAACATGCAAAAAGGGTTTTTTCCTCATAAAATGGATGCAATATATGGTTTAACATACAGACATGTTGGATAGACACAGCTAATGAAATTCCTGGTGCCTTCAAGTACACCTAGATTCCTCAACATGTCCAAACAAAAACTCAAAATGATCCAAAAAAATCTTGCTCTCTTCCTAATCTCCCTATTTCTGTCAGTCGCAACTCCAATTCAGCCAGAAAAGTTATACAATCTCTCTACCCCTGACTTCAGTAGAACATGTACAAAACCTAGACCCTCCACGAGGACTGGGGACTCTTTTGGTTTTGTCTACATATCCTTGGTATTTACCATATCACTTCCTGGATAATAGGCATTTAATAAATATTTCTTAATTGAAATACCAGGTACCCATATTTAAAACCTCCCCATCATCTCTTACTCTTATATTCCATCTCCCAATTCAATCAGTTACCCACAATTCTTTTAAATTCAAGCAGTGAAATTTAGGGGCAGCTAGATGGCACAGTGGATAGAGCACCGGCCCTGGATTCAGGAGTACCTGAGTTCAAATCCAGCCTCAGACACTGGCTGTGTGACCCTGTGTGACCCTGGGCAAGTCACTTAACCCCAATTGCCTCACCAAAAACAAAAAAATAAACAAAATAAAATAAAATAAATTCAAGCAGTGAAATTTCTCTGAAATACATCCTAATTCATGAACTTGTTGATTCTTATGTGAGTTTCTTAATACCTTATGCTGTAATAGAGTAGATCCAAATCTTCTTAAACATAAGCACTAACTACCTTTTAATATAAAATATTTTTCCGAACTCTCTATATGATAACAGTTGTACTTTTAAAACCCATCAATAGAGAAAATGCATAACAAAAAACTACTACAAATTCCACAATGCTGTCAAATGAATTTTCATTTTATTAATCACGACAACATATATTTGGAAAAGAATAATACATATGTGTGAGACATATTATTAAGTCTACAGATGGTATGTTTTCTTATTAATTATACTAACTCACACTGCATATTTTGTTGATACTGAATAAAGAGCAAAATGACAACATTTGGTACACATGTAGATTTGCATACTCCATGCAATAATAACTTTGTTGAGTTGTTTTGGTTGTGTGTGACTCTTTGTGACCCCATTTGGGGTTTTCTTGGCAGAACTACTGTAGCGATTTGCCATTTCCTTCTCCAGCTCATTTTACAGATGAGGAAATGAAGCAAACAGGGTTAAGTGACTTGCATAGGGTCATACAGCTAGTAAGTGTCTGAAGCTGGATTTGAATTTATGAAGATGAGTCTTCCTGATTCCATGTCCAATAATCTATCCGCTGTGCCACCTTGCCCAGCAATAACTTAAGTCTACCAAAAGGTGCTGACCTGCAGATTGAGAACCCATTCTTGGATCAAACTGGACCACTTCCTATTCCTTGAACATATTTGTTGATCCATTGATTAATTGCTTGTGAAATTCTTTATATATGTAATGTCCTTACTATCTATCTCAACCTCTTGGAGTCCTTCTAGTCTTTGAGGCCAGATTCTAAGCCCCACCCCCAATACATTTCAATTTCTCCTTCAAACTGCTTCAGTTATGACACTTCTTATTCATCATTTCCTTTTATACAGACATATATATATATAAATGTCTGATTTCCTCAATTCAAGAATTTTACCTCTAAATTTTTCTATAGTCCTTTGCCTGGACTTCTCTTTTAAGGGATCAAATTCTACCTTATATGATTAATTTTGTACATGCCATACCACCCATATAGAATATAGGTTCCTCAAGACTGGAGAGAGTGTCATTTTTTTTTCAGTTTGCCTTGCACACAGTAGGCATTTAAATAAATATTAGTTGGATCTAATTTAATTTATTTGAGTTGAATAAGATGTAATATCCTTGAGGAAAGAAGCAAAAATGTTAGAGGATTGAAAACAAAGATCAACTAAAGGAAGTAGTTATGGTTAGGCTGCAAAAGGACAAATAAATATGGTAGCTCTCTTCAAATATTTGGACGGTTGTTGAGTGGTAGAGGGATTAGGTTTATTCAGCTTGTGGAGAAGTAGGAATAGTGGGTACAAGAGGAAAATAGAAGGCTTTTGGATCAGCATAAAGAAAATTTTTCTAATAATTAGTCTTCTGTCAAAATGAAAAAGCAAATTGTGTTGTTCCTCAGTTGCCTGAAATGGATTCTCCTCACTGGAAGATTTCAAAAAGAAACTTGAGGGAGGTGTAGAGGGGCTTTTTGATCAAACAGAGGTTGGAATACATGATCAATGAGGTTTTCTACCCAAAATCCGAGGTCCTATAAACCCAAACTTAACATTTCCCAAACAGAACTCATTATGGTTTCCCCCAAACATATCTCACTTTAAAATTTTTATATTTCTGTTGATATCACAATCATTCTAGTCACCTAGGTTTGAAATCTTTTCCTTCCTTGATATTTCACTTTATATCAGTTGTCAAGTCTTGTTGCTTTTGTGTCCACAATATCTCTTTCGTCTGTTCCATTCTCTCTACCCACATGGCCGACATGCTATTTCAGGCTCTCATTCATTATCTCTTGCCTTAGCTATTGTAAATAGCCTCCTAACTTGTCTTCCCACTTTAAGTATTTCCCTTCTTCAATTCTTTCTCTACATGACTATCAGTAATATTCCTTAAAAGACAGATCTAACCCGCTCATAAATGCTAATCAGCTCCTCTGTTTGCCATTCAACCCTTTAGCCTGACTCCAACCTACCTTGACAGGCTTACACATTAATCCCTTTTATGCACTTGTTTTTCCAGGCTAAACTGGCCTGCTTGTTGTCCCTCATATGTCATTTCCCATAGAATACTTGCCTTCTTTACCTCTGCCTCTTGGAATTTCTTAAAAACTCAGCTCAAATGACACCCCTATATAAAACTATCCCTGTGTGTTCAGTGACTGGTATTCCTTGAAATTATTTTTTATAATAAATACATACATATTTCATAGTTACTTATCTGTATTTATGCTATCCCACACCTCCAATTCCCAATACAATTAATTAATTAATTAATTTATTTATTTATTTATTTATTTATTTTTAGTGAGGCAATTGGGGTTAAGTGACTTGCCCAGGGTCACACAGCTTTAAGTGTTAAGTATCTGAGGCTGGACCTGAACTCAGGTACTCCTGACTCCAGGGCCGGTGCTCTATCCACTGCACCACCTAGCTGCCCCTCCCAATACAATTTAGACAAATTAAGGGCAGGGATTGTTTTATTTTTTTAATTTGTGTCTCTTACACATAGCATAATGTCTGGCACAGAGTGGGTACTTAATAAATGTTGGTTGATGCTTTATATATTATGTATTTAGTACACACAGGATTGTTGCACAAAGTCAGTGCTCAAATGTTTCTTGAATTAAACTTTTGATTAATTGAATATTAGTTTTAGAGAGAGAGAATCACAGTGAGTGGGTGGGTCAGAAAGTCTTCATGCCAAAGATGGTTCCTGAGATTCATCTAAAGGAAGAGAGAAACTCTGGGAGGCTTTTGGTGTTTGTTATTTGTCCTTTCGCAAAAGGGACCAATGACATTGGGGGCAGGGGTGATGTCTGTGAGGCAGAAGAAAGGAGGGAACACAATCCAAGCTCAAGGAAAGACCAGTGCAATGACAAGAAAAGAGAAAGAGAATATCATATAGAAGGAACTTGGCGAAAGCTAGTTGACTAGATTACAAAATTCAGGAAAGACAATATTATTCACCAAGACTGGGAAGATAGGCTGGGGCCAGAATGTGAAAAATAAAGTTAACAGAAATGTCATCTGAGCTCCAGAAGGTAAATATCAACAAACAATGTAGAAGCAACCATAGAGATAGATGTTTTTGGGCAGGAGTTTTGCAAAGATTTCATTGAAAAGCAGCAGTGAGGGGTAGCTATGTGGTTCAGTGGATAAAGCACCAGCCCTGGAATCAGGAGGACCTGAGTTCAAATCCGACCTCAGACACTTGACACTTACTAGCTGTGTGACCCTGGGCAAGTTACTTAACCCTCATTGCCCTGCTAAAAAAAAAGGGAAAGAAAAGAAAAGCAGCAGTGAGATTTTATTTTATTTCCCCCCATATTTGATCTTGGCAGTTGTTTGATGGAGTTGAGTAAAGGGCATATGTGATAATTTAGGAGCCTGTGAATACCATGGATTGGGGGGTCAGGAGGTGGGGAGAAGGAGGTGCTAACTCCAGTCTAACATTCTCAGTGTTCATTCCAGCTAACCTTACAGGTTACTTGCCCATTGTGAATGTTCAGGTACTTGCAGGCCCATGGTTTTAGATGGACAGCAGTAGTTAAGAGGAGAGACTCAAGGAGTCACACAAGAGATAGAGGCTGCCCACAAATCCAAGCTGTAGATCTCACAATTCTTCTGTTAGCTGCCTCAGCATGAGGGTAGTTCCTATTTCTTTGTAGTAGGAGATTCATAAATTAAATAGAAAATTTTGAAGAGGAACTTTTTTTAAATTAATAAAGTATTTTATTTTTTTCCCATTACATGTAAAGATAGTTCTCAACTTTTTTTTATACAAGCTTTCCAATTTCAGATTTTTCTCTCTCCCTCCCCCTCCCCTAGACAGCAGGTATTCTGATATAGGTTTATACACACACACACACACACACACACACACACACACACACACACACACACACACACATATATATATACACACATAATAACATTAAACATATTTCTGCATTAGTCATGTTATAAGAGAAAAATCAGAGCAATGACGAAAAACCTCAAAATAGAAAAACAACAGCACCAAAAACAAAAGAAATAGTATGGTTCATTCAGCATCTATACTCCACAGTTCTTTTTTTTTTTTTTTCCTGGATTTGGAGATCCTCTTTCATCATGAGTTCCCTGGAACTCTTCTGTACCATTGCAATGGTGAGAAGAATATAGTCCATCACAGTTGATCAACACTCAATGTTGATGATACTGTGTACAATTGAACAGGAACTTTTTAAAAGTCTCCTATTCTTAGGCACCTGATCCCTTTTATTTATAAAGTAATATAGTTGCTAAAAGTCTTTCTAGATAATGATAAGCAAGTTTGAAGAGCAGTGAAACTTTAACTGCCTAATGAGGGAAATACAGATGTCCTGCTGGAAAGGGTCTTGGAAAGATATGAAAATGATGGTATTTGGTACAAGATGCACCAGACTGGAAATAAACCAAGAATCAATACACAGTATTACTTTTAAATAATTCTTTTAAAGTCAACATCCTCTCTGTGGGTGTGATTGATGCCAATAGGCACCTGGAGTTTTAATCATAATCTATTCCGAGGTATCATAGTAGATGTAGTTATTAGAGCTAGAGAAACCCGTTTTTTGCAATCTTAGAATGTTAAAGGTAGAAGAAACCCCAGAGAGCTTCTACTGTAACCTTGTTGTTGTTTTTTTGTTGTTGTTATTTGTTTGTTTTGTTTTGTTTTGTTTTACAAATGAGGAAACTGAGCTCAGAGAGCGAAAGAGGCCTGTTTAAGGTCACACAGTTAATTAATGGCTTATGCAGGACTAAACCCCAGTTCTTTTGACTATGAGGCTAGTCTTTTATCCACAATACCATTAGCCCTTTTTCCATGGGATTCAGTTATTTGTCCTCCTTAGTGCTCCGTTCTGTGGTTGGAGTATGATTGATCTGTGTAGATACCCCAACTTCTGGGCAGAGTGGGCAGAAGCCAACATAATATGATTTGAGGTGCCTTGGGAATACTTCTTTGTCTACACATACCTCCCCTGACATCGTTCCAGAGTACCAAAAATTCTAGCTGTAGAGATTCATTCCTTCAAGGTAAGGCTTTAAATCTACAGAAGTGCTTTTTTTTTTCAAAATGTTATCACCCAAAGGGGTGGTATATTAAAGTATTATGTGGTATTAACACTTCAAAAGGGATACATTTGGTATATTAAAGCATCATGATACAGGGGAAAGAATATTGGATTTGAAGTAAAAAAACCTGGATTTTAGTCTAGACTTGACTACTTTCTTGATATGTGACATTGGGTGAATCAATTCATCTCTTTTCACCTGCTTGCTTTTCTGTAAAATTGGGGTGAAAATACTTGTGTTACCTCATCCAAAGGGATCCTGTAAGATGTGTTCTTTTTAAAACCAGAAGGAGCTTTAGTGGGTGTCCCAAAAGTCTTAGTATAATTTGAAGCTATTAAAGCTGAGACTTTTGGGACACCCTCTATAAATATGAGTTAATTATGCTAGCACTAATAATGATAGTGGTAAATAAAGAAGAATTTATTGAGCTATCAGCTCTATACTCAATGCTGTGACAGGTTTTCCAAAGTTCCTAGGGTCCCTTATATCATATTGCATAGACAGTTGTTTATTCTGTCTATGTATGAGGGCAACCCTGGGGGAGATTCGTGGAAGGCATAGAATACAACAGGTAACCTATGAGAATAGTTTCTGTATTTAGTTTGGTTTACAAAATAAGCATAACAACCACTTAAAGAAAGTTGCTGTGGGCTCTACATGTTGTACGACTTCTGAGAAGGGAGAGATCAAAATTGACTGCTCTTGTCAGTGAAAGGCTTCATGGGAATTGGGAATTAGCTGGATCTTGAAGGATGAGTGGGATTTGTACTCTTTTCCCATGAGAACACTACCTGGCAGAAAGAAAATTGGTCCACTGACCGAGTAATGTATATCTGAATAAGATATTGCAATGGAGGGCTTTAGGCAATCAATAAATTCCATGAGAGGAAACTGGAGAATACCTTTGGGGGATATGTTTGAAAAAGTGGAAAGGCAGTGTAATGTTGTCAGGACGACATGAAAGTCATCTTTTCCTACTTCACCATTTTGTCTAGGGAAAGGAATAACTAAAATCTGAATTTAAGGAAGGGGAGAGGTTAGTCAGTCAATCAACAAGCATTTATTAATCTCCTTCTAAGTGCCAGGCTCTATGCTGAGTGATCGACAAAATACAAAATTCACTCACAATCTCAGAGCAGACCTGATTACAGATCTGTAAGAGAATTTTGTCCTTGATGATTTCAGCCTTCTTTTTCCATGATCTTTCCCCCAAATCTTTATGCCCCCAAACATACACAAAGGGATATCACCCTAAAATTCTTTCCGTTATTTTCTCCTCTGTTTAAGAAAAGACTTTATGAATTCATTCACCTGACACTTCAAAAAGTCCATTATTCCATTCATGTGAGTATTTCTTCTACAGACAGATAGAGAATGCAGCCATTTCATACACGTAATTAGAAATTCATCAGTTTCTGTGATTAGGATGATGTTGTTGGATCATTACTAAAGGTAATGGTATAGGGGGCAGCTAGGTGGTACAGTGAATAAAGCACCAGCCCTGGAATCGGGAGGGCCCGAGTTCAAATCCGACCTTAGACACTTGATACTTTCAGTGCCTGGTCTCCTAAATGCAGTCTCTGTATTTTAAAACCACCTATTTGAGGACTAAACATTCAGCTTCCTTGGTTGGCATAGATAACCCAGGCACAGCAGACTAATACACATATGCATACATATCCATATATGTATGTATGCCTATGTGTCTAGGTATATATGTATGTGTGTATGTGTATATATTTATGTGTGTCTATATATATATATGTACATACACATAAGGTAGAACAAGGTAGCACTATTTCATATTAAAGGCCAGTAAACTTAGCTCAAATGGAAGGAATGATACCCTTTTTTGGCAGGGCATTGAGGGCTGAGTGACTTGCCCAGGGTCACACAGCTAGTAAGTGTCAAGTTTCTGAAGCTGGATTTGAACTCAGGTCCTCCTGAATCCGGAGCTGTTGCTTTATCCACTGTGCCACCTAGTTACCCCAAGGAATGATACACTTTTTTTTGTCAGCAATGGGGGTTAAATGACTTGCCCAGGGTCACACAGCTAGTAAGTGTCAAGCATCTGAGGCCAGATTTGAACTCGGCTCCTTCTGAATTCAGGGCTGGTGCTCTATCCACTGCACCACCTAGCTGCTCCTTTAACAGTTATTCTTTTTTTTTTTTTTTGGTGGGGCAATGGGGTTAAGTGACTTGCCCAAGGTCACACAGCTAGTAAATGTCAAGTGTCTGAGGTCAGATTTGAACTCAGGAACTCCTGAATCCAGGGCCGGTGCTTTATCCACTGCGCCACATAGCCGCCCCAACACTTGTTCTTATTAAAGGCTGGTAAATAGAGCTTGAGTAGAAGGAATGATACACTTTTAATCAGAATATTGCTAACATGTAGAATCTGCTATCATGGGATTAGTAATGATAGATTCACTTCTACAGGGAGAATGATAAAAAGTGTCAGAGGGCATGATTCAAAGACTGGCTTTCACTTCTCAGAAGACTTTGCTTTCCTTTGGCCCTACATCTGGCTTAGGTGCACACTGAGGACAGTTTTACTGAAACATACCAGCCAGACAGCCATTATTCAAAGATCAAATATTCCTATTTGTTTTGGAATTGCCAGTGGCATCAATTTTAATTCCACCTACCTAGCAAAAATGTCAGAAAGTGCCCTGGCTCTTTGTCCTATATATTTAATTGTTGCCTTATTTGAAGAAGATAAAATCCTTTAAGACAGGATTTTTTTTTTTAGCACAGTACTTTGTACATAATGGGTTTATAGTAAACATATGTTGAATTGAGTTGAATAAAAAAAAAACTCTGCAATCCAGAGAGAACCCTCTTTTGGTGCTCCAACTTTTGTAATGCAAGAGCACCTCAGAATGGTTTTATTAAACAGACTGACAGAATTGACATTTGGTTCCGTTCCCATCTAGTCCAAAGCTTCTTAACCTATGGGTTGTGACCCCACATGGGGTCACAAAAATTTGGCAATAAATGTATGATTTGTATACCTATTTTGTATACCTCTATACCTAGGGTCACATAAAAATTTCTCAGGTGAAAATGGGTCATGAATGGAAAAAATTTAAGAAGCCTTGATCTAGTCCACCCCATACATTAAAGGAATCCCTTCTTCAATGGAAATATCTGTGAGAATGGTTCACAGTGAGCTGTTCTCTTTTTTTTTTTTTTTTTAGTGAGGCAATTGGGGTTAAGTGACTTGCCCAGGGTCACACAGCTAGTAAGTGTTAAGTGTCTGAGGCCAGATTTGAACTCAGGTACTCCTGAATCCAGGGCCGGTGCTCTATCCACTGCGCCACCTAGCTGCCCCGTGAGGTGTTCTTAATATCACATTTTTTTAGTTTTCCAGACATTAAAAAACTACATTATTAAGAGATCATAGCTAATTAAAGAACAATCCTCTGCTAGTAAGTGTAGGTTGCTCAGCTCTGGCTAAGCCAGAGAAAACTCAATAACAGTTAGAGTCAAATTTCCGAAAAGGACAGTGATTTCTATCTGAATTGAAATCTCAGAGTTATCTGGAAAGGTGGTAAGATAAGAGGTCAGGACAAAGTGAAAAAATATGGGCTTAACTCCAGAGTTAAGACAGGATTAAATTAAATATATGTGTCTTTCTATCTATCTATCTACTATCTACTATCTATCTATCATCTATGTATATATAGACATATGTATATGTCTATATATGAGATTTTGAATAATATCTAGGTGACTATTTCTTTAAAATTTTGCTTAAAATATAATATTCTGGGGGCAGCTAGATGGCGCAGTGGTTAAAGCACTGGCCCTGGATTCAGGAGTACCTGAGTTCAAATCCGGCCTCAGACACTTGACACTTACTAGCTGTGTGACCCTGGGCAAGTCACTTAACCCCCATTGCCTAAAAAAGAAAAAATAATAATAATAATATTCTTTAACATTCTCAAGTGTAGTTGTTCTATATAGTTTAAAAAAAAACTAAAAACATAATTCAATTTGACAAATTTTTATTAGTCTTACCCATTAAAGGGTAAAACTCTGTTAGGTGATGGGAATAAAAAGACAAAATAATGAAAACTGTTTGTATCCTAAAGGCACTTATATTCCTGGGGTAAAATTCTTGCTCTCCTACTTAATTGCTATGCAACCTTGGGTAAGTCACTTGACCTTTCTGTACCTCAATTTCTTTACCTGCAAAATGATTGGGAGATGGTTTAAATTATCTGTGTTTCCTGTTAGCTTTAACACTGTAACTCTATTATGTCTCCCCTCTCAGAAACAAGACTAATAGTTTATCACACAGTCAAGCTTTGGAAAAAACTCCATATAATATTATTTGCTGTTTTATCTATATATCTATTATTTTTATATATTATCTTCCCAATCAGACTATAAATTCTCTGAGATCAGGGATCCTGTATTTTTCACTTATGTTTATTCATTCAATAAGTATTTAACAAATCTTTCGTACATGCCTAACCCTGTGCAAGAGAAGGAGATATCTATAGTGTATGTCCTCAGGTATCTGACAGTCTAATGAGTGGAGAAGAGACTTAACTTATTTACAATCGTCAGAGGACAATTCCTGGGATCTAAAGGGGAGATTGTACTGTCTGCTATACTTTCATTGCAACATCTTCCAAAGCCTTACTGCTATACTATCTCCCTTCCCCCCTTCACTTGATGTTATTATAGAGCAAAGAGCCAAGATATGTTAGAGAAAGTCACTCATAAGAGAAAGAGAATTGCCCTAAAGTTTGAGGCTTAGTATCTCTACCTATAAAATGATAGTTGAATGTGGTACAGTTGGAAGAGTGCTAGCCTCAGAGTTAAGAGAGACTTGGATTCAAATTATACTTGAGATATATTATAACCATGGAAAAATCATTTAGCATCCTTGAACCTCAGATTTATTATCTCTAAAATTGATATAATAAGAGTACCTACTTCACAGGGGAATTGTGAGAATCAAATTGGAAGGTATATGTAAAGTTCCTCCAAAAATCTTAAAATTCTATATAAATGTTAGCTATTATTGTAATTATGGTTAGGATTGTTATTATTACTGCTATCCTTAGTATTAGCTCTTCATGTGTTACACTTCCAAAATACTCCATTTATTATAATTGAAGAGTTTTAGGATATGATTATCCTCTGTGATGTCAGTCACAAGAATGAGCAGTCTCCAAATACCCTCCTTTATTCAATAACCCATCATGGCTCAGTCATCCAGCAGTTTACCTAACTCCTTTTTAAAGCTTGTCAAAATTTTTTGTACTTTTTGATTCACTGAGTTTCACAACTATTTTGAAGTAGGACTTTTTTTCAATTATCAAAAAGTTACCTTGTTAAACTTCATAGGAGCACCTATATTAAAAGGCTAACATGTGGGTGTGTGGAAAGAGTCTCGTATTATCCATTTTAGGACCATAACAATAAATATCATCCCTCATTTTAGCCCAGTTTTCAGAAGAAAAATTATTTTGTATTGCAAAGGGCCGAGCCATTTCAAGAGAGAGCCCGTCTTAAAATCTGCAAACATTGGAACAAAATTTCACCAAATGTTAAAATATTTTCCTTTTCCTTTTTATCTTCTAGGTTTTAACAAGATATTTCCATGAATAAAAAGCTTTCTGGGATTTTAATTAGGTCAACCTTCTTGATTCCTAAATTCAGTTGATGTTAAAATGAGGTAACACAGCAACAGAATGTCAAGAAGAACTGGAAGTGGGTGGCTTTGTAGGAGGCATCTCAGTGGTATATTTGCACAGTAATCTTTTGGCAATAAGCAAAGATGGGAAAGCAAATAATAAATACTGTGGGACATCTCAATATTGAGTTAGCAAATATACTTAGGAAGTTTGGTGGAGATGTAGGAACTTTGACACAAAGTTCTAACTGCTCTAGCAATGTTCAATTTCCTGTTTCTTCTGGAGATCTTATTTTATATAGTACATAAAATTGATTTGTATCATACAATCATCAATTGATTGTTGTAAGGGACCCTAGAAATCATCTAGTTCAAATCCCTCCCCCTGCCCCTTGCATATGGCTCCTTGACAAAGCTATGCCAGGTTAAAAAAAAAAAACAAACCTTATCATAGAACTTCCCCCTTAAATCTGGCTCTCTGAGTTCCGCATCTTGCTTCTTTCATTTCATCTCCTTCTTCCTTTTACTTCTTCATCTCTGCATTCCTTTCTCTCTCCCTCCCTTCTTCAGTTGATAAATGGGTGACATATTAACTTCCTCTTTCTTTCTGAAGGTCTGTCTGAAGTGACTCTCCATCTCTACCCATAATAGATGGCTTTCTACTTCCTTGCAACAATTGTTATTGAAATTGCTTCTTGAAGCTTATCAATGTGGATTATTATTTTGGGGGGGCAGGGCAATAAGGGTTATGTAACTTGCCCAGAATCACACAGCTAGTCAAGTGTCTGAGGTCAGATTTGAACTCAGGTCCTCCTGAATCCAGGGCCTCTGCTTTATCCACTGCGCCACCTAGCTGCCCCCAGTAGATTATTATTAGTAGTAGTACTAGTATCAGTATTAGTATTACTGACAAATCATTCTTCTAATTGTGTTTGTTGGCATTCGGATAGAAATAGTCCTGGAACAAATATTTCTAGTTTTCACCTATATTCATTCATTCAAAAAGCATTTAGCAAATTTCTAGGAATGCCCAGTCCTGTGCAAGAGAAGAAGACATGTATAGTATATGTCCTCAGATACCCAACAGTATAAACAGTAGACAAGAGACTAACGTACTTGCAACTATTCTTATTCATTTATATTTAATATATTTATATATATTAATAAAGGACCATTGAACAGGTGAGTTAAAATTGTTTTTAGTAGTAAATATATTAGGAAAATATAGAAAACATCCTTAGTACTATTCTAGTAGTAAACAGGATAACAAGAATGATATGAACCTTATCCTGTTCCACCATGATTTTGATCCTTCTGCCTAGTCATCTATATTTTGAAAGTTTTTTATTATACATAGTTCAGTCATTACAAACATTTGCTATGATGTCATCTGATAAAAATATATTTTTCTTAAGCTTTTATGGATCAATGTTATGTCTGGGTAATGATGGGCAACTAATTTGGTTTCTGATAATGGCCTAGTTTCAGTATTTTATTGGTGGAGTTTTCTAGTATTATATTTGTAGTATGGGGATTTTGTAGTATGGGCATTCAGTCTTTACAAAATCAGCAAGGTTATGCTATATAATTCTAGTTAAAAAGCACTATCTTAATAGATATTCACTAGGTGCTAAATTTTTATAGACTACAATATGTGTTCCATAGTTTCTACTCTTTCCATATATAATGTCTATTGGTCATTAACTCTGAGCTCCTTAATGATAACCCTTATGTAATTTCTGGTGGCAATAGCCCAGCCCTGAATTGTCATCAGTCTCTCCACTTCATAAAGAAATCTGCATGACTTTGCCATTTTGGAGGATTTTTTTCAAAATATTTTTATTATATAAAATCATATATAATATATATTTTAATATCCCTAATACTTCCTTTTTGGTACTAATATTTTCTATTACATTACAGTTATGGTCTTTGTGTTTTATTAATTATATACACACATTAATTTACAAATATTTTATGGTCCATTATGCAGTACCTAAAGTGTGCATTAAAACTGGTATTACGGGGGCAGCTAGGTGGCACAGTGCATAAAGCACCAGCCCTGGATTCAGGAGGACCCGAGTTCAAAGCCGGCCTCAGACACTTAATACTGGCTCTGTGACCCTGGGCAAGTCACTTAACCCCTAATTGCCTCTCGAAATAAATTTTCTAAAAAACTGGTATTACATAGATATTCAGTGTTTTAAATGTTTCCTTCCCATTGAACTTTGATTTCAGGATGCCAGGAAGTCTCTTAGCCCATTCAGCTACAGATTTGATTTCTTGCTTTCAATTTCTCATGAAGGCAATCTAGAATTTCTTCTATACTTTTCTGGATTATGTTTTGAATATATACATACATATGCATATATATATTTATATACATACATATATATGCCTTTAGTTGGATGATATGATATACAAATTTCTGATTATTTTTACCAGCTAGATATCAGTGTACTCCTCTGATACCTTTCCACACATCTTCAATAGTTATCTAATATCACTTTTGTCATGGTGATATTTTGTGGTTCGCCATAGAAGTATTCCTTGATAGATTCATTTTTCCTCCTTTCCTCCCAGGTACCTCCTAATGGTTCTTTGAATCTGAAAGGTTTTTATACGTTCTATCACATACTGTGGGAACATGAATTTGTTCATAAAGGTTACAACAAATCATAAGCAAGTGCTTAGCGCAGGATTTAGCACATGGTAGGCATTTAACTAATTCCTGGTTGATAGCTGGATTAATGGGCATACCAACTTTCTTAAGTTACTCGGTTTTGATATTGGTTGGTTTGTGAGTTGGATTCATGCCATCAAGCTTAGGAAAAACTTGTCAGAATTTCAGTGTACTTCATCTTGCTTTCAAAGGCATGTGAGATGTGACACAGTATTGCTTTTGTCCTTTGTTTATTATCTACAATTTCTGAAGTTAACAGTAAATGAAGATTATAAATAACTGTAGGTTTTTAAATTTCTTCCCTTCAGGTTTTATGTAATTCTATATTTCATCTCTCATTTTATGTAATCAAAGTTTAGGGATAAAAATTATTTTTTACAATTGCCCTTCACTGACCCACAGTGCATTGTTGTGTGGATAGAAACTGAAGGTACTATTAATAAAGTAAATAAGAGGTCCTTGCCTATAACTGGTAACATATTTCTGAATTTGTTATGATGTAGTACAGGCATGTAATGGAAGTATCTTTATCTTCAGTTGACTTCATGCCCATTCATGGATTATCCCATTTAGTGATCTGCTCCATATGTGCTGAAGAATTTCCAACAGGTGTGATCTTGATATTTCTGATTTTTCCACTTTGTTTTGCCTTCTTGTGATATTAGTACACAAAGGAACACCACCCATTTCACTATCCTCCTTGTCAAACTGATCATCAAAATGGTTTTGTGAAGAGCAAGCCTATAACCCTGTGCCACCCAGGTTCACACTGAATAGGGTGCTAATCTCCAGAGTCTAAATGGCCACCATTTCAACATTCCTGCTCTGCCCTCACAATTGCCTTAAAAGTCATAGAAATTGTAATGTCCCCATTATATATCACCCTGGTATTCTACTTTGCCACTCTCTCCTACTCTCACAATGTAAAGAATGGGTTAGACTTTGAGGAAGTTTATCTTACTTTGCATGTCAAAATGCATCATTCAAGTCTTTAATGAGTACCTACTGTATGCCAGTAATTCTTCAAATCCTTATTTTGAAATACATACGAATATTCCTAGACCTATATTGAGTGAGGGGTGTGGAGTGGGTGGAGACATAAAGTAAACACCAGAAAAGTTGGGGAGTGAGTTCATATGCTAATTCAGGACAGAAGAATAATCCCAATGAATGGTCAGAATAATTGAAGGCCACAAAGATCCAGTGCAGATGAAAAGGTATAACCCCATAACTCTAAGAATCAAAAATCAGTTCAAGGGGAAATGCAAAAATCTTCAGATCTGCTTAATTTCATCAGTCTATCTAGTACAGAATTCACATTCCTTTAAAAAAAAAAAAACACAAGGGGGCGGGGCAGCTAGGTGGTGCAATGGATAGAGCACTGGCCCTGGAGTCAGGAGTACCTGAGTTCAAATTCGGCCTCAGACACTTAACACTTACTAGCTGTGTGACCGTGGGCAGGTGACAACCCCAATTGCCTCATTTAAAAAAAAATAGAAAAAAAAACAAGGGAAAGAAGGCATTTATTGACTAAATTTTCAGTTGCTGCCAAAAACATGCTACTCTGTGATGTAAGGAACTAAAGGGAAGGTTTTCAAAATAATGATTTGTCTTACAAAAGAAGAGAAAATAAGGGAACAACATCTCTTAAATGATAGAATTAAGTTTGAAGTCTCTCACAAACATGTGCCAAGACACCTGAAGTAACTAAAGTACAGAAAGTATAGCAATCTCCTCCCATCCCCACCCCCAATGCCCCCTACATAATAGTTCTTGAAGTTTCTTTATAGGAGGAACATCTGATTCTACATTAAAAAGACTGCAATAAGGAACCTTATAATTCACGTGAGAACTGCTTCATCAAATAACCTTAAATTAGTATGTGGTGGAGATACAAATTGCTATGTGCCATATATTAAATCCATTGCCATAATTTTCTTCATAAACTCAGTAAATAGGAAAGCGTTATCTATGCCCTCGTCAAATCCAGATGAAGCTGCTGACTAGGAATCCTTCCTATCACTTGTTCTTGGAAGATGCTAACTGTCCCAGAGACATATGAGGCTCCCAGCCAACAAGAGGTGAACTCCGTATTGTGACTGGAGGACCGTTGCTACTGAAGCCCCACAATGCATTGTGGGCAGCCCCTGGATCTATTGTCCCAGGGAGAGGAAAACATCTGATTAATCAGGGCTCTATCCAAAGGTGGTTTCCTGACACTACACAAAGATGAATTAACACAGCATCTCAGCAGGCCTAGCAGCCCTCAGCTGCTGAGACAAAGCGGGAGCGGGCAGCACTTTGGAATAGCTTTGTGGATGATTTCCTTTCAGCCAAACTCCCTTGCAAAAGGATTATCAAAGAAAACAGCTCATAATTTGTCAGTTTGGAATGACTTCCCCCTGAGTGACTCTGAGACTTCTGTGCCATCTTTCTGACAGCCTCCCAATTATCCCCAGACTGGAGAATGAGCTACATTAAGCTGGACAACCATCAATCCAAATGAATTTATAACATTCCTGGAGATACATTCATTCTGATGTCTCAGACTAGCTCTCTGGTGGGGGAGGCTTTCACCACTTCAATATATGGGCTATTTACATACCTATAGATTGACTAGAAGCAGTTGTGCCCCAATTAATAATCCCAGTTGCCACTAGGTTCAATTAGAATATATTGCAAATTTTCTCCAGATAACATAAGATTGTGGATTTAAAGCTGAGCTCACACTCAGAAGTAATTTTTTAGTTTAACCTCATTTACAAGTAAAGAAACTGAGGCCCAGGAAAGTGAAATGGCTTGCTAGAGACCCCACAGGTAATAAACATCAGAGGTGGTATTTGAACCTAGGTATTCTGGTTTCAGAGATAGCACTCTTTTACTGTATTCTTTTTTGGGGGGGGGGTGGTAATGAGGGTTAAGTGACTTGCCCAGGGTCACACAGCTAGTAAGTGTCAAGTGTCTGAGGTCAAATTTGAACTCAGGTCTTACCGAATCCTGGACCCATGCTTTATCCACTGTGCCACCTAGCTGCCCCCTTTCTATTGAGGCTTTCTAAGAGCTACACAGCAGTTATATTCTCAAATTGCATTCTCCATCACAACCAGGCCAATCTCCTCACTAATCCCTGTATCGTTCATGCTCATTCATGTTTCTGTTCCTCTCCCATTCGCCTCTGAAAACATGAGCTCTTTGGAGGCAAGTATTATTTCAATTAATCACTCATTTAACAAACACCTATTAAGCACCTAGTATATACAAGGCACTAAGCTAAGCCCTGAAGATACAAAGAGCAAAAACAATCCCTTTCCTCATGGAGTTTACTATCTAATGGGGGAGAGAACAAGCAAATGAAAATGTAAATACAAGCTTTATATAGAGTAGGTAACTTTAGAGGGGAAGGCTCTGGAAGCTGAGGTGTCTGGGTGGGGAAAGTTGGAAAAAAGCCTAAAAGAGCGTTGCATTAAAGATGAATCTTGAAGGAAACCTCTATGAAGCAAAAGTGATGAAGGAGAGCATCCTAGGCATGGGAACAGATGGCCATGTCCTCATGAGAGTTGAGATTTTGCTTTTGAGTTTGTATCGTATGTGTGTATCCCATATATAATTTCATTACATATTTAAAAGGAATAGCAGGTTGTACATAATATATTTACAGTTTTATGTGCAATCATCTTTTTCAATTATCCTATGTTGGAAATGCTTGTTTTATACCAGAAATTTAAAATAAAATAATTTTTTAAAAAGTTTGTATCCTCAGCACTTAGCAAAGTATTTGATACACAGCAGATATTTAATAAATATTTAGTGACTCAGGATCATAGACCTGGATCTGCTAGGGGCATCACAGGTCATCTAGTTTGTTCCCCTCATTCTATAGTAGAGGAACAAAGGACTAGAGAGTTTATGTGATTTGCCCAAGATCACACAGTTAGTAAATAGAAAAACTGGAATTTGAATTTAATTGAATCCTTAACCATTTTTTTCTCTGCTTGGAGTGTCATCCTTCTCTTCCTTTGCTTTTTAAAATTCATTCATCAAGACCCTGCTCAAGCATCTTCACATTCTCTAGAAAGCCCTCTCTAACTTTTCCACTTCACAGTAATTTCTTCCTTCTAAGCATTCTTTTATATTTAATTTAAGTATCACAAAATAAAATACTTCAATTGTTCTCTAATTGGTGGGAGTGTTTTATTTTGCCCAACTAGACTGACAGTAAGCTACCTGAGGTCAGGGATCAGGTCTTGGCCTTCTCTTGCTGCAGCAGGTACACGATAAAAAATTACAAACTATCAAAACTGGAAAGACGGTAGAGATTGTCTAATTCAACATCTTCATTTTTCCGATAAAGAAACTGAGACTAAAATTCGTGGAGTCAAAGGCAACTTCAAAACTTTGGGTGACAAGAAAGGAAATTAGTGTGAAGAGAAATATGCCCATTAAAGAAAGAGTAGGTTTCAGATTAAGATAATGAGTTTGGTTTAGACATGTAGAACTATTGTTGGCTAAATAAACTGAAGAGTTCAGATTGGCATAGCACTAGACCAATCATAGAAGACTGCTTCTTCCATTCAAAAATAGGCATTAAGTGCCTACTTTTTACAAGGTGTTGTCCTAAATTCAGGGAATATAGTGACCCCTCAAAATACACTTCCTATCCTCCAGGAGAAGCTTATATGATGTGAGTTTGAGTGTTTTCTAATTGATATTATCTACTTTGCCATTTCTATAAACTTACCCAATTACTACCTACCATATACATCACTTGCTATGTAGGCCAGTATATATGAACTATGTGAGTTTTTTTTAAAACTAGTAGTGTTAAATGTTAGTATTCAAACACTAACTGTGGGCCACTGGTTAAAAAGTCATCTATATAGCAGCCTAAAAATATCAGAGAGGGCATGTGATGAGACATAGAGCCACTAGATGGGTAGGGTCATGGGTATCTGATCCCTAAGTGTCCAATTTTGAGGGTGCTGAGAGTACTTCCAGTCTTTCAGAAGACGAGAAGTAATAGTGTTTAATACCTAGTTAGCAAAAAATCATTAGTTAAAATTGGAAACTACCAGATGGTAGTGCTGAGTGAACTTCTTCTCCAACCCACCCTCTCCTAGGTCTCTCTAGTAGCCTGTCTCCCTTACCACTACCCCAGGGTGTCCTCTCCAGAAACATCCTTATATCCTTATACAAATGTACCAAGGTCCTATCTTCCTCTATGAGGCTCTGTCAATCTCCTACCCCCTAAAAACACACACACACACACACACACACACACACACACACAAAATGCATCTCACACTTGATGAAACTTTATGTGAGTCACACATAGATGGTCATGAACTTTCTGACCATGGAGGTGATGAGACAGTAGATTCTAAATTCATTCATGGAAGGAGGTGTTTTTCTTTTCTTTGTATACTCAGTGGTTATCGTTGATCTTTTATACACAGAGGATGCCTAATAAGTAGGTGGTGAAGTGAATAAACTTCCAACCCTGAAATCCTAAAGACTGGCATTAAAATCTGACTTCAAACACTTAACATCTCTAAGACCCTGGGCAAGTCACTTAACCTCTGCCTGCTTCAGTTTCCTCAAATGTCAAATGGGGATGATAATAGTACCTGCCTCACAGGGTTGTTGTGAAGATCAAATAAGATAATATTTGTAAAGCACTTGGCACAGTATTCCCCTCTCATTGGTTCTCTTCATACACAAAAGACCTGGCACAGCACCTGGAACATAGTAGGTGCTTTATAAATGCATATTTCCTTCTTAAATGTCCATCTAATTAAATTGGAGGATTTGGAGAGGCTGCCAGAGAGGAAATATAAAAACTGTATCCATTAATTTTGGATTATTTAGACTTTTCCCTGTAGAGATAAGGCACCAATAGAAAGCACTAGACTTCCTTCTCTAAGCTCCTAGAAGCGGAAACCATCTCGTATCCATGATGTCTTGAGGCTCAGGCTCTCTGATGGGGCTTGTTAGGATCTCTGCTGGATGTAAGTACCCTCTAAGTCCTCTACTCCCTCTGTATCTTTGAGGTTCAGGACTTTACAGATGAGAAAACTGATGCCCATAGAGATTAGGGAAGGTGCTTATATTCCCACCGTGACTGAAGCACCATTTGAATTGCCTTGCTTCAGTAACTTAATTCTGTTCTATCAGGCTTATTATATATTCAAGTAGCTAATCTAAGGATGAAAATTTTACCTAGGGCATATGCAAAATTGCATCATAACAGGGTGCTTTAATAGAGTCTTCGACATCATTTCTTGGTTTTTAGTTTGCTTTGTCTTTCAGTACGTCTAAAACAATCCAATATCCTACCATTGTGTGATCCTATAATTAAACTAAATCAAATGCAAAGGTATGGCTTTTATTTTGAGCTCTGGTTTCCCACAAAGGTCATTTCTCGTCCTCCTCCCCTTGAGGATACTTAGGACATGTACTCTATTGAGCATTCTCTGTGTGAAAGCCAGCACCACTCAGCTAATGGTTTTAATGACATTAATTGCCAGGGTAATTGGGGCTGAGACTTTAGCTTTAATTGAAGCTTTAGCCATTGACTAATTGAGGATCACTGGCTAGTAAACAATTAGCTTCACAGTAGAAATGTTACTCTGCTATTGTTCATCTTAATATTGTAAGGGATGAGTGGAGGGAGGGGATTTGTCTTTGATTCTGGCTCTTTGGCTTATTGCCTATGACCTTGAGCAAGCTACTTCCTCTCCCTGGACCTCAGTTTCCCTACCTGTAAATTGAGCAGTTTGACTAGATGATGTACAAAGTTCCTTTCAGTTCTAAATCCTATGATCATTCTTCCAAAAGTCTACTCACCCCAAATTTCCAAGGAAAATCAAAGAGAGCAACTAAATAAACCTTCCTCAATAATCTACCCCTATTTTCCCCAAATACCAATGTAGGAAGGGCCAAAATTCCATTATTCTGAATTGAATCCCTTGTACTAAAGTTTTAGTTGTTCATTGGTGATGAAGATGCTCTTCTGTGGCCTTGAAGGCTCCGTGTTTGCAAAGTTCTTTCTGAATCTTTAGTTGCTATGTCACTTCAATTAGGGAGGTCCTGATAATATAGACCAGTCAGAACAAAGGATTAGAAGTCAGACCTGCCTAGCATCTTGCCCTGGTTCTGTTATCTACTGAATCTTTGACTTTGGCTAAGTTTCATAACCTCTTTGTGTCTCAGGGTTTTTTGCATATTAAAATAAAGATGGCCATAGTTAGGGTGCTGGTCATTGAACATTACATTAATTTTGGGTCCTCCATTTTCTCTTTGATGCATCCCCCAAATGGAAGGAAAAGTCTCCACTCTCACAATCTACAAAACAACAGGGTTATCTGAAAATCAATAAGAATTGTTATGTTCTTTTTTTTTTTTGCAGGGCTATGGGGTCACACAGCTAGTAAGTGTCAAGTGCCTGAGGTCAGATTTGAACTCAGGTACTCCTGAATCCAGGGCCGGTGCTTTATCCACTGTGCCATGTAGCTGCCCCCTATGATGGTTCTTTTCACATTATTACTTGTATGGCCTTAGACAAGTAACTTAACCTTTTAGAGTCTCAGTTTCCTTATCTGTAAAATTATACTCTCTGAGTTTCCTTCAAATTGTAAATGTATAAATTCCTATGATATAAAATATCTGGCAGCTGATATAAAGTGTGGACAGCTATGTGACATGGAAAATAGAGCACCAGGACTGGAGTCAGGAAGAACTGAATTAGAATCCAGCCTCAGACATTTCCTAGCAGTGTGACCCTGTGGGCAAGTCACTTAATCCTGTTTTACTCAGTTCCTTAGCTATAAAATGTGCTGGAGAAGGACATAGCAAACCATTCCAGTATCTTTGCCAAGAAAATCCCAAATGGGGTCACAAAGAGCTGGACATGACTAAAAATAATTTAACAACTATATAAAAATATATATGTATATGTGTATATATTTGTATGCATGTATATGTATGTGTGTAAATAATTACAGGCTAGTGATCAAGGAAGCATCTTGAATTGAATAGAAAATAAGGAAGATTTCAAAGGATGGTTCCCAGCAACAAGCCTCACCAGTTTTGTTATCAACTTTGCTATACCATATTTCTTTCTTCTCCTTAGAAGTTGGGGGTACTGTTTTCTATATCCTGACTCTGGGCCATTTCCCATAGACAGTTTTTCTTTTCAGTTGTAGAAACTGTAGCCATCTCTGGTCCACTCCCTTTAGACAATACCTGGGCTGAGGTATTAATCACTGAGACAGTGAAAAGCTGGTGCCTTCCTACAACAAGGTCTTTCATTGTCACTTTGGCAAGCAATACCAAATGAAATGACTCATAATGTGTAAGGTTTTACTTGTCTCTTAAAAGACTGGTGCCCTTTTGTCTATTCAGCATGCTAAAGAATGCAAATGAGGTTGCTCTGAGTTAATGACTGAGTACTGAGTAGGTAGGGCCCCATGGCTGTCACTGAAGATGTACTCCATTTGGGACAACTAGAACTCATCTTTGATGGTAATTGAGGTTTGAGGGAGGAGGCTAGACAGTAAAACAATCCCCAGTCAAACTTGGTTCAGTGATTTTGCTTTTTATTTATTCCTTAATTGTATCTGGAAGTCCTTTCACAATTAACAAATATGCATTCAGCATCTGCTCTATGCCTAGCCCTGCTATGGGCCCTGCCATGGGCCTGTGTGAGATAGAAAGAAGTAGAAGATACAGTGGTTGCCCCCATGGCACTTACAGTTTACTAGAAGCAGTAATAACCACATGCATGAACAGCTAACTACCTAAGTATAAGTACCAAATAAATAATTCCAATAAGGGTTGTGGCAGATCAGAAGAATAAACTACCATGGGCAAGAATAGAGGGAGCAAAAGTTTCTCGGAGGATGTATACCTTGAAAGATGGATTTTTCCTAAGGTAAGTAGTGAGGTGGCACAGGGGATAGAGTGCTGGGCTTGGAGTAGGGAAGACTCCTCTCCCTGAGTACAAATCTGGCCTCAAACCCTTACTAGCTGTGTGACCATGGGCAAGCCATTTAATCCTGTTTGCCTCAGTTTAGCATCTGTAAAATGAGAAGGAGAAGGAAATAACAAATCACTCCAGGATCCTTGCTGTGAAAACCACAAATGGGATCAGGAAGAATTGGACATGACTGAAAAACAACTCAACTCAGGTAGAGAGAAGGAAGGTTGTTTCAAGAAAGGAGAATGTTTTAGCCATGGCTTATTTGTCAGTGGGAGGTGTCACAGGAAAAGATGGACATAAGGGATGGGGTAGATAATATAGTAAGTCCAAGCAACAGGCAATATAGAGAGTTCTCTATAGGGAATAGACAGCCTTAGGGAGGTGAGACAATGCTACAAAAGTAGGAGCTACTGTTCTAAATGCTTTGGACACAAAGACAAAAACCAAAGGGTTGCTGACCTCAGGGAATTTGCATTCTGCTGGGGTACTGCAAAATGTACAAAAATAAGTATAGTACAAGGAAAACTGTGGAGGAAAGACTGCAAATAACTGGATGAAATCAGGAAAGGCCTCACAGAGGACAGGGCATTTAACATGGGCCTTGAAGGAAGACACAGTTTCTGAGAGACAAAGTTGAGGGAGTGCATTCACAGCATAGGGAATGGCTTGTGTTCGCATCCCAAAATCAAGGAATGAGGAGTAATCTGTTGTGACTGGATGGATAAAGGAAGGGATGGAAAGATAGGTGGCACCCAGACTCCAAAAAGTCTCAAAAGTCAGGTAAAAGAGTTTGTATTTTATCAGGGAGGCAATGGCCAGCCTCTAAAAGTTTTCTTTTAGGTAGGTTTTATCTGTAGTGTTATGAAGGATGGACTGGGGAAGGTTAGAGCCTGGAAGCCGAGAGACAAATTAAGAGGCTATTGGGGTAGCCTGGATGAGAAGTGATGGGGCTTTAATGAAAAGCGTTAGCTGTGTGAACAGAGAAAAGGAGATGGATGTTAGAGATGTTGAATTGGGGGAGTCCAACGGTTGGAGATAGAGGACGAGCACAGTCTCAAGGGCATGTGACATGAGGCAGTAAAAGTAAGTCTCATGGGCAGCTAGGTGGCACAGTGGATAAAGCACTTAGTTCTGGATTGAAGAGGACCTGAGTTCAAATCCGGCTTCAGATGCTTGACACTAGCTATGTGACCCTGGGCAACTCACTTAACCCTCATTGCCCCTCAAAAAAAAGAGTGAGCCTCAGGAGGATGACAGCTGACATTAGAATGAGTCTGTATCATATAACAAAGGCCCTAGTACCTCTACCATACAACTTGGCCCTTGCCAGTGTTCTATATCATTCTCTTAGTATCAGAAATATTCTAGGCCTCTTGATTCATTAGGAAACATAAACAGCTAATGCTCCTTTCACATGCCCCACAGTACCTAGAGCACTTGAACACATAGTAAAGGTTCAATAACTATTTATTCATCAACTGATTTTAATGAGTTCAAACAGTTACCTTTAACCCAGGGGTATGCTGAAGCCAGCTCCTATCTGATTGTTAAACTTTTAGGGTCAACATTGACTCCTCTGAAGTCAGTAAATGCTACAAATCAGGGCTTCATTTGTTGTTTATAGATTGTCTAGATCAAAGCTTCTTAAACTTTGGGCCACAACTTCTGTAACTGAATGTGGGGGTCACAAAAAGTTTGGCATTAAAGGTTTGATTTGTATACCTCTTTTATATACCTATATACCCAGTCATGTAAAAAATTTCTCTGACAAAAAGAGGTTGAGAGTGGAAAAAGTTTAAGAAGCCCTATTCTAGTTTTAAGAAAGTAATGGAAAAAATATTAATAATGAACATTAAACTTCAAAATGTGTCCTTTGGGTTTATTTTTTTTTCAGAGAGCTGATTGTTAACATTTCCTAGCACACTCCCAAATGTGATCCCTCTATCAGACAAACATCACAAGAGCTGCTCTTTTTACTACAGATTTTCTAGTGGATGGAGTATATTCCTCTAATGCAACCTTGATCTGATTCATATACTTGCTCATGAAAAAAAATTACTTGCATCTGTTATATCTGCAAAAGCTAATTAATAACAACAAATTTTATACTCTAAAGAGGCAGCAGGATATAGTGTATAGAGACAACTGGTCTTGAAACCAGGAAGATTTGGACTCATGTCCCCCTCTTGACACATCCTTCCTGGGTGGCTGTGGACAAGTCATTGAACCTTTCAATGTTCCAGGCAACTCTCTAAGATTCTTATGTTGCAGTGAAGATGCTACCCTGCATTGGAGGAAGGAGTTTCCTCTTTCAGGACTTGTGTATATCAATTAATTACTAAATCACAGGTCCAGTCTCTATCTCCTCTATATTCCATATTTAAGAATTCTAAAATATAACACTACTTTAAAATTACATAGGACTTTCTACACGAGTACTCTATGAAGCCAGCAGTGCAGATATTATCATTCCACTTCTCCTGATGAGGAAACTGAGACTGAAAGTCACACAATAGACTCTGAGTTGCTATTCATACTGAAATTCTCTTTCTCCAAAACCGAAGCTCTTTCTTTTCTATTAGGCAAAGTTTCAAAACTTGCAAAGCAATATTATTTCACTTTATCCACAAAATAACTCTGTGACTTAGCTAGGAGAAATAATAGTAATCATATGTTATAGATGAGGCAAAGTCTCAGAGGGGTTAATTGACCTATCAGGTTCCCTAGCTACTAATGAGCAGAGGTAGAATTAGAACCCAGAGTTTAGGATGCCCAGTTCACTGTGTTTCTCTAATTCTATCCAATTCTGACTCTAATTATCAAATCTGACTGCGAATCTGACACAACCAATTTTATTAAAACATGTTTCCATTTCTTTTAAATTAATTTTTGAAAGTCTAAAAAGTAATAGAAAATTGCAAAACCACATTTTTTTCCCACAGTGGCGGAAGGAGAGGAAGAGAAGGGGGGTAGGTCATACCTTTATTTTACCATAATCCCTTGCCTTTGAATATGAGGGCTAAGCAAAAGGCCCTACAGCCCTCTTCTTCATTGGTTCAGGGAATGAGAGGAGACAGGATGAAAGCAAGATCAGGTCCCAAGGGCAGACTGGTGCTGTCATTGCTTTTGATCATGTTTTCCCTCCCTAAACCAACTTTGCTTCTCCAATCTCTTTGTATCATGAAGGGCTTCTTTGGAATGAGAATACCCATATTTCATATGGCTTTTTAATTTGAAAGTGCCAATTTTATTTCTAAATTTATTACCTCATGAACCAAGCCCCCAAGGGAACGTTTTCAGAAGAAAAGGTTGAAAAGAAAAAGTTTTTACCAAGATGGTGTTTTGGTCCTGAAGTAGCATCTGCTATTCTCTGAGGAAGAAAAATGAGGCAGAGTCTTTCATTCTTCATGAGGGAAAACAGTGACTTTTCTGTTTTCTCTGAAATCTATTTCTTAAAAGAGTGGGCCAAAATCAGCTTAGAGAACAGGATTTGGTTTTATATTAAGGGGTGTGGGGGGGGGAGAAGAAGCATATTGTTTTTTAAGCAACATGGCCAGTATGATGAATTCCACATAAAATGTAAAATCAAACATCTTTATAGGATATGTATCTTAATATCATATTGTCACCTAAAATGGTACATTGGACGACTTCGAAGACCTGCATTTGTTACAACAGCTTTCTATCAAAAGGTTATCGGTGGACTGAAGGTCATGCAAAATGGATTTGAGAATATTCCCTTGCATTGTCTAATAACCACCATAGACTCATGAAGTTAGACCCTCAGAGGCTATGGAGCCCAACTTCACAGAGTCACATGATCATCTTGACATCACCATTCAAGTATTAATGACTCCTCCCAACTTCGTGGTGTCTCTGTACATTTGAGCCCTTTAAAAGTAATTAATGACCACCGGGAGCCAGCATTTTAAGTTCACAATGAACAAATCATGCTAAACTCCCACTTCCTTTTTTGATGGATACAATAATGGTAGATCAAGGTAATGCTGAAGCTGTCAACACATCCTATATATCTTCATTCAACTAATTGAAAATAATGATAAGGCCCATGGCATATAATTGTTGTTTGTTGTTGTTCAGTCATTTCACTTGTGTCCAACTCTTTGTGACCCCTTTCTGGGCCTTTCTTGGCAAAGATACTGGTTTGTCATTTCCTTTTCCAGCTCATTTTACAGATGAGGAAATTGAGGCAAACAAAGCTAAGTAACTTTACCCAGAATTACAGAGCTATTAAGGGTCTGAGGCCTGATTTGACTCCAGGCCTGATACTCTATCCACTGCACCACCTAGCCGCACCTTTTGATATAGCACATGGGAACATAGATTAAGAGCTAGAAGGGAAGTTAGGAATCATCTAGTCCAGGGGGTTCTTGACTTTTTGTGTGTCACAGACCCCTTTAGAAGTCTGAGGAAACCTACCAATCCCTTCTAAGGATATTTTGTATGCATAAAACAAAAGGCATATGCATATATAAAGGAAACCAATCACATTGAAATATATTTATCTAGATATATTTTTTTAAAACCAAATTTTAAAATCCCAGGTTAAGAATCCTTGATCTAGCTTATCTATCTCATTTTTAGCTGAGGAAACTGAACCCTAGAGAGGTTAAATGATTTGCCCAAGGTCACACAGGTAGCAAACACAAATTCTTTGACCCCTGATAGAAATGCCTTTCCACTGCACTATTCTGCCTCCCTCAGTGCCTAGAGATGGTCTAAGCATAATAACTATGCGAGAAAAACTTTGATGAAATGAAAATTCCTAAAGAATCTTCCTCTAGGTTAATATCAAAGCATTAATCAGCTGGCTTTGGGCATGAGTACTCAGCAACATGTGACTTTAACCTGTGTAAACACTTGCATAAATCAAATTTCTCTAACTTGTCCCTAAAGATGGAAAAGATTTTACCAGATGCCTTACTCAACTCAAAACATACTATATCCACAGAATTACCCTGATCTATCATTCTTGTGCTTATCAGCAAAGGAAATAAAACTAATTGCACAATTTAATTTTAGTAAATTTATTCTAGCTCCTTTTGAGCACCACTTTCTTTTCTGGGGACATCTGTTTAATAATTAATTATATAATTTTGTGGGGACAACTTTCAAGTTGTACCTTGATGATTCTATTCCACACTCATACCCCTCTCTAATTCTCTTCCTTCTAATATTCTCTATGATTTCTTATTATTACTGACAGTAGCTCAATAGGTAAATCTTTAAATGTTGTCCCTATAGCTCCAGGGCCTGAAGACTTGAATTTAGAATAGTTTGTTACACCCTTCAATCCCTTCATCTATCAGGACTTCAATTTTCTTTTTATCCGTTAGTTCATTTGTTTATTCATTAGGTGTTTGGGCCTCTCAATCTCAACCATGCTAGAATATGAAGTTTTGTTTTTATCTGTTTTCTCTCTCAACCTAGCTAATGTGGAGACGTTTTCCATGACTACTCATGTATAACTTATATTGAATTGCTTGAGGTCTTGGGGGTGGGAGGATGGGAAGGTAGGGAGGAAGAGAAGTTGGAACACATAGTTTAAAAAAAAATGATGTCAAAATTTGTTTTTATATGTAATTTGGAAAATAAAATTCTAAACAGAAAAAAGACACAAACAAAAAAATGTTACTTGTTTATTTGAAGACTATTCATGTTGATGAAGGAATCGAAAGCAAACTAGGAATTGAGTAGTTTTTCCTTCTATTTAATGACATAACAACAGTAACAGGAACATAAGCCGTTTCATAACACTTTAGATTTATAAAGCATTTATAAACATAATATCATTTAATCTTATACCATCTTACCCAATATATCTTTCCCAGAAAGTAAGCAGTTTCTTCTTCTGAAAATGTCTTTAAAGATGACTTTTTCAACTTTAACATTTTTTTTTTGCAAGCTTCAATACATTCTGGACTTCTGTCTTCCCAATACTGCAGACTATGTGCCTCTCCTCTGATCATTCTATTTAAAATCTCAGGTCATCAGAAAATTTTTTGTGCAACTCATTTTTGTTGTTAGGATGGTTCACTCTTGTCTTCCTTTATGATTCTATTGTAAGAATCTCATCTTTTTTAGCCTCCCAACCTTCTTGAGTACTCTTCCTTTTTAGAGTTACAGTCCAAGAGATAATGACTATCTTTGCTCTGAACTTTATGCAATCTACTCTCCTAAAATTTCTGGTTAGTGTCTGACTATGCACTGTGTACCCTTTCTGGGCTTTTACAAGCTCCAAAATGACAGTCATTTTCTCCTAAGGTTCCTGTCACTTCCATGTGAGCAACCAGTTCTCATCAGCCAAAATTAAATCCAGAGGACTAGTTCTTCCTTTACCATCTGAGAGAAGAAATTGCCATGAAGGCAAGTCAAAAATTTGTCAGGTGCTGCACTTTTAGTAGATGTACAAGTAGTTAAAATTTCCCTGGCCTAACCTAACTTGCCTTCATGCCAGTTTTTTTTTTTTAATCCATATAGGCATATCTTGAATAACATTACCTTGGCTAAATGCCATTTTATCATAATGGTACTAATTATAGCAGCATTCTAGCCAAAACCCACAATTGTAAAACTGTTCTGTGTTAGGGTTATTTTCCCCACTATTTTTCAAGGGGACCCTGACTTCCCTTTATTAGAGAGAAGGAAAAAGAAGGATGGTAAATGAAGAAAAGAAAAATCTTGTCTCATTTCTTCTCTCCTTTCTTTCTATTTTGATGGTCTTTTTTCTCTTTCTTTATTCTCTAAGTGCTTTCTACAATGTTTACTCCTTTAGGTAGATGGCTTTTCATAAAAACATATATATACCTTCTTGGTAAAAAGTCCCCTTTCATTTAAGTCAATTTCTTTAAAATAAAATATACATTTCCTTTACCAGGTTCCATCTCAAGCATGAATCACACAATAGGAATGTAATTATTGATATGAAACATTTCACCAGGTTTTGATTATATCTTTGAGATCACATATGGTATGGCAGAAAGAGCAATGAACTGAGAGTCAAGAGACCTTATTTCAAATCATAGTTATACTTCTACTACTTGTACGATCTTGGGTGATTTCACTTACCCTTCTCTGAGGAAATACAGGTCTCTCACATATATTCCAATTCTAAATTATAAGATGCTATTCATACTACTTTATCCTAAAATATCAATCTATTTTGTTAATCATCCAAATTCTTTATATAGGTTTAGAGATATATTTCACAAGTTAATATTGTCATCCTTCTTATCTCTTGTTTTGTCCTATGGAATACAAGGCACCATCTACTTACTTAAATGTCATACCTTTTAATTTCACTTGCATCTCATTTTCTTGGCATTTTTTCTTCCCCATCTCCCTTATATTTCAGTTAAAGCTTTCTTAGGTTTTTCTCTTCTTATATTCTAGATTCCCTTCTGGAGTCATGACATACTGGAAAGTAAACATCACCTGTGTCCCTAAGTGCTTTAGTTTCTCATCTAACATTGCAAAGTCACTGGAGATACATTACCTGTTTCTTCTGTCTTTATAATTCATTCCAACATAAATCAGCAGATGTGAGTAGCAGTTGGTGGGTCTGATGAGACTTGGCAGGCAAGATGTCCATCACATCTTGGATATGTGCTCTAGGATTATGTGCCTCCTGATTAACTGTCCCTTCAGTATCCTCAGTAGGGCAAAAACAGCATCACAACAGTAATTTTACTCCTACCTGTCATGATAGGATTCTTCCCATTTACTAGAGTCTGCATATCCTCTATGTATGTAGGATAATGCTTATGGGTTTCTTACCTTTTAATGTACCGTCATAATTTCCTTACAATCATTTTCATAACTATTGTTAATTCAACTCTGCTTCTTCAGAATATCCTTCCTTTCTTTCTGGAGTGTTTCTTCCTTCTTATTGAGAATGGAACTCTTTACCCTCTCCATTAAGCTGGAATTTAAAGCAGCATTTCTCAATCCCTTTCATCCATTTATCTGTCAACTAATGTGTGACTATCACAAGCAAGAAGGCATCCATATCACTTATCTTCTAAGTATCACTAGAACATTCCCTTGGTCTTCATACCTCGCCTCAAAATGAAATATAGTTCTTTGTGGCTATATTTGGAAACTCTCCCTGGAAATCACCATTCCAAATTGCCTGTTCACCATGGGAGGTCACTGGGCTCCTGTTGGAATGATGTTTTCTAGGAAGCCTAATTCTAAGTCCATACATCTTGTTTTTTCTCCTTTTTAAAACTTTTTCTAATGTACCCATAGTGTTAAAAATTAATATCTAACTATAACCTGTCCATTATCAGGGCTAGTTCAATCCAAATTCAGCAGAGTAACAATACTTCTTTTTCTTCTTGTTGCCGTGTTTGTGGAAAGTTTCCTTTCACTAAATGTCAATTCCTAAGCTATGCTCTGAGCAAGAGGCATGATTCTAGAATATTCTAATTTCAAAGATAAGGGGCAGAAATGGGTAGCCCATAGGAAGGATCTTCTCAAAGCCATTTTTTATGACTTAGGTTTAGGAGTAATTAGCATATCTTTTCCTTTCAGGCCCAGTGGTGATGGTGATAAAAATAATAGGTCTTTAGTGAAGTGCTTCAGGCATCTGTCCAAGATCATGCTCTCTTCAACTTCTTGAAAGATGTAAGGATGGATGGCATGCTCATCACATTGGTAGAAGAATGTTGAATGATGGAGTCATATTCCAAAAATGATTTGGGCAGATTCTGAGAATGAGCTATAATGGAACTCCAAGTAGGACTCATATTAAATTGTTTCAGAACTCTTATTTTGTGTCCCACCTTCAGAGAAAAATCAGGAACAAAGAACTACTCTGGGCCAGCATATTTAAGGAAAGAATAGAGAAGCACTATAGCTGATATATTTTCTTTGGGCAATTAGTGATAATTCTATTTTTCAGAGAAATTGAGAAGCCAAGTGAGGATTTGGTTGTGACTGGCCACCAGAGACCCAGAAATGGTGTTGCTTGGGCATATCATTTGTAGGTGGCATTCATGAGTTCTGGGAACATCATAATAGAATTGTGCTCTTTTTTTCCCAGAAGTGCTAGATGTGTTTTTCTGGTAATATTGCCAATGGCCTAGGTAGAGGTATCTTTGAATCTGGGGCAAAGGTATGATGGCAAATAATAACCAGAATCAATAGATATGACATCTGTGAGAATATTTTTAGCCACTCTTCCATGCTAACAATGTTCCAGTACTATTGAAAGTACTCAATTGGGCAGCTAGGTGGTGCAGTGGATTAAGCACCTGCCCTGGATTCAGGAAGACCTGAGTTCAAATCCAGCCTCAGACATTTAACACTTACTAGTTGTGTGACCTTGGGCAAGTCACTTAACCCTCAATGCCCTGCAAAAAGAAAGAAAGTACCAGTCAAGGGTTTCAAACCCTAAGGGCAAGGTAACCTAAGAAAATATGTGGTCACACAAAAATTAGAACTGAAGATAACTAGAGTTTTCATGAGCCTTAGCAATCATATACTTCACCTGTGTCATTAACAGATAAAGAAACTGAAATGAAGAGAGGGCTGGGAAATTATCCAAAATCGTAAAAGGAATGAGTAGTATCAGACCTAGGACTAGAACCCAAATCTCCAAAAAACAGTCTAGGGATCTTTCCTAGATATCCTATTACCTAGTTGTAATAATAACAGCATACCTCTTGCACATGGGGATATGACACAGATGCTTATTTTTTTGAATTGTATCATTCTTATACCTCAGTTCTCTCTTCACTTTTTTAACTTTTCCAGAGAATTGGCCTAGAATTAAAATGCAAGAAATAATGAGGTACCTAAGTTTGGTGGATGATGGAAGGAATTCTTCAAATGCAGAGAAACCAAATTTTTCAAATATATAGCACTCGGTCACTAGAATTTGCCAACACATAGCAAATAATGAAAGAACTCAGGGACTGTAGTCAAGGTGATGCCTAAAACTTTAACATTTGTGTTTTATATCTTGTAAAATTTGTGGGGTTTTTTTCTTTAACAGTACATACAGGGGCAGCTAGGTGGCACAGTGGATAGAGCACCAGCCCTGGAGTCAGGAGTACCTGAGTTCAAATTCGACCTCAGACATTTGACACTTACTAGCTGTGTGACCCTGAGCAAGTCACTTAACCCCAATTGCCTCACTAAAAAAAAAAACGAAACAAAACAAAACAAAAAAAAACCCAGTACATACAGAGGAGATATAGAGATGCTTCAGTTGCCAAAGTCAGAGTAGAGAAATCTGGGTCGCCTTTTGAAAATTCATTGGAAATAAAGAAAACCAAGGACAAAAGCGATTATTTTCTTTTACCTCGATAGGTCTTATTTAATATTTTCATCAGTGATCTGGAAGAGGGCACAAGTAGAGCTCTTCCCTCGAGTTAGGAAGGATCCTGAATGTCTATCTGGCAGGTGCTAATTAGTGCTAATTACCAACACCCCTACTAGTTTAGCAGAGTGGGCAGGGGACACTGGGAGGAAGGTTTAAAAGCAACCTTCCCAATAACTTCCATGTGACCAGTGAAGTATCTGGTGAAGTCCATGACAAATAAGCTGCTCAGTATGGTGGAAAGAAGATTGGACTTTTAGTTGACTTATAGGAATAGGGGTGTGTGTGTGTGTGTGTGTGTGTGTGTGTGTGTGTGTGTGTGTGAGAGAGAGAGAGACACACACACACAGACTAAGAATGGAAGATTTCTTCATTATGCAAATATGTTCACTAAAAGAAGGTATGTGATCAAAGTCTATGAAATCATAAACTGGGTGAAGAGGAAACTCATGAACTTAGTCTCCAAATCCTAGATGCTAGGACTAAGAGTTCTTCCTATAAAGCTTAGCAGGAATAGGAAATCTGACTATACAACAGGTAACAGACTTGTTTTTTAAGAACTATCTCAGGATGAAAAATGCAAAGGGGTTCAAGAAGGATGTCCAGCAACTTTTGCAGATGTCTGTTTTGAAAGTGCCCTGGAAAATGCTTTGGCATGTTTTAAAAAACTGAATCATTTTTTAAAGGATTAATTCTTATAAGGTTTAGATGCAGGATTAGATTGGGAGTGATCTAGGAGCCTGCAAAGCTCACTGAAGGAATAGAATTCTAGTTTCCAGCTGCTCCTTGGAAAGGTCTGGCTATCCAGCCACCCCAGATCTGCCCAGTCTTAGCCTTTCTGTAGTGCTAGGCCATGCTACCTACAGTGGCTGGGACCCAGAGGTAAGACAGACTCCTTGGGTAAGGCAGGTGTTCCAAACATGTTCCAGGTGGGTGTTTTAGGAGGAGTCAGGGACAGGAGAATGAAGAGATGCAACAGAAAGTTAAATAGATTGGTAGGAGGAAGCAGGGAGGTGGCTAGCATCCGGGAGGTCTAAGGCAGCTTAGAAGTCTGGCTAAATATATAAGGGGGAGAATTGTGTAGCTAGCCAACCAGTCTGCAAAACACTTTGCAAAATTTAAAGCACTATGTAAATGCCATCTGTAATTATTAGTGAGTTTTGAAGTCCTCCGAGGCATTATTATTCCTTTCCACTTATCTACCCATTGGGAATTGCTCTGTTCTATAAGAGGAAACAGAAAAAAGGTAAATTTTCATGGTCCTTCTGGTATCTCAAACTCTAGATGTTTCTAGAATCAATTCAACATGTATTTACTGATATTTTTCTAGTCCTATGCCAAGCATAGGGTGGGGAGAGAAACATTAAAAAAAAACAACAACAACAAGATGAGATAGTGGGTAGAGGCATAGCCTCAGTGTCTAGAGGTCTGAGTTCAATTCCGTCTCTCACGGAAGCTGTATGATCACAGGCAAATCACTAAAGCTCTCAGGTCCCCAGATACCTCTCTCAAATCATAAGTTAAATGAGTTGCTCCTTTGTATTGGTGCAGGGAGCTTCCACACACAGTTGTTCCTCACCACAGTGAAGAGGTGAGTCCCAAGTAGAGAAAAACCAAAAAACAAAAGCATGTGGCACTACTTACGGCACAGAATTGTTGCGAAGGTGTTTTGCAAGGCCTCATGTACTGCTACATAATTGGGAGCTGTTATAGAGGGAAGGAAAGAAAGGCATGAGTAGTTCTGCCTTTGGGGGCTTTAGAAACTAGTTGGACAGATGTGACATCCTTCACATAATGAAGTGGTTAATTTAGTTGTACTGACTGGAACTGCTTGTAAGGATTCAGCAAAAAGTGATTGTGTAGATTGGAGTAATCAGAGAAGGCTTCTTAGGAGTCGGACTGAATCTCATTCTGACAGGATAGAGTTGTTGTTCGTCCTTCGATCTTGAAGAGGAACAATGGTTTAAATGTGGGGAGAGAGGAAAGGTTGTTCATAGATATTCAGAGATGCTCTGGTTTAGAAAGTATGCATGCCCACACTCATTGTACCCTCTCTTTCAGTGAATGTTGGAGGGGAAGTAAAGGAGAAAAAAGTTATGTTTTCTTCATGAACCATGATTTTGATACATTGAAAGGAAACCTGTTCCTTGTTATTTAAGAGTATACCATGGGGGCAACTAGGTGGCGCAGTAGATAAAGCACAGGCCCTGGATTCAGGAGGACCTGAATTGAAATCCAGCCTCAGACACTTGACACTAACTGTGTGACCCTGGGCAAGTCACTTAACCATCATTGCATCACCAAAATAAAATGAAAAAAAAAAATAAGAGTACATCATGATATAACTGGCACTTTGTCAGTGGTAGGGATTACCTGTCTGTGTACTGGTGCTATGATCTTCATGGGGCAAGGGGAATGGTGAGGCCCCACCACTGTAAGAGGAGCAAATATTAGCAAGCCATTCTACCTGATAAGTAATTATATGCCTTATTGATGATTTTGTCTTAACGTCAGTCATTTTAACCCTCACCCTTAGATTGAGCCACCCCATATGACAAGGTAAATGAATTAAGCAAAATCATCTAATACAATGATAGTATATGCAACATTCTGTCCTGGTTGTCCCTTAGGGGATACAATAGAAAGATATGGTTAATTATCTGTCTGCCTAGGTCTTAGTTGTTGTTTTTTAACTGTTATTATTGATGTCATTTGATTTTCCACATCACTGTGGTTTTCCCAGTGATAGTTCCCAGAGAACTATCCCATTTAATATGATATTTTTTAAGTCTTTTTTTTTTTTTGTGAGGCAATTGGGGTTAAGTGACTTGCCCAGGGTCACACAGCTAGTAAGTGTTAAGTGTCTGACGCCAGATTTGAACTCAGGTAGTCCTGAATCCAGGGCTGGTGCTCTATCCACTGTACCACCTAGCTGCCCTCAAAGCCTGTCTTTTCCTTTTTTTTGGGGGGGGGGGAGGTTAGGCAATTGGGGTTAAGTGACTTGCCCAGGGTCACACAGCTAGTAAGTGTCTGAGGCCAGATTTGAACTCAGGTCCTCCTGAATCCAGGGCTGGTGCTTTATCCACTGCACCACCTAGCTGCCCCAACGTGATATTGTAAAGACAAAAAAAAAGAGGGGAAAAAATCAACATAACTAGTCAGTGAATTAAAAAAAATTTGAAAATATGTGTAATGGGCCTCCCACATCTGGGAAGGAGTGAGGTGGAATTATCTTTGTATCTTTGGATCACGATTTGTCCTCTGTAATTTTATATCATTCATTTTTAATATTTTTAATAGTTTTCTGTTTACATTGTTGTAGTCATTGTGTATATCATTTTCTTGGCTCTGCTTGCTCCGCTCTGCATCAGTTCATATATAGCATATATGTTTCTCTGTATTCATAGTCATTGTTTTTAGAGCACAGTAATATTCCATCATATTCCTGTACTACATCTTCTTTAGCCATTCCCAAATTGATGACTATCAATTTTACTTCTAATTCTTTTGCTGTCCCTGAAAATTCAGTTATAAATATTTTGCTGTATGTTAAAACTTTCTACTTATTAATGGCATCTTTGGGATGTAAGCATAAAGGCATAATCTCTGAGTCAAAGAGTATGGGTGTTTTAATCTCTTTATTTGAATAATTTCATATTGCTTTCCAGAATGATTGTAATGATACATAGCTCCACCAGCAATGCAACAGTATACTTAGCTTCCCACAGACACTCCAACATTGACCATTCCTATCTTTTGTCATCTTTACAAAGTTTCAGTGTTTGAAATGAATCCTCAGAATCCCTCCCTTTTTTTCATTCCTTAGAGTTGGATTTCCATTTAATGATCATTTCATTTACACTGTTGCCACTTAAGATGACCAAGTAAGGATGCCCAGTCTCTTAAGATCAAACTTCAGCTCGACATCATTACCATATCCCTTTTCCCCCTAACTAGAAATAGTATAAATTAGTAAATGAAATGTTTTAGCAATCATATAAATTGGTAGCTGGGGGAAAGGAGAGATTAAGGATAGAGGCTGGACCCATGATTTCTACTGATAGTAGAACTCCCAGTTGAAGATACTCCCACTAATAGAGACCTATCTATTCCTTTGTAACTTATAGGCTTAGATGGTTGCTTAGAGAGCATGAAGCCAACATCATCATGTAATTAAATGACATGGACATGTGCAGGGTCACACAGACAGAATGTTTCTGAGGCAGAATCTGAACTCTGAGTTTCTAAGTTTGTTAGTTAGTTGGAGATAATCATGGTTAAGTGACTCGCCCAGGGTCACACAGCTAAGTGCCTGGGGCCAAATTTGAACTCAGATCCTCCTGCCCCAGGGCCACTGCTATATCTACTATATCACCTAGCTGCCCTGAACTCAACATTTCTTTACTCCATGACAAGCTTTCCAGTTCCCACGACTCTGCTAAACAGGTTAACTGTGGAATTTATTATATTTTATTATATTTGTATGCATATGTTTTTATAAATTGTATTTTGGGTATAATCAGCCTATAGATGACAGAAATAGCTAGTCTTTACCTTCAGGATCACCCATGTTTTGTTTTGTTTTTTCCTTTTGTATTTTATGTGGCTGGTTTTTTTCCATGACTTATTAGAAAGACTTGGAGATTTTATGATGATCCCCAAATCAGTAGAAAAATACCAGGCTTTAAATGCTGCTTTCTAGTCCAAGAATGTTTCTTTCCCTATTATATGAGTTTTAAAATAAGTTTTATACAATATATATCTATTAGTGATACAGGTTTGACATTCATTATGAGCAAACCCAGATGACACTTCCTACTTAACTTCAAAGTCAGCAAAAACAGTGGATGGATGCGCTGAAAAGAACATTTGGTGCACAACAGAAGCTAAATGGTAAAGAGTGGTGATAACTGCTAATGGAATTGCGTTAGCTGAATCATGGGCTTCTGATTCCCAATATAACTATTTTATTAGATAATAAAGAATGTCTCTGCTCCCAAGAAATGGATTCTTAGAAAATTTCCTATGCAGAAATCATGTTATACTTACAGCTGGATGTTCTGGTAGCAACAATAATTGACAATACTTCATGACAAAGCTACAGTGAGACTGGTCATTAGTCAGGGTCACAGTGATGAAGTGAAACCTTCTGGGGGAGTGGGGTAGAGGAGGGAGAGGGTTGCCCTGTAGAAAAGATATTCAATTTATCTGTGTCATATCCACCTACCACAAGGTTAGAGATCTCCTCTTATCTAAAGTGGATTATCTTCCCAAGCACTCTGCACATTGTGTTCTCCATGTAGTCAGCCCTGAAAAATGTCTGTTGAATTGAGAACAGGCTGGCCACTTAGATGGGGCAGTAAAACAATATTCCAAGTTGACTTTAACATCCACAAAGGTATAATCAAAAAATCATAGATTCATGGAGTAGGAAGCTACATCATTTAGTCCAATCTTGTCATTTTATAAGAGGGAGAAAATGCTGTTGGAGAAATTAAATGACTTACCTGAGACAATAGTTTATGAGGGGTAGAACCAAACCTAGCAGGCAAATCTTCTGACTTCTAGTCCAGCACTTTGTTCCTTATGTGTTTTTATGCAAATAATTGAAAAACAAATGTAGTTGTTTCAGTTCAAACTCCACATTCCAGTCATATCATGTTATCATCTCTCTGACAGATAGGAGATGACTTGTTCTCTAGAATCTCTTCTCCCTATCCATATCCCAGCTTTTGTCTTTGTCTTTGTCCATTAAATTCAATCAATAAATGATTTTAAGTGCCTTAGTTTCCTTATCCCAAAAAGAGGGAATTGAATTAGATGAGACTGGTTCCTTTCAACCTTGTCTCTTCATGTTGAATGTTCCACCCCCAGCAATGAAAAAGTGGCAGTTCTGTTTCAAGGAACAGCGATCCCACTCCTCAGTGCCAGTATCTGTCTTGGTTTGGGCTCTTGAAATGAAAATCAAACCAAACATCTGCCGGCTTATGTGTTTTGGAGCTGGAAGGAAGAGGTCCAGAGACCCTTCCACACAGAACACCAAATTTATCACTCACGACTAGTCTATAAAGAGTGATGTATCACTATTTCCTTTATCACACCTGGGAAACCAGCTTCTCTGTCCTCTCATGTAAATGCATTCTGATCCTCATTCATCAAGGAGAAATAGCAAGCTCTTGGTAAACTACCCTGCTTAATGTACAGTGAACATGAGTTTTCTCTCCAGAATACTGAACAACCACTTAACTAGGGGAGCATAATGAAATGGATGCAATGTATGGCTGGCTGACACTTGGGAAATAAAACGTATTTACATCATAATGTAATTATCCCAAGGAGATCTAGCTGGGTAGATTTTTACCCTGGTTGCTTTGGTAACTTAGATGTTGCTGTTGTTTAGCTGTTGGAGTCATGTCTTTCTTTTCATGACCCCATTTGGAGTTTTCTTGGCAAAGATCTTGGAGCAGTTTGCCATTTCCTTCCCCAGCCCATTTTACAGATGAAGAAACTGAGGCAAACAGTTAAATGACTTGCTCAGGGTCATATAGCTAGTAAGTATCTGAGGCTACATTTGAACTTAGGAAGATGAGTCTTCCTGATTGTAGGGCTGCCAGTCTTATTTGCTGCACCACCTAGTTGCCCCAATTTAGGGAAAAAGAATGTTAGGCTTGGAGTCAGTGCCTGAGGGCAAGTCCTTGCTTTGCCTTGTTCTACCATTGTAACCTTCAGCAAATCATCTACCCTCTCTGGGCTTCCATTTCCTCATTGGGAAATGAAAAGATTTTCTTAGATAACTTCTACAATTCATTCCAGTTCCAAGTCCTGTGATATTGAGTTAATGAAGAAATCAGTCCTAAACCCTTTAACCCTAAACACAAAGAACCTTCTATTTTGTAGCTTTCATGTTGGGTGTCAATTGTATTATCCACATACAGAAGAAACATCATTACTTTTGGAATCAGAGGACTCAGATTTCTTACTCTCTGTCTGCTATTGGGTTGGTACCTGTATCATCTAATCTAAGTCTCTTAGATGCCATGTGCTTCAGTTTCCTGCTGTGCAAAATGAAGGAGTTGGATTAGGTCATTTCCAAGTGTTCTTATAACTCTAAATCCTATGAGGTGATTTTATGAGATTTTTTGGGCTATAATGGTGGTTTAATATCCTGCTGTCACCATATATAGGAAATTTTGTCTCACCTTGCAATGTAGCCAAACATGATATAGTGAGGCATCTCAAAAGACAGCTTTATAAATATGAGTTGTATTCTTGAAAAGTTGATTTACCATGATTTCCAACTAGAAAGATTTGCTTTGGGAAAGACATTTAAAATCTTATTTATGTTTCATTAATTACATTTAATGGTAGCTTCTATTGGAAACTGTGACCATTGAAGTGTTTATATTTTCTTTGCCAATGCTATTGATTGTTTAAGAAAATTCTGTATTATTTTTTGTTTTGTTTTTTGTTTGTTTGTTTGTTTTTGTTTTTGCGGGGCAATGGGGGTTAAGTGACTTGCCCAGGGTCACACAGCTAGTAAGTGTCAAGTGTCTGAGACCGAATTTGAACTCAGGTCCTCCTGAATCCAGGGTCGGTGCTCTATCCACTGTGCCACCTAGCTGCCCCAATTCTGTATTATTGAGGGGAAGCAACATGTCCAATTAAATTTGACTACCTTTCCTAACCCACTTATTGAATACGTCAAATAAAAACTACTTGTATTTCCTGTACAACCTATCACATTATTGCCAAGGCCAAATCCATCTGCAATGGGAGGAGCTTCCCTGCTCTGCCACTGGGCATTTCTATGAACACTCAAGTCTACTTTAGGAAGGAAAGAAAGAAGAACAGTAACTACAACAGTGGGGTAGGGCATAGCGAGATAAGATGTGGCTCCCAGGGCTCCTTTGTCACAGTGGCCATTTCTCTTTCTCCCTTCTTCTCTCTTTTAATCTTGCTCTTCCTTACCCTTTAATACTCCCCTGCAAGTTTATCCCAGCCTAGCTGTTGTCACTGAAACTGAGCTAGAAGCATCTCCCCATTCTGACTATTAGAAAATGCAGTTTAGAGGCCATTTCTGTTTTTTTAATAATAAACATTTTTATTTATAATTTTGAGTTCCTCATTTTATCCCTTCTTACCTCCTTCCCCTACCACTCCCTAAGGCAGTAAACAATCAGAAATGGGTTATACATGGGCAATTATGTAAAACATCACCATAGTAGTCATTTTTTACAGGAAAAGTTGAATAAAAGAAAAAAAATTAAAGAAAGTGAAAAATAGCATGCTTCAGTCTGTGTTCAATCAAAATCAGTTAGTTCTTTCTTTAGAGGTGGATAGTATGTTTCATCAATAGTCCTTTGGAATTGTCTTGGATCATTGTATTGTTGAGAAGAGTTAAGTCCTTCACAGTTCATCAAACAAAATTGCTGTGACTATGCACAATGTTCTCCTGGTTCTGCTCACCTCACTATACATCAGTTCATACAAGTTTTTCCAGGCCTTTCTGAAATCATACTGCTTGTCATTTCATATAGCACAATGATATTCCACCATCATCATATACCACAGTTTGTTTAGCCATTCCCCAATTCATGGGCATTCCTTTGATCTCCAATTCTTAGTAGCCACAACCACTTTTTGCGTCATTCTTCAGCTATATGTTAATTTCCATGAGGAAAGGGAGATTTTCATGCCTAAACACTGTGTCTCCACCCAGTGCCCAACACAGTGCTACACAGAGTAGTACATAATCACTAAATGTTTGTCAAATGACTGAATGAATGAATGCAATTGGTCTAAACATATAGTAGATTCCTGACTTTAGTTAATGCACACATCAAGTCAAACAGTTTGATGGTCTTTTCTACTCTCATTGAATTGGGCATTGATATTATATAAGCAGAGTTATTTAAGGCAGAGAAAACTAACTTGATCATTTGCCACAGCTCTTGCTTGTGATTTAAAAGCAGTTGATGCAACACCCTGAAAGCAATAGACATCTCTCTGAAATGAATTAAGATTCACTCTGACAATGTCATTAAGGTTTTTGATAGATAACTCCTCATGTGAGCTACAATTATGATACATGTCCCTATTCTCCATAATGGTCCCAACATAGCTCATCATGGTGATTTGAGATTTACAGTGAGGAATGAATGGAAAGGAGCCTCCTTTTTAAAGGCAAATGCTGACTTTGACTTTCAATGACTGTATGGCTAGCATTTAAACAATTAATTCCAATTTATGTGTTTAATGCTGAAAAATGGACAGGCCAGTTTTTTCTTCTTACTTTTAAAGCTAATATAAGCATTCCCCTTGTCAGTATGCATCCATCTTCTTTATACAGAGAGTCAGTTCTACACAACCATACAGAATTAACAGTCTCAAAGGGACTTCCAGTTTTAATTATATGACTTTTTCTGGTTATTGCTTTTCTGGACTTATAGGTATAGTGTCTTTCTAGTGTGGGAGCTCCCTTCACTGGTACACATAGATGACTTGTTTAACTTCAGGTCTTAGATCGTTGCCTAGGGAATTGGGAAGATAAATGACTTGTTCAAGGTCACATAATCAGTAAATGCTTTAGGCAGGACTTGAACCCAGGTTTTTCTGATTCTAAGACCCATCTTCAACCCACTATACTATGCTAGGTTGCCTCCTAGTTTGGTGTAATACTTGTATAATTCTTATAACTAAAAGGTAGAGAGGAGTGTTGATGCGTGTGTGCGTGCACATTTTAATTTTGTGGTTCTTTTTTGTAAAAGATTAAACACATTATTAATAGCACAGATATTTAAAATAGTCCTTACCAAGGGCAACTTGAATAATGTATAATGATTAAAAATAACTCTTTCCCCAAGAGGCTGTCTGCTCCTTATAGGAATTAGCTAGACATACTGTTCTGGTGCACCCTATTGCTAATGCATTTACATATTGAAAATTACTTTAGGATGTGAGGATGGCTTGTCTTCAACACCTTTGGAAGGCATGGCTTTTTATCTTTATTTTCTTACTGTTTGAAGCTGAAATTCCAAGGAAGGATCAAAGGCATGGAGGGCTTTTAAGATGTTTGGCCAATGGAGAGTCTGCCCACTGGGCCATCAAACATCAGGGCTCTTCTCAGAATTGAAGAAAGTTCCTCCAGAGTTTTCTTTCAGTACATTTTAGCTTGAAAATCATAATGACCCAGGACCAATGAACTAGGCAGATCCCTTAATTTCTTTCTTTTTTGTAAGTGTTTTTTTTTCCCCAGGTACATGCAAATATAGTTTTCAACATTCATTTTTGTAAGATTTTGAGTTCCAAATTTTTTTTCCCTCCTTCCCTTCCTTCCCCACTCCTAAAGCCAGTAAGCAATCTGATACAGGTTATACATTATAATAATGTTAAACATATTTCCACACTAGTCATGTTGTGAGAGAAGAGTCAGAACAAAAGGAACAAACCACAAGAAAGAAGAAACAAACAAAAAACAACAAAAAAGTGAAAATAGTATGTTTTAATCTGCTTTCAAGTACCATAGTTCAGAGCATTTTTCATCATGAATCTTTCGGGAATTGTCTTAGATCATTGTATTGCTGAGAAGAGCTAAGTCTGTCATAGTTAGGACCCCTTAATTTCTGTCTTTCTTTTATTTATTTATTTATTTTTTTTGGCAGGGCAGTGAGGGTTAAGTGACTTGCCCAGGGTCACACAACTAGTAAGTGTCAAGTGTCTGAGGCCAGATATGAACTCAGGTCCTCCTGAATCCAAGGCCAGTGCCTTATCCACTGTGCCACCTAGTTGCTCCCACAGACCCCTTAATTTCTAAAGATAAATGTAGAGTTAACTCAGAAATTGGGAGTCCATTTGGCCTACCTTGCTTGCCAGGATAAATAGCAACCATATAGAATACGAGGGGGGGGGCACAGATAATATTTTTTTTAATTTTCATTTTATTTTTTTTCAATGAATGAAAAACCACCTTCTCTCCTATCACTGATTCCTTTCTCCCCTTCCCTCAAAAAACAAAAACAAAACCTCCAGTAACAGATACTTAGGCAAGAGAAAGTCTTGCATTAGCCATGTTTATATATATACATATATATATATATATGTGTGTGTGTGTGTATGTGTATGTATATTCATATATACACGTGTGTGCATGTACATATGTATATATTTATTTTGTGTATATATATATATACATATATAAAGATATATACACACACCTCTCAATCTTCTACCCTAAATCTACCGTGTTAGGAGCTGGGTAGCATATTTCAGCATAAATCCTCTTGAATTCTGGTTGGTCTTTGTGGTTGACCAGAGTTCTTTAGTCTTTAAAATCGTTTGTCTTTACAGTGTTACTTAAGTTGTTTACCTGGTTCTGCTCACTTCATTCTCAATCAGTTCACACAAGTCTTCCCAGGTTTCCCTGAAACTGTCCCTTTCATTATTTCTTTTCTTTTTTTTTTTTTAGTGAGGCAATTGGGGTTAAGTGACTTGCTCAGGGTCACACAGCTAGTAAGTGTTAAGTGTCTGAGGCCGGATTTAAATTCAGGTACTCCTGACTCCAGGGCCAGTGCTCTAGCCACTGTGCCACCTAGCTGCCCCCTTTTCATTATTTCTTATAGCCCCAAAGCAAAATCAAATGAACAGCAAACAGATTTCAAGGATGGAGATAATGACCACAATGGAACACTGACTCATTGGAATTTTTGAGAGTACTTTCCCACTTAAGTAATAATGATAGCTAGAAGAAATTTTCCCTTATTTTTTCTTAACATATCTTCAGTAAGCAATAATTAATCATCTTTTATGTGCCAGGTACTGTGTTAAGTAGTGGGTATAAAAATGTTCACAGTGTCCCTACCCTCAAGAAGCCCTCTCATGTGGTGGGGGTAAGGTGGCAACACACAGAGAAAAGTAAATTCTAAATATATACTAGGTAATTCTGTTGGATAGATAGAGGTTGAGACTAGCAACTAGGGGAAGCACTGGGCCTAGAGTCAGGAAGACTTATCTTCCTGAGTTCAAATCTGGCCTCAGACACTGTTTATGGTTATGTGACCTTGGGCGAGTCACTTAACCCTGTTTGGCTCAGTTTCCTCATCTGTATGATGAGCTGGAGAAGAAAATGGCAAACCACTCCAGAATCTATGCCAAGAAAACCCCAAATGGGGTCATGAAGAATCGAATAGACACAACTAAAGAATGATTGAAAAAGACTAGCAACTAGGAGAATCAGAACAGGATTTCTTCCTAGGGTAGCATTTGAATTTAACTTTGAAGACAGCTAGAAATTGTACCACATAGAAACAAGGAGAGGATAAATTTAGGCACCAGCCACAATCTTACAAAGGAACATCCTAGCCCAACAAATAGGGATGTTCTATTCAGGGAGTAGAGAGGGCACAGTTGTCAAAATGACTACAGTGGAATTTCTCAAACTCTCCATGTGACCAGAGACCATTCAGAATACTGTCCTCAGAGGGGCCTTGGCTCACAGGATGGAATCAATGTCATCCATGGAGAAACTCTTAGCATGTGAGACAGAAAAGCTTTGGACTCCCTTTGCTTCCTCCCCATTCCCTTTGTTTAATGTTTCTCCATTTTGTGGAGGTGGGAAATGGAATGGAACAGCAAATAGACTAGTGCCTTCCCTGGGTTTCCTTTGTTTTGTTTATATGGAGCCAAAGCTAATAGAACATGCTGGGCCCACAGTCAGCTTCCCAGAAATGAAAGACTGATTCTTATATCCATCGAAATCCTGTCCACAATTTGGCATAATGGAAAGAGCTTTGAACTCGTGTTCCCAGTCTTTTAGATGAAAATGCTCCTCTATCAAGAGAGAATTATTGGGCAGCTAGATGGCGCAGTGGATAGAGCACCGGCCCTGGAGTCAGTAGTACCTGAGTTCAAATGTGGCCTCAGACACTTAACACTTACTAGCTGTGTGACCCTGGGCAAGTCACTTAACCCCAATCGCCTCACTAAAATTAATTAATTAATTAATTAGTTTTTTAAAAAAAGAGAGAGAACGATTATATGTCATCTACCTTTCTCCCACCAGTGTTTCAATGATCAGTTGAAATGATGAATATGGAAAACCTTATAAAAATAAGCAAGCACTGCCTTACGTGCAGAAAGTATTACTTTTCATTCAACTTGAGGGAAAAGCATGTACCTATGTCCCCATAGACAATCCTAGGTTTTTGAAGCTCTTCATGTATATTTGGGTGGCCATCAGTTCTCCTTAAAAATAGGAGGTAGCAATGATAGGAATAGGTTATATTTATATGGCAAAAACCCTAAAAGACTGATACTTGATTCCACAGAGAGTCAAGATGTCCTATTTCCCAACCTCAGTGGAGATCTGTGTAATTACTATGATTCATAAGACTGCCTTGGGTGGGACCTCAGCAAGGGGCACATTCTAGGTCTGCCTTTGCTGGTTGCCATGGTTTTTTCTCTGCTCTTGGATGCTGTCCTAATCTTTTTTGCTGCTTTCTTTTTTCTCTCAGCCACACCTGCCTCTCTACCACCTGGTCCCTCCCTGGTGTTTAGGCCTGCTCTCTCCTTCTCCCCTAGAGACGCCACTAGCTCTTGAGCAGTGGGAGCAGGAAAGATTCGACTGGAGCCTCAAGTGGCCATGTTACTATTCTTACAGACCCTGGGAAGAATGGCTCTGAGCTATTTACATCACCTGTTCTTTCCATTCAAGTTTATCACCCTACCTTACAAACAAAGAATGGCCTTTTCTAGGGAAAGTTTACCTTGTTTTGATTGCTTCAAGGCCCCTATATTTTCCGCTCCTCATCTATCCAATTACTCCCCCCATCAGCAGAGTCTAGGGGTTTGGGATTCCTTTTGTTTGTACTTATTTTACCAGTCTCCATTTTCCTTCTCCACTGCACCTGAGTGAATCTACTCAAATTATCCTCAACTACTTTTTTGGGGGGAGTGGGGCAATGAGGGTTAAGTGATTTGCCCAAGGTCACACAGCTAGCAAGTGTCAAGTGTCTGAGGTTGGATTTGAACTCAGGTCCTCCTGAATCCAGGGTCAGTGCTTTATCCACTGTGCCACCTAGCTGCCCCCCTCAACTACTTTTTAAAAGACCAACTAGGTGGCAAAATTGGATAAAGCAACGGCCCTGAAGTCAAGAAGCCTCATCTTCCTGAGTTCAAATCTGGCCTCATACACTTACTAGGTAGGTGACCCTGAGCAAGTGACTTAATCCTGTTTGCCTCAGTTTCCCCATCTGTAAAACAAGCTGGAGAAAGAAATGGCAAGCCATTCCAGTATCTTTGCCATGAAAACCTCAGATGAGACCAACAAGAGTCAGACATGACTGAACCAACTGAACAACAACTTTTCAGAGATGTTTGAATAAATACTGGGGGATAGGTATAACCACTGGCTCCAATCAAAGAGGTCTCTGACTCAGTGGGGTGGAGGCAATCCTGCTGTAACAATCAAGGTCCATGTCCCTGCTTGATTAATTGTTATAAAATTTTCCAAGAGGGAGAGATTACTAAGTGCTGGAGTGATTGCTGGGGTGAGCCTTATGGAGAAACTGAGACGACTTAAACCTTGAAGGACTTTCATAGACTGAAGGATTAGGGAGAAATTCTTGGGACAGGGAGAAATAGCATCAACTCAGGAACAAAAGAAGGAATAGATGGGCCATTGAAATCTCCAAAGCAGACAGCTCGCCTACATGTATCACATCTTTGTAGATCTCATAGGCTACAACAGGCAGAACTGCTTGGACCATGTGGCTATTTGGAAACACCAAATGTGTCTATATCTACCATGTGGGGCTAAAGTGGAAAGGGGACTGCATTTAGGGATTTTTTTTTAGGGCAATGAGGGTTAAGTGACTTTCCCAGGGTCACACAGCTAGTAAGTGTCAAGTGTGTGAGGCTAGATTTTAACTCAGGTCCTTCTGAATCCAGGGCTGGTGCTTTATTCACCACTACCTAGCTGCCCCAGGAGACTGCATTTGGAATAAGAGGGCCTGGTTTCAAATCTAATCTCTGCTGCTTACTCTCCATTTAACCTTTAATAAGTCGCTAGCTCATTTAAAAATTTTAGGCAATTGTTCCTCCCTCTTTAAAATGAGGAATTTAGACTAGATGACCCCTGAGTCCCTTCCAGCTGTAAATGTATACAATTTTTGATTCTGGGATTCTGGGGATAAAAAGACAATTTAGTGGCATGGTTTTTAAAATTTACAAATGGAAAAAATGACATCCAGAGGAATAAAATTCACTGGAGTACCAAGATTAAAACTCAGGATCCCTGGCCCACCCAAGTACAATAAAGGGAAATGGAGAATGTGAAGCAAAGGGAATGGATTGGAAGCAGAGGCTGTTCAAAGGTCTCCCCCAGGCTAAGAGGATCTCTGTGAATGGCATCAGTCAGATCATGCGAACAAAGGTCCCGCTGAGGACACCGTTCTTGTTGTTCTTTGGCCATACAGAGAGTTTTTGGAATTCTACTGTAGTCATTTTGACAATTGTGCTGCCTCCCCCACCCCCAAAATAGAGCAGCCACTTCTTTTGGGCTAGGATGAGCTCAATACCTCCCCACTCTTTGTCTGGCATATTTGGATGAAAACACTCCCTACCTCCCCTCCACACCCAGACTTCCACAATGCCACAAAAGTGGTCTGGAGAGCTAAATTAAGACATTCCCTTTAAAATAAGGTTTCCATAGAAACCCTGCCTGTGCTGAAGCTGAGAAAGCCCAGGTTTTAATCAGTCCTTCTTGGGGAGGAGGGAATGATCATTCAGCATCAGTCACAGATAACATGGCATTTGGTGAGTTTCTTCTTTCAGAATTTCCCCCAACTCAGCCCAGCAGCCACCAAGCCATAGTAATTTGTCGTTTCCTTCCAGGTGGGGAGTCAGGAGCTCAGGATGCAGTTGCCAGTGGGCACCCAAGATGGAATGATTGTCAATCATTCAAGGAATATATTTGTCTAAAAATCAGTATCTCAGACATATAGCAGGAAAGCCTCAAAGGAGGGGCCAGGATATGACAGCTGGTAGGCTTGTAGGCAGGTTAGACAGAAGGACTAAGTGCCCTGGAGTAAGAGATGAAGTGGTTCTTTATTGGTCAGACCCCCTTTCTAGGCTGACATAAGTTGAAACTGATGTTATACTTTTTTTTTTTTTGGCGGGGCAATGGGGATTAAGTTGACTTGCCCAGGGTCACACAGCTAGTAAGTGCCAAGTGTCTGAGGTCAGATTTGAACTCAGGACCTCTTGAATCCAGGGCCAGTGCTTTATCCACTGCACCACCCAACTGCCTCCTGATGTTATACTTTTAAATTATTAATGATTAAAAGAGTTTAAAGTTTTACTCCTTTGGGGTGGGGGGCAATGGATATTCGATTTTAATGAGCCACTTCTGAAGACTAAAAAGACTTACAGATCCAAAGGAATGAATCTCTAATACTGAAAGTTCAGGTCTTGTGGGATGCAGAAAGAATATGTTTTAGAGTGAGCAACCTGCTCAGTCCACCTTCAAAACATGGTTATGGTCCTCATGGGAAGCAGTGTGCTTAGCAGAACCAACAACAAATCTTGAGTCAGAGGATTTAGAATCAAATCTCCATTCTGATACTTATTACCTCTCATCTTGTATGAGTTACTTAACCTCTCTGTGCCTTACATTCCTCATCTATGAAACCATAATGGGAACTAGCAGTGAATTATGGGTTGGAATAGGTTGTCTCAGAGATCCCTTCTAATTTTTACATTTCGTGGCTCTGAATTCAAGTTCTTAGTCTAGTAGGGTCAGAGTGGATAAAGCACCTGCTCTGGGTTCAGGAGGACCTGAGTTCAAATCCAGCCTCAGACACTTGACACTTATTAGCTGTGTGACCCTGGGCAAGTCACTTAACCTTCATTGCCCAACAAAATAATAATAAAAAATATTAGTATTAATTATTATTAATAATAAACAATGGACATTACTATAACATTTTAAAGTTTGCAAAGTACATTGCATATTTTATCTCCATTGAGCATCATAAAAATTCTGTAACATCAGTGCAATTATTAACCTTATTTTATAGATGAAGAAAAGGAGGCCCATAACTGGTAAGCAAGTTGCCTAGGCTCCCACAGCTAGTAAGACTATTAGATGGGATTTAAACTCAGGTCTTCCTGTCTTTCGATTAAATTAAAAGGGTTGCTGACCATGCTTCTTTTTTGCCACTGAACTCTCATGAACAGTAAATCTTGTCACCATATATCATAATAACAGGTGACTTTTACAAAATGCTTTTGTGTTTTCCAAGGTACTTTCTAAAAGTTATATCATTAGGTCCTCACAACAATATAATGTTAGGAAGGGCAGATACTGTGAATTCTGTTTTATACACAAGGAAATTGAGACTTTGTTGTTTAGTCTTTTTCAGTCATGTCTGGCTCTTAATGACCCCTTTTGGATTTTCTTGGCAAAGGTTCTGGAGTGGTTTGCCATTTCCTTCTCCAGCTCATTTCATAGATGAGGAAATTGAGGCAAACAGGGTTAAGTGACTTGCCCAGAGTGATACAGCTATTAAGTCTCTGAGGTCAGATTTGAACTCAAGAAGATGAATCTTACTGACTCTAGGCCCAGCACTCTATCCAATGTGTTACCTAAGCTGACAGAAACTGAGACGAGGAGAGGACCAATGATTTTTGCCATCATGTAGCTTATAAGCAGCACAGTTGAGACAAGTCTTATGATTCCATATCCAACATGGGGCATTTGAAAGCATATTAGCTCCATTATGAGAAGACTGCTCAAATCCTTTCTTTTACTCTGACAACCTTTATGACCTTAGACAAGTCATTTAACATCCCTGGGCCTCTGTTCCTCTGTAGTATCTTCAGCTCCTGGTCTCTAATCTTATGATCTCTTTCCACTATATCATGGCCTGCTCTCATTAATGAGAAAGACATGAAAGCAAAAAATGAGGATACCATGAATTGATCATTCATTTCTCTAACTCCACCCATGTGTAAACCAGTAAGCATGAGTTTATAAGAAAACAAACTAGAAGATCTAAATATATACAATCAACATAAATAGAATTCTGGGAAATTCTTAGAAAGAAAGCTTTATGCTAATCACTTGGCTCTTTCATGGCCATTTAAACTAAATATGAATTGGGTAATGGAGGATAAATACAGAAGCATGGTGGACTCCATAACAATAGTATCGGGGTGCTAACATTAGAAGGAGCTTAAAATATTTATCAAAGTGAAGGAGAATAAAAGAGCATTTTCAAACAACAAAAAGAGGGAAAAGAGAAAAGAAAAGAATTTATGAAGGGCTATAAGCATGACTTTAGAGAAGATGGGACAGTGCTAATGGCTGATGAAAGGAAGATAGAGCTTATTTTGCTTTTATTTTTGCTGCCAAGGAGAATGATCTTTGGACATGAAAGAATAGAATCAATATGTTGACAGAATTTGAAACCCAAGATAAGTAGAAAGAGTACCTAGCTGACTTTGTTGAGTTGATGTCACAAGCAATAAATTAACTACAACCCAAGGCACTTAAAGAATTGGTGGATGTGATTGTTGAGTTTTTGTCAAGTGATCTTTGATAGATCTTGGAGAACAGGACAGGTACTTCAAGGCTAAAGAAATGCCGATGACCCAGTTTTCCAACAAGGAATTAGAATGTCATCTGTAAACTGTAAGCTTAATTTTAATTTATACCAAAATTCTAGTACTTATTATTAAAGAGATGGTTCATGAACATCTAGCAAAGGGAAAAAAAAATCATAACTAAGAGCCAGAATGGCTTAATCAAGAACAAACTTAGAGAAGGCAGGGGGCAGCTAGGTGGCGCAGTGGATAGAGCACTGGCCCTGGAGTCAGTAATACCTGAGTTCAAATCCAGCCTCAGACACTTAGCACTTACTAGCTGTGTGACCCTGGGCAAGTCATTTAACCCCAATTGCCTCACTAAAAAAAAAAAAAAAAAAAAAAAAGAGAAGGCAGTAGAATCTGTAATGTGTAGGCTAATGATCTTGTCTTCAATTGCTGGCAGAATTCTAGAACATGTTATTAAGATCTGGTCTATGAGCACTTATCAAAGGAAATGGCGACTATTGAGAGCCAAATGGCTTCATCAAGAACAGTTCACACCAAACTAACCTCATTTCCTCATTTCCCAATAGTCTTGGTAGGGAAACAAGATTGAGAAACATGAAAGAGATAGCAATTAAGTGCTGAACTGCATGGTGCTGATTCCAAGAGGATCATAGCATTAGAATGCAAGGGATTTCAGAGGTTATTTAGTCCAGTCCTTTCATTTTACAGACCAGGAAACTGGAGCCCAGAAGGATTGAGTATTTTGCCCTTGATCTCATAAATACCAAGTAGCAAAGCCAGTATTAGAATCCAGCTCCTCTGATTCTAGACTCTTTCCAAGTCTAAAAGGAGTTCAGAGATGAAGTGGTCTAATTGTAGAGAAGTAATTTGGAATGAAAAACTTGTGAGAGCTTTTACAACAGAACAGACAATGGCCCCATCTATTAATGCTTTGGACATTAATGTAGGGAAAAATATACAACTATTATTTAACTTAGTAAACAGCAGTTTAGAGAAGGTTATTAGTTGAAAGTAAATTCTGGTGAATCTCTACAAATGAATGCTAAGAATCTCTTCATATGATATATAACCTACATGTACATGAAACTAAACTTTATTCAGATTGTCTAAATCTATAACATCATGTAAGTGATGAAGAGGTTGATCGTAATTTTGTCCACCAAATCCTTGGCACCAGATCCAGGGGGGCATAGCTTGCAGCTTTTTGAGCTACAGGTTTAGGAGAAATTTAAAAGAAATATTTCTTGAAACTCCTTCAACTTCACTTAAACAATCTATGATTTCACTTATGTTGGTGTTTTCTCCAATTGTGTAGATCACAACTCCTCCCAATGTAGTAGACATTTTTATGAGTTTCTATATCTAAAAAAATATAAAACTCAGTGGCCAATCTTCTAGTGATCATCTCCTGTATGTTTGGGCAGGCTGGTACTCTAGCAAGAAAAATATAACCCATCATTGGGCTCTTCCTGAGTTCAAATCCAGCCTCAAATACTTACTATCTATATAACCCTAGGCAAAACACTTAACCTTGTTTGCTCCAGTTTACTCATCTGTAAAATGAGCTGGAGAAGGAAATGCCAAGAAAACCTCAAAAGGGGTTATGAAAAATCATATACTGTTTCCCAATAAGATTTTAATCTTGTTTGGATTCTCTCAGGAATATTGGGTGTGGGGGTACAAGTAACTGTTTATTTAATATCTCTGAGGTAGTCCAAACCTTACCTAAAGGAGGAATTCCCTCTGTGATCTGTCACTGGCCATTCTTGACACTGGTGGGGAGCCTTAAACTTGGAATCAGAAAATAATGATTTTTTTTTCAAATCTTTTTTTTAATGACTTCAAAAGGTTATGGAGTGTGAAAGGAAAAACACCTTGTAGAAGGACTGAACTTCATTTATAGATGAGCTCTCTGTACAAAATGAGTTATTAAGGGAAATGAGAGACATGTGGGACACAGCCGTATGACTACCTCCCCCAGTTAGGCTGATGTTTTAAAGAGACTGCTAAGTTGAAGGGACCACTGGACTGATTCATTGGGGCTTGCATAATATGTTTAAATTCTCCCTGTATTCAGGGGGAAAAATTTTCAGAAGGAAAATGCAAAGTTGGTACATTTTCTAGTAGCTGTAAGAAAAGACTGCCAAAGGGAAAGAGAGAACTGCTATCCCAGGGCACAGATGGGCAGCCTTATGGCTCTCTGTTTTAAACAAGCACAGTATAAGGAAGTGCTTTCTGAGCAGAAGACTGGCATGTGACAATAAGCAGGAAAATAAGATTGGGCTGTTAGTATGGATTAATGGGAACGTTAGTCCAGTGAAACCTTTTTATAATGCAAGTGTTGAGGGACAGGACTAAGAACTATGTTAGAGGTTTCCTGTTGTTATGTAGGGCCCTTACCATCTGGAGTTGTTACATTTCCTGGATTTGACATGAGCTGTAGTCTATCCAAAGACGTGTGATACTGAGCCATGTTTTACACATACGGTTCTCTTCCACACATCCCATTGACTCCATCATGACAGCCTTGGTGAATTGCAGGCATAAATTTAGAGATTTAAGCTGAAGACTGGGAGCATTAAGATGGGTAAAAGTCATTGTTTATCTTAGACTTAATAAAATTTGAAGGTTTAGGGCCCAGTATGGCAGAGATAAAATCACTTTCATTCTTTTTTTCATTAATGAGTCATTTTTCAGAGCTTATTACAATATTATGCTAATTAATTATCCCAACTGTAGCATTATCATAGTGATTTGGAGATTTTACACTGCTATAATAACTTAAACCGTTATCACTTGCAAGAGTCAAACCTAATAGAAAAAAAATCATTGAAATACATTGGCAATCTTTCTTATTTTAGTTCCTTATTTTAACCCCTGTGATCAAAATGTTTCCATATATATGAGTCTTCTCCCCCTTCTAGACTGTAAACTCCTTGCCAGAAGGAAAGGGTTCATCTTTTCAGTCTTCCAAAGCACCTTGCATGAGGGAAGGCACACAATAAATACTCAAGTACTCAAGGCTAACACACTCAAGAATATAAATAAGAAGTAAGTTGTTTCAGGTCAACTCTTAGGAGCTAGTACATCTTAGTTCCAGGCCTAATGGATCTCCTATAGAAGTCAATGTCTTTAAAAATCAGCTCACCCCTAGATGATTGGGTCCTGAGATGAATGGTTTATACAATGTAGAATGAAACCAATTGGTAAAACAAATGTGTACGTATTCATTCACAATGTCGAGGAAATGCTGACTTTGAAGACTGGAATATTTAACATCATTTGGCCCGGCCACCCATTTCCCAGTATTAAAGAAGCTGAGAAACCCTGTGAAAGTCCATTGGAAAATACTGAAAGCAAAGGACATTTAACTACTTTTTACGTAGTTAGGCTGCTAGGTGGTGCCATAGTGCCACCAGCAACACCTGAGTTCAAATCCAGCCTCAAAAACTTATGCCTGGTGTCACTTAACCTCTGTCTGCCTCAGTTTCCTCATCTGTAAAATGAGCTAGAGAAGGAAATGGAAAAACCACTACAGTATCTCTAGTAAGAAAACCCCAAATGGGGTCATAAAGAATCAGACACGACTGAAAATGACTGATCAACAATATATGCTTATACTAGCTGAATATTGTTTTAAAGTATAGTTCTTTGTCATGACCTCATTGTTTTTAGCATGATAATAAGTCTGTGCTTTCTTTTACCATTTTCTTTATATCTTTTGGGGGGTTTTATCATCTAACACAGTAAAAAGAACTGCTCTAGTTTTGGAGTCCAAGGACCTAAATTCAAATTATCCTGTCAATTATTACTCCTATTAGGCAAGTCACTTAACTTCTTCTTATTTCAGTTTCCCCATCTGTAAAGTGAAGGTGTTCAACCACATGGTCTCTAAGGCCCCTTTTATCTCCAAATCTTTGGTCCTTTGATAGCATGATCCTAGTTTCCTCTTCCCCTTTACTCACACAAGGAATCATTTTTTCCCCTTTTTTTGAGGGACAATGAGGGTTAAGTGACTTGACCAGGGTCACACAGCTAAGGTCAAGTGTATGAGGTCGAATTTGAACTCAGGTCCTCCTGAATCCAGGGCCAGTGCTTTATCCACTGCACCATCTAGCTGCCCCCCAAGGAATCATTTCTTATTACAAAGACTAAGCAATAGGGGGAGAAAAGTCAAGACAACAAAATTGAAATTAAAAGCATGACCAACATTACGTGAAACCCTTCACACCTATAGCCCCCTGATTCTTCAGAGTACATCATTATTCTTATTTCAGTTCCTGGAGGCCACATTTGGTTGTGATAATTATCACAGCATTCATTTTTTCATTTTATTATTATTATTTCCATTTATATTGTGATCATGGTGTATATTGTTTTCTTGGTTCTTCTCACTTTATATCATTTCATGTAACACTTCGCATGGTTCTCTGCATTTTTATATTTAGCATTTTTACAGATTAATATTATTTCATTGCGTTCACTTGCCTCAATATATTCATTCCATAGTCCATAAACAACTACTTTGTTTCCAATTTTTCTCCATTAAAAATGTTGCAATGAATATGGGATTTTTCTTTTTATCTTTGACTTCCCTGGAGTATCTAGGTCAAACAATACAGATATTTTAGTCACTTTGTTAACATATTTCCAAAATTGTTTCTTCAGAATGACTGGACCAATTCACAATTTAGAACTTTAGACAAAACTAGTGACTGTAGTATATTCATAACTTTCATTGGAAAGATTATAAATTGAAAGGAAATATCTTTCTTAACCTAGGGAAAGAAGGGGTGGTCTTTGGCCAAGTCTTGCCTGGTAATCCAGGGTCTAACTCTTAAGCATCTGAGATCACTTGTCTAAGGGACTGAGCATACACAATGCCCCATCAACCTTAGAGGTCATCTAGCTCAACTCCCTTATTTCAAGTATAATCACACTAAGACCATAACTTCTGAAGAAAAATATAAACCCTGATAGAACTTATACACGAATATATCTGTATCATAAGCAAATGAGCAAGTAAATTAGAACTGCACATTTAGAAGTGGAAGGGGTAGGAGAAGCAAGGAATATTAGGAAAACTGAGGCCCAGAGAAATAAAGTGCCTTTTTAGTGATGACACAGTAAAAGTAGCAAAGCCTTGAATCAAACCCAGGTCTTCTGGTACTAGTAACATTGCTCTATTAATTGACCTATTCAGGGACTGGAGGATATTGGAATGCCTTGGATGAGGATAGCCAGGCTTCAAACTGGTCTTTCACATTTGGCAATTTTCCCTTCTGTGATAAAAGGTTGAGAGAGCTGCATGAACATAGCATGTTTTGACTAGGTTTATAGAGCTCTGTCAGTCTATTTGCATGGCATGTAATTCATCTTGGAAGGTGGTGCTTACAACTGATCCTTGGAATGTGAGAGTCATGCAGTCCTTCTGTTCTGGCTCCTGGCAGGAAATCTGTCTTCTGTAGGAAGCTTATAATGGTCATCGTGTTTCCATTCCAGGGTATCCGATCATCAGACACCATGGGAAAGGACTTTTGTGTTAGAATCAACAGGACTAGGGAAAGAACTGGCAGAATGTCTCTGAATCAATAGTCAAATCCACTTGTGATAAAAAGAAATCAAATAGCCTCCCCTTACCTCCTACTAAGGTTATCTATATAATTGTTCTGTGACCGGGAGAAACTTGTGATGTGAGATGACTGCTGTGAATTATGTGTGCCCAGGGCTATCTTTACACTGATTCAAAACAGACCATTCTAAGTGGTATTTTTCAGAGGTACTGGGAAGATCCCCTCCTCTCACCTTTCAAAATATTCCCCCCCCCAACTTCTACTTGCTGGTTGAGGCTTGAAATTCCTTTAACAGGAAACAAAGTTTTCCTGCTACAATTTGTCATAATAGGTTTAAGATGCTTAAGTGCCCTATGAAAGATCATCTGAGTTACAGTATCACATCATATAGTTTCCTGAGAGTAGGTTTTGTTGTGGGGGGAGGGGAGAAGATGGAGAGAGGAAGAAGGGGGTGAGAGAGAGAGAGGAGGGAGAGAGAAAGAAGGAGAAAAAGAGAGGAAAGGGGAGGGGAGGAAAAGAGGGAGAGAGGAGAGAAAAAGAAGAGGAAGGGAAGGGGAGAGAATGAATGAATGAATGAATGAATGAATGAATGAATGAATGAATGAATGAATGAAAAAGGATAAAGACCTAAAGGGATAGTAAGACAACTGGAGGATTGAAGGCCAGCCTCCCCAACTTAATTTGGCCAAGGTTTGGCTGCCCCGAATGATAGATGTATTGATTAATTAGACTGTCATTTCAGTTGTGGACTCAGAGGAATATTGTCCTAATTAAGCAAAGTTTGGAATCCTAGGGTTCAAAGCTACATATATAGACTGACTTCGCACATCAGACTCAAGATTTCATCAGTGGATCCAAGTGAAGAAAAAAAAAAACATAAGCAAAAAGTTAGTGGGGATGAAAAATTAGTGTCAGAAGAATAAGAATCATAGACTTAGAGATGGAATGAACCGTACAAGTCACTTAGTCTAACCTCTTGAACGATGTAAAAATCCCAATCATAGCACCCCTTAAAAGTGCTTGTCTGACCTCTGATCTGAGACTGACAGAAACTGGTAATTCACTCCTCCATACAGTAGTCTATTCTTTTTTTTTTAATTAATAAAGTTTGTGTGTGTGTGTGTGTGTTACATGTAAAGATAGTTCTCATCTTTTGTTTATACAAGCTTTACAATTTCAGATTTTTCTCCCTCCCTCCCCTCCCTCCCCCCTCCCCTAGACAGCAGGTAATCTGATATAGGTTATATATATACACATACACACACACACACACACACACATACATATATACATATATACACATATACACACAATAACATTAATCCTATTTCTGCATTAGTCATGTTATAAGAGAAAAAATCAGAGCACTGATGAAAAACCTCAAAATAGAAAAAAACAACAGCACCAAAAACAAAAGAAATAGTATGATAGTATGGTTCATTCAGCATCTATACTCCGCAGTTCTTTTGTTTTTTTTTTTTTCTTGGATTTGGAGATCCTCTTCCATCATGAGTTCCCTGGAACTCTTCTGTACCATTGCATTGGTGAGAAGAATATAGTCCATCACAGTAGATCAACACTCAATGTTGATGATACTGTGTACAATGTTCTTCTGGTTCTGCTCATCTCACTCATCATCAGCTCACGCAAGACCCTCCAGGTTTCTCTGAACTCCTCCTGCTCATCATTTCTTACAGCACAATAGTATTCCATTGTATTCATATACCACAACTTGTCCAGCCATTCCCCAATTGATGGGCACCCCCTCAACTTCCAATTCCTTGCCACCACGGAAAGAGCAGCTATAAATATTTTTGTACATGTGGGTCCCTTCCCCCCTTCCATGATTTCTTTGGAAAAAAGACCCAAAAATAGTATTGCTGGGTCAAAGGGTATGCACAGCTTTATTGCCCTTTGGACATAATTCCAAATTGCTCTCCAGAATGGCTGGATCAGTTCACAGCTCCACCAACAATGAATTAGTGTTCCAATTTTCCCACAGCTTCTCCAACATTTATTATTTTCCTTTTTTGTCATTTTAGCCAATCTGATAGGTGTCAGGTGGTACCTCAGAGTTGTTTTAATTTGCATCTCTCTAATCATTAGAGATTTAGAGCATTTTTTCATATGGGAATAGATAGCTTTGGTTTCTTCATCAGAAAACTGCCTGTTCATATCCTTTGACCATTTCTCAATTGGGGAATGACTTGGATTCTTATAAATTTGATTTAGTTCCCTATATATTTTAGAGATGAGGCCTTTATCAGAAGTACTGGCCTCAAAAATTGTTTCCCAGCTTTCTGCCTCCCTTCTAATTTTGGATGCATTGTTTCTGTTTGTACAAAAATTTTTTAATTTAATGTAATCAAAATCATCCATTTTGCATTTTATAATATACTCTATCTCTTGTTTGGTCATAAACGGTTTTCCTTTCCAAAGGTCTGATAGGTAGACTATTTCTTTCTCTCCTAATTTACCTATGGTATCACCTCTTATGTCTAAATCGTGTATCCATTTTGACCTTATTTTAGTATAAGGTGTCAGATGTTGGTCTATGACTAATTTCTGCCATACTATCTTCCAGTTTTCCCAGCAGTTTTTGTCAAATACTGAGCTCCTATCCCAGAAGCTGGAGTCTTTGGGTTTATGAAATACTACATTACTAGTGTAATTTACTACTGCATTTCCTGAGCCTAGCCTATTCCATTGATCTACCACTCTATTTTTTAGCCAGTACCAGATAGTTTTGATGACTGCCGCTTTATAGTAAAGCTCCAGGTTTGGTACTGCTAACCCACCTTCCTGTGAATTTTTTTTTCATTATTTCCCTGGATATTCTTGATTTTTTGTTTTTCCAGATGAATTTTGCTATTATTTTTTCTAGCTCTATAAAATAATTTTTAGGTAGTCTGGTTGGTATGGCACTGAATAAGTAAATTAATTTAGGCAGTATTGTCATTTTTACTACATTAGCTCTGCCTATCCATGAGCAATTGATATCTTTCCAATTATTTAGATCTGATTTGATTTGTGTGAAGAGTGTTTGGTAGTTGTGTACATAGAGTTCCTGGGTTTGTCTTGGCAAGTAGACTCCCAAGTATTTTATATTATCTACCGTTACTTTAAATGGAATTTCTCTTTCTATCTCTTGCTGCTGGACTTTGTTGGTCATGTATAGAAATGCTGATGATTTATGTGGATTTATTTTATATCCTGCTACTTTGCTAAAGTTGTTAATTGTTTCAAGTAATTTTTGACTTGATTCTCGAGGATTCCTTAAGTATACCATCATATCATCTGCAAAGAGTGATAGTTTTGTTTCCTCCTTGCCTATTCTAATTCCTTTAATTCCTTTTTCTTCTCTGATTGCTAAAGCTAACATTTCTAGAACAATATTAAATAATAGGGGTGATAATGGACATCCCTGTTTCACCCCTGATCTTATTGGGAAGGCCTCTAATTTATCTCCATTGCATATAATACTTGCTGATGGCTTTAGGTAGATACTGTTTATTATTCTAAGGAACAGTAGTCTATTCTTAGACAGCTCTTATAGGACTTAGAGTTGAAAGAGACCTCTAAGATCATCTAAAACAAATTTTTCACTTTAGAGACAAGAAAACTGAGTCTGGGGAAAGGGGGGCAGAATGACTTGTTCATGGTTACATGGGTAATAAGTAGCAGAGATAGAGAGAGGTGTTTTTCCTCTTATGTTGAAAGTGCTGTTTTATAACTTCCATTTAAGTTGCCACAAGTTTTTAGAATAAAAGAAGTTCTGCTACAACTAAAGAGTTTCCTAGAGTTTTAGTGAACAGTGTGTTTCAAATTTCTTCTACCCAGTCAGTTTATCCTAATGGGCAATGGAAAGCTGGCAAATTTCTAAAATCTCTAGTAGATGCAGCTGGACCAACAACTGCATTGGCCAAGCTGCTCCATCTGTCCATGAGTGCCTGACCACCTAATGAACTCAGTGGAAGAACTGAAGGAACATTGAAATGGTCCATGAGCAGTGTTTCATCTCTATGTGGGCCATCCCATTCCAGATAGGCTCCCTGAGGCACCTATATCCTACACCCAAATCTGAATGGTGGGGAATATTCCTCTTGCATAATTCAAGCCAATTTCTTTCAGACTCTATTAGCTGAGGTTAACGTAATGTTTCTGTGTTGGTATCCATCGAAACCCTTATTTCTTTCCCTGGGAAGTAACCCAAACACTACTCTGAGTTTGAAAGTGTAGTGTACTTCGGACTGTAAGAGGATTATAATTAAGGGATTGTTGGTACTTTCTTAAGGCTATATAATTACCTTAAGATATATTGCTCTGTAAATGGGAAAGAGCCTCCAGGAAAGTCATGAAAAGGACATCAAGGGACCTCTCCATGAATTACGAGTTGGAACAAATGGAAAGAGGATAAAGCATCCACATGGAGGGCGTGAAGTAGGTTCCATAAGAATTTAGAAAAAACAAATCATTCTGAGACCATTTTTTGATGAAGGTTAGAGACAAAAGCCTGACCATAAGAGGCCTGGAATCAGAGAACCCAGAAACCATGTCAAAGTCATCCTCAGGAGCTAAAGATCTATTTCCATTTTTTTTCCTTTGTAGAAAACTGTGCCACTTATTGATACCACTTTTACTTCATGATAGGCACTTTTTCCTGCTCAACTTCCTCCTAATCCTTCTTAGTAACAAAGAACAGTTAAACAAAACCACCAAGACAGCAACAACATCTAAAAAGCAGATATTTTAAATTTGTTCACTTAAGGTTTAAAACAAATACCCAACTGGCCTTCCATCACATTAACTCCAATCAGAAATTTTCTTCTGAATAGATAATATTAATAATATGTGACAAATGACAAACTTAAAATTGATATACATACAGAAGTTCAATATCTGTATAAAATGCCAAGAAGAGCAATATTTATAACAATCCTACATTATACACCAACAATCCCCACATCTTTCTTCTATCATATCCCTGAGCACTTTTTGTTGTTGTTTTAGATTTTTATTGATGTCTTGTTATACCATAGTCAGTTCTGGATATACTACCTATCTGCCCTCATAACAAAGAAAAATAGTCAAACAAATCCAATCGACATAATAACAGTGCCTGAATGTCTATGCAAGAATCTACATTGAATATCCATTTCCAAGAATTCATAGGGATATATAACTTTTTGTATAACATGAGTGGCATATTAAGCACTAATGAATGACTAGTGAAGAATAACAGATTTATGTTAACTTCAGTGCTTTAAGGATCACTGATTTTGTTGATTTCAGTTCTTCCTTTACCAAGAGAGATCACCATCACTATATAACTTTGTATAGATGGGCTTTGAAAGTTACTGTAACTGAAAAATGAATTCTTCTCCAAGTCAAATGGTGATGAGACACTGAACTTAGTCTGGTAAGATTCTTTGAAAGAGTTCTAATATCCAAGAATTATTATAATGTGAATTTATAGAAATATCTAAGAATAAGAGATATAAACTATATAAGAATAAAATACATAATATATTATCATACATGATATGTATACAAACAATATGGCATGATATATGATATAATAAATATAATCATATACACAGGAATGAATAAGAATTACCATTCTTTCCCCTCCAAAAAATTTTTAAGATACATAGTAAGAGAATATGAAGAGGTAGATAGTTCCCAAGTGAAAAAAATGCAGACTATCAATAACCATAAAACAAATGCTACAAATCACTAATAATAGTAGAAATGTAAATTAAAACTACTCTAAGGCTTCACTTTACACAAATCAGGTTGGCAAAAATAATAATTATTAGTAATAATAATAATAGCTATCATTTTATAGCTCTTTAAGTTTTACAAAGCACATTATAAATATGTCATTTGATCCTCAGAAGAACCTTTCTAAGTAAGTGTTATTATTATCACCTTTTTACAGGTGTGGAAACTGAGGCAGAGAACAGTTAAAGTGATTTGCCCTGGCTCACATAAATAGCTAGTAAATGTCTATTTAGATTTGAACTCAGGTCTGGCATTTTATCCACTTCATCACCTAACTACCTTTAGATTACAAAAAATGAAAATAAAGAAACAGTGGGAAGAGGGACACAGTGGTACAAAAATGTTGCAGGAACTGATAAATGGATTAACTAGTCTGGAAAACAATTTACAACTATACCTAAAAGGTTACTAAATGGTGCAGACTCTTACTACTAGGCATGTACCCCAAAGAAGCTATGGTAAAGGACCCCATGTACAAAATATTTATAGGAGCACTTTTGTTGTAACAAAGAACTGAAAAGCAAATATGTATACATCATTGGGAAATGGCTGAAAAAGTTGTGTCATATGAATGTAATAGAAATTTATTTTCATAAGAACTGAGAAATATGAATGATTTAGAGAAAAATGAAGAGACTAGTATGAACTGATACAGAGTGAAGTGAGCAGAATCAGGAAAGCAATTTACAAGGTGACCTCAATAACGTGAGGGTAATCAACTGTGAAAAAACCACAGAACTCTGACCAAGGCAGTGACCAATCATAAATTCACAAGATAGATGATGGAATATCCTTTTTACTTCTTAGTAGAGAAGGATGGACCAGAAGTACAGAACCAGATATACATTCTCAGACATTTAGAGTGCATTGATTTATTTTATTTTATTTATTTATTTATTTATTTACTTACTTACTTATTTACTTATTTATTTATTTAGCTTGACAATATACATTTTTTACAAGAGTTAGCTTCCATGGAGTTAGGGAGACAAACTTGGTAGGTAATGGTAGCCATGGAAAATGTATCAATAAAGTATATTAAAAGAGACACAGAGGGAAGGGCAAGGGAGATATATCAGAAGATCAAAACACCCCAGACTTACCTTAAATGACCACCATTCCTTCATTTGTCAGGCCTCTACTTGAAGCCTTTTGAACTTGGTAGGTCCTTTCAGAGCTTATGCTATGTTAGCAAAGCATCAAGAGTCCAGTGTGACCTCCCCAACATAATGAAGCATTGGAAGAAGAATTTAGTGGAGGCCAGATTTATAAGTAGCTAAAAATTAGATAACTTCCTCTGTAAAGATAACTCAAAAAATAATGACTATGACTACTTACTCTTTTGAAGGTAAAAGGATGGTGTGATTAAATGATTAAGTGATTAAACACTTCTTATTTTCTGGTGTGAGTGCCAACAATAACACAAAATGGTCCACATAACAGAAGCCCAATTTAAAGAAATACAGTTCTTAACCCATGCTTAACTTATTCTAACACTAAGTATTTATGGAGTGCCTACTGTTAAGGAAAGTAATGGACTCCCTTTGATAGTAGGCACTTCATAAATACTTATTGAACTGAATTAAGTGTAGTGTAGTACCATCCAGCTTTAATGTCAAGTGGCCACATTCACTTCTTGTCCAATGGCTTTTTCTGGCTGTAGACAGCTATTCTCGAGGTTGGCATGGCCTCTGAACCACTTTTCTTCCTGAGTTCTCTTTGCCTTGACCATATGCAGTAGAGATCATTTATTCATCCAAAAAGTATTTATCTATTTCCCTACTGTTTAGCCCCATGCTAAATGCTATGCAAAGAACAGGAGAACATCTCTGGTGTATTTCCTCAATGAGATTTCAGGAGAATTGAGGAATCAAGGTTCATATACACTCACATACACATCCATTAATTAGGTGAAATTTTATCTGATTAACTATCTACCAAATAGTGGAACATACTTTAAGTAGTATGGGGATTCAAGGAAGGAAAAAGCAGTAAGGGCTGGATTAGTTAGGGAGTACATCCTCAAGGAAGGAGTTAACCTGAAGTGTAAAATTGAATAAGATATATATGTGGAAGGGAGGAGAGGAGAGAAGGCTTGCAATTCCTTTATCTTCTCTCCAAGTTCTGTACTATGCAAAACCTTTAGGCATAGCTTCTAGATAGAGAATGTTCTCCAACCTGGAATTCTGGAAATTGACCATGTTCAGAATGAGAGGGAGGCCAGAAAGGCCAGGGAGAAGCATTGCCAACAGATTGTTTAGGTCAGACTGATGATGCACACTTCCTGGCTCAGACAAGGACCTTCCCCGCCCTCATCCCCACCCCCACCCTAACCCTTGAATTCTGCTATTTGACTTTTGGATGCTAATATTATTGGTATGTCTTAATTCTCCTCAAGCACTTTATTTCCCCCAAAGGGGAGCCTATAGGAGATCAGGATGCAGTACTCCACGATTGGACAGGAACAGCCCTAAGTTTCATTGTTGGTTGGTGATATGTTTATTCTTTAGAGATTTAGGGCACTTAATGGTCCTTATCACCCTTTAAACACTAAGCTACAGTACCAAAAAAAGCCCCCATTGCTAGGAGGGTGGAGATAGATATTTGAAAATAATTCTGATTACGTGTTTAAGATGGCATCACAAGGGCATCCTAGGGAACCTGTCTGACCAAGAGTAACGATGTTAATAACTGGAGAGAAAGACCCTGAACTCTGAATGGAGCAGCTGTCTATGAACTGCTAATAAAGGCAGTTTATCACCCCACGGTGATTAGCACATTAGCAAGAAGAAGCATTACTGAAAGAGAAGGCAATTAGCTTCCCCTCAGAATCTGTTCCTTGCAGAACTCACCTTGGGCCATGTACTTCTTACTCGGGGGTTTGAGATTTGTCTTTCATGGGGAGGGACTTTTGTCATAGCTGTCAAGAGCCAAAGCCCTCTCTCCTTTTGGTATGACACTCATTGCCTGTCCTGTGCTTAGACTGAAAAGGAAAAAGGCAATGTAGTTCATTAGATAAGGCGCAACATATGAAATACCACCAAGACTCCCCCCCACATACAACCAATCTAATTTCATGATCCCACAGGTATGTTTTCCTTTTATTCCAATCCCAAATTTGTGGATTTATGAAATTAAGCATAAAATAACTATACTTTTATTTCTTTTGATTCTACCAGCAACCTTGTGAGATAGGTAGTGCAAGAATTACAATTCCATTTTCAGATGAAGAAACTGAGTCTGAAATGATTTATCCAAGGTCCATAGCTAGGAAAAGGGTATGGTGTATGATTGAGACTCATATCTTATGATTTCTAGTTCAATAGTCTTCTGACTTTATCATACTCCCCCCCACCCCACCCTAAGTGAGCCATACAGTACAAAATATACTCTATATGGAAACTGAACCTGAGTCCATATAACCACTCTATCATATTACTCACTGTATGATCTGGGAAAAGTCACTTAACCACCCTAGGATATGGTTGCTTGATTAATCAAATGGTTATACCAGGAAGGTTACCTTATGGTTTTAATGATTTATATATTTCATTGTATTTTCATTTTTTAAAATCAATAATCTATAATTATTACACATTATCATTATTAGTAATGATAATGGGGAAGCCATCATGGGTTGTTATTTGACTTATTGGAAAGAATAACCACATCAATCAGGTTATATAGACATTTGAATATGCAAGTGATGATAATAACAACAATAACAATGGAATGAATAATATTATATTAACATAATCAATACTATTAAATTAATATTAATATCATTAATATAATATATAAATAATATGATCATGAAAATACTCCATATTCACATTGAGAAGCAGCATTGTGTAGTGTAAGGAGCACTGATTTTTTTTTATTACATTTTTTTTTTTTGCAGGGCAATGGGGGTTAAGTGACTTGCCCAGGGTCATATAGCTAGTAAGTGTCAAGTGTCTGAGGCCAGATTTGAACTGATGTCCTCCTGAATCCAGGGCCAGTACTTTATCCACTGTGCCACCTAGCTGCCCCTGGAGCACTGATTTTCAAGTCAGAGGTCCTAAGCTTAAATGCTATTTTTGCTATTACCATCCATGTCATACTGGGCAAGTTACTTAACTCCTCTGGGTCTCATCTATAAAATGAGGGGGGTTGGGCTAAATGGCATCTCAGGACCCTTCCATTTCTAAGTCAATGATCCTATGATCCTTGTATACTTTGTTGTTGTTGAGTCATTAATCATGTACAATTCTTCATGACCTCATTTAGGATTTTCTTGGCAGAGATACTAGAATGGTTTGCCATTTCCTTCTCCAGCTCATTTTACAAATGAGGAAACTAAGGCAAACAGGGTTAAGTGACTTGCCCATTGTCACATAGCTGGGAAGTGTCTCTGGTTGTATTTGAACTCATGAAGATGAATCTGCCTTACTCCAGGTCTAGCATTCTATCTATCACACCCCCTAACTGCCTAATCCTTGCATGCAATGGTGGTTTATTTTTTACATAGTGTTTTCCTTAACAGATTTTACTGTTGACATACACCAGTGCTTAACAATTATTTGTCGAATTGAACTATGCATGCTAACTGAGAAGATGCTGTATTTTAACCAGGGTGCAATCATGGATTTTATCTTACTGGGTAGCTTAGAAAGCTGAGTTTTCAGAGCAGTGAGCAGGAACAAGACATACTCTGAAGTAAGGAGAAATATTTATGTAGAAAAAAAGTTTAATGTATTATAGAGGCCTACAGTGAAATACCAGGAATGTTCAATTAGAATTTGAGCCTAATGAGAATAAAATCAAATTAGAGATTCTGGGATGCATTGCCCTGTTACTAGCTAATTGCCAGAATCAGGATTTCATATTTCTTCCAGAGGACTTTTTACTTCAATCCTATTTCATCATCAAAGAATACACCTGCCTGGTACAAATTCAGTTCTATTGTTATATGTTATTTCTTGCTATGATGAAGGTGATAAAACAGCAACAGCAACAACATTAGTGACTGACACGATGTATTCATGTTGTTGTTTGTCCTTCATTTTCAAAGAGGACCAAGGACATCATGCCTGATGTCTTAACTTGAATTGGATTCAAGTGAGACAGAGTTTCCCAGAGTCATCAGCCTCACTCTCTCTTAAGCATTGAACTTAGAATCATACCACTTCATTTCTAGGGGAAAGGAACAAACATTTGCTTCATATGTTCCAGGCACTATGCTAAATATTTTACAAGTATTATTTACTTTGATTCTCATAACAGTCTTGAGAGGTAGGTGCCATTTATAATCCCTATTATACACTTGGGAAAATTGAGACAAAGAGAAGTTAAGTGATTTGCCTAAAGTCCTACAGCTACTAAATATCTGAGGTATATTTTGAACTCAGGTCTTCTGGACTTCAGAAAGTGCTTTATCCACTGTAACACCTATGAGTTATCTATTTCCCTACTAATCCAAGGTTCTAATCTTGGCTCTGCCAGATACTAATTAGTTATATGACTTGGGGAAAATAATTTAATATATATGCCTGTGAAATGGGATGTTAATACTTCCTATACTTAATATCCTACTTCCTGATGGAATGCCCAGAAGATATTCCTTTAAAAAAAAAATCTTTGCCTCCCTCCCTGAACCCTGAGGCCTGGAGTCAGGAAGACCTGAGCTCAAATCTAACCTCAGATACTTACTAGCTGTATGATCCTGTGTAAGTCATTTAACCCAGTTTGCCTCAGTTTTCTTATCTGTAAAATGAGCTAGAGAGGGAAATGGCAAACCACTCCAGTATCATTGCCAAGAAAACTCCAAATGGGATCACAAAGAGTCACTCAACTGAAACGAATGAGCAATAACAACCCATAACACTAAACTTCCCTCAAGGCTTCTCAAGTCCTACTTCTTAAAGTGGCCTCAGCCATTGGTGATCTACCAGCCTTGATTATGTTCTCTCTCTGCTCAGTTTACTTTGTATTTACTTATCAATGTATATATTATATATCGCATGGGGGAATGAATACTATTTATATCCCTAGCTAAAGAGGAAGCAGGACATAGCAGATATGTTTCTTCCTTAGAGGCAGACCTAGATTGATTTTATCCTTCTAATACATACTAGGTATGTGACCCTGAGCAAGTCACGTTTCATCCTTTGTGCCCAGAACAGCTTCTTAAGACTATAAATTACTGAAAGGAAAGAACAGGCACCAATCTGCCTTCAATGGGGAGTTTTCTATGTTAATTAAATGATAGGTCCCAACTAACCACTCCACCCCTACTTAAAAAAATAAATAAATAAAACAAAACAAAACCCAAGCATGGTGCTTAGCAGATAGCAGAAACTTAAATAGTTTGTTCAAATGAAATGAATTGTGCTCTCTACCTCAAAGGATTGTTATGAATATCAAATGAGACAATGCATGCAAAGTGGTTTTGTAAACTGTATAGCACTATATATTTTTATTCTATTATTGTCTTAGAATTTCCTTCTAGTCTAAGAGATTTGGGTTAATATTGATATAAACTAAAACAATCTGGTGAATAGAGTTTAGGTTGGAGTCAGAAGACAGGTTGAATCATAGATCTGTCACTCTGTATGCATCTTAAAGCAATTCATTCCTTTGTCTCTGGGAGCCCCTTGTTTCTTTTTCTATAGAAGGGGTGAGGGGAGGCAATGTTGTATGTCCTGTTTCCCCTCACTAAGGATCAAAAGATGCAATAGATCCAAAGGCAAATGAAATGATAAAGTAATAAGTAATAATAAAAAATGACCCATTTGCAATATTTTCTACCAGTAAAGAAAGACCAAATTTATTAACTATAATAAGCTATTTTATCTTGTTGCCATGTGCTGTTGTTTTAGTCTCACCCAGCACTTTCTAGAGAAAGAGAGAGAAGTTGATCCCCCAGGCTCAGTGACTTAGTGACTAGATTTATCCATGTCCTCTCAAATTGTCAGCCTTGTCTCTCTGCAGTCCCAGGTAATAACAGCCCTGCCCCACGTGGGACAGGTTCCACTAAGAGGCAGCATGTCTAGTCATTTGTGTAGGATCTGATGCTCTGATAATGAACTGCTGATCACTTCTTTACTTGGAATCACTAAAATAAATGTCCCGGAAGGACATGTTGTGATTCCTGCTTTCTTAACAAGTTAGAGAGCTTTGCTGGCATGCTGCTAATTAGCTTGCTGCCTGTCCTTCCAAAAGCTTCTTTTGTGTTGTCTGTCAGTTAATGACATAGTTTTAAGGCAAATTTTAGCATAACTGACAACTTAATAGATGTCTTTTTGAGCACCTACATCTCCCCTACTCTCCAACCAGATAAAATTAACAGGACCATCCTATTTCTCAGTCTTAGACATCTGAGGGAAACATCCATGAAAGCTTTCTAATTCATGTGAAAGGCAGTTACAACAACAAAATTACCAACTGGGGGAATGGATATTCATCAGCAAATTTCCTTTAAAACTGTTGTAGAAATGGATACTTTCACTTGATATCTCTGATGACAGGAAAGGATTATGTCCTGTAGCATTTTCCAACTTAATTTGGCCACAGAACTCTTTGGGGCAAGAAATATGTTGACAGAAACCATAAATACTGGGCTGGGGAGTTTAAGGAGGTGGAATTCCTATGGGTTAAAGGTTGGTTACAGAAATTTGGAAATAAAAGATAAGAAATTAGGTCTATTTTCATTTCTGCCAAAATTTCAAACATAACTAGTGTTTTATACATGCATAAATTCATATTTAATATTATAAAGGAAAAATATAGCTGGCATTGACATTTTCCTGTAATGCCCCATATTCACATCATGTAAAGCACTGGGAATATGCAGAATACAATCTGGGAAATGCTTATGTCACAGAAAATAGAACTTAATGTCTAGATTTTCCATGAAGCTCCTCTACTAACCACTTTAACTCTAAGAGCTCTCAGCCTTCTCTGACCTCCATAGTACTTAGAGAATCACATTGAGTCATGTCTCTCCAAAACAAGTTCCTGGAGAGCTGGGTCCATGTCCTCTCTTCTCAAATGTCTCTTCCTTGTCCAACAGGAAGATTATTTTGGCATTTTTGTAAACTAAGAGAGTTTGAGTGCTATGTTCAATTATTTACCCTATTATAATAATTCAGTTGAGGTGTCACACTGGGAGAAAAGGGGACAATAATGTGAAAAGAAAAGAGAGAACAAATACAAAAGATATTATTGAAGTAGAATCAACAAAAATTGGCAAATGATTAGATGTAGGATGTGAGGGAGTTGGAAGGGTCAAAGATGGATTAAAGGTTTTAATCCATCTGAGTAACTGAGAGGATGATGATGTCATCAACATAAAACGGATTCTATTTGGAGGGGCAGATACTGTCAGTTTTATTCATGGATTTGAGGTGCAATCAGGACATCTAAGTGGAGCAGTCAAGAGAGAAATTGGAAAGGCAGAACTGAAACTCAGAGAAGAAATCAAGCATTGATAATTATATTTGTAAGTCATTTATAGAGTGAGTAATAATGGAAACTTTTGGAATAGATAAGATTGACCAGAAAGACATTGTAGAAAGAAAAGAGAAGACAAAGAACAGAGCCCTGAGGGATACCCACTCTTGGGGGTTGAGTGAAAGATGAACTGCTAAAAAATAAAAAAAGACTCAGAGAAAGCATTGAAAAAGGTAGGAGGAGAACCAGGATATTACATTGTCACAATGGCCAAGAGAAGAATGTCTTATCAAAATGGAGGTGTTCATGAGTGTTAGGCATTACAGAATGTTCAAGGAGAATGAAAACTAAAGAAAGACCATTTAATCCAATAATTAAAAAGTTATTGGCTACCTTGGAGAATTTCAGTAGAGTGGTGGGAATGGAAACTAGATATCAGAAGTTGAGGAATAAGTGGGTGGGTATTGAATTAGTGGAAACGTTGAGCATAGAACCCTAGTTTAATAGTTTAAGGAAACAAATATCCTCTCGGGGACAAAAGATGTGGGATTTTTTTTCTTTTTTAATGATAGCAGAGACATTAATGTGTTTGCAGGAAGTGGATAAGGAGCAAATGGAGAGGAAGAGATTGAAAATGAGAAAAAGATAAAAAATAATCAGTGGAAAGAGATTCCAGAAGCTATGGAGGAAGATGAGATCAGAGACACCAGTAGAAGTCTTGTCCTTGACAAGAAAGACTACCTCATACTCTGAGATCAGAGATAAGGAAAATAAGGTGAATGACAACATCGTGGGAAGCTTCAGGGATTGAATGAGAGAGAAGGGGAGAAATGGGAGAAGGGCCTCATGGCAGAAAATTTCAGTATTCTCAGGAAAGCAGGATAAAAAGTTTTCTGCTAAAAGATAGGGCTGGAGGTAGAGGTCAAAGCTTGAGGAGAGAGAAGACTGTTTGGAAAAGACATCATGGGGACTGCAATAGAAAGTCAATCAAAAAAAGAATGGCCACTCATTGAGAAGGGCCAAGTTGGAATTAGAGTCTGCATGACTTCATTACATCCTCAAATAATGCTGAGTGATTGATGCACATAGAAGATTGATATAAAGGGAGGTAGATGGTATATAGGAAGGAGCCAGGATTAGGGATGGTGGTGTAGTAAGAATAAGGGAACAAATAATTCAAAGTGGGAGACAGCAACTTGTGAGAAGACTGAAGACAGTAAAGCAGTGAAGAAAGGTGTATGAAGCCAGAACTAGGATAATGAAGTAGAAGAATCAAGAGACATGAAAAGATGAGAAGTCATTATAAGGGTTAAGAATTGAGAGAGCCAATAAGAAGTAGAAGGATGGAAGATTGGAATCAGAAAGGAGACTTTCAAAGTTCTTGATCTTGGAAGTGGAGTCGTTTTTGGAAGAGAGGGGGATACGACAAAGATATTACTCCCCCTTTAGTGGACATGGAATATATGAGATTTGATGAACTCATTGAACTGAGAAGCTATGTTGTTAGAAGGGTCATCAGAACAAATATCAAAATCCCCAAGGATGATGGCAGAGGTTAGATTAGAGACAAAGATTTTGAGCCAGGTATTAAAGTTAGTACTGGATAGAGAAAATAGGTAGAAGATAGTGACAGGGACCTAAGTCAGGTGATATGGCTATATTTTATAAACTAACAGGTCCTGATATTTTCAAGTCTGAGGATCTCTTATATGTTTTAGTAATTGTACTTTTAATAGGCATTGATTGAGAAATATTTGCTAACAAGCTACTATGAATTCAGTAATGTTTTAAATGAATTTGTATTGTATATATCTTGGCATCTATGCACAGTTGAAAAATAGTAATACATTACTATAATAACAGTGTAAGACATTTTACTTATTCAGTCCACTGAAGGTATGTCTGCTCATTTATTATACTGAGTCATGCTGCATATTTTGTTGAAGCTAAATAAAGATCGAAGTGACATTTCTTGGTATGCATACAGATTTCCTGACCCTCTTGCAACTCATGGTTGCCCCAGGGGATGGCAGCCCACAGCTCAGGAACCACTGTGATGAACATCAAGGGAAGAGGAGGAGTGGCTTGGCTTTGGAGCAAGTCACATTATTTCTCTGAAATTCCAGTTTTTCCATTTGTAAAGAGAGAGGATTTTACTAGATTCTCTATTTTGGTTCTAAATGCTATCTAAGATCCTAAGATTTGCCTCTCTTGAATAATATTAGAATATTCTGTGAAGGAAATTTCCTACGTGAAGTGCCTTTGGACCTCTCCCCTCCCCCAACTTTGTTTCAAAGTACCAGAGTTTCAATAAATGTGCCATTTCTTCAGATAATTATTCCAAAAGATATCACTCCTTTAGATGCACAATTACTGAAATCTTTGGTTTTTTTAAACCCTCACTGTCTTGTTAGAATATCCTTCCAGATTTTGATTGAGTCTTATCTGCTTTGTTTGCTCAGTCTTCTGTAATAACTTCCAGGCAGGAGGCAGGATTCCAGGGGACTTTACCACTTTGGAAGTGTTTTTAAAGGTAAGAGAAAATAATTTCCAGGGCCAGATTTTTTTTTAACACCATATTCCTATACTGGTTAATGTGTTAATCCCATTACAGCATTTCTCCATACAATGAAAATGTTGTTTACGTAAGAACTCCAAACTCTAGCCAATGCCTGTTTGTTTTAAGTCACACTTAATACTGGGAGCTCAACCTGCCTATAGGCCAGGAAATTAACTGTGAGTGTTTATAATGGCCAAAAGATAACCTTATGAGAGGCAAGAGTGCTGAATTTAGAGTCACAAGACCTGGATTCAAGTCCTGACTATCACTTATGATCTATGTGACCTTGAACAAGTCACTTTACCTTTAGGAGCTTCAATTTCCTCATCTGTAAAAAGCTGACAATTGGACCAAATGATGACCTCTAAAGTTGTTTGGGGTTTTTTTTTTTCCATCTCGGGAATCAATAATCTATGCTCTAGTAATCCATGTATCCCCCCGGAGGTTCTGGGGATGCCAAGGTGACAATTATTCAGGCATTTTCCCAGAATCCCTAAAACATTTCCAGATACTTCCACAGCCCATAGTTTCTTACATTTTAGTAAAATATTTATGGAGGTCCATAGAATTCATTACAGAAAATAAAAACAAACAAACTTAAAGACAAGTAGAATTTAAGAAGTTCAACCAAGCATATAATAACTTACAATGACTGAGACCCCCCCCCCCCCCAAAGATGCTGAGAGCACAGTGAGAAGGAATGGTTTCGTTGTTGGAGAGATGACTGGAATAGTTAAGATGCTGTTGCTTTATTATGGAAAAGCTATTTGGAAAATAGAGAAAGCTCAGCAAACAGTCATTGGGATATTACTAAATGCCGTAAGTGGTAGGTAGGTGTGTGCGAGTGCACGCGCACACACACGCGCGCACACACACACACACACACACACACACACACAGAGCTAAAGAAAGAGGCTCTGCATCTTTGGAAAAATGAAATAAAAGGGCTTTTGTGGACATATGCACCATATTAAAGAAAAAGAGAAAGCATTTTCTTTCCCCTTCAAAGGTTATTTGAGCTTTTCTTGAAGCAGAGAGACATATAATTAATTCAGAGAAAACTCAGTTCTGAGAAAATGAATTTAAGTGGGATTGTGCACTGCAGCTACAATATAGTCAAATATTCCAGTAAACACTTTACCAGGGATTCTTCTACCACAACCATCTTAAACCAAAAGCGCCAATGGTGAAATTTTTAGTGCTATGACACATGTGGGGGTGCCCACATTCTCATCATTTTTAGTGTTGGCTAAAAATGAGGGATGTTAACACATGCATATGACTTGTCCAACATCACGGAGGCTAGTTCTTCTTCTTCTTCTTCTTCTTCTTCTTCTTTCTTCTTTCTTCTTTCTTCTTTCTTCTTTCTTCTTTCTTCTTTCTTCTTTCTTCTTTCTTCTTTCTTCTTTCTTCTTCTTCTTCATTGGGGTTAAGTGACTTGCCCAAGGTCACACAGCTAGTAAGTGTTAAATGTCTGAGGCCGGATTTGAACTCAGGTACTCCTGACTCCAGGGCTGGTGCTCTATCCACTGCACCACCTAGCTGCCCCCCCCCTTTTTTTCTTTTTTTTTCGAGGCTAGTGATTCTTGACTTTCTGGTCCCAACTTGAAGATGAGATTAGAAAGAAGGGAAGGCAAATCACCAGGAAATGAGAAAGGCAAGAGGATTTCCACTCAGCTTGCAAAGTAGGCATTCCTAAGTGGTTTATGGACCTGATTCTGATTTGTAACAAAACTTCTTCATGTTTTAACCTTGTTTGGTTTAAAATTGCTACTCACCGAATTTGATGTGAATGTTTCAGACATTATAGGCCAGCAGATTCATATCACTGCACTTTATCCATGTTCATGCTGATTAGAACTTTTATTTGTCATAATGATCCACTAATGCAATGATGATACAAGTAATAGTCCATGTCTAATGGCTTCTTGTCCAGGGGCTAAGAGAATTAATTTAATATACTTAGCACTGAACTCTTAAAAGAAAACAGTTTCAGCTACTGAGTTTCCTTGGGCAGTAAAAGTAGATGTCTTCAGTGGAACTGTCAGAAGAAAAGTTGAAAGAAAGAAGAATTCAAATCACCTGAGGACTCATTGATATAGTCTGTTCATTGTCTCTTTTTCAGTATTTTCTTTTCCCCAATTACATTGTTCATTGTCTTTTTTTTTTTTTTTTTTTGGCGGGGCGATGGGGGTTAAGTGACTTGCCCAGGGTCACACAGCTAGTAAGTGTCAAGTGTCTGAGGCCGGATTTGAACTCAGGTACTCCTGAATCCAGGCACTATGCTTTATCCACTGTGCCACCTAGCCACCCCTCATTGTCTTTTAATAGTAATATCCCCTATAATGGGTCTTTGGTAGAAGTGAAAGAATAGCATGGTTGTCAACCAGTGAAGGAGAGAATTGAGGAGAGATGGGTTTTTCTAAGCTCTAGGCAAAGGCTCTTCATTGGTTTATGAATAATAATTGTCCCTGTCTCCATAGCTTCTCTCATATTATTCCTCCCTCTGAATTACCATCTCTCCTTCTTGCTGTCTATTCTGCCTACATTTCTAGTCTGTATCTTCAAGGATCAATTCAAGTTGCATCTTCTTCATGAAGATGTCTCATAGCACCGAGGCTTTTGATGGACCTTCTTATCACCTGAGGCCCTTAATGTCTAAGCCACTCATTTTTGAACTTGGCTATATATTTGCCTGTGCTGTTCTCTGCTTTATGTATATTTTTAATCCTACAGCACATTAAACAACTTGCAGATTCCTTGAGGCCAGGGAATTGTGTATCTCTCTTCTAGTTGTTAAGGGCTAAAATTCTAGCTAGTCTGTCTAAAATATCTAATGAGTGGTCGCCAATAAATTATAAGCTTTAGCAAGAGTTAGACTTTTAAGCATTTATTAAGGAGAATAAGAATTTGGTAAAGAGAGAGAAAGGCCTAGATTCCTATCTATTAAAGGGAGAGCACATTTCTAGCTCCCTTCTCCGCCAGCGTCCTCAGGAAAGAGACCCAGAGTCAGCGCCAGTCTCTTCCTTCCTCCTCCCACTAGTCCGCGTCACTTCCTCCCGCCAAAGAAAAGACTCCTGGTCTTGCCCTCAAAGACCTTCGCTTCATGGGCAGAACTCTTCTACAGTAAGTATCCAGCAGGTGGCATCATTCCAATCATTACATAGTCCAAAGATAAGAACATAATGACACTCAATTTTTGGATTGCTTCATTTTAAATCATAAATGGATCGCAAAATTAGATCATCATATATATTGCTTGATACCTATTTCACTTATGCATGGGGCTAGCCTCATTCCTGGGGCTCAAAGGCATCTTGAAAGGATGTGAAGGAGTGGCTGGACATTCCATGTGAGAACATGGGAGTAACAGGAAATAATGTAAGATATGACCAGGGAAATGTGTGTGATTTGTTTTTCTATACATGTAGAGGAATAGTGTGAATGATAAGGCTGTAAAGTAAATAGAAACTAGATTATAGAGGGCTTTGAAAGATCACTAAATGAGATTGACCTCCATTTGGCTGACAATGAGGGGACACTGAAACATTTTGAAAGGAAAATCATTGGGAAAATTAATCTGGCAAAAGTTGGTAAGTTGTCTATATGAGGTCAACATGGAGAGGTAACAAAATTCTGGTCAATAACAGTCAATGTTAGAGGAATACTATCAAAGTTAAATAGTACAATCCTTATTTCTTTTGGGTTTGTTTTGGTGTTTGTTGGGAAGTGTCTACAATGTCAAAAAATTTAATCAACAAGAAAGTTTAAAAATGTTAAAAAGGAAAATTAAGCTGGAAATAATGTTATGGTTGGCAAATTTATAAAGTGTTTTTGTCCTCACAAATACCTTATAGGGGTAGATACTATACATTTCAATTTATATATTTTACAGATGAGGAAACTGAGGCTAATAAAATGTTTTACTTATCCACAATTAGTAAGTGGTAGACTAGGGACTTGTGGACAACTATGTAGAGGAGTGGATAGAATTCTGGGCTTGGAATCAGGAAGACTCTTCATGAGTTCAAATCTGACTTCAGATACGTACTAGCTGTGGGACCCTGGGTAAGTCCCTTAACTTTGCCTCAGTTTCCTCATCTGTAAAATGAGCTAGACAAAGAAATGGCAAACCACTCTAGAATCTTTGCCAAGAAGAAAGACCCTAACTGGGTCATAAAGCATTGGACACAACTGAAAAATGACTGAAAAATAAGACTGAGGACTTGAGACAAGCTCTTTTAATTCTCTTTCCTGCTATTTCTAATAACAATGATGATTTAGAAAGCAAAGGAAATATGACAAGTATGGATTCAGGGAGAAGTTAGGAGGCCATGAATGCATTAGCATAGATGCACTAGAGTGGTGGCAGCCCAGGAAAAGGAAGCGGACACTGTGTAAGGGAGATGCTGTGGAAGTATAGTCATTAAGACTTGTGAACTGATTGTATATGATAGGGAGAAATCAGAGATGACCCATAGAGGTCATCCTGTTCTCACATTGACTTTGGAGGCTGGACTGTTAACACTATAGATCTTTGACCAGAGTATAAGCAGAAAAGAGCCTGTGAATGGCAATGAAGTTGGGACAGTTTTGAGCAGATGGAATGCCAAGACACTACATGGTGTTAGACTCTCAGCTTTCATCTCTCAGGGAGCTGTTTCTTAGAGTTGCCTCTAGCACCAGGCTTCTCATTTGCCTGTACCCTGACTTGTACTGAGCACCCATACAGAGGATGCTTTATAAAGAGTTGGAGGAAGAATGACAAGTGATTCCATATGCACAGAAAATGAAAGTGAATTCTGGGGGGGAAAAATAAAAATTGTCAAGGAAAATGTCTTTTGGCAGTGGTGACTCTGCAGGTACTGAAGTGGGATGGAAATGTGATAAGAGTAACTGCTTTGGGCCTTAGCAACTGGCCCACCTATATTCAGGCAGCCAGTAGGCCTGAAGGCTGAGGGCCATTGCACAGATGAAGGTCTGTGATCCCTATTTTCCATCACTTCAGGGAATGCTTAATGAGAATATAGGCACAGAAAGAAAGGGGGGTGGGGGCTGCATTTAGGGGTGCTCCCTCCCAGGAGGGGCTTTAGAAAGTAAACTCCCAAAGTACAAATTAACCTATGTTAGTCACCATTCTCACCCTTTCTCTTGAAAGGTGGTAATATACTTCTGATACTGGTATGACTGTTGGCCTATCCATCTTCCTACTTAATTTCTTTGTATCCAGACAAAAGAAATGCTTTTAGGGATCACCCCCGGAGCACCTCCTTTAAAAGAGTCTAACTAATGGAACAACCAGGGGGCAGACAACTACATGGTATGATTTGAGCTCCCCTGAGAAAACAGACTTTGCCTTTAAATATCTCTTTCCTGGTAACCAGAAGTAACCATTATAGCTTCATCCCTTTAGGTTTTCAAAAACTTTCTAAGCTCAGAATCACAGAAATCTTTGAGCTAGAAGATATATAAAGCATTTTATAGAGAAGGTAACTGATTCCCAAATAGTTAAGTGACATGCCCAAGATCATGCAGTTTTCAATTAAGTTTCAAAAACAGTTTCAAATTAAGTACACTGTGCTAAGCTAGAGGAAGAAACAACAAAGTTTAGAAAGGAAATAGTAGCAGTGGTTATAGGTTTTATGGTTTTTTGCTTTTTTTTTCTAGTAGGAAACTCTTCCTAAGCTCTCAATGGGGAAAAGCAAAAACTAGCTTTGTAGGGAGAACCTTAAACTTAAAGCAGTACCAGCCATTTCCACCTTGTAGGGGAGGGAATTTGGGAATGGAGATTTGTGGTGATGAGACAGAGCTGTAAGCAAGTTTTCTGCATAGATTGGGCAAGAGAGAAGAATGCTGGTATGCTAAAAGCAAGAAAACAAAAGTATTTGTTTAGCTGTTAGGTGATTCACATCATAGCCAGGTTTGGAGAATCCTCATCTTCCTGGAGTTGTCCTTTGAAGTAGAATATTTCAGGACTCTGTGAAATAGTAGAAAGACAATCAGAAGACATTGATTTGGGTCCTAGCTCTTAACTGATTAGCTATGTGACCCTGGGAAAGTCATTTAACCTTATTGAGTCCCAGTTTCTTCATATGTGAAACAAAGTTTAAAATTTTTATAATATGTAACGTTAGGGAAAATGTGCTTTTTGAGTAAAGGTCTATTTAAATGTGACTTTTTATAAAGCAGATATTCTGAAAGGGGATAATACTTTCCTTTTATTTGCTTTCTTCAGTGGCTGATTTAGGTTCTCCCAAATCTCCCTAGGCACATAAGAGGCCCTGTACAATTGCTGGAACTATGGGAAGAGCTCTTTTTAGTGTTCTGTCCTGTGAAAGAATAGAAAGTAATTCTAGGTAAAGGAGGGGGCATTTTGTAGTGAAATAAGGCTGGGCAGGAAATAAAGAGGCTTGCCACTAGCAAACTATGTTATCGCTGCCCTTGTCTGGGCTTCCATTTCCTCATCTCTGAAATGAAGGAGATTAGATGAGACAATCTTTAAGGACTTCTCCAGTGTTGACAGTCTTAGGTATTGTCAAGGTGTGTTGCTGGGAGTAAAAGGGCTTTGCAGGAGGATTAGAGGAGTGGTAAATGCTAAAAGTAATACTTCTGTTTATTGGTCTTGTTGAAGGGAAGGATGAAAAGACCCACACAGCTTAGCTAGAGACATCTAAGATCAGAAAGGACAGGGCCATCAAGGAAAGGACAATAGGGAAGCCCATGAAGCCCTTCACACAGCAAAATGGAACTGGGAAAGGGTAGGAAATGGATGTACCCAAGGAACCTGGGACATAAAGGAAGAGGGCATCCATAATGATCTAGAAAGAGGCTATTGCCAGCACCTGGTTCATAGTAACCCCAAGATCTCACTGCAGCTCCTGAGTCCATGCTTCAGAGAAGCTCAGGATAGTTTGCTCAGCTCAAGCATGTTAGTCTACAGGTCAGACCAGCTCCAGTGCTATAGAGAAAAAGGTAGAATACTGCTCAGGAATATCTGATTCATTTCTCGCCCCTGAGGTTACAGGCAGGTAGATACACATCAGCTAGGAAACTGCAAGTTTCTAGGCTATAATAGCCAATTCCATAGGGGAGAAGGAGCTTCAGAGAAGGCACAGGACATAAAGGTGGCAGTATTAGATAGAAGCAAGAATTTATTGGACAGAGAAAGACTAGGCCAGGAAAAACAGAGGTTTTATGGTATAGGAGGAAAAGTACTGTGGGAACAGACTTTTTCATCTATTGTCATTTTTATCTGTAGGTTTTTCTTAGTGTTTCTCTTTGCTGTAAGGGAGAACTTGATATATGTGCAAAGTCATTGCAGTATTAGAAAGCCTAACCATAAAACTTAAAAATAGCCCAAATATTTGCTAATCAGCTACTCTTTGTTGAGCACTATACTAGAAGTCATAATCCCCACCCTCAAAAAGACCAGTCTAGTTGGGGAAATGACACACATGGCCTAGTTAAGTAATGACACAAAGCAAGATATGAGTGAGCATCTATATTACAATGTGTGATATGGCCAGTAAGTGCTTTGGGTTTCAAAGAATACATGCTTCCCTGTTAAGGATGATGTTATCCCCAAGATGATGAGTGTCTCTCCATCCTGGGAATATGTATTTCATCTGACATTTGTAGTAGTGGATACCAATAACAGCCGAACTTCTTCTGAAATAGCCCAAATCATGATGTCTCACTTGAGTCATGACAGTTGGCTCCAAAATACTCTGAAAAATTGGAATCCAAATTTATTTCAGAAATACATCACATTGCTTTTAACCTTTGCTGGCTTTTGTGGGAGTGATTTATAAAATTTGTTTCTTTTATGACTATATTTCCTGACTAGGTTGTGAGAGATACAAGGATTCTGATTTCAGACAATTATTCTCATGATGGCCTCCACTAGAGTTAATATAACAGAAAAACTCCTCACTCTTCTCTTTTCTTTTGAAAAGAGGTCCCTCCTAGTGTTGAAATGATACTTAGCTGAATTTAAAGTGAACAAATCTGTCCATCAAGCATTGCTTGGTCCAAATAAATTCAAACCAGACTTGGGGTCAACTGACCTTGATACAAATTTCAATTACTTTCTCCCACTGACATGATTGTACTAAGGATATTATCTAGAAGCAGCCTGGAATAAGAAATAATGCTGCCCAGAGTAGAAAGTTTAACTATGTGTTCCTAAGCAAGTCACCTAGCCACTTTGAGCTCATTTCTTCATTTACAAAATGGTGCTATCTATATATAATAGTGCTTACCTCAAAAAGGTTCACTGTGTGAGGATCAGATGAGATCATTCGTGCATGTAAGGGCTTTGCAAATCATAAAGTGCTATATAATGTCAAGTTGCTATAATCTGCAAAATCCAACCCATTCAGCTGAAAACTGAAAAATTCTGTTAGTTATTTTGGCAGTCATCGAAGCAAAGCTGGGCATCTGAAACAGGGATGATTTAGATTTTTTTTTTTTAATTTTCATTCAGATTTGGGGGCTGGTAAGGTGATGGAGGAGGCTAAAAAGGATTAACAGACAACCTAAGATCTGAGTTCTAATAGCAAAGCTCTAAAGAGGGCTCATAGATAACCTATCAACTATAACTAAAAGGGCCTAGCAGATTACCTAAGACTTGGGTTCTTATCATAGTACCTAAAAGGGTTAATAGAGAAATTAATGTTTGTGTTCTTATCAACAGTACTTTAACCAAGAGGGTTCAAGTCCCTATCAACTAGTACCATCAACAGAGACAGTAACTAGGGACCATTAACCATTTATATCCATTAATATTCCTAGATGACAGGACACCTACAAACCAGATCTTAAAGTAAAGAGATACCATAAACAGAAAGACCTTCTGGCTCTGACAAGTTTAAACATGTCTTTAGGAACATATACCGAAAGAACCAAATGTGTCCTTAGGTTCACCTTATGTATAAACCCCCCAAACACACCTCCAAGGAAAAAGGTACATGCCTCGGGGGGTTGTCTTAGAACCCCAGGAAGTCCAAATTAGGATAAGACCTCCCATGTACCTCCTTAAGGAGGAGATTAAGATAATGAGGGGATAACCTACTTTTTCTCACTATAAATATAACTATTCTCCTCTCCCTATTCAAGACACTTATCTCCTTGGTGTCTCCCTGTGGCCTCACAGTATTTTAATAAAACTTGGGAAACTAAGTCACTGAGTCTTATAATTCTTTGGGGTGCCTCAATTTGATCAATTAAATCCATCCCTACTTCAAGGGTATAGGGGCTATTTATCCTTCCTCTCATCCCCATTCCATTTTCTGCCCTCTTTTAATAGACTCCTACTTACCAGGAGCCAGAAGCCCTGTAAACATAGGGAACTGTGACCATAAATGAAAAGTTAAACTGGCTGCCAGTGTTTTCTTTCTTAACAAACAAGCACGGGACGATCACTTTGCAATGACCACACGTCCAAAAGGGAATTGCCATCTTTTGTTGCAAACATCTCATGACAAGCCTCAGGTGGAAAGTACAGTAGGAACAGGTTCCAATTTGCCACCCTCAGAACAGAAGTTTATCTCCAGAGTCACTTAACAGCCTTCTAGTCACACCTTACAAAACAGTGCTTTGGTGTAGGGGAAAAGGAGTATTCTAGTCATAGTATCAGATCTCTTAAAATTACAGATAAAGCTATAGAATTGTCCATAGATTCCCTGAGGGATAGACAGAATCTTATCAGTTTCTTGTAGCCCCCAGAATACCTAAGCACAGGGCAGAACACAGTGTATCACAGTGTATACCTAATAAGTGCTTGTTGATGTGTCAGACCTAAATAAGCTATGGTCTGTTTGGAGTTGAAAGCCAACTGGTAGCAAAGGGCTCCCCTACCTTGGCATTGTGATGACCTGGGTTCAAGCTCTGACACATACTAATTGGATCATCTTGGGGAAAGGCACTTAACTTCCTTCTCAGTGTCCCAGACAACTTTTTGAGAAAAGTTGTGAAGTAGTTTTTTTCAGTCTTGTCTGACTCTTCATGACTCCACATTTGGGATTTTCTTGGCAAAGATACTGGAGTGGTTTGCCATTTCCTTCTCTAGCTCATTTTATAGATGAGCAAACTGGGCAAACAGGGTTAAGTGACTTGCCCAGGATCATACATCTAGTAAGTGTCTGAGACCAGATTTGAACTCAGGAAGAAAAGTCCTCCTGACTCTAGGCCCAGTACTTATCCACTGTTCCATGGAGCTGCCCATTAGGAGATATATTACCAGTTTGTATTGGTATCTGGGAGTCATTGCTATAGACATTTAGTTCACCTCAACAGTTACTCATTAGGAGCCTGCTAAGTTCGGGACATTTTGCTATAAATCTCTTTCCTTTAATTTCTCCTGTTAACCTGAAAATAAATGAAACAATCAATATAGGAGAAATAAGGTCTTTAGTGGGGGCAGAGGAGCTATAACTTGGAGCATTGCAAAGCAATAATGCTAGGAATACCCAAAGATGGGGACTGAGGACAGGGTTTATATGGGATAATAGAACAAAGGGAACAATGAGACTGCCCTTGGGTTAAGTATAGAAACTATTTAACTCTAAATAGAAACTACTTAATGTAGATCCTTTTACATAATAACACAAAGTCCAGGGAGTAAGCTGGGGAATCGTTGGGAAGGGATTGTTTGTTTGGGGGAGATCCATAAGACAATCAAGAGTCTGAAATTGACCAAGATTGATTAGCCCCAGACAATTCATTGGTGGGGAGTAGGTGGGAATCAGTCCTCAGTAAATTGTCTTTATCACTCCTAACATTTTTCATGGACTCTTCCTTGGCACCTATACCACTCATATATCATAGTTATGTTGTTGACTTTTCCATCTTCTAGATGAGGTGTCCTTAACCCTCGGCAATGGACCCTACAGTTATCTACAGATAGAGTTCAAGGAGTCTGAAATTCGATGGGAAAATATGCCTTTATTTCAGTATAATTGGTTACCTTTATAATCTTTAGGTTTTCTTAAGCATTTAAAAAGATATTGAGGAGTCTGGAGGCTTCATCAGACTGCACAAGTGGTATATGACACTAAAAAGGCTAAGAATCAGGGCAGCTAGGTGGTGAAGTGGATAAAGCACCCACCCTAGATTCAGGAGGACCTGAGTTCAAATCCGACACCAGACACTTGACACTTATAGCTGTGTGAGCCTGGGAAAGTCACTTAACCCTCATTGCCCCACAAAAAAAAAAAAGTTTAAGAACCCCTGAACTAGATATTTCAAGGAGAAACTCTTAGAAAACATGGTCTCTGTTTATCTGATACAAAGACAACAATGAAACAATCCCTGCCTTCAAGGGGCTTACACACTTGTATAGGTTCAAGACCCCCTACCTTACTCTACACCCCCCCCCCAAGAAAGGTTTGTTTGTGAGAGGGGTGTGAAAAAAGAAGTAATTATTGGAGTCAAATACAGTCTGATAGATAGTATTAATCTCAAGGCCAACTGAGAGTTGGCTATAAGGGGGGAAAATGTTTTAAATGCATTGAAGTAGGAAATATAAAAGTAATAACAATCCTGTGGAATTATAGATATAACAATTTAGTGAACACTTTATTCCAATAATGTTGCTCCCCATGCAAGATACTATGCACGGGAAAATGAATTGCCTCCAGCAACTGAATGGGGACATTAGAATATCAAAACTCTTTTTTTTTTTTCCTTTTACATTTTAAAACTATCTTCTCCTTTTGAATGCTTTAGGAGTTTCCAGCAGATGTGTGTTAATCCACCAGGCAATGAAATTAAGAATGCTGTTGGTTCTTTTCCTTTTTTCTTTGAGTTAAGTCTCTGTTTCTGGCTGTTAAATCAGATTTTCATAATCCAGGTCCTTAGCACCGGCCAACAAGCCTCTTAGTCAGTTTTAGCAAGCTTTGTCACATTTGAGCAAAAGTGATATGGGACTTCTTGGTGTTTCATGTCATCCAGATTGTTTGATATCCCCTAGGCACTGCCCAAGGACTCTCATGTTTTGAAAACCGTACAATGATCCACGGCTTGGATAATCTTTTCTCCTCCATCTCAATCCAAAACATTTATGACCATCAGAGGCACAGGACTCTCTTTTCACCTTTGGATTGCACATCTTTAATGTCAGTCTAATTTAACAAGTGTTTTAAATGTTTATAATGTGTAAAGCATTGTGTGAAGTCCCAAGGCTCCAAAGATTGACAAGAGGTCATGATTTAAAGGAGTTTGCCAACTAATTCAGGGGTTGTTATCCTTTCTAGTGTCAAGGGCCCCTTTGGCAGAGGAAGCCTCTGGACACCTTTTTCAAAATCTTTTTAAATGCATAAAAGAAAATCCATAGATTGTGAGGGAAACCAATTATGTTTAAATAAAGGTATAATATTTTCCTATCAAAGTTTATCCATGGACTTTATTCATGGACACCTTGAGGGTTTATGGACCCAAGGTTAAGAGAACCTGATCTAGTAGGTGGGAAAGTCATCAACATAAACAACTATTATATGAGTGGTATGGGTGCCAAGGAAGAGTCCATGCAAAATTCAAGGAAATAATTCCCTTGCATGTGGGGGAAGGATGTCACCGGGGCTAGAGAGAAGGCTGCATGGAGAGGAAGACACCAGAAGCATGTGAGAAGTTTCAATAGTATAGATGACTGACTAAACCTTTTTTTTCTGATGTAAATAAAAACCTATCCTACGGAATAAGATTTAAAGAAATCTTTATCAAGGATCAAGTGATAGCAAATCAGCAGTATTCCTTTTTTTGTGTGTGTGCTAACTTCCTCACTTTCCCCACAACATTGATATCTGACAAAGTTCTAAAGGCAGCAAACACTGACTTATCACCTTCACAAACTCTTAACTTGGCTTTGTTAGGTTTTCCCATGACTTTGTGCTCAGTGTCTACTGTATTATCTCCCAAATTTACATTGGGTCAAGCTTTGCTGAACATTATCACTCAAAGTGTGAAGTAGGCAAAATTTAACTTTGGGGTCCTCATCTTCCTCTTTCTCCTCCTCCTCCAATAGGCATCTGTTGCTTTAATGCTACTCAGATCTGCCCAAGATCTCCTACCCTATGACTGCACATTCTTGACTGTTCAGCCCTCTTTACCCTTTTTTAAATCCAGGGGTCAATTTGGAAAGGATCTGATCAGCTAAGCTTGTCTATGGGGCCAGTGGCTAAGTGTGGCTTCAAAGGATATTTCCAAGGTACATTGAAATTTTGTCAGGAAGACTGCCATCAAGGAGTGAATCTAGAATTATAAAATTGAAAATTTGAGTGATAGCGGTGTAGAAGACATTTTTGCTCAGGGAGCTTTTCTGATTCCTCCTGAAATCATACCACATCGGCAGCCACCTGTTCTGGCTGTCTAAGGCTGGCTCAGCTTGCCTTCTCTGCTTGCCATTTGCCAAGGTATTGCTGTGAGTTATACTGAGCTAAGTTCCAGAGATGTGACTCCAGTTCTCCATTTGAATCTATACTGATTGCTTAGCAGTAGTAGTTTTCCCAGGGAAGTCTAATATAGGACCCCTGAAAGAAAAGGTAACCCTCACATCTTTATCCCAGACAGGGGTCCATGTCCCACCCTATTCTGGGACTCAGAGATAGAACTTCCTTTCTACACGATATAAGTAAACAGTGGCCATGAGTTCCTGGATCATGGGTACACAAGAGGAATTTAGTTTAGGATGAAGGCAGAAAAGCAGAACAGAAAAGAAAATTTTCCAGATGCTTCATGTTCCTGCTGCATTCCCAATGTTAATCCCAAAATGTTTTTTAAATAATAATTTTTAAAAAGAAATAAACCTTATACTTGAAAATAAGATTGTTCACACCTTAGTTTTAAAAGCTTAGTTGGTGGCAAGCTTTAATTTATCTTAAAATGGAAAGGAAACATCATGTTGATATTTTCTCTATGGGAAAGGAAATAACAACAACAACAAAAAAGCAGCTATTTCCCAGAGACTGCAATATTGAGGGAAGAAGACAATTAATAGAGAGAAAAGAAAAAGGCATTGACAGTGCATTGATTATAGCCTAGGCCTTGAAAATGGATGTGCTGGAAGAAAGAAAAATTATCTTGAATAGAATTTGGAATCAATTGAAAAGCATCAAACATAAGCTAGTCAGAGCTTATATAGGGAGGGGAAATTCTTGGAAAGAAAAAGCTAAAAGTTAGTTGGTGGAGGAGGAGTGGGGGCGAATAGATTATCCAAATTGAATGTAATATGAAACAGATAAACTTGATTAAAATCCTTGCCTCTAATTTATATTTGCTGAATGACTCTGGGTGGGTATTCCAACCTCTTGGTGCCTCCCAGGCAAATCTCTAAGACTATAAGGCACAAACAGACACCATTTTGCACTGGAAAAGGATATTCCTCACCTTGCAGCTTCCTACTCTGATAAATTTTAAAAGGATATAATAAACTGAAGTATGTTGTTGTTTGTCCTTCATTCAGGGGACCATGATATTGGGGATATGTCATGACTTGAAGTGAATTGGATTTAAACCAGGGAAGGCTATGCAAAGTCACCAACCTCAGTCTCTCCTTCAGAGACATCTGGGTCCAGTAGCAAGACATATATTGGGATGACTGAATTGGCCCCAGATGTTTAAGGCAATTAGGGTTAAGTGACTTGACTAGGGTCATACAGCTAGTGTCTGAGGTAAGATTTGAACTCAGGTCCTCCCAACTTCAGGGCTAGTTCTCTATCCACTGGGCTACCTAATTGCCCCACTAGAGTTTGAAGCTAAACTTTTTATTTCCCACAAAAATAATAATGAACATTCACATAGCGATTTAAGGTTTTTAGAGTGCTTTACATATTTTATTTCATTTGATGTTCATAGTATCTTTTAGGTAGGTGTTGTTATTATCTCCATATTATAAAAGAGGAAATTGAGGCAGAGAAAGATCAAATGACTTGACCCATAATGAACCTCAGAAAGAAGGTCATCTCTAGGTGGCCAAAAGAAATGGTTAAGGAAATGTTTTGGCATTTCAGGGGTGTGGGCTAGGCACACATGGATTAATTCAGTAAACCTTTATCTCCTTGTGTAAGTCACACAAGAGGCAAGTGGCAGAGGAGGGCATCAAACCCAGATGCTCTATCTCCAAACCTGGATCTCTTTCCACTAGTCCACTGTTGCTTCCTCTCAAACAGCTTCATGAGGATAGGGCACATATTATCTTCTTCCCTTTATCCCTGACAGTGTCTAGTATAGGGCTGGGCCCACAATGGACATTCAGTAAATATTAATTGAATTAATTTGTCCCATATCTGAAGTCATCCCCTTTTCCTCTAGATTAAATGTTGAAAATTCTAGAATTCACCAGACATCGAAGAGAGCAGCTGAGACAGCATCTGCTTTGCTCTTCATGCAGGTACTCTGTCCCTTAGAAATTAGACAGGTGGAACACTTCACCACCTGTGGTTGGAGATGTGGACACAGTTGAAGGTGAAGTGGCTTGACCAGAATGTCGGGGATATTAGCAACACATGGATGGCTTCTTTTCAGATTCCTCCATTAGGTCCAAGTGCTATTTTATAGTCTGAAAATAGTGGGGATATCAGATTAGATTCATTGGCAGTATGTCAGATAATCTATCACATAGGGAAAAGCCCTGAAACTTCTAACACAGAGTTTAGATTTAGTTACAGTCTCAAGAGCCTTGGCCCTATGTCCTGGTCTCAAAAAAACCAAAAAACTACATTCACAAAAGAGGGATAGGATTTCTGTCAGAGTGATGTGACTCTGATCCATCATTTTATGTATCACTTGGAAAATAAACACAGGAAAGTACAGATTCTAGGAGGCCACAAGCATCCTTTTTTTTTTTTCTAAAATCATTCATCTTGAAGGTGATGAAGGGCCAGTAACTGGCACAGTTATGAAATTAAGAAAGTTTATCTGCAGTATGTCCTTAACCTTAATCCTCCCTTTAATCCTTCCCTTTAAGCCCCATTTCCCTTTTCTCCTTTTTGCCCAGCTCAAAACCTATACTCTGACCTACTTATCATTTCCATTTCCATAGTGGATTGTGCTCAGCATCATATTGGCCAATTTTTACTTTATATAACTGATTCCAGTTCAAAATGCTTCTTCTTCCAATGGTATTTCCACTTAATTGGAACATTAAGATTCAAAGAAATGTCTTTTTTTAATGCTGGCATTTCAGATGTTTGGGAGCTAAGGTATCCTGTCCAAAGTCTCTGGAATCACTCTGTGGGTTGCCACATGTTATGCCTATGATGTATGTATAAGGCTTGTCCTAGCAGCAATTAATACCTGTGAAGTCATCTTTAGACACTCAGATACTGTTGTTGTTGTTAAGTTGTTTCAGTCGTGCCTGACTCTTCATAACTCCATTTGGCGTTTTCTTGGTAGAGATACTGGAGGAGTTTGCCATTTCCTTCTCCAGCTCATTTTACAGATGAAGAAACTGAAGCAAACAGGGTTATGTGATTTGCCCAGGGTCACACAGCTAGTAAGTGTCTGAGGCCAGCTTTGAAGGCAGGGAGATGAGTCTTCTTAACTCCAGGTCCAGCACTCTATCCATCGCGCCATCTAACTGACCTCAGATATTTAGATAATAGGTTCCAAATGACACAATTGTCTACAAAAAAGCTTCTATTATTTCTGGCTCCATGTTTTTGATCGGCAGAATCCCCTAGATAGTCTCATTGCAAAAAAGGGAGGAGTGAAAGAAAGTCAGTTTGGTGCTGGAAGATGTGTGACCCTTACCCTCTCGCTTGATGCTGCTATTGTTTGCTAAACTGTGAACTAGTGCACATATGTTTTCTTTCTCATGGATTACACCATGACTGTGCCTGTTTAAATAAACAAAAGCACCTAACAAACCATTACAGCAACACTGGTAAGAATAGAATTGAACTGGAGGGTCAGGAAACCTGAAATTTTGGTCACGAGGACATTGGAGAAGGAGCAACAGTTCCCTTGTCTTGAACTAATTTGTATTTCTACCTCCCACCACACATCTTCATGTGATTCATGCCTCTCAGTGCTAACGCCATGGGAAAGATGAGTAACAGCCAGTTAGTCCTTGTCATTTTTCTCAAAGCTTTCATCCTACAGTAAGATCCCTAAGGGAGATTTGTTCCTGAAATCAATGAAGAGTCAGAAGCCCCAGAAATATTCACAGGCTCATAAAAACAGAAGTAATTTGTTGGGAGAAGGAATTCCAACTATGGCTCACAAGCTCCCCAATAAACAAATGTCCCCTAAATTCCCTAGTGTGGGTATCTGTAAGCCTGAGAAGAGTCTCCTGGGAGGCAGATATACTTAGCACATCTAAAAGAAGGAGGCTATATGAGTATGCCCCCAATACTACTGCTATGGGAACCCCCCCTAGTCATCATCCAGGAAAATGACTACTATAGGGCAGGGACCAGCCATCCCCACCAATTTCCAACTGTCATTCACAGGACAGGCAAACTAGCTTATCTGAATTTGCCAGGTGAGTTAAACCACTAGTACCTTCCCTTAGACTCCAGTGGAGATAGATCAGGGCCCTATACTCTAGAAAACTGGGAACAACATACCCCCTCACATCACCAGCCCTGCTTCTAGCTTGGCCCTCATGGACATTATCGAGGGAAGCTACAATGAGGGGAGCTATACCGAGGAGGAAGGAACCAGTGACCAACCATTGGACAAGAAAACCCAAGAGCCCAGGGAATAGAAGTTCCTTCCTCCCCACCCCTTTTCACTCCCCCCTCCCACCAGACCATGATCTTGCTTCCACACCAGCCTCTGATGCACCACCCTGGGAAGCAACCCTTTTGGAGGTGTGACCAGGCTATTGCTTATGCAGGTGCCCCAGTCCCCACCTCCTTAACAACTATAGCTACTGAACACCTAAAAAACAGACTTCTCAACACCAAAATCTTGGATACTATAAAATGGTTAAAAATAAGAAAGAGGTAAGTAACAATTTTATTAGTGAAAACGAAGTTGAAGATATGGTACTATTTTCCTATTGCTCCAATGGGACGAGAGAACCTTTCCATCTGACCTCTTATATGTATTTTCTTCACTATTAACATGTGAACTCCTTTAGAGTAGGGACTGTCTTTTATTTCCATGTGTACTCCTAGCACCAAGCATAGCATTTTTCACTTATTAAGTACTATTCTTTTCATTACTTAGCTAAGGAGGTTTAGTTACTGATATACCAAAAGGCCTTCTCTAATCAATCAACAGGGATTTATTAAATACCCACTATGTGACAGTCTGAAGTGAAGATGAAATGTCCTAGAGGGAGAATAGTACATAGGCCAATTTCACTTAATCAGAACTTTGCATTAAAATGCTCTCACTATAAACTTTATATCTGATACCAGAAGTTAGTAAGGACTTAGCTGAGGGGTTACGGATCACTGTGCTTAGGACTAGGTAAAATAGATTAAATTAAAAAGTGCCTACTCTCATAGTACTTAGTATATCTTCATAGAGAAGTTGGGATTGGAATGGGGCCTTGAAAGATGGAGCAAAAGATAGAGGAAAGCAGGGCGACTAGGTGGCACAGTGAATAAAGCACCGGCCCTGGATTCAGGAGGACTTGAGTTCAAATCCAACCTCTGACACTTGACACTTACTAGCTGTGTGACCCTGGGCAAGTCACTTAACCCTCATTGCCCTGCAAAAAAAAAAAAAAGGTAGAGGAAAGCTATGCTATGTGTGAATAATAGTACACACAAAGAAATGCAGATGTGGGGCAGCTAGGTGGCACAGTGGATAGAGCACCAGTCCTGGAGTCAGGAGCACCTGAGTTCAAATCTGGACTCAGACACTTAACACTTAACTAGGTGTGTGACCCTGGGCAAGTCACTTAACCCCAATTGCCTCACTTAAAAAAAAAAAAAGAAAAGAAATGCAGATGAGAATGCACATGGGGATTCAGGGAAAGGTAAGGACAGTCTGGTTGGAGAAGATGATTTGTTTGTGTTGGGGACTAGTAGAAGATAAGGATGGAAATGTAAATGGGCCATTTTGTGGAGACCTTGAATGTAAGACAATGGGATGTCATTGGATAGTTTTGAGCAGGGAAACAATGACATGATGAATCTGAAACATTTGGTGTGGACCTCATATGCTTGGTCTGTTCCATACATGTTGTTAATAGATTGGCCCCTAAGTATATTTGGGGCAAGGGGGTGGAAAAGAGAGAGATTTATTGTTTTGCCCTAGCAGCTGCAAATTATTTACATTGCATTTATGCTGCTGGCTAATAAATCAATCTGAGAGGTACAGTGAAAATACAGGGTGTAGTTATAATTCTTCCGGGGTCTATAATGGAGCATAGTACTAAGGGTCCAAATTAGAGTATTGACTACCCTGCTGCCCTATTTAGACATATAATGGGAAAACCCACTTCTGTGCTCTGGGTGTAATTTGATCAAAAAGGTGCAGAAAGAGGGGTCAGCTACCAGAAGAACTGAGAAAGCAATTTAACACATGGTCCTGTTTCTGCAAAGTATTTCATCATCATGCTTACTGCAAATGGAGTTAGTGAGAAGATGTGGAAATATGGCCTCTGAGAGAGTTTGCAAACACTCATATAAAGCAGGCAGCACTAGTTTGTGGCCTCCAATCTTGTTGCCTTGGGGAACAGACTTTGAAGGAGGGTCCAGTTAGATAAATTCATCCTTAGTAAAACCTTTCTTTTGTTTATGATACTTCACAGTCTACAAAGCACATTGGCCCACATATTAGTATTGAGGAACATACACTTAGAGGGTGGGCTGAAGTAGATAAACCAATGAAGAAGACTGAGAAGAAATAATCAAAGAGGTAGGAAGGGATATAGGAGATAACAGCTTCATATAAGAAAGACCAAAAAGAATGATAGGTTAGCAACAGTGTTAAGTGTTTCAGAAAAGTCAAAAATGGTAAGCACTGAGAATAGGCCATTCAATTCAACAGTTAAAAGATAACACTTGACACTTACTAGCTTTGTGACCCTGGGCAAGTCACTTTTAGAGTCATTCTCCAATTGATAGATGATCAAAAGACATGAAATTTTCAGATGAAATAACAAAGCTAGCATAACCATTTGAAAAAATACTCTAACTTACTATTGATTAGAGAGATTCAGGTAAAAACAATTCTGGGTACTATATCATACCTATTGGATTAGATAATAGGACAGCAGAGGAAAATGACAAATGTTTTGGGGGATATGGAGAAAATGAGACATTAATACACTCTTGGTAAAGTTGTAAACTGATTCAAACATTCTGTAGAGCAATTTGGAACTAGAGCCAAGGGGCTATAAAAATATGAATACTCTTTGACCTAACAATACCACTACTAGGTTGGTATCCTAAAAGAGAATTTTTTAAAAAATTAAATTTGAAATTCAGGTGACGCACATCAATTGGGGAAAGGTTGAACAAATTGTGGGATGAAATTAGGATGGAACACTATTGTGCTGTAAGAAATGATGAGCAGGATGCTATCAGAAGGACTTTTGAAATATGCAATCCATCTATACATGTAACTTGGGGAAAATTCTAAATAAATAAATAAGAAAGAAATATTAAAGAAAAAGTGATTTGTAATCATAAAGTGCTCTACAATATAAATGAAATGTTATGTACCTGACCAAAAAAAAAAGATAACAAAGAAGACACTTTCAATATAGTCATGAGAAATAAAAACCACCTTTTCAACCTGGTTGAAAAGAGGATAGGTGGTGAGAGAGGAGAGGAAGTGAATATAGATTATTCTCGCTAGATGTTTAGAAATGAAAAAGAGGAAAGATATAGGACAGTAGCTTAATATGGTAATGAGTTCAAAAGAATGTTCCATTTTTTCTTTTTCTTTCTTTCTTTTTTTTTTTTTTTGGAGAAGTTTAAGGATGTCTGCAGTTATAGAGGAAGAAGCCAGTAAAGGAGATTGCATAAGAAGGACAGAGAGTGAATGATCACTAGAAAAAGGACAGGCTTGAAAAATGACCAGTGGCTACCAATGGAACTTGGGTTCAGACAAGCAGAGCAGCACCACAGGAGAGGAGGAACTACACCCTCACCGGCCCCCTGCATCCTGAGACATTATTACCTCACTGTCCAGGAACAAATACCATCTATTCTACTGGTGGGGAGAAAGGGCCTTTTAGGGGGAAAAAAGGGAAAAAACAAGGAGCAAAAACCCCAACCAGCTTTTTTTTGGAGGGGGTGGGGAGAAACTTGCTCCCAAGGCTACTTAAGACATCAAACTAGGATAAGACAAAAACATCATTCAGAGGCAAGGGATAATTTTCACTCCCCAGTCAAACTCACTTTCCCTAGCCAAAGGGAAGGACAAAACCATGTCAAAAGAACAAGGAGAAAAGTTAGCTTTGGCAAGGAGGAGGACTGCCTTCTTATACCTTGACACCCTGGGGAAGGACGAGTTGAGTAAAGATGAGGGGATTTAAAAGGGGAGAAGAGGGGAGATGAAAAAAAGCTAGGGATGGTTATCTTCAGTACCTTAAGAATAAATTAGGGAAAATAATAAAATACTTTTATGATTTAAAAAGTAAGTATCTTGAACATTTGAAACATTAATTATTTTCAGGATAACCACTAGCTTAGTTTCATCTTTCTACAATTTTATGTGGTGATGATTAGAAATGTGTGTTGAACAAAGTTCAGATTAAAATTATTTATATGCCACTAACCTTAAAAAAATAATAAATTAGAAGGCAAAACTATATCTCAAGTTGGGAATTTAAGGAATTAGGAAAAATTTTGGACAGTTATTCTGGATAATGTGATATAAAATTTATTAGAAATCCAAAGAACTCTATTGTACATCAGTGAGAGCTCAGTTAAAGTTAGATAGCATGGCAGTGGTCAAAGTCAACACAGTTATTTTTACATGTTTTTATTTTATGTTTTATTCTGAACTTAAAACAAGCATTTCTGTAATATAGTAGGATAGAAAAAAATGACTGGCCATGAACTGCAAATCTATTATGTATAATTTGCTATTCCCTTTTAATATATAATGATAATTTATCCTATAAATTTCCTTTTTTTTTCTTCCCTATTTTCCCCTCCAAGTCTTATTTCTGTATAGTACCATAATCTCAGAAATAGAAATAGAGGCAAATGGTGAGGACGACCCAGAGTTATGGACTAGTGTGTTGGGAACAGTGAAAGGCAAGGTGATTAAAGGGTAAAGGACAGTACCTTGTTGAAATGACTAACATATAGAGTCAGTATTTTTGAATCGAAGAAAGGAAAGCCAAATTAAAGAAGAAGGATGGAGAAAACTGGCAGAGACCAAGAACTAGAGGTCACCATGTAGGTGAAAATCAGTCTCAGGTTAAGTGATACAGTGGGAGAGGTAGAATATCAGGAGACTATTAAGAGAGAATTGAATTTCAGAGCTCTGGGTCTTAGAGATGGAATAATTTGTAGTTTCAGGTAACAGGGGGGCCTAAGTTTAAACATCCCTGTAGATATTTAAGGCAGAATGGAGACTGAGGTTATGTGAGTTGAGGAATTTAATGAATGGAGAGGGGCATGTAGATGAATATTGAATTTATTTGAACATATGCTATATGTAATTTTTCAACATCTGAATTGTCAATCGATTCACTCACTAGCATTTATTAATCTCCTTTTTACCATACTGCATGGTTTTTAGTCATAGGTAAGAGTTAGATAACATCTGCTTTTCCACTAAAGTTCTGCTTTGATGCTTTATTCCAACATGGAGTTGTTCCTTCGTTCTTGAAGGCTATGCTAATAAAAGATGAGCTCTCACAAGTGCTATTAAACTAGAAAATATTTTATTAGAGACTCAGTGACAAGACTTGATGTCGATTATGAACTTTCCAACATTTTTTTTAAATGAGCTTGTTTTATTTCTTAAGTTCAGAACAAAATAAATATATATTAAAACATTTTTCTTAAAAATATAACAAGAAGATTAGCCATGAGGTAGTGATTTTTCCCCAAATTAGTAATTTACTAAATGATTACTATGTGCTAACCTTGTGCTAGCTTCTTTCCTAAGTTTTGGGAATAATAAGACAAAAATTGACCAGTCCCTACTGTCAAGGATCTTATGTTTTGTCAAGAGAAACAATCTGATTATGAATAAACATATGCAAAACAGATTGAAAACTCAAGAAACTCTTAAGCAGTAGAGTGCTTGTGGTTTGTATCTGTGAAGGTGGCATTGATGAAATCACAGATCTTTGGAAATCAACCTCCTTGTCCTGGAAGAGAGAAAAGGAAAGGAGAGGGGGGGGAAAGAACTTTGTAGTTTAAATGTTCCAACTCATTTCATTGCCTGAGTGGAATTAGAAGAAGATCACTAGCCTCAGAATTTTTTTAAAAAATGGATTCAAGGGAAGTCCTGGTACTTACTCTGTTGTGTAACCAGGGATAAGTTATTTAATTTGCCTGAGGTGCAGGTTCCTTGTGTCCAAAATACTGATTAATAATAATTGTTCTACACTGCTTTGTGGGATTGTTGCACAGAAATCATTTTGTAAACTACAGAGTGGGATATACATGTTATCTGTCTTCATTTTTAAAGTAAATAATAACATGAAAAGAATTATGAGAGACTCAGATCTGACATTTGCTCTACTTAGTTCATCTTATGCTATTATCATATTTAGTGGGAAAGTTAAACTATACTGTAGTCAAGTGTATTCCAGTCACTTACTATTTGCCTTCTTCAGTAACTTAGTAAGATATTTTCCTAAGAACTTTTTGTTTTTGTGGGGCTATCTTCACATAGATAAAACCTCAGACCCTTTGTAGGTGAAAAAGACTTGAGAGAGACAGTTGGGTAGCTCAGTGAATAAAACTTCTAGGCCTGCAGTCTAGAAGACCAAAATTCAAATCCTCCTTCAGAAATACTAGCTGTGTGACCATGGGTAAGTTATTTGACCTCCATTTGTCTCAGTTTATTCAATTGTAAAATGGGAATAGTAATAATAATTGCACCTATCTCCCAAGGTTATTGTGAGAATCAAATGAGGTATTTGTAAAGTGCTTAGCACAGTGACTAACATATACTAGGTGCTGAAGAAATATTTGTTTCCTTTCTTCTTTCTTCATTTAATGGACTGAAAGACCAATATGACTCAACAACATGATATGACAGCCAAGAAAATTGACAAAATCTTATGTTGCCATCAGAGAGACAGCAGAGTGTCAAGAACTACAGAGGCAAAAATCTCCCATACCCTTGTACTCTGGTTCTTTTGTGCCTTGTGGTCAGATCACATCTGTGGTGTTGTATTTAGACTTGGCCACCATCTTTTAGGAGAACTCTGAGAAGTTAAAGAAGAAGAAGGCAAACAAGATTGTGAAGAGTTGAATTATATTCATATGAAATTTCTTAAGCAGTTTAGGGAAGTTTAGCTTGGACACAGCAGCTGTCTTAGAATGGGTAGGGTGACAAGAGCACTTTGGGAAAAGTTGTTATGAGAAAGAGAATTTGGACTTGTTATTCTTGGCCCTGAATGACAGAACTAGAAGCGATTGGATAAAAGTTATAAAAAGGCTAATTTAAGAAAGATACAGGAGAGAAATTTCTTACACATCAAGCTACCCAAGAATGCCATAGAAGGTGGGGGTGGGGTTCCCTTTCACATGAGTTTCAACAAAGGCTTGATGATATTTTATAGAGAAGTTTCTTATTTAGGTTCACTTTGAAACAGATGACCTCTGAGTTCCCATCCCATATTTCTGATTTGTGATTAGCAATTATAAAAAGCTATCTTGCCTTTTGCCTGCATAGATCACACCAATGAAACTAGGGTATCCCTGGAGACAGTGTTTAAATATAGTGGAATCAGGCAAATGCAACCATTTTCCCTTTCCTACAGAAGCCCAGGAACACCAATGTTGATGCTTTTCTTTTTTCTTAAAGTAAAACCCAAAGACTTAGTGTGTTTGGCAGTTCAGAGCACTATTTTAAAGTATATTTGTATGCATGAAAAGCAAATCAAAAATTTAGCAGGTGGCTTCTTTGCTCTGCATATGTCTCAAGATCTCTCTCCCAATGTGTAACTATTCCATGAATGGCTGGCTTTCTTTTTTTATTGTTTTAAATTATAACATACATAAAAATATGTGTGTGGCATGTCACATTTCATTCATTTCTCAAGCGTCTACTATGTCCCAGGCACTATGCTTGGGCCTGAGGACAGGAAGGCAGAAACAAGCTTCCATTCTCAAGAACCTGTGACCACTGGATTTGTGAAGTTTCTAAAATCATTGTTTCTGTGGGGATTCTGGACTCAAATATTCAAATGAGCCCATGATCCACCATTGATGGTCCCTTCGATATTACAACCTATTCATGCTTTCCCAACCTTTGTACAATTGTAACTGTCCCTTAAGTACCATTCCAATTGACTCCATTGCTAGAGAACATTCTTCGGGTCCAATCCTGTGATTGATTCTGTGGGGGATACAAGAGAAGGCTATGAGGATCCCACTCTTTTATACTTTAGCTCTGACATCCACAATTGCCAGGGTTCCTTCTTCTGTTTTCCATATCAATAGACCAATAGAAATTTGAAAATTATGTGGAGCAAGCATCATTCCAATTGTCCCAAAAGAGATTCCCAGGAAAAGCAAGTGAAAAAGCAATAGAAGATTGACATAGAAGCAGAGGACCTGGTCATTCACTGAAGCCATGTCTGCTTTATGACAAAAATCTGTTCCTTTGCCTGAAATCATATTCATCGAATTGACAAGTTACGTTGAAGTCAAGTAGATATATCTATGAAATTCCTGCCTGATTTGACAGAGGTTTCCCTTGGGTGTTCTGAGTGCCCTCAGCCCTCTCCAGCTTTCTGGTTTTATGAACCAGAGATTATTTTCATGATCATTTTAAGTTGTGCCCAATGTGACAAGAGAAGAGATTATTGTATCCAAGAAAGATTTATAATTTAATTTGATTCAACAAATCAATAATATGTACAATTTGCAAGGCACCATGCCAATCCTCAAGGATTTTGCAATTCGCTTTGTGGAATATGGCATGTACCCTGTTCGAGATATGGTGTATAAGGAACAAAGAGGAAGACCATAAAGATTTCCAGGAAAATTTGAGTGGAATGAGATCCCTTTTAGCTGGGGAGGAGAAGTTAAGGAGTGTTTCATGAAGACAACACTTATCCTGGAAGGAAGAGCAGGATTGTACCAGATGGCATAATGCAAATGAGTATATTCAAGGTGGGGGCCCATGAATACAAAAGAGCAGCAAGAGAGGGTAGGATGAGATGAAGGAATGTAGCTAGTCATTTGGTTTACCTGTAATGTAGCATTCGTGAAGTGAGGTAGTAGGCCTCCACAAGTTGTGGAAGACCATGAATCAGTGCCTTGAAGAGCCACAGGCCACAGTGTGGCTGTGCAGTCCGATGCGGGAGCCATAGCTCCTGAGTGACTGATAACCAGTAACTGCCGCATCCCGTGTTGTATCTACCCCACGAGGAGTAGCTGGAGTGTCCTCTCCAGGGCGCTGGCCTGGGCAGATCAATATGGAAAACAAGTTGTTGCCCATGCAGCAGGTTTTCACTCTCTGTGACATTGGTGGATCCAAAGGAGAGGCAGAGCTAGTACGGTTTGGCACCAGTGCCACCACAGGAGTTGCCAGAGGAATGTGATGTCCAATGTCCAACTGCCTAAGGGACTCTGACTCCTGATTTTTCCTCGGGGTTAACTCCCAAAGCCTTTCCCATATATGGGTATAGCTGCAAGGCAGCAGAGGTTTAAAATCAGGGTTTCCTTTCCCTAGGCTGGTTGCCTGCCAAGGCTAAGGAGCCCCACCTGCCGAAGCTACTGGTTTTAAGGTGCCAGTGACTTGCTTTCACCCCTTCTCCTGCTAGTGGAAACAGTTCTACCACAAGAAGGCCAGGAGTTGGGCTTCGGTTGTCAGAGGCTATTTGAGACACACACTATTGGAGCATTTTATAGAGAGTGGGAGCTTATTCCCACTCCCACCCTGGCATGAAAAACCTTTGGAACCATGAAGTGAGGTAATATGAAATAAAACTGGAAAGGCAAGTCAGAAGGAAATAATAGATGGTTTTAAATGACAAAAGGGCAGGATTTGTTCCCTTTAGTGTTATCAGAACATTGTAATTATTATCTGAAAATATTTAACTCTTTTGGGGAGAGAGACTTGCATTTCTAAGTAGTTTTGTAACTAGAACTGTCAGACAAGAGTTTAGAGATATTGCCATAAATATAGACACTAAAAACTGAAAACATCTCTATACTTTACCAGTACCTACTATGGCATCATAAACAGATAATTACTACAAGCCAGTATGGGTTTGTTAAGAAAGAGTCATTTTGGATTAACCTTATTTCCTTTTATGACAGGGTTCATTGACTAGTTGATGAGGGAAATGCCTTGGGCATTTGGTATGGATGTATCTGGATTTCAGGAAGACATTTGACTAAGTCTCTTACAATAGTGATATAAAATGTTGACTTGTAGAATTGGTATTAGTATAATTAATAGATCATGTGATATATAATGGATATCTTATTGTTTGCCTTCTCAGTGGAGGACAGGGTTGGAGGGAGGGAGAAAAATTGGAACTCAAAAAATAAATGGAGAGACATACAGTCAGAGACAGAGACCAACCATATGAGGCTCTTTCCAAGCAGGGACTGAGAGAGGGAACTTTGAGCCTCCTAAACAACTGACAAAAAGTTATACCCTATTCTAATCCCACAAACATTTATTAATTGCATATTATGCCCCCTTTTGATAGGATAGAGCCAAACCCATAAGTTCATTCAAAGAGCTCCTGATGATCTGTACCTTCTCTGTAACACATAGGCTTAGAAAATTACTTGGGAAGCAGAGGTTAAATAATCTGCCCTGAGTGAAACAGCCACTATCTTTCAGAAAACCTAGGTCTTCCAGACACTGAAGGAAGCTGACCATCCACTATACCATGATACTTTTCCCTTCGCTAGATGTGTATGACACACCAAGGAGTAATGTAAAGAACACTGAGCTTTGGGGTTGAGTACCCTGGCTTTATTTCACCTCTGCTACTTACTACCTATTGGGTACAAAAATGTATTATAATACTTCACCTCTCCTATCTTCAGTTTCATTATATGTATATAAAATGAGGGAGCTAGATTAGATGATCTTTCACTTTTTTCTCTTTCAATACTTTATTAATGCTTTCTCTTATTTTACATACCTGTTATCAACGACTTACTGATCTTCTTGTCCTCCCCGCTTTAGACCCTCCTTTGTAAAAAACAAAACAAAACAAAATCACCACACATGTGTTCACAAACAAAACAAATAATTAAATTTGCTGTTTCTGAAAATGTATTCCTCATTCTATACCCCCTGCCAAGAGGCAAGGCATATTTACCATCAGTGGAACTAGATGATTCCTAGAGTTCTTTCCTACTTTAAATCCTCTGATTATGACTGAAGTGTGAGTCTCAGTCCATAGTCTAAAAAGAGTCAACAAGTCCTTAGGAAATAGAGCTTGTGGGATGTGAACACAACACTAGTTTCCCAGCATAAAACTTCTCTACAGACCAGAGATCAAAGTCAGGAATTCACCAGTTAGCAAGCTGCCATCTACTGCAGCTATAAAGACATTCTCTGAATTTAAGGGCAACAGCAGGTCCAAAACTAAATAAGATTCGCAAAAAGCATATGCTGGGGAAGAACTTGGAGTCAGGACCAGATGTTGTCCTTTTCAATTTTCTTCTCAATTTAGTCCATCTTCCATAATTGCTGAAATCATATTCCTCAAACTCAGGTTTGACTATATTACTCCCCTATTCAATCAACTCCAGGGGTTCCCTATTATGTATAGGATAAAATAGAACCTCTTAATTTGGTGTGTGAAGTCCTGGCCTCTACTTTCCTTTCTACCTTTTAAAATTTACTCCTTTCTTCACTCCTCAATCCACCTAAACTGTCCTTTCTAATACATTTCCATTCCTTTGAACCAACCATCCTCTTTGCCTGGAATGCACTCCCTCCTCATCTCTGACCCATGGGATACATGATATCTTTCAAGAATCATCTTATAACAGTTTATGACCAAACAAGAGATAGAGAATAGTATGAAATGCAAAATGGGTGATTTTGATTACATTAAATTGAAAAGTTTTTGTACAAACAGAAGCAATGCATACAAAATTAGAAGGGAGGCAGAAAGCTGGGAAATAATTTTTATAGCCAGTACTTCTGATAAAGGCCTCATTTCTAAAATATATTGAGAACTAAATTAAATTTATAAGAATCCAAGTCATTTACCAATTGAGAAATGGTCAAAAGATATGAACAGGCAGTTTTCTGATAAAGAAATCAAAGTTATCTATTGCCATATGAAAAAATGCTCTAAATCACTATTGATTAGAGAGATGCAAATTAAAAGGACTCTGAGGTACCACCTGACACCTATCAGATTGGCTAATATGACAAAAAAGGATAATAATAAATGTTGGAGAAGCTGTGGAAAAAATGGAACACTAATGCATTGTTGGTGGAGCTGTGAACTGATCTAACCATTCTGGAGAGCAGTTTGGAACTATGCCCAAAGGGCTATAAAGCTGTGCATACCCTTTGACCCAGCAATACCACTATTAGGACTTTTTCCCAAAGAGATCATAAAAAGAGAAAAGGACCTACATATACAAAAATATTTATAACTGCTCTTTTTGTGGTGTCAAGGAATTGGAAATTGAGGGGCTACCCATCAATTGGGGAATGGCTGAACAAGTTGTGATATATGAATGTAATAGAATACTATTTTGCTGTAGGAAATGATGAGCAGACAGATTTCAGAGAAACCTGGAAGGACTTGCATGAACTGATGATGAGTGAGATGAACAGAACCAGGAGAACATTGTACACAGTATCAACAACATTGTGTGTTGATCAACTGTGATAGACTTGATTCTTCTCAGCAATACAATGGTCCAAGATAGTTCCAAAGAACTCATGATAGAAAATGCTCTCCAAATCCAGAAAAAAAAAGAACTGTTGAATCTGGATGCAGATTGAACCATACTATTTCTATTGTTTTTGTTGTTGTTGTTTTTCTTTTTTCAGGTTTTTCCTTTTTGCTCTGATTCTTCTCTCATTACATGACTAATGCAGAAATATGTTTAATGTGATTGTACATATATAACCTATATCAGATTGCTTGCTGTCTTGGGGATGGGGTAGGAAGGGGAGGGAGGGAGAAAAATTTCAAGCAAGAAATCTTATAAAAACAAATGTTGAAAACTATCTCTACATGTAACTGGAAAATAATAAAATATTTATATGGAAAAAAGAACGATTCCACTACTGGGGGAAAAAAAGAATCATCTTATAAATCAAAGCTTCTTAAACTGTGGGTTGGAATCCCATATGGGGTCCAATAACTGAATGTGGGAGCTGCAAAATATTTTATTTGTATACCTATTTTATATACTTATATATGCAGGGTCATGTAAAAATGTCTTGGGCAAAAAGAGCTCTTGAGTAGGAAAAGTTTAAGAAGCTGTGTTATAAAACAATGTCTTTCCAGAATTCTCTCCCCTCTGCAAAACTTTTAGTGACCTTCTTCTTTAAAATACCTCATTTTTACTTTATATGTATTTTATATATAATTATATATTTATATATTTTATTCCCTGATTTAATGTAAGCTCCACAAGAGCAGAGATTCTGTTCTTTTTATCCCTAGCATCTATCACAATAACTGACACAGAGTTCTTATTGTTATTGTTGTTTGTATTTCATTCTCAAAGAAGACTGTGACATCAAAGTGATGTCATGACTTGTAGTGAATTGGATCTAAGTGAGGGTGGGCTGTGCAAACTCACCAGCCTCACTCTTTTTTCCAGAGTTATCTGGGTCCAGTGGCAAGATATAAGTGCTTAATAAATGCTTGGTGACTGATTCATATTTTGAATAATGGCAATTTGTTTTGATCCAAGTAATGGCCTGAATTTTTGTCATTTTATGGCAGCTGTGGTTAGCCACAACCCACTCTCCCTAGTTCAGCTAAAGATAATGAAGCTATGTGCTTAGGTAGCAATTATATTTTACTAAATATTAAATATATGTTTGTGAAACTGCCAGATGAGTAGCTAGCTATAAAAAACATCCATATAAGTTCAGTTCAGGTTCAGCACACATTAAAATCTCCCCCCCCCAAAAAAAACCCTTAATAATTATTTGAAAGAATAATTGCTTGAATTGCTGCTAATTTTCTGATTATGAGTGGGTCTAGCTATGACATAGCATATATAATAGAAACAGATATCTAATATTGAAGACATTATTAATTGAGTTGTATTTATCCACCTTTGGGGATTCAGACATATGTTGGAATGAGCTACTAACAGGGGATGCTTAACTCATCTACTTGTATTTTGTATTTATTTTCCAGTCAACAAACACAAACCGTGGATTGAAACCTCATACCATGGAGTCATAACTGAGAACAATGACACCGTCATTTTGGATCCACCTCTTGTTGCCCTGGATAAGGATGCCCCCGTTCCTTTTGCAGGTAGGACACCCTGCTGAGGGGGCCACTAAGATCTGCTTACTCTTGATTTCAGTCTCAGAATTATCACTTTCATAAAACCAATTGCCATACATAAATAAGGGTAAATGTCTTAATCAGCAAATATGATGGGATGCTGACATGCCCTGATGGTTTTCAGGAGTCCTTCCAACCTGTGTGTTGGTCCCCTGTGGGAGCTTTGTTTATTCTAAAAGAATATCTCTCCTTTGGTCGGTCTCTCTCTCTCTCTTTCTCTCTCTCTCTCGCTCTCGCTCTCGCTCTCGCTCTCACTCGCTCTCTCTCCTATAAGAAAGTTGGAAGTAATAGAAATTTTGGTAGCAGGGATGAGTTCCTCATACTCCACTTGAATGTTTTATGGGTCACAAAGTCTTCGTTCTTCTGTTTAGTGACCCACTGAAAGGAGTTGTGACAGCTTGCTCTCTGCTATGGTAGATTCCCATGAAAAAGAAGCCAGGCACAATTTATCATACTGACCCTGGATCTCTATTGGGAGTTTAGGTGATTGGGAATGGAGATCTGTCATGACTTTTGAAAGGGCTATAGAAATAAAATGGGAAAGGAAAATCATTTTCACTAATTGTAACTTATAGCTATTGATTTTCTCAGTCAGCTCAATGGATGAAGGGTCCACCATTGACTGTCTTCTCCTTGGAGTATACTAGCAGGAAGTAGGAATGTGCCTTACTCTTTGGCAGGCATTAAAAGAAAAAGAAAAGAAAGAAGTAGAGTATGAGGGAAAAATGATAAGGTATTTCTGAAGACACTTGCATCATGAGTAATATTGTTAGCACTTTATAACTGTCAGGGGCAAGACAGGAAATTTAATGAAGGTTTTCAAGATTTCTGGAAGATTGCTTTATGATAGATGTATGCCAGGCCGAGGTTTTTACCATTATTAAGTCTATTTTTTCTGACAGTTTGTCTGTTACATTATGAGCTACTTGGGCAGAAAAAAATGGCTCTTTTGCACTTCTAACAGATAAGCTTTGCAAAAGCCTTTTTTTTATTAAAGAAGATTATAAAGTGTGAAGGGGCAGGGTAAATGGAAGAATTAGCAGTTATGTATAGAAAAACCCATAGAATTACCTGTGCAGTGTGGGGAGGTACTCTAAGTTGGATACAAGAGAATAAGTTGTATGGGCATGTGTATTATGAGGAGCAGGGGCTCTGATGTGTGTTTACAGCATCTCTCTGTGTTTAAGGTTGAGATTCTTCTGATCCTGAGAACCACCCCCCCCTAAAAAAAAACCAAACAAACATGTTTTCTTCCAAAGACTATTACTCTGTACCACTATTTTTGAAGGAAAAAGGTATATTTCTATTTTTTGGAACTAGTATTATATATTTTTTTCAAATTAAATGCAAAGATAGTTTTCAACATTCATTTTTTGAAAGATTTCAAGTTCCAAATTTTTCTCCCTTCTCTCTAATTTCCCCCCTCCCCAAGACAGCAAGCAATCTGATATAGGTTATATATGTGCAGTCATGTTAAACATATTTCTACATTAATTATGTTGTGAAAGAAGAACAACAAATTCAGTGAAAATGCTGTTTCAATCTGCATTCAACCTTCATCAGTTCTTTCTCTGAATGTTGATAGCATTTTCCATCAAAAGTCTTTTGGAATTGTTTTGGATCATTGTATTGCTGCGAAGAGCTAAGTCATTCTTAATTGATCATCACACAGTGTTGCTGATACTGTATACAGTGTTCTCCTGGTTCTGTTCACTTCACTCAGCATCAGTTCATGTAAGTCTTTCCAGGTTTCAAAAGGTATATTTTGAAACACCTTTTTTATAGAAGATGAACAAATCCTAGTTCTCTTTTTAAATTTGTTAGCAAAATATGTAGAGGTAGTATCATCTTTGAAGTCAATAAGACCTGAGTTCAAGTCCAAATTTTGACAAATACCAGTTGCGTGACCCTTGGGAAGTCACTTAACCTCACAATGACTTCCAGAAACTTTCTAAGACTATTAGCAGCAAAGATCCATATTGGTATGAGGAGATTTGCCATTAAGAATTTCCTTATAGTAATGAAAACCTTTTTCTGGACAAAAACAATATGTATACACACATGCATACACATATACATACATACATGTATTCATGCATACAAAAACAGCTCAGGGTCCCCACCTCTGCAAAGGAGGGGGAGAGGCACATTCTTATATCTCTTCTTTAGAGGCGAGTTTGGCCCCCATGATTCCATAGCATAGAGTTTCATTTGTTTTGTTGTCACTCTTTCCATTTACATTGTCGTAGTTCATGTGCATGCTGTTTCTGCTTCTGTTTGCTTCACTTTGCTTCACTTTGCATCAGTTTACATATCTTCCAATGCTTCTCTGTATTTGCCATCTCTATCATTTCTGTTACTTTCATGTATCACAATATGTTCAACCATAATACAGTTGACAGGCATCTACTTTGTTTCCAGTTATTTACTATTACAAAAGTGCCGCTATAAATATTTGGTGTTTCTGGGATCATTTTTTTTCCTCCAGGTCAAAATATGTAGACTTCAATACTTGATAGCTGCTTCTCCTTAGCAATTCCCTAGCAAATGATTTCTTTGCAAACTGCCTCAGAGATGTCTGTGTTCCTAACATATTATAGAAAACTGGCACCAAATTCAATTGAATTAATGAATTCTTCAATCCTTCCAACTTCTAATGATGCATGAGTCTTTTAAATGTAATTTACCCACTATAGGAAAATCTGAATTTATAAACATTCTTTGGGGAGAAAAAGATTGTTTACATTATCAAAGGACTTGAGGAGAAGGGGTTTCACTTAAACAGCAAATTTTTCAAGTGCAATTAAATATGGATTTGAATCATGAATACTTGATTGAAGGCAAGTGTTCAGGTACATATTCAGGCTGAATCTATACTTGCAAGTCAAGATATAACCCCCATGATGCCATTTTGTTTTCTCCATGAATGAAGGATAAATGACAACAACTTCTGGGTGAAGAGGTAGGACAGTCTCCCTTCAACGGTTCTACTGACATTCCTAGCCACACAGAAACCCTTTTAGCTTTAAGACATCAGCTTATAATCTTTCTTGCTCTTCAAATTGAAAAGGATTTTTTAGGATGGCTAAAAAGCCATTTTTCTGTGTGTTATTTGTGATGGTGCCTAAGATAAGGACACTTGCTCCTGCCATCCATCTGGGCTACAGATGTTTATTTTAAAACATTTATCTTCAAAAAGAAAGTGTGGAAGATTTATTTGAAGATCCCTATCCCTCCCCTAAAAATACAAAAATTCATATCTGCCAATGTTATCCTTTTAGACACTGACAAGTTTGGGGCTCTTCCTGTTATCAGCAGCTATTTTTTTTGTGTGTTTCATTTGTCAGCGTTTCCCATTAGTTGTTACTTTTTCTGGATAATATTTTCATAGGCTCATGGAAGGGCTGGAAGGGAAGCTAAATATTGAACCCAGCCACATCATCTTATGAATGTGTCTAGAGGGATAAGGTGACTTCTCTAATGTCATGCAAGAAGTGAATAGTAGATCCTTGACTTGATCAAAGATCCTTGGACCCTGTATTCTATTTTAAAGCTGACTATGTGCCTCTCTATTCACTACTTGGGGGTTTTGTTTGCTTGTTTGTTTTTGCTTGGTTTGTTGCTCTTGCCAGTTTACTTTTTAAACACTATTATTTTACAAGTCTCTTCCCACTAATAGAATTGCACAGTTGTGAAAAGTTAGAGCCTTAAAGCACCTTAGTGATCACTTAGCCCAACTTTTTCTTTAAAAAAAAAAATGAGGAAACTAAAGTCAAGACTTCCCCATGATTTCATTACTAATTTGTGGTGGAATTAGAATTCAAACCCAACATCTACTTACTTCAGGTCAAGTGTTCTTTCCACTTTACCTTGCTAGAATTTAGTGAAAGAGCAAAAAATTTTGACCAAATAAAGTAGTCAAGTCTCCATTTAATTAATAGAAACCCAAATCAGGATTTGTGTTATGGAATTAGGGTATTCTTCCAGGCATCCAAAGAAGATGTTAGGCTTTCTGGATGGGCTTTCTTGCCCAGAGAGTTCATTGGAAAAGAATCCTTACTGTGTGTGCAATGACTGGGATACCTTTGGAATGGAATTCTGTGACACTCCATTTTGAACTTCAGAGAGTAGAAATTTGTTAATATGGTGTGATTGCCTAGCTGCTGGAAATTTCTTCTATATCCTTCCCCATGAAAAAAAGAAATGCCCTACCTGTCAGTTGAATCCTTCCATCCATCAATTAACAACCATTTATTGAGCAGTTACTTTGTGCCAGGCACTGTGCTATGGTGAAGAGGACATGAATTTTAAAAATGAAATAACCCTTATGCTTTTTAATAATAATAAACATTTTTATTTAAAGTTTTGAGTTCCAAATTCTCTCTCTCCTTAGAAGCTATCATTCTAACTGGAGAGAAATGTGTGTATATAAACATATGCATTTTATATATGTGTATATATGCATGTATATATGTATTTACAGGGTGGTCCAAAAGTCACAATGTTTTAATGACTTTTGGAAATTTTTTTCTTTATTTTTCACCATTCAGAAGGTTTTATTTTTAACATATAATGTGAATTCATTATATATATGCATATATATATATATGATGTTATGGCATTGTAAATTAAAACAAAAAAATAAAGAAGTTATTAAATACTGAAACCCCTTGGTGACTTTTGACTCACCCTATATATGTATGCATATATATACATACAAACATACGTATGTATGTATGTGTATAAAATGAATATAAGGTAATTAGGGTAAGAGGGAGAAATCAATTGATCTTTGAAAGAAACTAGTTATAAATATAGACATGGTAAACCTCTTCCACTAAAAGGTCTTAGGTCACTTTCATTATCTTTAAAATGAGGAGATTGGATCATCCTAGATGATCATTTAGGTTTCTTTCAGCTCTAAATCTAGATCCTTTGATTTTCACAGAATCAGGCCAAACTGGTTTAGTACTAAGCTGCTCAGGTTGCATGCTTTTTCTTGTTAGGAAATGAACAAGTTAGAAAATGGTATTAGTTGGCAGTCCTGCAATGACACACAGTAGTCTTTGGTGGTGGTGTTGGTTTGTGTATTGTGTTTGTTGTTTACTGTTTTTGGTGTCTTTTTTTTTTTTTAGAAACACTGAGATTCTGCATGCCAGTGTTTTCTTTGGTCAGCTTCCTTCTTTCTTTGAGGGTAGAAAAGTATGTTCTCAAAGGAAGTCATGATTGACATGAGCTGAGATGATCTCACTGAAAGTGTTGCAAATAGATACTGACTCAGGGTCAGTAAAAGCAAATTAGTAGACACTGATCTTTCCTTTCTTCTATTACACCTACTGTCCAACCATGTAATCTCACACCAAATTGATTATGCTTTTTTTTTCTTGCTGTTCCATGTCCAAATGTTTTATATCCCCAAATAGTTTCTTGAAATCTATGGCTGGATTCTTTTTTTGTATCTGACTCAGTGTCCAGCACATAATAAGTGACTCTCAAGAAGGGGTTGTGCAATCTGAGAATGCACTAAGTTATTCGGGACTAGGAAAATGATAACCCTGTTACACTGCTCTTGTCAGACCAACTTTCAAACATTATGTTCAGTTCTAATGAAACACATTTTAGGAAAGACATTAATCAGTTAAAGAGTCATTAGAGGAGATGAAGGCAACCAAGATGACAAAGGATCTCATACTCATGCAATATAAGGTTTGGTTAGAGGAAGTGGTATGGTAAGTCTGAGGAAGAACAGAAATATGATACCTCTCTTTAAGTATTTTCAAGTCTGTTACCTGAAAGAGTCATGATGATAATGATTAGTAGCCAAAGAGGACAGAACTACCAACCAAAGGTGATCAAAAGGCAAATTTAAACTTGATGACAGAAAAAAAAATTCATGATTAGAGTTGTCTAAAATGTAGCAGCTTGACTCAAGTGTGTTCCCCTTCTCTGAGAGGCTTCATGCAAAGGTAGATGACCACTTGCCTGGTATGTTACAGAGAACATTCTCTTGCAGTTATAGAATGAATCAAATGAACACTGAGGTAGCTTTGAACCCTGAAATTTTGTAATTCTGTGAAGTACTTGAAGAATGTGCTGAGTCTTAATTGAAATTCATCTATCTTATGAAAATCCTTCTCTGTGCTGAAGACACCACTATTTTTGCAGTCATTCAGGTTCACAACTTAGGAGTCATCCTTGAATCCTCATTCCCCCTCATCCCACATATCATACTTATTTCAGATGCCAATTCTTCTCAGGTTGGCAGCTGATAGAACAATGGATAGAGTGCTGGACCTGATGCCAGGAATACTTGAGGTTACCTGGGTCTATCTTTCTCGTATTATTCTCAGTCACTTTCTTTTATGAACTTTACCATCCAGGCAAAATGGCCTTCTTGCTGTTTCTTACAAGTAACCCTGTATTCATCTGTACATAATGCAGGGATCTTCCCCTAGGCCAAGAATGTACTACCCCACCCCTACCCCCAACCTTCATTTCTTATAATTTCTTTGTAATAATATCTGTCCCATGGAGTGTGTATGTGAAGGGGCCTGAATTCTGGCTACTTCCCATGGAGTGCTAATCCTGAACCTTAGTTAATTCTGGCAACATCCTCTTGAAAATGGACTTGTATAATCAGAGGCTTCTGGCTCTTCCCCATGAACTACTGTTTTTCTTGTTTCTGCTCACTCTAAGTGGGGCTATGTCAAAGGATTGGACACTAGGAAGCAAGAGCTGAATTTAAAAAGAACAACAAGTTCTGCTCCCATTCTCTTCTTCCTCTTTTCAGAATGTATGGCTTGTGCCTCTATCAGCTCTCTCCTGTACTTTCATCATTGAAAAGAGGCAAATTATTCTTCCCTTCTGGCCTGGCATCAATGGCAACTGCCCACACATGGTAGCAAACAGATATCATGGTTTAGATAGTTATGAAACTGGACCACAAATCTCTGGCTCCTTTTTCTTTGTATTTCTTTCCCTGAGCACAGGTCACCAAACAGCAATGCTGGAAGATAAACATCTGAAGCCAATGCTGTCTACATTCAGCCTCTCTTGTCCTCCAGTCCATTCTCTCTCATAGTACTGACCACTTCTTTTATATGTTATATTTTGTAATAGAATTCCTTGGGTATATATCTTGATTCCAGATTGTAAACTCCTTGAGAGCTGGGACATGTATTTGTGTCTCTTTAAGCACCTAAGATAATGCCTTATACAGAGCAAGTACTTTTATTAATAAGAGTTTGTTAAATTGTGAATGAAGTTGATGATCATAAAGTCTCATGAGGTCACTGTGGATGTAGCCACTTTATGGATAACAGACCTGATTAAAAAGGAGGCTACATGATTGGCCCATCATCATACTGTGAGTTGGTAATTGAACCAAAATGGAAACCCAGGTCTCGTGATTCCTTGCTCAGTGGTCTTTTCTTTTCATTTTTCTTCTTTTTTGTGTGTGGGGCAATGAGGGTTAAGTGACTTGCCCAGGGTCACACAGCTAGTAAGTGTCAAGTGTTTGAGGCCAGTTTTGAACTCAGGTCCTCCTGAATCCAGGGCTGGTGCTTTATCCACTGTGCCACCTAGCTTCCCCTGTTCAGTGGTCTTTTCATTATACTACCCTGCATCTTTCTGTCCTTTTGTGCTTTTTACTCTGGGTCACTGCAACTTCTTGTGTGATGATGGTGGGTGAAATAAGGCCAAATAATACAAATAATGAAATCCTTCCTTGGTTTCTATAAAGGTCCAATGGAAGACAAATTCCTGCTTATGTCCTTAAGCACTACAAAAATATAACATTCAAGGGGCGGCTAGGTGGCACAGTGGATAAAGCACCAGCCTTGGATTCAGGAGTACCTGAGTTCAAATCCAGCCTCAGACACTTGACTTACTAGCTGTGTGGCCCTGGGCAAGTCACTTAACCCCCATTGCCCAGCAAAAAAAAAATATATATATATATATATATATATAACATTCACAGAGCAATTGCATGAATCCTGTACAAATGGAAACTAGTCTTATGAAGGCCCCATTGATTGAGATGCAGTATGTGATAATGCAAGCAAACTGGGCATGCATTAAATATTTTAATTTTTACCTCAGCCCAACTGAGGGATTTTAGGCAACTTGAGAGCCTTTTAAATGTGAAGAAAATTAGTTTAACTTTCAAATATAATCGAACTGCTCATTTGTCTACATTGTGCATGTTTTGGCTTGTCTCTTGCAAGGACAAGGGTTGTGGAGAATGATCAAGCACAATTGGCTGGCTTCTCCTACTGGGTAAGTCTTTGAAGGCTGCTAGGAAAATTACATGGGATGTGATTTGGCCTAGTTGGATTAGTTAATTATGTCTCTTGTATATGCATATGGCTGTACTTACATTGCTGGCAAAACCTGTGGAGATTGAGGGTTTTTAGGTTGCCGCCTCCTGCATCTGTCTCTGTGTGTTTGTACCACTACCAGCACCATGCATTGTGCATTCTGTGTGCTGAAGAAAGGATTATGGCTGAAAATGGTGCTTCTATATATGAAGACTTTAGATTATAAATTACTGGACTTGGGGGGGCATGCCTATGGAGTTATTACATACAGAATGTATCACCGTATCATTAATAATCACAATAATAATGTTCATATATTGATTTAATGTTTGCATAGTTCTGTACAAATATACTCACAACTTTCAGATGCAGGTGCTAATTATTATCCCCATTTTATAGGTGAGTAAACTGAGGCAAACAGGAGAAGTGACTTTCCCAGGGTCCCATAGCTAATAAGTGTCAGGAGCAGAATTTGAAGTCTTCCTGTTGCTGGGTCTGGCATTCTATCCACTATGGCCCCTAAGTAGGCCACGTGTATGGAAACTTATTCTCTAGGAAATGGTTCTGCTATGCCCTGCCCTGGTCAGACCATATCTTTATTACTGTGCTTAATTCTATGTACCTTATTTTGGGAGAAACATTGATAAACTGGAGCATGTCCAAAGGAAGGTCACCAGAATGGAGAGTGGACTGGAAGCTATGGCATCAGGGTATATTTTTAAGAAACTAGGGATATTGAAACTGGAGAAGAAACAACTTGGGGAAATGGGATTTGCGTCTTTAACTATTAAAATGGTGGTCCTGAAGAGGCACTAGCATTCCTCTCTTTTGCCCTATAAAGCAGAACTTGTAGCAAATGGTGCATTACCAGAGGGGCAGATTTCTGCTGGGTATAAGGAAGTATTCCCTGCCATTAGAGTTATGAAGTCAACAAATGATCCAATTTGAATTTACCAGTTTAGAGGTCATACTGCTTCTAGAAGAATATAAACTTCTGGAAGGCAAGAATTGTTTCTGTTTATTTATTTATATCTGTTTCTTTATAGTTTTTGTATCAGTTGCATCTAATACAATGCATTGAATATGCACTTTAATCAATACATGTTGAATTGTATTCCAATTCTTATATTATATGATTTTATAATTCTTTTTCATGAGTGGATTTATCTGACCGGTACCTCAGCCTCTTCTAGTGAATAAATTTCTTGTTCCTAATGCCCATAAAACTTTGAATCCTCACAAACTGGACCTGCATAATTTGCCTGCCCATCTCTTAATGTACATCTTTAAACAGAAATGCCAGTTCCTGGACTCAGCCTAAACAATTTGCCAATAGTACTCCCATCCCTCTATCCTTGTTATTGTTTGTCCTTTATTCTTGAAGAGGACCATGACATTGGGAGGTGATGTCATGACTTGCAGTGAATTGGATTTAAGTGAGGGAGGGCTGTGCAAAGTCACCATCTGGAACCATCAAAGTAACCATCTGGGTCCAATGGCAAGATATGCATCAGGACAACTGGAGATGGCTCTGGATGTTTGAGGCAATCAAGTTTAAGTAACTTGCCCAAGGTCACACAGCTAGTAGGTGTCAAGTATCTGAGGCTAGATTTGAACTCAGGTCCCCATCTTTTCCTCCCATGGATGGATATTTTGACATCACACCTTCCCTCATTCATAGGTTAATGTTCCTATCTGTTTATCCTTCTAATAACCAACCATTAACCTTACTCTTCTCATATTCAGGTTCCTGACTTTCATCTAGCTATTCATGAATTCTTTATATCAGACTTCCTGAGTCTAGACCATTTAGCAGCCATTCAATCCTTGTGTTGTTTGACTTACTGACTTTTGCCCTTGCTCTCCCTGAGACTCTTGAAAAACAAAGTAGTCTATGCTCATGTTCCATGATGCTGAAAGGAAACGTTGTTCACCACTGTCTCTAGCAAATCTCAATCTTCAGTCTTTGTTTAGATATAAACCCTTTCTAGGATCCTCCTCTCTCCCCTAATAGTGACCCATTCCCTGGGAGACTGAAGATGTTAGAAATGATTTTCTGAAATGGATGGCATCACAGATCTTCCCTGAGCAGAGCAAGCAGAAAGCAAGGCACAGAGCCACTACTAATGATTATTGCAAAGCTTTTAATCACCAGGGATGGATGGGGCAGGGGGAGGGGGGCTTGCAAAAGGCTTTTACTTCTGAAATGCTTCTGTTTTAATAACATGGTGTCAAGATTTCAATTTTTATTCTTTTATTGCTGTTAAATTGACAGCTCTTGGAAGTCAAGTTTTAAAAATAATAAAAAATAAAACAATTGTGGGTGTTCTATCAAAGCTCTTTTTTATAATTCAAAAGACAAATTGAAATGTTATGCATTGTTGGAATAGATGAAGGTATTAGTGACTTCCCAAATGGGCCAGTAAGGAGTAAGGCCATGGGCAAACAGAAATCTGAGTGAAATTTTTCATCTTATCTGCTAGCCTATAACCTATCTCAGTATGGTGTTTGCTTCAGTAACAGGAGACACTCTTATCAACCAGCTGTGGCAACTTGAGCTAGGACCTACAGGTTCATCTGAGTCATCCTGACCTATGTTTTGCCACTGGACTCCAAATGACTCTGGAGGAGAGAGTGGGGCTGGTGACTTTGTACAGCTCTGTCTCATTTAAATCCAATTCACTTGCAAGTCAAGATCTCACCTTCTTGATGTCATTGGTCCTATTCGAGAATGGGAGTATAAACAACAAGTGCATCTGAGGAAGTGATTGATGGGTTTTCCTTTATCACTCATACCTACATACCTTTCTTTGACTACCATTTCTGCTTCCTTTTCATTTTTCTCCTTTCCTTATCTGTATTTTCTATTGCAGTCTACCTGTCCTACAAGATGGGCACAGTATGGATGGACAACAGACTCCAGTTCATCTTGTGATGGGAGATTGTTATCTTTTCAATGAGCTATAATCAACTAGGCTCCTTTTTGCTTTCTGAGTCCTTGAATTTCACAATAGAGAAGACAGTGCTTCTCTTAGTCTCCCACTAAAATCCCAAAAGAAAAGAGAAGAATGCTGACAATTGCTTATCTGGGTTCTTTCTGTTTAAATGACCGCACATATCACGTAGAGTGCTTTGCTAGCCTGCAAGTTCTTACATGCATTCACCCCATATCTGTCCTATGTAATTACTACCCCAAACTTTCCAGCCAATTTCCCTCTTTCTCTCCCTAGTAAACAAACCATTATACCAATTATTTTTACCTTTTTTTCTTGGAGAAATTGGTCTTGACTACTTAGCCAGTGCTTTACTTACATACCATTGAAAGAGTTTCTATCTTTACTGTGAAGATCAATACAAATCACAGAATGTCAGGGCTAGAAGGGTCCTTAGAGTGCATTTAGCTTAACCTGCTTGCCTTGCAGATGGAAAAACTGAGAGACACAAAGGTCAAACTGAATTAATGCCAATACTGGACTAAATTCTCAACTTTGTTCATTTTCCCCTCAAAGGAAGCTCTTGTTAGTTTATAGGTTTGGGGGTATATTTTGTTTTTAATGAATCAAATTCCAAAGGACCAGTACTTGGCATCTTATTCTGATCTTAATGCTGAGGTGTTAACTATTTACTAGTCACTCTTCTTTTATTCTGTCTTCTCCCTATTTCTTTTCTCCATTTTTCTAAGGTTCTCCTTTCCTGGGTATAATTCAGTCTTGTTTCTGCAGCATTGCCTAGCCTGGCTTAGACCCTCTGGGCTAGAAAGATTGCCAAACTCCACTCTAGATTATACCGTTATTTAGCAAGAGACTGAAGGGTGATGGTCATTGGCTCAATAAGAAGGGGATAGAATGGGCAAATCTTCCTAGAGGGTGCATATCTTGTGGAGAGAAGTCCTGGGGGCATTGAATAGATCCATAATATGCAGCTGTGACCTGACAATGCCAGAATGATTGGGGTAAAAAAAAATTAGAAACCCAGTCATTTCAGCAGTTTCTTTGTTACCTATGGCTAGTTTGCTCAGTTGGATTGAGCCTGTGCTAATGAGACTAAGTCACGAGTCTGATCCTGTCCACATGTGGGCCTGTTAGCTCTGTTTCCAATCCACAATCACTAGCTATAGATTAGTTTTGGCCAGAGGGAGGGAAAGAATGGACAGAATTGACAGTCATGGATTGTCAGAGTGGGAAGTGACCTTAGAGGTGATATAGGCCAAGTCATTTTATGAATGAGAAAACCATGGTCCAGAGATAATGATGATAACTATTATTTATATAGCATTTACTATGTACCAGGCCCTGTGTTAAGTACTCTATAAATATCTCATTTGATCTTTACAACAACCCTAGAGGGGAGGTACTATTATTATCCCCTTTTACAGAGAAGGAAACTGAGGCTTAAGTGACTTGCCCAGGGTAACACAGCCAAGTTTGAACTCAGTTCTTCCTGAATCCATTCACTGATCTCTGTAGCTTGTATCACCTTGCTGACTCTAGTGTCTTGTCTAAAGTCACACAGCTAGCTAATGGTGGATTTTAGTACTGTTGCTAATTTAATTTTCTTTCTTCCCAACCACACTGTCTTTCAGCAGGTCAACACCAACCTATTCACACTTTGAGAGGAAAACAGAAAAAACAAACAAACCAAACTTTCATACATCCCACTAACATTGCAGCACTATCCTTCCCTCAGGATGCAGTGTCAACATATTTGTTTAGGCAATTTCTAACACTTAATCATTATCATTAGATTTAATGTATTATATTATTTTCATAACAGCTTATATTACTACAACCTTTTAAGGCTTTAGAAATGCTTTGTTCACAGGGGGCAGCTAGGTGGGACAGTGGATAAAGCACTGGCCCTGGATTCAGGAAGACCTGAGTTCAAATCCAGTCTCAGATACTTGACACTTACTAGCTGTGTGACCCTGGGCAAGTCACTTAATCCTCATTGCCCTGCAAAAAAAAATGCTTTGTTCATAACAATGCTGCAAGGTAAGTAATCTGAGTTATATTCTCTTCATGTTACAGATGGAGAAACTGAGACTCAGAGAGGCCAAGCATTTTGCCGAGGACAGAAGTGAAGTATGAAAATTACTGCCCCTATTTTACAAGTAAAGAAATTGAGGCTCAGATTGGCTAAACCTTTTTTCTACAATCACATGGCTAGAGGGTAGCACAAGTATTATTACCACCATTTTATAGATGAATATTTTCCACAGAGTTATGGAGCCAGTATTCAGACCTAGGTCCCCAAATCATTCAGGGCTCTAAGCCCAAAGCAATTCCTACTATATTAATTCTGTTCTCATACTGATATGAGTCCCTTAATGTATGACTCAGTATTTAAGGGTTTCCCTTTTGTCAAAGAATTCAGTCTTATGTTTGGGACACAATAAAGGGAAAATTTTAAAAACTAAGTCTGCGTAGTAAATTGGGATATTTGAAAACATCCTAGAAAATGCATTTGAAAGAGCCAAAAGCTGTGGTTGACATTGTCAGATAAGAAATGATTGAGGGGCAGCTAGGTGGCACAGTGGATAAAGCACCAGCCCTGGATTCAGGAGAACCTGAGTACAAATCTGGCCTCACACACTAGACCCTTTCTAGCTATATGACCCTGGGCAAGTCATTTAACCCTCATTTCCCCCCCTCCCCTGCCAAAAAAAAAAAGAAAGAAAGAAAGAAAAGAGAAAGAAAAAGAAAAAGAAAAAAAATAAATAATTGAAAACCAGCTGAGTATTTTGGTAAGTGAGTGAACATTTTCATGGACAGGTGCAGCTCAATTAATGTCCATTAACACCCCTTATCAGGAAGCCATCTTTTAGGCTTACTAGCATGGCCATATTGAGTATGCACAAAAATGGAAACCACCACAAATATTAATTATGAATATAAATTTGTAAGGTCAATTGTTTTACTTTTATGGGCCTATAGGGGCTATGAAGGAAGAGTAAAATATCTAAGGCTCAATTGAAATTCTGAATCAGGGAGGGGAAAGCAAATGGGGGTTTATAGTGAACTGAGCTTGGCAAAATGTCCAGAGCACAATCTGCAAATACCTTGGCATCAGTTCAGAGCCCAATTTTATTATCTTGTAGAGCTACTCTGAGCTGTCTGTAATCACAGTCTAGGCATCAAAGGCCAGCTGTCCCCCCTGAACCTTGACAGTCTATATAAACTAATTACTTTTTTATGGGCCATTCTTTCCACGGTGTGGAGAGAGGACCTATTAAACCAAGTTCAATATTATATACAAACTTTTAAAATTATTATTATTTATCTAAGTTCCAGCTGTTTGCCTTAGTAAATGACATTCCTGGCAAGGTTTGGGTTGTGTGACCATGAACTTAATTAAAATGCAATATACTTTTTTTTTAATTAAATGAAAAGGTGAATATTGGTATAGCCAGAAATTCCTTCAACACAGTAGTGCTACTAATAGCAGGTTTATTCAAGGGAAAAGAAAAAAAATTAAACCTTGACATTGAAATTAAGGGTCTATCTGCTTTATTTAAAAATGGCAAAATCACACGACTCAACTCAGTTGCTACTGCTTCCGGATAGAGTTAATTTTTTAGAAATGTAAGAATTATTCCCCCATCTCAGCTCCAGGGCCCTTCCAGCCCAGCAGTCTTCCCATTTTTGTAGAGAGGACTTGGATATCCTTCCTAATGTCAACCCCTCTCCCACCTCCCATATTTATTGGGGTCCTCAAATTTTCCTTTTTGTCTAATTCTATTTGATTTGATTTTACCTTCTGGTTCTAGAATATCACAGAGATTTTTCCCTGACAATTTCTTGAAAGATGATGCCTAGGTTCTTTTTTTTTGATTATGGCTTTCAGATAGTCCAATAATTTTCAAATTATCTCTCCTTGATCTATTTTCCAGGTCAGTTGTTTTTCCAATGAAATATTTCACATTGCCTTCTATTTTTTCATTCTTTTGGGTTTGCTTTATTGTTTCTTGATTTCTCATAAAGTCATTAGCCTCCATTTGCTCAATCCTAATTTTTAAGGAATTGGTTTTTTTTCAGAGAGCTTTTGTACCTCCTTTTCCCTTTGGCCAATTCAGCTTTTCAAACTGTTGCTTTTTTTTCATGATTTTCTTGCATCATTCTCATTTCTTTTTTCCATTTTTTCCTCTACCTCTCTTACTTTATTTTCAAGGTCCTTTTTGAGCCCTTCTATGTCCTGAGAACAATTCATATTTTTCTTGGAAGCTTTGGATGTAGGAGCTTTGACTTTGTTATCTTCTGAGGGTGTATTTTGATCTTCCTTGTCACCATAGAAACTTTCTAGGGTCAGCATTTTTTTCTTACTGTTTGCTCATTTTCCCAGCCTATATCTTGTCTTTTAACTCTTTGTTAAAGTGGGGCACTGCTTCCAGGGTGGAGGGTGCACTGTCCCAAGCTTCAGGGGTTTGAGCAGCTGTTCTCTGAGATACTTCTAGGAATTTTTAAGTCCTTAGTTCTTCCAAGGTAGTATGATTTAAGGAGAGGTATGTTCGCCACTCTCCTGGCCTGTGCTCTCGTCTGCAAGCAGCCATAGGCCTGCTTTTCTGCTCTGGAACCAGGAATAAAATCCTGCTCCACTGTGGCTCCAAGTTCTTGTGTGCTTGTGCTCCTCCCCTGTGTGGGACCATCCCCCAAGGCCATGACCCAGATGTGAGCACAGGCAAAACAATAGAGTCCCAGGGGCAGCTAGGTGGTGCAGTGAATAAAGCACTGGCCCTGGATTCAGGAGGACATGAGTTCAAATCCGGCCTCAGACACTTGACACTTACTAACTGTGTTACCTTGGGCAAGTCACTTAACCCCCATTGCCCTGCCCCCCAAAAAGAAAAAAAACAAACACAGAGTCCCACCTCAGTACCAGCAAAGAGACCCCTGTAATCTCCCCCTGGCCAACCACTCAGTCCCTTCACCATCTGTGGGCTGAGTTCCAGAAGTAGCTGCTGCTGCAGCTGATTCAGAGGTTCCCAAGGCCTGATTTGCTGGGGCTGGGGCTGGGGCTGCATTGGCACAGCCTGTGCTGGGCTACATTCCACTCTCACCCTGGTGCAACAAACCTTTCCTTCTGACTTTCTAAGTTGTCTTTGGCTGGAAAATGATTTCACCCCGTCCTTTTGTGGGTTCTGCTGCTCCAGGAATTGCCTTATGGCATTAGCTGAAGGTATTTGGAGGGGTATTGGAGAGAGCTCAGGCATGTTACTGCCTTTCCTCCCTAATTCTCTTTGATTTTAAAGCCTAATAGAAATGTCAAATGTAAAAAGTTTGAGGGGCAGCTAGGTGGCACAGTGGATAGAGCACTGGCCCTGGATTCAGGAGGACCTGAGTTCAAATCAGATCTCAGACACTTGACACTTAATAGCTGTGTGCCCCTGGGCAAGTCACTTAACCTCAATTGCCTCCCAAAAAAAAAAAAAAAGTTTGAGCCTCATTCAAACAACCTTAATATGTAGCCATACACAACTTTCTTGTGGTTTTATTCAATCATTCATCAAGGCTTTTTTTTTGTTGTTCGGTAAGTATAATTAGTTAAAATAAGAAGCTCTAGGAGTTTTCTTCCCTACCCACCCCAAGCAACTGTACTTCAGGTTAGGTCCTCCCTGTGTTCCCATCACATTTCATGCCACTTTACCTGAGTGCACACATTCACCCTCACACACACACACACACACACACACACACACACACACACACACACACACACACACACTGTAAAGCCATGGGAATGAATACAATATCTAAGCACAAGAATATAGTGAGAAGAGAAAGAGGTTGAGGATTGAACCTTGTGGTATAACCAGATTGAAGAGATAGGTAGAGTGTGATAGGACCAATATCTTAAACCCTGACTAGGGGATAACTTACAGATAACTTTTTTTTTTTTAAAGACATAGAAAGGACCAAAGAGATCCATATGAACCATAGAAACTTAGAGCTGTGGATTCCCCAACTTTTACAGTTGAGAATTCTGAGACCCAGAGTAATGAATTGATTTGCACAACCCTAGTTAATGTCTGGAAAGATTGAACTAGTCACTATTTTAAGGGTCCTCCCAAATCGAAGATTCTGTGGTTCTGTCACAGAGGCCAAACCAGATCTGGATCTCAAGTATCCTGCCTTCCAGACTAATGCTTTTTCAGTAATCCAGAGCAGAAGGTAGACCTTTAACTCAGTAGTAAAACAGGCAAGGTCTGATCCCTGAACTCTTTACTCTCCTTTTCTATCCCTTTTTCAGCAATGGCCCCATTCTTGCTATTCCCCAGAAATTCGTAGTGTCCTCCTGCGCTTGCCACTCCTATAAGAGAAGAAAATATACTAAGCCCACTCACTCTGAGGTGATAGGGGTTTAATGTACTATCACTCCAAGGGAAAAATTGTATCTTAAAACAGACCTTTGGAGAGGGCAATGTTGACCCGAAAGGACTGAGTTACAAATTATCAAAATAAAAATAATCATAATAACTACACAACAATCATAATAACAATCTCATATGATCCTTACAACAACCCTGAGAGGTAAATGCTATCTATCACTGTCATTATTCTCCTTTTTATAGTTGAGGAAGTGAGACAAACAGAGGTTAAGTGTCTTGCCTAGCTAGGCTCAAACAGCTATAGGCTCTTCTCTCTGCCAAACCACTAAGCTCCTAATAATGCTAATGAAGGGTTGATGTTTGGGGAAGAGCACCCTCATCAATTTTCCTCAAATCATACCCCATAAGGCAACTGTCTGATCTGCTTATATTTGGCTGGTTCTATTGCTTATGCTTTGAGTACAATATGATTGACTGAAATCCAGCGTGGATTGTCTAAGTTAGCCCAGTGATGGGTTAAGAAGGAAAAATTGCTTGCTTCTGAGTCATTATTGGTTGTTTTTAGAGAGAATTGGCCTATTTTCTTTATTCTTATGCACTTTTGATTCTGTCATAAAGGGAGATTTTCAAAAATAATTACCAATCCCTTATAGACTGTCGAGTTAAAGCCATTTCTAGGACAGATAACAGTTAAGGGAATGTTGTTAAGTGATTCAGGTACAAATACAATGATAGGCTCTCAGAACTTAAAAGGACCTTAGAGACTACTCTCTATTCTTAACAGAGGCTTACAGGAAGAAAGTGACTTGTTCAAAGTCACAAAGATGAGTAAAAGTAGATGAAGCTGGGACTTGAATCCTGATTTCCTGATTCCAAATCCAGTGGTACCTTTTCTTCTACATAGTACTGGCCAACTCTCTTAGCAAGAAGTTAAAAGGCTAGTCCTGAAACATATCCAGTATTTCTAAGACCTTTTTGTTTTGGTGAGAAAGATGATAGAAGATATTTAAAGATATAAACAGAGAGGAACAACTTGCCTAAGAGCATTTGATAATTGTTATAATCTGAATATCATCTCTCACTCCCACTGCAATGAGAGGATTTCATGATAGAAAAATGGACTTTTGTCTAAAATGTAGGCCTTTCCAGCCTAGAGTCTAACTGTCCTCACTGGTCTGTGGCAATTCCATATTTTTTTTTATGAGTTTAAGCAATAAAAGCAGTTGACTTACTCAGCCACAAAAAGAGTGATAAATACTAATTGAATTTTACTTTACTGTGTCCTGCAGTTGGAGATAAGGCAGCTTAAAGATGATGACAGGGAAAAAAAACAAACAACATATAGTCTGTTTTCTTGCATGGCAAATATCAGCATTGCCTGACTAGAAATCTCTCCTCCTTTCCCCGTAATGTGCAAACAGTACTCAGCCTATCCAAGTAGCCCCTGGCCTTAGTGGCTGCCAGAGTAGTTGTTAATATTCAAAGTAATTACTCAATGGTATTTACAGCATACAGAGAAGGCTTTATACTGATAGAAACTGAACCAGAAATCACCAACCCAGAACTCCAGTACCTATATGCCTTTCGGAGCTTCAGATAGCGCCTTTGAGTTCTACATTAAGCCAAAACAAACACACGCAAAATTATGAGTGCATTTTTAAAAAAATTCTTGGATTACAGTTATCTTTTCCACATCACAGGGGTTAGGGGCTCCCTACCATTATCCTCTGATCTGGAAAATCCAGGTAAAGATTTTTGGCCTTCTCTTTGTAACAGAGAAGAAGTCTGAACTACCATGATATTAAAAGATAAGCTATGTTAATATTATACAATGCTATACCTATATTTTGTGCATTTCTGAGTTTCTAAACTTTTTTCCGCGTGGTCTGTTGCTTCCCTTAAACTCCCCCCAAATTCCAGTTTAATTTCTTATGCTAACTGGCGATATACTGAAACTTTGATGGGGAAAGTCATGATGTGGAAGGTATAAATGCTAAAGTAATATAATACCCTTTAAGAAAGTAAAATATTGGGGCTGCAAGGTGATTCAGTGGATAGAGCACCAGCCCTGGAGTCAGGAGGACCTGAGTTCAAATCTGGCCTCAGACACTTAACACTTACTAGCTGTGTGACACTGGGCAAGTCACTTAACCCCAATTGCCTCACCAAAAAAAAAAAATACACACACAAAAAAGAAAGTAAAATGTTATTATAACATATAAGAGAACATTAATCAACACGAAGTAGGGGACGGAGTATTTAATTTCTAATGTTATAATGTTCTGAATCCATTAAGTATTTAATATATGGCACCAGTTTAGACTATCCTCAGGTTCAATGTTTAAGCCCCCATTCAGGGCAGACTCCACTAAATAAAACAAACAAACAAACAAACAAACAAACAAAAAAAAAACCTAACAAAAAAAACAAAAAAGAAAAAACAGTAAAAAAACAGTCAAATCATCCAAAATAAAATAATAAAATATTTAGTTTAACCAACAAAGTACATAGTCTATACTGGGGGAAAAAATCAGTAATCTCTCATGAACCATTAGGAAATAATTCTGCCACAGTCTACCATGCCAAGTCAGGATTAGTAAGGAATTCACACTCCAAAGATGCTAAAGGAAGGAGTGCTTTATTTTCTTTTTGAAATACTTTTCTGAACATCTTTCCTCCTCAGCTATCATTTGGTGAAGTTTTTGCCTTCGCCACTGTCAATCACTGCTAGCTCTACCTCCTATCTCTTGTTTTGGCTCTAACTCCAGAGCTGTCACTTCATTCTGAAGCCACCTTCTTGTCATTAATCACCAAAGCTCCACCTCCACAGCTCTATCTGAGCCTCTGCTCATGCTTCTTTCTTGCCTTTCACTCTGTTTCTCCTTCCCTCTAAGTTTGCTCTAGATAAGTGATCTTTTAGATTCCACAGCCTGAATACCTAGAGGCTGTTGTTAATATTGTTGTAAAGACAACCCAGTCTATTCATCATTCCTGTCCCCATATTTAACTATCTCACCTCTCTGCCTGGATAACCAAAAAGTGAAATCTAAGGTGGCTCTTTGGAGATGCTTTGCCTCACACCTCCACTGAAATAGTCCCCTAAAGAGACCCTAAATAAGTTGCTGTGTGGCCCTTCCTCACTTCTTTCCACAGAGGGTGATGCCTGTATGAGTTAGAGTGATTGATTTTTCTCCTTCCTTTCAAAGATTCAGAGAAGGGTTGTATCCTTCTCCCTACTAGCTTAAGTTTTTCATTGTTTTTTTTCTGAGGTTTTGGACAAGTTCACATACCTACACATTTTTGTTGGGCCTTTTCAATCCCATGAGACCTTGTCTTGCAAATGTTATTGAAGTTTTAATAAGGCTCTAGAAAGTAGGTTAACAGTGGTAGGAACAGGGTAGGAGCATAAACAGTGAATCTTCTTCTGGGAGATAAGTCATTACAACAAAACCATTATAATACACACAAATATATGTGCACACACATATACATATATATATATTCTATTATAGATATTAAATTAAACATATTTTTCTCTTTTTTGATTAATGTGACCTTAAATGTGACCATTTTATGCCTGTTAAAGAATTTAATGATACTTTTAAGTATAACTGCAATCAAATTAACATATATTTGTATGTGTGTGTGTATGTGTGCCTGTCTGTCCTTTGACAATGATGCTGGTAAACTCTGATTCCTTCCTATGATCAGTTTAGCCCCTGGAGATTGCTCAATATTTCTGTTTTCATGATACTAAAACAATTGGTGAATTCAGACAAAAAGGCTATGAGGTTTTATTCAGACAAAACCAACACTATATGGATTGAATTTTCTATCTTTGTGACAGTTATTCTGAAATCAGGGTGACACAACTCTGGCAACCAAACAAACAGTCATATCTTTTGTGAGTAGCCAGGCAATTCCCATAAGTGTTGTGTCCATTTTTCTCTAAGCAGCTATTTGATGAAAAAAAAAATTAGCTGACTCTTTGGCCAGAACAAAAGCATTAATTTTATACTTTCTAACCAATTGTATTGGTATCTAAGAATGTAAGGCTTACTGCTAATATGTTTCAGAACTTCAAGGGAAGGAAAGTCTGGGAGGAACTAATTGTGTTCATAGGGAAAGTATTGATTTTGACAACTAAATTTTACATGTGTGCATGCATGCACACATGCTGTCTATCTGTGGGGTGAGAGGTAGCTCGGCATAGTGGATAGAGAGTTCATCTTGGAGCCAGGATGAAATGGGTTCAGTCCCTACTTCTGAGAAATACTGGATTTGTGACTATGAGCAAGTCACTTGATTGCTCAGTACTCTACTAACTCTAAAGGACTAAAATTTACAGATGAGTTGTCAGTATTTATCAGTGAAGAGAATTTTCATGTGCGTGGTTCCATTTATCAAAGAAATATCTGGTCCATACCAAAAAAAAAAAAAAAGGGCTAGGTACTTAAGGGAATGGGAGGAAAAATACAAGATGCAGCCTTTGATCTCACAAAGTATGTAGATAAGACACTGCGAACATCAGAAAAGCTTACTGTGAGAGAGAGAATTCATAGCACAGCAGAAAGAGTAAGTAGTATTATGGGGTCAGAGGAGGGAGAGGTAACTGTGGGCTGGAGTGAGCTGGGTAAGCTTCATGGAGGAGGAATACTTTGAGCCAAGCCTAAAAGGATGGGTGATGTTTGGACAGACACAAGAAGATGAAACAGAATGATGTTCCATGTGAAGGTCGATGAATTAGGGGCAGCTAGGTGGCACAGTGGATAGAGCACCGGCCCTGGATTCAGGAGGACCTGAGTTCAAATGCAGCCTCAGGCACTCAATACTTACTAGCTGTGTGACCTTGGGCAAGTCTCTTAACCCCAATTGCCTCACCAAAAAAAAAAAAAAAAGAAAGAAAGGTCAATGAATTGAGATGAGTGATCTGAATCCCAAACTCCTGAGTCTTTTTTATATCTGCATCTCTAATCATGGTCCCATCATCCCTTGTGGACAAGCATTATTATGATGAACCTTCTCTTATGGTCATAAAGTTCCAGCAGAAAAGAAAGTGCTTCACTTTATTTGAAAGATCTAATTTTAGAGCTTGTCTCACTGATTACATATGGCTAATTGGTCACCCCTCCTTGATTTGAACCACCTACTTGTCCAGCTGCCAAAGTGTCCTGCAATGTAGTTCTGACCATGTCATCCAGTTGATCTAAATAAACTCCAGTGGATCCCAATTGCCTCTAGGATTTTTCTACTCTTTTGACAAATTATTTCCCTGGCTGGCTAATTTGATGTTCCTCAGATACGAAACATCATCTGTATCTGTATCTTTGCATTGATTGCCCCTTCCATGCTTGAAATGTTCCTCCTCCTAACTTTTGACATATAAAATATTTGGCTCCTTTTAAGGTTCATCTCAAGAGCCTCCTCCTGCAAGAGACTTTGCCTGGTCTTCATAGATACAAGTGCTTTTTCTTCTAAAATTACCCACCATTGACTCTACATGTATCTTGTCTGTATACAGATTTATATGTTTGTTCTCTCTCTCTCTCTCTCTCTCTCTCTCTCTCTCTCTCTCTCTCTCTCTCACACACACACACACACACACACACACACACACACACAATTAGAGTATAAGCTACTTGAAAGCAGAGACTTTTTCCTTTCATCCTCAGCACATAGCATTCTTCCTGGCCCATAGTAACTGTTGCATAGATGCTTGTTAATTAACTGATTAAATAATTAATTTGCATCTAGGAGAAATATAAAGAAAAAACTTCCTCTCAACTTCCCACCTCCTTAAATTACCCAGCCAGTCTATATTGACCACTTGTTATTTGCCCATTTTGGTGCTTTGAGTGATGTGAAAATGTTATACCCACCCTAAAGAAGCTTATAGACTGGTAAGGGATAATGAGACGTACACATGGGAAAAGATAAATGACAACACCTCACAGAGTAGACAGTGAATTATATAGACAATAAATGACACAAGAAACATGAGTTTGGAGGTAGAAAAATTCATGTTATGTTCAGGGATCTTCTGAGTGAAAGGTTTGCATTGGCTGGTAGTGTATAAATAAGTTGAGACCATATTGTGCAGGTGGAAGGATGTGGAAGCTCTGACCCTCATATAGATCTTGTCTTCTCCTGACTTCTGTATACAGAATACTTGGCGTCAATACCATACAGTCTATGCCCTACCTGCCATGCAGCTGGGACTACATTCAATTGAATTCAGTTCAACAAGCATTTACTAAGTCTCTACCATTTGCTAAGTATCTATGACAAAGCAGCTGGGTTGCTAGGTTCTAGGCTTACAAAGTGCTCTCCCTCAAGGAGATGGGGGAGGAGCAAAAACTATTTACACAGGTAAGAACAAGATAATTTGTAGAGGGAGAAAACACTAACATTAAGAAAATGTTCTCATGGGAAGAGGCACTGTGAGTTGTACCTTAGATTGTATCCCTGTTCTAAGGATTTTAAGAGGCTAAAGTGAAAAGGGAAAAAATGTATTCCAAACCTGAAAGACAATCTCTGTAAAGACTAGGATGCCGGAAGTTGAATGCTAAATTCAAGGCATAGGAAGCAGACCATTTTGTTCAGAATGAAAGAGGGGGAAGGGGCTCTTAGGATCTTAGAGCTGGAAGGAATTCTAAATATACTTTAATGAAAGTCCATTTACTTCAGCCCCCTCATTTTATAAATGAGGAACCGGACACTTAGAAAGGTAAAGGGATTTGCCCAAGGTCATACTAAGTAGTAAAACTAATGGGAAATAAATCATCCAGTCACTTGAGTATGTCATACACTGCTGTATATGTCCCTTGGCTCCTCAGTTGTATTGTAAATTCCTTGAAAGGATCATGCATTTTCCTTTCCCTATGTGCTCCCTCTCCCTTCCTCCCTTCTTCCCTTCCCCCTCCTTCCATGAATTAGCACTCATATTCCAGGATTCTAATCTCATATAGGGTTAATTGACCGACCTCCAAGGAATCATTTTAAAGCACCACAATTGAATGTGCCATCCCTGGAAGAAATGCATCCCCTGGAGCAGTGTGGTGGTTTGCCAGCAGGGAAATGCAGCCACAGAAGAAAGACAAATGAGATGAAGAATGCAAAAAGCCAGGCTTCCCAATCATTGACAATGACTTTCCTGCTGAGATTTTCCCCAGGGAGAAGAAAACTCCCCAATTTCCCTCAGGTTATAGCTGGCAGGGTCTGTACCTAGGCAAAGAAAGACCCCTTCAGAAGTGGCCCTTTTCATGATTTACTGTTCAGTCAAGTTGATAGATGTCATGGTGTGGTGTTTCATCACTATTCAGAGAAAGAAAAGGGGGCTGTGATGGTAGGTCATTCGTCAGGAATAAATTTGAGAGAGCAGGTTACATCAATAACTTGTTTACTCCATCAGAATAATCACCAACATAATTTTGCTCCCTCCCCCACCTTAGGTTCTCTGAAAATAGAATGGATAATTCTAAATTCCTGTGCTTGGTCACTGAATAGGTCTTTTATCGTTAGCATACACTGAACACTTAATTAGACTTTAATGAGATTTTATCAAAGTCAGACAGGGTTTTAGAAATTGCAAAAGACTTTTTAATTAAGTGGTGATGGACGCAAACATTGAACACAAATAGAGTTGGGTTTCTGACTGGATTGCATAATTTAAGACATGATTTGAGCAGTGTTAGTCCTTCCAAACATTCATTCCCTGTGTATGTGAAGAGCAGTTGAGAGCATGGATCATGCTAACCCTAAAAGGTTCATGTCCAACCCCATAATTCTACAGAAGGGGAAACTGAGGCACTAGGGGATTGATGCTCAGACCATTGATTTTCCCCATACCTGAAACTGTTCCAACTTTCTAGAGCTTGTATTTCACAGAAGTAGCCTCTGAGAACCTATGGCTGCCTTCATGCCACAATAAAACATAGATGGGGTAAGGCTTTTATAGAAATTAGCCTCCTGGAGAATCTGACTCACACCAGATCATTTGCATGATATGTTTGTTGTAAGACCTGGAACCAAGTGTGAATGTGTGAAATAGAGACAGCCTGGACTGGCTAATAGACAGACTATGTGACTTAGAGTCAGAGGACTTGAGTTCAAAACCCTTTTTCCATTACTGTGCTTTTGGGCAAATAATGTCTTATTTCCCCACCTCAATTTCTTCACAAAATGAGCAGGTTGGACCCAGTGACATCTGAAGTTCCTTCCAGTTCTAAATCTATGGTCCTACTAGAGATTTTCTTCTTTTTCCTGCTTTTGTTCTGCTAAGTACCCTGAGATTATTACAGACTAGGAAAAGTCAGAGCCTTATAATGGGGAAAGCTAAGTGGCTCAGTGGGTAGAGTATCAGGCCCAGAATCAGGAAGACCTGAGTTCAAATTTGGCCACAGAAACTTACTAGCTGTGTGACCCTCGGCAAATCTGCTTGTCTCAGTTTCCTCAGCTGCAAAATAGTGACAATAATAATAACTACTGCCAGGGTTGTTGTAAGGATCAAATGAGATAATAATTGTAAAGCATTTAGTAGAGTGCCTAACACACAATAAATGCTACATAAAGGTTGGGTAGTGGTGGTGGTGGTGGTGGTTGTGGCCATGGCAGCAGCAGCAGCAGTAGCAGTAGTAGTAGTAGTAGTAGTAGTAGTCATAGCAGCTGTTGTTGTAATAGCAGCAGCAGTAGTAGTAGCAGTAGTAGTAGCAGTAGTAGTAACAGTAGTAGGAGTAGTAGTAGTAGTAGAAGTTGTTGTAATAGCAGCAGCAGTAGTAGCAGTAGCAACAATAAAAAGAATTGGGTTTGAGTTCCAGCCCTGACATCAACTCTCTAATGACTCTAGTGAAGTTAACAAATCTCTTAGCCTTCATTTCTGTGTATGTAAAATAGGATCAGTAATACTCAAACTATGAGAGGGTTAGGTTGTGGTGAACTTTAAATGGAGTAATGAAAATGCTTTGCAAAATCCCTGAGTATATATAAATTTAAGGTACTGGTGGGCACAAAGTTTTTCCATCTCTATGCCCTGTCTGAATTGACATTTAAAATGCATACCTCCATCTCTGAAAGGGTATTGAGGTAGTATGTTCTTCAGAAATGTTAAATGACACCTTCCCTATTCTGGAAATCATAAACCACTATTCACAGAGTCAAAAAATTCTTCATCACCGGCAGGAAAACAGTCCCTGTGACTAAACAGTCTGTCTGAAGTTTGGGATGCAGCCCTGTGCCTCTGAGACATTTACCTAGTCTGGCTGTTTGTTTAGGACCGAACACAAATGATACAGTTTTGAAAAGCCTTCTGGTACTTGATTGATTTGTTAGTGAGCCTGACAGCCTTAATGGACTTTTCTGACAAGACAATGACTTCTCATGGCTTTGCTTGCGTTGGAGAGGTTCCAGGGACCACTAATGAAGACGCATTATGAACAAAAGCAGCAGAGGCAAACATTTTACTTAATGTGAAACCTGGAGAACAGTAGCAAAATGAAGTATAACATTCCCATTAATTGGCAAATGAGGACAGGGAAGATGAGAACTAGGAATTGTGCTACTTGCTTCAAACTGCACTAGGATGGGATACCGGATCACTTGGGGGCCCAGAGTTTTTTCTGGTATTATGGCTGGGGCCTCCCTATGAGATTTGTTCTTGTAACAAATGTCCCTGGGTTCTCCTCCCTACTTTCCTTACACATTCGCCTTGAGAAAACTCCTATGCTTGTCCTTTCAGGCCAGCTATGTAGTTGTACCCCTATGAGAATGTGTTGCCCAGAAATGGGAAGGGGGTTGGAGTTGTTGGTTGTTGATTTGGGAAAAGGAGTTTTCTTCAGTGCCTAATAGCAACTGAGAAGTATAATCACCTGCAGCAGAAATTGTGAGAAAAGCTCACAAGGGCAGTCTAGGGCACCTCTCCTTCTACTTCAAAATTGCTCGAATGCCACTTCCTGGGAAAACAGGTTGTGTTGATGGTATCAATGCTTTAGAGCTATCATCGCTGATGACTATTTACAACTTCCCAGCAGAAAAAGTCCAGGGATCAAAAAAAAGGAAGTCCCAGAAAACCATTAACAGCCTCAAACAAAATTGATCCATCAATAGGCACCCCTACAGATAAACTTATCTTTCCTTAGAAATGGTAAGACTAATGCTATATAAGATAGCATTGGTGATTTTCTGGCCCTAGCTTTTTGTTGTCATTCAGTCATATTTCAATTATATTTGACTCTTCATGACCTAATTTGGGGTTTTTTGGCAGAAATATGGAGTGGTTTGCCATTTCCTTCTCCAGCTCATTTTACAGATGAGGAAACTGAGGCAAACAGGGTTAAGTGACTTTCCCAAGGTCACATAGTTAGGAAGTATGTGAGGCCAGATTTAAACTCGGGAAGATGAGTCTACTTAATTCCAGGCCCAGTGCTCTATCCACTGGACCACCTAGCTGCCTCTAATCTAGCTTTATCTCTACAAAAAACCATTAAACCAATCCATGGTGTCATATAGTGTTGTGTATCCAGGCCAATGCCTCCATTGTGTTAGCCCTCATGGTAACTTTTCTGTGCTTGTTGAGGTCTAAAATGAAGTAATAACCTTAAACAAAGGACATTTCTGCCTCTGGATTGAGACTAAGGCTGAGCAGGAGAAGAATTTGGCAGATACGGGCCCAAAGGGCAGATGATCAAGGAGGCTTATCCCCAGCAGAAGAAAAAAAGCATGAAGTGCTAACGGCAGGCTCAGATTTCATTAATACCTGTCTACTCTTATCAAATATTAGAAAACTTGACACTCGAAAACCAAACATGGCTCTTATCTGAATGACCTGAATTAGCACCTAAAACTGACACAGGGGAATGCGTACTCCTTTAAATAATGAAGCATCTGATAAGTGCACTGCGAAGTGTATTTGGAGCAACTAAGGAGATAGGCTGAAGCCAAGTTTAAAATTTCACTTTGGTGTTCTCCGTTGTACTCTCAGGGGAAGTGTTTGTATGCTTCTTGTGTGGATCGCTATTCAGAGGAGAGAGGGTTTTGCTTTTTCTCTGTGCTGAATTTCATTGACAGTGCCATGGAGCTTTTCTGCCAGAGAACTCTCAGAAGCCAACCTACGACTCCTAGCAGTAGGCCAGAAGCAGGGACTATACGTATAAATATATACTCACACATCATACTCAGGCCCTCCATGAAACTATGAAGCTGGAGATTTTGCCTTTGATACCCTCTTGTTTCTTTTCTTCCTGCCTCTACCCTTTCCCGATGCCCAGGGCACTCTTGCTTGAACACTGGTTTTTCAGATCCTGACTAGGAGGTATACCTGCTCCTTTGCCCTGTTATAATACCATCAATCATCAATCAATAAACATTTTAAAGTGCCTACTATGGGACAGACACTGTGCTAAGTGGGGATACAAAAAAAAAAGGGAGTAAAGAATAGTCACTGTCATCAGAGAGCTCACAATTTAATGGGAGATACAACATGGAAACAAATATATACAAAGCAAGCTATATATAGGATAAAAAGGAAATAACAAAGGGAAGGGACTAAAATTAAGAGGGGTTGGAGATGATTTCCTGTAGATGGTGAGACTTTAGTTGGGACTTAAAGGAAGCCAGGAAAGTCAGTACTTAAATTAGAGAAGGGATAACATTCCAGGAATAGGGGACAGCCAGAAAAAAATGCCCCAAGATTAGAGATGGAAGGTCTTGTTTGAGCAACATCCAACAAGTCAATGTCACTGGAGCAAAGAGTATGTGTCAGGGAATAAGGTGGAAGAAGTCTAGAAAGGTAGGAGGGGGCTAGGTTATGAAGAACTTTGAATGCCAAGTAGAACAATTTGGATCAAACCTGAATTTTTGGAAGAAACTACCAAAATGGCAAGAAAATAATTCTAATGGATCATTGTTTCAGCGACTGGTCAATGGAACACTAATCTTATCTTGTTTTCCTGGATGAACACATAACCCTGATAGATGGTCTGTTTGTTCCCATCCATCATTCCAGTGACTGAAGGGAGGATGTCATGGAGTGGAGAGGGACAAGGCAGGTAGACCCACCAACAGGCTATTGCAGTAGTCTATATGTGAGGTGATGAAGATCAGAATAAGAATGGTGGAAGTGTCAGAGAAGAGAAAGGGGTGTGCTAAGAGATGTTGCAAAGATGAGTTGACAGGCCTTGACAATAATTTGGATATGGAGGGTGAGAAATAGTGAAGAGTCCAGAATGACTCCTAGGTTTCAAGCCTAAGTTACTAGTATGATGGTGTTGCCCTCTGCAGTAATAGGGAAAGTGGTAGAGGGTTTTGGGGGGAAAGATAATGAGTCCTGTTTTGTGTTCCACATCTTTTTGAGTTCTTCCTTTCCTTTTACCCTCCATAACCTATAACCAAGTCTCTCAAGTCTTAACTCTCTCTCTTCCACAATGTCAGTCTCCATGAAGAAGAGAGACTTTTTGAGTCCCTCAAGCCACACTGTGTAGGTGGCTATGTGCTCTGCCTATATTTAGGGCTGACTGAGTCTGAGTTTTCTTTTAGAGCTGTGGTTTCTGCTTATGGTGCCAAGTTGGCCTAGAGCTGATACAGTAAATGATCTTTGGATTCATTATTTAAATGATTCACCAACAACCCCTGGATGACGTTTTTCTTATTCAAGTCGTCAGTTTTATGTACCACCCTAGCTGTGTAAGTATTTTCCTTCCATTCTGAAAGCAAAACTACACGTGCAAGTATAACCAATGACATTCTGAAAGGAGTCATATAAGAGAAAAAGTAGGTGTGACCTCTCCACCCTTGTAGGCCTAAACCAGGTCTCCTTGCTGCATATGGAACGAACAATGAATTATGTAGGTAATGTGATATTTGTGTGTGCCCTTTAGGCTACAAGTATAATTAATATCCTTAAATGTGTTTTTGAAGGAAGAAAGGAGGTAATATGAAACTCATATACAATGATCACCTTCTGCTAGATACAACACAGTAATTCAAGAGTAGTCTGGTATACATTGTACCATGAGGCTGCTGAGCTTTTCAAAAGACCATAAACTTAGAGCTGGAATATATTTTTAGCTGTCACCTAGTCTCAGTTTCATTGTAGAGATTAGAAAACTGGGGTCCAGAAAGGTTAAATCAAATGCCCTAGGTCAAAAAGGGAATAAGTAATAGAACTGGAATTTGAATCCATTTCTACTTCTTCAGGGGATAGAAAAGCCTTTCTCTGTCTCTTCAGGCCCTAGAGTCAGTACTCTGAAATAATCTCTCTTTCCCATGAAAGAAGCAGGATGATATAATGGTAAGAAACCCAGTCTGTCTAGTTGTTGATATAAATCTGTCCTTCAGTGCTTCTGGTCAGTGGGGCATTAATCTTGTCTTCTATTTTCCTAGGTTAACAAGAACCTTGATGGATGCTCCCTTGGTCCCTGTCCATAGGTAGCACTAGTTTGGCATCAGGAATAATGGGTCCCTTTCCTCATAGTAACTGCTTGACCTTGGGCAATTCACATCACATCAACATGACTCAGTTTCTTCTTCTGTAAAATAGGAATAATTATACTTTCTTTGTGAACCTTAAATCTCTATATAAAGATAGATCATTATTGTTGTGTAGGGCCTGAAATCCTCATGCCATATGCACCTGCACCCCAAGGTCAGAGATGTGCCCTCTCTAGAAAGAAATACTAGTAGCATTAACTGATGGGGGGAATTTAGCAAGTCTCAGAAGTCACAGTAGAGATCTCTTCCCAAGGTCTGAAATTGTTTGAGAACAGGTGGCAGAAAGAGGTCAATATGATAGAAGAGAATGAACCCACAGGCTTTGGCTATGGAAGACTTTTCAAGAATTCAGCTTTGAAATTGTGCTACCTGATTATTTCACTGTGGAGCCATTAATTAATCTTGTTCTTGATGAATCCAAGGGCTTTTCAGAGCATTCTCAGGGCCATTCCCCAAATCTCTGACCAAAATTGAAAGGGATATATATTTCCAAACAATTGTCATTCCTATCACTTCTCCTCTGAGAACATAGTACTCCCAAAAGAAGAGGACCAGGGCAGGTCTAGCCCTTCTTCCCACCAACCCCCCCCTCCCCCCAAAAAAAAAACCTATGGTGCAAATAAGGTGATGGAGGCATGTTGGCAAGAGCTAAAATGAGGGCATTGAAGCTATGTCCACATGACCCCAAACAATTAGGTGTTTGGACCTATCCTGGATCTTTGATGAACATTTTGCCTTTTATCCAGATGTTTCACAAAGGCTCATCACAGTGGTTAAGTTTAATACCCAATTGAAGGATTGTCATTGTAGGATTGAGTCCTTGATTGAGTTTGTGCTCTAGAATCAATTAATTATACATCAGGTATTTATTAAGGGTATGGGCCAATACATTTTTCACCTCTGTAAGCCAGCAGGAGAAGAAACAGAGGGTATTGGATAGCTGGGGACCAGAACCCATTTCTTACTCTTTTCCCCAACAGTGGTATTGCTATACTCCACAATTTTTGTTTAGCTAAACAGTTTGGTTTTCTGTTCTAGTGGAGTAGCATCCTATCTAGATGTTTCAACTTGGTCATCTGAGAGCTAGAAATATAAGCAAGTCTTCTTTTTGTTATGTGAAAGAATTTATTCTTTTTTTCATTTTTGGGGGGAGGCAATCCAGGTTAAGTGATTTGCCCAGGGTCACGCAGCTAATAAGTATCTGAGGTCGGACTTGAATTCAGATCCTCCTGACTCTAGGGCTAGTGCTCTGTCCACTGTACCACCTAGCTTCCCTGAAAGTATTCAATTCTTGAACAAGACATACATACAACAGCCATGCCTCTTGGTCTTCTTGGTTCCATTTTATACAATGTTCATTCTGACTGGGAAAACCTGTGATTTCATCTATTAAAGCTTTAAGGAAGAAAGCTTGATTTTAACTCAATTTTCCATGCAAAAAGGAAGTGAGTCAGTCAAGGAATGGATACACCAATATAATAAAATTTCCTTATATTTCAGCAAGTTTGGTGAGTATCTGCTGTGCTTATAGCCCCTTGTTTGGCTTTAGATTGCATTTTGTAAATTTCTTTAGGAGAGATTTTTTTCCAAATTTTGTTTGAGCCAGTTAAGAAGAACAGATATAGATAAAATATGGGGCACTTCCCAGAGAGAGCAGACCAAGATGTTAGGCAGGAAATGCATGAGGCTACTGGACAACTAGGGATGTTAGAAGGGAAAGGGGACACTTACCCTTGACAACCACCGAAGTTGGCTTTTTCAGATTAGTTGCCACGTCTTTTCAGAGACCCCTAGGTGACTCACTGCATAATGTGCCAGGCTTGAAGTCAGGAAGATTCATCTTTCTGAGTTCAAATCTTGCCTCAGACACTTACTGACTGTATGACCCTGGACAATTCACTTAATGCTGTTTGCCTCAGTTTCCTCATCTGTAAAATGAGCTAGAGAAAGAAATGACAAACCACTCCAGCATCTCTGCCAAGAAGACCCCAAATAGAGTCATAAAGAGTTTGATGCAACTGAAATGACTGAACAAAAACATCCTGGTTTTTGAGGGTAAGAGCCCTGATGAGAAGGAACTCTTTTTTTTTTTTTAACTGTGCTTCACTCTGATCCTCTAAGTCCATCCTGACATTGTAGTCTTTCAAACAACAAGCATTTCTTTAGCATTTACTATTTGCCAGGAACTTTGGGAAGTTCAAGCCATATAAAGCAAAAGCAGTATCTGCCTACCCTCAACGAGTTGACATCCTAATGTAAAGGAAGCAAAGGGAGGCAGTGACCTTGTTTAACAAAGAAGTTCCTTTAAATTCAAAGGTTTTGACCAGGCAGGATAGGGTGAAGCAGATAAGGCTCTGCCATCTCAGTATAAAGGGAACTTTAGGGGCTTACTATGACAGGTTTCCTGAAATCCTGCTGCCCAGACCTTTCTTTTTTAGTTCCTAACTCTGACTGTGGATTTCTGGGTCCTGTCTTGCACCACCTCCTAAGTCTCTCCTCTCCTTCTGATATTGAGCTTTATCATGGAAGGATAGTAGGCATCATCATCCTCATAAACACAATAATAACTGCCAATTATCTGGCACTTTAAGATTTTCAAAGCACTTTGCATATTTACAACTTTAACCTTTGCATCACATCTTACATTACTTTATGATGACTCTGTGAACTAGATACAATTAATATCCCCATTCTACAAATGGCGAAACTAAGAAGGAAAGTTGAAATGACTCATCTGTGGTCACACAACCAATGAGTCAGAATCGAGATCTGAACATTCATCTCCTGGCTCCTAGATGCAACAAACAAGTAAAAACATAATGGAAGCAGAGTTAGGCTTAGATTCACATTAGACTGGATTCAAATATTGCTTCCATCATTTCTCCTCCTCCTCTTCCTCCTTTACCTCCTCTTCCACTTTCACTACCACTACCTTCTCCACCTCCTCCTCCACCTCTACCACCACTACCCCAACCATCACCATCACCAGCGGCTCTCATCCAGGATAAATTCCTCCCCAGGAAACTCACTCTCATGTACGTTTCTTCAGCCTTGGTGCCGACACCGCCTCTATACCCCCAATTTACTTCTGCCCCTCTGATTGGAGGGCTGGAAGGCAGAGCAAAACAAAAAACCAAAAAACCTCTTTCCATAGCCTCCCTTTATAGTGGGCTCAAAATCACTGCCATCTCTTCATTTGCCACTAGCTGCTCTGCTTGGTTTAGACTCAGTCATCATCAACATGCCCTGGAGCCAGGGCCCCTTCTCCACCCCCACCCCCATTTTAGCTTCTTTTTGTGTATTGTTTTCCCTCCTTAGATTTTAAGCTCCTTGTGGGTAGAGACTGTCTTCTTTTTCTTATTTGTATTCCCAATGGTTAGAACAGTGCCGGGCATATAGAAGATGCTTAATAAATGTTTATCATGTCTTATCTATAAAATAGAGGCAATAATAAATTCAACTTATGCTGTTTCAGGTTTCTATGTGGAAAAATGCTTTGTAAATGCTAAAGCATTATACAGTGTGAGCTATCATGACCTTGCATGGCCTGGGGATTGCCAATGGCAGCCCTTTCATTAATTAAGACAGGCGAAACCCAATGTTACTCAATTGATTCCCCAAGCCAATTGAACCTGATATCATAGTGTTTACTACACTTCCAGCTTTCCTTCCCGTCTCTCTTTTAGGCACATGAGCAGCAGCATATTTCTATAGCATCTTTAAGAATCAGTTCTAGGAAACTAGGGAAAATGCTCACCCTTTGTTATTCTTCACACAACAAACCACTTTTGGGACAGAGATATCTTTGCATGGGGGAAAATCCAATAACAGCATAATTTAATGAAAGCAATCTTTCTTTTACTGTCCTAACGCTTATCTATTTTCTTTCTCTTTGGAAAGACACAGATACCATATATATTTTTAAGTCCTTATACAATCTAATAAAAATAGAATTAGGGGATAGGAACATTAATCAGAACATATCAAATTTTTATCAAGCAACCAAAATAAGTAACACTCATGGATTGTGCATTAAAATGTGAATCTAGGGCAAGGAAATGAATATTTTAGCATTCTGCACTTAGACCCATCCATGATGGGGAATAGGACTCCAGGGACCAATGTGATGTTGGGTTGATCTGATTTCATCACTATTATTTATAAGAGTTGGATTTATCTAGCCAAAGCGATACATCTCTTCTTTCTCTTCCTTCACATTCCTTTTGGTACAATATAAATATCCTTGCATATAAATAAACTTTACTTTTCAATAGTGTCTGTGATCAGAGGTAGCCTTACTCATAGACAAAGTAGGCAAACACCTATGTCATGTGATTTAAAAGATAACATGGAATTGACCCTTAACCTAGATCCAAATGTATCCTTATTGCCTTAGCCCTGTCACAAGACCTGAAGTTCAACCATTAACAATTCATTCATTTAGATTGACATTATTCCTCATTAAGATGTAAATCTCCCAGAAAGGGGCAACTCATTAAACTGTCATTTGTAGGTAAGACTTTAAGGTCAATTAGTTTATCAGATGCTTTCCAGTACAGGTAGCTGAAAGCTGGTTTGGAAAGGAGTTATTAGAGGTTAATCTATCAGAGGAGTTGTCAGAGGCCTCTTCAGAGGGGTCTCAAAACTACAGTCCAAGGACCAAATCTTGCCTATATCCTAGGTTATTTTGTTGTTGTTGTTGTTTGTTTGTTTTATTGCTCTGAGTTTAGGGTATTTTTTTACAATTTAAAATATAATAAAACTTTTAAAATGTAAAAACCATTCTTAGTTCTACTGTACAAAAACAACACCTACGGGGCAGTTAGGTGGCACAGTGGATAAAGCACTGGTCCTGGATTCAGGAGGACCTGAGTTCAAATCCAGCCTCAGACACTTGACACTTACTAGCTGTGTGACCCTGGGTAAGTCATTTAACCCCTATTGTCCTGAAAAACAAACAAAAACACACAAATAAAGTTCATTATACCCCATTCCATTTCAGTTGTAGAAAATGAGTTGGAAGGTGACCTATGTAGAGGGTAAAGGGAAGTTTACCCCCAGTTCATATGACAGCTGGCATATGTCAATCTTCTTTCTATTTCAGAAAACCATCTTCTTCCACCCACCCACCCACCCCACCCTTTATCTTAGCCCCCCTTTCAACGATCTACTTTCTATCAGTATGGACTTATAGGGTCAGCTCTGCTCTGCTTCACCCCTATTCACCCAAAACATTCTCAATTCATTCCCAAACAGCACTTCCTTCCCCCTACCCAACGATTTTCTTTGAGACAAGAAAAATTGGATACCATTCAATACTTAGTATAAGTAGAAAGGCTTTTGTAAATTGTTTTGTACAAGATACTCCCCATAAAGAAGTTAATAAAAGACACTGAACAAAATATGACCTCCCTCACACACACATTTTCAGTATCCTGTTTCTTTTCATGTACTGGGAGAGTAGATAAATGAGTAGCATCTTGAGCAAGTGTTCTTGACCCAGAATTTGTAAACTGAGATAACACATCACCTCTCATGGGCTTCTGCCCTTTCTGTTCTCTCCTCCAACAACTGTTGGAAGAGAAGAAAGAAAAGGGTTTCCCCTTTAGAAGACCAGAGCACTTTTGTTTAGCCATAATAAAACAAGACTCTTCAGGCTGTATAACACTGCAGAAGAAACCCTGAAATTAGGGCTTTAAATTAAAACTGCTCTCCAAAGAAGGGCAAAAACAGTCGGTATCTTATCCCACTCAGCTCCAGCTCTGAAATAGATTAACAGCTCTTTGTTGCCCTGAAATGAACCTCAAACCCTCTTTGGTTTGGTGACTCATAATAAATGAAATAATATGTTCTTATTCTGTGACAGCAGGAGGACAGACATGAAAGGATCCCGCGGTCGTTATCTGAGATTACAGCAAGAGGGCAAAATGAAGCACAAAGAAAATTTTTAAAAATAAAAATAAAAATCTAAGCATAGAGCTAGTAGCCTTTAGGCTGGATCTCTGTAAGGACAGCCACATGGGACAGCCCCCAAGGGTGCTGGCTCATTTGATGTTTGTTGAAGAACAGTATGAGCAGAGACACAAAGATAGGAATGCCCTACCTACCTGCACCAGGACAATGGGATGGCAGGTGTGAAGAGAATTGATGGGTAACCTTGAAGAGCAGTGAGGGAGACAGAATAGGTAGCAGGTTACCAATGAAAAGAGCCCTGATGTTGACATCTGAAGCCTTGGGGTGGAGTCCTATCTCTGATATATAAAAGCCATATGACCCTGGGAAATTTATTTGAGCTCTGAGTTTTGGTTTCATCTATAAAATGGTTGTAATAATACATATACCACCTATTTCACAGAGTTAGTGTGAGGAAAATGCTTTTATAATCCTTAAAGTGCTACATAAATGTGAGTTGTTACTACCGTGCTGGATTGGTAAGGAGGGACCAGATTACTGAGAGTGTTCTTTAATTCAAAGATTCTTTTAAAAACCAACATTAAAAAAAAACTTGCTTTTTTTGTTTTTTAATCTGGAGAGTACTCTGAGAAGTATTTTTTCCTTCTTTTTAAAAAAAATGTCTTATTGATGCTGTTTAGCGTTCAAAGTAAACCCAGTCTTGGCTCCCTGGAGTTGGCAGTGCCCTGAATCACGTGAGTCTCTGAGAATGAAGATTGAATTGGAAAATGCAGAATTACTCAATCCACAGGCTCCCAAAGAATTCCATACTAATTCTGGTATCTTTTCACCTTCTGAGATCTCTGTGGAAGCCTGTGATGAAGGTGATCAGTGAAAATACCAAGAATAATAATTGCTGTGGTAGAAATTTACCTTTGACTGATTTCATTATTTTTGGTTTTTTTTTTTTAGTGAGGCAATTGGGGTTAAGTGACTTGCCCAGGGTCACACAGCTAGTAAGTGTTAAATGTTTGAGGCCGGATTTGAACTCAGGTACTCCTGACTCCAAGGCCAGTGCTCTATCCACTGCGCCATCTAGCTGCCCTGAATTCATTATTTTTGAGAAAAATGCCTTTAGTACCTGTCCTTTGCAAGTTGTGATGAGTGACCTGCCCAAAGAGCTCACTAGATTATTGTGGAGACACCTATAACAATCAAGGCAGTTGTTATTTTTGTCCTTTGTTTTCAAAGAGAATCATGACATTGGGAAGTGATGTTATGACTCATAGTGAATTGGATTTAAGTGAGGGAGGACTGTGCAAAATCACCAACCTCACTCTCTCTTCCAGTCATCTGGGTCCAGTGGCAAGATATACATCAGGACAACTGAAGACAACCCCCACCACCACCTTTCTCCAGCTTCTAGAAAGGAGAAATTAGTATAAACAGTAAAACAATTACAAAGCAGTGTATAATGAAATGTTAAATTCATGGCCATGACTGTTAGTATTATAGGGTGCCAAAGAACGAGAGTAGTTGGGAAATACTTCATAGGAAAGGCAGAACTTGACAAAAGGCATAAAGGATGGGTAGAAGTAGGAATATTTGATAGTGTCATGGGGCACAGAGCACCCCAGAATTTCTCTGGGGCACACCGAGGAATCTTCTCCTTGAGAAACTAAACCAGAGGACAGATAATGCCTAGAGAGATAAGCTGAACCAAATCAGACTGAGCTAGCTTGGGATTCCTACCCTTCATTTTGGTCTCCCTTACCCTGGGGAGATAAGTTTGGGTCTGACTTCGGCCTTTGTGTTCTGAAGAGGGATCTGTAGCCACCCCTCACCCAATTCCTTTAGTCACTACCAGTGGGGGATAGTCCTCCACTGCTCACCCAATTCCCCCAGCTACCACCAGTGGGGGATGGTCCTCCCTCACTAAAGGAACTTTCCACAGGAAGATGGTCCACCCCCATCAGTCCTCTATAAAAGTACCTTTCAGTCTCCTGTTCGAGGAGATTTGGTACCTCTGAGCCATGTGCTTTATGCCAAATCTCCCCATGAAAAGTCCAAGGATTTCTTTCATGGTTTCCCTCCCCCCACCCTTCCCTTCCCTTGGCCCTAAATAAACTATCACCTTGTTCTAACTAAGTTTTGTGTGCAAGAGGGTGTAATTCTTTAAAGAGGAATTCCCAAGAACCCCAACCCCAACCCGTACCCCATTTTCCCACCATATCAATAGGAAGGGAAAGAACATCTCAAGCATGAAGGTGAGAAGGGGAAGTGAAAAGTTCAACCAGCAGCAAAGGAATTAGCAAGGAATAGAACACTCCTGTCTCTGATCTTGGATCCCCAGAACTTTTCAAGCCCGTTCATACATTTTGTTCCTCTGACTGTTTTACACTGGAAAGTACCTCAGTTTGGGGCAGGCAAGACAGGGAGAGGAGGAGAAGAAGAGACAGACAGACAAGCAGAGACAGAAAGAGAGATCTCTCTGCTGAAAGGTAAGTCCTAGTTGCCTGTCAAAAGGCAACTGGGGCAGGCTGATTCTGAACATTGCTATTCCAAGGAAAGCTGTCAGTTTCTCATTCTGACTAGACACTTATAAAACATGGAGACTAGCTAGAATTTATAAGAGATTTCCTCATATATAGGAGAGGGTCAGAAAAGAAATCCCATCCCTGTCTTACCCCATTCCAGAGCTGTCCTGGTGTAGCAAAGTGTATTGGAAAATGAAGTAGATTCTGAAAAAGAATGGGGGAATGGGTGTGGAGAGGGATACATGAGAACATGTAAATATGATCAATAAAATTATTTTTTAAAAGAATAACATTGAATCTAAGTTATGCAATTTATCACCTGTGTGACTATGGGCAAGTCATATCTTCTTGAGTTCTCAGTTTTTTCATCTTTAAAAGCATAGGATTAGACTAAAGAATTAATTTTCAGAAGGTTGTGTGGTATGCCACATAGATGCCATCTCATTCACTTACTAGCTGTGTAAAGCTGGCAAAATTGTTTAACCTTTCTATGCCTCAGTTTCCTCATCTGTAGAATGAGCTATTTGACTCATTGGTCTGAAAGCTCCCTTGTAGCTCTACATCTGGCCTCTATTATCCCTTGCTTTAACACGATATTTTGTTTTCCCCAATTACATGTTAAAACAATTTTTAACATTTTTTTAAGTTTTGAGCTTTTAGTTCTATTCCTCCCTCTCTTCCTTCTCCCTGAGCAATCTGATATAATTTATACATGTACAATCATGTAAAACACTTCTACAATCTCTTTCATCCAATCCTAAACCCTATACTTAGAGGAAAGAAGGGTAATGACCTCTTTACATGGTCCATAACTTCTTTTTTTAATTGTATTTTTTTTCAGTTACATGTACAGATAGTTTTCAATATCCATTTCTATATGATTTTGAGTTCCAAATTTTTCTTCCTCCCTCCTTTACTTCACCCCTCCCCAAGACAGAAAGCAATCTGATATAGGTTGTATATGTACAATCACATTACACATATTCAGAAATTAGTCATGTTGTCAAAGAAACAGAACAAGAGAGTAAACCCGCCCCCCCCCCCCAATAAAAACAAAAAACAAAAAAAGTAGACATAGTATGGTTCAATCTGCATTCAGATTCCACAATTCTTTTTTCTGGATGTGGCAAGCAAGACTCATAACTTCTTTTTTTTTTTTTTTTTTTTTTTTTTTTTTTTTTTTTTTGCGGGGCAATGGGGGTTAAGTGACTTGCCCAGGGTCACATAGCTAGTAAGTGTCAAGTGTCTGAGACCGGATTTTTTTGAACTCAGGTACTCCTGAATCCAGGGCCGGTGCTTTATCCACTGCGCCACCTGGCTGCCCCGACTCATAACTTCTTAAAAGGAATTTCTTCCACTTTTCTCATTGTTCACATGCTTGGGATTCAAATGAAAGTATATTCCAGGTTGCCTTTATAAACACATGCATGCTATCAATACCAACATCACCACCACCACCAATTGCAACTACTATTCCTACCACAACAAGTAATATCGTGAACAATAGAGCAGTATTTTCAGCAAGCATAGCAAATCTGGCTTATGTGCACATGGATAGTACAAAGTACTTCTCCTTTCACCCTCCTCCCCCTCTTCCAGTTGCCCCCTGCCTTATGAACTCATTTCTCAGTCTTGGAAACATCATCTCTATGACCTGAATATCAGAGCTATCATGCTTGGGAGGTATAAAGAATTGCTTGATAAAAACTGAATACCAGTTGCTGTAGGAAGCATGTGCCCTCCTTGCACTTGTGTCTCCTTCTCTAAAGCCTGTGTGCAACTCCAAGGGTGAGGAGCTAATGGATGATCTTGTGTTTGGTGTTGAGACAAGGAAAATTAGAAGATGGTACAGGTTATGGTCATTTCATGCTTTTGTTGCACAAGTGTCTTTTATCTCAGCAACATTTTAATGCAATTCAGAAGGCCAGAAATTGACATACGATATTCTTTTTCATTCTGCCTAATTTTAGTGCTACTGTGGCAATAGAACCCCTGCATAATGTCTCTGGGATGTGAGGAAGAGTCCTTTCATGTGGCACAGGAGACATATTTTGGATAACATTTCCCAGGGTTTATAAGCCCAAACTATCAACATGGAGGGCTGGATCAATGGGCTTGTTCAGTTTGACTCTAAAGGATGGTCGTCACAATTATGGCTGAGTGAACCAACCTCCAATCTACTCTCATCCCCAGTGTATGGCATCTTGGGTTTCAGGAGATGGAGTTCTGGCAAGATTTTGCTGTGGTCAAAGGGAAAGATGTGAAGAGATAAATTCTGCTTGGGGCAAAGCATGGGTCTAGCAAAATGCTTCACTGACTGACCAGTGTGATAATTTTTCTTGTATGCTTATGAGCCTATTTATGTTTCTGTAAATGGGCCTATTTATTTGCGTGTACTATGACACACAAATACTTAGTACACACTATTTGTCTATACTTTGATACACATATACCATAATAATTTTTCAGAGCTCACTGTTTTGAAACAAAGTTCTTCTCTGGTTAGGATGATAGCCAACCATAATCATTGGGTCATAGAACCTTGGGGAAACTCAGAGCTTAGACCAATGCCTCAAGATATTTTGGAGTCTGCTTTTGAATCCTTATAATTCTGTTTTTCTATTAATCAATTCAACAAACATCTATTGAACATGCAGTAGGTACCCAGCATTTATATCTCTGTGGAAGAGACAGGAGACATGATCTTGCTGAGGAAACAACACTAGCATACTTAAAAAAACCAGAAAATACTTACAGAAAATTATTTTGAAATGCTATACTGCTTGGTATAGAGGAAAGGGAGAGGGAGGAAGCATGGAGCTGTGAATAAATAGCATATGGGACTTAAAGTCAAGAAGATCTGGGTTCAACTCTTGATCAAGTGTAACCCATATCTCAGCTAATAAAGAGGTTAGATAGGCATGGAGGTGAACATGGGAGAGGCTAGGTGGTGCAATGGATAGAACATTGGGCCTGGAGTCAGGAAGATTTCTCTTCCTGACATCAAATCTGGCCTCAGATACTTACTAGCTGGGTGATGCTGGGCAAGTTACTTAACACTGTTTGACTCAGTTTCCTTATCTGTAAAAATGAGCTGGAGAAGGAAATGAAAAAACACTCCAGTATGCTTGCCAAGAAAATCCCCAGTGGTATCACAAAGAGTTGGGCAAGACTGAAAACAACCAAAAAACAACAAAAATAGATTCTCTATATAATTCTCCTCAGAGGCTGTTCCAAACCTTTTCTTTCCTCAACCCTTCTAAACCAACTTCGCCCCAATTGCTCTGCTGAGTTCATGCCTCACACTTTATTGGGAAAAAAAGTAAACCATTCACCTTGCACTTCCTTTCTCTATGCTTAAAACTCCCTTTACACCATCTCTAATTCTTTACTTTTTTAGTCTAATTTCTAATGAAAAAAAAAAATCCCTTCACTAGGAAAGGCCAGTCTTTTTATATGTACCTTTGATCCCATCTCCTCCAGGTTTGCTTAGTAGAATGCCGCCAATATCATCATTGATCAGTGTAGCTGAGTCATTCCAGTTGATCATCATACACAATTGCTGTTACAGTGTACAATGTTCTCCTGGTTCTGCTCACTTCACTTTGCATAATGTCATATAAGTCTTTCCAGGTTTTTTTGAAAACATCTTGCTCATCAATTATTTTACCATAATAATACTAAAGGAATGGTCTCAACACTGAACCATTAAACTCTTTAGAAAAACAACAACAACAAACTATGTCTTTTCTTCTCGAAATTCCCACAGTGCCTTCCATGTAACTAGACATATTCTAGGTGTTCACTTTTTGAGTGATTGATATAGAGCCAACATAATATTTGTCTATCCAGTCAATAAGCATTTTTAAGTGCCTGCTATATGCTAGGTATTATGCTGAAGATATAAAGAAAATTAAAAGACAATCCCTGCTGTCAAGGAGCTCACAGCCAAATGGGGCAGCAACACGCAGACAACTACATACAGACAAGCTAGATACAGAGTAAATTAGAGATAATCAATAGAGGGAAGAATAGAATTAAAGAGGATCAGGAAAGGCTTTCTGTAGAAGGTAGGATTTTAGGCGACTTGCAGGAAGCCAGGAGACAGAGATGAGAAGGGGAAAGCTTTCCAAGCATGGAGGATAGTTAACGAAAATGCCTAGACCTGAGAGATGGAGATATTTTTGTTCCAGAAATAATAGCAAGGGGACCAGGGTCACTGGATTAAAGAGTACTCAGTGAATCTTGCCTTTGATACGTACTAGCCCTTTGATCAATTAAGAAATAGCAATCTAATTCAATTCAATCTCACGAATATTCCCTATTCATCTTTTATGTTAAAAATGTACTTCTATGGGCCTTGGGGACAAGAATGAAACCATCTTTCTCCAAGAAGCTTACATTCTTCTAGGGAAAACACCATGTACACAACTAAGTAAAAACAGAATGACTATTCAGTCCTGGGAAGATGTCAGAGAGAGAGATCCTAGAAGCAGCTTTCTCTTCTCTTCCCCAAAAGTACAAATAACAAGACCCAAAATACAGACAAGTCAGTAGGATCAGGAAGAGGAAAAGTGAACCAAAGTTAATTGATATAGAAGAAATAATATTTCTCCAATCTAATTCCTAGTGATTCTCTTGGAACTCTTCTCTTTTCCTTCTTCCATGTGTATACATTATTCTCTGACCCAGTAACCCTGTTTGATAAACTAAAAAAAAAAAAAAATTACATTACTTTTTTTTTTATAAGAAATTCAGGGAAGACTGGAAAGCAACTTGGTACAAATTGAGTTTAGACCAGTATCTTGAACTGTATATAATAATAATCTCAAAATGGATAAGACATTTGGTTATAAAAAGTCAGATAGTTTTAAAAATATAGAACATAAAGCTAGGTATCTTTCATAACTCTGAGGGAAATTTTTAAAACTAAACAAGGGAAAGAGATGATAATAGACAACTATGACTCCATAAAATTTTAAAACATTTGTAAACATCCATCAAATTAAAAAAATAATTGTGCACTAAAATACAGTGAAGAAAATAAAATGCAGAGTCAGATGTTTTCATTAAATATCACCCATTTAAAAGTCTAATATCCAAAAATAAAGGGAAGTTGACCAAATATATAACATTAAGAGCCAGTCCTCTGTTGATAAGTGATCACAGGACATGAATAAATAATTTTCAAAAGAAGAATTGCAAACTATGAAAGACCAGGCTCAAAATGACTAATAATAAAAGAAATGCAAATTTAAAAAATAATAAAATTTCACTTTACAGCATTCAAATTGGTAAAGATGATCAAAATGAAATAGTCAATATTGGAGAGGCTAGAGAAATACAAATACACTCAGGTGATGTTAATTGAGTTATGAATTCGTTTAACTACTCTGGACAGCAATTTGGAAATAAGCAAGAAAAGACCCTAAACCTCCATATACCATATACCAAAGGTAGAATCAACTTTCTTAATGTATACAAAATAGGAGCAGTTGTTTTGGTAGCAAAGAACTAGAAACAAAATGGTGCTCATTATTGGGAAATGGATGGGGGAAAAAACCCTATAGAATATAAATGAAAGAGAATATTATTGTACAGTCAGAAATCATGAATATGGAAATTCAGAGAAACATGGGGAAATATGCATGATATAATGCTGAGCAAAGTAAGTAGAATTAAGAACAATATACAAAATGGCTACAACTTAAATTGAAAAGATCATTAAAAGGAATTTAAACACTGAATCATTGAAAAACAAATAAAGGTGACAGAGCAATGATAGCAAAAATATCTCTTTTCTCAATGTAGATCTATGGGGAACAAGTCAGAATATTGAATAAATTTTCATATGCAGTTACTACATTGAACATTTTTGATTAATTGTTCTTTGTCCTAAGGGAAGTGTTATGGGGGAAATAGGTGGAGGTGTTGGGGTCTTTAAGAATTCTTCTTTAAAGAATTATACCCTCCTGCACACAAATCCAATGAGAATAAAATAATATTTTATTTGGGTGCTAGAGAAAGGAAAACCTTGAGACAAGTCTAAAGGGAAGATAGTTCCAGAGAGGTGGTTCTCTGAGATATCTATCTCCTCAAGTAGGAGAAAGGCAAATACTTTGGTGGAGGGACTGATGGGGTGATCATCTGACTATGGGAAGTTCCCTTTTGGGGTGGGGAAAGCTGGAATGAGGGGAGGTCCTCCTGACTTCTGGAGTTATCTGTCCCCTAGGCACCACTCAGGAAAGCAGCCACACCTAATAGGATTACCTACCTGAGGGGTGGGGGAGACTAGAATGAAGGGTGGTGGTCCTGGAGTTAACTCAGTCCTGATTGGATACCGCTTTTCTCTTTAAGTGTGTCTGTTCTTTGGTATAGACTCTCAAGGAGAAGGTTCCTTGAGCTCCCCCAGAAAATCCCTGAGGTACCCCAGGCCCATAAAAGGAAGGTTCAGTTTGGCAATGTGGAGAAATGAAATAATTCTGATACAAAGACAAAACACATTAATAAAATTTTAAAAATGTAAGTATTCCTCAGTCAAATTAAACACAAAAAAGGTCTCTGAGGCTATTTCCTCATTTATAAAATGGATGAATAATACTTCTACTAACCATCTCAGCTTTTGAGACTTAGAGAATAGATAGTTGTATAGTGCTTTTGTAAACTTGAAGATCCAATGTAAATGTTCCTTATTGTTCTTAGTAGGTAATGGCAGTTGTTCATATTTCCTAGGGGGACATGACAGTCATGCCAGTGACCTGGAGTAGTGAAATCCTCCAACAGAATTGTTTTATAACCTTGTCATTAAGATATTTTTAGAATTATTCCAAATGAGCTGGGTTTACCTCTAATCTGACTATAGTTCTAATGACCCCCACCCCCACCCCACTTTACCAAGATAATGTTCGGTTTCTATAGACAAGAAGGGTCTAGATTATGGAGAGCTTTGGATGAATGATAGATTTAGGAATTTTTATTTGATGTGATAGGTCATCAAAAGCTGGCACTTGGGGATTATTTATCTGGAAGGTTTGGGTAGGCTTTACTGGAGGAAGATCAATTTGGAGAAAGGGGGACCAGCTGAAAAGTCTTTGAAGTTCAGGAATGAGGTAATGAAGGTTCCTATGAATGGTAACAGTCAGAATGGAGAGGGTTAAATATGAAAGATGTTTTAAAGGAAAAATCTTTAGGTTTTTTTTTTTTAATTGATTGGATTGAGGAAGATGGAGTAATGGGAAGGTATTTAAATGTGCCTATATTTTCTGAGTAGGGTTGGGAGAAGAATTAAGGAGAGGGGGCATGGTTTTTAAGTTTCCTTTACCCTTACTGTCCATAAATTCTTAAATTTATTTATTTATTCATTAATTTATTTATCTATTTTATTTTTTCATCCATCTCTATTTATTCAGTCATTCATTCATTCACTCATTCATTTATTTACCTAGACATCTATTTATTCATTCATCCATCTATCTATCTATCTATCTATCTATCTATCTATCTATCTATCTATCTATCTATCTATCTAATCTAATCTATCTAATCTAATCTATCTATATTTTTTTGTAGGGCAATGAGGGTTAAGTGACTTGCCCAGGGTTACTCAGCTGGTAAGTGTCAAGTGTCTGAGGCTGGATTTGAACTCAGGTCCTCCTGAATCCAGGGCCAGTGCTTTATCCACTTCACCACCTAGCTGCTCCCAGTTCTTAAAATTTTAAGATGTTTGGATCATCCTTCTTATTAGTCCCATTTAACATGTCATCAATATATATTTTCTTTACTTCATGCCAGAAGGTGGGGATGGAGACAAATGATGTAAATCTTTATACTTATTCAAATTGTTACATAGCAGCTGAGCTCCTAGAGCAATATAGGTGGACGGACCACTGAACTTAGAATCAAAGGCACTGGGCTTGAATATAATCCAAGTTATTTATTAGTTGTGTGTGACCTTGGATAAGTTATTTCGCCTCCTCTAGACCTCAGTATTCATATGTGAAAAAAATGGGTATTGGATCAATTGACTGCCTGTTCTCATTCTAAGTCCTGTGAGCCTGACCTCAACAGGTTTTCCTGACTGCCTATTGGATTCTCTTTTAGGCAGAACAGAACTGATCAACAGACAGAATCAGAGCCAATGCTAGAAGTTCATAGTATCAGAATGATAAATTAGCATTCAATCCCGGAAACCAGTGGGAAATGGGCAGGGACCTGGCATCTGTCAGTACTAAATGACTTCTCAGACTCACTTTGGCTAGCTTCCAGGGTGCAGGGTCTATGATAACAGTTGTTCTGCCTGCATCAAGTGCCCGAGTTAGGGGCAGGGGAAGGTATGGAATTTGACCTTTGTCCAAGCCATGGTGATTTAGTCTAGGAAAAGGGCCAAAGAGACCCGGGCAGTGTTCTTACTAACATGTGCTATTACATAATAAAAGGAACCTATTTTTTGGTGGCAGAGTTCATATTCATTTTGGGACAAGTACATGCATCTTCATCCTTGGAGTGAGCATAAGTTTAATTAAAACAAAAAACTCCAGCAGCAGAAATGCAAAAGCCAGTTATTAAGGTGTGATTACTGTGCCATCTATAGTAATAATAAAGATAATAATAATAAACCTTAATTTATCTGTTGCTCTAAGGCCTTTCGACATCTGAACACAATTACACAAATTGCATCACTTACTGTAGGCAGGCACAGGACCTGATTAAATCTTAGTGCAGAAAAACTCCCAACTGAGGACACAACTATGCAAAGCTCAAAAGAGTGATTTCCAGGGACAGAAGGCAGGTACTGTTAGCCTATTAACCAAGTTGAAAGGTGGTGGTGAGGGCACCTTGCAAAAACTGAGCAGCCTTTTGATAGTTAGGTTTTTTAATTTTCAAAAAATTGGTTTCCCAGCAAGGCCTTTCACACCTGGCTTTTAAACCCTCAGCTCTGCATTTTTGTGCCTCCAGCAGTCGATTATCTCCCAGACCTGCCCGGTTGAAGATGCATTCTTTTATTCATGGAAGATTTTCACATGTTCCCATGGGTAGACACACATTCTCCCTCCCTTTCTCTCTCTCTCTGTCTCTGTCTCTCTCTGTCTCTGTCTCTGTCTCTCTGTCTCTGTCTCTGTCTCTCTCTCTCTCTCTCTCTCACACACACACACACACACACACACACACACACACAGACTTGGGACTTGGAGAGGTTGCAATGCTCTGCTTTCTATGACTTCGTCTATTTTGCCAAAATAGATGTCCTTAGCAACTACTCGATTTGCTAGTAATGTATCTTCATTTCCTGAAGCCCTTTCATCCCAAAGCTTTCAAGATTAACCGCTGAATTTTTATAATAGAATTTCAAGTGACTGGGAAAATGAACAGGTTTCTTTCCAATGAATCTCTTCCTGCTTAGGTTTGAGTGCACTCCAGGATGAGCAGTGCCTTTTTTGAGACAGAAGTGTTCTAGAGCTCTGTCTTTTGTGTCAAAGGAAACTATGAGGAGTGCACAGAAGGCTTATTAGTGAGGTGTAGATTCAAGAAATCTTAGAGTTGGATGGGATCTGGCAAACCTACTGACTAGTCAAGCTGTTTCATTTGACATTTAAAGCACTATAGAAATGTGAACTAGCTACACTAAGGTTTGGAAATCGGGTATAACTTGCCATGGTCAAATAATTAATTCATGACACACCAAAGATAGAACCCAGGTGCCCTGAGTCCCATTCCAATGCTTCTTGCTGCTTAGAAATCAGATATTTAGTATGGTAGGATACATAGGGAGAGTTGGGTTCTTTTTCTTGAACTGATTTCTGTATAAATCTTTCTTTAATGGAGATACCCATTCTCCCACCAAGTCAAATTTTGAGTGTTCCCTATGAGGACGCCTCTCACCAGTGTACTCTATGTATGTCTACTCTTCCCACTGTTGCTGGGTATATATGTACATACATTTGCTATTTATGAGGGAAATGCTTTGGTTTTACTTTTCATACTATGCCATTTTAGTAAATGCCTTTGATTTAAGCTATATGTGACAATTGGTTTAGTATTAAAGATGCAAGTGTTGGCAGGAGCTATTGAGCTACAGTTTTAAGAATATGCATACATGGGGCAGCTAGGTGGCTCAGTGGATAAAGCATTGGTCCTGGAATCAGGAGGGCCTGAGTTCAAATCCAGCCTCAGACACTTGACACTTACTAGCTGTGTGACCCTGGGCAAGTCACTTAACCCTCAAGAAGTTAATAGTCAGTCCCCTATTCCTGGGGGCCTAAGCTGCAGATGAGAGTTGGGTAAATAGTCCAGACAGCTCCACATAGGAGTAATGGTCTACTACATGATGAAATTTTAAAGATAACTAAGGAGATTCCTCTCATAATTCAAATCTCTTTCCTAGTAGCCTATCACAGTGCCTGAAATTCCAACACTAAATCACCATTCCTGTGCATCCAGCCCTTTCCCAGCTTTTTCTTTTAAAATAGAAATAGTTCTGTAGGAAACAATAGCTAATTTTCTTTTAGTTAATTAGAAATTTACTATTGAATTTACTATTGAACATAATAAAATCAATTAAAATGATTAGTAACTACCTTAAAATAAATTCATTCCAGGTCTTAAAATGACATAACTTTTGAGTAATTCTTTCCAAGTGCCCACCAGGATCTTTTGTTACTGTATTGTAGTTACCATGTATTTTGTTCTTCTGGCTTTGCTTTTTTTGTTGTTGTGCTTTGTATTACTTAATAAAGGTTTTTAGAGGCTTCTTTGTATTCCTCAAGCTTTACAGTCATGATGGAATTATAGTATTCCATTAAATTAATGCACTACAATTTGTTTTGCCACTCATCTTTTGTTGGGCATTTGGTTTGTTTCCAATTTTTCATAATTATATATAATGAAAATCTTTGAGCAGATTTCACTTTTTGTATTTTTTTTAAATAACATGTTTAGGGTAGATTCTCAACAATGGAATTAGTTGGGTTAGTGTCCATGATAATTTTTTAAAAGAAATTTTACTTTGTATTGCCAAAATTGCTTTCCAAAAAGATTCTACAAGTATGCGATTCCACCAGAAATAAATGGTCATGCCTATTTCTCCACCACAATGAGGATCATTGATATTATAGTTCTTCCTTTTTCAATGAATATCAGTATCTTTTCTGCAACTTACAGTCTGTGAGTTGTTTATTGGGACAATGAGAAGTTAAGTGACTTGTGCAGGGTTACACAGCCAGTACATCACCAGTATGGCATTTAGATTCAGTTCTTTATTCCAACGTTAGCTTTTTAATACTCCATGCTTTGCTTTCATCAATGCTATATTTCTATAGAGTTTTAATGTTAATAAAATGTTTTTATCTGAAAAAATATTGTGAGCTGGCTAGAATAAGTATCATTATCTCTATTTTACAAATCAGGAAATTGAGGATTAGAGAAGTTAAGTGATTTTTTGATTTAAAAAAAGCCCTGAAAAGTTTAAGACCTAGGATTTGAATTCAGATCTTCTGATATCCACTGTTACAGTCTACCATTGTGGTCTTTCACAATACATTCCTAATATAGCTCAATGTGACTCATAGATAACACAATCCTAGAACTAGATTTAGGAGTTTTAAATAGGTCTTTAAGATATTGTCCTTCTCATTTTATGGAAATTGTTGCCCTTTTGGGTTGAGTGACAGTTAATTAATGGCAAAACAAAAACACAAACAAAAAACAGACTAGAAATTAGGTCTCAACTACCAGTCCACTGTTTTTTCCACTCTACCACATGGACTCCAGGTTATCAGTTCCATCTTTCCCTGGACATAGGACAGTATGGGAGCCTTGAGTGTCTGATGCAGTAAAGAACTGAGAATAGAAAGCAAGGGGAGTATTAGTGAAAAAAGAGAAAGAGGAGGAGGAAGAGGAAAAAAAAAGCACTTCTCACATTTTTGAGGAATTATTCTATAGATTAGATTATTTTCGAGAGTGGGTAATACCTTTTTCTGTTACCATTTACTGTTGAATGAAGGGGGAATGGACAAGAATAGGCATTTATACAGTGTCTACTCTGGCTATATAAATTATATAAATAGCCAGACACAGTGCTAAGTGCTTTACAGATATCTCATTTAAATGAATACAAATAAACAAATGAACAATACCAATAATATATTTACATAGCACTTTGTACTTTATGAAGTGCTCCTACATCCATTATTTCCTTTTACTTTTACAACAATCTCTCCTGGGGTTTGTAGTATAAATAATATACTCCCATTTTACCTGTGCATTTCCTGAGGCTTAGAAAGACCAAATGATTTCCCTAAAGTCACAGAGTTCAGAAGGTACAAAGCCTAGACCCAAAGGTAGGTCTGCTAACTTCTAGTCCAATGCTCATTTCTACTACACCAGTCTGGTTCTGATCTCTCCTGACTTGAGAGCGACCCTGGCAGTCAGGGTCACCTTGTCTACCTCTAGAGTAACTAATTGATGGGCATCATTTAGCAGAATTCATGCAAATGAAATTGGAGGGCACTTCATTGTCCAAAGCACGTGCCAAACCTGGTAATTATTCTTTCTGATGACATTTGACCACTTACTGTGTGACTGTGCACAAAGCATGGTGGATTTGGAGTAAAAACAACAACCTGAATTTGAATGCTGGCTCTGCTTTTTCAATCTATGAAAACTTGACCAAGTTATTTAGTCATTTAACCCCTCTGTGCCAACTATAAAATGAAGTGGTTGGATTAGAACAGGAGTTACTAAGCTTTTGTTTTTTCTGTCATAGACCCCACTGGCAGTCTAGTGAGATCTCAACCACTTTTAAGAATCATGTTTTTAAATGCATAAAAAAATGGGATTATAAAGAAAATATTCATTATAGTGATAGAAAGTTACCAAAATATTTTTTAATAAAAACAAGATCATGTTAGGACCTTTGTTAAGAACCCCTATACTAAATATTCTCTAAGGTATCCTCCACCAGTCTAGTGATTCTTTATTGAAGTCGCTTTTTCTCTCTGAACCCCAGTTCTCTATCTATAAAATGTGGATAATAGCGCTTTCATCACCTACCTCACAGAGTTGTTGTAAAGAGTATTATAAATGTAACCTACTATTGTTGGAAAGATAAGACTTGGCTTCCATAAAAGAACTAGAAAATAACAAGAGCAGGTAAATCACATAGGATTACTTCTATTTTTAGTTGTTGATTGGAAGTAAGGGAGGTCTACTCAGCCTTTTTCAATTCTGGCCCCAAAGCAATTTACATGACAATCAGAAATGTTATTGGAATTGAAAGGAATCTCCTGCCTCTAGTCATTTGGTTCTTTTGCAATTTTTTTTTTTTGGTCATTTGTGTCCCTGTAATGCTGGATCCTAGGTAGTGACCTATATGTGTGGAAGGAGTTGAAAAGAACTTTTGATCCTAACTCAAATAAGAGTGCAGAAGAGGAAACCCAGAGCTTCAACTGGAGAAAAGGAACCTAGAAAACAGATTTCAAATGCCCAAGGGACTTCCATAGCTAGTTGGTTGGATCATATTGGCTGGGGTATACATCACAAAAGAACCAAAGACACTACATGTGCAATAAACTAAATCTTTGACAGAAATCTCCAGTTTGGAGAAGAAGCCACACTGCAGCTAAATAACATCTGGCGATACCAAAAACTTACCTTATTGAAGAAGTTATATAATAATAGAAGGAACTATATATGGAAATGGGAAGGAGTACATTGATATCACCATTGGATGGTGACTCTATAAGAGTCAAGGCAGGAGTTATTCTGGCCATGACAATACACTGGGTCTGACCACCCAAAATCACTATAATGCCTGCAATCAAGTTAAAATAATGAGCTACAGAACACACATCCAAGTACTAAGGGAATGTCAAATAGGCAAAGAATCTGGGGAAGAGAATCTTTCAGCACAGAAAAAAGTGTACAAATGAATCTATAGGAAAACTTTCTACCAATAATGTTTTGGCTGCTCTGGCTTACTCTGATATCCCTTTCTCTCATAAAATTCACTATTTGTGTCAGCTTCTGAGATTTAGATAAATAACCACTCTGCCTTCCCCTCCCACTGATTTTGATTGGGTAAATCTACTGATCCTAGATAATAAGCCAGTGCCACCCATCACAGAAAGGCAGAGCTGGAGGATAGAGAGGCAGTGGTACTCTAAGAACCAACACCAATTCATTAAGATGATTGTGCATAACTACCAGGGTGAACTTGAGAGGCCTAACACCAGATCGCTTTTATTTTTTATTTATTTATTTTTTTTTAGTGAGGCAATTGGGGTTAAGTGACTTGCCCAGGGTCACACAGCTAGTAAGTGTTAAGTGTCTGAGGCTGGATTTGAACTCAGGTACTCCTGACTCCAGGGCTGGTGCTCTATCCACTGTGCCATGTAGCTGCCCCCCAGATCACTTTTATTGAACAGGGTAGGGATCATAGTTATCAGCGCTTTCTAGTGGTTATATAAAGATTATCTTGGGGGCAGCTAGGTGGTGAAGCACCTGCCCTGGATTCAGGAGGACCTGAGTTCAAATGTGACCTCAGATACTTGACACTTACTTAACCCTCGTTGCCCCACCCTCCCCCAAATTTTTTTTAAAGATTATCTTATATTATTGTCTAATGCATGATGTGTGTGTCACCTTACTTAAATGATACCATTTTCCTATGGCTTTTCTTGATTATTCCCAGCTGGTAACATTCTTTCCTTCTTGTACCATTATGTACCTCTCATATGCCCTTATTATATTCTGGTCTGCCCTATTGCTATTATGTAGAATTCCATGTCAGTCTATGTATGCCTTCTGTTATATTTTAAGCTCATGAAGACAAGGGCTATGTCCTTTGCTTCTTTGTATTTTCCCAAGTGCCTAACACAGTGATCCAGACTGAGTGCTTAATAAATTATTGTGCAATTCTTAATATCATGCACTGTATCTGATCCTTCTCTTGCATAACCCATAGGACCTATGACTGACATAGAAGTCATAGTTTTTGCTGAGTAAAGACTTATAGAATAGAAGTAAACGCCAGTACAGAGTGTTGATGATTGAGAGAGTTCTGGGGCGCTAGGGCAGCCTCTGCCAGGCAAAATTTCCTTCTTCATCATAATGTCTTTTGCTGTACTTTCTCTCATCCATATTTTGCTTATGAAGTAGGATTTCCCTATTACCATAAAGAGTGATTCCTTTTCCCATTGACACTGCCTTTCATAACAGGGTCAGAGAGACATCCTCTTTCATCAATCACAAACGTCTCCCACCAAAACAGAGACAACTTTTTCAGCTGATATTCATTCTTATGGAAAGTTAAATGCTGAATTTTGTTATTTGGAGAATAAAATATAAATCATAGAATATTAGAGATGGAAAGGGCTTAAGAAATCATCCAGGCCAACTCTTGCTTATTAGAGATGAGGGAACCAAAGCCCAGAGAGATGAAAAGAATTGTCTAGAATCACAGCTTGTTACTAGCAGGCCTGGGAATCTGACTCAAGGTATTTTGACACCATTCTCCTTGCTACACCCTAGCTCTTTCTACTAGGCCACACTGCCTCCTTGTGGAGGGAATTCCTATAACTCCCTGAATGAGAATGCACCACGGTGAATAAATGCCTAATTGATTTCTAAAGTTTGTATTTTGCAAATTAAATTGTACTTTCTTTATAATTTATGCAAGGAAACATAAACCAGGCACCTCTCTGCCACAAATCTGCATCTGAGAAATATGGGTTGTTGATTGTGTGGCTTCAAAATCCAGTTGCATTTATTCAACTAAAGTTACATGAGTTGTTTCTCTTGAGTGTGTAATAGCCCATGTCTTATTACAGAGACAATTTATTGTTTTAGTACAGCATAAGTTCAAATACTTTTGTGGAAGATGAATATGAATATAAGCCACTGACATTTTTATGTTCTTTTCAAAAAGGAAATCATTGGGTTTTTTTTCTAACTATTGGTTGCCCTTAACAACAAAGTATCAGAGCCTCCATAAGTTCATTTTTTTTTTTATGAAGACAAAAAGTCTAAAGAAGTTACTTTTCTCACATTATTGTTGGTAGAAGAGAAAGAGGCTAGACCCATTGGTCTGGGATTTAGGGAACCCAAATATAGCCTTGACTATGCCACTGACTCACTATGTGATCTTAAGCTTATTTACTTTTCTAGACTTCCATTTTCTCATATAGAATGAAGGGTTTGAACAAGATGATCTCTAAGGTATCCTTGGCTTGCAAAAGTTATAATTCTATGATATTATATAACATAGATATAACAGATGAATCCATATGCATGTGAATATGCCTTCCTTAATTTAGAAACAATGAAAATTGGGGAAAATGGATGGAAAACATGGAAGTCATAGATATATACTAATTGCCCTAGTTGACTTGAAGCTTACCATGAGGCACAATGAGAAATAAATGTATTTTATGAAAAAAGACATCCCTCCATGATTACCAGCAGTTGTACATTAATAAAATATGAAATCACAGAATTCCCATATTTCAAAGGATCTCAAAACCATCTACTTCAACCTATACCTGACCAAGAATTCCCTCAACTAAATCCCTGACAAGGATTGTTCAGTATTTGCCTGAAAAACTCTAGGGAGAGGGAGGCTTTCACTTTCTCAAATAGTCCATTCTACTTTGAGGGCGGCTATTAGAAAGGTTTTCCTTCAGTCAAGCCTAAGCTGCATCTCCACAACTTCCATCCAGTGCTTTTTGTTTTGTCCTTTGGGAGCAAGAACAAATGCAGTCCTTTTCCTTTGAAGCTCTTAATATAGGGAGTTCCAAAAGTTTAGGTGCAATTTTAAGCTTTTAAAAGCTTAAACTGTTAAAGCTGAAAACTGCCCAGAGATACCGTGTATATAACCTGTCTCCTTAAATCTTCTCTTCCCAAGCTAGTGTAAAGACTGCTAGATTTGGGGTTGGAGGATGTGGGTTTAGATTCTAGCTCTGCCCCTAATGACCCATATTACCTTAGACAAGACACTTAAATTCTCTGGGTCTCATTTTTCTCAACTGTTCTTCAAAAGTTTTTTTTTTTTTTTCCCCCAGCTCTAAGTCTATGATCTCATTATCCACTTTCAGTTCCTTTAAGAAGAATTTCATTCGGCATGATCTCAAGAGCTTTCACAATCCTGGTACCCCTCTTCTGGATGCTCTACAGATGATTAAACTGTAACACCCAGAACTGGATATGGGAAATCAGATGTGGTCAGGCCAGGACAGAAGAGAGTGGGACTGTTACTTCCTCAATCCTAGACAACAAATGTCTCAATGCATACTAAGGTCACATCCATTTTCTTTCTATCATATACTTTTGACTTACATCACACAGATTGTTAGCTCCTTCACAGCAGGGCCTCTGTTTTGCCTTTCTTTGTATCCCCAGTGTCTGTCACATAGAAGATACTTAGTAAATGCAAATTGATTAATTGATATTGAACTTAGATAGTTTTTAAAATTTCTATCTAGGCGTGCCTTCTCCAATTTATCAATAGGAATTAATTTTTTAAAAATCCAACTGTAAGACTCTATTTATTCCTTTAAAATTTCATCTTACTTAAGTCCAGGTGTGTTGTTTAAAAATCTAAATGTGGGTTCTAATCTGTCCCCCCCAGTTTTGGGGGGAAACTGGCTAAAATCACTGATAAATTCACCAAGATTTTAGACTTTTAAGGGTTTATTAAAAGATATAAGATTGTAAAGAGAGAGAAAGATTGAGAACAGATTTCTTAGAGCATGGAATTCTAGCCTTCCTAACCTCCCACATGAAGTCCTGCCACCAAGCTGATGTCTTGAACCCAAAAGAGGAAGAAACCCTCCACCAGCATCCGCTTCCTGCTTCGTGTTCCCCTCCCGTAAATGGGAGGCTCCTCAAGTTGATTGGCTGGTAGCTTTGATAGACAGTACCCATGAGCAAAAGTCACTTCCTGATGCCAAGGAACTGACCGCATGGCTTGCCCTCAGATGCCTTCTCCTCATGGCGGAGCTTTCCTATAGTAACTCTCCAGCAGGTGGCATCACTCCAATTGTTACTGTGTTCACTGCCTATTTAATAAGTATGACACTTGATTTTTTAAAAAATAGCAAAATATGTTTATTTTTTTTAAATTGTGTCATACTTATTAAATAGGCAGTGAACACAAAATCAAGAGTTTCAGCAAATACACTGGACAGAAGAATACACTTTGCCTTCAAAAAAGAAAAAAGAAATCCCTTTTAAGAAATATGAAAAATAATGTCAACATTCTCATGTCCAAAAATGCATGTCTTATTCTGTACCCTGAGTATATCACCTTTCTGTCAAGGGAGGTAGGTAACATACATAGTCATAAGTCTCCTGGAAATCTGATTGGTCATTGTATATATCAGTCTTTCAAAGTTGTATTTTCTTTACAATGCTGTTATTGTATATTGTTCTAGTTTTGCTTATTTTAGTCTGCATAATTTCATAAGTCTTTCCAAGTTTCTCTGAACCTTTCTTTTTTGCCATTTCTTATGACATAATAGTATCCCATTACCTGCATGTACTATAATTTCTACAGTCACTCCCCAATTTGAGAGCACTCTTCCCCTCCCCCATTTCTATTTATTTGCCACAACAAAAAGAGCTGCTATAAGTATTTTTCTACCTATAGGTGCTTTTCTTTTTTCTTTTGTCTCTTCTGAATATAGGCCTAGTAGTAGTATCACTTTGTTGAAAGATATTCCCAGTTTGGTAACTTTGGGGGCATAATTTCAAATTCATTTCCATTATAGTAGGACCTAAGTATGCCATTTGTGATTTTATCTAATTCATTGAGAAACATTTAAGAGGACAGGACCAAGGGCATGTGCTTGGACCAGTGTATGAGAGAACTCCTTTCAAGGTTATGTGAAATTTTACTATCCTTTGGGTCTAGCCAATTAACCACCTCTGAGTCCACCTAAGCTGAACTATTGTCCACCTCACATCTCTCCATTTTTTTTCTATAATAATGGCAAGAGAGGATTTGTCAGATGTTTTTCTAAAATCTAGATAGACAATCACCCCAGTATCCCCTTGATATGGAAACCTGTCAAAACAGAAAACAAGTTTAATTTTCTATGACCTATTCTTGATGAAACCATGCTGGATCTTTAGAATCCCTGCTTCAATTTTTAGAGGTTCACTAGACATCTCTTTGATAATATGATCTAAATATTTACCAAGGATCAAAATCAAGTTCATTGACCCATGGTTTGTAGACTCTATTCCTTACTACCTCTCCCCCACCCCACTTAATTTTGTTTTGAAAATTGCGACAATATTTTTACTTCAGTCTTTTGACGTGTCTCCCATTCACTGTAATTTTCAAAAATCACTGTCAGTGGCTCAGCAATCATGTCCAGAAATTGTTTCAATACTTTGGGATTTAGCTAATCTGGGCCTAATGACTTGAACTCATCACAAGAAGTCAGGTACTGTTTTCCTCTCTCCTTATTTATTTTAGGTAACCATTCATTCATTATCAACCATTTTTTATTACATCCTTTACAATCCAAGAATTATTCACCCCAGTAGAAGAAGTTCTGGTTTTTTACTATTATTGTCCAAAATTAAATGAGCCCATATTTTAACTGAGTAAAACAAAATTTACACACTGGTATTCAAGCAAAAATTAGAACTAGACTTTGCACCAACCAAGTAGGCATTCTTAGGAACTCAACATTGGAAAACGCTTTCAAGTAGCTCCAGAAATCAAAAAATGAAGAACAGAAATAGACGTTAGAGAGCAAGTCAACAAACACATATTAAATTCCTACTCTGTACCAGGTAGTATAAAAAGTGTTGGGAACACAAAGACAGAGCTGAAGTAACTTGCCTTCTGTACCAGGGCCAAATAAATCTTATGACTATAAATCCTATTCTTTTTCTGCTGCACCATTTTTTTCTCTTGAATAATTGAGATGGAAGTGTAAGAATTTGTACTCCAGGGTTACCAGGTACTAAAAATGTAGCTCTTCTGACATTAGCAGTGTCTGAACCTCAGTTTTCCTTATTTGCAAAATGATAATAATTATAGTACCTATCTGTTAGGATTGTTGTGAAGGTCAAATAAGTTACATAAAGAATTTGGCAAATCATATAAATGTCAGTTATCATACCATTGCTATTATTATCTTATCATTATTATTCTTGTTATTACTACCATCTTTGAATCCCTGCCTCCTGGTACAAGTGTCCCAAGTGTATTCAATCAAAGGAACTTGGAAATAGTAACTGATTGACCAGTATGGGGCCAGTTTTCAGGTAAGATGTATGGGTTTCTTGAGGTGTAGAATTGTGAGAAAACTCCTTGCATCCATCACTGGATCTGACTGGGATTCTGGGCAGAATAACCTAAGTCCTTAGTTAAAGGTCTCTAAGCAGCAGGTAGGGGTGGTCCTTCCTAGCCATGGAGGGCTAGGTTCAAACAATGCAATAAAGTTTTCTCACAATTCCCATAATTGAATAAAATTTTCTCACAAGACAGAAATTGGACTAGACCTATAATTCAATAGAAATGAGTCACAAGATGAAGTCAGTATGATTCATTCAATTCCCACAATTCCCTCAATAGGAAATGCAATATTTTTATGTTTACTTATGTCTGTGTGTGTGCCCATATGTGTGCGTGTGTGTATGTGTAATACAACCTAATTGGAAAGATAATGAAGATAGAAGAGTCAGTAAAAACCTCAGGAAGAAGGCAACATTTGTGCTAGGTAAGATCTAGACATTTTAAGAAGTACAAGTTAAGAGAAAGGCATTCCTGGCGTGGGTGATATTATTTGTTCAAAGGTGGGAAGACAGAACGTAGAGTTTGGGGTATAAGGAATAGCAAGTAGGCCTCTTTGGCAGGATGGTAGTGAATGGGAGTAATGTAAAATAAGGCTAGAGAGAAAGACTTAAACCAGCTTCTGAAGGGCCATATGTACCAAACAAAGCCTAATTATAAGTGATTAAAAAAAAAAAAGAGATTTTAAAAACAAAGAAGCATCAAGTGTTGTGTTAGTACAGAAGGAGAGACCACTTCTAGCTTAAGGAATAAGAAGAGTCTTTAGAAGAATATAATTTGAATATTGAAGGCAGGAAGAGAACCACTTTAAGGAACACACCTTGTACAAAAGCCCTTGGCTCAGAAACAGCCCTGGGTGTATCACTAAACAAACTCTAATCCCAAACTGATTACCCAGGTTCTTCTAAAGTCAGTGGTTCCAGGGGAAATAAATTAATCTTAGCTAAACAAGCAAATTGAGGCTTCCCAAATTAATTGGTTACAGAACCAGTCTTTCTTTTTTCATGTTTTTGTCTGTGTTTTCTTTTACAGCATAATTTATATGGAAAAATGTTTTGGATGACTGCACATGTATAACTTACGTCAAATTTCTTTCCTTCTCAATGGGTGAGGAGGGAAGGGGAGAATTTGGCACTCAAAATTTTAAAAGAAAAAATGTTAAAATTCTTCTTGCATGTAATTAGGGAAAATATGAAATAAATTTTAAAAGAATTGGTATTTCATCCCTTTGCCCCAAGGTAGAGACAATAATATAATGTAATTCATAAGGTAACACAGATTAAAAAATTAAAACCCTAGTACTCCAGGATGGTCCCTTTTGATTTTATCGTTAGTGAAATAATAACCCTGAATCATCCACTAAGAGTAGCCTGATTTTCAGATTATCAATGGCAAATTTTAAATACAAGTTTATTTCCCTATATATCTTTGCCAAAGATCAGGGCCATCACACTTTGAGGGTTTGAGAATTTTTTTCTTCCTCTTCCAGATTATTTTTCCTTCTTGTTGCTATTTCCTGATGCCTGCTGATGTTACTTGTTTGAGTAGCTCAGTATGAATAGGAACTGGAGCATGGACAGCTTTATGAGTAGAAATCTAAAAACTCTTGGGAAATAACAGAACAGTGCTTTTGTAAAAGAGATACTGTAAATATTTATAATAGCAAAACACATTTGCTAATTCATAGTCCATAAATATATAAATTAACATTACTAAATAGATCTACAAATGGGGGGAAATTAGAAGTACAAAAAGTGTACTATTCAGTATGTCTTAACTGGATTGTGATAATTATGTACTAATCATTTCTGCCAATTCTCTGCTGATTTTTAACAGTTTGAGGGCTCAGATACCTTCTTAATGCAATTTAATATTCACTAAGTTACTAAGAATCACAATGCTGTGAATTAAACCATTCTAATTCTTTATCTAATGAGGTAATATATCTAAAATCATTTGCAAAGATAAATAAATGTCAGCTGTTGCTATTTCTTAGTTCACAGAGCAGTCTTCCCTTAGCTCTGTACTCCGTACTCTGCTTTAGGAGCACCTCCTTTTTTTTTTTTTTTAATTTTGTCCTTCTGGGAATAACTGCCCCAATCTCCTAAGTCACATGTATTTATGGTGACCACAATCATAACTAGAGTGGAGACAACTGAGGCTTTGTCCCAGGGTAGCTCACTTCCCAAGGGCATGGTCCTTTTGTACATACTTCCTGAAGTGTTCCCCCAGTGGCCCACCCCAATCAAACTCTCCCACTACTTTTTCCTGGCTATCCTTTCTCCAAGTAAATTTGATTTAGGTGCTAGAATTCCCAGTTATGGCTCTGAGGATGGACATGTTGTTTAAGCCAAAATAGGAAAACATAGTCTATTTTTTTTCTGTGAATGTTTATATGAAAAATCTTAAAAAAAACATAAAAATGGGTCTTTATTTCAAATAGTTAATTATTGTCAACAGTGCACTACCCACACTACATATAAGGAGTGTGTGTGTGTGTGCCTTAGAGAGATGCATTGAATCAAATGGAAGTGCAGTTTGGCTCCAACCACTAAATCATGATATTCATTTTTCAATCCCATCCACTAAGTATGTGAAGATTTTTGTGGAAATTTGACTAGTAAATCTCCTCATTCTCTGATGTCAATCAGTTATTCTTTCAAGATAATTGGAAAATTATGCATTTCAATATTTTTAACAAATGCTTTCAAAACCATTGAAACTCTTTGGAATAATTTAAATATGCTAAAATTCTGTTTTAAAAGTTTTTAAAGTATACACATATGAGATTTTCATAGGTAATACATTCACATCTTAAGGCACAATATCCACCTAGGGTAAGGTTCCTCGCTAAAGAAAGCGGATATAAATCTATATTTTGAATAATCTTGATAATTTCAATGTTTTCATAGCTGATCTGACTAGATCTTCATTGTTCTCATTTTGTATGGTGGCTAACAGTGAATACTAGAAAGAGAAGTGTCTGCCCTCCCATTTTCTTATTTTTCATTGTTTTATCACCTAATATTCAAGGTTTCTTTGCAGGAATCTTTTAAAGCCACTCATCCATTTGCTGAGGGTTATTCTACATAATTAAATCTGTAAATTCATTCCAGCGAATGATCTGGTAAGGTTCCACTGTCAAACCTTCTGCTGGGAGGAATGAATTCTTTTGCCTCAGGATTCTTTGCACACTCTAGGGTGACCATGCAATGGAAAAACCAACTGAGGGAATGATGCCAATTCCTATACTAAATATTAGTAAGGTTTAATTTCTTCTTTTAGATAAAAATATAAATAGAAGTTCTAATATTTTTCCTGTATCCCAACAGATTGTCTTACATGCATGGACCCCACTGGCTTAGAACATTTACAGGCTGTTTCCCTGTAGCACTTGATTCTAAACAGAATTTCTCTTAGAATTTCAATTTCTGTTAGAAATTCAATTTAATTAGATTCTCTAATTGGTTCCCATATCTTGTCCTTCCTACTAGACTATGAACTCTTTAAGTTCAAACACCCTCAATGCTTCTTTCTTTAAATTAGCCAGTGTCTAACAGTAGTCTGGAAACAGTAGTAGATCCTTGATAAATACCCAACCTGTGATGTACCATAGGGTGAAAGGAGCACTGGATTTGAAGTCAGAGGACCTCAGCCCAAATTCCACTTTAGTTACCACACCCAAGTGACTGTGGACAAGTCATTTAATCTCTCTGGGTCTCAGTTTTCTCAACTATAAATTGGGGAAGGCAGAAGTTGGACTAGATTATCCTTGAGGTCCTATGACTTTATGCATGAACACTGGTATAAAAAGCTGATCCCCAGGGACTGGATTATCTAGAGATTCACTATGATGACAAGCTTACAGGGCCCTCTCCAGGCTTGCCCTCACTTAAAACTATTATCAATCAACTGATTAACCCCTTACTGTGTGATCAGATAGACGTGCTTAGAGGCAATTTTGTTCAACAGAGGAGGAAATGTAAAATGTTCACTGTTTAATAAAAAACATTAGTTTTCTGAAAAATAAATGTCCTTGCCCCTTCCATACACCATGGTGGTCTATCTCAGCTGTTTTGACTTGAGTGGATACTTTTTCTTTGCCATTGATGTCAAGGGTTTCGTGCGTGTCAAGTTTCCTTTTTCTTTCTCTGCTGACAGCTCAGGATATTTCATTCCTTTCCTGTGCTTTGTGCCAGCTGCCTGTTCTAATGTGTTCTATTGGTATGGTTTTCAAATCTGTGTCTGCAGGTGGAATTGAGCAATGTGATGTAACTGAACATAGGCTAGACTTGGCATTAGCCAGAGTTCAAATTGGCTTCTTAACACTTACCAGCTGTATGGTACACACAGTTTTATTCACACAAACACTAACAAGTAATCAGCTATTTATTAGCCTCTGTTTCCTTGTCTATAAAATGAAGGCATTATAATTGATAGTTTCTAAGGTTTCATTCACCTCTAAATCTGTGATGCTATGAAAGCCTTGGGTTCAGATGTGCCTCTGACATCCACTAAGTGACCGAAGATAAGTCATTTAACCTCTATGAGGCAGCTGATAGTGAAGAGTAGAGAGTTCAAATCCAGACTTAGACAATTTTTACCTGTACGACTCTGACAACTTCTCATTGTCTCAGTTTCCTCAACTGTAAAATGGGGGTAATAATAGCATGTTGTGAAGATTGAATCAGATCATATTTGTAAAAAGTCTTTAGAACAATGCTTGGCACATAGTAGCCAATATATAAATGTTTACCCTGCATCCATGAGTCTGTTTCCTCATGCAAAATGGGGATAGTGAGCTTCACCTACCTACTCCACAGAAAATTGTACAGTTCAAGTGAGATGATGTATATCAAGTGCTTTGTGAATATTGGGTATCTTTGCTGCTGTGTGGGGGGTAAAGCATAGGATCCTCATAATTTCTACCTACTTCCCTCTGGTGATTGTAGAACCTAAACTTGCAAGTAACCTTGAGAACTCTTTGGCTCCAGACCCCTTCCTTGAATCTAAGATGGAGTTGGCAACCTATGCTATACATACCCCCCCAAAAGTGGCAAGCAACATTATTTTGAGTTGTAGACCAGGACTAGCCTTTGATAGAGCTGTAAACAAGGCAAAATTTATCTCCAGTTTCTTTCCATATACTTTCTCTATCTTTGCACTCTCCCCTTCCTCACTCCTCTATTTCTTGGTCTCCCAGAGTTGCCTATCTTATGTACCATTCTGCTCTCAGGTGGCTAAAGGTATTAACTGATAAAACTTAGGGTATGCATTTACTCTATGGAAGCTGAAACCCAGGAGACTTGTTTCCCTCACCAGTGCCTCCTCATAACAGACAGCTGTTATGTTATCCAAACCCAAACTTTTACTAATGAAAGAGTAAATAAATGAAGTCTTGATCTGCCAGTGAAATCTGGCTCTTGCCAGCACACGTCCAGAGCAGTTGGTCATTTATTCTCTTCTTGAAAATGATTAATTAGAGGTGGGGTTACATCTATCTTCATCCCTGGAAAAAGTCAGCGAATTAAGAGAGAGATTATATGTACTGTCTGTAAACTCAAAAGCACGATTTCCCTGGGATAATATGAGTCGACTAGGAACTAAATTGGATAGGTCCTCAGGTGTTATGTTAGTAGAGAATAAAAGAATCTTCGGAATATCTTGTGGCTGTTCAGAAAAAGTTTTCCTGGAGGAAGCAAGTTTTGAACTAGTGACTTTGAAAGAGATGAAAGATTTGATAGGTGAGAATAAGGACACAAGCAATGACCCAGAATAGGAAATATTCATACTGTATTCAGGAAATTTTCATTCTAAAATGGAATAGAAGGAGCAATGTATAGTAGCAGAGTTATGGGAGATAATGTTAAAGAGATAAATGGGGATGGGGACAATCAATAGAGGGCAGGCACTATGGTGAATTGGAAAGCAAATCATACTGCAAATAGGGAAAACTGGAGCTCTAGGTCCAATTCTTTCAGTGGCTTGCTTCATGACCTTGAACAAGCTATTTCCCCTATCTAAGTATCTGTTTACTCATCTGTAAAATGAAGGGACTGGATTAAATGATTTCTAAAATTTCCTCGACATATTAAATTCTCCAAGCTTTAGGGGCAGATGCTACTGATTCTTTTATTTGTCTATTCAAGTATTTGTTGTGTGTACATGGTCAGAGTTAGAAGGGAGCTCAGAGGTCATCTAATCCAGATACTACCTGACTCCTTCAACAACATCCCCAACAAATGTTCATTTAGCCTTGGCTTGAAAGATCCCAGTGATGGGAGAACCCACTTTTATCAGTTCTAATTGTTAATGTTCATTGCAATCTGCCCTCCTGCAATTTCTATATATCAGTTTGAGTTCTACCTTCTGATACCAAATAGAACAAGTGTAGACCCTCTTCTAAGTGACATCACATCAATTTTGTCAGTGCCTGTGAAAGATCCTCTTGTGTTCTAGTCTTTAATCTTCTACTATCTTATTCATCTGCTGGATATTTTCTAGTTTCTTGATATTCCTTCTAAATATGGTGCTATGATATTATGGAAAGACCAATGGCCCTGATATTCATTACCTGCATGACCTTAGGAAACACTTCACCTCCTGGACCTCAGTTTCCTCATCTATAAAATGAGGGAGTTGTATTAAATGGCCTCCTATTGTCCCTTCCAATTTTAAATCTGTGATATTGCTGCCAAATGTTATTGACCCTCTTGCTTTTTTTTTTAACCTGCTACAGTCCAAAAGTTATTATAAAGCCATCCTATACTTGAATAGTCAGGTACTTAGCTAGCCCTTAGTCTTCTCTAAATTCCTTTCATCCATCTAACAGGAGATGCATTCCTTTTTTTTTCCCCAGGAAAAGCTCCTGGCTCCACATTTTATTTGCTGCCTTAGATTTTAGGACAGTAGACATTTCTGCTGACCCCTTGGGTTTCCAGGATAGATTGCAGGAGCCTCCAGTTGTGACAGATACTTGTATTGAATAGAAATATAATCTGACTTTTCACAGCTATCTGGAAAATTCCTCAGTTTTCAAAGCATAAACCATTTACCCAAACAGTGTAAAGAGATTATGGTTCACTTTCTCTGCTGAATTATGCATGGTTTTCACATAGGTAAAGTACAATATTTTCTGTTTTATGCACACTTCCCAAGGTGGAAGGGGGGTGGGGATGGGTAGAATCTATACTGTCCAGAAGCAGTTCCTACTAAATCTTTGCTTGTTCTGGACAAAAGAAAAATTGTGAACTTAAACTTTCCCCTCATTTTAAAAATCATAATTATGAATTTCTATTCCTTATGGGGTGGAAATGTTTTCTCTATTATCCACGACTTCAAAAAGGAAGAAATGTAAATAAAATTAGCCATGTTTAAATCACATCCATTTTGCTGTATTCATTTTGACAGGATTTGAGAATTAGGTTGACTAATTCACCATAACAGGGAAAGAGTATTTGCTATTTAGTCTGATGATTTAGCAGCACGCATGTCAAAAACATTTTAATCCAAGTTAAGGATGATTAAGAACCCTAGGTTTATAGGAGGTTAGGATGTGAATGCCTCCAATTCATTGGTGATGCCAGAAGAAGTTAATGATGTGTTTAAATAATGGAAGGCTTAAGGCAAGGTAGTAGATCTGAATTCTGGAATTCTGTTTCAACATTTTTGACACTTAATCATTCAAAGGAGAACATGTGTCTCAGAAAGGGAAAGGAAAATTATAAGACAGAACCAGAGCCATCTAAGTTTTTAAAAGTTATCAGTGAAAAGAATATCCATCAGGGGCAGCTAGGTGGCACAGTGGATAAAGCACCATTCCTGTATTCAGGAGGACCTGAGTTCAAATCCAGAATCAGACACTTGGCACTAGCTGTGTGACCCTGGACAAATCACTTAATCCTCATTGCCCTGCAAAAAAATAAAGAAATAAAGAAAAGAAAAAGAATAACCATCTCTCCATTTCTTAACCCATCCTCATTTTCTCCATTCTCCTCTAATCCTCAACTTCATTATGCCTGAAGGAGATCTTAAGTACCTATGGTTAAGAGCTGGAACCAAATATAGATGAATAGGAGAGGGAGAAGTAAAGAAATAATGTGAAAGATGCAAACACATAACTCAAGTGCTATGTAATATATGCAAAGTGCTATATAATATACCTCCTGTATTAGACTTTTCTTGACCCCTGGCACTTTCCCCCCTTATTAGTACTCTCTTATAAATTTGGATATATTACTTTATAAATAGAGAAAACCCCAGACCTGTAGGCAGTCTACCCTGTTTGTGTGAGAGGAAGGGAATGAAAGAATGTAACATCTACTCTATCCCAGTCTCCTTACTGCTCATGCATACCTTAAGGAGATGGTGAGGTTGGAGTGGGGAGGAAGAAGGTTAAGTGACTTACCCAGGATCATACAACTATCATGTGTCTGAGACTGGATTTGAACTCAGGTCTTTCTGACCTTTTTGCAGCTTCAGGTGGTTTTATTTTGATTTTTTTAAAGTAATAATAGCATTGAATGTAAATAGTTATACAAATCTTTTCCCTCATAAAATTCCATGAGTTATAGAGACAAAAAGTAATATGCACATTTTGCAGCTGAGGAAACTGAGGCTTAGTTAAGTGGTTTGGCTTAAGGCCACATACATGGAATATCTTTCTCTTTCCCATCTGTTCTCTCCATAGTTAGATCTTACCCATCTTTCAAGGCTCAACTTGACAGTTCTCCCTCCTCCAAAAAGCCTTCTCTGGCCATCTACATCTTTCCCACCTTAGAATCCCTCTATCACTTACTCATTGTTCTACATATTTTTCATTAACCTGTATTTCTTGGTATTATTGGCTAGCCATAGGTCCCTTCTTGTAGCCAACTATACTAGCACCTCCTTGAGGTTATAGACCCTTTCTTATTTCTTTATAACTTGCCAAGAATCTAACAACCAATAAGGTTTAAGGCATTTCTTGTTCCAGAGCACTTTCATGGAGGACTGTCAGGAATGAAAACCCTTCCAGGGCCAAAAGAATCAAAATTTTGACTTTTCTGCCTTCAAAGGCTAGTCGAGGAATCCAATCCCTTAATTTTACAGATGAGGAAACTGAGGCCCATAAATGTGAAATGACTTAGCCAGTGTGACACAGGGAGTGAGTGGCAGAGCCAATATTGAAACTGTTGTCATATGACTCTAAATTCAGCAATTCCCTCCCCCATGTGAATTATGCTACTTCTTAGCATAGCTTTTTGAACCCAATTAACATCATACAACATACACTTCCTAGTGTTAAGACCTACTCTGCTCAGAAGGAGTTGCCTCCAGAGGCAGTGAATTCCCCCTCAATGAAGATCTTCAGGTAGAGGATGAGGGACCAGGATGAGGTATGTTGTCAGGGATAAGTCAAACAGATACTTATTCAGATAATAGTTGCTTTAGATTATATCTGACATCCCTGCCAACTCAAGATTCTCTGATTGTATGATTCTTGTCTTAGAAAAGAATACTCCTGAGTAGGATTCCCTTATATAGTTCAACAAATAATAATCTAATCTCTATCTGAGATCTCTAAAGATAACAGCTCAGACTACTAATGGGCTTTACAAAGTATTTTCTTACAATGACCTTAAGTGGATAGAGCACTAAGCTTTGAGTCAGAAAGACTTGAGTTCAAATCCAGTCTCAGATACATGATAGTTGTATGATCCTGGGCAAGTCACTTAACCTCTGTCTCAGTTTCCTTATATGTAAAATGGGAATAATAACAGCAGCTATATCCCTGGGCAGTTGTGAAGATAATATTTGTAAAGTACTTTGCAAATTTTAAAGTGCAAAATAAGTGATATTATGATAATGATTAATGATCTTGTGAGATAAATAAGGTGAACAATATCCCTGTTTTAAAGATGAGAAAGTGGAGATTTGTCCTTGAGCACAAAGTTTTAAAGTATCATTCTAATTGATGGTCTCCAAAAAAGAAAAAAACACTGTGACTTTAATAGTAGGGTGGCTTGGAGAGTTGTCTAGCAATCCCATTATGAAGGAAGGGCCAAAGACTTATCTGTCTCTCCACCAGTTAGGTGTAAAGAATGGGGTCAGGTGTAAAGAAGGGCATCAGGTAGAGGAGGCCTTCTGGAGTTTTCCTCCAGTCTCCTAAAACAATGCAAAGAAATCCCTTAATCAATATGAGAAGATTATAAAGGCAACTGACATCATTCAGATGGCTGAGAGAATCTGAATTGGGCTTTCCCTTGAATCTCTTTTTTTTTTTGTTTTGAAACCACAATTTCTATAGACCACAATGGCCATAGGCTTCTCTCATCGATATTCCCCAGAATGCCAACTAAGCCCCCAATGGGGCCTTCTAGAAAACTGAATGATTCAGAGATATTGTCTAAAAGTGGGGATTGTTCCATTGATGTGAAAACCATTACTTTTATCACTCACACTCAGATGTCTTAAAGTAACAGAGAAACTTTTTCATTAAAGAGAACAATCCCCATCACCCCAAAAGAAAACGACAAAAGGCAGGTATTGGAACTGTACAGAAGGGGTCTTTAAACCCCCTTCTGGCTCTAATGTTCTGTGATTCTGTGAAATAAAATTGTACCAGGTAAATTGTTTTATCAGTTAAGTCATACGTATTCATCCAACACAAAGCCAAGGTTTCCCAGGGAAAATTTATGTGGATTTTAGTAACAGCCAGTTCTCTGACATGGATGAAACAGCAATTATAAATCAAGACCTATTCCCAGGAGTTTTCAAAGACAGATTTAAGTATAAAAATTAGTGTCTTATAAAACTGGCCAGTCTTGAGATTCTGGTGTGAGATGTGGAAAACTGAATAAAAACATCTGGGACAGAAGTGACAGTAATTTGTGGTTTGGAAAATTAGCCCCTTGAGGGGGAAAAGGGTACAAGAAATGTAGATTTGCCCTGAAGCCCAATTCAGGCAGTAAGTTTCCTAAAAACCGACTTCAGTTATATAAAGGAATATTGTATTGTAGTGTATTTTGTATCATAAGATCTGATAAACCCAAGATTATTAACCCCATTTTAAAACAGAGCAAACAAGGGCCCATGGTGTGATGAAATGAATGAATGAAGTTTTGTTATTTTTTTTTAATTTTAATTTTTAGCTTATGGAATAAAACAAGCATCTCCACAACATAGTGTAATTTTAAAAAGATGATTGCACATGAAACCACACATCTATTATGTATAACTTGCTATTCCTTTTAAATATGCAACAAAGTTATCATGTAAATTTTTTTTCTTTTTTTCCCTCCCCCTCGATCCATTTACCACATGCAAAGCACAGACAGAAATAGAAAAGTAAGATAGTCTCTTCTCTCATGGTGCTCACATTCTAATAGCACAGACAACTCATATGGAAGGTTTCAGCTGCAAATCAGATGCAGAGGTTCCATGGTCCTTAGGGTACAACAGCAAAGCAGATGGTAATGGTAATACAAATGTAAATGGCATTTCCACTGACAATATATTGGTTTCTGATGTTGAATCATTTGACAGCGCCAAGGGCTTTGGTGACAAGAACTTCCTTTTCCCAGTCTTCAGTGGCTGTGGCCTTAGCACCTGGAGGAGCAGTTGTCAGACTGAAGCTCCACAGGGGAGGCTTCCAGGATGGTGGCCGAGGGCACCTGGCTGCAAAGTATTGTCATTTCCAAATCTCTTGGGTTCAGGATCCTGGGCTGTCTCCATCAGAGCCTGAGGGGAGATACTGGTAATGGCCTGACTTGCCCGGTGCATGCTGCCTCTTGTCTCTCCCTCAGTGTGCTTGGCTAATTCGGCTATCTTGGCTTTCCTGCTTTGTGGGTGGCAGATGGTTGGCAGGCGGTAGAGATGGCTGACTCCTTGTCAACAGGAGATGATCCCCAGATAATAGTTGTGAGGACTGAACTAGAAGCAGGACTTGTGGTCTGGAAGGTGCTGCCACCCCCAGGGTCCTGTTGCCTATTGTAAGTACACTAGGCAAGGCGTTTCTTGTGAGTCCTGATAGATCTGCCACAGTAGCTTCATGACCCTGGGAAAATCACTTTATTTCTCAGGGTTGCCTCAGTTCCTTATTTTTTCTATGAGAGGATTGTATTTGATTGTCTCTTTTGTCTCTCACCTCTAAAGACAAAGGTCTCATCCCAATTTATACATCTAGTTACTTACAGAGCTGGGTCAGGAATCCAAGTTTCATACCTGCACTAGGGGATGCAGAGTACTGAGCTTGGAATTACAAAGACCTGAGTATTAACTGTGTCATTTAACCCCTGAATGTCTCAGTTTCCTCAACTCTAAAATGGAGACCATAACAGTACCTACCTCCCAGGGTTGTTAAGATCAAGTGAGATAATATTTGTAAAGCACTCAGCACAGTGTCTGGAGCATAGTAGGCATTTAATAAATACTTATTCCCATCCCCTTTGTTAAATCCTGGTCTCTAATACCTGACTACGTTACTCCTCCAGTAGGATCCAAGAAGATATCCTTAAAATCCATACATGGTAGAGGGAAGCTTGCTTTTTTATACTTTAACCAGTGTAAAGATATTGTGTTCCAAATACAGTACTATGTTGTATATAAAAAAAGATCATCCTCAGATTTTTTTAAAAAATGGTCAGGGACAGCTAGGTGGTACAGTGGATAAAGTACCACCCCTGGATTTAGGAGGATCTGAGTTCAAATCTGACCTCAGACACTTGACATGTACTAGCTGTGTGACCTTGGGCAAGTCACTTAACCTTCATTGCCCTGCAAAAACAACCAAACAAACAAAAAATGGTACTCTGTCTTCCAAAATAGAGTAATTTTTTACAGTCAATTGAAAGACATTCATTAAGTACTTACTATGTACTGGGTATTGTACTAAGCACCAAGGCTGTAATGAAAGGCAATTGCATAGTCCTTGCCCTCAAGGAACTCACATTCCTTTAAAAATTTTATTTTATTTTTAGTTTATGGATTTCCATAACAGTGTTTTTTGGTTTTGTTTGTTTTTTGTTTTTTGTTTTTTTTAGTGAGGCAACTGGGGTAAAGTGACTTGCCCAGGGTCACACAGCTAGTAAGTATTAAGTGCCTGAGGCCGGATTTGAACTCAGGTACTCCTGACTCCAGGGCTGGTGCTCTATCCACTGCGCCACCTAGCTGCCCCCATAACAGTATTTTTAAAGATATTTTAGATTATTGTCTCAGACCTGGAGATTTGGCATCTGCTCTTATCGTATACATACTTTCACTGATGACTATCATATCAGAGAACTATTATGGCATTATTTCTTTGTGTTTTTTTTTTTTACAGACCTTACCCTTATATGGGATGGGAGAAGGGAGAGAAAGGGGAAAATTTTTGTGTATCTGCAGGAAGTAATGTGTATCTGTTAAAAGGTTTTATGCTCAGAAGACTCAAAGTTCTCCATATATTGATGTAGCCTTTTTGCTCACCCCTTAAATTGCATGGTAGGACCCCTAGATAATTCATCCCTGGGTTCAAGGTCCTCTGTGAGTCCACATTCATTGTTAAATCACAAATCAAAAGCCCCAATTAATGTGTTTATCTTTAGTAGTTAGCTAGATAAAATAATTCAAAGCAAAGACATTTAATGAATCACATTCTAAGAAAAGTAGCAATAAAATATATTCTCTTCAAATCTCAGGCATACTCTTCCAAAACTACACACACCCTCAGTAAGAAAAGGATAGGTGTCATGGAGGAAGGGGCCCACACATAGGGAACACATGTGGCCAAAGTACATGCATAGAAGGGTAACTCCTATCTCCAGTACTACAGGTAATGCTATGGGATGACTCCCACTAGGAGGCCTGTTCCCTGTTTGTTGTCTCTTACATGCCACAGTGTCCAGTGAATGCTGTTCTGAAGGATGTGGAGACCACACTGGACCGATTCTGCTCAATGTGTTCTCCACTGATATTCCACTAAGGACATGACTATGGAAATTCTTTTGCCTTTTAGCTTCTGGCACTAGTCATAGGGGCATTTATTCCTCATGAAAAAAAAAAATTTAAGTGAATTCTGTTGTGTTCTCTAAGTTCAATTCTCTTTTAGAATAGTCCCTGACTCAGACATAGGACCAGCAAAAATCCAGTCTAAGAAAACAACAACCTTTTTGGCTTTTTCCCTTAAGGCGTGGTTGGTCATTTCCATTCGTCTTGGCTACAAGGCTTGTCATGTCCAGCAAGAGATTCTTTGCTCCAGGAGCCAAGCTCCTTTTGGCCAAAAAGCAGATACATTCATAGGGCAGTGGTCATAGAGTTAGAAAGGACCTTGGAAACCATCTAGTTCAAGCACCTCATTTTACAAATGAGACAACTGAATTCCATACTTTGAACTCCAACTTATATAAGGAAGGAAGGAAGGAGGGAGGGAGGGAAGAAAGAAGAAAAGAAAGAAGGAAGGAAGGAAGGAAGGAAGTACAGTGGATAGAACACTGGGCCTGGAGTCAGGAAGACTTATCTTTATGAGTTAAAATCTGGTGTCAGACACTTACTAGCATGTGAACCTTAACTGTACTTGCCTCAGTTCCCTCATCTGCAACAACAAACAACGACTATGTTTAGCTGGAGAAGGAAATAGGAAAGAAGGAATGAAAGAAAGAAGACATGAAAGGTGGAAAAAAGGGAAGCCAAGTAACCAAATTTTGGAGCTAATTGAGGGGAGAAAGGAAACAAGGGCATCACCTAGAATATCTAGTAAAATGAGCTGAAGGCCTTGGATAACTCAGCTATACTCTGCAGCTAAGAACAGCTTTTTACTGCTGCCTAACATTTTAACACTAAACTGTAACCTTCCAACTGAGAAATTTATGAGCTATCCTGGGGCCCAGGGATTTATGAGAGGACTCTGCTTGGCGTTTTCCAGCAGCCTAAGGAGAGAGGTAGTTGTTCATCCTGGAGATGGAGCATGACAAAGCTCTTGCTGTCTAACGGTGCATGCACAGAGAGATGGTCATTGTTCACTGGGAATGTTTCCACAAGGAACGTTGCTTAGCCACTGTTTCTTTCCCCTGGCTGAATTTATTTGAAGGATTGTAAGTGTCCATAACCTGTGTTGCCTTTCCTCTCTATAATCATGGTGTCCATAGACAGAGAATCTAGTTTTTGTTCCATATGCCTGTTGACCAGTTTTATTTTCTGATGTTCTCCCTTATCTATCCTTATACTCCAAGATTTTTTCTCTAACACTGCCCCTAAGTGCAGCTTTACCTTGTATTTGGGACTTGGGGACTATATGGACTTCACTCTGTGTCACTTGCTTTATTTTCCACCCGTTTCTTTTATTTATGACTTGTTTCTTTAACTATACTGTCTTCTATAGAAATAGGTCCAATGAGCTTCATTTTACAATAGTGTCATTAATATATTACAAACCAACCCCTCCATAATGCCACAGCAACTCACAATAATATTGACTGGTCTTTTGCCTAATATGTAAACCATATGATTGGTGATGATACAGACTGGGTTTTGAGGATCAGTGGCACTAACTCTCTTGGGTGGCAATTATTCTGATTACTACCACCACACTGCTTCTCTGTAGATTCAGCCCCTCAGAAACATTATAACTGTCTTCTATAGCATTATTTCACCTAGTTACAAGATTTTGCAAGTGGGAGATGGCATTTATCTATAATTGTTTTTGAGTTGTCCTTAGTACAGGGCTGAAACTCAATAAATACTTTATGAAAGAAATAAAGAAGAAAGGAATCAAACAACTATATACTATTTGTATATAATTTAAACATACAAATTACAAAGAGAAACAAAATTCCAGTAAAAAATTCTATTTACTTGAGTACAAAGAACAATTCTGGTCATAGCTGGAAGATTATCAACATAATTTAGTGGAAAGAACTCTGGGTGGGAAATCAGAGCTTGGGTTCTAGATCTGATTTTTAATCTTGACTCCATTACTAACTACTTATATGCCCTTCAACAAGTCACCGCTTGTCTCTTCAGGTCAGTATTTCCTGTCCTGTTAGATGAAAGGGTTGGAGAAGATCAGAGGTATCAAAGATGTAGCCATTGGGCCACCTGTAGTTCACAATGTTACAGTATTAAATTAATTAAATTAAATTAAAATGTAATTTGGGAAGGGGCAGCTAGGTGGTGCAGTGGATAAAGCACTGCCCCTGGATACAGGAGGACCTGAGTTCAAATCTGGCCTCAGACACTTGACACTTACTAGTTGTGTGACCCTGGACGAGTCACTTAACCACAATTGCTTCACCAAAAAAAAAAGTAATTGGGAAATAATTAAAGAATAAATAAAAATACAATAAAATATAGATAATATTAGTATGGGGGGTTTCTAAGTTAATATGTGTTCCATAAGGATCATTGTGTATGATTTAGTGGTCCCCATTTCTATTTAAATTTGATAAGATGGGACTAAACCCTGCTCTAACATTCTATAATTCTCTAAATCCTTTTCACTAAGGAAGTACCACAGACCCAGAGTTGTGTCCAAGAATAACATTATACTTTTCCTATGGGCTGGGGATTTTTTTATCATTGTGCATTTTTTCCAACTTCAGTCCAATTAATGGAAGATGAAATTGTGAGATATAGCTTTGAACTAGTGTTACTACTACTGGCTGCAACCTCAAATGAGCCTCTTTTTTCCTTCTTCTTTAATGCCATCTTCTGATTACTTAATATATACAAATCTGTATTTTATTTTAAAGCTAGCTATCAACAAAATGAGAATCTATAGCTATCCATACAATTTGTTAAAAAATATGTTTACATTGATACTTCCAACTTAAAATTTATTTTGCTTTTCCTTTAATTTATTTATGGGACTGGAGATGCACTTAAAGCAAGTCTCTTTCCCCACAAATCATACTAAAAGAGATTTAGATACATATCAGATAGATGCCCAGTATAATTTTTAATTATGATTAAGATGACTTTTTATTATTTTCCCCAGAAGAGACATGAATTTTGTAGTTGCATGAAATGTTAATTGAATGTACTTTCCACCCCTTAAATCTGATGTACCCTTTCATAAATAAAAGTGGTTCTTAATGGGCAGTCAGTATTAGAGGGATGTTTATTGCTGTTGGCCTATCTGTAACCCAAGGGTCTCCTCTCCTGACTCAGGGTTTCATGAAAAAGTAATAGCAGGGACCTTACACATAGTAACTTGGTCCTGAGATCACAGAAACAAAGGTTTCTCATCTTTTCTTTGTCAGGATTCAATCCCCTACTTGTCTCCCCAAACCTGCCTCTTTCCCCTCCAAAAAAATAATTTACAGAACAAGAAACATGGAGAAGTTAACCAATTGAACTAAAAAACTCCTGTTTTGATTATCTCCTCTTCTAACTAAGGAAGGTCCTGCTGGTGAAGATTTGTCTCTGTTTGGGTTTTTTCTACACTGAATTTAAGACTCATAAAGCCCCCTGTTATTGACTTTGGAGTATTGATCTGGCTGTCAATCGTTTGAGGACTACCATAGTGCAGAGCATTAACTTGCCCACAAAAGTTCAGCCTCTTAACTCTGTGACTGCTTTGGGGAGTCAATAAATGAGATCTGCACTGTAGATAGATGATAGAGAGAGATGGATGTATATATACATACACATATGGATATGTATGTGGATGGATACATACATGCATATCTTCATACATACATACACTGTGGTGATACTTGGGATGTCAGGGAGAGAAGTGGGAGAAAACCGAAATCTTTGTTGTAGTATTTCACCTGATGTGAGTGTGGCTGGCACAGCAGACCATGTCTGATTTGAGTAACCTTCACCATGACCCAAAAATACTATTAATGCCATTCTCTTTTCCCCCAAACCCAACCATCCCTAGTCCTAATGTCCTATTTTTATTAAAGACACCGCTACCCTTCCAGTCACCCAGGTTTACAAGCTCAGAGTTATCCTTGACTCTTCCCTCTCCTTCCTTTCTCATATCCAGTTGGTTACCTGTAAAATATAGCTTTTATCTGTTCCTTCCTGTCCATGTCTGTGGCCATCATCCTAGTCCAAGCTTTTCTCACCTCTCACCTACTCTATAGCAACAGCCTCCACAATTGGTCTCCCTGGCTCCAAGCATTTCCCCTCTTCAGCCTATCCAAATAAATATTCCTAAAGCCCAGTTCTGACCATAGCACTCCCCTGTTTTAGTTGCTTCTTTTGCCTCTGGGATAAAATATAAAATCCTCTGCTTGCCTTTTAAAACCCTTCATAATCTGATCTCATTCCCTTTTCAGTTTTATGGCAGGTTACTCTTCTTCATAAAGGCTGTATTCTCTATACACAATGTTGCATCTCTTGCCTCCATGCCTGGAAAGCACTCCCTCCTCATTTGCACCTCATAGAATCCTTAGCTTCCCTTCACAATTAATTTCAAGTGACATCCCCAATGGGAAGCCTTTCATGGTAGCACTTTCTGGTTGCTGGTGACCTCCTGTATCACACTGGAAGTTGTTCAATTTGTATGTGCTTTATATTTACTTATCTGTATCTCTGATCAAGAAAGAAAACTGTCAGAATCTTCAGAGGAAGTGTTCAGAAGGAGAGAGGAGGCTGAGAGTTTCCCAAACTGCTGAGAGGTCAAGAAGATTGAAGATTGAGAAAAGGCCATTGGATTTAGCAGAGCACAGGGATTATTACTCACACCAACCTAGAAAGTTTGCTTACTGCAAACCTAATAAACAAAGACTGGTTTCAAATAAACAGAATTCAAAACATCATTTTTCAAATAACCACCTGTAGATGATTCAGGTAGCTAATTATCAGATATCAATTTTTTCAGCATTGCCAGTCTTCCCTACCTACCATGCTTCCAGCTGCTTCCCTTTACTACCCAGGCAAGTATGCTCAGCAAAGTTATTTTCATATTAGCATCAAGTAAAAATAATCGTTAGGAATGGAAATTGTCCTTAAAAACAAGTCTCCTAATTATATTTTAAGTTAAAAATACAAATGTGTTTATTGTTATTTTGTAATCAAAGAAAGCCATGATTTTTTCATTCAATTCAAGAAACATTTATAAAGCTGCAACTGTGTGTCAAGCAGGGTGCAGGCTGCTGAGAATAAAAAGGATGAAAACAAAGCAATCTTCACTCATAGTGCTTACATTCTATTGAATGAAATGTCATGTACACATATAAGGGGCAGAATAAGGCAAGGTACTCTGCTGAAAGGGAGGCGATATAGACTCGAACAAAGGAGAGGTTTGGCATATGTGCTCTGGGGAGTGTCATCAATTAAGAAAGCATAGAAGGTTTGCCATGCAGCAGTGAATGTGCAGTCAATGAAATAATAGGTAGGTAGGAGACCCAAAAGTACAGCCATAACTGGGGGTAGGGGAGTAACTGAGGACTGACTAGAGCAACCAAGTACTAAAGTGGGCAGGGCATGCTTTCTTATTCAGTTGGCCCAGAGAGTATCCTCACTATTTCTTTCAGTTCACCAGCCCATCCCCCATGGGAGCTTAGGGGGAAGCTGTGGGAGAGGGGAAATGAAAGCAGAGTAGGAGGCTGCTGGGAAGGGATGGTTTCCAAGCTATACTCCTAGAACAAGCCATCCACATTCTTTGCCTGTACTTTCTCTTTTTACTCATTTCTCAATGACTTGTAATTTAGCTTCTTACCATACAACTCTTTGAATTGAATTGAATGAGGAAACTGAGGCTCATAAACTTTAAGTGACTTACCTGAAGCTACAAAGCTGTTCTCTTTGAGATATGTGATTTGAATCTAAGTCCACTGGACTCCAGCCCTCTGAACCTTCTCTTCCCCAGGTTACCAGTAGTCCCTTGATTGTTCTGTTCTACTGCCTAAGGGCTTAGCATTTATTGAAGGCTTCAGCTAAAGGAATGAAATTCTGATAGTGGAATTCTAGGGAGGAGCAAGTATAGCAAGTCTGGGAAATGTTTTGAAGTAAAGGATTCTTATGGGAATCCCTGAAATTAAGCCATCTAAGTTGTCTTCTTTATAAGTCTGACCCTCCTGATTCTAGTCATATCCTAGTGATATTCTCTCTCCATATACACCCTTACATATAACATATGGTGATAATGACAGATTACAGACTACACTCGGTCTAGGATGTCTCAATTCCTCACATTAGACGCTGTAGGAACTAAGTCTTCTCCAAGAAAACAAGTAAGAGGGGCGCTTAGATTTCAGTTGCACTGAGGAGTAATTATAAACTATGATCCCTACCAGCAGGAATTGGATTATAGTACCATAGATATAATGCTAGAAAAGACCTTAGAGGTCATCTAGTGCAACAATCATTATTTTACAGATATGGAAACTGAGGCCCAGAGATAAATAAACTTAATTGCTAATAAGCAGCAAAGCCAGGATTAGAACCTAGGTCCCTGACTCCAAATCCAACTGTTTTGCCACTGTACCAGGTTGTCTTCCTTAACATTTAATGATAAAAGATGTTTAAGCTAAAGGAATAGAGTTTTAACAGTAGAATATTAGGTATAATCCACCAGACAGAGGATGTACTTGTGGGAGAATCAGGGCCTTCCTACCTGAAATCATATCATATGGGTAGTCACCTATTTAACTTCAGCATAAGGCCAATCTTTAGAATAAGGGGAAGAAAGAAATGGAACGCATTGTTCCTTTGTAAAAACCCTTAGTGTTGAACAATTTATATGCATGTAGAATACACATACATAAACAAACATGACACCAATAGAAAGCAATCCTCAGCCAACTTCTTAATGTGTTACAGTTTGACATGGACTATGTACATAAAGACTGCAAGAAAGCTACATCCAAAGGCAGTATATTTTACTTTCAGCAAAAACAAGATAGGGGAAGTTTGATTTCCTCCAAGGATCCATTAAAGGGTGATTATACTTTACTATAAGAGTATTCTTTGCATTAATACAGGAATTGCAGTGTGGTTCTTTTCAACATGACCTCCCCAGAGAAATTCCATTTTATACAGTTGATATAAAGAACTATGAAATGAGACTCAAGACACATTGGTTCTAGTCTTAGCTTCACCATTAATTCATCACATGACCTTGGGCAAATCACCTCACCCCTCTGGGTTTCTGTTTCCCTATTTAGAAACTGTGGGAGTTGAATTAGATACTTTTAAAAGATCTGTTTGGGGTCTTACCATTCTATGCATCTATGATTCTGATATTTAGGAACATAGATATTGTGTAAGAGAAGGACACTATGGAGAGAAAGATCGCCAGTGAGTAGGATGGATGGGGTAGAGTGAGGGGTGGGGGGAAGGGTGATCTTTGATTCCTAGAGCCAATGACCCCTCCCCTCCTTCTAGAATCTTCACATTCTTCTTGTGTCATGGAATTTCCCCCTCTCTTATTTGGCAGAGACACCAGGAACCTGCATTTGCATTCTATGCTGACTCTCATTACTCCATCTCATTACTCTAACGAATAGATGTGACTAGGGAAAATGCCCAACTACTAAAGTTGTTCTGATTGTACAAACTGTTCCAGCTATAAATTTAAATCCAAATGGAGACAGATTTATTCAGGCAGATGTTATGGTTAAACAATTGGTTTGTAGCTCACTTGTGAACATTTCAGTGCAGAAAATGTTGGTTTTCTGATAAGACAACATTTTTTTCTAAGAATTAGAACATGTAAGGATGAAGAGCTCAGGCTAAAGACCCATAATTGAGTTGTGGGTCTGGTCATTGACCAGAAAGTGGGGTTGAGAACAAGGATTCAGTAGCCCTCCTTCTTTAAGTATAAATACAAACATTTCTCTGCATAGTGATGACCAAAAAAAGAAAACCAAGGCCATTGTTGGTTTAACAGTGTTCCCTTGGGGACCAAAAAAAGAAAACCAAGGCATTAAACTAGGGATCAAGAAACCTGGGTTTTTCTCTTGACTTCAAAGGGGAATCAAAAAAAATCAAATGATGAACATTTATCATAACAGAAGTAGTATAGTCCCAAAAAAGCTATATACTTGGTGGAAAATAGGTTTAACTCTAACTAGCTGGAATGAAATTTGGAAATTTTCTAGTCCAGACCCAATCCAGTCCCCTCATTTCAGAAATGAGGGAACCAAGATCATGAGAGGAAAAATTGTCGAGAGTCTTGTCCAGAGGCACAAAGCTAGTGTCAGAATCAGGACTAAGTAGGACTCAAGTCTCTACAGCCTGGTGGATATAAAAATGTTTGAAACAGGAATGTGTAGCTACTCATAAATTTAAAACGTTATTTTATGGACCAACTCTTGACATTCAAGAAAATCAGTCCTTTGACTTTTGTTTTTGTTTTTCGTTTGTTTGTTTTGTTTGTTTTTTGTTTTTTGCAGGGCAATGAGGGTTAAGTGACTTGCCCAGGGTCACACAGCTAGTTAAGAAACCTTTGACTTTTTTTTTTTTTTAAGTGAGGCAATTGGGGTTAAGCGACTTGCCCAGGGTCACACAGCTAGTAAGTGTCAAGTGTCTGAGGCCAGATTTGAACTCAGGTACTCCTGACTCCAGGACTGGTGCTCTATCCACTGTGCCATCTAGCTGCCCCAAGTCCTTTGACTTTTGAGAGACAGACTGAGATGGCCACAGGCTGGGGAAAAGAGAGTTTTTCAAACCCTATAAAAGCTAAATTCTTCACTCTGCTCCAAGGCTCTCAAATTTGTCTTTGTTCCCAAAGGGAAATAGATATCAGAATAAGAGTATTTCCTGGTTTCTCCAGCAAAGCCAGGTCAAGGACATTGCTTGGTTCAAGAAATACTTTGGTGTCTACTACTGATAATCAGCCATGAACTGTGGCCTGGCATCAAAAAAAAAATGATCAGACTATCTGTCAGTATGCCTTGGGCACATAAGTAACATTCCAGAGCTATGCAGGTTCTTTGAGCCTCATTCCATAAGATGTGATGAAATGTCTGGAGAACAGTGCTAGAAGATATATAAACAAATACATCAGAGAGGTGTCCTAATAACTGTTTGGGATGCTTAATGAAATTCTTAATGAATTTCTACTACCCTCATTCTGAAAGCATAATCGCTAAAAAAAAAAAAAAAAAGCCTGATTTAAAAAAAAAATCATCAGCATGATACAGTAGAAGGAGCAATTACTTTGGAGTCAGAGGAATGAGGTTGAAATCTTGCTTCTGGTGCTTCTGTATGACCTTGAGCAAGTCACTTCCTTGATCTTCTTGGTCCTCGGTTTCCTCATATGTAAGATGTAGAAGTGGGATTAGATAACCTCTGAATTCCCTTCTTGCTCTATATATTACAGTTGAAAATCCAATCAATTTAGACATAATTCTTTTCTTGGGAGGGTGTTGAGATTAATTTTTCATACCATTTTCATAGTGGAGGTGGAAGAAAAATCTATTTGACTTACTTTTAGGATTCAAATTTACATAATTACTTGAACTCCAAATCCATTTCTCTGGAGTGATGTTTGAGCTGCTATCCTTCCAATTGCTTAAGCCATAACTAGGAATTTCTTAGTCTTTTCTTACTTCAGAGAGAGACAAGCTCTTTGAGTTTCCTTCAGAAGAGTGAGCTCATGATTTAATGGGCAAAGGGCCAGGGCTAATTAGGCCAAATGGGCACAGAAACCCAATCAGGGGGAAAAAAATCCCTCTTTAATTATTTTCTTCTTCAAACTTTGAAAGTAAAACAGTGAAAATATCTGTTTTAATAATACAATCTTCTGTAAGATAAACTTAGTTTTTTACCTTAATTCTAAACAAAATTTTTTGGGGGGGAAATTGTTTTTTATGTAACCTTTATCAAATTCTGAAAATAGAACAAGAGATTCTAAAGACCTTTGGTATAGCCTCTGTCCTAAAGAGTATTTCCCCTACCCCACGCCCCAGTTATTGGTAATAGAATCCTATCATATTCTGAGCATGGCAGAAATCTATGGTTGACATCTGCTCAGGATTTGTATCAGTGCTGGGGGTTGTAACTGTTGCATGATAAAAGAATGTAGGAATAGGCTTCCAGTAGCATCTGTTCTATGAGGATGTCTTTATACAGTGTATTATACAATTAAAACTCTTTGACATCTTTTATTTGTTCTCTCAGCACCCCCTATGAGGTAAGCAGGGTAAGACTAACTATTCTGATTTAGGCAATGAGGTCCAGAGAGGTTGGCGGATTTCCAATCTTTTTTTTTCAATTCAGTAAACAATATAGTTCCTTTTTAAAAAATAATTTTATTAATTTTAAATATTCTTTTCTTTTAAAATTTTTAGTTCCAGATTATCTTCCTTCCTCTTACCTCTCCCACACCCACTGAAAAGGTAAATAATATGATATCAATTACACATGTGAGATTATGCAAAGCATATTTCCATATTAGCCATAACACAAAAAACAAAAACAAAAAATAAAAGTGAGAAAATTATACTTCAGTTTGCACTCAGAGTTAATCAGTTCTCTCCCTAGAGTTAGGTAGCATTTTTTTCATCATGAATCCCTTGAAATTATCTTGGATCATTGTGTTGATCATAGTACCCAGGTCTTTCACAGTTGATCATCATTAGAACCATAGTATCCCAGTTCTTCACTCTGTATCAGTTTATATAGATCATACCATGTTTTTGTTCTAAAACTAACCTCATCTTTTCCTATAGCACAATAGTACTCCATCACAATCATATGCCACAACTTGTTCAGTCATTCCCAATTGATGAACATCCCCTCAATTTCCTATTCTTTTCTACTACAAAAAGAGCTGCTATGAATATTTTTGTACAAGTAGGTTCTTTTTTTTTCTCCTGGATCTCTTTGGGGGTACAGACCTAATACTGGTATTTCTGGATCAAAGGGTATGCATAGTTTCACAGTTCCTTGGGCATAGTTCTAGATTGTTCTTCAGAATGGTTGGACCAACTCACTACTCCAGCAGGAATTCATTAATGTATCTGTTTTCCCTCATCCCCTCCAGCATTTGTCATCTCTAATAGGTGTAAGGTCTTACCCTAGAGTTGTTCCAATTTGCCTTCTCTAATCACTCATGATTTAGAGCATTTTTCCATATGACAATACATAGATTTTATTTCTTCTGAAAACTACCTGTTAATATCCTTCATCCATTAATCAATTGAGGGATGACTCTCATTTCTATAAATTTGACTCAGTTCCTCATAAATTTGAGAAAAGAGGCTCTCATCAGAAAAACTTGCTGTAAAAAATTTTTTTATATTACTTCATTGTCTATAGCATTTTAGTAAAATGTAGTTTTCCTGATGATCTCTTTTAATTAGGTTTATTTTTGCTTTTGCTTTGTCCGAGATCATGATTGCTACCCCTGCTTTTTTTCACTTCAGCTGAAGTATAATAGATTTTGTTCTAGCCCTTTGTTTTAACTCTGTGTTTCTGTTTCAAATGTGTCTCTTGCAAACAACATATTGTTAGATTCTGATTTCTAATCCATTCTACTATCTGCTTCTGTTTTATGGGTAAGCTCATCCCACTCACAGTTATGATTAATAATGGTGCACTTCCCTCCACCCTGTATACTTCTTTTTATTCTTCATCCTCCCTCTCTTTATCATATCTCTCCTCAAAAGTCTGTTTTGCTTCTGACCACTGCCTGCCTTAATCCACCCTCACTTTTATCATACCCCCATATCTCTTATCCCCTTCTGCTCTTATTTTCCTTTTAAGTAAGATAGATTTTTACATTTCTATACCCAACTGAGTGTTTTCCCTCTTTGGACCAATTTTAATAGGAGTGAGGTTCAAACACTGCTCACCGCCACCCCTCCATTTTCTCTTTAACTATAAAAGCTCTTCTTTGTATACCTCGTTTTTGTAAGAAAAATTTCCTCATTTTATTTCTCCCTTGCCCCTTCCCCCAGTGCATCTCTCTTTTTCATCCCTATTTTTTTGGGGAGAGATCATCCTAACATAATTGTCTCACACCCATACTTCTGTCTTAGTACTCCTTTTAACTACCTTAATATTGATAACATTCTTAGGTGTTACATGTAGCATCTTCCCCTATAGGAATGTAAACAATTTACCTTTTTTGAGTCCATTATGATTACTCTTTTTTATACTTCTCTTGAGTCTTATGTTTGAATGTCAAATTTTCTATTCAGCTTTTGTATTTTTTATCAGTAATGATTGAAAGTCTTCCATTTCATTAAATGTACATTTTTCCCCCAAAGAATTACATGCAGTTTTGTTAGGTAGGTTGTTCTTGGTTGTAATCCTAGCTGCTTTCCCTTTCAGAATATCATATTCTAAGACCTGACTTCCTTTGACATGGAAGTTGCTAAATCTTGCTTGATCCTGACTGTGGCTCTATGATATTTGAATTGCTTCTTTGGGGCTGCTTGCAAAATTTTGACCTGGAAGCTTTGGAATTAGGTTATGATATTCCTAGAAGTTTTCATTTTGGATCTCTTTCAGGAGGTGATCAGTGAATTCTTTAAATTTCTATTCTACCTTCTGAATCTGAAATATTGGGACATCTTTCCTTGATAATTACTTGAAATGTGATGTCTAGGCTTTTTATTTGATCATGGCTTTCAAATAGTCCAGTAACTTATCTCTCCTTGATTTATTTTCCAGGTCACTTATTTTTTCTCATGAGATCTGTAATGTTTTCTTCTATTTTTCATTATTTTGACTTTGTTTTATTAATTCTTGATGTCCCATGGAGTAATTAGCCTCCAATCAACAAATTCTAATTTTTAAGGAATTATTTTTTTCAGAGAGATTTTGGACCCCCTTTTCTACTCAGCTAATTTTGCTTTTTAAGGAATTCTTCAGTGAACCTTTATGTAGCTTTTTTCCATTTTGGCCTAGTCTACATTTTAAGGAGTTCTTGTCTTCAGTGAATCTTTGTGCCCTTTTTACCATTAGGTCAATTTTGTTTTTTAAGGTATTATTTTCTTCTGCATTTTTCTGTGCTTCTTTTTACCAAGCTATTAATTCTCTTTTCATTATTTTCTTGCATTTCTCTCATTTCTTTTTCCCCAATTTTTCTTCTACTACTCTTATCTCTTTCTTTAACTCTTCCAGGAATTATTTGTAACTGTTTTCATATTACTGTCTTCTGATTATGTCTTAGTCTACTCTGCCACTGTAGTAATTTTTTATGGTCAAATTCTTTTTGTTGTTGTTTCATCATTTTCATAACCTGTTTCTTCACTTTGAACCTTAAGTTAAGTTTGGCCCTGCTCACCTAGGAGTGGGGAGGCATTGTCCAAATTTCAGGCTTTTTGTTTTGTTTTGTTTTTCTGTTTTTTGAGCTATCTGGGTGTCTGAAAGTATTTGGTGCCTCCGTGGTAGTGTGATCTAGGGAGGAGTGTGGTCAATGCTCTCTTGGTTTGTACTCTTGTCTTTACACAGGAAGGGTCCATTTTTGCCTTGTAGCCACAAGTTCTAGTATATCTCTTTGCTTTGAAGCTGTAACCAATCTCCTTGCTTTCCTGTGATTAATCCCTCTGCTTTGGAACTGTGATCCAGAATTGTGTATGGGAATTGGTGCTACCAATCAGTACCAGGTGTACCCAGTACCAGCAAAAGGCCCCCTGTAATTTCTTTCTGACTAGTTGCCCAACCCCTTTTCTCTCTGTGGGCCAAGAGCTCCTGAAGATGCTACTGCCACTGCTGAATTTCTAGTCTTATTACGTACTATTTCTTCTATAAACTCCCTACTCTAGTCAAGCTTGATTATTAGTTAATTTTGTGTGTTTTGTGAACATTCTGTCTCCAACTTCCATGCCTTTGACCAGGTGGCATCCTATTTCTGGAATGACGTCCCTCCTCATCTCTTCCTGACAGAATCTCTGGCTTCCTTCAAAATATTAATTAGCTGTCACCTCCTTCATGATACTTTCCCTATGCCTTCATTTTTGTGAGTGCTCTCTACCTCTTGAAATTATTTTTTATTACTTTGTGTATTATTTGTACTTGCATCTCTGTGTTCCCAGGATCACTTTGTTATTAAGTGTCTGAGGTTGGATTTGAATTCACTTCTTCCTGATTACAGGTCCAGTAGCTGCTGCCTACTCTAGTACTACCTAGTCTGGATTCAAAAGCTTAAAAGCTTTCTGACTGTGGTCAAGTTACTTAATTGCTGTCTGCCTCAGTTTTCTCATCTATAAAATGAGGTTAATCATAATCCTAGGGTTGTTGTGAGGATAAAATGAGTTATTTGTAAAGTACTTTGCTACCCTTAAAACATGACAATGACAATGACGATCACAATGATGATGGACTAGAAACTCCAGGATGTGAGATTCAACTGAGACATGCATTGCTGTTTCTTGATTCTAAAACAAGTACTCTTTCCCTTCTATTACACAAAACAGAATGAGCTAAATCATAACGATAATCATAATTTGAAAGAAACTTGAAAGGTTACCAAGTCAACCCCCATAAGCCCCCCACACACTTCCTTTTCAGAGAAGGAAACTGAACCACAGAGAAGTTATGTGACTTGTCCAAGGCCATGCAGCCAGTAAGAGCCATCTGCCTTGTCATTACAGTTTTGCATTGGCCTCTTAAAAGCTTTTCCTTTATTCTTTCTTTCTTTCTTTCTTTCTTTCTTTCTTTCTTTCTTTCTTTCTTTCTTTCTTTCTTTCTTTCTTTCTTTCTTTCTTTCTTTCTTTCTTTCTTTCTTTCTTTCTTTCTTTCTTTCTTTCTTTCTTTCTTTCTTTCTTTCTTTCTTTCTTTCTAGTGAAGCAATTGGGGTTGACTTGCCCAGGGTCACACAGCTAGTGAGTGTCAAGTGTCTGAGGCTGGATTTGAACTCAGGTCCTCCTGAATCCAGGGCAGTGCTCTATCCACTGTGCCACCTAGCTGCCCTCCTTTAATCTTTCTAAGGAAGAATTGTGATACTATGGAATTTGGCTGCCGATTGTTCGACAACCATAGCTTGCCTAGCCCCATTTGTTTCTTTCAGGCCTGAATTTGGTTGCAAATCCTAAAATAATGCCAGTGAGGGAGTTAAGAGAGGACAGAACCATGCAGCCTCAGCCAAGCACCCCACTTGACTTTAAGAGTTGCCAGGTCACTTAGTTTAATAAAGTGGGGAGAAGGGGTGATTGGGTCTCTTACCAGCCGCAGTTTCCTTTCAGGATCCCATGTCTTTGTTTTTAGAAGCCCAGACTCCTTGCTGGTTTGGCAACAAATGGACGTAATATTCTCTAATCAGTTTTGGCAACAATTGTTTCTTTTTGTGATGTTCCATAATTAAATTAGTATAATTGCTCTTCAATAACTTGTTTTCAGAATTTCTAAAATAAGCAGGAAAGTGTCATTGGGAAGATGAATGAGAGTCCAAAGCTCCCCAGTTTTGTGGAGCAGGATGTCAGGGACAGAAGGAAAAACTGAGAGAGAATGAAGTGCAGAAAAGTCAATCAGCTGTATTTACACATAACAAATAGCTGGGTATTTGGGGAAATTCAGCTGCTGAAGATACATTGCCCCAGTATCTGGAAGGCTGATGAAAGTTCTTACCTTTGACACCTCTCCCTAACCTATATTACAAAGTCTCTGGCTGTCTCTGGCTCTCTATCTGCCTATCTCTCTCGAAGTCTCTCTCTACATACATACATATATGTGTATGTATATATGTATCCATGAAAAAAAATATATACATATGAGACTTCTAAGTTTGAGGAATTTTGTATATTTGCAATTCAAAATCTATGTCAACCCAAGCTTTCTCTTGCAAATTATTCTTTATATTTCTAGACCTGGTAAGGTACAGTAATGGTGAGGAGGAGGATGGAGATAGATGGTATATGGCTACAGGGCTGACTTAAGGCATTTTATACCTTGACAGACTATTATAATAGAGGAATAGTAATCTTGTGGGTGTAGGTAGAGAAGGAGTACTGGGAGGCCCCCTGCTTGTAAATCTGCTTTACTTTCTACCAATTAGAGATGTATTTGGGTAGAGAAGTTCCTTTTTAAAAAATGAAGTCATCCTCTGCCTAGGTTAATTCTTAGTCACACCTTCATGTGGATAATCTTTAATCAATACTAGTCTGAGATCACACTGTACCAAGGGAAGAGAAACTTTTACTGAATAAGAGAAAAAAGGAGTTAATCATTGTAAAGCAGGCCTGGTTGGGGGTGGAAGATTTTAAAAAGACAGAAGGGTATTGGGTGGCTGGGAGGTAGCTTGTAGCAGGCAATGAACATGAAGGGAGAAGTGGGAGAAAGTTTCAGAAAAGGACTGGGAGGACAACAAATAGGGAACTAGTTAGGTGGTACTAAGGAGCCTGACCTGGGGTCAGGAAGACGTGAGTTCAAATCTGGCCTCAGACACTCAGCTGCGTGACCCTGGATAAGTCACTCATCTGCAAAATGGGGATAATAATCACAGAGTTGTTGTGCGGATCAAAGGAGATAATAATTGTAAAGCACTTAGCTCAGTGCCTGGCACATAGGAGACATCATATAAATATTATTATCATCATCATCATGTCAGTTGTGGTTTTCTAAGTCTTTATGTGAGGATAAAAATGAGATAATATTTATAGAGCACTTTGAAAATATTAAAGAGTTATAAAATGCAAACTATCATCATCACCACCACCATCATCAGTTTTTCCTGTTTCAGTTTTACTCAATGCCTTCACAGCAACTTGATATATACTGCAATATCATTTCATATAGGTTGTTTATGTCTGACTTAAGAAATTAGTAGTTTACTCATTTGCAGACCCTAGTTTTCCCTGGTGTAGTTCTATTTCTTCAGGCCATACTAGTAGAATTTAACCATTTCAAGTTAAGCCAGGTAATTCGCAGTTGGCTTCCTTCCCCTGCCCAAATGAGTAGAGGAAGAAGAATGGACAGTGCTTAATAGAGCAATCAAGGGTTGCCCTTCTTTTGAGGCACAGAGTCACAGACTCTGCCCTTCTCTCCTCTATTCTTTGAAAAATGGCCTGTGGTAATTTTCACTGCCATTCCTACTGCCCTAGAGCAAGATAGAGGACAGTAAGTCATAGTGGAAAAATAGAGTATCTCCCAACTTGAGGACTCTCTTTGTGAGGCACAAACAGGAGGCACATCACTTGAACTCTGGGTTACTGGAGATAAAATATTATTGGATTCACTCTGAGCTGACATGAAGTGGGATATCCACTGGTGCATCTGGGAAAGTATAGTCCCATAGTAAACCTGTATCATTGTTTTGCGTGCATGGTGAAGTTTTGAAAGATAACAGAAAACTCATATAACCCAGAAAAATCTTAGTTCCTAAGGAATGAATTTTCTCTAACCCTGTTATTCTGGACTCCAGTGTAATCTCTCCAAAGGCCAGCCATATAAAAGCTGGTACCATCTCCTGTAGGAGAAAGCCAAATAGCAGGGAATTGTTGACCAGAGCAATCAACAAAGTCCATAACAAGAAAGATCTGTGGAACCCACCAAGAATAAGTACAATGATAGCAAGGTAAAAGATTTCATAGTTTCTGCCAGAAATGGAAAGTATTTATATTAGAACAGTACTGACAAAGAGGGAAGAAGGTAGGGAAAGAACATGGAAGACTAGGAGGAATACAAAAGAGATTTATGTTAACTGGAAAAAAAAATTAAAAGCCAGACTTGGGAAATAAACATAGGATAAACCAATGAAGAAACAATACAAAGGAGAGATTTAATTATCAGTATCATCAGAAAAAGAGTAATGTGGTAGCAGATCATAAATGTGAAAAACAAAACCTAGTGTTCATTTGCTTCATTGGATCCCTATTTGGGGTAGTAACTGGTTCTCTATAGGAAGAGTGGACCATTGGAAAAGGATTTCTCTTGACTCTCTAGAGCTCTGATGCAAATATTTTCTTATTTCTTTATTATGGAAATAAAATCACCTTACATTTTAAGACCTTGTGAAGTGCTTGTAAGGGGAGCTGATGGCCATTTTTGGTGAAGTGGTGGATACTAAAGATGCTAAGTTTTGCCTGTGTGTTATAAGAGAAAGGCCCTCCAAGTGTATTAGGCCCTCCATGTCAAAGTGGAACCTTTGATATGAGTTTTAAAAAGACTAATTCTTTTATCTTTTACATCGTACTACAGGTTTATAAAGTTATTTCCTCACAACAGGTAACAGGTAGTACAAATGTTACTATCTATGTTTAACAGATGAGAAAACAAAGGCTTGGAGAAGTTTAGTGATTTCCATGGATGTATAGCTAATAATCCAGGGTTTAGACCTGGATTTCTGAAGAAGATATTACATGTTTAACTCATTTCTTCTTTATCCCTTTACGTTGAATGTAGTACAATATTTTTAAATGTCTTCTCGCTCTACCCATGGAAACCTTTAGAATGTAATCCCTATATCAACCGGAATACTTAGGACTTGTTAGATCTGATTTGTTTTAACTTTTCCTTCTTGTTCCTATTTCAAAGTGAAAAAGACAAGATGACAGATCTGAATTTACAGTATGGAGCATATTTTTCCTAGCTTCCTTTGCCTCTGGTTACCTCCTTCCAGGGTATAGCTGACCTAATTTTTGAATACTATTAACTGTTTGTAATTTTAGGTTCACCAAATGATATTCAAGGCAAATGGTGAAATGGTACAAATGTAAGTCAAACGTAGGACATCAACAGGCTCCTTGTCTAGAGCTTTGTTTGGCTTATATATGTTTGGCTTATTTGATGGTTGGATGTTTTTCCCATCAGTCAATCAATTAATTATAGCATTGTGTGTTCCAGAGGCATATTAACATAGTCAATAGAGTGCTGGACTTGGGAGTCAGGAAACCTGAGTTAAAATCCTGCCTCTGACATTTATTAGCTGAGTGGTTCCTGGTCATGTTACTTAAATTCTCAGGGCAATTATCTGCCCGTGGGAGGGAGTTCTCCCACCTACAGTTTCCAAGATGATGAAATCACAGATCTTTGAGACATTGATTGTGTGCTCATCCCTGTGCCAGGCACTGTGGAGACTGTAAGAGAAAGACATACTCTCTGCCTTGAAATAATACCAATGCACATGTACCAGAAAATAAGACAATCAGTAAGTCAGTCAGCAATTTATTGTCAACATGTATTAAGTGCTTATTGTGTGTCAGGCACACAGTGGTGATATCAGAAGAAGCAGAAGCAGAAAAAGAAGCAGAAGCAGAAGAAGAAGCAGAAGCAGAAGAAGCAGAAGCAGAAGCAGAAGAAGAAGAAGAAGCAGAAGAAGAAGAACAAGAAGAAGAACAAGAAGAAGAACAAGAAGAACAAGAAGAGGAAGAGGAAGAGGAGTGGATAGGGGTAGAAGGGGATGGAAATCTGTACTAAAAAATCTCCACAAGAGAAAAAATGTAAATAAGTAGGTTGATATAAGACATTTTAAGAGTGGATGGAAAATAATTTAAAAGGGAAAATCACAAGCAGCTGGAAAGTTTGGGAAAGGTCTCCTGCCTAAGGTAAGGTTTGAGCTGAGTCTTGAAAGAAGAAGCCAGGAGACTTGACAAGACGCCAGGAGAACTAAGAGCCAGACAGAGCATCTCAGGCATGGGCACCATTGATTCAAAGACATGGAGATGGGAGATGAAGTATGTTTGTGGAAAAGCAAGTGGACTGTCATAGGTAGATCTTAGAGTGCAAGGATGGAATTAAAGTGTAAGAAGACTTGAAAAATTGGAGAGCACAAGATTATGAAGAGCTTTAAATACCAAACAGAGGAATATATAAAATAAAACACTGTTGTCTTTTAAGAAATTTAACTAGGTATGTTCACCACACAATCAAAATGCTGTGAGTCTTCAGAAGAAAAAGTGAGAAACATGGGCTGGAGGTATTGGGGAAGACTTCATGGAGGAAGTATGATTTGAGCCAGGCTTTGGCAGAGGATTCGGATGGTAAGAGGAGAACAGAAATTATAAAGGGGGTGGTCTTAACACAGTGATAAATGTCTTTGAATCACTGACTAGAATGAGATTGAATAAGACTCTCCTTCAAAGAAACCCCAAAAGTCTTTGAATCCCCCAAAGATTTAATTTATTGGGAACTATGGAATAAAGCCAGCAAGGAGCTTATACAGGAGGAGACATAAATTATTTCAGATTCTAACACTAAGCGTTTCTCTAATTTTGCATGCCTGGAGGCAATGACCCAGCCTCTAGAAGCCTTTGTCCCCCTGCTGGTGGGGAAAGGGGAGTCCAGGCCTGAATTCAAATCCAAGCTTGATTCAAATTGCCCTGGTCCCTCCCCAACTGAGCCAACATGTTTGAATGTAAGTGCTGTGGCTGTGCAACACGTGGGAGAGATGGTCCTGCCCCATCCTCTTGGGACCCCACCTCCTCCCCCTCCTCTGGCGCCACCTCCTACTCCTCCCATGGCTATGTCCCTAGATCCTCCTGCCAGGGAGGTCAAGAAATCTAATTCACCCTCCTCAGGTCCTGAACTTGCAAATGTACAACCTCCTCTACCTTCACTCCCAACTTCTACTCAGTTACCAGAGCAACCAGCCTCAACCCTACCCCAGCCAAGCTGTAATTCTGACTCGTGGTCACCAATCTGTAAGGACCTAAAATTCTAGTTATGATGTCTAAAATCTAATGAGTGGTCGCCTTAAATTAGCTTTAGCAAGAGTTTAGACTTTTAAGTATTTAATAAAGTATTTAATTTAAGTATTTAGTGAAGAAAGAGAGAGCAGTAAAAAGCAAACTTCATCCAACTATCTAAGAAAGCCCAGCATCTGTCCTCCCAGAAGCCTCCTGTGAGACAGGAAACAGGACTGTACACACACACACACACACACACACACACACACACACACACACACACAGGTCCAAGGACCCACTGGCAGCAAACATCACTTCCTGATGCTGATCTGATCTTTGAAATCCCAGAAAAGGTCACTTCCAGATGCTGAAGTCACATGGTTTCTTTTCAGGCCAGAGCTCACAATGTCCCTCCCAGCAGGGGGTGTCATTCCAATTCTCACACAGGCTATTAGCAAGCGCTCAACAACATGACTCAGTTTTGATCCAAGAGAAACTGAAATCAAATACAAGGATTTTGAATATGTGGAGTTTCTGATATTCAGTATTTCTGTGTTTGCCTAAAGCCTGTATTCAGGAGTGTTCTTTGTTTTAAACAGCCAAGTAAGGTGGAGAATAACTTATCACAGTTAGGAAAGGGACACAGAGTTGGTGTGAGGGTTGCATGGCTAATTTACGTGCCCTATTATAGAAAATTGAATAAAAAATTTCCTCTCCCTCTGGTGGTTTTGGAATAGTTGGACTTAGAGTCAGGAGACCTAGGTTCAAGTCCTTGCTCTGTCATTGATTAATTGTGTGATCATGAAGGTGAACAATATGAGGGTAGGGGAAGGACAGACATTTATTAAATGTGCCAGGCACTGTGTTAAGCACTTCACAAATATTTTCTCATTTGGTCATGGGTAAATCTCTTAACCTTTCTGAGCCCCAGTATCCTCATCTGTAAAATGGGCGCAAGAACACACATACTATCTATCTCAAAAAGTTTATTCTGACATTCCAATGAAATTGTGTATGTCAGATAGCTTGGAAATGAAATTCTTTATAGATGGCAACTGTAAAACCAATGGCATGACAAAATTAAAAGAATCTTAATATTTTTTTCTCCAGGAAATTGATCTTTATAGTCTTTCTGTCCCTGCCCTTTTTGCTCTTCAGTTGTTGATAGTGGCTGTTTATGAATACTGTGTCCAGAGTTGGGTAAGTTAATATAGGAAGTCTTCTTCTTAATCAAATAGTTATTTTATTTTAATGGTGGCTGTTTTCCCCAAATAGGGACTTTAAGCACAACACAAAAGCCTGTCTTGAGGCTGACAAAGCCATCTAAAATGTTTGTGTTTTCACCTCTCCTTTCCAAACATGGGCTCCTTTATTGCCCTTTTCATTTCAACTACCATTTTGATTCTTCTTTACTGTAAACTTAACAATTAGCAATCTTTTATTATTCTAACAGTTCCTGATGAGAACAGTTATGTAAATAGACTATGAGGTTAAGAACAGATGTCATGGAATAGAATCATGAAATCTGAGGATTGGAAGGAATCTAGCTTGCCCAGTGTTCTGTAATTCAAAGGTCATGTGTGTTTTAGCTTTATAAAATAGAGCCCATGTATTTGCAGGACTGCTATCTAAATCTTTGCTTTTCTGTCACAAAGATTTATTAATCAGATTGCATATTTGAAAAAACAAAGGGACAGGGCAAAGGACTGTGTGGTATGACTTGAGGGTCTACAAGGCAGTTGCGTGGGATATCCCTGATGTAGTTCAATCCCCTGCCTCAAGGGTCAGTGAGAGAGGCACAATTTATCTGCTAATTGATCAGAGATATAAATCTCTACACAGAAGGAAAATTGCCTCAATCTCAATAATATGGTGTTCATAAGTCAAATATGCATCATTTGTGTTTCTTTAACTGCCAATCTTTGGTTCATCCACAGGGAGATATGACTTCAAACATTTGGCCTGAGATAATGGACTAAGTCATTTCCAATTCATTTATCTTTTTTTTTCCTTTTCTTTTTTTTCCTTCTTCTAGCAGTCTGTAGTCAGATCCTGGGAAATGCTGTAAATGCTTCATGATAAGAATAAGAAGACAGTTTGCAATGGGAGTTTTGTCATTTCCCATTTGTGAGTGTGATATGTGTTCTGTTCAGAGTTGAAGCTAGGATGAATTTTCCACTCAGAGTTAAATCCCATTACTCCTTCCCCTATTCATCTTTTCTCGCTTTCTTTAATGTCCTTTGTAAAACCTTCCATCTCAATATCTTTGAACTGTTTTCAGTGTAGATGCAAGAGCTCTTTGGGTTTCAGGAATGTGCCAAAATCTGTTCTCATATTGCCACTTTCTAGATGATCAGTGAAGGTTGGTAAACTCTCCTCTGACCGAGGCTACTGAAGGAGGGTCTTGTGATTAATGACTTCCATCCTTCAAGAATCTGTGATTTCCTCAGTGTGAGGGTGTTATAACCTGCTCTAAAAATTCAATTTGGCTCAAAAAACACTGATTATGGGCCTGATGTGTTCTGGGCACTATACTTGCTGCTAAGACACAAGGCAAAAACAAACAGTCCCTACCCTCATGGACCTCACATGGGGCAGGGAGGGGCAGAGGATGTACATAGATTAAAAAAAATATGTATATATGAATCTCAAGGAGGAAAAATTCTACCAACTGGGGATATCAGGAATGGCCTTGTGTATGAAGTGACCTTGAAATGAACTGTGAATGGAGGTAGGAATTCCAAGAGGTGGAGATGGGGAAGAGGAATATTCTGGGCATGGAAGACAACCAATTCCATTGAGCACACAGATGCAGGGAATAGAACAACAAAGCCAGTGTGGTCATTCCAAATAGAGCATGAGGGGAGGTGGTAATCAGTTAGCTTAGAGAGATAGGTTTGAATCAGATTTCGAAAGCTTTTCAATGCCAAACAAAGCAGTTTGTATTTTATCCTAAAAACAGTAGAGAGCCACTAAAGCTTCCAGAGCTAGAGAGTATCATGGTGGGACCTACTAAATGGTCTTTGGCAGCTGTTATAGCCAAAAAAATTAATCACACTACAGCCAACCTGGTGATGAATGTCAGTGATTAGAGTTAGTCTGGTCCTTAGATGATAGTCATAGAGTGAAGTGCTAAGTGCACACTCTAAGCCTTTCCAGTGATATGACCTTCAAGAGAAGCATATATTTATCTGTCCCTTAGTCTGCAAGATCCCAAGTTCAGCTGGGTTCTTGCCAAGATATGCTATCTGAGGAGAACTTTGGTGGGAGAATTATTATCTTCATTTTAAAAAATAACCTGTCCACAATATCCACCTTGACACTAATATATTCACAAGGCAATTCAATAAACGTTTTGTTCTAGGCATTGTGGTAGGTGTTGGAGATAGAATTAAAAACCAAAATAGTCCCTGTACTCAAGAAGTTTATATTCTACTGTCAGGAACCACCAAATACATAGAAAGCATGCTAGGCAATATTAATGTGTTTTGGGTATCACCTGCCAACCTATGTATGCTGTAACTGGCTCAAAAATTAAAGAAAGGAAGTGCAGTTCAGTGGATATGGTGCTGACCTTGAAGCAAGAAAGACCTAAGTTTAAGTCCTGCATCTGACACATACTGGCTATGTCATGTGTGTTAAATTTGCATATATGCATGTATACACATGCACATAGATGTACGCATACACATGCATGAATACACCTGTGTGTGTGCATATGGACATGTGTGTGTATATATGTATGTGTATATATATATATATATTATACATACACACACTTATACATATTGGATGGATGGATGGATAGATGGGTGGGTGGATGAATGGATAATGCCATGAACTGTTTTGAGCACTGGAGAGACAAAGAAAGGTGAGGGTAAAAAAACCCAGCCCTTGCTCTTGTGAGATTTAAAATTGGATATTAGATCATAAATCTCCCCTACTTAACCCTTCCCTTAATTTATCTCCCAGACTAGTAAATGGAAGAAGCTTCTGGTTTTCTAGATAGAGCCTTTATTGTATATAAGGTGTTGTTGATTAGAAGGATAGGAAAATAGAAATACAGTACAAATCGTCTTAAATCTAGGCTTAGTCTATATTCCTTATAAAAACTCACCAAACCGAAAAAGGCCACCTTTGGAGTGAGGGAGACCGTCTGTGCCGCACCGCCAGGAGTCCCGCCAAGCCGGCAAAAAGGCTACTCTCGTTCTCTCCACCCCGGAAGTCAAAAAACCCGGCAGGCAGTCTGACATGCGCAGCAGGCGGACTGTACCCGGCAGGCAGTCTGACATGCGCAGCAGGCGGACTGTACCCGGCAGGCAGTCTGACATGCGCAGCAGGCGGACTGTTCATCTCCTCCCCAAAAGGGTGGTCCTTGAAAAACTGGCGTCTTTCAGTTATCCTAACCGACTGTTAAAAACTTTCATATTTTACCACACTCTCAAGGAACTCACAGTCTAATAGAGACAACAGGTAAACAAATATTAAAAAAAAAGATATACATAGAATAAATTGGAAATAATCTGAGAGAGAGGCGCTGAGATTAAAGAGGACCAGGAAAGGCTTCTTGAAGAAAGTGGGACTTTATCTCAATTGAAGGAAGCTAGGATGAGGAGAGAGGGCATTCCAGGCATAGAGAACAAGCAGGGATAAAAATCAGGAGTCAGGGGATAGAGTTTTTTATGGATAGAACAATGAGGAGGCCATTGTTATTGGATGTAAGAGTATATGGACAGAAGTAGGAGGGATCTAATGTATGGGGACTAGAAGGTAGGAGGGGCCCAGGCTTTAAAGGTCTTCATGAGCCAAAAAGAAGATTTTGTATTCAATCATGGAGGCAATAGGGAGCCACTAAATGTGGTAGGGGTAGGGAAGCTTGATATGGTCAGATCTGTACTTTAGGAAAATCAATTTGACAGGTTAGTGGAGACTGGACTCGAGTTGTGAGAAGCTTGAGGCAGACAGAACAACCAGAAGGCTATTGCTGTCTGACCCAGGGCAAGTTATTTAAATTCTCCATGCTCTAGGTGACTGTGGAACACTCTAAGCTGTAATGACCTGCATTAGCTGAGAGAATTTCCCCACCTGGGTGTATACTACCCAAATGAAATGACAGGGCTAGCCCCAACTCTATTCAAGTAAAACCATGGTTTTAGTTCCTATCTACACAGCAGCAATCAAATCATAGTCCAGGTGTTCTACTGGCAATTATTTTACATATCCTTGTGTAAAATAATAATGGCTTGCTTAAAATAATAATTTGTTTGGTGCTTTATGGTATTCAAAACACTTTCCTCACAAATATCCTATGAGGAAAAATAATAGGCAAATAGGCAAAATAATACTCCTTATTAAAGGACTTTAGAGGCCATGGAGTTTACCCTTCATTCAACAAATGAGGAAACTGAGGCCAAGGGAGGTTAAACAATATGGCTAATGGTATACAGGTCAGAACGCAAGGGAGGACTTTCAGCCAGGTCCTCAGATTCCATAGTCAATGGCATTTCCCATGTTCCGCACTTCCTTCCCACCAGTATTATTATGAGCATCTCTAGCATAAAGGTGAGGGGCCCAGGGAGGCAAACTCCCTTGACCATAATCACTCAACAGAGAAGCTTCTGAGCTGAGTCAGACCCAGACCTTCTGACTCCAAGTTGAAAATTTTCCACTGTGCCAGCTATTCTTTTATCCAAGCATCCCTGTTGACCTCGTGGCAGCTTCAGCTTTTTATTCTAGTTGGCTAAACATATACCAGATGTGGTTAACATATAGAGACTCTGGCACATCATCTTATCTACTTTCTTTTTTTTCCACCAAAATATATTTTTAGGATAAGCAACTATTAATATCAACTGTTCATGGATGAATGTTTATCATAATTATATGCATACACATTTTAAATCCATTAGCAAGGAGATTTATAGAAAAAAATGCTTTTGTAACGAGATTCCCATAAACTAAAAACATTTGATCCCCAGCCTCCTTGTTGCAGAGTTTCAACAATGAAGAACACTACTAAGTGCTATACTTACATAGTATGTAGTTATATAGTCATCATTTCCTGTTTTAAAATGACACCCTGGGGGCAGCTAGATGGCGCAGTGGATAGAGCACCGACCCTGGAGTCAGGAGTACCTGAGTTCAAATCCAGCCTCAGACACTTAACACTTACTAGCTGTGTGACCCTGGGCAAGTCACTTAACCCCAATTGCCTCACTAAAAAAAAAAAAATGATACCCTGGTGGGGTTTTCATTTACATTGTATTGGTCATTCACTGCTAAGCAATAACCAATCAGGTAGCAAGTCCAGGAGTCTTAGGCCTGAGCAGTTGGAGGGAAGATTAATCCTCAATTTGCTTTGAATTTCTTAATTAAATTCAATAAACATTTATTAAACACATACTATGCACTAAGCATTTTGATATTTATTGGAGATAACAAAATTTAGATCAAAGTAATGTCCCTGCCTTCCCAGAGGACAACCTGGCTATAATGTATTTGCAAAGAGCATCTAACCAGTGTACCACTCATCACTTTTTTTTATCAGTTTGAAACAAACAAACTAGGGCATTTAGAGTTTAATTCAGAATAATGAAGAATGGAGTATGGTTGGAATTAGTAAAATTCAAATTACAAGATATTTTCAAAGAAATGTGTTAATGACATAATTCACCATTACTCCATATTGGATAGTAATGTACCCAAAACAAAAAGTTCTCTGATATAAATTGCTCTATTCCTTAATTTTTCAAACTTGTGGTTTGACAAAACTTTTGAATGTAAACTAGGCTCCTGCGTAAGACTGAAAATTCACAGAGAAAGAAAACATTTCAAACTTCAAAAAAAAAAATTGATTAAAATAACATCCATCATGTCTGAATGTAGAGCCAATTCTAAACCATTGGGGTCTAAGTTAATGAGCTTTTACTGTACCTCAGATTCCAAATGAGTTCATTTAAGAAGAAAAACATATTATGGGTTATTTGGAGCCCAGAAGCAGCTTACAGAATAATAGACATTAATTTGGGAACTGTAAACTAAGTGCTGCTATTATCCATTTCATGTCACAGTGCACTTTCCAAAGAACATATTAAATTAAATTCAGTCACCACAGCTCTGACTCAGAAATGGCCCAGAGGAGTCTCCAAACTCTTGCTCATGGCCCTCAAGACAATCTCATCAAATCTAGCAGCTTTGCTCTTACCTTTATTTTTATCTGATTGGCTTTCTTGGGCAGTTTCTTCTTTGAAAAAGTGACTTAATCCTTTTTTGTGTTGTTTTAACTCACTTTCCTTGAAGGAAAGTTTCATTTCTGCTTTGAGTTTGCTTGAGAGAAAAAAAAAAAGCTGGGAGACTTGATTCATTCTTGGGACATAAGTGGGATCTTGTAGCCAGCCACAGAATCATTTTTCTTCAACAGCCTATTCCCACACCAGATGCTTCTTTCTTTCTTTCTTTCTCTCTTTCTTTCTCTCTTTCTCTCTTTCTTTCTTTCTTTCTTTCTTTCTTTCTTTCTTTCTTTCTTTCTTTCTTTCTTTCTTTCTTTCTTTCCTTCTTTCCTTCTTTCCTTCTTTCCTTCTTCCTTCTTTCCTTCTTTCCTTCCTTCCTTCCTTCCTTCCTTCCTTCCTTCCTTCCTTCCTTCCTTCCTTCCTTCCTTCCTTCCTTCCTTCCTTCCTTCCTTCCTTCCTTCCTTCCTTCCTTCCTTTCTTCCTTCCTTCCTCCCCTCCCTCCTTCCCTCCTTTCCCTCCTTTCCTCCCTCTCTCTCTCTCTCTCTCTCTCTCTCTCTCTCTCTCTCTCTCTCTCTTTCTCTCTCTCTCTCTTCAGGAAAATGAGGGTTAATGACTTGCCCAGGGTCATACAGCTAGTAAGTGTCAATGTCTGAGGCCAAATTTGAACTCAGGTCCTCCTAAATCCAGGGCCAGTGCTTTATCCACTGCGCCACCTAGCTACCCCCCAACTGTTTATTTCTTAGAGTAGAAACAGCCATTTCAACTGAAGCTAGCCCTGCCCCACTCCAACTTCATCCTCCCTGATGCCCCCAAGTGACAGATTAATGGTCCTAAAATCAATTTCTTCACTCTTCTTCCATATTCAGTAATAATTCTCATTCAGTTTACAAAACCTTTATGTCAGGTAGGTAAAGACACTGAGTTTCTCTGGGCCTCAGTTTCTTGCTCTGTAAAATGAGGGAGTTAAATTAGAAGATCCCTAAGGTTTCTTCTGTCTCTAAATCTAGAAACCTATGGACTTTTAAAATTTATTTTTACAAATAAGAAAATTAAGTTATAGAGATTCACTGGTTTGCCCATTATCACAAACCTAACATTGAATAAATTACTCACAGAAATAGCCAAATACTCATGTAATATAGTTTTTGAAGTGTATTTAGGGCATTACATTGAGGCTCCTGATCAAACTTTTTCTTCAGGTGGGCCAAAGAATCTTCTCAAAGTCATTTCTGGATTACTGGGGAGGGGGGCAGAAGGTTGGGGTGGGGAGGAATAGGCATAATGTGATTCTTTTAGTGTAACTAGGTTAGAGTGCCCTGTCTCTTGTTGATTCTGTTGAACTTATTATTGTTCATGGGTGAATGGAGAACTGAATTAGACGGACACAGTTAGAATCCTGATGCCTATGGCAAGCAAAACCATTTCTGAGTCTAGCTGAAGTAGCTTTGTGATTTAGGATGAGATGCTTGGCTTCCTTCCTATTGCAATTGGAGAGACAGTTTAGTTCTTGGTGAGATGACTCTAATTTAAAAGCAGGGTACTGTTCCTCCTCCTCCCTACCCCACCAGACCACTCAGACATACACTAGCTTCCCATCCTTCTCCCATATCTCTGCAATAATGTACTTCTGGGTAAAGTGTGATATATAACTTCTCAGAGGGTAATGTACTCAAACATATGTAAAATTCTATTTCACAGAATCAAAGGTTTCCAAGATGAGATATACTTTCTAATAGATCCAGTCCAACAGATGATTATTCTCTCTCAGGAATCTTCCAGTTCAATACCTTGCCCAGTCCAGATATCTAAGGGGAAAAAAGAAAACTACTAATCTAATGATCTAATTGTTAAAACCTTGGCTGTTGGACTCTGGTGCTAAACCTTGCTGGGATTCTCACTTCACTGGCTGAGTACAGAAAGGAAACTGAGAAAGACACATCATTTCCCAGTGCTAACTGAACTCATATTCACTGATACTTTCCCTTTGTTCTCTCAGAAGCTTGCCTCAGGTTCCCAGCTCAAGGGTAGCAATTTTGACTGGGCACTTGTCTGAAAGAGTTAGCATTCTCACTTGTAATACCATATCTTTTGGGGAGGATTTTCCTAATCTGAAAAAAAAAGGATGTGTTGTCTTTCTCCTTTCCCAGCTCCTGGTTTTTGATAAGGACCACTAGCACTGACTCATCCCAGTCAGATAAAACCTAGGTTATTTTTTAAAGACTCTTAAGGAAGAATTGTTCCCTTAATAACACTTGTAATGGTGTAGCCTTTGGAAAGGTTAATTCTAATCTGGAAAAAGGGGCATTTGCAGTAATTGGTTCCAGAATTGCCATCCCCAAACAGAGACATAATTAGGAACTGGTGTACCTGGGCAACTATGCGCATGATAAAGCAGCTTGAAGCACTCCATGAGTAGGAGGGAATGAGTGAGAGCCACAGACCCCAGGGCATTCGCCAACATTGAGGAAGCTGTTGGGTGGCTCACCCAGCCCACTATCTCATAGTTTCCTACTTAAATAATTATTCCTGCTAACTAAACTACTAAAGGACTATAAATATTATTGGTGATCTCTAAATGTGGTAAGTTGTGGCAAAATCCTGATAGTTCCACTATAATTAAATCTTTGTCCCATACCATGCATTTATGATTAGTCCATAGTGTGGCTTTGTCTTTCCCCCTTTCTCTTCCTAATAGGCATTGGTCAAGGGGCAGCTAGGTGGCGTAGTGGATAAAGCACCAGCCCTGGATTCAGGAGGAACTGAGTTCAAATCTGGCCTCAGACACTTGACACTTACTAGATGTGTGACCTTGGGCAAGTCACTTAACCCTCATTGCCCCACCCCAAAAAAACAAAAAACAAAAACCTAATAGGCATTGGTCATTGAAGGCCAATCATTATTCACCATATTCTAAAACCATGAAATCTTTCTATGCACACATACCAGAAATGGACTAAAATATCAGAGCTCTAGCTCATAATCACTAAGAAGTCCATGTCATAGACAGCTAAAAGTGTGAAATTTTTGGTAGTGGTGTTGGTGTTGCTCATCCTTCATTCTTGAAATGGACCAGTGACATCAGGAGGGTGATACTTTGACTTGCAAGTTAATTGGATTTAAATGAGGCAGGATATGCAAAGTTATCAACTTCAACTCTCCTCCAGATTCATCAAGAATCCTATTAAAATGGAAATAGACTCCAGTGTGTAAATAACTTGAAAGGTTCTTGTTGTCATCATTGTTGTTGTTATTGTTGAGTCATTTCAGTCATGTCTGACTCTTTGTGAACCATATGGGGTTTTCTTAAGGAAAGATACTGGAGTGGTTTGCCATTTCCTTTTCTAGCTCATTTTATAAATGAGGAAACTAAGGCAAGCAAGGTTAAATGACTTGCCTGGGGTTATGCAGTTAGTGTCTGAGATCGGATTTGAACTCAGGAAGTGGACTCTTCCTGACAGTCCTGGTATTGTATCCAATGTGCAGCCTAGCTGCCCTATTTATATATTTATGTCTCTTTATATATTTAATATAAAGGATCACCAATTATTTGTCTCAGTGAGACCCTCTAAATTTATTATAGATGGTAGAGCACAAAAAAATATGGCACACATACAGCCTCTGAAGTAAAATATAAGTTGTATGAGTTCAAAACTTGTTTGTATACATCCACACACATTTTCATTTACTCATAGCAAGTAATGACTTTAATCAAGGCAAAACATCTTACTTGAAACAAATGATAGGCTTTGAGGGGAAAAAGTGTAAGAAGAAAAAGAATGATGAGTTTGCTAATTGCTCTTTTGTGCTATTGCTGTGATACAAGTTTGTGGTCTTGCATCAAAACTCATGCTTAGGATAGGTCTTTGAAGCAGCCTCAATAATGTAGCTACTTAAATTGAAGTGGAAAAGTAAGGACAATATGGTGATGATAGCAATTTCTATGAGACCAAAACAGTACTTACCATCATTTCATAGCCTAAATGCATGTGAATTACACATTTTACCACTTCCTGTTCTGATTCTTGGTATTCCTTTATCAATTTCCAATTCGATTTTCCTGCCAATCAATCTCTTCCCTTTGCATTCCTTCCATGATTTATAATGCTCTGAATTACAAATGCCCTCTAAGGGTCATTTTTTTCTCCATGTTTGTCTGCTCCCCTCTGGCAAATTTAGTAGAGAAATCAAAGGACAAAAGATCCCAAGCTCATAATGAGAGTCTAAGAGATGTTCAGGCCATAGGATAATGAAGGAAATCACCCTTAGTGATATGCTAATTCTAGTCCTTGTATTTATTTATTGAAGGGTATTAGACATGTCACTGTAAGGTTTTGTTATTAATATTGTCAAATAATATCTAATCTGTTCACACCTGACTGAAGAGAGGCAACCACAGTCTTGTATTTGCCTACTGAGATCACAGAGTAAAAGAACAGAGACCCAAATTTTTGTTTTTGTGGAGTTTGGGACATTAAGGGGATGGACCTTGAGAATGTAATGGCATGAAGCAGGATATAAAGAAGCAAAGATATTTTTATTAGCCTGGTTTTTCTCCCACTCCAGCCTCTGAAAAATATCTTTGATGTAAGAAGTTCCCACTAAGAAAGGAATTCCCCTCCTGGTATATATGTGTGAGATTGTAAAGAATGATGAAAATCTACCCCTTATACCTAAGAAAACTGAAAACATTACTTTTGATCCACCTCACTCCTTGGAATAACCTGCTTTCATTTCCTATATGGAGTAAAAGTATAACTTTTTTTTAATAATAAACTTTTTTACTTATAGTTTTGGGTTCCAATTTTTATCCTTCTTTCACTCCTTCCCTTCCTGCCTCCTTGAGGTGGCAAACAGTCATATATGGGTTATACATATATGATTATGTAAAACATTACCATATTTGTCAAAAAGTATAACTTTTAAAAGTCAAAAAGTATCTTAAACTCACGCACTAATAATTTGTACAAAATGAGTGAAGACTCTTCTTAATTAATGACAAAGCTGGGTAGCGAACTTTCTTTAAAGAAATCTGGTTTTAGGAGCTTGTCTTAGATGACTGCTGAGTTTGTTTAGCATGACACTGTGGTCCAAAGGAAAGATGACTGGATTTGTAGTAAAAGAACCTGCATTTAAATCTCAGCCACGACTCTTACCACCTCTGTCATTTCGAGCAAGTCACTTTACCCTCTAGTCTTCTTTTAATTTCATCTGGAAAACAAAGAACTTGTACTAGATGACATTCGAGGTCCCCACCATCTTTAATCCAATGAAAGGTTTAGGGATGAGTGCATCTGTTTATATCACACAAAGGACACTTGTTCATGTACTATCTCATTTTAGAGTTGTTCATATGAATCAACTCCCTTCTTAGATTGTAAGCTCTTTGATGGCAGACACTATGTCTTGTTCTTGCTTATGGCTTTCACTGTGGAGTGCACAGTTCCATACCTCAGTATTTAAAACTGCCAAGTCTGTGTAGTTCTTCTCAAAATGTTTATAAATGCATAAAACAAAATACAGCAGATTACAGAGGAAATCAATTGCATTGAAATAATTATTAAAATGTATACTTTTTAAAAAAAAGTTAATGGTCACCAGATCTAAGAACTCCTGTGCTATACATACTTATAAAAGGCATTAATTGGCAATGTGTCTCAGCCATCATAATTTACTCATCTAGGTAAAATCCCTGTCTATTGTTGCTAACCTTCTCTCAGCTGCTAAACTAAGGAACATTAGCAACATTTCTGGCATCCTGAAGCCCTGGCCTATCACCTATGTACCAGGCTCTGGTGAGGACTCCTTGATTCACCTCACCTCCTCAAGCCTTTAACTCAAATCTGTGACTAGTTTATATTTACATAATACTTTAAGTTTTACAAAGCACTTTTCCACAGTAGCCTAGTGAAATTGTACAGGTCTTGTTATTTCCATTTTGTAGATGAGGCACCTGAAAGTCTAAGAAGTAAACTGACTTGTTTATAGTCTCATAGATAATCAGCATCTGAAGATCATAAATTTGGGGCTACAAAAAGGAGTTTGGAGGTTATCTGATCCAAACCCCTAATATTACAGATGAGGAAACAGAAATTCAGAGAAGTTAAAGGACTTGTTCATGGTCACATATGTAGTAATAGCAGAGCAAGGATTTGAACTTGGGTTCTCTGATATCAAATCCCATGCACTTTCTACTTTACTGATTTGATAGGATTTGAACCCAGGTCTCCTGCTTCCTAATTCTAGCACTCTTCCATTACACCATGGTATCTCAAGTCCTAGCCAGCCTGATCAAGCTTTAATCTAGGCCATAGCAAAGGATAATCCTGTTTTCTCTCACTAAACTTCTATTCCTGAATATTTCAGGGTCCTGCTGACTGACCAATTTCACCTCCATCCTGGGGCACACTCCTGGGTAAACACCAGGCACACTGAAGCCAGTACACAAAAGTCACCCACAAAAAAATGATCCATAGCTTGGTTCCACTCAAACTCTATTAACTTGGTTTTCCACGGGTCCTGGTCATGTTTACCCATTCTATTCAAGTGGATTTCTTCACTGCCCTATCACACACACCATTTATTCTTTCCTCAGTGACTCTAATCATGCATTCCAATTCTATTCAATTGAACAAACATTCTTTGAGGACGTGCTATCATGAAAATGTTGATCTAGATCAAAGCTGCATTACTTTTTTTTTGTATCTCATGAACCCCTTCTCAGAATAATATCTTTAGGGTGAAAGGAAGTAAAAAAAGGAAAAAAAAAGAAATTTACATGATAACTTTATTATATATTTAAAAGGAAAAGTAAGTTGTACATAATAGATTTACCATTTCATGTGCAATTACCTTTTTTATTATACTATGTTATGTAAATGCTTATGTTATTCCATATTTTTTTAAAAAAAGGACTATTGCCCAAAAAGAATATTTTTTAAAATATGAAGGAAATGCTAAATTTCAGTTATGTGTTGTTTAGTCATTCTTCAGTTGTGTCTGAATTTTCATGACCCCATTTAAGATTTTCTTGGCAAAATAAAAAACAACAACAGCAAAACAAACAAAAAACTAGAGTGATTTGCCATTTCCTTTTCCAGTTCATTTTACAGATGAGGAAACTGAGGCAAATAGGGTTATGTGACTTGCCCAAAGTCACACAGCTTGTAAGTATCTGAGACGAGGTTTGATCTCAGGAAGATGATTCTTCCTGATCCCAGGCCTGGCACTCTACCCACTATGCCACCTAGCTGCCCATCTTTAAACCCTCAACTTGTTCTGTCTCTTCAATGACAACTGCCTTGACTAGCCTAGGCCATACTTCTGTATCCCTTCTCTAAGTCCTGACTTACTTCTGATATGTACCACACAAGTTAGCACTTGTTTAATTACATGCTGATCTTTAATAGTCTATTGTTGTTGTTGTTTCACATATTGTTAGTCTGTTTCTTCCCAAGAAGAAAGGGGACATTGAGAGGGGTGCATTAATATTTCATACAAATCCCTCACTGCCCCTGGTTATGCAGCAGGTCCTTACTAAAGACTTATGAAATCATAGAATTTAGAGCTGGTCATGGATTCATAGACTTTGAACTGGAAAGAAGAATTCAAGGCCACTTAATCTTTACCCATTCATATTATAAATGAGAAACCTGAAGCCTGGACAATTTAAGTGTCTTGCCCAAGATTACACAGGTAGTGACTAATGAAGTAGGTTTCAAAACCACGTGTTAAATTCAGTTCCTTTTACACTATAGCACTTGTTCACAACTTAATTGGATCTAAGAATCTCTGTATCTCAGAGGTAGAAAGGACTTCAGTAGTCATCCAGTTCATTCCTTACCTCCACTCTGCCACATTCTGACAAGGAGTCATCTGCTCTGTTTAGAAGTTGGTCAGGCAGCAAGCATTCATTGAGTAATTATTATCTACTATTTTCTGCTCTCAAAATGAATACAGAGTATTGAATACAGGATGAATATAGAGTAAAAGATGATAAACCGAAAGGAAAAGGCATTCAGTGAAGTTCAGTAAATCTTTTAGGAAGAAAGCCAATGTTTATGTTAACCCTATTTTCCAAACCAAAAATCAGAACACAAGGTTTGAGAAAAGACATTACTTTTTTAAATCTTTGACAAAAGTACAAACAAAAAAAAGTTATCATACTCCCCACCCCCTGTAAAGTGGGATTATCCTGGAAAATGCAGATAATTTGATCACTGTTAGCCATATTATTTTACCTCTTCCTCTCTGTTGCCATTTGCCTTTTCTTCTCCCTATTCATTATCATCTCCTTTTCTTTCCCCTTTCTCTTTCTTCTTCTTTTGCTCTTCTTTTTTTACTCATTCTTTCTACTTTCTTCCTAAGTGATAAGAACATAGATTTAGAGTTAGAAATACTCTTTGAGGCCACCAAGTTTTCCTAGCAACTTTAGCTAAATATTATGCTTCTTTATTCACAGTACTCTATGCTTAAAGTTGGAGTAGAAATGCAAATCGGTATTTTTTAGGACAGGCCCTGCCTGAAGGTCAATTACTCCTCTGCAAAAAGGAATTTTTAGAAAGAAAGAAAATCAAATAAAAAGTCAAGAAGTGTTTGTACCCAGCAGCTTTATTGGAAAGCATTACTGGACCAAATGAACCAAGTCAAACATTTACGTTAATTAAATTGACCATAAACCCAGTTTAATGTTTCATTTTGCATTTTTACAGACATTACTATGCCTAAATATTTGGAAGCTCAAACACATGCCCACTGGCAAAGAGGGTGGAGGTATCAGACAATCAATGTTTATTATTAAGAAGATTAAATTTGGTATTAATTAAAGGAAACCAAGTGGTCAAAACTGAAGTGCAGTAATGTTACATAGCCTTGTAGCAAATTAGGGCAATTATAAGTAATTAAATCACATTTATTCTGGGAGGAAAACCCTTTACTGGTCATCTTCATGGGTCATATTTGGTCCTAAAGATTCTCTGCTTTCACTTAATGAGTGAAGGCACCAAACATTTTCTCAGGATTTTGACCATGTATCTTATAAATTCTGAGTTATGTATTCATTTATCACTCTTAAGCTGGAAGTCATCTAGTCCAACCCCCTTAGTTTTAAGACAACTGAGGACCAGAAAGGTTAATTAACTTGTTGAGGGTAAAGCTTAGTAAGAAGGTATTTGAAACCAGTTACTTTGACCAATCTAGGAGTGTTTTCATTGCATCATTTTGTCCTTCTCTCTCCCTTTCTATCAACATCAAAGTTTCAATATAACTCTAATGACTTGGAATGATTTCTAAATTATTCTTTAGCTCTAAATCCTACAATTCTTTAATCTGGAAACAATCATAGAACATTAGAACAGGAATATATTTTAGATGTCATCTACTTTAGTCCAACCATGTGTTCCCCTCCCATTATTGGATTTTCTTTTCTTTTCTTTTCTTTTCTTCTTCTTCTTCTTTTTTTTTTTTTTTCAGGGCAATGGGGGTTAAGTGACTTGCCCAGGGTCACACAGCTAGTAAGTGTCAAGTGTCTGAGGCCAGATTTGAACTCAGGTCCTCCTGAATCGAGGCCTGGTACTTTATCCACTGAGCCACCTAGCTGCCCCATTATTGGATTTTCTAATAGGCCCACAGTTCAGTGGTAATGAAATAATTAGTAAATGGGAGCCAAATTGGCTTCTACTGGTAAAGCCTCTTCTATTCTTTAACCAAGCATTGTAGTCAGACTCTGGACCTTGAACCTGTGCAACACCTCTAAACCAAAGAGAATTTTTAGTTGGCAAACTCCATCAGAACCAGAGTGTCCTACCCTTCCCCCCTTCAGTTTCAAACTTGAACCCAATTCCCTTTGCACTGGCCCGAGGCCTGGGCTCTACAGTGAGTGCTGTTCTGCCCTCTCTCCTCAATACCACTCCCCTGTTGAGTTCATTCCTGTAGGAAACCTTGTTCGATCCTGTTATTTGAAGGGAGGAAAAAAATTTATCTTGTCAATATATTTTATTTCATTTAATGATTGTCACATTTTAAAAAATTCATTTGTTTCATTTTTATTATAAATAGAAAATATTCCATTTGCCATTGATATGATTCTTGTACTGTCCGAAGTTCCTTTTTCATTTACAGTTTTACAAATCTTTATGTTTTGAAAATAAAAAAATAGAACAGTTATTTCTTAATTTTATATTTCAATTAAAAAATTCAAATGTTAAAAATGGTTTATAAATAACAAATACCATTTTCTATTTTTAATGATGTCATTTTAAAAGTTATTCAGTGTGACAATATACTTTTAAGAGCCATAGCATTAAAAACTCTAAAAAAAGAACACTGAGGTCCTAGTATATAAGGCGCTCCAGAAAACCTTAATTGGTTGCTGCCTGACTTTAATTTGGTGATGAGGAAATTAAAACCCAGAGATAGGAAAGAAAATAAAGTGACTTGTTAAGCACACATAGCTAGTCAGTCATCGACCTCTTACCAGGTCTCTTAGACTGACCATAGTCAGGGCTAAGGGGTTTACTCTTGGTGATGAATTGTCTAGTCTACCCAAATGTGGCCAGACACTGACAATTTCTCCAGTTTCCTGCCACAGGCACAAAGGTCAAATAGGCAAAATTATGACATTTTTGAAACCCATCTTCACTCTGCCCTTTCCCTCTTCTCTCCTTTTGGTTGTTCTTACCATCACTAGAACCCAGTCTCCATACATATCAAGTCCCCTTACATATCAGGGTTCTCCCACTTGAAAGTCTATATTCTGCCAACAAAGCTTATATGCCCCTTTCCCCTGTGTTTTTTTCCATTTAGTCAAATCTCTTTATTTTATAGATAAGGAAACTAAGGCCTAGTGAAGTAAAATAATTTGTCCAAGATTATACAAATAGTGAATGGAAATTCAAGGAATTGAAGCCTAGTTCCTTGACTCCAAGTACACGGATTTTCTCTCCCCACCATGGTACCACATTTCCCCCACATTTCCCACATGGCTCTTTACTTTCCATGATAGTATGGACTAGATAATCCAAAATCCCTTCTAGTTCTAATTCTTATACTCTTCTGACTCAGTACTTCGTAGGGTTGTTGAAAGCTACCTCCTAGGCCTTTCTGGATTTCCGCAGTTGTTAGAGTCACAGCCACAGTACCATTAGATTCCAGGTCTAGGGTTGGTAGAGATCTTAAAGGCTATGTAGTACAATGTCCTCCAATTAAAAATAGAGAAATGAAGGCCCATAGAGGTTAAGTGATTGTCCAAGGTCATATAAGCAATAAGATGACTAAGGTAGGATTCAAACTCCTAAGTACTCTAAGTTTATCTCTCTTTCTACTATGCTATACTATTTCCCAAATTATTTTCATTTAGTTTGTGTATGTCTTGTATCTCAGTGTGTATGTTTTATTCTCTACCCCTACGTACCACATTTGGAATATAAAATCGTTGAGGGCAGGAGGTTCTCAGGTTTTTGTCTTTGTATTTCTAGCCTTGAGCACAGTGCTTAATAAATGCTAATTGAATAACATTAAATTGATTTGAATATGTGCTCCCCATCTTTTATCACTGTGCCTTACATGTAGTCAGTCAGTTAACTGATAAGCATTTATTAAGTGCCTGCTATGTACCCGGTACTAGGGATACAAAAAGAGGGAAAAAAAAATGTCCCTGTCCTCAAGGAGGTGACAGTCTAATGAAGCAGACAACAAAAAATATGTACAAGCAAATAGTAAATAATTAAAAGAGGAAAAGTACTACGATTAAGAAGGGTTAAGAAAGGCTTCCTGTAGAAGATGGGATTTGAGTTAGGACTTAATGCCAAGGAAGCCAGGAGGTGGAGATAAGAAGGGAGAACATTCCAAGTCTGCAGGATAGCCAGAGAAAATGTCTAGACCTGAGACATGGAGTGTCCTATTCATGTAACAGCAAGGAAGCCAGAGTCATTACATCAAAGAATATGTAGTAAGGAATGAAGTGTAAGAAGGCCAAAAAGTGGGGTCGAGGGAGGAAGCTAGATTATTAAACATTTTTTTTTGTTTGTTTGTTTGGGTTTTTTGGGGTTTTTTTTGCTGGGCAATGAGGGACTTGCCCAGAGTCACACAGCTAGTAAGTGTCAAGTGTCTGAGATCAAATTTGAACTCAGGTCCTCCTGAATCTAGGGCCGGTGCTTTATCCACAGCACCACCTAGCTGCCCCCTTATTAAGGACTTTTAATGTCAACCGAAGGATTTTATATTTGATTGTGGACATTTTAGGAAGTCACTGCAATTTACTGAGTAAGGAGGTGACGTGGTGGGACCTCCACTTTAGGAAGGTCTCTTTGGTGGCTGAATGGAAGAGGGATTGAAGTGGGAGAGACCTGAAGCAGGCAGAACAACCAATAGTACATCAGTAGTACAAGGATAAAGTGATGAGAGTGTAACAAAATTACTTTGAATTGTTCCACTAAAATTCTGATGACTTTCCAACTCATTTACTGTGATAATGAGGATGTCTGCATTTTTTTGACAATCCACACAGGAATTACCTGAAGGTCATTTTTTCTTATCAGACACCCCAAATATATCTTTTAACTAAAAACTAAATGCAGGCTAATGTTCACAAGAAAGCAGAGCTATTAGCAAGTATATTTCTGTTTTCTCTTCTTTCATCAAAGCTGGTTATTTGTTTAATTAAAGTTTTTAATACTGGGTCAGTACATAAAAGCATTTCCTCATTCTGGCTACTTGCAGTAATGGAATGAAAACCTAATGAAATTCAGAGAAACAACATTTTTGAGTTATGTAAACATGTGTTTACTTACTAATGGCCAACCAAGGAGGAAGTTCTTTAAGTCAATTAGTTTAAACAATAGAAGGATAATTAGAAATGATGCTCCTGACTTGTCTAATTTTTCCTCCCTCCTGTGGTCATTAGTTGTTGTTCAAATCTTTTAACTGTGACAATGTGCAGAGCCAAAATGAGGTCTGCTTCATGGAGGAATAATCTTTAAAGATGAAATGAGCTTTCAGGAGCTAGGGGAGAAGCTGGTTGTTGAAAGGTGAGAGAATGTTTTGACTTTTGGGGTGGGGGAAGAAGGGGCATATCCAGGTTCATTTTCATATTCTTTACTTAAACTGAAATCTGTGCCATTTAAAAAATTTTTCCTGTTGATCACTAGACATTCTTTATAAAAATGATAAGGAAATATATGCTTTATGGGATTAATTTCATTCTTTACTTCATTCTAAGAAGCTTGGGGAGGCCAACTACTTGTTTCACAGAGTGGCTCCATTTCCCCGAACTTGATGTTTCCAGGTATCAGACACTCATTATGTCTAACAGGAGTCAATATGGAAGAATTCAAAGGGCAATCTTGGGGTTAGGAGTCAAGGATCTGTAATGGACTCCTGCCCTCTTCTACTTACTAGTTAAGGAACTCTAGGAAATTACTCTGACCTTTAGATTTGTTATCTACAAAATGGAGGCAATGTTAATTTTACTACCTCATATGGCTGTTGAAAGTACTTTTTAAACCTCAGAACACTATATAAATGTCACCACTCTTCAGATCATCATTCTATATATTTTTAGATTTTCATATATTCCTCTCTTTTTTATGCTTTTCCATCTTATCCTCCTTATCACACCTCATTATAATCTCCTCTAGGGCAAAGACATGATTTTGTTTCTTTTGTGTCTTTCAGTATCCCTCACCCACCTCCCTAATATTTGTCACTAACAAACAAATTCTATGTACTCTTTTAGTCATTGGGGCAAACAACTGGTTGTTGTCAGTCCTATTGACTATCAGTGGTCAATGGTAGAGCTTTCTCATGACTTTAAAAAATGAACAAGCAGTTCTTCATTATTCACAGTAACAGGGGAAAGCTTTGGCATAGATTAACTCAAGTCAGAAATAAACAAGGAGAGTTGACAATTGAGCATCAATTCCCAGAACTTATTAAGGTCTCCATGTAAGTAACCACTAACACTATTTGCATGTGAAATGCAGAAATTGGCACTCATCTAATTCATTTTAAAAAATGTACCACCTGGCAGCAATAGCTTAGCTGTAGAAATATGACAGAGACAAAAACAAACCTTGTTTCTCTTAGGCTTAAGAAAAAAAATCCCCTATCTGAATGGTTAGTCATAAGAGATGGCCTTGGTGGCAGCCAAAACTGAACTTCATCTGATTCAAAAGGTATAGCCATGCAAAAGTCAGGCAGTCTTGAGTAAGCACTTATCATGAGTCCAGCCCTGTGCCAAGGAGATATAAGAGGAGACACAGTGCATCCCTACCTTCAAGGAATTTAAAGTATAGTTTCATTGATATGCTCAACACACATAGAAATGAGAACTATACAAGACAAAATATGACAAAGTACTAAATTATATGCTTTAAAAACATGATTTTTTGTAGGAAAGAGAGACTACTATAGACAAGGCTGTCTGTGAAAAGTTTAATGGAGATGGCAGGACTTGGATTTGGCATTAAAGGAAAAATGGGCATCAGAAGATTTCAGAGGAATGGGGGAAAGCATTCTAAGATTGGGAAATACCACAAAAGGTGTGTTGGTTGAAACAGTCATAACCTGGAATCCTAGTATTTGGGACAAATTCACTACTTAGAATTATCCAATGACAGGCACATTTGCATAAGGATGGCTTGTTAGGCCTGTCAGCCTAATGCATAATATTTAAGAAGGCAAACTTACAAGAGAGGTATTTGCAAGGATGGCAGACCCAGGAAAGGTATCACCATATGGCAGTATCAACCATTTGAGAATCTCAAATTGAGATGCATGGATGGTGGTTGCCACAGGAAGAAAGGCTATCCCCTTCCCTTGGATGTTCTGGGGCAAAGCCCCAGGTTCTCTCTGCTAGCTACAGCTGTGGGTAGAAATGTACATTTCATATGAGAAAGACTATAGCTTAGGGTCCATTTGAGCAAGTTGTAGGAGAAAAGGTTGATGAGATGGGAAATGGAGGGAATCAAAGTATGAAGACTGCTTATAGCATTGGAGTCTTGACTGAGTTCTTTCTGAAAGTGGTGAATCTGAATTTCTCTTTTTCATGCCTACCTTTTGGTAGAAGTACTAATGTGCAGAGAAGTTCCTAAAAATGGGGTATGTCACAGGGCAGAGCCCTAACTAAAAATTCCAATATGAGAGTAAGTGCCACAAAACTGTGTCTGGGAAAAGCAGCACTAAATGTGTCCTCAAATCAACTTTTTATACAGCTAAGTTGGCATAAGGGAGTGATGCCCTGGACACTGGAATTCAAGTGCAATGAGGCCCTGGAATACCCTAAACACTGGAAGACTATTGTTGGACAGACCACCACTGTGAATGAAAGCTAAGGGCAGTGATGCAGTCTTAAGGGGAGTTAGTAGACTATCTCAGAGCTTCTTAATTTAGCTAATTATTCTTGCCAACTAAATACTATGGTCAAATGTTTCTACCTGCGTAAAGGATACAGATGCTGTCATCACTCTCTGAATTTTATGACTCTGAGACAAAACTCTATGGTCCTGCTCTAGTTATGGTTCTACCAAATGGAGAAGGACAATTCTCATGGAATGCATAAACCATCAAATGTATCGCATATCTTCTAAAAAACAGAATCAGCCACAACATATCATCTATAAATCCCACTAATAGAATTCCTGGAAGCTTTCTATGGAATGCTCTGCCACCAAAACCACTTTAGCTTTGTCATTTTTATACTCATTCCATTTTCTTTTCTGAGCCTGCCATTCTCAATAAACCAATTATCTCCAGCTAAGTCTAGACTTGAAAAGTTTCTCTCTGAACCATTCTGCAGACTGCTGCTACAAAGAGAGACTATTGAAAGTCATTTTGGAGTTTGGTTAGTAATAGCTCACCTTGAAAAATAATAACAAGGTTAAAGCAGAAGAATGCTCTATTCAATTCCTTTGTAATTAAGAGAACTTTTCAACATCTCAGTAGTCTGCATAATTGAATTACACTGTTGATTAATTTTTTTAAAAATTATTTTTCCTCTACCCATACACATTGTTTTTTTCATAATACACTTCAGTACTTAATAAAGTGGAAAGATGCTGAGGGGAGACAGCAGAAGAGATATTGTTTATGTAGAAAAGCTCCATCATTACTATTGATTGCAATGCCTTATTATTCTCCTCACAGACACTAGAACTAATAGAAATGGAAACGAAGAAACTTCCATGTTCCGAAAAGCTTTATTGGAAGAGAAAATAAACAAATATACAGAGACAAGCAATAAGTCTTGGTTGGCCATGACAACATTGCTTTCAGAGGAATGATTAACCTGCATTTTAAATAGGCAGCCCACACTTTGCTGGCACTGGGAGTTATTAGATAAAAGTCGTACATAATATATAATAGGGCACTCAACCGCAAAGCTTCCCGTGGGCTCAATGGCCTGTCTGTGACATATTTAAATGAGGTTGAAAACAGGTTCATAATGGCTGAAACTGACCCTTCTTTGGGCTTTGTAGTCCACTTATTATTCAAGGCTGATTGATCTAAATTGGATTATGCCAAGCCATTCTGTCCCCTCCTGTAGGCACAATGCCAATATACTGATGTATGAGGAACTACAAGTGTAAAGGAAACATGTTGTAGTGGAGCAATTCCTGTACAGGGAATTAAAAGACTCTCATCCATGTCCCCTCTCTACCACTAACTAATTCTACTGCCTTGGGCAAGTCCTATCACCTCTCTGAAACTTAGTTTTCTTACCCTATAAAATGGTGATCATAATTCCTGCATTGTCTTCCTTACAGACATTTCATGTAAATATAAGTTATAACTAATTACAATATGCATATAAATAAAAATTAAACACATATTTATTAAATATCAGCTATATGCCAACTTTTGTTTTTACCATTCAATAAACATTAAGTGCCTACTTCTTGCAGAGTACTGTGCTTGGTGGGGAGGAGACGATCAATACAGTTTAGATAAAACATGGTCCCTATACTCCTAATCCTTTCAGCTTATTATCTGTGAATGATTTAATAATAGGCCATAAGTGTTCTATTGTGCTCCAAGGCACAATGCTTGCTTCAGTCAGTCAGTTAATAAATATTTATTGATTATGGAGGGGAAGCATAGTAGAGTGGAGAGAGCTGGGCTGGGAATTAGAAAGACCTAGGTCAAATCTTTCCTTTGATATATACCGGTTGTGTGAAAATAGGCAAGTCACTTAACCTCACGATGTTTGGGGCAACTCTTTGGCTATAAGTTGCAGAGAAGATGTTGACCTGCAGAGTACTCATCATAGGTTCTCTGTATAGGTCCAGACCCTATCACTATCTCTTATTGTATTTGTAACAACCTTTGACAAGACTTGGCTGGCCACAAAGGCTGGGAGTTATAGTTCTTCCAAACTTGGGAGGAGAAGCCAAAGTGAGATCAGGACTGGAGGGAATACAGAGGGAGTTTTGATAAGAAGGAGAAAGAAGGAGAGAGAACAAATGATGTGGCTGGGTTTGGGGGAGAGAAAAAAAGAAGGAAGAAAGTGAGAAAAAGCAAGAAAAGGAGGGAGGAAAGAAGAGAGGGGGAAGAATGGAAAGAGAGTGTTGGCTGAGATTTTCTGAGGGTTAGAGCTCTTCAAAATTCCCTCTGTATGTTGAAACTGAACCCCCTTCAGCTCTAATCTTGTTACAGTTTCCTCTCCTCTTAATATGGGAAAAACTACAACTCCCAGGATCTTTTTTGCTCATAAGAAATGTTTACTGTGTGATTAGCTCTGTGAAGGTGGAAAGGGAAGAAGATACATAAGCATCAGATATCACTAACAACCACTCAACTGAACCTTTTCAGCAAAATAGATCTAGGCCTTAAAAGTCCCTGTTTCCCTGGCATTTATGGGCATGTACTCCACTGGACAGAAATGCTGAGGAATTTCACCTTTCTTATGATTCTCAGGGCTCCAGTGACTTTGGGACATTGCTAATTCATTCTCTGGGCATCTGGGTGTGTGGATTTATCTAATCCAAATTGCTCTTGAGCTCCCATCCTACTAAGAAAACCACATGTAACTCTTGAACTTTCTCCTTTCCAGTGAGCCTTATCCATATGACTTGAACATAATGAAGCTGATTATCCCCTAAAAAATGCAAACTTGTTTAGAGACTGTGTTTAAAAAGTTTGCTCTTAGTATAAAACAAATAAATAAGTAATAAAGCATAATAAAACATCAGTCATTCCACTGTACTACAACAGCCTTTTCCAAACCTCCAAGAGTCCCTGGATATGGACTAAGAAGTCTTGTTGTTCAGTTGTTTCAATTATGTCTGACTCTGTGACCCCATTTGGGGTTTCTTGGAAAAGACACTGGAGTAGTTTTCCATTTCCTTTTCCAACTTATTTTACAGATAAGGAAACTGAGACAAACAAAGTTCAGTGACTTCCCTAGGTTCACACAGCTAGTTAAGTATCTGAGGCCAACTTTGAACTCAGGTTTTTTTGACTCCAGATCTGATGCTCTATAAGCTTCACCATCTAACTGCCCCAATCTAGGGGATTAAAATATTTCAAATATCTTTCATTCTCCCAAACTGGATAGACACTTATGCTGCCTATTTGTAGTCCCACTATATTGAAAAAATATATGGGACAAACCCCTCAAAAATTAATTGACATTTTTAGTAATTACAAAAACTTTTAGGAGGTCTGCATTGTCTTAAACCCCTTTTGAGGCACAGGATTATTGTTGTGAGCCTTCTCAGCCCTAGTTAGCAGCTTGCAAAAGCCTTGACTGCTCAATTAACACTTAAGGTCAACTCAAAGCATTTTTCTAAATTAAACCATGCTTACTCTCTTCTCTGTTTACTTACTCTTCACTTTTCAGAATCTGGAGAGAGTTAATGCTCTGTAATTTCCAAATCAAGAGAGTTGGGTTTTTTCCATTCTTCCAAGTATTTCTTACACAAACAGTTTTTACAATGGCAATATACAGTTCTAAACATTAATTGCTGAAATTCTAAATTGGTTGCATTTAAGGCTATAATAGAGAAACCTAGATCAAAGTGTACCTTAAAGAACAAAAACTTTTGCAGTTTTAAATACATTCCACTGAATTTAGTTATTAGGTAGGCAATTGTAGGAAATAGAATACCATCAGAGAGCAGGGAATGGTACCCCTAAATCTGCCCAGGAGATCTTGTCCCCATTAGTTTTCAGGAGAATTTAGGTACAAGGAGAAAGGAGTGTTATCCACAAAGAAAAGTACTCATGGAAGCCATGCTTAGGCTATCCTGAAACCCCTAACAACGTTTAAAGTTTAGAGGCTTCAGTATCTAGTGAATGTGTCCCCAAAATTAAGCTCGCATGGGGTTTCATGGATAACTGGAATTAGGATTTCAAGTTCTAAGGGGGAAAATCTATCTTCAAAAGCAATAAATTTCATGCATCTCCTAGTTGCTTCCCTAAATAAGTCTGGGAAATACATAGTTTTAGTTCCCCATGGGCCATATGGTACTTGTATCATATTTCCAGTAGGGCAGTTTTCAGATGAAGAAACAGAAATTTTGGACTCATGATCTCAGCTCAACTTGGAGGTAAGATTATGGTTCAAATGAAACTTATGAGTCAGTGCTTCCCTAGGCCTTAGCTATGCAGTCACTAGCAGGGACTTAAGGTCTCAGTGCATTCTAGAGGAAAGTGAGTGGGATAAGTAGCCATGTCCATCAAACAAGAACCTTGCTTGGCATCCCTCAGCATCCATCCTTAAAACTACACCTTACTTCACTTCCTTTAACCATTCCCATTCTTGGTCCCCAGACCAAAAACTCCCAGTGCTTTGGATGAGGGAAGTGAAGAGGGAGAGAAGCATTTTTCTCATCAATCTCCTCTTCTGCACTCACAAGATGACCAGCCAGTTAAGATCTTTATCTCTTCCCCCTTGGAATATTTCATTAGCCTCTAAATTGATGACTTTACTTCCAGTCTCTCCCTTCTTTATCTATCTTCCTCACAGAGGCCAAATTAATATTTCTAAAATACAAGTCTGATTATGTCACTTCCCTGTTCAAAAATCTCCACTGGGTTCCTTATTGCCTCTAACGTAAAAGAAAGTATAGATGCCTTAGCTTGATATTTAAAGTCATCTACATTTGGCCCTCACTTATCTTTCTAGATATATTTAATATTATTCCCCTTTGCATACTCCGAGTTTCACTTCAACTGGCCTGCTAGCTGCTTCCTGAGCTCAGAATTTATTTCATCTTCCTTTGTGCATTTGCACAGGCTGTCCTCCATCCCTGGAATAAGCTGCTTTTTGCTTCTTCCCACCTCCTCTGTGAAACCTTTCTTGATTCCCTTAATTACTAGTGCTCTCTCACTCCTTAAAATACATTCTTTTCACTTACCTTTGTACATTTACTATCCAATCAGTAGGATGTAAGCTCCTTGAGGGAAGGTACCATTTTGCTTCTTTGTTCTTGTGTTCCCAGGATCCAGAACCTGGACCTTTACACAGAAGATGTGCTTAGTAAATATTCATTAGGTTTTGTTTGGGTTTTTTGCTGTTGAATTGCTAAAAATAATGGAAATCCAAATGACAAGGTAAGAAATGAATTCTGATACAAAATAAATAATACATACTTGTTACCTGGCAAAATGGGATAAATGGTAGAAAAAGATACAGTTAATAAGTGCTAGGAATGCAGAGAGGTAGAAAAAAATACTTTGTTAACTTTAAACAATGATCATTGTCCCTAACAAGGACTATGGTATTGACTAGAAGACTATTTTATCTTAGTTTCCTCATCTGTCAAATGGAAATAATAATTCTTGTACTGTCTACTTCTCAGGATTATTATAAGAAAACCATTTGGCAAGCGCTGTATTAATGTGAGCTGTGGTTATCAATAATATGATAAGGTAATACTATTGAGGCCAACATATTCTTGTGATAAGGAAGGCTGGAAGCTTTGGTGCTTAAACACCTTTGCAATTACTGAGTCAGAAATAGTCCTAAGGGCACAGGATGTTAGCAATGATGTGTATAACCAAAAGCCTGCTTAGCCTGGTCCTAGTACTTGAAGTTCCATTTAAAAAACCCATAGCATATCAAATGACTCACCCCTATGTCTAATGGCCGTGTAAAAACATAGCCATTATTTGTTCTTGGGGACTTCAAGCAAAGAGAAGGTAGCTGGCATTTTATATGACGAACCGAGGGAACAAAGACATGGAGTCAGGAAAGAACAGGTCATGTTCAAGAGCTGGATGCCACCATGAGTAATATGAGAAAAAGCTGACAAAGGATATTTATGCCAGACTATATAGAGAACATTGAATCAAGCAAAGAGCTTCAACCTTATTTGGTGAGTAATAGGAAACCTTTGGAAATCTTTGAGTGAACCAGGGATACGAACAGATCTATTCCAAGGAATTTAAGCGAGGTAGGGCTGTACAAAGTCATCAACCTCATTCTCTTTTCCAGAGCCATCTGGGTCCAGTAGCAAGACATACATCAGGATAACAGGAGATGGCCCCAGACGTTTAAGGCAATTGGGGTTAAGTGATTTGCCTATGGTCACACAGCTAATAAGTGTCTGAGGTGAGATTTGAACTCTAGTCCTCCTGACTCCATGTCCAGTGCTTTATCCACTGTGCCACCCAGCTGCCCTAGCAAAGGGAATAGAGTTGAGGGGATGGAGGTAGCATGTCACAAGAGAAAGAGCACAGGCTCTGTAGAGTCATAGAACATATGTTCACATCTCACCTCTGAAGCTTATTAACTATGTGACATTGGGCCACATAGGTCTCAGTTTCCTCATATTTATAATAAGGTGGTTAGAGCAGATGACCTCTCAAATCCCTCCTAAAGGGTTATCTTACTTTTGTCTTTATATCCCCAGTGCTTTGCATAAAAGAAATACTTAATAAATTTTAATTCATTTGTTCATTCCATTCATTCTGTGATCCTATAAATGTGAGAGATGTAGAGGTGGAATTGTCAACCCTTATTAATTGATTAAATATGAACACTGAGAGTAAAGGAAGACTCAAAGATAACAGTGGGATACTGAAAAATGAGAGAAGAGGGTCTACTGACAGAAAAAAAAATTAAAAAGTGAAGTTAAATCACAGACTGTGGACATGGATCTGAAGCTCAGACCAGAGCTTAAAACTAGATAGATAGATAGATGGATGGATGGATGGATGGATGATGGACACATAGAGAGACACAGACACAGATGATAGAGATCTAACTATCTTTATGTGTGATAGAAAAATGATAATAGAGTTGATAAATATAGAGATGATGGAGAGAGATGATAAAGAGATTATCTAGCTAGATACCTCAATACAGTGTGTGTGTGTGTGTGTGTGTGTGTGTGTGTGTGTGTGTGTGTGTGTGTAAACTGAATAGAGATAGTATTTGAAGTGTCTTGGCACTGAATGAGATTACCAGTGAGTAGAGTATGTAAAGAGGAGAGGACTAACCTTGAAGAGCACTCACCTTTGGCAGTCAGAAAGATAAGAAGTTAGTGAAGGATAAAGAGTAGTTAGAGAGGGAAGAGGAGATCAAGACAGTGAAGTGCCTCTGACTCCAAGAAAGTAGCTAGGAAGAGGTGGACAAAAATATCAAATGCTTTAGTGAGCTTAAGGAGTTTGAGGACTGAGAAAAGGCCATTTAACGATTAGGATCAATCAGTCAATCATTAACCACTTATTAATTGAGTTATATAATCAATCAATCAGAAGCATAGACTTGGCACAAGTGATTCCTTTTTGTTGTATTTTTTCAGTTATTGTGCTGGACTCTTTGTAACACCAATTAGGGTTATCTTGGCAAAGGTACTAGAGTATCTGGTTTGCCATTTTCCTTCTCTGGCTCATTTGACAGATGAGGAAACTGAGTCATACAGGGTAAAGTGACTTGCCCAGAGTCCCACAACCTAGCAAGTGTCTGAGGCCAAATTTGAACTCAGGTCTGCCTAACTGCAGGGCTGGCACACTATCCACTATGCCACCTAGCTGCCCCAAAACAATTCCTATGCACCTCTACTGAATCAACGATAAAGAGTAGGTATAAATTTAATGAAAATTCATGACACCATACAAGAAATGTCTTCTGTGATTAGCTGAAGAGAGTCAGCCACTTCCTTTGGGACATGGAAAAGCAAGCAAGCCAGCCTGGAATCCGGAATTCTCATAGGAGGCAGGTGGGGAGAATCTTTGTTACGCATTCTATAAGGCTACCAACTATCAAAGCCCAGTAAAAGGGAAACTCACACCAAAGGAAAACACATGACTTCACAAAGGGAGAAAAGGACATGAGAGAGAATAGGATCAAAGGAGGAGCTAGAGAAATTGGGTCCAAGGAAGGTTAGTGAACATCTCTTCTTCTATTGCTAGAAGGAAGAAAAATCCCTATAGTGGGTGATGATACTGAGAATTTTGGAGAAATGGAGAAAGGATCATGAGGAACCTTCAACCAGAGGGTCTCAATCTCCCCAGTGAAGTAAAATACAAACTTGTCAGCCTTAGGTGAGATGTGATTGGGAATGTGTAGGATCATAGGTTTAGAATTGAAAGGGACCTTAGATGCCATCAAGTCCAACCTCTTCCTTTAACCAATTAGGAAACCAAAGTGCAGAAAGTATAAGTGACCTACTCCAAATCACATAACTAGTCAATGACCATGGACAGGATGAACCAGGTCTTCCTGACTCCAATCCTATCTATTTCCTAACTCTAAGTCCTATCATTTTGTTTGTTTGTTTGATTTTTGTTTTTCAGGGCAATGAGGGTTAAGTGACTTGCCTAGGGTCACACAGCTACTAAATGTCAAGTATCTGAGACTGGATTTGAACTCAGATACTCCTGAATCCAGGGTTGGTGCTTTAACCACTGTGCCATCTAGCTGCCCCCAAGTCCTATCATTCTTAACTCCTAGTCCTATCCACTACACCATGGAGAAAAAAAATGATGCTGAAGGATGTGGACAGCATTCCTGCTGCCTCTTAAATGCTAAATTAGCACTCAGACATTTGAGAAAACACAGAAAATGGTTTGAAATAGTTCCTATGGAGAATAAAATGGGGGAGGGGGACTATAAGAATAGAGGAAAATTGTAGAGTAGAATGGACTACTTATTAATCATGGGAGCAGTGGGCAGAGGGGTCAACTAGCTTTTAGTGAGATTCATGTGTGTGAAGGTTACATTAAGTTTCTAGGGGCTTCTTAGTTTTGTCATTTCCTGCAGAACAGAGCAGAGCTAAAGGCTGTTTCCTCCATGCAAAGTGTACTGTGCCACTATTTTTAGGTGAAAAAGCTTTTATCAGTTCTTAAAATGCTTTTCTCTGCTGAAACTGAGCACCAAAATCTCAAAGTGGTGAAATAAATACTCTACTTGTCTTTGAAGTTCATGAACTTAAAGGGAGGACTAGTTTGACAGTTCTGGCATTAAAAGTTAGCTATTTGAGTCAATTGCTGGGGCTCATGTTTTTGCATTGTCGATATACTTCATCCTTCCAGAAAAGAATCAGTCACTGTTTTTTATCATCATCATCATCATCATCATTATTATTAATTTTTATTTTAAATTTATGGAGTAAAACAAGCATTTCCATAACAGTATACTTTTAAAAAATAATTACATATGAAACTGCAAATCTATTACAACTTGCTATTACTTTTAAATATATAATAGTTATCATGTAAATTCTTTTAAAATTTTTTAAAAATTTCTTCTTTTTTGTCCCATTAGTTTTGTGCTGAGTAATAGTAGTGAGATTCTTCTCCCTTGGAAACATTAGTATGCAGTAAACTGACCTCAGGGCACCTATCAGTTAACTCAAGGTTAACCTTTCTGCTCAAAGTAGATTATGAATTATATATGACTTGAAAAGTACTAAGGAAGTCTTTTTTAGCCCACCTCTAAAACATCTCCTCTATAATTACTAGAAATTCTACCCTTGGAGATAATTTTTTTTGCATTAAGGCATTGTCCCTGTTAAAATATGAATTCCAACTTTGCAACCAAATGACTTTTTGATCTAAGGTAAATGGCAAGTTCTCAGGCTTCAATTTCCTTGTCCTGTAATATAAGGATAACAGCTGCCCTTGTCTGGCTTACATATTTGTGATGCTAAACAAGTGAGGAAAATCTCAACAAAAAATGTTCTGGACAGTTAAAAGCATTATACAATGTGTAATTAATTGTTATTCCACGTAGGAGAAAATCAAACTATAATCCCTCTCTCTGGGATCAAGAAAGGTAGCCTTGGTGTCCATGCTATTTTGTTTTCCTCTCTAAATTTTCCAGTGACTCACAGGTTCTTAGCCATTGGGGGACAGGGTAGTGGTAGAACTGAGAAGACCTGAGTTAGCCAGCCAAGATTGTTGAGAGCAGAGAAGCTATGACTCAGAGCAGAATGAGTTTGAATTAACTTTGAGTCCAGGTCAGCTAATTTGGAATCCATCTGTGTGTACCCTCTGGGTCAAAGGGGATAGAAATCAGCTCTGGATCTTTGCTATGAATTGGCAAGAGCCTAGAAAACTTCCTTGTTCCTTGCTTTTAACCTCATTGCCAGTTACTTTTTTCTTTTTTTGGGTGAGGCAATTGGGGTGAAGTGACTTGCCCAGGGTCACACAGCTAGTAGGTGTTAAATGTCTGAGGCTGGATTTGAGCTCAGGTCCTCCTGAATCCAGGGCTGGTGCTCTATCCATTGTGCCACTTAGCTGCCCCTGCCAGTTATTTTTACCTGGTTTTATCTTCCAATAAACTGCTTTTCAACTACCTTGGGACTGCTTTTACTTAGAGGTATTTGAATGTTTTCTTAAAAGAGATATTTATCTGAATCAGCCTCTGAGTGATTCCTTAGACATAGAACCCCCAACTAGAATATTATCTAACAGTCACAGAAAAAAATTGTGACATTAATTTTCATTTTTGTTACTTATGTTTCTATCTCAAGGATTTGTGATGCCATCTCCCTGTGAGCTACTTGAATTGGGACATATCCTAACCCAATTATACCATATAGTTCTAGAAAGTTGCCTGAGGCACAGAAATTGCTAAGTGATATGTCAGTGGTCATGTAACTAGTAAATTTCCAAGGTAGAATTTAAACCCAAGTATTCTCCAAATCCACCCCTCTACTCATTAAAACACTGATTCTTATTACATGATTTACTCTATTTGTCAAATCATTGAATTCTACACTTTCAAAATAGTTTATTGTGCAGAGGCAACTGGGCACAAACCAAGATATAGGCTCTCCTCCTAGGAATATCTGATTTCAGTGATAGTAATGGTGGTTTCATAAAGATACTGGAGTTTTTGGAATTATAAAGATAGGTAGGAAGGAACCTTAGTCCAAACAAGAAGGGACATCTAGTCCAGCCCTTTTCTTTTATAGAAGAGAAAACTGAGGGGCAGTTAGGTGGTGCAGTGGATAAAGCACCAGCCCTGGATTCAGGAGGACCTGAGTTAAAACCTGGCCTCAGACACTTGACACTTACTAGCTGTGTGACCCTGGGCAAGTCACTTAACCCTCATTACCCCAGAGAGAGAGAGAGAGAGAGAGAGAGAGAGAGAGAGAGAGAGAGAACGAATAAGAACAGACCCAGACAGCTTAAGTGATTTCCCCCCTCCCCAGGGTCACACAGGTAGTAAAAGTTTAAAAAGGTAGGATTTAAACCCAGATTTTGTTATGCCAGAACCACTGCCAATTCCATAATACTATATACTTGCCTCTCAAGGTCTCTTCTACAGTTCAGAAATAGCTAATCTGTCTCAACCTTAAAAAAAAAAGACAAAAAACCAACCTCTTCTCAGTTGTTAAAATCTCCAGCCCGATCATTTATTTTGATTTTTTTATATTATTAAAACTATGAGCCAGAAATGATGTACTTGTCATTTGTTAGGACATGTTTAAGAAATTAACAATAACAACAACAATAATAACAATAATGATGACAATAATAATGATAACATCTCATTTGATTGTCACAACCACCCTGTTAGGTAGGTGCTGTCATCCCCATTTTACAACTAAAGAAACTGAGACAAACAGCTTATTGAGTTTCTGATTTGCTTTTCTTCAGTGAGTTGCTTTGCTTTCTCTAATTCTCTGGTAGAAATTCCAACAGTACAGAAGATACAACCTAATTAAAAACATAGAACTTGGTAGATTTTACTTCAAGCAAATGCTTTGGGGTGTAGGGCTATATTTAATATATCCTATTTATCAAATAAAATTAAAATTCAAAAAGAAGAGCATCATATTTTAATTGTTAAGCTGTTTAGCAGTTACAGTTAAAATATATGTGTAAGAGGTGGTGTGGTAGAGTTAGGGAAGGGGGAATATCCTAGATTTAGAAGTAGAAGATCTAGTTCAAGTTATGATTCTTGCATTTACTTCCATTCTTCAAGTCACTTCATGTCTTCAGCCTCTTACCCCATCTGGTAAATTGTGAGAGTTGGACTAGTTCGTCTTTGAGGTTCCTTCTAGTTCAAGATCTGATACTCTATTGCCCTATGATCCCTCCATTTTTTCCCCTCATCTATAAAATGAGAAAGTTGAACTAGATGATTTCTAAGATTCTTTTCAGTATTAATATTGTATGATATTCTATGTGTATCAAACTGGCAGGCTAATTGAAAAATTAAGTGATTTGGTTTTATGTGTTTTTTTTTCCTAAGGCCGAGTAGGGAAAGCTGTCAAACAGTTCCCCTCCTGCTTACCCTCAATAGGGTAGAATAAATCACACATTTTCTCATTTATTACTAGTCTCAAAGGCACAAGGATAGGCACCACTCTTGTTGCATTGATCTGTATTGAAAAGCTATCCAGAAGCAGTCAGTTTCAACCATACTTCAAGGTAAAACAGCCAATTGGTTCACTGTTCAACATCTGCGATATTGACAGATTCCTAAAGAAAACAGAGAGCTGTTTTCTTTGTTTGCAAGAAAATCACAAATAGCAGGGGCATTGTTGGATTGAATTTTCAAAATGCAGCTGTGTAAAGTCATTTTTATATTTCCAAACTAAGAGTCACTTCATCAGGATTTACCTTGCCACAGGTATCTATTTTCCATTCAATGAAAATGACATGCACAGAAACCCATCTCTCAGTGACAGAGACGACCTTTTGTAGAAAGAGTTCCTTCTAGAAGCTTTTTAGACCCCAGCTTTGTTCTCAGATAATCTTTAGGTTACATTTCTCAACATAAAAAACTCCTGTGTCAACAGCATATGTTGGAGAGATTAACAGTAGGAGAGCTTTTGTGTACTTTTCTTTCCACAAGTCTCTCCCATAGATTGGGTTACTTTTATGTGTGGAAATACAAAAGAATCACTGAGATATAATGTTGAAAGCAGTCTAAAGTACCAAGAATCACTAGAAGTGGACTCAAGGTTCAGCTTTGCCACAAATTTACCCTTTTAGAGCCTCAGTTTTCTAATCTGCCAAATGGGGATTTTACTGCTTGCCTTGCAGAAATTTCTGGAGGATCATTTGAGAAAAGTGTGTGAAAGTTCTATATAAATGTGAAAGCTCTTGTTATTAGTTACCCATTAAATTCAGCCCACATTTAAACATCGAATCTGCCAGGTATCTGGGAAAACTATATAAGTATGTATGTGTGTATGCATATATGTATGCATGTGCATATGCATATATACACATGCATATGTATATATGCATGTATATGTGTGTGCAGATGTGAAAAACAACACAAACCCTGCATTCAAGGAGAATACATTTCAGTAAGAATATAAGAGACATACACAAGGAATTATAATACAAATCAGAAGTATGTGGACATGTTAGTTTGAAAAGAATGAGGGACTGAAAAGTGAGGTATTAATTGCTTCTAGCTAGGGAAGGATGCATGAAAGAGGTTTCCGAGGTATTCAGGGCTTCCTTTCTAGGCAAGGAAGATCAGAAACTGCAAAGAGGTCTCTGGGGGACTGGAAAAGATCAGAGGAGAGACAGTATTTCAGTTTTCCTAGAACACAGAGTGTGTAAAGGATTAGGAATTTGTCATCTGTCATTTGTCCTGCTGGTGATGGTGAGATATTTAAAGCTTTGGGCAGGTGAATAATGTAATGAATGAAACTTGAACCTTAGGAAGATTACTCCAAATGAAAAGCTTGGATGCTTGGGAGGATGGTGTTGCCATAAAAAGAGATACAGAGAGGCAGTTAGGTGGCATAGTGGATAAAGCACTGGCCCTGGATTCAGGAGGACCTGAGTTCAAATGCGACCTCAGACACTTCCCTGGGCAAGTCACTTAATTCTCATTGCCCTGCAAAACAAACAAACAAAAAACCCAAAAGGGATACAGAAATTAAGAGGAAGGGCAGGTTTTAGAGAGAAAGAAGATGATAGGGTTTTTTTTGTTTGTTTGGGGTTTTTTTTTTTGAGGCAATTGGGGTTAAGTGACTTGCCCAGGATCACACAGCTTGTAAGTGTCAAGTGTCAGAGGCCAGATTTGAACTGAGGTCTTCCTGACTCCAAGGTCGGTGTTCTATCCACTGCACCACCTAGCTGCCCCTAGATGATAGTTTTGCCCACTTGAGTTTGAGATGCCCGTAGGACATGTGAGCTCTAGTTGGAAATGTGAGATTGGAGCTCAGAAGAAAGACCCCCAGGGTAGAAGTAAAGATTAGGGAATCATCTCCATAGAGATGATAATTAAAGGAATGGAGTAAGCAAGACCACCAAAAGTGAAAGTATGGAAAGTGTAGGAAGAAATATGAGAGACAAAAGAGAGGACTTTGGTGGAATAACCACATTTAGGGGACAGGAAGAGAAAGAGGCCTTTTACCTCCTTGGGGTATTGTGCAATAATGGGATCTCTGGGTCAAAGCATATAAACACTTTAGTAAATTTCTTCTCCTGGTTCTAAACTATTTACCAGAATAGTCACTGGCTCCATCAGCAATGCATCAATAAGATGGAAATGACCTTTAATTATGACTACAGTGTTCTGCAAGGTCATCTGCTGGAGGCAAGAAAGGAGGAGCAAAAGGATATGGTATCCTCAGGGGAAATTCACATTGTAATTGATGACCTCAGAGGAGAGGAAAAGATTAAGGATAACAACAAGTCTGTTAACAATAGAAGCAGGCAAAAAATTGTTAAACTGTACCAGCCTACCAGCCTAGTAACCCAGCAATATTCCTACTAGGTCCCTACCCCACACACATCAAAAAAAAAAAAAAAAAAAAGGAGGAAAACGACTCACATATACAAAAATATTTAAATTACTCTTTTTGAGATGGTCAAGAATTGAAAACTGAGGTCATAACCATCTATTGAGGAATGCTGAACAAGTTATAGCATCCAGCGTGGAGTACTATTGTACTGCTAAAAATAATTAAAGGGATAATTTCAGAGAAACTTGGGAAGATTTATGAACTTTGCAAAATGAAATGAGCAGAATTAAGAAAATAATTATGTGATAACAATAATGTTGTAGAGACAGACAACTTTCAAGAATTCTGGTCAGTGCAATGAGTAATTCTGATTCCAGAGGTCTCATGACAAAATATACCACCCATGTCTAAGAGAGAGGTGATGGCCTCAGGGCAAAGTGAGAATTTTTGCGGGGGGGGGGGGGGGGGAATACTCTGAGAATTTGTTTTGCTTGCTTATGTGTAGTTGTCTCAAGGGTTTTGTTTTTCTTTCTTTTTCATTAGGAGTTGTGGGAGGTGGGAGAGAAAGAAGGTGGAGTTTCATTAATTATAAAATGTAAATTAAATTTTTTAGAATAGAAAAAACAGAAGAGTTCTAACGATCACAATGGAAGGCTCAGGGAAAGGAACGTAGGGATTGTGGAGCCAGTCATGGAGCTGATGTGACTGGGGATATGAGAAGGTGGGAGGATAGGCTCTGAAAGGGCTCTAGGGCTAGGTAGGAAGGTAGACCTGGATAACAGGAATGAAGGATGACAGGACTGAGGAAAATCCAAGGTTAAGGTAGAAACTGGAATGGTTTTCCAGCCATACGACTGAAGGAGTATTAGTTGATAGAGGTGTGTAAAATTGTTCCACCTCAAGGATCTAATTAGACTATTGGTGTGAGTCAGGGCATTAAAGATTCCAAAACTCCCCATGGGCTAGAAAAGGCAGCAAAATGTTTGTGAAATTGTGTATTTAATACTGTCAGAAGGCCTGTGTTCCCAAGGGAACAATGAGGCCCTCTCCGCATCTGAGCTGCAATACTCTCCTTGGCCTCCTTGAGCAAAGCGACTATAGAGTAGTTCTGTCAGTGACCAGAGGAGTAGCAGTAGAATCAAGTATTTTTTCATTTTACTGCTTTGTTCCTTTTTAAATAACCTACAAGGTAGTACAAGCTTCTGACAGCAATGGAAACCCTGGTTGTCTGTTATTTGTTTTCTATGTACATGTTAATGGAGGGACTAAGTTTTCACTTTTTGTCTCTTTTTCCTGGAGAAATCAAAAATTCAATCACTCAAGTACTTGTTGAATGTAATCCTTGTGCTCATGTTTGGTCTTTTGCTCTATAATGGGTAGAAAAAAGATGAGGTGTGGTCCTTGTCTTCAAGAAGCTGGCATTCCAATTAGGGAGGCAATATAAAAATAATGAAATCAACAAAATGGCATTAGTGTTAACTTTTATGATAGTCTAAGTACTATAATTTCAGAGAAGAGAGAGATGAGTGAGCCCTGGGTTAGAGCTATAACTCAGGCAGATCAATTAGGATTTTGCTTCATGGCACCAAAATTCATATGGAAATAACAGTATTTATACTTCTTCATGAGGATAGCCACTTATCATAACTCCTGGTTAACAAGAATAATCCCTCTCCTATTCCTCACTATGGTCTCCCCAGTAGCAGTGTCATAGTAGAATTCTGCTTCCCATATAATTATCACCTGGGTCCTCTCCCCTCAACTAAATTTGCCTTAAAATGTGACTTCATGAAGGAGGTAAGGTTTAAAAGATGGGTAGAACTTGACTAACCCTTTAACCTGGTATCTCTGACACCATAGGCAGATATTGTATGTCTCTAGGGCTCAGTTTCCTTATTAGCAAAATGAAGGAATTGGACTGAGAGATCTCTAAGGTCTCTTCCAGCTCTAAGTCCTAAGAACCTCCAGTGTTCATGATTAAATGAGATATTTGTAAAACAACAACACTTATCACACTGTTCTTAATAAATGCTTATTTCCTTAAAATGAAACAAATTTCCAACATTTTGTTTAAAGAGCTCAAAATTTCAAAAATGACTAGCTGTGAGTGTGTGTACTCATTTGTGTCCATGCACATATGTGTACATGTAAGGGGAATGAGAGAGGGAGGGTAACCCAAGTGAAGGTAAATAGGCAATAATGAACTTGGCACACGAATGGGGCAATGAGGATACTGGATTGACTAAAGCAGAGGGTTCATACTGGGGAATAATAACAAATACACCTTAGTAGTAGATAGGGCAAGGTTCAATTATGAAAGTCCTTGAAAACAAAGCAAAGCTGTTTAGGCTTGATGCAAAGGGAAAGGAAGAATCCCAGAAGGCTTCTGAGGAAGAGAGAAAATGAAATCTTTTATTAAAAATAAATATTTTAAAAATATTTCATTCTTTTCTCCTTCCTGATCAATGAGACACCATGATGATTGGCAACAAGTGTCTCCAAAGTGTGTTTGTATAAGGAAGTAATATTGTATGGTTTGTATAAGGATGTAAATAGTATTTGAAGTGAAAGCTACTCACTAATATTCTAGGTTGTGGTCTCTCCAGTGGGGAGAGAGTTTTGAGGGCGGGAAGAGAAAGACTGGAGAAGACTAGGCATCAGGTGACCCAGGTCTGAGTCCTGGCTCAAACGAACAGTCAGTGATTTTCCCTCTTTTAATTATTTCCTATTCTTCCTGTATATGGATTATATTTTATATAATTTTTGCATTTTGTGTCTCCTGTTAGATTGTGAACTCCTTGAGGGCAGGGATTGTCTTTTGCCTCTTTTTGTATCTCCCGAATTTAGCACAGTGCCTAGAACATAGTAAGTTCTTAATAAATGTTTATTGAATAAAATGAGTTAACACGTTCTTTCACTTTTTGTAGCCATTAGTTTCTCACCTGTAGAATGAGAATAAATATCTATACTACCTACTTTCCAGAGTTGTTGTTAGAAAAACACTTTAGCAAACTTAAAGGTATGATAGAATTCTAGTTGTCTATAGCAAGAGAAACACCATCAGTGACTTCCAGCTCTCACCAGCAGGATTTAGTTTCCAAAGCTTTGAAAGTAACACAAAAAAGCCTTTCCTACTTCTTTGCAGAGGTGGGGGACTATGCTGCATATAATGACACTTTTAAAAATATTTTGGTAAGTTTTATGAAACTTCTCTCCCTCCCCACTCTGCTCCCCTATTTTTTTTCTCTTTTTATAAGGGATAGTTCCTTTGGAGGGAGATGGGGGAAATATTGAGAAATATTGGTAATATAAAAACAAAGGACATTAATTAAAATTTTGTTTAAAAAAATGAAAAGTGCCAGTTTAGTGATCAAACCAACATGTTGAAATTTCAAGATGCTGAAGTAAACCAGCAGCCAAGTAATTGTGATCATCAAGTAAGCTGAATTAAAAAGTAATAAAGAGAGGGCAGAATGCAGTAGTGGAGAAAAGGGTGGCCCTGGAGACAGAACTGGATTTCAAGTCCTATCTCTGACACATACTGACTATGTGATCATGGGCAAAATATCAATGTCCCAAGCAGCAAAATACATACATTACAGAGAAGATGCTATTCTGCATCAGTGAAGAAGAGTTTCTAAATTTCCACACTCTGATGAAATCACATATCCAGTCTAAAGTAACAAGAGCAACAATAGCTACCACAGTAATAATAGCCATCTGCCCTTTGACATCCTACAACATTCTTAATAAGCAAACAATGGTCACTGGACTGAGTGAGGCATAAAAGAGACCCAGACATTTTAGAAATATCTTCTACAAAGAGAAGTGAAATGAAAATGAAGTTTCTGATAAACCTTCAGCCTTCCAGGACACTAAACCAATTGGATCACCTTCATGCTTCTTCTCCCCAAGTATCCTGGCAAATTTATGCTTTTCTGTAATTCAGACCAACTTCAAAGCTCTGGTATCTGAAAGTCTTGAATGTGTTTTGAAAAGCTCAGATCAATGATTATGATTTTCCTTCTTCTAATTACCTTCCCCTAGTTAGGACCCCTATGGTTTCTCATCAATGCCACTGACTAATTAACTCTTACTGCGCAGTGACTGATTGTCTTAGAAGAAACACATTAACACACTTTCTGAGGGATTTATATGGAAATGACTATGCAACTTACCTGGAAACTGATGAATTATGTGATGAGGGCCAAATAGCAGAGGGAGAGTTAGCAGATACCCACTATTAGCTTCAGCACAATTCCTTTCATGAAGTAAACTATTTGGCACCTGGAGAAATTCTCCATTGGGTTGATTCGGGGAATTTGCATTTACCACTGAGTCTGGTAAGTATGGGAAAAACTCATATAGTACAATAGCATCCAGGAGAGAGACACTTCATTGTGGCTTCATTCAGGATAGTTGGTTTTCTGATCTGTCTCCACGTTAACTCAATAATGACCTTAAAAACAATTTCCTATACATTTCCTAGCCTATCAGTACTACCACATCCATGTATGTAAACCACTGAAGAGAAGGACATGGTTTATTCAAATAGTTATTTGGATCTGTGATTTCGTCAGTGTGGGGACTCCTAGTGAGTGTCAACATTTGACTTTGTGGTAGCTGGAGAAGATGACTGGGGTCCTAGCCAGGTTTCCAATGTGTTCTCAAGCCCAACCAGGAAAAAAAAACAAAAAAACTGCTTTCCCAGAAGCTTCACAATATAAATGTAACTATGATAGGGGTACCTGAAAAGGAAACAATAATAAACTCCAGGCCTGGAATTCTATCCACTGAGCCACTTAATTGCCTCCAATAAGAAAGCTAGGATGCAATAAAAGTACTGGATGCCTGGGGGTGGGTAGGTCTTTCTAGGTTTCTTTAAGGGTGGTCTTGGCTGGATCCCATGGCATTTATTGGAAGATAAGAAGACTACAGCCTTCAAGAAAAATCAGTAAGAATCTAGCTTGGCTTATTTTCCCTTTTCTTCCCTTCTTTTCTTGGTGGATGTCATCTCCAGTTAATTTACCTTAGGAATCATCTTCAGTGATAGAAACTAATTAAGGTTTTATAGAACAAGTGGATTTTGAAAGAGGCACTTGAAGGTAGTTTATTAGGTGGATAGAAAAAGAAGTATTTCAGAATGAGTGTTCAGAATGCAGTTAGAAGAAACTGAAGTAGGTAAATTAATAATCAGAGGAAGGGAAAATAATTGGGAGGGAGTCGACTAACCCCAAACTTTTTACTACTTGCATCGTCTCCCACCCACTCGCCAAATTATGCTCGTTATTTATTCTTCTCCTTTGGTCAAATTGGCCCTACAGAATGGGAATTGTCCTCTCCTATCCAAATCTTACCCTTTCTTCAAGACCAAGTTTAAGTCCCATCCTGCTGAGGCCTTTTTGAACTATTCTTGCCCTCAGTGATCTTCCTAGTTTTTTTTGCTATCCTGAAGCATTTAGAATCTTTGCCACATAATCCAGCACGCACTTATATCCCTGTTTTATGTATTACCATGTTTCATGTATTACCATCCCAGCTGGACCATAAGCCCTATGAGCTCACATTCCGTATCTTCCACCATTACTGGGTTTAGTAAAGAACTCGTTAAATGACCAGTAAAGATTAGTTGAATTGAGATATGGCATGGGGCAAGGCTTATTGTAGTTTCTTCTAAATGGTCATATAGTGTAGTTCAGAATTACACTCAAGGCAGTGCCGCTGTGTTCCTTAGGCTCCTCAGGAAATCTGTAGCACAGTCCAAATATCGTATGGGACATCATTACACCTAGAAACATATAACAACTAAGTTCAGATTCTCAAACCATTTTTAGACTAGAACTACATTCTTTGCCTATAACCCACCAAAGGCTCTGGTCAAAGACCCTGGAAAATGAAGAAATGAAGATGTATTGATGGACTGCATTGTTTGTACATGCATGTGGTATATACAAGGTGGCACTGTAAAGAGGTGCAGAATTTAGGGGACAAACATAACTAACCTTGTTTTATCAGATATCTAAACTGTGATGAGGGGGAATGTGATTCTACTTGTGGTCTGAATAAATCCTTATAATATTAAATGGTTACAATGGTGCTTAGGTCAAGCCAACTTGTAATCTATGTGATGTGATTTGTGAGGCAATGGGAAAACCACTCTGTCCCAAAATATCTTTATCACTGCTGCCTGACATTCTATCAGGTTCTGCAGGTTCATGCTTTAACTTTCAGTGTTGGGACTTTCTTGGTCCCTCAGTTTTGTGAAGTACAATATAGTAAATCTTTAACAACTCAGTTTGAAATTGTTTATCAGACACAGTGATGAGAAAGTTCATTGTCGCTATTCATTTGTTTCAGTGATATTGAATTCCTCTTGACCTCATTTGGCATTTTTTGTAGTCGTTTTCCATTTCCTTCTCCAGCTCATTTGACAGATGAGGAAACTGAGCCAAACAGGATTAAGTGACTTGCCCAGGGTCACACATATACTAAGTGTTTATGGCCAGATTTGAATTCAGGAAGACTCATCTTCCTTACTCCAGGCCTGGAATTCTATCTGCTGAGCCACCTAATTGCCTCCAACAAGAAAGCTAGGATGCAATAAAAGTACTGGACACCTGGGGGTGGGTAGGTCTTTCTAGGTTTCTTTAAGGGTAGTCTTGGCTGGATCCCATGGCATTTATCGGAAGAGAATTACCTGTCTTCATGGATGGTGAACAAAGCATTCAATTCTTGTTGGTTTCCATGATGTGTGGTCTCTATCTCCCATTGACTCTGGCTCAGCCTCACTATACCAGCTGTCACAGAGGGGGTGGGAAGGTGGGGGTGGACTGACCTGAAGCCATTTTGACTTACTGTGCATTAATAGCTGCAGCTGCAATCTAGAAACACTTTTCTCACAAAGAACTAGACTTACAATTGCTCTCTTACTGAGCTGGGAATGAATCAGTGTGGGTTGAAAGATAAATCCCTCAGAGTTGGATAGTGAATAGCAAGCTAAGAGCACATTTATTACAAGGTGAGAATCACTTATTTGACTTTTTTTTTCTGTTCTTGGAACTTTGCCTTTTCCCCAAAACATATTCCAAAAATAGGGAACTACAAGCCCAGTGAATGAGAAGGAATATATAAATGCACATGCTTTTGTATATTATAATAAATAAGGAGGGAAAAGGAACATAAAATCAGCACACAATGATAAATATACATTATTGTCAGATTGTTCCCATACCAGGCAAGCGTGTTAAACTATTAGGCTCTGTATTTAGGTTCCAGGCTATTCAAAGGTTCATAGATTTAGAGTGGGAAAGAACCTCAAAGGTCATCAAATTCCCTGGAAACTATGACCAAGGGAAGTTATATGATTTTTCCCAAAGCCCAATCAATGGTAAATATCATAGCAAAGGATTTGAACTCTTAGTCTCTAAAACCAAGTCCAGTGCTCTTTTTCCTGTACCTCACTGATTTATTTACCATTTATCAATATTCTAATCTTAATCCCAGTTGGGTGAGGTTTCTTGTGCTGCTTTCTTGTTCTTGTGAGCGTTAGTATTCTGAGCAAAAGAATCACCTTTTTGGTGGCTGCAAGTGGCCATATTGTTCTTTTCTCTTCATCTCTCTCTCTCTCTCTCTCTCTCTCTCTCTTTTGTTCTTTCCTTATCCCTTTCTCATCTCCTGACCTGTTTTTTTTGTTGTTTTTAAACATTTTTAAAAATGTTTATTATTTATTTGGTTTTGTTTTAGGGAGGCAATTGGGCTTAAGTGACTTGCCTAAGGTCACTCAGCTAGTTAAGAGTCAAGTGTCTGAATCTGGATTTGAACTCAGGTCCTCCTGACTCCAGAGCCAGTGCTCTATCCACTGCGCAACCTAGCTGCCCCTCCTGACCTGTTTTAATGAAGGAAACCCAATGACTTCAAATGCCCAAAGGACAAATTCCAAGGAACCAAATTGGGGTGGAGAATTTACTACCAGTAAGTTCTCGATAAGTACTTGTTGAATGAATGTAGTAGGAAGAACCCTGGACTTAAAAAAAATGGGTTTTAGTGTTGGCTGTCACTAAGTCTCTGGGTCAGTGAGACATTGGGGAAGTTGGTGTTTTTTTTTTTTTAAGTAATAAGCATTTTTATTTATAGTTTTGGGTTCCAATTTTTATCCCTCCTTCCTTCCCTCCTCTTCCCCCTCCCTGAGGGCAGTAAGCAATCAGATATAGCTTATACATGTAAGATTATGTAAAAGGTTACCATATTAGTCATTTTTGTATAAGAAAACTTGAATAGGGGGCAGCTAGGTGGCACAGTAGATAAAGCACTGGTCCTGGATTCAGGAGGACCTGAGTTCAAATCTGGAAATGCTTTGGTTTTACTTTTCATACTATGCTATTTTAGTAAATGCCTTTGATTTAAGCTGTATGTGACAATTGGTTTAGGATTAAAGATGCAAGTGTTGGCAGGAGCTATTGAGCTACAGTTTTAAGAATATGCATACTTGGGGCAGCTAGGTGGCTCAGTGGATAAAGCATTGGTCCTGGAATCAGGAGGACCTGAGTTCAAATCCAGCCTTAGATACTTGACACTTACTAGCTGTGTGACCCTAGGCAAGTCACTTAACCCTCATTGCCCTGCAAAAACAAACAAACAAACAAAAGAGAAAAGAAAACTTGAAGAAAAGTGAAAATGAAATATAGCACTCTTCAGTCTGTGTTCCATCAATATCAGTTCTTTTTTTGGAGGTGAGTAGTATGTTTCATCAGTAGTCATTTGGGATTGTCTTGGATCATTGTATTGTTGGGAATAGTCAAGTCATTCACAGTTCTTCGTCAATCAATATTGTTGTATCTGTGTACAATGTTCTCTTGGTTCTGCTCACTTTACTATATATCAGTTCATACAAGTCTTTCCAGGCCTTTCTGAAATCATCCTGCTTGTCATTTCTTAAAGCACAATAATACTCTATCACCATCATATACCACAGCTTGCTTAGCCATTCCCCAATTGATGGACATTCCTTTGATTTCCAATTCTTAGCCACCACAAAAAGAGTTGCTAGAAATATTTTTGTGCAAGTTTTTTTTTTTAAGTTCTCTGTACCTAATTACTTCATCTGAAAAATAAGATGGTTGGATTAAATTATCTCCAAGGCACTTCAAGCTCAGAGATTCTATTCCTATCCCTTGGTATATGAGCTTTACTTTTTGTCCCCCATACAGACTGTAAGATTCTTTAGTGTTTCTCCTTTTGTATTCCTTCCTCACAACACTAAGACTAGGGCTAGGCACACAGTGGGAACTAAATAGATATTTATTGGTTTATTGAAAAGGGAAAGCACTTGTCCATTGGTCCAGAAGTTTCCCCAATCTTTGGTGGCAGTATCAGGTCTTAAACTTCTTTTGAAATAAAGATCATTGTCACAAGGTGATAATCAGCATGAATTACCTGAACATGTTGGAGCTTACTTAGTTTTTTATACTCTAAGCTTCAAACTCAAGTTCAGATAAATGTCTACAAATGCAGATTTTATTCCAGTAAAAACTGGAATAGAGTTTTCACTGGAGTAGAAGTCTTAGGAAAACTCATTTGCTCTACATGCTTAGTACTAAGTTAAGAATTTCCATCAGGTTTTAAACAAAGTCTTCTAAGGATCTGACACTGGCTGCCAACCTATGAAAGCCTAGATAAAATTCTTTTGCCCCAACTCAGCTACAAATTCCTATTCTTTCTCCTGTGTTCCCCATAGTGCCCAGCACTGGGAGAGACACAAATTAGATCCCCATTTTGAAAGACTGAGAAATTATTTTTCTCTAAAAGTCATCTTGGACTCTTCTCTCTTTCTTATCCTCCTTTTCTACTATGTCACTAAGTCTTATAAATTCCAACTGCCCAATAACATTATCATACCTTTTCCCTTTTTCAGTCATGAAGCAAACATCCTAATCAAGGCTCTTATTGCTTCTTGCCTGGATTATTGTTAATAGCCTTCTAATGCTATCTCTGCTTCTAGTCTCTTCCTTCTATGATTCATCATCTACACAGATGCTTAAAAGTTCTGTTAAAGCACAGTTGTAAGCATGCTCAAAATTCTTCAATGATTCCCCAAATAAAATTCAAATAATTCACTCTAGCTTTTTTTTTTTTGGTGGGGCAATGAGGGTTAAGTGACTTGTCCAGGGTCACATAGCTAGTAAATGTTCAAGTGTCTGAGGCTGGATTTGAACTCAGGTACTACTCAGTCCAGGGCTGGTGCTTTATCCACTGCGCCACCTAGCTGCCCCTTACTCTAGCTTTTAAAGTCCTCCACAGTCTTTCTCCAGCCTCTTTTTTTCTCACCTATTTCACATAACTCCCCCACATTAACTCTGTTTTCCAGTCATATTGGCCTTCTTTTTGTTCCTCTACCACCACAAAAAAAAAAAAAAATGGGCTTTACATTTCTTACTTTTATACAGGTCTCCTGCTTGGAACATGCTTCCTCCTTATTTCCATCTCTTTGAATTGTGAGCTTCCTCAAGGCTTGCATCAGGTGCCACCTCCTCCCTGAAGCTATTCCTGATGTTCTGGTTGTTAGCACTCTCCCTCATCAAACAACTTTATGTTTACATCTATATATATATTCCCCACTAAAATGTAAGCCTATTGATAAAAGGGGCTTTTTCATTCTTTTTTTTTATCCTTAGTAGCTAACATTGCCCTACACAGAGTAAGTAGATGCTTAGCAAATTTGGTGGGCTGCAAACACTTGCTTTGATTCTTTTTTTATTATTTTATTAAAACATCCAGGGAAGAGATACTTAGGAGTATATAATTGACTAAGCTTCTACCTGACTGAAGCAGGTTTGACAAGATATCAGACCTCTCCTCATGAACTTCAAAGACCACAACCTATATGGTAACAAAACTCTCCTGAGGACTTGTTTTTGTTCGGTTGTTTAGTCATCTCCAACTCTTCATGACCTCATTTGTGGCTTTCTTGGCAAAGATACTAGAGTAGTTTGCCATTTCCTTGTCCAGCTCATTTGACAGATGAGGAACTGAGGCAAATAGGGTTAAGTAACTTTCTTAGGGTTGCACAGATAGTAGATGTCTGAGGCCAGATTTGAACTCAGGAAGATGAGTCCTCATGACTCCAGGCCCAGAACTCTGTGCACTATGGCGCCACCTAGCTGCCCTCTTGAGGAAGTCCCAAGGCAAAAATTAGTCCAAGTAAACCAATTAAATGAAAGGATTGTAAGAGATCAACTTCATTATAAATCTTGGGACTCCTGAAACATTAAAAGCATCTCTTTGTGTCATTGAGAGATTTACCAGTTTTTGTCTCCAAGAAATTAAAATATTTACAAAGCTAAACTTTTCATCTTCCTCATGTAAAATTTGACTATTGTGTCTCTCCTATCCAGAAATTTCCAATCTAGCAAGTCCAGGATCTTTAATCTGACATTCACTATACTATACTATACTATACTTCTCTACTATACTATACTATACTATACCATAGCCCTAATCTCTCAAACTAAATTGCTTATTACCTGAATGCTTTCCCCATTTTTGTATCTTTTGTAAGGGCCAAATTCAGTATGGGGAGAGTTAATTGAGCGGCTCGCTGTAATATTGGCGTTCAGAAAATAATGGGAGACCTCTAGGTCCAGAGTTTTCTTCTCTTCCAAACTACCTTTTCTTTAGTTATTTCTCTCAGACTGATAAGAGATTAACAGCCTCTTTTCCACAAACAAATCGGGTTTTATTAATGGGAACAAAATTTACAACACAAGTGAAGTTAATAGAGCTAGAGACAATGAGAAAGGGGATAGAGAAAGGGAAAAATATGACTCATTTTACAGATGCTTAGAATCTAAATCTCTAGGGTAAAAAGGCCCCCAGGTATCTCAAAAAAGCTCTGCTTCCTCAGCTACTCAGAACAGCTTTGCTCGAACTAAAACTGACTCAAACCCTGAACTTGCTTCCAGCTCAGCTGGCCCAAAGAGCCAGCCTCACCTCAACAACACAAACTCACCACCACCTGGAATCCCCTGTTCCAAGGAGAATCAGCTGTGCAGTGTCTCCTGGTTCAGTCCAAAGGCCAACCACCACCAGCTCCTCCCTCTCCCTCTCCCTTTCCCCCTCCTCCTCCCTCCCTCCCTCCCCCCCCCCCCTCTCTCTCTATTTCTCTATCTCTCCCTCCCCCTCCCATCCCTGTCAAAGTTATCTCTTCCCCCTTCCTGCCTTTCCCACAGGAAGGGAGGTTCTTATCCATGCTGAGTCTCCAATTGGTTCAACATACTACCTGGGCTGTCCCCATTATAATTTGGCCAGGCCCATGTGGATGTGGGGGAACTCCTAGGTGAGGGCTTAGGTACTTTGTTGGATACTTTGACTCAATAAATGTTCTTTGTGTTATTCAGTTCCACCTAATATACATGACAAATCTAATCAGAGTTCCTTTTGTTTGTTCTATTATCTCTTCAAGTACACACTCATCTTTTCTTAGGCTTCTCAAGATTACATCTTTTCAGTCTGACCATAATCACAATTAATTCCTTACACTTTGCTTATTTTTTCTATCCAAATGTTCTTTCCTGAAATATTACCGAAATAAAAACTTATGAATCTTATAAGTCCATCTTAAATGCCATTCAATAAGGCTGTGCACACAGTAAGCACTTAATAAATGAGAGCCAAATTGAAATTGTAGAACTAGGGCCAAAAAAGAAAATGTCAATAGTGTATAGACTTTATCTATCATTGTTCCCTTTGGCATATAGAATAGAAATGACATTTATCTGATTAGAAGTTCACTAAATTCATATCTTATATTTTAGAATGTTTGGATAATTTTAGGCATATATATTTATGTATATGCTTACATATATATGTACACATACATACACATATTATATGTACACACATATTAAAATTACAGAATAGTATTGTGGCTCACAGTCATTGTTCAAGTACGTGAGCTATTGGAGATGAATTGTCAGCTCTGCTGACACTGGAACCAGCTTTATTGGGTAAGTAATTGAATAAAAATGGGGTTAGAGACGCAAAAACACAGGAAAGAAAGAGAAAACAGTGAATAACTATTCGTTGGATTCCCTTCGGAATGAGCTTGTTTCCTGCTTCCTTGCTATTAATGAAAAGAAATCCAATTTGTTCTACATGGCAAAGTTTGTAATTTATGTGCTTATTAATTCTTAGCTCTGGTTGGAGCTTTTTGAGAAATATGATCTTTAAGGCATTTATTTTCCAAGTCAATCAAACTTTGACTGTAAACAAACAAATAAGATCTATCGTAAAATTCTCTTACAAAATTCCACTTTTTGAGTAAAACAGGTCTTGAACCATGGAAATGTTGAGGTAAAAAACTCAAGTAGAAAAAGCACTGGGCTTGGATTTTATTTGAATTCATGCTCTGCATTGGGCAGTCATTTAGCCTTAATGGGCCTTTTTTCCGTCATCTGAATAATGGAAAAAATAAGGCATACACAACTTAATTTATAAGATCATTGAGAAGTAAAGCACTTTGTAAACTATAAATTCTATATAAATGTCAATTAGCATTTTCACCATTGTTATTATTGGCAAAAACAGCATGGTACCTTGGAAGGACAGCTGAATTTGGATTCAGATGCCCTGGGTTTGAAACTTGCTCAAGCTACTGAGCTTTTCTGGGCCCAGGTTTCTTCATCTGTAAAATAAGGATTTTGGACACTATGGTCTTTAAAATCCCTTCTATCTCTAAATCAGTGAGCCTATGACATGTATGATTCTAATCATTCCACATCAGTCACATTCATTACTTGATGGTTGTGGTACAGTATAAGGGGAACTCAAATCTGAGCTGAAATGCCTCACCATACCCAGCTAACAGATCTCTATTTCCATATATGGTTAAGTCATTTATTTGTAAAGACTTTTTTTCTTGACTCACAAGCCCTCAGTGGAAAGTACCCAGCTCTCTCTACTCTTTGGGTTAGGATAAATCAAACCCTACTTTACCCTACATTCCTGCCACCAGAATAAAGGCTCTTACTCATGACCCCAAACCAAACCCTCTTCACACAGGCATGGAAGATAATGCTGCCTTGTGCTGGCACTTTCAGTATCCAGAGAAGAGACATGCCTTCTTGGGGGGGGGGCAGGGCAATGAGGGCTAAGTGACTTGCCCAAGGTCATACAGCTGGTAAGTGTCAAGTATCTGAGACCTGACTTGAACTCAAGTCCTCCTGAATCCAGGGCTGGTGCTTTATCCACTGTGCCACCTAGCTGCCCCCAACATGTCTTCTCTTAATGGAAGTCAGTAATTTTTGCTAAACAGAACCACATTTTTTAATGTGAAGCATACGTCCCAGCTGGTCTCCTATGTATACACATGAATGGTATAGTTTGACAAACACCAGTAAAGCCTTCCTGTATTTCTGCCATCTCCCCATTAGAAAATCCATTAATAAAATTTCTGTTTGAGTCCATTTAGTTCTTTGGTGTAAATGTCTATATCAAATAATTTTCCATACTGAGCAGTGAATTTCAGAGACCTGGGGAAATGTGAGTGATGATGTAAGGGGAAAGAGGGAAGGGAGAATGTTGGGACCTGAGGAAACTGCTGGGAGAATGAATTATATAACTATACCTTGAGCATCCATGGAGTACTAGATAAACACTAGATTCCTAGGTGTGAGAGGAATCAGCAAGGAGAAGAGGGGCATGGAAGGCAAAGTTGGCAGTATATAAAAGTCACACATTGCTTCGACACATTGATTGACCTTGGATGGCAAAAACATCAGAACAATGGTGAGTCCAGTGGGAGCCTGATTGCCTACAACTCTTTCAAATTAAACCTGTAGCACTTTTTTTTTTGAGGGACAATGAGGGTTAAGTGATTTGCCCAGAATCACACAGCTAGTGTCAAGTGTCTGAGGCCAGATTTGAACTCAGGTCCTCCTGAATCCTGGGCCAGTGCTTTATCCACTGTGCCACCTAGCTGCCCCCAACCTGTAGCAATTTTAAAATACTTCCCATCTTCTCACTTCTTACCTCAGATTTTATTCATGTTCCATTTCAAGTAGTTAAGTACAGATTATTAGAAAAGCTGATTTGTGAAATTTATGGGGAAGGAGAGAACTATCTCTTCCCAAGCTTCAAAGCTTTGAGCATCCTAGAAAGTTTGCATTACTACCTAAATCTCTGTTAAGCAAAAAGACCAATACCAGAGACTAATCAATCACATGGATCATAGGATTTAGAGTTTGAAGGAACCTAAGTCCAACTCCCCCTATCAACCAATATATATCCATCCATTATCTCCTCTATGCAAGGCATTTTGTGAGGCATAGGAGGTACAGAGAAGAATGAGTCTAGTAAAAGGTCTTACTCTATCTGCTCCAATCCATATCTCATGCTACTATAAGACCAATCTTATTAAGTCACTCTTTTTCTCAGAAATCATCCATTGTTGCCAACTGACTACTGAAGAAAGTTGAAATTCCTTTGTCTTTCATTCAAAACCTTCCATAATTAGGCACTACTTGGTGTCTTCTGTCTTCTCACATAGACTCCCCTCAGTATATTATTGGTTCCCACAAAACTAAAGTGATTGCCATATGACTTGTGCCCGCTCCTTTCCTACCTTTGTGATCAAATTCCCTCCTTCTGCCTCTTCACCTTTTGAAATCTTTTCCATGCTTTAGAATCTAGCTTAGCTGTTAATTTTCCATTAAAACCTCCCCTAACCTCCTCTTTCAATAATGATTTTCCCCACTCAGACCTCTCAGAATACTTTGTTTTACATTTTTCTGTATTTCTCTAATGCACTAAGAGTGGTAACTGTGGTCTGGAGAGAAAGCTAGCTTTAGATATAGAAATGCATGAGTTCAAATTCTGCCTGGGAAACACACTGGCTGTATAACCCTGGGAAAGTCACTTAATATCCCAGTACCCGAAGCTACTCTCTGATACTGTTACAAGGCAAGTGCCTCTCTGTATCTCTACAGGAAGTTTCTTCACCAGGAGTTCCCTATGTTGATGAAATCATAGTTTAAAGTGCTCTTATCATACATTATTGTGTGTTATAATTATCTTTGTATTTGTTCTATATTTAATTTTAATCAAATAAGACATTTTCTGCCCTTACAGAATGTACAGTCTAATGGTAGAAACAACATATTTATCTTAGGAATTCTACATGATACACACACATATATGTGTGTGTATATACATATATATGTATGTATGAAAACATACTAAGAAATATATCTATAGAAAGGCAGAGAACGGAAGGATCATTATGAAATGAAACTGACCACAAAGTTTTCTCTAGGGAATTTTAATTTTAACTGCATCTCAAACAAGGGCCAGCATAGAATATTGGACGTGGAATCCAGAATACCTAGGTTCAATTCTTGTCTCCAATGGTATGTGGTCATGGGTAAGTCATTTAATCTTTCTCAGCCTTAGTTTCATCATCTGTAAAACCAGGATTGTAGTACCTACCTCACAGAATTTCCATGAGGCTTAAATGAGATGATATAAGTAAAGCACTTGGCAAACCTTAAAATGTTATATAAATGTCAGTGATTGTTATTAAGCTAGAAGAATGATAAAGGATGTGGGCATTCTGATGAAGAAGACAGTACTTTACAGAAGAAGAGAAATGTAACAAATGTTGGGGGTGGGAAATAGACTATTTTAGCTAGAATGAAAAATTCAGTTAATAAATATTTTTAATTGAACTAAATGTATATTGGGAAATAAAGTTTAAGGGGGTAGAATGGGGCCAGATTATAGAAGGCTTTGAATGTCCAGGCTAAGGATTCTTTGATGAAATGCCTCTTAATATAGTTTGCATGATGAAGAATTTATGTTTGTAGGAAGATGTATAGAATCTCATGGAACCTTTAGAAGTCAGAGAAGTTTAAATATGATCATTCCAGGAAAGATTCTTGGAAAAAAATATTTAGTCATATGTTAGAACTAGTCTGGCCCATCTAATGTTTTCCTGTTGAGAATCCAATTTTCTTAAGCCCTTTGTCTAACAGTTAGTCCTACCATAGTTATCAATTAGCTTATGCATACGGTGTGAAACAAAAATTACAATGATTACTTTTTGTTTATTACTTCTTGTTATGGAAAAGCTACTTTAAATTTGTTTAGGTCCATTGTCCTCTTTGGTCACACTGTAGGTGACAAAGAGTTGGGGGTTGACAAAGAAGTGACACAGACCCTTCTGAGATCAGAACAAGCAACACATTTAGCAGGCTTACAGGTTTGGGGATCATGAGGATCCCAGTGCCTTTAGTGTCCCAGGGGTAGCCCTTGAGGCAGCTGGGTGTTCAGGGGGCTTATACTCTGAAGGAAAGCATCAGGTTTCAGGGAAAGAGACTTATATGAGGTTCCAATTACTAGGAAGAAAATGTGGTTTCAGTGATGAGCCCACCAATCAGGTAGCAAGAGGAACAAAAAACAGGTTTGAGGAACAAGGCATTGAGGTATGGTTTTGGAAAGCTCATGCTAGGGAAAAGTACATGTTTACATTTATTTTAATTTTAATTTTATTTTTGTGGGGCAATGAGGGTTAAGTGACTTGCCCAGGGTCACACAGCTAGTGTCAAGTGTCTGAGGCCGGATTTGAACTCAGGTCCTCCTGAATTCAGGGCTGGTGCTTTATCCACTGCGCCACCTAGCTGCCCCCTGGAAAAGTACATGTTAGGGAAAGAAAGAGCTTATTTGGGAAAAAGCCCATTTAGGACAGGATATTGCCTTGCAGACCCTGCAAAAATGTCACCTCAGTGCGGTCAGGGGTAAATTTTGCTCCTTTTAATAGCTAGGCCCCTAGACCTAGTCTACCAATGATATTGAATCGTGTTTTAACTAGTTGAGGATCTCCCTAGTAAAATGAGCTCTGGGTCACCATTTATAATCATTAGAAAATATTGAGTACACTTATTATTGTAAAAAGTCATCACTTTCCCTATAATCAAACCAGAATTTGAATCCTTATTCCAAATCTAGGTTACCAGGAGATGTCATTGAGGTGGATAATAATGATGTCATCATCATTATGAATCATCAGTAAACTTTGTCCTTAGTGTGAATAGAGGAACAAGAATCATCTTATTTGAAAACTTTGTCTGATTGTAAAGCCAAGACTGCTGTAGAGACAAACACTGACCATAATCCTCTGAGTCTGGTTTTTAATCCCTCCAGTCTGATCATAGCCTCGTTAATCTATCACTTTAAACCTCCCTGGGTGAGAGGGTACTTCCCTAAGTGCCCAACCTATGGTAGAGTCTTCTGAGCTTGTATTGGTCTGATCAACTACAGTGGGACACACTGTACTTTGACCCCAACATAGTGATGTCCTTTTGGTCCTCTTTGAGCAGGAAGGACAACATCCAGGTGTGAGGGTGCTGAGGACAAGGGAGGTGGAAAGGAAAGAAGAGGAGGATGGGGCGGGGGTGGGGGGGATTCCTTAGAGAGGTGATCAGCTGCTTATAAATGTAAGAACTAAGTGGAAATCATTGAGAGAACCAGAGGTAAATCTCTACTCTGTCCATCAATTCCCTGCCCCCCTTCTTTCTTCTAGTAAGTTACTGTTCATTTTAAGCTACTTATCTGAGCTGACTATTATCCTCACAGTTCAGACTGTCATAATTGTATCAGAAGTCATAAGGCACTCAATTTGTGTTTTTAATAGTACTTTGGTAGCCACATCCTTAGCATGGAGCTAAATCACAAATAACATCTCATAATATGTCAGAAGCTTAAAACATCTTACTTTATACTCCATTATCTCAGTTTAAGTCCTGCTAAAGCCCTAAATATGTAATTTTAGAAGTCAAAGAAAAGTCTTGCAATCCATTATTGGGAAACAAATTGTTCCAACTCCCAGTTTCCTTTTATCCACCAAATCACTGGTTAGAGAAAATGGGCCAGATTCAAGGATAGCACTGTGGTTGTCATCCAGATAAAAGTACCATAGGAGGTACAATAAAGAATTTAAAGAAAGGATCCCCTATATGGGACAGCTCAGTGGCACAATGGATAGAATGCTGGGCTTGGAGTCAGGAAGACCTGAGTTCAAATTCAGCTTCAGAGACCTATTAGCTGTGTGACCCTAGACAAGTCACTCAACCCTGTTTTCCTCAGTTTTCTCATCTATAAAATGAGCTGGAGAAGGGCATGGTGAACCACTCCAGTATATTTGCCAAGAAAATCCCAAATGGGGTCATAAAATGTCAACAACAACAACATCCCCCCACAATGCACCTGCATGATCTTTGTTTTTTCCAACCTCTGATTTTCCTTGAAGGGTCAGTCTTAAGGAAACCTTACAAATCTATTTTTCTGCCTTCAGTGGGCCACTATTCAACTGTCAACGATGTTCCAAGTTAATTGATACTATTGAACCTTTTTTCATGTTGTATTCTCCACCAAGTGTACCCTGCATATCTAAATTCTATACATCCTTCAAGGTTCAACTCATTACAACCCTTTTTTGAAACCTTACTCAAGTTATCATTGTGAATCAGTAGAAAATGCACTGAATCGGAGCTAAAGGGTTTATTTACTAACACTTTTTGTTACCTAAATTAGGAAACTTAGTCTCTCTGGGCCCCAGTTCTTCATCTGAAGAGGGGATTAAATTATAAGGTCTATAAGGTCCCTTGCAGCTCAAAGTGGATGATTCTAGGATCTTGCTACAATTCACATTCAACTTTCTTGCTCTAAGGCCCTACAAAATTTATTTTCTGCACAACTCATCTTGGCATTTCGTCATATACCACCCTAGCACCTAGTAAAGTACTCTGCATATAGATTTTGTTGTTGTTCAGTTGTATCAGCCAAGTCCAATTCTTTCTGACCTCTTTTGAACTTTTCTTGGCAAAGAAACTGGAGTGGTTTGACTTTTCTTCTCCAGCTCCTTTTACAGATGAGGAAACTGAGGCAAACAGGGTTAAGTGACTTGACAGGGGTCACACAGCTAGTAAGTCTTGTCTCTCTAACTGGAAAACCTTAAAGATAAAGACTATGTCCAACATGTGTTTTATATCGTACATATTACCTAGGACAGCACTGCACAGAGAGTGCCCAGTAAATGTTTGTTCACTAACTGTGTTACTTTGAATTAAATCCTACCTTGACTTTATGGCATAGATTCTTGAAGTATAGGCCAATAGAGTAGAAGCTACAGCATGTCCTGCCAAGCTGAGAAGGCTATTGAGGCCTAGGGACAGATTGTATAGCTATCATCTGAGAACTAATTGGGCTGCGGTCTGACAGGCTCCCCACCAGAAGGTTGGCCACCAAGTAAGGCTTTTTTTTTTTTTTTTTTTGCTACAGCAGCTCATGAAGGGGTTGGGAGCTTTATCCTTCAGGGAGAAAAAACCCATACTAATGAAATCCTCAACCATTAGGATGCTGAGGTTAAATCACATGTGATGGCCTTATAAACTAAAGCTGGCCATCAATATAGTCCAGCCTTCCACAGCCCTAACTACCCACTGCCATGACTGGTGAGCCCCACTAGCCTGCAATGGATAGAATGCTAAGCCTGGAATCAAGAAGACCTGAGTTCAAATTCAGACTCAAACTAAGTATATGACCCTGGGCAAATCAACCTCTGTTTATGTCAGTTTCCTCAATTGTAAAATGGAAGTAATAATAACACCTACTTCCGGGTTGTTGTGAAGATCATCAGTAATATTTGTAAAGTGCTTAGCACAGTGTCTGGCACATAGTAAGTGCTTAATAAATTATTGCCCCCTCTACCCCACCCTACCTAATCAGTAGAATCAGGAATGGCCAAAGAAGCAGCTGAAGCCCAAGTGAGAATCCTTCATAAAAGCAGGAACAAAGCTAATGATTCTTCTCTAACTTGTCCTTTCCTTTGATGGACATGAATGGAGATGAATAGACAGGACCTCCAGGCAGCCTGTCCTGGTCCATCCCTGCCAAAGATTTCCATTCCTGGCAAGCTCCTCCTACTCCCCAGAGGCAGCCTCTTCTTTGTGTAGAGGAGCATCAGAGGATTAAAATCAGGGGATCAGTTGCAGGATTGAGAGTTCAGAGAGATCAGGGTGACACAGTAGAAAAAATGCACTTGCTCTGCAGTTAAGGGACCAGGATCAATTCCCATATCTGATACTACCTGTGTTTACCTCAAGCAAATTATTTGGCTTCCTTCAGCCTCAGTTTCCTCATTTGTAATAGTGAGCGTGTAGTACTAGATGACTTCCAGCTCTACATTTGTGTTCAGGAACACTGCCTTGATCTAACCTCTTCATTTACAGTTGAAGAAATATAACCCTAGAGACCTTAAGTGACTTTACTAAGGACACACAAGGATTACAGGTAGGATTTGGATCCTGACCCCAAATGTGTGTTCTTTCCTCTATGCCAGGCTGTCTCTCATAGTATACTTTGTAGTTAATTCCCCTCTCTCGAGCATTCCTTCTCTTTATCTCTTGAGTCTATTCCCTATTATCTTTTCAGAGGAGGCCTCTTTTCTCCTTCATTGAATAACCACCAGTAATCTCTCCTTCATGACCAGTCTGCTAAGTGCCAGATATCCAGTCATCCCTAAACTGTTGGCACAATCCCTACCAAGCAACACTTAGCTTCCCTTAAACCATCAGATGTTTTAGGACAGAGGTATCAAACTCATAGCCCATAGGTAGAACCATATTAAAATGTAATTGGGAGGGGGCAGCTAGGTGGCACAGTGGATAAAGCACTGGCCCTGGATATAGGAGGACCTGAGTTCAAATCCAGCCTCAAACACTTGACACTTAACTAGCTGTGTGACCCTGGGCAAGTCACTTAACCCTCATTGTGGCACCCAAAAAATGTAATTGGGAAACATTTAACAAGATAAATAAAAATACAATAACATAGAATTTTAAAACTAAGTTAATATACACCAGGGGCAGCTAGGTGGCATAGTGGATAGAGTTCTCGGCCTAGACCCAGGAAGACTCATCTTCTTGAGTCCGAATCTGCCCTGAGACACTTACTAGTGTAATCCTGGAAAAGTGTGACCTTTATTTAATAGGCAATGGGAAACAGTCTATGTGTTTTGGGGAGTGATTTGACCAGATTGATACATTAGAAAGATGAATCTGGCAGTGGTATGAAAGATGGATTGAGGCAGTGAGAGAGAGAAGAGGCAGGAAAGCCTTGCTAATGCAAGTTATTATAGTATTCCATGAGGTCGGAAATGAAAGACTATCCTAGGATGATAGCAGTGAAAATTGAGCAGAGAGGACATATGCGAGTGTTTGCACTGGGAGAATTTTTTTAATAATGTTTTAAATGAAGATGCACTTTCTCGCCCATTCATCCTCCCCTTCACTGATAAAGAAAGAAAAACAAAACTCATGTTACAAGCATGTATAGTTGAGTAAACCAAATTACTGCATTGGCATCTCTATATGACTGTGTGTGTACCTAAATACTGTGACAATTGGAGTGACGATACCTGCTGGAGAGATACTGTAGGAGAGCTCTGCCATGAGGAGAAGGTGTCTGAGGGCAAACCATGTGGCTTGGAAGGTCAGTTTCTTGGCAGCAGGAAGTGACGTTTGATATTTCCGGTTTAGACAGGAAGCTTCTGGGAGGAGGAAGGAAGCATTGGGTCCTTTTTGTTCCTGACCTTGCCATGGCAGGTCAGATGATGGGGTCTCTTAGAAATAGTTAGATTTTTACCTTTGTCTCTAATCATTAGATCCTAATGCTCTTTAATAAATACTTAAAAGACTAAACTCTTGCTAAAGCTTCTAATTTATTGGCGACCACTCATTAGATATTTTAAACAGTATAGCTAGATAGCAACTTTATAATACATATATATAGATCCATGGGAGAGACATGTATGTTTGTGAATCTAACAAAGAGACATACATATGTTTATGCATGTGGATATATACATGAGAGTGCATGTATATATATATATATATATATATATATATATATATACATACATACATGCTTATATGTGTGTTTGTATATGTCTCAATCCATAGTCTGAATCCACCACCTCCCTATCATGATTTAATAGTGAGCCCTCTAGGACTGTGGTTGGTCATTATCTTGATCAAAGTGGCCAAGTCTTTCAAAGTTGTTTGTCTTTACAATATTGCTGTTATTGTGAAAATTGTTTTCTTTGTCCTGCTCACTTTATCCAGTACCAATTCATGTAAGACTTCCTGTTTCAGAGAAATGATCCCTTTCATCATTACTTAGAGCACAATAGAAGTCTATCACATTTATATACCTTAACTTATCCAGCCATTCCCCAATGGATGACAGGTAGAGTTGCAAAACTTGGAAATATATTATTCTCTTTCCTTCTTCTCTAAGATCTAGTTAAAGATCACACCAATTTAATTGAGTAAACATGCATAGGGCTTTTTGTGTGTGTGTAGTACTTCACATACATTATTTGATTTGAGCCTTGCAACAGTACTAGGAGAATTCATCATAATCCTGTAAGTTACGTACTACAGTTATTATTATCCCCATTTAACAATAGAGGAAGCTAAAGTTCAGAAAAGTTGTGACTTGTTCATGGTTACACAGATAACCAGTGTCAGAGATGGGGTTTGACCCCAAATTTCCCCACTCTAGGTCCAGTGCACACGACACCAGTGCCATTTGAGAAACATACATTCTACTTGGAGGATAAAGCATGTGCACAAATGTGTATAATACAAATTAAGTGGGAGAGAGAACTAACAGCTTGAGGGTGAGGAGGTCAGAGAAGGCTTCATAGAGGAAGTAGTACTTGAGTTGTGACTTGAAGGAAGAAAAGGGTGCATACTGTCAAAGAAAAGGGGAGGAATGTTTGGGAGACTGGGTATTAAAGGCAGAGGAACTTAATTCAAATTCTGGCCCTATTTTATATGTGGCTTTGGACAAGTCACTTAACTTCTCTATGACTCAGTTTTTCATCTGTAAAATAAGGTGGGTCAGTTAGCCTCCAAGTCTCCTTGTAAGTCTAACTCTAGAATCCATGATCCCATAATAAACTCAGATTAGGACATGCATTTTAGGTGCTGCTGATACATCCAGGTAGAAATGTCCTCTAGGCAGCTAGGATCTATGCCTGATATTTAGGGAAAGGGCCAAGGCTATAAACAAAGACTTGGGAATCATCTGCTTAGAGATGATGGTTGAAACCCTGGAGAGTTAGTGAGTTAGGCAGGAGAGATATTGAGAGATATTGAGAGAGAGAGAGAGAGAGGTGTGTGTCTAAGAATAGAACTGTGGGCATCACTCATCTTCAGGGGTTGGGAAGAGGATAAAAGTCTATCACAAGATGAAGCAAAGAAGGAATTAGAAAAGTATGAGGGGGCAGATAGGTGATGCAGTGGATAAAACACTGGCCCTAGATTCAGGAGGACCTCAAATCTGGCCTCAGACGCTTGACACTTACTAGCTGTGTGACCCTGGGCAAGTCACTTAACCTTCATTGCACCCCCCCAAAAAAAGAAAGAAAGAAATGTGTGGGACAATTGTGGATTTGAGTCAGATTAAACTTTGAGGATGGAGTATGAAAGATATCTAGCCCCCCCCTCCAGAATAGCTAGACCCTCGCTTTGCTTAAAAGTTAATTGCTTGTCAAATTCTCACTGTCTCCTTTAAGTTTTACTGTTGAGATAATGGACTTGGGACAGTTCTGTAAACTTTGGGGATGGGGTCTGGGAGATATCCAGTCCTCCAGTAAGTTTTATTACTTGTCACAGTTCTACCAATTAGCACTATTTACTTTACTTCTGCTTAGTTCCCACATGCCAGCTACACCTTAGTTTATGGTCTGTAATAAAAAACTCCCTTCTCACATGTCAAAACCCCAGTCCCTGTCATGGATTAATTGAAGTCAGATAAGGGAGTGATTTCTGCCTCCCTCTTTCTTTGACATTCCTCAGACTTGTACCCCTTCCCCTTCTCCCCTTTGTTCTTGGACATGTCTCCATACATGGATCACGATCTGGGTACACATCTTGGGCGAGACAGGATTGGATGTTAGATTGTGAGCTCATCTACCCTAGGTGTATGTGGAGACAGTCCTTTTCAAGATTACTATAAAAACCTAGAATATTGAGCATATCTTTGCAAGACTTCAATGTGTAATTGGGTTTTGCCCGTCCTCATGAGGATGTAATAAATCTGTCTCTACTTGACTTGGTGGTCTCCTCAAGTTATTTGGATAAACTGAGGCAGTTTGTCCCGAACAGAAAGAAAGAAAGAAAGTATGAGGAGATCCAGGAGCTAGTGGTATCTTAAAAGCCAAGAGAAAAGAAATCATACCAAAAGATTAATGGTAGATAGTGTCTAGTCAGTCAAAAAGCATTTATTACACACCTACTATATGCCAGGGACAGTGCTAAATTCTGAGATTACAAAGAAAGGCAAAAAAGAACAGTTCCTGCTTTCAAGAAACTCACAAAGAAATCAAGAAAAAATAACCTCACTTGGTTTGGAAATAGGGAGATCATTAATGTTCTTGGAAAGAGTATCTTCCTTTAAGTACTGAGGACAGAAACAAGAATACAAAGAATTGAGGAAAGAGTAGGTGGTCAGGGAATGGAGCCAATGAATACAGACAACTTTCAAGAATTAAACAACTTTTTCATCCTTAACACTTGAAAAGTTACATTAATTCAATAAGTAATACATCAAGGAGGACTTCTGGGTGGGTAAATATATTTCTCTATCATCTACCCAATTTCCTCTAAGGCCCTATTTGAAAGCAGGAGACAGAGGTGCTGCCTCTCCTCCAATATTTGGCAGCCTTGGGAAGCTGTTTCTCAAAGGCCATCGATTTCAGAATCATTGTAAGCATCTCTGCACAGCTCTCACCTGAGTCTCAGTCTTCCTTTGAGGATATGTTTCCATGTTTATTGGAGATTCTGCATCCCCTCAAGGAGAGAATATCTACTTAATTCTGGCAAGAATATTACAGAGTGAATGAGTATAATTCCAAACTATTTTGTGAGACTTTAAAATTGGATTAGTTGACTTTTCTCAAGGGAACTGCTAAATTTGTTCAAATTCAACACATGCTCATTTTTCTCAGCCCTCTAGAGATCTATACTTTCCATGCTGATGAGTTAAATCCTTTAATCAAAATATACCAAGCTATTAAATAATGTCTAAAATTTCAGAAGCTCAACTGTTTTTTTTTCAATTTTATGAACAGTCTCCCCCATATTCACTAAAGAAGGACATTTATTTCTTGACAGTTGTACATTACATGTGGGCAGCTAGGTGGCACAGTGGATAAAGTATAGGACCTGGAGTCAGGAAGATTCATTTTCCTGAGTTCAAATCTTGCTTCAGACACTAACTAGCTGTGTGACCTTATGCAAGTCACTTAACCCTGTTTGCCTCACTTTCTTCATCTTTCGAATCAGCTGGAGAAGGAAATGGCAAACCAATCTACTATATATGCCAAGAAAACCCCAAATGGGGTGACAGAATCAGACACCACTGATAAAAAACTGAACAAAGCATTCATAACCCTATCCTGACCACTCACCTTCCACTTGCTTTCCCCAGTTCATTTATAATTTAGACACAAGGACAATTTTTCTTTCTTAAAAAAATTAACTTTTTTTTTGCTTTTACATCACTTTTATTTCCAAATGTATCCCTTCTTCATCCTCTACCTAGTAATCCATCCCTTTAAAAAAATTAACGAGGAGAAAATTTGTGCAGGAAAACTACTCTTCACATTAACTAAATCTAATAGTACATACAGTTTTTCATGCCCATAATTCCCCACTTCTTTTTTGGTTTTGTTTTGTTTTTTTTCCCCAGGGCAATAAGTGACTTGCCTGGGGTCACACAGCTAGTAAGTGAGAAGTGTCTGAGGTCAGATTTGAACTCAGGTCCTCCTGAACCCAGGGCCAGTGCTTTTATCCACTGTGCCACCTAGTTGCCCCCTCCCCACTTCTACAAAGAAGAGAAAGAAGGCTTTTTCTCATCTCTTCCTTCAGGCCAAACTTGTTCATTGTAATTACTCAGAATTTAACATCCTTTTAAAATTTCCATTTACATTGTTGTATTCATTTTGTACACTGTTTTCCTGGTTCTCCTTACCTCTGCCTGCACCAATTCTTATACATTTTCTCATGATTGTCTGAATTCTTCTTATTCATCATTTTTATGGTTCATAATTATTCCATTACATTTATGTACCAAAATTTGTTTAGCCATTCTCCAGTCCTTGGGAATCTGCTTTTCTTCCAGGTCTCTGCTACCATAAAAAGTACTAATCCAATCCAATAAATATTTATTAAGTGTCTTACATGTACCAGGCACTGTGCTAACCACTGGAGATACAGTTAATAAAAAAAGTAAGACAGTTCCTGCCCTCAAGAAGCTTACAATCTAAAGGGGGAGAAAGACACAAAAGGAGGGAGGAAAGCTGGTGAGGGAGGGGAATAGGAATGTAGGACACCAGAAGGTACCTGGCATGGGGACCTCTTTCCCATCTTGTTCCTATTCATCTTGTTCCATGGAGTTGAAATTAGGAAAGGAAGCAGATGCAAAATAATGTGAGCTAAGAGTACTATTTCACTCCTCTATAAAGGAAGCCATTGGGAGGAACTTGACATTCTGACCTCTAGTCTTTCAATCAGAGAGGAGAAAAGGCTGAGCAAGATGGTGTCAATCAATGCTTGAGTTAGCAGCATGTGGGAGGGGCATCTTTTTTAGTGGAGTTAAAACCAGGCACAGCAGATAAAAAATGAAATACTATTATGAATATATTGCTATTTGGGGACCTCTCTGTTTTTGATCTTTTGGGGGTACATACCGAGCAGTGGACTCTCTGGATCAAAATATCTGGACATTTTAATCACTTTCTTATAATTCTGAATTGTTTTCCATAATGGTTTAACAAATTCGCAACTTTGCTAACAATGTATTAGTGTCTCTGTCTTTCTACAGCCCCTCCAACACTGTTTTGTTGTCTTTGTCTTTTGTTGTCTTTTCCAGTTTGCTGTGTATAAAGTAAAACCTTGGAATTATTCTGATACATATTGTTTTTATTTTTAGGGATTTGGAGCAAATTTATATATGGTCATTGGTAGTTATAATTCTTCTTTTGAGAATTATTCATTTATAAAGTACAATATGCTCCCTTTAAGAACATGCAATCTAGTATGATTTTGTCCAAGGGACATCATGGAATAGTGGAAAAAAGTAAACTCTGAGTTGGCTCAAATTCCAGCTCTGTCACTAGGCATGGAATATTTGGTGATTAATTTCACATCTTTGTGCTTCAGTTTTCGCATCTGTAAAAGAAGGTTAATCTAGTTAAGTTCTAAGTGCCTATTTATGATTGCCTATTTCACAACTGTAATTTACCTTATATTTGAGCAAAATGGACATTCACCCTAGTATTTAATGTGATCCCACTAAGCCAGGGAAATGCTCCTTCCCTACCCCCACATCTCCATTCCTGTATTTTACATGAGAAAAATATATCCATCTACTATACTTAGTGCTGTCTAAATAGACAAAATGTTTTATTTCACAGTAGGAGCTAAAGGATAAACCACAAATAGCCTTAAGAGGAAGAATACAATGGCAGAAGTCAAAATGATTAATTTATATCAGATTTTTTTGAAAGCTATTTTATATAGATTAAGGAGAGAAAAGGATACTAAGTGCCAGGGAATAGGGAGTGGGAAGATGACACATGCAGTTAGGAGAAAAACAGATGAAGTAAAAGCAAAGGAGAAGACAGATAACAACATTCATTAACTTTACATTTTTGATCAGGATTTGATCTCTAATAAATTGGGTCCACAGCTTTTTCATCAAGTCAGGCAGTAGTTTTAAAATACTTGGACCCCAGGGAGAAAAGATATGAGAAATTGTGGGAGAAGGGTGGAATGAAGGTCAGAGTGGATGGAGATAAGTCATACTTATGGTTTTTTTGTCCTTTAAAGATTAATTTTATTGATGCTTTATGTTTTTACAGCCATGATTTCTGTATATACAACTGCCCCAACAATAGGAATTAGACCCTCCATTATAACAAAGAAAAAATGTTAAGTGAAAACAACTCATTTAATGCCTATATCTGACAGTATATAGTATCCCAGCCTCATAGTTTTCCATCTTTCTGCTGAGAAGATGAAGATATTGTTCATTCTCTCTTTCCCCAAAGCATTATTGTTTATCCAGTTATTCAAAATTGAGCTGCTTTTTAGTTATCTCTTCTTAGACATTGTAGTCAATTGTATATTTTGATCTTCTGGTTCTGTTTATTTCTCTACACCATTTCATAAAAATCTTACCATCTTTCTCTGAATTCCTCATATTTATACAGAAATATTCCACCCTGTTTATAGACCATAGTTTGTTCAGCCATCTCCCTACTCAATAAGCATCCTCATTGCTCTCAGTTTTTTGCTACCACAGAAAGACCTGCTATGAGTTTGCTGGAATATTTAAGGTTTTTCATATCAAATCCTAGTTAGTCGTTATTTTTTTTTTTTTTTTGCGGGGCAGTGGGGGTTAAGTGACTTGCCCAGGGTCACACAGCTAGTAAGTGTTAAGTGTCTGAGGCCGGATTTGAACTCAGGTACTCCTGAATCCAGGGCCGGTGCTCTAACCACTGCGCCATCTAGCTGCCCCCTAAACATACATCTTTTTTTTTTTTTTTTTTTTTTTTTGGTGAGGCAATTGGGGTTAAGTGACTTGCCCAGGGTCACACAGCTAGTAAGTGTTAAGTGTCTGAGGCCGGATTTGAACTCAGGTCCTCCTGAATCCAGGGCCAGTGCTTTATCCACTGCACCACCTAGCTGCCCCACTAGTCGTTATTTTTAAGCATAATCACAAAGTGATAAACCAGAGAATGGTGCATAGGCTTGGGAAATCTCTATTCCAGAGTTTTATACTCATGAGTAAAGTGTCTGGAAATGTCTACCTTGTACTGTTCATTCTGAGGATGATGTACCCATTTCCCAAGGCTGAAGTTTTTTAGAGAGAATGAGAAGTTAATTTTACCAGTGTTGAACCCCATGCTATACTCTAGGACAAAGATTCTTAACTTTTTTCATGTGTAGGACCCCTTTGGCATCCTACTAACAGCTCTCAGTGCCTATGTTTTTTTTTAATTAATAATTAAAGGAAATGCTAAATCTGAGGTAAATGAAAATGAATGGTTTTCCATCTAAGTTTAGAGATCCCCTCAACTCTACTCACAGACCTTGTTCGAGGACTACAAACCCCAGATTAAGAGGCCCTCTTCTTGCATCAATACTGTCCAAATGCAGAGGGGAGGCAAGGACCCTTAGGGTCAATGGTTCTTTGTTTCAGTATCAAGTCATCCTTGCAGCCTGCTTTGACTTTGTACTCCGGCCTCAGTAAGTGGGCTCTTGTATTTTATCTCTGTGACCTGAACCTTGCCTTGTATCTCAATGTAAGCATCTGGGTGCCTTTCTTAACACTCCATACCTTAGTTCTTACCTCTGTTTCCTTTCTAAGACCCTAATTCCTCTGAAGCTAGGGGCTTGTCTTGCTCTTTCAGTTATTCAAAATACTTGCATAATATTCCCTAAATCCCTTCAACCCTTTTGTCTAGGTTAGCACCACCTACTCTTAGATATCTCTGAGCTGGACAACTCTCTTTGGTTGGACCTCTGGCTATTAGATACAACTAAGTTCCCTATTTCTTAATTTTCTCTCTCCATCTTCTCACATGACCTTGTATTTGCTTATCTGTTTACTTATTGTTTCCTGCTCCCCACCTTCACCTCCACTAGAATATAAATGCCTTGAGTAATGAGACTGGTTTTGTTTTTTTTTTTTGTTTTTTGTATTTGTATTCCCAGAACCCAACCCGGGTTCTTATACACAGTAAGCTTAATAAATATTTGTTGATTGACTATCAGTGATTTCATTACTGTAGAAAGTTCCCTAGTAAGGAAAAACTCCCTTTCCCAATGCAGAGGCAACTTATAGTCTTGAAGAATTGCCATGGTACTTAGAAGGCATTGGATCATAAAGTGAGATATAGAAGGAATCTCAAGGTCCTCTAGTTCAACCACTTCATTTTGTAAATCAGAAAAGTGAGGCCCAGGGAAGTACTCCAGAGCAGGGTTCTTTTCATTGTATCATGTTTCTTGGGATATCTTGGTTATGGGGCCATATAGTTAATATATTTCAGATACAAAACTGGAAACCAGATCTCCCTGACTATAACACACTATTTATAAGCATTTACTAAATGGATTGGATCAGATTTCAGTGGTGCTGCCTGCTTAGACTTTGTCTTCTCACCTACCTCTCAGAAAGCCCTGATTGCCTGTCCTACCCTTACTAGATGCGGATGATTTCTAAGTCCCCATCATCTTGAGTCTGACCCTTTCTGCCACTGACTGAACCCTCTTGTCATAAGTGTTTCCTTTGAAATCTACCCTCTGTCCCTTTCAGCATAATCTCCTTCTCAGCTGTCTGTCCCTCTCTGGGAGATGAGTAATGTAATGAGCACATTGCTATGACAGTCATTACCACATGATCATTTTACTGGTAAACCCTGCTTACCCAGCATAGGAAAACCATGACCTTTGACCCCCTCTATAATAATCAGGACCATTCCAACCGTTTATCTTGATCTGCCTTGCTGTTGTTCTTCAACCGTCATTAGAGTCATCTAATTAGAGGTAATCCAATTAAGATCTTTCTTCCTCTCTGTTGTTCTAAGGAAATTGAACTCCAGTTACTTTTCCCTCCCTCCCTCCTTACCCCTGCAGTGTTTGTATGTCTCCCCAACACTCCTAGATGTGTAGCAGACATTTATTTTTAATGAGAAGAAGACCAAGAGTTTCATTAAGGTGTGTTTCTGAGATCTCCTCCAGGTTGCTATTCAGTTTATGCTAGTTTTGTTAACAGCTAATTGGATTCAGATCACTAAGTCAACGTTTGTTTACACGTTGAGATCTCAGCTACATACAAATAAATAATTTTCTTCCTTGCTGAGAGGATGTAATCAACATATTGTGACCTTTTCACATAACTGTCGAGTTTAGGGATATAGTACTTTGCAAACTGACTGTAAGCACTGTGTACTTGACCTACTCCATAATGATGGCATATGCATGAATATGGTCCCGTCAAGTCTGTTTTCTTTTTATGCTTGACTTTCCCCACCCCCGCTAAAAAAAGAAATGTATTTTGATATCCCCACCAAAGCATTCAGTATAAAACTGGAATTAGATAGAATAGAATCCCAGAGGTGCAAAAGACCTTATCAATCAGATTAGTCAAATTCTCTCCCTTTACAGATGGAGAAATAAAGGCTCAGAGAGATGGATGAGGTGACTTTTCCAAAGTCACATAGTAGTTAATCATAAAAGTCAGACTGAAATCAAAGTCACAAAATTGTTAATCCAGTGTTTTTACCACCCCCTTGCCCTCTTTTCTTTCCGGCCACATTGAACTGTGACCTTCAGTTTGTAGGAGTTATTTTGATTTTTAAAAAATTTATTGATATTTTTGTTTTTCCATCCTATTCATTTCTTTTTTTTTTTTTTTTTTGGTGAGGCAGTTGGGGTTAAGTGACTTGCCCAGGGTCACACAGCTAGTAAGTGTTAAGTGTCTGAGGCCGGATTTGAACTCAGGTACTCCTAACTCCAGGGCTGGTGCTCTATCCACTGTGCCATCTAGCTGCCCCCATTCCATTCATTTCTGAATTTATCCTTCCTCACTCCCTGACTCCCCCTGCCAACCAAATACAAGTCTTATAACAACAAAAAAAAAAAACCAATTCAACAAAACTAAAATAAGTTGTATCTCATTGTATATGAAAATGTTCCAATCCATAAGCCCTCATTTCTGCACAAAAAGGGAAGAAGGTGCATTTTTTTTTTTTTGCAGGGCAATGGGGGTTAAGTGACTTGCCCAGGGTCACACAGCTAGTAAGTGTCAAGTGTCTGAGGCCAGATTTGAACTCAGGTACTCCTGAATCCAGGGCTGGTGCTTTATCCACTGTACCACCTAGCTGCCCCTAGAAGGTGTATTTTTAACATCTCTTCTTTGGTGCCAAGCTTGGAAGATTCTAATAATACAGCATCTCTTGTTGTTGCTATTCTTCTTCCTCCTCCTCCTCCTTTTCTTCTTCCTTTTTCTCTTCTTCCTTCTCCTCCTCTTCTTTCTCCTTTTTCTTCCCTCTTCAATTGTTATAGTCATTAGGCATATGATTCTCCTGGCTCTGCTTACTTCAATCTCCATCAATTCAAAAAGATTCACTTTTGAATCAGTAATATAAAATAAAATTATAATATCATTGTTAAAGTAATGAGAAATGTAGGTTGATGTTTATTATTCTCTAAAATGTAGTTCTGCTACTGGCCATGCTGTTAGCATTTTCAGAAACTAAAGGGGGGATCTCTCTTTGAGCAATCAACTCTAAACTGAATGCTATTAAAAAAAAAAATCTCTATTAGCAGACTTCGTCTCAAACAAGCCCAGTAAGATTACAACTAATTGGGGGCAAGGATAAAATTAAAACTTTCATGGGAACAGAACCAGCACATTTGTTCTGCATAAGTTAAAGAATTTTTAACAACTACTACTTGTAAGACAGATAGAAGAAATTCTGTGTTCTCTTTGTATATGGGGAAAAATATTCCAAGGTGACATTTTTAGCAATAGGGTTATTTGTTAGCTTGTCCCCAAAGGGCTTTGTCCTAATTCTGGGCAGTTCTTGTTTTGGATCATTGAATATCCTTTCTCTCTGAACAGAGATGAAATAGATATTCTAGGTGGCAATGAAAAGAACATGGAGGGAGTGGGGGTGGGGGAACCAGTCAGGTGTTTAGAGAACAGCACTATCTTGAATTACATACAAAATGACTGCAAAGATATGATGAGGGAGGGAAGATACTGAAGGCTGCCTGAAGGGATTGTCATCTAGAATTCTTAGAAGAAATGCAGTTGGCTAGTGAAGTTACAGCTTTAGGAACCTGTTGATTCCAGTGGGGGTCAGTTTGCAATTGGCCAGGCATCCTTTACAAACACATCCAGAATCACTCCACGGAAGCTAGTATATTACCCATGAATAATATATGACATCATAGGCTCAGCTCACAAAAAAAGAACTATTTCCAAAAATGCCCCCAGACTCTCTATAGCCAAGGACTCTAAAGAGAAAGCACTGTGTCCTTCACATTTAGAGATATGTCATTCTTTTTTTTTTTTTCTGCCATTGTTGAAAGACCTTAAGAAGCAGATCAGTATATGAAGAACATGAGCATTCTCCTACATCTCAGTTTGTATCCTTTCCAGTTTCCTTACCCCACCTCTCCAAACACAGGCTACCAACACATTTTTCCATTGGAAGAGGTACAAACAGATTGAACTTGATTGCCTTGCAAAGTGACCTCTTCCTGTTGTTGAATAAATTGGGAAGCCTTGTGGATAAATATTTCTAATAATAGTATGGACTCTCAGATGGAACCAATATCATTCTGAGACAGGTTAGGACCATGGGATAAATTATATAGTACTTGCCCACCCTTGAGAAGGATACTGTTTTCTCATAGTTCTCTTTCCAACCTCTCTGACTGCTCAGGCTCTTTTGCTGGATCATCATCCATATGATGTCCTCTAACTATGGGTGTTCCCAAGCTCTGATCTAGGCTTGTCTTGGGATCGATCTCGGGATCTCGGGATCTCGGGATCTCTCTCTCTCTCTCTCTCTCTCTCTCTCTCTCTCTCTCTCTCTCTCTCTCTCAATTACTTGCACATCCACATATTCAGTCCTACTTAATCTCTTTCCTGAGGTCCAATCACAAATCAAAAACAGCCTATTGAATATTTCGATCTGGATGTCTGACAGGTATCTCAAACTCCACTAAAGGGGACTCACTAGCTTTCCCTTCAAAACCACCCCTCTTTTGAACTTCCTTATTATTGTCAAGGCTATTGACTTCCTTCCTATAACCCAGATTTGAAACCTTGGTGCCACTCACTTTCTTTTACTCTATATATCCAGTAATCTGTCAAATCTTGCCATCTCTACCTCCACATTTCTCACGCCTCTCCATTCACATATTCACTGCCCTAATTCAGATCCTCATCAGCTCTCACCTAGTTGCCTACAAATAACTGGGTGCCTTGTCACAAGTCTCACTCCTGACTCATTGTGTGAAGGATGGATTCCACACAGGCACCAAAGTGATTTTCCTGACATGCTTTTTTGACCATATCATTCTCCTACTGGGTGAACTTTCAAGGTTCCCTATTACCTCAAGGGTCAACTATAAACTATTTTTATCTCTTAAAGCCCTTTGTGACCTAGCTTTCAACTGCCTTTTCTTTATTTTCCCAACTGCCTTTTCAACCTTTCGTGCACATCTCAATCCAGCCAAACTGGACTTCTTACTGATACTGATTAATGGTATTCTATCTCACATTTTTTGCATCTTTGCACTGGCTGTTCTCCATACCTGGATTGAGCTTCCTAGTCACCTCTGCCTCTGAGAATCCATTTTCCTTCAAATCTTATCTTAGACACACCACTTGCTACATGAAAATTTTCTCTCCTAACCCCCACCAAGTTACTGGTGCCTCCTCCACAAAAACTGTTTATTTTATATGTACATGTTATCTCTCCTACACAAGAAATGACAGTGCCTTCTTAAGTGGAATAACTATGGATATGGAATAACTATTCTATAAAAATAACACTTGTTTATTTTGTTTCCTATGCTTCTCGAGGTCAAAGATAGTTTCGCTTTGGCCTATTACCTGGTGGCTGGTATCTAGCAGGTGGCCAAATCAATATGGTTGACTGATTGATTGCCTAATACAAAATAAAGCAGGGTTCAATGACTATTAAGGTAGCCTCCAGGTTGAAAAGATTGACAATTCAATTTTTTTTCAGTAAAAAAGCTTTGTGGATTAGATGGCCACTGTGCTCAAGCCAATTTGTCTGGTGCTGTGATACCAGCACCCTTTCCTTCTAGGTCTGTCTTATGGTTGTATAAAAAATTACAATCTTTGCCTTCAAGGACAATATAATCTACTATTGTAGTTTAGTGGCACTACTGGGCCTGGAATCAGGAAAATCTGAGTTCAAAATCCATTCTTACATACTTACTAACTGTGTGATCTTGGGTGAGTCACTTAACCTCTGTTTGCTGAAATTTCCTGTAAAATGGGAAAAAATAACAGCACTTTCTTCCCAAAGTTATTGTGAGAATCAGGTGAGATAATCATTGTAAAGTAGCTGGCAACATAATAAGTGCTATATAAATGTTAACTGTTATTGTTATTATTACTATAGAAAAGGGAAGAGGGTGTGAAGAGAGCCTGAGGCATGTTTAGGCATAGAAATAGAGAGGGGTAGCCTATTCTTTTTGTATTAGCATTAAAGTATAGGAGGAAGCATTATGGCCTTATTTGTGTTTATAGAAGATGCTGCTCCCAAACTTCAACTCTGTCTGAAGAATAAGAGTCATGAGTGCAGAAATCCCGGAGTCTGCTTCTGGGCCTCTTAGTTACAGGATGGGCAAGACCCATCAGATCATCATTGGGCTAATGACAATCCTTCCAGCTTCTATGCTCTAATCACAGGATCAGTTTGGAGGACAAATTATTTCCCACCATTTAATTAATAACCACTTAAGGCTTTTGTACTGGAAAGAACACAAGAACACAGTGAACTTTTCCAATTTTCCCATTCCCTAGCTGCATGACCCTAGGACTACATGTTTCCCTTCTCTGAGTCTCATTTTTCTCATGCATCCAATGGATTGAGCTGCTCCATCAATGAAATAGTACATATGGGAGTACTTTAGATATCATAGCTGATATTTTAAAAAGGCTTTAAGGTTTACAAGGAATTTTAGCTATTTTATCTCATTTGAGCCTCACAACAACCCCAAGAGGAAGGTAGTACAAGTTTTGGAATTCTCTTTTTTACAGGTGTAAAAACTAAGGATCAGAGAGATTAAGGGAATTACCCATAATCACACAGCTAGTAAGTACCTGAGGGAAGATTTGACTACAAGTCTAATGTCTCCAAGGTCTGTACTCATTCCAATATAATAAATGGCTTTCTTAAAAATTTAAGTGTACTTACATGGTACTTTAAAGCTTACAAAGCATTGTCTTCTTAACAACCTTCTGAAGCAGGCATTGCTAACATTATTATACTTATTTTAGGAAAATCACATTTTTTTACAAATGAGGAAATTGAGGCACAGATAATTGACGTCAAGCTCACATAGTTAGAAAGTGTGAGAGATGGAATTCACACCTAATCCTCCAAGACACCATATGCTTTTCACTTTACAATATTGGCTTTTAGAAAGTTATTACAAGTGATTGTTAATAATTATACATTTTTGTTATTTGCATAATTAATTTATATTAGTAATGATTTATGATAGTGTTATTAAAAATAATACTATTGATTTGTATCGATGGGTTGTCATGGCAACTGATCAAGGACAATATATTGATTCTAAGACAATAGATTTCAATTTAATTTTCTAAATTATTTAATAGAAAAGAATAGAAATTCCTTTAAAAATACAGTATAGACAAATAGGTCTTAGCAAACACAGAGGTCTATTTTACAAGATGTGGGCATAGACTGTCTACCTAGCTCTTCTCCTTCCTTACATGTACAATGGCTGGAAGATCAGTAAAAGTGGAAGAGATTTTATGGTGACAATGAAATGTAGTCTAAGGGAGTTCACACTTGGGGCATGGCTTAACAACTCATGGTTTATGAATCTGATGAAAGACATAATGAAAGGAATGGTTTCAAAGAAATCTGGGAGGAAATATATGAATTGGTAAAAACTGAAGTGAGAAGAACCTAGAGGAAAAAATTATACAAATAGAAACAAACTAAAAGCCCAAAGAATTAAAAACATTGATCAAAGTTATGAGCATATAAGGATGCAGGAGGTCTCATGATGACATATGCTACCCACCTCCTGACAGAGGGATGATAGCCTCAAAGTACAGATTTAGACATTAATTTTTTGGACATGACCAATTCCTGAATTTGCTTTGCTTGCCTATAGTAGTAGGAAAAGGGTAAAGGAATAAGCATTTTAAAATGTCAATTATGTACCAAGCAATTTACAAATATTAACTCGTGTATATTTGTTATAAGGGTATAGTTATTTTTTGTCTTTTTCAATGAAGATGGGAGAAATAGGAAGGAGAAAAAGTGGATATTCATTAATTGTAAAAAAAAAACATGTATTTTTTAAGTAAGAGAACTAGAAGAAGAAAAGAAGGGACAGGGCAGGGGGAAAGGAGAGAGGAAAGGCTAGCTTTCTGTGGTTACCTTAGCTTGTTTATGGTTGGAAACCTCCTTCCTTACATTAATTAGAGGACAAGCATTTCCTAGGGAAGAGAAAAGGGATAGAGCTAAAATGGACAGAGATAGGAGATCAGGGAGTGATAGCAGAGCAAGAGGGTTTTCCTTTAAACAGCCTGTAACTGAGTAACAGATATTTGTAGAAAAGAATTTTCTAGCCACAGATGGATTTTTTTCCCTACACTTCTTGTAATGGTCAACTGAATTTTCCCAAGATCTCTAATTCCTAACTGCAGCTCTCTATGACTATCTCTTGGGGACAACAGAGGAAAAGCATTGAAAGTAGAAATGCAGGCAAAGGGGGATGAGATGCCAAAGACATTGCCTTCTTCTTTTTATGTCCTTGAGTCCTAAAATCTTTATCACATAGCTCCTGACTCAGTGTCAGGTAACTTTGCTGTTGCTTTTGGAAAGATTCATTGAATTATCCAAGTAAGTATATTTATAAAACTGTGAAAAATGCCTTGACGAGGCCTGTTACAAAAATCCAATTAGGAACAACACCTGCAATTTCACAGTCAATAATGAAACCCATAATCAGTGAAAGTTGTATACCAAAAGGATTTGCTCAGAAAAAAATCACTTCAGAAATAATTAATGACTCCTGAGGAATCAAACAGGCTCCTCCAAATTAAAGCATGGCTAAATAATCAATGTTAATGGGGTATTATTGTATTTGCTGTTTCAATTTGTAAGCAAATTATTGAAATATTTATTTGTACATATGGGTGGTTTATTCCTGTGGTAGGACAACATCAATGATTTCAAATATTTGGCCTTTTATTGCTCCTCTTTTAAGATCTCGTGTCAATGAAGTAGTCTTTCATTTTATGAAAGGTTCTGAGGAACATCTGAGACTTCCGGATATAGCTATGCAATAGTAGGCATAGAAGACTTTTTGAATATTGCAGATCTGGGTTGAGTTTCATCTCAAGGAACTCACTAGGAATAATTAATTTTTGAATAACCCACAATGCCTTGAAATGCCTTATATTTAGCAGGTGCTCAGTAAGTAATTGTTGATTTGAATCAAATCTGTTGTCACTTCAATTCAACAACATTTTATAATAATGTAATAGGTGGATAGCATTTATATAGTGCTTTAACGTCTATAAAGGACTTTATAAATATTATAGCATTTGATCCTCAAAGAAACCTTGGGATGTAAGTGCTATTATTATAAAACTTCTACAAATGAAAAAACAGAGGCAGACAGCAATTAAGTGAATCACCCTAAGTCATATGGATAGTTAAATGTTTGAAACTGAATTCAAACTCAGGTGTTCCAGACTCCAAGTCCATTGCTCAATGCACTTCACACAATACATGCTATGCACCAGGTACTGTGCTAGATGTTAGAGATACAAAGACAAAAATAGTTTCTGCCTTCAGGAAGCTTACATTATTGGGGCAGCTAGGTGGTACAGTGGATAAAGCATCAGCCCTGGATTCAGGAGGTCCTGAGTTCAAAACTGGACTCTTGACACTTACTAGCTGACCCTGGGCAAGTCACTTAACCCTCATTGCCCTGCAAAAAGAAAAAAAAAGGGAAGAAGGAGGAGGAGGAAGATGACAATAAGGAAATATTTATTGGTCACCGGAGGAGCAACAGAACAATAATAGCCCGGGGTGGGGGGGGAGGGGGTCAGAAAAAGCAACATGGATAAGGAAGAACCTCATCTGAGCCTTGAAAGAAGATAAGAATTCTGAGATCCCAAGAGGAAATAAGTACATTTGAGGCATAAGGATATAGATGGAACATGGAACATCTTGAAGGAGGTTGAATGTCAAATTCAGGATACAACTAGTCAACCTATATCTGTTATGTACCAAACATTATATTGGATAGTCTGGGAGGAATGCATGAAAAGTAGAAGAGACCAGCCCTCTGGGCTGAAGAGATAAGATTAAGCACATGAATTAATTAGGGGGAAAATGTGTTATCCTATGTTAGATAAGGTGTAAAACAATGACCATGCCCTGGAGCACATCTTCATAAATAGCATGCACCACCCGAGGCCAGCTCAAGAAGATGGGGCTCCTTTTCCCATTGAAGGATCCCAGCTCCAGACTCACTAAAAGCAGATTCAATCCCAGGAAAGCCTGGCTGCATAGATGGTAGTTGAATTCTGCTCATCCTCTAGCTCATTACGCCCTGACTGCAGAGTAGAACTCTAAGGAAGCCAGGAGGTCCAAACCTCTCCAACTCATAGAAACACCCACCATAGGATTGTTATTCAATCTCCTGAATTAAGTGAGTCCATGAACATTTATTAAGCACCTACTATGTACCAGGAACTATACTACACACTGGGGATACAAAAAGAAGCAAAAAACAGTACCAGCCTTCAAGGAGTTATTAGTCTAAAGATGGAAGACAATAAACAAATATGCACGAACAAGATAAAGAGGTAAAATTAAGAGATAGAAGGCCAGAAGTAATTTTTTTTTCATCACTTTCAGGGTAATTGTACCTTTGTATGAGACATGAGTCTAAATGGAATAGATTTTGGAAGATAAGAGGTTTTGTTTTTGTTTGTTTGTTTGCTTTTTTTATCCATTGTCTTACTAATAAAGTAAGTAATAAATGTTTCTAAGGCATTGTTTTTCTCATGTCACTCCCCTATTTGTGAATCTGAAATGGCTCTTCTTTGCCTATTGAATAAACTTCTCTGTATAACTCTATCCACTGCCCCCAAACTCCCAATCCAACTTCCTCCCTACTTCCAACCCCTGCTCACTAATGAATGGATGTATTATCCTCCAGCTCCAGGATTTCTTTGTATCCCCTCTGTATATATCCATCTCATTCCTATGTCCAAGCCTTTGCTCATGTTGATCATTCACACACACACACACACACACACCTTAGAATATTCTCTCTGATCCTTTATTTCTCTCTAAAACCTATCCATCATCCATTAGTGCCTGGATGAAGCCTCAATTCTTTCACAAAACCTTCCCTGCTTACTCTAGCCCACATTGATCTCTCTCTTCCCTCAACTCTTGAAGCATTTATTATCTGTACCACCCTTTCTGGCAGTTAATTATATACCATCATGTATTGTTAACAAGACTTTTGTGCATGTAAGCTCTTCAAGGGCAGGGACTATGCCTCAGATTTCCTTTGTATACTTACCAGTACTTAACAGTGTCTTGAATATAGTAGGCACTCAGTAAGTACTTAGTGGTTGACTGACTGATTGACTGGTGGCCTTATCCATTACACAGTGGTATCTGGTGATATGTGATTAGAAGCCATCATTTCTCTGGTAGAGAATGATATTCAAACATGATCACTGCATTTGTGAAGTGAGGGTTTCATTTCCCATTGTGGAGATAATGCCAAATTGTGATACAGCACAACTTTGGAAGAGATGCCTGGAATTAATCTTCCTGAACTACTGAAAGTTGCAGACTCACAGTGAATGCAAACTGAAGCCCGATTTGGAGTAATGCTTTGTTGGCTGTCATGTAGTTTGATTGGAAAATTGTATCATTTTAAAGACAATTCAGTAAAATAAAGAAAATCAGTTTCTACTGTTGTGTGGAGTCATAATAGACTGAACTATTAGAGAGATTTTTCTATTTGAGAGTTACATTGGTAACTTGATTAGTGAATCTTTGGGGGAGGAAGGTTTTTTAAATAGATTTTTATTGATATACTTTGTCTTAACATTACCTACATTTCCCTGTTTCCCTTCTCCTAGTCCCAGTGAGTCATTCCTTGTAAAAAATATTTTTTTAACTACAAAAAAAGAGAAATAAAAGAGTAAAATTCAACAAACCTGGTCAATACAGGGGGAAAAATCATGACATTATATGCAGTGTTCTACATTTATGGAATTACCACCTCTACAAATGAGGATAGGGGAGGAGGGAAGATGTCATGAAGTGTCTTGGTAATAAATGTTGTTCATATTAAAAAAAACACCCTCAAACATTTCAATATAATTGACATTTATGTAGGATTTTTATAATTTGCAAATCCTCATACATTTTCATACTGGAGTCTCAAAACAACTCTAAGGCGGGGTGGGGGAGAAAAAAATTTAAAAAAGAAATTTGCTTGGTGACTTTATTATATATTTAAAAGGAATGGCAGGTTGTACATAATAGATTTGCAGTTTCATGTGCAATCATCTTTTTATTATACTATGCTATGGAAATGCTTGTTTTATTCCATATATTAAAAATAAAATAAAATTTTAAAACAACAACAATACTGTGTACCATGAGGGAAAAACTAAACTAATGATTATCATCCTCATTTTATAGATGAGGAACTGAAAACCCAAGAGGTTAAAGTATTTGTCCCCAGTCTCTAAGGTAGTGCTGAATTTGGGTTAAGGATCAAGGTCTTCCTGGCTCAGAGTCCAGTGCTCCATGTCATGCTGGAGCTGTCTTGGGGGGCTCATTCTGCTCAACTCTAGACAGACTGCTGCTTTCTTTTAGAAATTAAGTTTTAAAGCTGCTGAGAGGGACTAGGGTAGTTAATAGACCATCTTAAATAGCTCAATATAAGATAATCTTTTGCTTCCATGTCTAGAGAACTGGATAGGAACGAGACTTTAGGGGAATGGATATCTGCTTGCTGAAGCCCAGCCTGGAGCCTCCTGAGCCTCACCTGAAGTCATCTACTGCTCTGTGCACCTTTGCTAACACCTCAGTCTACTGTAGGGTGCTAGGTGGCACCTTAGTGCATAGAGCTCTGTGCCTGGGATTAGGAAGACTCATCTTCTTGAGTTCAAGTCTGGACTTAGTCACTTACTAACTTTGTGACCATGGACAAATAATTTAACCCTTTTTGCCTCAGTTTCCTCATCTCTAAAATAAACTGGAGAAGGAAATGACAAACTACTCTAGTATTTCTGCAAAGAAAATCCCAAATGAGGTCACAAAGAGGTGGATGGCATTGCAAATAACTGAACAACAACAACAACAAATAACTCTAGTGAAACCTATACTGAGGAAAGAAGTATCATAGTATAGCACTGGGCCTAGAGTAAGGAGACCTCAGTTTTTATCCTACCTCAGACGCTTACTAACTATGTAACTAGGGGAAAGTCATTCAGAGCCTCAAACTCCCCATCTGTAAAGTGTCAATCATCACCATCAATCTCATAATGATGAAAATAACAATAATAAATATGGGCATTTGTGGGACACCTTGATATGTCATATCATTTGACCCTTAACAACTCTATGAGGTAGATACTATTATTATCCCCATTTTACAGATGAAGAAACTGAGGCTAAGAGAACTTAAGTGATTTGCCCAAGATCACATAACTAAGTCATTGTCTTAGGCAGGATTAAAACAGATCTCCCTGATGTCAGCTCAAACCAGAACTGTATCCCATATGCCATTTTCTTGCCTTTAAAAATGCTTCAATTGCTTACTTAACTGGGTTGTTGTGAGGAAACTGCTTTGCAACCTTAAAGCATGATGTAAAAGTGAGTTGATAGGTTATGGGGAGTGTTTTATATTACTCAGTATACTAGAGTTTTATAAAAAATGTTAAAATATTTAAATTCACATTATGATGTATATCAAATATTTTTCATCACATCCAATGTAATTTTAGTTACTAGTTTGTTGATATTTTGATAGCATAAACCCTCGTTTTCTGACAACCTGGAATATTTTATACTTGAGAATTTTAAAGCAATGGTTTACCTTTCCAAGTAAGAAAAAATTCATTTTAAGGTCCATGTGAGAGGAAATATACTGCAAGCATTAGTTAATTGCAAAACAAACTAAGAAACTGCATAATGGTTAAAACCTGCCATAAATTCATTTAACACTTAAATGAATTTATACAGGATATCCCCAAAGTCTTAGTGTAGTTAAGTTAATAAGGCTTAAAAGTGCACTAAGGCTTTTGGAATACCCCATATTTTACTAATCATAACAGCAACTATATACATTTGAAAAATAGTAAGACAGTATAACAAGAAAAAATTTAGTTGGTCTATGGAAGGATTATGTTTGCTTATTTCTATAGGCTTACATAGATTCTCAGTGGAAGGAATACAGTTTCTGCAGTCTCAGTTTCTTCATTTGCAAAATGATTGAGTTGTACTAGGTGACCACTAAAGTCTTTTTCATCTGGGAATCATTCAAATAAGGAATGAAGGACTTTTACATTTTTGGAATCTAGAGTTCTTAGGCACTGGGTCATAATGGAAAGAGCAGTGGATTACCAAGTCCAAAAATATGACTTCTAGCCTTGCCTTGATCATTAACTTGCTAGGTGACCTTGGACAAGTCAGGCAATGAACAGGTTGGGCATCTACCATACATCCAGTCCTGTACTAAGTAGTCTTGGGAATAAGAGAAAAGAAAACCACACAAGTTGGGGGTGGTCACGGATATTGTTGCATTTTAAAAGGGCAAAAGATCAGGTCTAATGTTGGAAGGAACTTTATTGTTGCTCAGTTGTTTCAGTCATGTCTAACTCTTCATGATGTCATTTAGGGTTTCCTTGGCAAAGATATTAGAGTGGTTTGCCATTTCCTTCTCCAGTTCATTTTACAGATGAGGAAACTGAGGCAAATAGGGTTAAGTGACTTATCCAGCATCACGCATCTAGTAAATGTTTGAGGTCAAATTTTAACTCAGAAAGATAAATCTTCTTGACCCCAGGCCTGTCACTCTATCCACTGCACCACCTATCTGTTCCCAGAAAGGAACCGCAGAGACTATCTAATTTAGTTGTCTCATAAGGAAATAGGCCCAAGGAGATTGAGTGGTTTGCCCAAGGTCACATAGGTATTAAATGTCAATTAGGATTCAAAGCCAGGTCATCCAATTCCAGAGACAGTATTCTTGCTACTGTACCATATTATGCTGCTCAAGAAGCTTGTGTCCATCTCTTTTGCCTCTAGAGTGAAACACAAAATCCTTTGTTTGCAGTATTTTCTCCTTTACTCAATAGTTCTGGAATTTAGCTACACTATGCCTTGGTGTTTTCTTTTGGAGTTCTCTTTCAGGAGGTGATCAGTGGATTTTTTTCAATGACTACTTTTTCTTCTGGTTGTAAAACATTGGGGCAGTTCTCCTTAATAATGTTATTTAATTTGCTTTCTAGGCTCCTTTTTTGATCATGGACCTCAGGTAGTCTGATTATTCTTATATTGTCCCTCCTGGATCTATTTTCCAGGTCTGTTGTTTTTCTGAAGTGGCATTTTATGTTTTCTTCTACTTTTATATTCTTTTGATTCTGTCTTTCTTCTTCCTGTTCTCCCATAGAGTCATTACCTTCCATCTGATAAATTCTGATTCTTAGGAAATTATTCTCCTTTTCCAATTTTCCAGTTATATTTTTAAGGCATTATGTTCTTTTTCAAAGCTATTGACTTTCTCATTTCTTTTCCCGATTTTTCTTCTACTTCTTTTATTTGGATTATAAAATACTTTCTGAGCTCTTTCAGGAGGGCCCTTTGGTCTCAAGACCAATTCTTCTTCCTCTTTAAGGCTTCACATGTAAAAGTTTGATTATTGTTGTCTTCCTCTGAGTTTATGTTTTGATCCTCTCTGTCACCATAGTAACTGTCAATGGTAAGGGTTCTTTTTTTGTTTCTAATTCATATTTTTATTTTTATTTTAGCCTATTTTGTGCCCTTTAAGGTTGAGTTCTGCTACTAGGGTACAGCATGCACTGTCTGGAGCTTCTTTTGCTGGGGGCCAAGTCACCAGCTTTCTGCTCTGAGGTGTCAGCAGCTTGTGGCTTCTCACTGCACTGGAGTGGCACAGCTTAGTTGGGCCTCTTGGGTAGCTGATACCCCAGCTTGCAGATTGTTTTCTGTGTTGGGGTAAGAGGCCTCACAACTGGCCTGCTGTGCCACTAGCTTGCTGTGCTAGGACTGTGGGTCCTCAGCTGCTGATCTGTGCTGTGACTAAAAGCCTTTTGCTGGCTTGCCCAGAAACCTTTTGTGCTGAACTGTGCTCCCCTTTTACCCAGATGAGATAGACCTTTCCTGAAGATCTAGGTTATCTTAAGTCAGAAGATTGTTTTACTCTGGTTTGTTTGTTTGTTTGTTTTGGGGTTGTTTTTTTGCAGGTTTTACAACTCTAGAATCTGTTGAGAAGCTTAATTTAATGTTTTTTCTGAGAGAAATTTGGGAGAACTCAGGCAGCTCCCTGGTTTTACTCCACCATCTTCCAAAATCTTTTGTTTGGCATTTAAAGCCATTTATAATATGTCTCCTACCTATGTCTCTAGACAACCTTTCCACCAAGGTGGCTTTCTTGCTATTTGCCATATACCGCTTGTCCACCTCTATGTCATTACTCAGCTTGTCCCCATGCCTGCAATACCCTTCTTCCTCACCTCTGCCTCTTAGTTCTTTCCTCCTCCTTAAAAGCTCAGCTCAATTGTTTTTTTCTACCTTTCCTAACTCTCCCATTTTCAATATTTTTCCCTCAAAGGTAATTTTTATCATTTTGAACATAGCTATCTATATACTTTTTTATACTAGTAAAGTTTAAGGGCCTTGGGGGCAGGAATTTTTTCATTTCTTTTGATTTTGAATCCCCAGCATCTAGCATGATACCTAACATACAATATATGCTTTTTGGTGAGTGGGGTCTTGGGGAAAGGAACTGAACCTATGATTTCATTAATTAAGAGAACCCCTGGTGAAGGAACCTCTCTATTAATATAGACTGGCATCTTTTCAACAATTTAAAGTCTTAGAAAGTTGCCTGGAGCATTGAAAGATGAATGAATTGCCTAGAGTCACAAGGTTTATGTATACGAGGAGCAGGACTTAAATCGTCTTCTTCCTGACTCCAAGACCTGTTTTCCATCCACCAAACTAGGCTGACTCCATTTCATTTATGTGCTTGCAAAATGCATATTGAATGGTATAATAGAAGTGTCAGAGAGGGCAATGCCTAATCCAAAGGACAGAAACTCCAATGGTAAAATTTCAGGCATTGTAACCAACTGATGAGGGAGGTATTTTTATAGGTGATTTCAACACATCTCAAATCACACCACAAAGGGAACTGTTTGGCCTGTGAATGCATAAAACTCCCTGGAGAAGGCCATATATAAACATGAAAAGTGGTATTTTGCAAGCAGTCCATCATAGGGAAAAATGTGAACTCTCCTTCTAGGAATCTGCAATATCAGAATAATAAAAGGCTCCTGTGTGTCTCTGTTCCAAAGACTAGGCACTTTGTTCTCTTCTAGACATGCCCCAGGCATATCTCTCTGAGGTACTTTTAGAGGTGAGCCAGGCTCTAAAATGACCCCCTTTGAGAATGCGCTGCTTCTCCAGCTGGAAACACCTCATCGTTGTTTTATACCTTCTCAGTTTGCCTGCACTGTATTCCCAGCTGAGGAGCAGCATCCAGTGTCCAAAACAAATAGCCTTGTAAGAAGAGTCCCCATATCAGCTTAGAACCTGACGTGTTACTTGGACTAGAACCATATCCTGATCTTAGCAGTGCCTTTCTGTAGTAAACTAAACTCTAATCAGATATCTTTGCATGTGTGGGCAAATTGCAAAATCTACACACAGGACAAGTGGCAAGAAGTTGATGCCCTAAGTTGAAGACACCCTAAGGTGAGGCAGCAGGGTGGGAGTGAAGGAAGGTCTCAGCACACCAGGGGCCAGGTCCCTGTCACCCTGCCCACATCAACTCTTCTCTCAGTCTATGTGACCCTCTGAAAGATGGTTCCAGCTTCTTGGTGTTCTGGAAAGAAGGCTGGATTTGGAGTTAAGGAGACCTGGGTTCAAATTGTACCTTAAGTCTTTATTAGCTGCCTGACTACAAACAAATCACTTCAAGATTTTCAAGCCTTGGTTTCTTTTAAATGAGCATAATACCTGTAGGATTTACCTTACATGATGGTTTTGGGGAGCAAATGCAATATAATATGTAAAGCATTTTTAAAATCTTAAAGACATATATGTATATATTCATTATAGATGTATAAATTATATGTATGTATGTATGTATATATTCCAGTAGTTTTGCCAAGAAAACCATAAATGGGATCATGAAGAGTTAGACATGACTGAAAACAACTGAACAATAACAAATATCTGTGTGTGTGTATTATATAATACCTCTAAAGTCTTAGTGCAGTATTAAATTAGAGAAGTTTAAAATGCACTAAACCTTTTGTAAAACCGTGTGGTTGAATAGACAGACAGATGGATAGATGGATGGATATACATATATACATATATAGGCATCCATATACCTATCACATTTATACATAAGCATCCACATATGTATCTATGTCTACATGGGCATATAATCTATATTTCTTTATATATTTGTTTACCTTCTAGCCCTATGTTTTCCATGAGTTATGGAGTAAGAAACTGATATTGAACCTACTCCCCCAAATATTCCCAGGTCAGGGAAGTATGTCAGTGATATTAGACAAGGCAGAGTTATAAAAAGGAGAGGTTTGTACACTGTATTAAAGGTCACTGCTTCCCCTGATTTGTGTATATTTGGAAATTACAAGCCCGTAGAACTGCAGGCCCTCCAGAATTCAAACCAGTATGCCCACAAGGTCAATAACTGAATACTGCAATGTGAACAAAATATTTTTTATTTGTCCCTCATAGGAACTATTGTCACAGAATGTGCCCTCCTTTTTTCATTTCTTTTCACACTTAAAAATTATTTGTCAAATTGCTAGTTGGAAGGAGTGAAAAAGTGGTATGATAGTTTCTGTGTCCGATTCTCCATCTGTCAAGATGAGGATGCTACTTCCCTCTCGATGTCGGAGCCATAGTTATAACAACTCAGTGAGATTTCCAAATAGGAAGTTAGGTAGTGCTGCTGGGACTGCTGAATCAAAAAATAAATCTGTTTACAAACCAGCAACCCTGCTAGCCAAACTCCTGGCTAAGAATCACATGCTGTCTTGGTGGTCCAAGTTATGACCATTTACACACTTAGCACAAAGTCTTGTCTTCCTTTAAAAACCAAACAATGTGACAAACCAAGCAAAACAAAGAACCAGTATTCTCTCTGAAACAAACCAAATACATTATCTGAATTAAAGTCAAAGGAGAAGAAAAACAGCAAACCACATGCTGGGTTCGTTTTCCTTAATGATCCTATCCATGTTGCTGTTTGGATGGAATGTTATTAGAATCGTAAATATATATAATTTGTTTCCTTGTGAATTGTGTTTGGTAAGGACACTGTGGGGTAGAGGTCTGATTTTAAACTGGAGAATGGTGTTGACTAAAAAGTGAAAAGGAGAAAGAAAACAGAAGATCTAGTTCTGTACCACCATTAGAATTCAAGTTATATATGTGTATATGATGTATATTATATTATATCATATTAAACATATTACATATATGTGGAGAAAGAGAAAGTATCCTAGGTATGACATTGTGCATGACATTGTGTTAGGACACTGAGGAAAACAAAGATACAAAACCAAATAAGACATGTCTTTAGTTCAAGGAGTTGGGCTCCGCTTCCTCCAGCCACCCTCAAAAAGATCTCTGATAGTTACTCCAGATTCTTTTTTTCAATGTTCACAGGCTGGTAGAAAGAATAAGAATCATGGTATAGGTTATAGCCCTACTTTTATCAAGAATTTTCTGACTAGTATAGGCATTCAACCTCTCTGGAGGAATAAGGACACCAACAATACTCTCCTCAAAGGGCTGATATGTGTATGAGTTGGGGGTGGGGGAAAGAGATGCTTCAATACTAGATAGCTCTATGATTCCATCAATGTTGGCACTCCCTCTATCAGTTCAGACCGTTACCCTTTTCATGCCTTCTCATCCTCTGGAACTCCTTTTTGTATTCTTACATAAATTCTTGTTGGAAGAATTCTTTAATGAAATAATGTCTGAGAAAGGATGTGCAAAAAAGACAAAGCACTCTTCTCAGCACTGGGATGATGCAAAGTTTAGATAAAATGGTGGTCCCTGATCTCATGGAGCTTACGGCATAATATGACCCATAACAAAAAAACACAAGTATCATCAAGGACATCGAGACTCACTCAAGCAAGCTCATCCCAGCAGTGTTTAAAGATAGAACTGGAAGCAAGGCAACAAATGCATTAAAATGGTACCAGTTCATCACCACTACTATAAGCAATTGTGGAGCATCAGTAGAAACCCTCTGAACTCTCATGACTAATGTAACTGGATAAGCTGTTTGAGGAAGTGGCAATGGCACCAAAGAATATAAAGACAGGAAATAGGTGGACCAGACAATGATATCAAAGGGGAAAAATTCATTCTGGATGCCAAATAATTAGTGCTCTCAAAGAGCTTAATAATCAGTCAGTCAGTTAGTCAGCAAGCACCTATTATATACTTATTAGTTCCAGGCACTGGGGAAATAAATACAAGCAAAAAGAAAGATAATCCTTGACCTCAAGGATTAACACAAAAAATGAATTTCTTGGAGCCAGAAGCAGAAAGAAGATGCCTGGCTGGAAACATGATACAATAATCTGGATTACAGCTCACTGAGAAATGAAGAGCTGGCTGGCTTGGCCACCCTCTTTAAATGAAAGTTGTGGGAGAAACCTCTTAGAATGAAAAAGTGGGTACTTTTGGAACTATGGACTCAAGGGTAGAAGTAACCTTCCTGCATATAGAGTTTTCTGGAGCATGATGGAGGATTCGGGATTATAGCTTGTTGATCAATTAGAGTGGAATTTTTTTCCACAAGACTCTACTTATTGGTATCAAGCAAGATACCAAACAGGGAAGCATTTGTTCACTAGAGCTGTTTGCTACTACCATGAAGAGTGCCTGATTCAGAGCAAAAACTGAAGAGTAATTCCCTGTATGTGCTAAGGTGTTCCGTGCATTCATTAAGTGCTTACAATGTATTAGATACTACCCCCAGATTATGGATGACCTTGTCAAAGGCATGCATTCCAAGAATTTTACAGAGCCTCTTTAATTAGATCCACAACACTGAAAGGCTTTTGGCCTAACAGCTCACACAAAAATAAACAAATGGTTGAAGAATGACTTTTCCATTCAGTTAGTATTTTCATATCTATATTTAGATGGACACTCTTGGACAATGAACTGGATTTAAAATTAAGTTGGGTAAAGAGAATGGATTTCATCATACCTGGAAAACTGAGACCCTCTCTTTTTTGGTTGGTTTTTTCTGAGGCAATTGGGGTTAAGTGACTTGCCCAGGGTCACACAGCTAGTAAGTGTCAAGTGTCTGAGGCTGGATTTGAACTCAGGTCCTCCTGAATCCAGGGCCAGTGCTCTATCCAGTGTGCCACCTAGCTGCCCCAAGACCCTCTCTTAATGGCATAAACTGTTCCTTGAAACCAGAGCACATTTTCTTTTTTTATTGCTTTTTTTTTTTTGCAGGGCTACGGGGGTTAAGTGACTTGCCCAGGGTCACACAGCTAGTAAGTGTCAAGTGTCTGAGACCAGATTTGAACTCAGGTCCTCCTGAATCTAGGGTCAGTGTTTTATCCACTGCACCACCTAGCTGCCCCCCAGAACCCATTTTCTTAAATACTGATATTCTTCTGTGGTTACTACATGGAGAATCATAAATCACATTATCCAAAGAATCAAAATTGTGGGTGGGCCAAAAAAATAAGGGACAGTCAGATGGTATGTATAGATAGCCTGTACCATATTACCAGTGATGACTTACTTTCTTTCTTTCTTTGTTTTTTGGGTTTGTTTTTTTTGGGGTCAGGGCAATGAAGGTTAAGTGACTTGCCCAGGCTTACACAGCTAGTATGCATCAAGTGTCTGAGGTCCTTCTCACTCCAGGGCCTGTGCTTTATCCACCGTGCCACCTAGCTGCCCCTGAGTATATCTTTTATAGCTAATTTTGGAAAGGTGGTGTAATATAGTAGACCAGGTACTCGCCTTAGAATCAAAGGACCTGTGTACAACTGTCCATTTCAGAAACATACTGTATGAATGACCCTGGGCAAATGCCTTAACTTCTCTGTGTTCACTTTCCTCATATGTAAAATGAGTGGGTTGGATTGGATGCAGTGACCTCTAGAGTCCCTTTACATAGTAAATCTATGACCCTAGAACTGATGGAAGAACATGGGAAAGAGTTGCACAGGATGAGAATGAAAGGATGGGCAAACTCCTCAGTGTTGGAGGGAATACCCACATGGATGATATCTTGAAGCTACTGTTGTACTATATTAAATTATCAGCAGAAAACAGAGCATATACACTTTTATAGTGACAAATCACTTCATCCTTCATGAGGGGCTATGTTTCACAGAAGTGACTTTTCTAAGTAACTAAATCCTTCTTTTTTAAGTATTAAAATTATTTCATATAATTGATTTTTTTTTTAGTGAGGCAATTGGGGTTAAGTGACTTTCCCAGGGTCACACAGCTAGTAAGTGTTAAGTGTCTGAGGCCGGATTTGAACTCAGGTACTCCTGAATCCAGGGCAGGTGCTCTATCCACTGCACCACCTAGCTGCCCCTTAATTGATTTTTGATAGGCATCTCTCTAAATTATACACTAGCTCCTACATTCAGTCCCTTCCTTCTTCAGAAGAAGATTCTGCATGCAATTTTATTTATTCTTGACAACTGGGGTTTTGACAGCTGAATAGGTAACACTGAACATGAAGCATCAGTGTTCCTTAAGTACTATTGACCAACATTCCCAGATCTCTCCAGCTTAAAGAAACCCTTCATTTTCCTGTGCCATCTTCTCAAACTATCATTCCATAGCTCCTCTTTCACTGCCAAACTACTACAAAGAATGAACTAAACTTTTACTTCCCCTGCCTCACACCTTTGAATTGAACATGAAGTTGTATTTTTTACATAGTTTTCAAAAATGTCTCTGTTTACACAGTGTGGGGATGACCTGTTAGATCTAGGCCTTGACTACCAGCTTTATTTCATTTGGAAGCCAGGTATTTATTGAAGTGCATTGTGGGAAAGATGGTCCTAGCAGTTATGTGTAGCCTCTGACTCAGCCGAGTTCTGCTTTTGATCAAAATTTTCTGAGATGTTCTTCATGATATGATACAGCTAAAGAAGACATGGAGAAAGCAACAAAGCCTTTTATAACACCCTTCACAGAACCAGCTAATTTCTAGAGCAGGGGTTTTTAACCTGGGGTTCCAGGGTTTTTTTTTTTAATTATATTTTGATTACTCCCTTTCAATATAATTGGTTTTCTTTGTAATCCTGTGTATTTTATTTATACATTTAAAAACATTATTCTGATAATATTTCCATAAACTTCACCTGATTGCCAAAGGGCTCCATGAAGCATTTTTTTAAAAAAGGTCAAGAACCCCTGCCCTGAAGCAATGTGATCCCTAGAGATAGTTGGGTGGTAGGGTAGATATACCATTGGGTCTGGAGTCAGGAAGATGTGAGTTAAAATCCTGCCTTGGATACTTCCTATCTATGTGCCTCTGGGTAAGTCAGTTAGTCTCTGTCTGCCTCAGTTGTCAAATGGAGATGATGAGTACCTATCTCCCAGGGTTGCTGTGAGATCAAATGAGATGATCACTTAGCACAATGCCTGACGCGTAGTAGATACTTGATAAATACTCGTTCCTTTCCTATCCCCCTGCAGCACAGGAGGGTATAAAAGCTATTGTAACTGAATAGTTGCAAAGTAGTTTCGTTGAATTCTTACCGAAGGAGTTGTCCTTTTCTTACATGGATGACCTCCTTTTTGTTCCTAAGTCCATCAAGACAGATGTATAGGAGGTACTGTGTATTCTCATCTCTGCTGTTGTCTTACCATAGGGCTTTGGCAAAGATCTGGTTTGGATTTGCTTCTACCGTCTTGAATTTCTATTTCAGGCAATTACTGGGTAGCATATTAAATAGCTTTTTTTTCTGCCCGTTGAAAATAGATATTTCTGGCCTTTCTCAATGCCAATTGTTTTCTCCTTTATCGCCCCCTGTATCTTTTCAGTTCTATGACTTAAAGGGGGTCTCTGAGAAAGGAAACTCACCATAAAGCTGTGTGAATATATCTAGATTATCTCAATTACCTATGTATTTTTGGTAGCTACTTGGAGTATTCTGTTGCATGAACTACCCATCTGGAGAATCATTTTGGAGACACAGACTCATCCAAAGGCAATGGAAGTGTTTCAAGGGCAGCAAAAAACAAAGAAGAAAGGGAAGAAGGATCGCAGCCTTTCCCTCTGGGCTAGTGGTGGTAACCAAGCAAAGTCCTCTCCAAATCCACTGTTAGAGCTGGCGGTTTAGGCCAAACAATGAAGCCAGAGGCACATACTTTCAGGAGAATCCAGAGCCAGATGGTATTCTCATGGTCCATTTTCAGTGGGGGTATAGTCACAGCTGGTGTTGTTTTCTGCCATCTGTCTGTAGTTCTCATACCTAGATTTTTGTCAGGGTTACCTTGCTTGCTATGTTCTATCCATTTAGTTTCATTCCATGTAGGGGCTGAGGGACAAGTCAGGGGCAGGAAGGGAGTACCTTTAGGTTTTGCTACAAAAGACTACCATGTCAAAAGGTAAAGGTACAGGAGAAAGCCTAGGGAAGGGTCTGAGAAGTCAGACTGGCTTCCAAAGCACAAAGGAAAATGGACTGTGTGGATGGCACTACAATGGTCCAAAAAATCAACCAAAATTCAGTGAAGAACAGACAGGTTATGAGAATAGAATTTGAGAACCAGGAGGTAGTACTGTGGGGACAATGATGACAACACATTTTACTAAGCATCAGCTATGTTCTAAACACTGTATTTCATTCTAGTGTGATTAGTTACAAAGTTTAGATAAGGCATGACCCTTACCTTCATGAGACTTGTACTCTAATAGGAAAAAAGACAAATGCTGATAAATCCAATCCACAATACTGTATTATAGGTACAAGAGAGAAGATTCAAACATACAACTGGACAAACTAGATTAAAATGTAATTGGGAGGGGGCAGCTAGGTGGTGCAGTGGATAGAGCACTGGCCCTGGATTCAGGAGTACCTGAGTTCAAATCTGTCCTCAGACACTTGACACTTACTAGCTGTGTGACCCTGGGCAAGTCACTTAACCCCCATTGCCCTGCAAAAAAAAAAAAGAATGAAAAAAATGTAATTGGGAAATAGTTAACACAATAAAAATATAATACAATGTAGATAATGTTAATTTGTGGTTTTCTAAATAAATATGTGTAACAGGATCCATTTCTATTTGAGTTTGACACTTCTAGAGTAGAGGACTGCAAAATAAAATGCTATGTAAAGTCCAAGAGTAAAAGAATGCTACCCACTAAGAGATTAAAGAAGACTTCCTGGAGGAAGTGGAATTAGAGTCAGGTTTTAAAGAATGGATAAGAATGCAACAAATAAAGAGACTTTCACTGATACATAATTGCTTTGCTGCTCTCTGTGCTCTAGTTATGCATGATTTTTCCAGGAATTCTAGCCTGGTGGAAACCAGAACACTAGTAGAGCCCTGAAGTATTTGTGCTTGTTGGAAGGACCATTGTAAGAATAATGTTTTCATTGACTAATAATAGTAATAATTCAATTCAGCCTTCACCTCTCAGAATCCTTACTTTCCTTGAAGGCTCAGCTCAAATACCATCTCTTCCCAAAATCCTTTCCTGATTCACCCAGTCATTAGTGCTCCCCTCATACCATAATACCTTATATTTACGTATCTTTATACATAATTTTCCTCCCAATATCATGTAAACTCCTCGAGGGCAGAGACTGTCTTGTTTTTTGTCATTGTATCCTCTTTGCTTAGCATACAACATGTTACATGGTAGACAAATGCTTGTTGAATGAATATATGAATGAATGATTGAATGGATGAATGAATGAAATGGTGTTCAGTGTGTCCTATGTTGGAAGCACTATACTAAATTCAGCACAACCTTTGATCTTTTCCTCATGGAATGTATAATCCAATGTGATACTCATCAACAACCCCTCATGGTTTTCAAAAATGCTTTCTTATCCCATTGGTCATCTTGATCATTGAGACAACCTTGCAAATTAGGAATTCAGGTATTTTTCCTATTTTGTACTTAAGGAAGGCCAGGCTCAAGAAGTTGTGACTTGCCCAATTTTCAGAACTCACAAAAGTAACAGAGTAGGTTTTTTTGTTGTTAGGTCATTTTTCAGTTGTGTCCAACTGTCTGTGACCCCATTTGGGGTTTTCTTGGCAGAGATACTGTGATGGTTTTAATTCCTTCATTTCAGGAAACTGAGGCAAACAAAGTTAAGTTACTTGCCCAGAGTCACACAGCTAGTGTCTGAGGCCAGGTTTGAACTCACAGAAGATGAGTCTTCCTGACTCTAGGCCCAACACAATCTACTTCTCCACCTAGGTGCCCTAACAGAGTAGGTAATCAAACCCAGATCTTCCCCCCTTAACATCCCATATACTTTCTTGTGTGTGTGTGTGTGTGTGTGTGTGTGTGTGTGTTTTGGTTTTTTTTTGCTGGGCAATGGGGGTTAAGTGACTTGCCCAGGGTCACACAGCTAGTAAGTGTCAAGTGTCTGAGGCTGGATTTGAACTCAGGTACTCCTGAATCCAGGGCCGGTGCTCTATCTGCTGCCACCTAGCTGCCCCCATATACTTTCTTTTGAATACAAAGGTACCACTGTTATCCAGCGGTCAGTAGCAGAGTGCTCATTGCCCAGAATGAGAATAGGCTGTGTAGCTATTGCTTCAAAAAGGTGATTGGAATGTTAAATAGGTCACCACCATTTTGCATTCCCAGATTAAGTATAAAATATTCCTCTTATTATTAAAAAGACTTAGAATTGGGGCATCTAGGTTGCCCAGTGGGTAGAGCACCAGCCCTGGATTCAGGAGTACCTGAGTTCAAATTCAGCCTCAGACACTTAACACTTACTAGCTGTGTGACCCTAGGCAAGTCACTTAACCCCAACTGCCCTGCAAAAAAACAAAACAAAACAAAAAACAAAGAAACAAAAAAAGACTTAGAATTAGGACTGTTATAAATTTATTACAAAATGTCTGTTAACTGTGACATGGCTATTATACTCTGAAGGTATTTCCACTTAGTAAATTCACTTTTGAATAAGATGTCTTTATTTTTCCACCTCTTTATTTTTTCATGATCTTCAGACCTAAATTACATAGATGAATTAGCCACTGTGACCCTTACCACTTAAAACTAACCTTACTTTAATCCCTTTTTAAAAGTAAGAAGCTTTTACTGGTCTCATAAGGCCTATATTTTTAATATTAGGTCAAAAGTTATATTAAACAATAACACAGAACATAGTGTGTAGGAGGGTGGTTGAGACAGTACTCATACTGAGACCAACCTTCTCTATCCTTCAAGGCCTAGTTCAAGTATCACTTCAGTAGTGAAACTCCCATGACTACTCCCACCCTAATTGAACTTCCCTTCTCCTCCAAACACAGAATTTAGCAGGTAATTATACATGATTTTGTGTTGTTCGCTGTAGTTTCATGTGCGTGGCCTTCATTCCCTCATTCCCTCATCTGAATGGGAAGTCCCATGAGGACAAGGATAGAGTATTATTGGCTCCCTTACTTGTTGATCAATTAGTTAATTAAGTAATTGATTAATTAATTAATTAGTTAATTGGAACCATTTTTTATGAGTCATTCATTCAACAATAGTCTATTTCATACATTCTTACCAGAAAAACCTTCTTAGACAGAGCCTGTATATGTGTTTATTTCTATCTTACGGTCCAAGTCCAAATGGAAAGGCTGCCCAGTCTGCCTGGGAGATTTTATCTCATCTCATGCAGTTTTAACAGATGTATTGAAACAAGTAAAATGAGGAAGAGGACACCCTTATCCCAGGAATAGGTTATGTAAACAAGAAGTGAGACACCATTGTGATGAGCACCATAGAAATATGGTCTACAGAGCCTTTCGGGATTGCAGATATGTCAAGGAAAGGCAGAAGATTTGTGGAACCAGTTAATAATATCTCTGGTAAAATAAAGAGGATTGGTGGGCATCCTCATTAAAAGAAGATTTACTGTAATTACAAGAGCATTGAAGAGTAAAAGTTACTGAAGCCAAAATATATTTTGATAAGATGTGCCAGGCAGTAGAGGAGGATGAGGTAGGATGTGGACTGGATTGATCTTGTGTCTTAAGAAATATGTGGCTGCAACCTGTTACAGTTCAAAACACTCCAGACTTGCAATTATGAGTGACCTAGTTTTGAATCCTGTCTCTCATATTTACAGTGGACAAATCGTTCTGACTCAGTTTTCTTATCTATAAAATGGGCATAGTGGTTTCAACCTCACAGGGATGCTGTGAAGATCAAATGAAATAATGTTTATAAAGCATTATATAAATATAATTATTAAGAATGCCTAGAAGGGCATAAGAAAATCTCTCCCTCACTGTCATCAGGTCAGACATATTAAGAAGCCATATAGACACATTTATTTGGCCTCGTATTTTTACACAATGCATCATTTTTACCAAATTATACCAGAGGTAAATCATCTTGTTTTATTGAGTCACCTCTGCCCCAAACTATCTCCCCCACTTTCTATCATGGTACCTAAAAATCCACTATTGTGGTACCATTCCTTCATCAGCTTATTAATTCCTTCCATGTGCAAAGTACTGTGGACGCAATGACAAAAAAAAAAACAGAAACAGTTTACCTTATAGAGCTACAAATTAGTAAATTTAAAATACATGCAACTTAATTTTAGGGGGTTAGAGGACATGCTAAACTTTTACCATTATCTTCTCTCTACATCGCAAAAACCATTGATATCCTTTCCCCTATTTGTTTGTACTTTTCTCCAGTCTATGATGAAAAGTTGACCCTTTTCACCACACACACACACACACACACACACACACACACACACACACACACACACACACACACGCACACACACACGGCTGGAATCTACCTCTTCCTTGCCTTTACCTCTTTTTTTACCTCAAAATTCAGCTCAAATATCACTTTCTACATGAAATCTTTATCTTCCTAGCTGCTAATGTCACCTGCCTCCCTCCCCCACCACCAAAAGCAAACAACAACAAAAACCTTGAGTTTTCTTTTCAATATATGCATATTTTTGTGTTCCTCCACATTCTACTCAATATAAGCTTCCTAAGTGGAGGAACAATTTAGTTTTGGTCTTTGTATTTCCAGTGCCCAGAATAAAGGGCCATAATAAATGTTTGTTTACTGCTTAATTGATCAGGAAACTTTTACATTTTCCCAGAATCCTTTTGTACAGTACAATATACTTCAGAGGATAACAGACTAAGCCATTACTAGTCCCCACCTTAGTGGGTATTTGTTTATTCCAGCTGTGAGCACAGGGTTGACAGGAAGAGTTAACAGGATTAGTGCCTCCTGAAGAAGCTGAGTCTCCAAGAAAAAGGCCTCACAAAAGGGAAGTAGAGCAAAGCCCAGGATATACATTACTAACTTCATCATTTTGCTGTTGTGCCAAAAACCACCTTTATTCTCCTCCTTACCAATTTGTAACCCATTGGTATAATGTTACCTCCCCTAGGAACCTTACAGAGTAGGCAAGATCAAATGGGATGAGATGATGTACTTAGTAAACCATGAAGTGTTATTGAAATATAAGGTAAATTGACACCTATTTTTCTATTCACTGCTGTCTTTTATAATTGCTTTATTTATATATGCATGTTTCTACAAATTATATGTTTGTGTATCTTACATCTTTTATTTCATTATGAGCTCTGTGAGGAAGAGATCAAGTCTAACCTAGAAGGGGCTAGTGTCACATGGTGGAGAGAGTGTGGAAATGGAAGTCACAAGATTGGTTATAGTTCAAATTTTGCCATTTATGAGCTTTTTGGCATCAGGTACAGATCCTTGTGCCTTTCTGTATCTGAGTTTTCTTATCTACAATATCTTTAAAGTCCTTTGCTGTTCAAATATTCTGCTGTTTGAAAAAAATGTACTTCAAACTATGTTACATGGGATGAAAATGAGGTGGCTACTACTACTACTAGTGATAATAGTAATACTCAAGTAACATTTGCATAATTCCTTAAACTAGCCAAGTATTTATATATATGTATGTATGTATATAATCATATTTGGTCCAAGCAAGAGCCCCTTTTTAATGCTAGGTGACATAAAGGATAAAATGCTGGACCTACAATCAAGAAGACTTTGATTCAAATTCAGCTCCAAACATTTAGTAGCTATGTGACCATAGGAAAAATCACTTATCTTTAACCTGAGAGTCCCTCAGTTTCCTCATCTATAAAATGGAGATGATAATAGAAACTATTTCCTACTGTTATGAGGATACAATGAGATATTTGTGAAGTTCTTTGCATACACAAAGTACCAAATAAATGCTAGCTGTTATCATTGTTGTTGTTGGTTGTTATTTTTGTTGTTGTTCAGTTGTTTTCACTCATGTCTGGCTCTTTGTGGATCCCCTTTAGGGTTTTCTTGGCAGAGATACTGGAGTGGTTTGCCATTTCCTTCTGCAGCTCATTTTGCAGATAAGGAAACTTGCCCAGGATCACATAGCTAGTAAGTATCTGAGGTCAGATTTGAACTCAGATCTTCCTGACTCCAGGTCCAGAACTCTATCCACTGAGCCACTTAGCTGTCTGAAGTTTTCTTGGCAAGGATACTGAAGTGATTTGCCATTTCCTTCTCCAACTCATTTTTACCAATGGTTATTGTTATTGCTGTCCCTATTTGGCAAATAAGAAAACTGAGGTTTAGAGAATTTAAATGACTTAATAAGAATCACATAGCTTTTAAGTGTATAGAGCCAGGGTTGAACCCACATCTTTCTGACCCCAAATCCACTACTCTATCCACTATGCCATGCTATCTCAAATTGTTCACCAGCTACCTTGGTGCTGTTTAACCACATTTGACCAATACTGTCAAACCTTTTAAAAATATAAATTAGAGATTAAAATCACTAAGAAGCTAGTGGAAATGTCAGGGACCTTTTGTAAAGGAAAATTATACACTCATGGTTGACCTTTATCATCCTGATTGGCAGTCATATATGGTATGATTTGGGGGGTTCCAGGAAGGACTCTAACCTAAGTATATCACCCCTTCTAGGGGTTACTTTACTGGTAACTTCACCATTATTGATTCCTTCCTTTGTCTGGAATGCTACCCTTTTCCTGCCTCCCTCTTTTAATATGCAAATACTTCAAGGAAGAGAACAGCATTAAATCCCCAATAACTTAGTTTGAAGGAATTTATCAGTAGGTCCCTCTCTGGAAAGGCCATGGCAGTGGACAATTAAAGGATGATGTCATTGAGTGGAGAAATGTCAGGAAAAAGAAATGAGGCATGAAGTGAAGACCAACTCTGGCATGGGCTAGCCCTAGTTGTAGGTGCAGCTAAGGTAGGAAAATAGGACAAATTTTTAATCTGCTTGAAGAACACACATTGACCTTCTGGAAAACCCTCTTTGGTCTGTAAAATCTGATATGATGTTATCCACCATCATCCAGTTGTAAAACACCATTGGAATATAAGAGCAAACCTTTCTTCCCCAACCTCCATCCTTTCTACAAGTGTGGAATGTTGCATGTAGTTTCAATCTTTTTCTATAAGTGAATGGGTTGTGCTGAACTTGTTTCCCCTTCTTTACATGCTCTCTTTTTTTATTCTTGATTATAAAGGATGACTTTCTGGTAAGGCGCCTAGACAGGGATTGAGGGGAAAATGAAGGTGATATAAAAACGAAAGATCTGTTAAGAAAGCTCAATGTAGCATCTAAAAATCTTTTGAAAATCAAATAAAATACCAATTGAAAAACTAAAAAGTCAGCATCTTATACATAGGGAATATGGATAGGGACTGGACCTGTGATTTTACAAGTATAAAGAGCTTGCATTAACAAAAGAGTTTCTCTCTTAGAGAGTTATCTAGAACACTGAGGTTAATTGACATGGCCAGAGTCTTACAGTCACTATTTAACAGAGACATCACTTAAACCCATGTGTTCCTGGATTTTAGACTGACTCTTCAGCTCCTAAACATACTACTTCTCATATCTTATACACTGGAATCATTTTTAAAAATTTCTTAACAATATCTTTAATCCCCTATTTCAAAAATGTATACAAACCACTTATAGTAGCCACCCCCAATAAAATGAAATAAGATTATTTACCGCAATAAAACAAACATCTCCTTAAGATAATCTTGTGCTCAACCGCTAGCACATAAGGTGGTATAATTAAAGGGATATGTGCAAAGTGCACAGGAGAAAAAGAAAAAGCCCCCTGCTGAGTCCAGGCTGGAAGAAGCCAGGACACATTCTCAGGAGAACAAGGGAGTGAAGTTTCACAGTCAGAAGTCCTAATTAACAGGCATCTAATCAAGCAGAGATGCTTTACCAAACAGTGGGATGCTGCCTTATGGCATTGCTCACACCCATGAATTTGCAGGAGTGATAACAACAGGAATAATAATAACCCTGTACATTTCAGAGTGTGGCATACTTCTCAAAGTGCTTTCACATACATTATCTCCTTTTATCCTCAGAACCAATCCAATGAATCTGACAGGGCTAACATTATTATCTCTATTTGACAGATGAGCAAATTGGTTCCCAGAGTGGTTCCCTGGAATAGGGGAAAGAATACAGTGAATTATTGGTGGATCCTAGGCTTCAAACCCAGGTCTTGGAATTCTTTAGCAAGACTTTAGTAATGTCTCCTCTCAAACACACTAAAGAGGAATGCAGTTTTGTTATGTTATAGAAGGCAAGATAAGGAACTAGTGGGATCCTGATGAAGGGAGGAGAGGAAAGATACATTGCAATTGACTTCCCCTTTGTAGATAGTTAAAAGTAGGGCAGCACCTTCTGATGTAGGTACAAGCCTTGAAAAGGCATAGAACTGCCTTCAGCTCATTCTTCTCCCAACCCTTTAAATCTGAGGGGTACTTATGTCTTTAAAATCCTTTATATCCCTCACAGTATCTAGAATAGGACTGAACAGAGATTAGGTATTATAATCCCATATGTCTATACAAATTCTGCCTATCCTTCAGAACCTCATTCAAGCCTCACCACATCTGTGAAGCTTTCCAGGATGTCTCTGTTTCATACATATATTTCTATAATTTCCTTCAGTACTAAAAAACTTAGCACTGATGTGTATCTTGTCTTGTATTTTATTCCAGTTATTCTTGTCACCAAGGGTGGGACCATGCATGACCTTTACTTCTCTTGTATTCCCCACAATAGAAGAGTAGACTCAGTAGAACATGGGGTCATGGAATGCTAACAGATCTATTTATTTGTTTGTTTGTTCGTTCATTCATTCATTCATTCATTTATTCATTCATTCCTTTGTGGGGCAATGAGGGTTAAGTGACTTGCCCAGGGTCACACAGCTAGTAAATTTCAAGTGTCTGAGGTTAGATTTGAACTCACGTCCTCCTGAATCCAGGGCAGGTGCTTTTATCCACTGTACCACCTAGCTGCCCCAATGTTAAGAGATTTAGAAGTAGAAGGGCTCTCAGTGATTATTTGAGTCCATGCCTCTCCTTTAAGGATGAGGAAACCAAGACTCGTAGTTTTTAAATTTAAGATGCAGAGAAGCTCAGACAACCAAGGTCTCCTTTCTGGTTAGTTCAGAGCTGGGGATCCAACCAAATCCTTTTTAATCTCCCACTCAGCCATTCCATAAATTATTGAATTGAACTATTTCCCCAAAGTTTGATTTTAGACATTATTTCGTTCTTTACATTATTAGTGGTGGTGCATGCCAGGGAAAGAGGGAGTTCTTGAAAGTCACTTGGAACACAGATTGCTAGCAATGCTTGAAGATCATGTGTCAGATATTTAGGAATAAACTCTAATGAAAGATTTGATCCAGATGGCCAAACTCAAGGCACTACTACCTCTTTCTTAGAGTACCGTCTCTTACAGTAAATACAGTACCAACTAATTTTCCAGCAAGGGTACAAATGACAAAATTGTACTTCATCCTAATGGCATCAATCAATCAATTGGCATTTATTAAGTGCTTACTAAATGCCAGCTAGGTTATTGTTCAGATGTTTTTTTCAGCTGTATCTGACTCTTCATAAGCCCATTTAGAGTTTTCTTGGCAAAAATACTGTGTTGGTTTGCCATTTCCTTCTCCAGCTCATTTTACATGTGAGGAAACTGAGGCAAACAGGGTTAAGTAACTTGCCCAGGGTAGCACAACTAGTAAGCGTCTGAGGGCAGATTTGAACTCAGAAAGATGAGTCTTCCTGAATCCAAGCCCAATGATCTATTCACTGTGCCACCTAGCTGCCCTATGCTTCTGATAGTAAATGTATAATATATATTTATGTGTGTGTACATATAGATAGATATGTATATGTCTATCTTTTTCCTGTATTCTTCAGGTGGTGATGGTTGGTTTTTCCTCCACACCCTAAACAAAGGCTTCACTTGCCTTTCCCTTATTGTGGCTCTTCACAGAGTCTCCCCTTCTTGTTCCTCCTTCCTGGTGCATGCTTTAGGCACAGCTTCAAAGAAGGGACCTTATTTTGCTAGTCACTGAACGATAACCCCTACTTGAAAGAAAATATTGTGCTTTGGTTTGGAAATATATATGACAACCACCTTGAATTCAAAAGGGAATTTAACCCAACCCCATAAAAATAAAACTCTTTTCATTGATTTTGTAGGTCAGAATATATATATTTATGGGGTTAAATTCAGAACTTTGATCTATGTCCTCTGTTTTGACTCTTTCTTTTCATGGCATAGACCCAATGAGTGGGACCCTGAGACTCTCTGAATGCATTGCCCTTAAAGGGCAAACATCCCTTTATTTCTAATGAGCAATAAAGAAGACAGCTTATATGACTACACTCACTATAAACCATTAAACATTAGTAATTTAATGTTACCCAACAGGTGAAATTGAACCCTTTGTCCTTTTTATTCTTGGTTTGTTTTTTTGTTTTTTTAAAGAATGGCCTTGTTTCCTCAATTCCATTTTACTTGTACTGATGTAACTGAATACCCTGCTACCTGTAGTTTTCACATCTGAAAAGCTGACTTAAGCATGGCCATGCAAAGTTGGCTGCCATGAGAGTAAATTATGGGCTTTGCAGAGTGAAATCCATGTTTTTGGAACAGTTGTTTTGTTTCTTATCCTGGAGATTGTTCAGTAAAGAGCATACCTGCTGTGTATCCCTATTGCTGAATTTGGTACAGCAAATAGGGCAACCCCTATGAAACATGAAGTATCATAATCACCACTCACCTTGTTTCTAAAACACCTGATTCACAACAACCCTGTGAAGTAGATAGGATAAACATTATTATCATCATTTTATGGAAGAGGAAACTAAGGTTCTACAAGGTTGTGACTAACCCATGATTAACTCCCCCTTTCACACTCCATTATGATCAAATTGACTTGCTAGTTGTTATCTGAATAGGAAATTCCATCTCCTACCTCCAAACCTTTGTACAAGTGGTCCCATCTGATAGGTGCACTTATTAACTTTGGGTTTTTTTTTTTGCAGGGGGGTGAGGCAATTGGGGTTAAGTGACTTGCCCAGGGTCACACAGCTAGTAAGTGTTAATTGTCTGAGGTCGGATTTGAACTCAGGTCCTCCTGAATCCAGGGCTGGTGCTCTATCCACTGTATCACCTAGCTGCCCCTTAACTTTGGTTTTATTCCATATGTATTTTATAGGCATTTTGTTTTCCCACAAAGAATGTAAGCTCCTTATGAGTAGGCATTATTTAATTCTTCTTAGTCCTATTTCTGGGAAGAGAAGGTGGACCTGGAGTCAGGAATACTCCTTTCCTGAGTTCAAACGAAAAGGGTCATGAAGAGTTATACATGACTGAACAACAACTCCTATTTCTACCATAGCAACCGGCACACAGTAGGTATTCAGTAAATACTTGTCGATTGATTGGTTTAACCTCACCCACTTATTAGCTATGTAACCACAGATAAGTCATTTAATTTTTTTCTGAGTCACTTTCCTCACCTGTAAAATGAGGGAGCTGGATTCAGTGACCTTTAATATCCATTAGAGCCTTATATCTATGATTCTATTTTGCTTTAGCCACTACAGGGAGCTACAGAAGGTGGCTATGTAAATGGTAAGAAAGAGATGCATATATGAGATATCATGGAGACAGAAGGATCAGTTACTGAATGCTTTAGAGTTATGAACATAAGTGAATGTGAGGTTGGTGCCCTCAACACAAATAGAGGGGTTATAAAAGGAGCAGATTTCCCTTTTCCCCCTTTTCCAAATATAAAAGAGCCATGCTTGTGTATGTGGGGGGGGGGGGTGACAGCAGACTGAGTTTGACATCATTTCCGCAGAGACATGATGACAAGGAATGCAAGCATGGGTCATGTTCAGTGTGGTAAGGTTTCCTGGTTCATAAGATTATAGATTTACACCTAAAAGGAATATTACAGGTCAATTTGTCCTAACCTCCTCCTTTTACAGAGAAGGAAACTGAGGCTTTGGAAAGGCTAGGTGACTTGCCCACAATAGTGACACAGGAAGATGATGTGTTCCTTTTTGGCTGCTTTTGAGTCTGAGAGATACGGACTAGATATCCATCTGTAGATATCAAAGTTAAAGCAGATGACTTCCAGGTAGTTGGTGATATTAACTGAAGTTCTGGTGAGATTCAGGCTGGATGTGTCAATCTTGGATTCATCTTCTTAGAGATGACACTGAAACCCATGGAAGATGAGATCATCTTGAGAGTATATGAAAGGAAGAGAAGAGGGCCTAATATTAAGATCTGAAGAATATTCAGGGGCAGCTAGGTGGAGCAGGGGATAGAGGGCCAGGACTGCAGTCAGGAAGACCCGAGGTAAAATCCAGTCTCTGAATACTTCCTAGGTGTGTGACCCTGGGAAAGTCACTTAACCTATATATGCTTCAGTTTCCTCAGTTGTAAAATGGGGATCATAATAACACCTATCTCAGGGTTGTTGTAAGAATCAACCCAGAACATAGTAAGCACTATATAAATGTTAGCTATCATTATACAAGGCATGAGACAGTTTTCCTCCAAGCCAACCTTTGAAGTAGTGGATGTTTGCCAATGAGGGAAACAGAGGCTCAGAATGCTTTCCCTGCCATCATCCATCCAGTAAGTGGTCTAGCCAGAATAAAAAGCTTGAATTCCCGATCCCCAAAGCACTCTTTCCACTGTGCCACACCGATTCTTGTTTCATTTCTGAGAGTCTAGTCTGCTCAGATTGACTGTGAGCTCCCTGGGAGAGCTGAGACATGTCTTCCCCTACTCTTGTAAATCCCACCATGGGTAGTACAGGACTTGAACAGTCAGTCCCAGATGCTAATTGATTGAGTGACTGCAACTATGTTCACCTTAGAGCAGTTGGCCAAATAATTGCTCTACTGAGGTGCTTCACGAAGGTGCTAGCAATCACCAAACTGGGCATAGGGGAGAGAAGAGATCATTTAATTAGAACACAAAGAAAGTCATTATATATAGGCAAGCCTAATATGAATGCTGTGCACATGATCTATCTCTGCATTGGCTTCTTATTGAGGAAGAAATGTTAGCCTCAGCAAAAAGAAATACCATGCCTCATTCATGAGCCAGGGTTGTTGACAAGTTAGAAGAGTCTCGTGTAGCATCTCATCAAAAAGCTGCCAGATCTAATAGAGCAGCACGCCCAAGACACTGCTATTCTACCAGAATCTCTAAGCTGGAGCTAGGCACACTAGTTGATAGGTGTTACTGGAGTCACAGCCTGAGAGGCCTGCAATCAAAGGCAGAGGTCTTGGACAATTGCAGTTGCTTTCTCTTCTACCTAAATTACTGGATGGAATGCAAACTGGATCACAGCTAGTATTTATTAGATGTTGAGGCAGTCACAGTACTTGATGTTGCTCAAGGGAACCTGGCTGGGCAGCTTATTTCGTTTTATAGTATCAGGATTATAGATTTAGAGTTAGAAAAGACGTTGGAGGTTATCTAATCCAACCTGTTTTACAGATGAAGAAACTGAGGCCCAGAGAAATTACTAATTTCACACAGGTAATAAGCTTGAGAAGTAGGATTTGATCCCAGATCCCTTGACTCCAGATACAGCATTCTTTCCAACTTCAGGAATATCTCTGCAATAAGAACGAAAGGTTATATGTTCAGTCCTCTTACAAATATTCTGAAGAATTCATAGAAATAAAATAATTGCCCAAAATTTTACTCACAAAGGTACTAGGAAAAAGAATGCAGGCAGCATGGTGCAACAGATCCCAAATAATAGAAAACCAATTTACTTTAAAAAAAAATATATTGTCATACTGATTAGTAGAAGCATGGCCAGGACATACAAGAAGACTAGTTTCATAACATTGAGGCATAGGAGTCTTTTTTTTTTTTTTTTGCAGGGCAATGCGGGTTAAGTGACTTGCCCAGGGTCACACAGCTAGGAAGTTTCAAGTGTCTGAGGCCAGATTTGAATTTAGTTCCTCCTGGAACCAGGGCCAGTGCTTTACCCACTACACTACCTACCTGCCTGAGGCATAGAAGTCTTAAGTCTGGAACAAAAAAAAATTCCTAGAGAGACTTTTCTAGCACTCTACATTCTTAATTTTTCTGTGGCTCTGTGGGAGAAACAGAAAAGGAAGAAAGGAACTCAGAAAAAAAGAAAAGAAACTGAGTGGCCTTGGTGGTTTCATGAACAGAAAAAAAATAACAGGACATCATATTTCTAGCAATCTCAACCTTCTGAAAGAGAATATTTGACATATAAGTAAGCTAAGAAGAGGTCCCTGAGCCTCCAAATATCTGTCACAAAGTCCTTCTACTCAAACTATGCATTTTACTCTTTTAGCTGTAACTCCAAGCTTCATTGGCTGTCATTTAACATAAAATTCTGAACAACCTTGGTTATCTGATTTAGAAGCAGAAAATCAGAAGGGGGTTGGAAATATGAGATGAGGAGATTAAGAGGCAGGCACAGTGACAGCAGGAGAAATGACAGCTGACAGCCTGAAACCGATGGAGGAGATACACAGCACCAAAGTCTATTACCTTGGAGTATAATGGGTGCTCATTGAGATGACCATGAGTCATCAAAAAAAGATCAAATTGTGTTCCGTCTGCTCGGTGTAAGAAGCCAAGAAAGTGTGTGATGCATTTTAGAATGATTCCCATCAAAAATGGTGAAAAGAAGCTTAAGGCATTAGGATAAGCTTCAGGTATATAGAAGCAGAAAGAACCTGGGTCTGGAGTCAGAGGAACTCAGTTCTGATATAGCTGGGTTGACCTTGGACCAATTGTTTAACCACTCTGACTTGCAAAATGAGTCAGTTGCTCTATTTGGCCATTAAGTTTTCTTCTAAATCTAGTGCTATGATCCTATGGTCTGAGAAATCCACGTTATCCATCCATCCATCCATCCATCCATCCATCCATCCATCCATCCATCCATCCATCCATCCATCCATCCACCCATCCAATCAACATTTTTTAAGTCCCTAGGGTCTTTGAGATTCAAGGTACTGTGGCAGTTGCAAAGACAATATTTGGCCCCAGTGTTCAGGGAGCTTATTCTCTTTTGGAGCAATTCATTACCTGATAACATTAGGCAAGTGAGGTGTTATTGCACTTGTGTGACTAAAAGACAAGTTTCCTATAATTCTCCAGCTAGGATCACAAAGCTATTGATATTCTGGAAGTTTTTTTTTTTTTTATCATTGGTCATCAGATCATAGATTTAGGGCTGAAATTTTAGAGGTCATCTATACTGGTCCCTTTTACTTTACAGATAAGGAAACTGAGGCTTAGGGAGGTTTAAGTAGCTTGACCAATATCATACAAAGACGAAAGTAGGAGAGCAAGAATTTGAACCTATGTCTTCTTTTTCCAAATCCAGCGACCTCTTCATTGTACCACATGAACTTATTATACTAAAACAATTCTAAATTCTGAAAAAATAACCTCTGTCCTTCTGGGAAGGGATTCAGAGCTTTAAACACTTTTTAAAACAATGCTACAAACATTTATTAAGATACTGTGGGGGCAGCTATGTGGCACAGTGCATTAAGCACTGACCCTGGATTCAAGAGGACCTGAGTTCCAATCTGGCCTCAACCACTTGACACTTACTAGGTGTGTGACCCTGGGCAAGTCACTTAACCCTCATTGCCCTGCAAAAAAAAAGAAAAGAAAAGAAAAAGAAAAGATACCATGGGCCAAGAGAAATATAGTCCCTGCCTTCAAGGAGCTTATATTCTATTTAAATTTTTTATCAGTTTTCTGTTATGTCCAACTCTTTGTGACCCTATTTGGGGTTTTCTTGGCAGAGATACTGGAATTGCTTGCTATTTCCTTTTCCAGTTCATTTTATAAATGAGGAAACTAAGGGAAACAGAGCTAAGTGACTTGCCCAATTTCCCACAGCTAGTAAGTGTCTGAGGCCAGATTTGAACTCACTGAGATGAGCCTGACTCCAGCCCTGGGAATCTATCCACTATTGTGCCTAGCTGCCCTTTGTCTATATATACTTTATAAATATATATGGAATAAATCTATTAAGGGAAGGGAGAAATGAAAATATGAGAAATTTATATATAAGACATGCATATATATATTGTTTAAAATTAGTTTTGGAGGGAAGCATAGTATTAAATTAAGAGACTAAGTGAGAAGAATGTGTGTGTGTGTGTGTGTGTGTGTGTGTGTGTGTGTGTGTGTGTATGGTATGCCTATATGTGTGTATCTCTCTCTCTCTCTCTCTCTCTCTCTCTCTCTCTCTTTCTATATATATATATATATATGTGTGTGTGTGTGTGTGTGTGTGTGTGTATATGTGTGTGTCTTTCTTCTCACTCCTTCCCCCCCCCCCACTGTAATTCTAGAACTGCCTTTTCATTTTAACTGAGATTGCCTCATGACCTCAGCTCATACTCCTGGTATTAGTGGCCAAGGATCTCAACTGATAGTCTTGCTAAAACACCAAAATGCCCTAAAAGTCAAATGCAAGCTCCAGTTTGTCCTTGACCAATCTAATGGGCCTGGGCCTGTTATCTTCTGTACATAGTTTTCAGACCCTACTCCTACATAACATAGCCTACCACAAGGAATGGCAGCCCTGACCAAGCAGCCCTGATTCTTTTAAGCATCCTATCAATAACCAACTCACCAGTGGTCATTTCTTCAGAAATCAAAACAACTTATCAATGGTTTGACTCATTCATGATCAAATTCATCAATAGTCTAGCACACCAGAGATTGGTTCATTAATAATCAGTGTAGTGGTAGACATAAATGTGATATAAAGTCCAAATAATAGTTCTAACATTGTTTTTCCTGTCTCTAGATTGAACTGGAAACCTGTTACTGAGTGAGAAAAGGCTATTATTGGAAGGTTAAAAGGGCTATGAACAATAGACTAACTAAAAACTTCAAGGACTGCAGATATGGATTCAAAGACGTGGTGTCAGAGGAAAGTTATACTATATATTTTCTATGTCATGTTTATGGCAGACCATGTTGTTTTTCATTGCAAGTGTTATATAGTTGGGGGGGGTGAGTTTTGTAGAAAGAATAGAACCTAGCCTAGAGATTCTCAGCAGTAGCCTCTTTGAAGAAAGTTGTGGCAGGCATGAGCTGTGTCTGCATAAGTCCAAAAATGATAGAAGGGTCAGGTGATCATGTAACAGATAGTAGGGTCTGCCAAGCATGAACAGTTTTATTTTGGGGGAGAAAAAAACAGAAAGTGAGAGAAACTATATAGAATATAATGGTCACACCACAGCATTTGGAGCCTCCTGGTGTCTAATTTTTCCTTAAGCAGAGATTGCGTTCAGATATTCATGGCCCAGAAATTGTAGGTATGGGATTGAATTAATATCAATTTCAGTGGAAATAACAGGCATCCAAAAGTCTCCTTTAAGTAATTGTACTCTTTCCTTTTTCTTTCCTTGCAAATAATGATCAGTAAGAAATGAAATCTCTAAACTATCTAGCATGATTTTCTCTCATTTTAAATCTCTTTTTTTCCCCAAGAAACTATCCGGCTTCAGATAGGGAATGCCCTACTGCAAGGTCTTCTGATTTGGCCATATCTGTATTAAGGAGTCCCCTTGGCTTGAGAAGAGGGAAGAGTAACAAGTAGAATGTGCTATTATGCCTTTCACCATAAACAAATGCTGCTTCTATTATATTACTGTAGCAATGTATACTGGTAGAGTGGACACACTTCTTACGGTACTGGCCCTAATTCCATATCGATTCACCAGCATTGAAACTTCTGCCACAAACTCCCAAATTTTGTCTGTTTCACACTAATTGGTGACTATGAGCAAGTTACTTAACCTCTCTAGAATTCACTTTCTTCATAATTAAAATGAAGGGGTTGGACGAGGCCCTAGCTTCTTAAACTATGGGTCATGACTCCATATGGGGTTATGTAATTGAATGTGGGGGTCATGAAAAATTTGGCAACAGTAAACGGTTATGTATACCTATTTTATATACCTATATACCTAGGGTCATATAAAAATTTATTGGGTTAAAAGGGGTATAGAGTGGAAAAAGTTTAAGAAATCCTGAACTAGATGACTCCATGGACATTTCCAGCTAAAAATCTATTAAAGTAGATCTTAATGATATCTTTTATTTTTATATCACTAGTTTTCCTCCTTGCATCCATCCTTCTTCCTCTTCCCACTAAGCCATTGCTTATAACAGAGAATTTGGGGAGGAGGAAAGAAAGAAGAAGAATTGAGAAAATCAGCACAACTAACCAATACATCCAAGTCTAAAATTAGATTAAGTGTTTAATATCTCTTCAAAGATGCTCGAGGACATATCTCTCATATCTCTTCTCTGGGGTCAAACTTGTCTTTATAATTTTGCAATTTGTAGATGATTTTATAGTCATTGTTCTTTCCTTTAACAATAATATCACCATGGTCTATGTTGTTTTCCTGGATTTGCTTACTTCACTGTGTATCAGTTCATATAAATCTTTCCACACCTTTAAAAATTGTTCATAGTCGGGGCAGCTAGGTGGCACAGTGGATAGAGCACCGGCCCTGGATTCAGGAGGACCTGAGTTCAAATCCGGCCTCAGACACTTAACACTTACTAGCTGTGTGACCCTGGGCAATTCACTTAATTACCTCACTAAAAAAAAATTGTTCATAGTCATTTTTTCTTTTGTTGCAATGATATTCCACCACATTCATGTGCCAACATTTGTCCATCCTTTCCCACTGACACCTCCCAGAAATGGGCATTGACTTTGTTTACAATCTTTGTTAACAAAAAAGTGCTGCTTTAAATATTTTGATGTATACAGAGCCCTTCGTTTTGTCAATAACCTCCTTGTGATATATGTCTTTCAGAGAATATCTAGATCAAAAGGCATGGAAATGTTATTTGCATAACTTACAATTGCCTTCCAGAATTGTTGTACTAATTTACAACTCCAACAACAATTCATTAGTATACCTGTCCACACCCCCTAGCATTAACTATCCCCATTTTTGTCATCTTTGCTAACTTCTATATGAATATTTGATCTTAAAACCCCACAAAACGTCCTAGCCCTTTGAACTTAGTTATCTGAGGAATTCTGTTAAATGATTCCAATTAAAGCCATATTGTAAGAGGTTGAGAAATGAATGGGAAGATAGAAAATTAAGGGGACAGTATTGATATAGATGAATGAATGCAAGTGATTTTTTAAAAACAGTATTGTTATGAATATTAATTAAAGCCTGTAGGATATTAATTTGAAAATGTTGAGAACCAAAGAAATAAGTTTATATCCTTTTATGCCTGATTGATAAATTCTAAGGTACATGGAATGTGCTGGTGTAAAGGGCAACAGCTCCTTCATGTATCTTGAATATGAAACTGTAGGAACCTCAGTGTTATAGCTTACATTCATCTTGGCAGAGATGGCCAACTCCTGGTTGGGTGTCATGTGTAGCATCCCAGAATATGACAAAAGGAACCTAAGTTACCATGTCACAGATTGGCATATGAGCTAGCTGCATCTTTTTTTAAACACGAATAACTTAAACATAGATAAGTAAGTTCCTTTTGTGTGTAAGCCTTGCCTCTATTCCTTGAAATCCCTAACTGAACCTTAAGACATATTTAAATTTATTTTTAAAGTTATCTTCCAAGAAGCTTAGCTTTTTTAAACTCCAAACTTTTAAAGAAAGAACTTGTATCAGAAAGAAGGCTATGAAGATATCAGTTGTTAAGAGTCCATTTGATGTAAATTAATCAGTCCACACCGGTTCCTTATTCAAAAGGAAAAAAAAAGAATAAAGTTGATCAGCCATTGGATGGAAAAAATCTGACTAGAAAAGACAAACTTGGAGATTAAGGATATTGATGTGGAGATATATTACATATCTATAATCTTCCTCCATAAGCCAAGTGAATCAGAAAAGTAGTTTCTTCAGTGAGCTAAGCAATAGGAAAAGTCTGACTAGCTAGAAAATAAGCATGCTGAGCTCTTTCCATTCATTCATTCATTTACTCAACAAATATTTAATAAGAATTAACAGCGTATAGTTCTGAGCTGGAAGCACTAAGGTACACAAAGGAAATGGTCAATATGCACAATCCCTTTCTCTTTTAGAAATTAAAGTTAAAGGACAGTGAGGTGGCACAGTAGATAAAGCACTGGCCCTGGAGTTCAAATCCGGCCTCAGACACTTGACATTTACTAGCTGTGTGACCCTGGGCAAGTCACTTAACCCTCATTGCCCCACAGAAAGAAAGAAAGAAATTAAAGTTGACATGTATACATATATGAAGAAGTTATTTAACAAAAAAATAGAATGGACTGTGCCAAATTGAGTGATATAAATAATAGGTTGAAGGAAGGAGAGATTATTATGAAAAGGCTAGCCATCTAAAACCTTAATGAAGGTGTCAGGACATGAGCTAGACTTTTAAAAATTAGTAGAAATAAATAGACACAAAAAATGGAAGACACTCTAAGCAGGGGAGAGCATGTGAGCAAATGCATACCATTCTTATACATGGTATATGGTAATGATTGTGAGAAAATGACCTGGTTGAGTTCTTACTAGAAGCAGTGGTACTTTGATGATATCTCGCAAGGAATCAGTCAGACCAGTAATGTAAATAATCAGTCCAGGGCCTAACAATACATCTGGGAGCAGAAACATAGATAATAAGAGTGGTCACTGGAGCTTCAGGTACAGCTCAAGGTCCCTAGTATATAGCTAAAGGACAAAAGTCAGTTTTTGGACTTGGTGTACCCAGTTCTACCAAATTCACTGCTCATCAGTGCAGAGATGCCTTTTAGCAGCTCACTAATGTTGCAAAGGGTAGTGATTTTTTTTTGGGGGGGGGGTGACAATGAGGGTTAAGTGACTTGCCCAGGGTCACACAACTATTAAGTGTTAAGTGTCTGGGCCAGATTTGAACTCTGGTCCTCCTGACTCCAGGACCGATGCTTTGTCCACTGCACTACCTAGCTGCCCCAGGGTACTGAAATTTTATAGAAAATGGACATGTTGGGGCAGTTAGGTGGTGCAGTGGATAGAGCACTGACCCTGGATTCAGGAGGACCTGAGTTAAAGTCTGACCTCAGACACTCGACACTAACTGTGTGACCCTGGGCAAGTCACTTAACCCTCATTGCACCCTCCCCCCCCCAAAAAAAAAAGAAAGAAAGAAAAAGAAAAGAAAATGGACATGTTCTCAGTCAGGTCTATCAAATTGATTCTTGAGTGTGTTATTTACAATTTATTTTTAACATTCATTTCTTTTTCAATTTTGAGTTCCACATTGTATCCCTCCCTACCACACACTTCTAGATTATTCTCCAGAACAGTTGGACCAGATTACAACTCCATCAACAATTCATTAATGTACCTTTTTCCCCTTATCCCTTCCAGCATTTGTCATTTCCAATAGGCATAAGGTAAGACTCTAGAATTATTCCAATCTGCCTTCCTTAATCAATGGTGAGTTAAAGCATGTTTTTCACATGATTATTGAGAGCTTTCATTTCTTCTTCTGAAAACTACCTGTTCATATCCCTTGAACATTCATCAATTAGGGAACTGCTCTCATTTTCATAAATTTGACTCAGTTCCCTATATATTTGAGAAATGAATCCCTCATCAGAAAAACTTGATTTATTTTTTTATATTACTTCATTGTCTATGGTACCTTTTAGCAAAGTGTATTTTCTCTGATTATCTCTTTTAATTGTGCCTATTTTTTCTTTTGCTTTTTCTGATATCATGATTGCTACCCCCTACCGTTTTTACTTCAGCTGAAACATAATAGATTCTGCTCCAGCGCTTTATTTTAACCCTATGTGTGTCTTTCTATTTCAGATGTATCTCTAACAAACATCATATTGTTGGATTCTGGTTTCTAAACCACTCTATTATTCACTTCTGTTTTATGGGTGACCTCATCCCATTCATATTCACAGTTATGATTACTAACAGTATATTGCCCTTCATCCTATTTGCTTCTGTTTATCCTTTGTTGTTTCTTTTTATCCTGTTCCTCCTCAAAAGTCTGTTTTGCTTCTGATTCCCTTAATCTGCCCTCCCTTTGATCCCCCACACTTTATTTCTTATCCCTTTCTCCTCTTGTTTCCTGTTGACTAAGATTGATTTCTTTACCCAGTACTGTGTGTTTTATTCTTCATTCTTTGAACCAATTAAGATGAGTGAGGTTCAAGCATTGCACACCAATACCCCCATTCCCCCTCCACTGTAAAAGCTCTTTCTTGCACACCTGTTTTATGTAAATAAATTTTCCCCACTCTACCTCTCCCTTCCCCTTTTCCTAGTGCAATTCTCTTTCTCACCCTTCCCCTTTTAAAGATCATCCCAATATAATCAACTCACAACTATCCCCTCTGTCTTTGTAGACTTCTTCTAACTGTCCTACTGATAGAGTTCTTAGGAATTATGTTTCATCTTATCATATAAGAATGTAAACAGTTCGACTTTATTGAGTCTCATATGATTACTCTTTCATGTTTACCTTTTTATTCTCTTGGGTCTTGTGTTTGAATGTCAAATTTTCTATTAAGCTCTGGTCTTTTTATCAGGGATGTTTGAGAGTCCTCTATTTCATTAAATATCTTTTTTACCTGAAAAGAATTATACAAAGTTTTATTGAGTAGGTCATTTTGCTTGTAATCCTAGCTCCTTTGCCTCTGGAATATCATATTCCAAGACCTCCACTGTTTAACATGGAAAGCTGCTATATCTTGCTATATCACAGCCTGACTGTGGCTCTGTGATATTTGAATTTTCTTTTTTCTAGCTATTTGAAAGATTTTTTTCCATGTAGGAGCTCTGAAACTTGGCTATAATATTCCTGCAAGTTTTCATTTTGGGATCTCCTTCAGAAGATGATTGGTGGATTTTTAATTTCTTTTTTACCCTCTAGTTCTGGAATATCAGGATGGTTTTCTTTGACAATTTTCTTGACAACATGCTATAGAGGATCTTTTTTATAGTAGCTTTCAGGTATACTAATAATTCTTAAATTATGTCTCCTCCATCTATTTTTTCTAGGTCAGTTGTATTTCTAATGAGATATTTTACATTTTCTTCTACTTTTCATTCTTTTCACATTGTTTTATTACTTAGTGAGGTCTTCTGAAGTCATAGCTTCCAGTTGCCCAATTCCTATTTTTAAGTAATTTCTCTTCACTAAGCTTTTTTACCTCATTTTCCATTTGGTCAATTCTACTTTTAGGAGTTCTTTTCTTCAGTGAATTTTTACGCTTCTTTTACCATTCGGCCAATTCTCTTTTTTTAAGATGTTATTTTAGTGGGGCAGCTAGATGGTGCAGTGGATAAAGCACCGGTCCTGGATTCAGGACTCCCTGCGTTCAAATCCGGCCTCAGACACTTGACACTTAACTAGCTGTGTAACCCTCATTGCCCTGCAAAAAAAAAAATGTTATTTTAGTGAATATTTTTGTGCTTCTTTTACCAACCTGTTAATAATCTTTTCATAATTCTCTTGCATAACTCTCATTTCTTTTCCCATTTTTTCCTATACCACTCATCTTTTTTCCTTAATACTTTCAAAAATTCTTGTTGGGCTTGTGTCCAATTAACATTTTTCTTTGAAGCTTTGGTTGTAACTGTTTCCACATTGTTTTCTTCTGAGTTTATGCCTTGGTTTTTCTTGCTCCATAGTAGCTTTTTATGGTAGAGGGTTTTATTTTTTGTTTGTTTGTTTTCTTGTTTTTTCCAACCTATTTCATAACTTTGAATTTTATGTTAAAAATCGGGTTCTGTTTACCTGGGGATGGGGAGGCACTGTCCCAAGCTTCAGACTTTTGTTTTTTCTGTTGTCTTCAAAGCTAGTTTTGGGGATCTGCAAGTTTTGGTATGTCCAAGGTGGTGTGATCTAGGGAGAAATGTGGTCACTGTTTTCCTTGTCTTTGCTCTGGTCTTTACTCAGGAAGGGTCCCTACTCCCCTGCAGCTATAATCACTCGTGTTCCTCTTGACCATGTAACTATGACCAGGTCCCCTGATCTGTAGCCACAAGTGCTAGCATTCTTCTTCACCATGAATCTGCAATTTAGAACTGCTTATGGACAACAGAGTTGCCATTCAGTACCTGCTGTACCCAGTGCTAGCAACGGGTCCTTTGTATTCTCTTTATAAATATTTGACCAATACCTTTACCATTTTTGAATTGAGATGTCCCAAAGTTGGTAGAGCTTTTCATATGCCTCCAAGGCTCACTGCTGCTACTGCCATTCCTCTAGACTGATTCCCACCCCAGTGTCACAGGCATCTCTGCCAACCTTCTGAGTTGTCTTAAGATGGATAAATGACTCTCCCTTACCTTTTGTTGACTCTGCTGCTTCAAATTTTGATTTGAAGAGTTAAAGTTGTTTGGAGGGAAGTGGTGGGAGAGGTCAACTAGGTTGCTCTCTATATTCTGTTATCTTGGCTTCCTATCTGATTTATTCTTAATATCAAAGGAAAAGCCATGTTGATATGGGTTGTGGAGTTCTGGCTCATCCATATATGGAGTACAGACTCTGGAAGTTTCCATAAAATGGAGAGTAAAGTGGCTATTTCTATTTTTTAGATCAGAGTAACTTTGAGACATTTAGTCTTATGAGTCTCAGGCCACAGTTCCTAGATTTTTTAGATTATTATACTGCAATATCAAGTATGAGTTCAGAGATACATCGAAGAGATAGACTGGGTAGGATGCCTAGGTAAATAAGAAAGATTATGGAAATAAGAGATTCCTTTGCTAGGGGAGAAATGATTGTAGAAGAAGGCTGTAGTACTGATACCAAGTAAAGCTTCTGAAAGCCTGGGGTCATGCATATGGTCCTGGAAGGAATTTAGACTAGATATATACAGATCCACGATGAACTGAAGGAGATGCTTTATTTATGACTAGAGAAACTAGGTTTCAACTGAGTAGGAATGGTCGTAGTTAAGAATTAATCACTCAAGTACCTAGGAAGTTTCACTTCTTTAAATCTTACTCTAATTGCACATATTTAAATAGATTGTAATTCTCACTGATGCTTATGCTCAGTAGTTTTAATATAGAGTTTTATTTGCATTTTTTAAAAAACACATTTAAGTGGAAAAAACGGGGAAGCCTAGTTATGTATAATTGCAAGAACACAATCAAGTAATAGTGGCAGTATCTACCCTAACTGTAGTACTGATGGGGAAATAAACAAGCCTCCTAAGTCTGGTCCTCAAAAAACTAAATCTAAAACACTAGCAAATGTCACAGCTTGGGGGCAGGGGGGAGGGTGTTTGCTTTCTTGTTTTTGGTTAACACATATGTTTAGTACACAAAGAATACATAGTACACAAATAATTGCACTAGGGAAAGCTCTCTCAATGAAATCCTGTATCAAAAAAAAAATCTTGCCCCCTCCATATACTATTTAAAAAAAAAAATTTTTTTTTAGTGAGGCAATTAGGGTTAAGTCACTTGCCCAGGGTCACACAGCTAGTTAAGTATTAAGTGTCTGAGGCCGGATTTGAACTCAGGTACTCCTGACTTCAGGGCCGGTGCTCTATCCACTGTGCCATCTAGCTGCCCCCATATACTATTTTATAACTCTGGATTTATAGGTTTATATTAAGACCTTCCCATGTTAGAATATTGCTTCTGAATTTCTCTCATTATTATCATCAGAGCTTGAGGCCTGAAGGGGCAATGTAAATGTAACAGGAGAATAGGAAAGTATGCTTGGCCTTGACTGCCCGAAAATCCACAGATGACTAACCCCTGTGATATGACAATAATCACCTAGACCAATCTATTACTTTAAACTGCTTACTGTGAAGAGAGAATCAGGGGTCAAAAGTTCCTCTGATAAGACAGGGTCAGCTGAGAAAAGACCTGTTGCCAAAATATCAGCCATCCGGACTTTCTTCCTTACTTCAAGATGGACTCTGATTTGCTGAGCTAACGAGGCCAGTTGCTTGTCATCCACTAAAATCTGAATACCTCCTCCACCAAAAAGAATTCTCCAATCTTCAATATAAACTTCCCCAAGTACAGTGTGTAAATTGTGCCTCAGAGAATCAGAAGATGCTCGAGCCAGCTGCCAAAATAATGGATCATTAGCAGTCACAGAGACAATGAGTATGATGTAGACTTGGAGTATTTCTAAGTCACAACTCAGCTGTCTTTGAACTAACACTAACAGCTTCATTAACTAGGGTGGCGGGGAGAGGGTGGAAAAAAGACAGCCTAGGAGAATACATAGCAGCTCCAAATCGATAGCAATCAGTTTGTCTTTATAGAAGGGCTATTTGCTCAGCTATTGTTCTGTCTACTCAGACCTCTAAGCCTGATCTCAGGAATTTAGGATTTCTTTGGGGCTGTCACTTTTATGTGGGAGGCTTTTAAGAGAAAGAAGAAATAACCAATTACAGTCATTGTTATCCTTTGTCATAATGCTATTCTAGGTTTACATATGGGAAGGGAATGTGCCCAGTATGGTCTGCAGTCCCTTGGAATCTGGATACCCATAGAATGGAAGTGGGATTCATCTTAGACATAAGTGAAATACATAGCCACCTGCTGAAAGGCAGCTTGGTGTTAAAGAAAGAACACTGGGTTTGGAGAGCAGAGGGTTTGAATGGTGAAGAAAGGGGAGCAGGATACCTTCAATGGTGACAGTCCTTGCTACTATCTGGCCATCCCAGATATGGCAACAAGATCTAGTACACAGCCACCCATGAAGGCCTAAGGATAAACATCCTACACAAGATAGCAAAGAGGTACATGATGAGTGTGAGTAAGCTACAACATATAGCCTGTGAAGAACTCCAGAGAACAAGAATAAAGGGGATCATCAAGGAACTGGGTGACAGACAGGTAGGGAAGACAGGCTGGTCACATTGATGGGGGCTAGAAGCCCAGAGTGCTCCAACAGTACCCTTGAGAAGTTGAAAGTATATATAATGTGGCAAACTTTCTTTTCTTTTCTTTTTTTTTTTTTTTTTGGTGGGGGGTGGGGAGGCGAAGGGGGAAGGTAATCAGGAGTTAAGTGACTTAACCCAGGGTCTCAGAGCCAGTAAGTGTCAAGTGTCTGAGGCTGGATTTGAACTCATGTGATCCTGACTCCAGGGCTGGTACTCTATCCACTGCATCTCCTAGCTGCCTTTGTGTGGCAACCTTTCAAAAGGTTGTGGACAAAGAGTCATACAGACAGAGTTCAGCTTCATTGGAAGGAACTCCCAAATCAATGAAATCACAGATCCATTTGATTATTTGAGATTGTAGTCATTTGGTTATTTGGACTCTAGTAAAGGTGTTGTTCTTGTTGTTTTCATTAAATCATTTCACTTTTCAGCCTGTCACAGTGTTCCCAAATCCAACACTAAAACTTGATTCCTTTGCTTAAAGAATTGTCCTCTCCAAGAACATTTCAAAAATATGAATATCCCTGGAAGCCAAAACTTCTCTCCTGTGTAATACTTCAGTACAAACTAGTTGTCAGAAAATAGTCCCTCCCCCCCATCCCCCACCCCCGGAAAGCTAACAATATGAGCACCTGTGCCTAAAAGTCATAGAAAAGGGGAGTGGGACAACATCCTCAGCAAATACTGTTGATGCAACAATTTCACCAAAGGCTCAGCCTCAGGTTATGATTTAATATAGCTAGGCAATCTATTTTAAAGTTAACTTGATCCCACCTTCCCAGTGTATACACTGGGACAGATTTAAAAAATATAATAATACATTTAAAAAATTAAATTAGAAAAATATCATTTTTCTTTTTCTCTCTTTTTCACTGGTAATTTCTTGTATACACATTAGTTTTGCCTCAAGAAGGATGTAGAAATACAAAGAAACTACAGAAATTGAAAATCTCTATTTCAGATTTGCCCCTAGGGTTATAGGGAGCTTAGAGCTACATGTTAGGCTTAAGATGCTTGACCAAATCTATGAGCACATAATTAAAAGCCTTGTATGGAATCGTATTGGTTTAAATAATAAATCCTACATTGTGGAACCTCTTCACTCATTCCAGATCTTTGGTCCTCTGAATTACAAAAAGAAAGATATTGGATTTCACATTGTATACTATCCCATCAAATGTGTATCACTGGTAAGTGTTATGACAGGGCAGCTTGGTGGCACAGTGGATAGGGTTCCAGGCCTGAAATCAGGAAGACTCATATTCCTGAGTTCAAATCAGGCCTTAGACACTTATTATCTGTGTGACCCTGGGCAAGTCACTTAACCTTGTTTGAACTTTTGGACTTCCTGAAAGAGTCTTGGGAACTCCCAGAGGTCATCATACTACACTTTGAGAATAGTTGTTCTACTTAATGTTGTCTCTCTCTTGCTATATCCCTTCCTACACCCTGTGGAATTTGAGCTCCTTGAGAGCAGGAATTGCTTTGGTATTATTATTTTTTTGGTATTATTTTTTCTTTGCAACCCTAACACCTGGTAAAGTGTCGATCACATAGGAGGCTTAATACATGTTTAATCAACTGAATTGAATTGAACTGAGTGCAAATAGGCTGGTGTTTGAATGAGAGGCACTTCCTCACACAGCCATGAATAGGCAATATGACCATGGAGAGAGGAACAGCAAAACCACTGGTATAAAGAACAGCACCCAGACTCAGCTCTGCTTATCATTGATTTGGAACTTATTCGGTCTGAGATTCCTTATCCATCAAATTGGCATAATGATCCCTTTCCTTTCTACTGCAAAAGTTCAAATGAGGATAAATAAATATTATACACCATAAGCCCTTTGAAAAATGTTGAGTATGCATGTTTTACTTTTGATATTTGAAATCTAATGACATTCAATGATGATGTTTCATTTATACATTAATTCATCAGTCCTTTATTAAGCACACACCCCTGTGCTGGGTTTTCTGGGAAACACAGGAAAAGCAAAATATATAATCCTTGATCTTGAGGAGATATAGTCTTGTTGCTTACTATCCTAAGAACTTTAATGGCTTACAGCTATAGAACACTTTACAGTAAGTAACTGTTGTGCTAATTATTATTCTGATTTCACAGAGGGAAAAAAAATGAGGCCCAAAGAGGTAAACTTTATTGTCTACTGTTACATGATCAGTAAGAGGAAGAGCCAGAGCTAGAATCCTGGTTTTTTGACTTTTTTCTACTACATTTGTTTTCTACTACTGCCTCTGACTTATGAGCCAGAATTCAGGATGGATGGATGGATAAATGTATAGATTGGTGGATGGATAGATGGGAGAAAAAAGAAGAGAAAGATTTTATAAATTTCTTACTATGATTTTGTTTCTGTTCTTGTTTGTCCTTATTCCTCAAAAGGACCAATGACATAAGGGTGTTGTCTTGTGAGTGAATCTGGTTTAAGTGAGGCAGAACTGTGCAAAGTCATCAGCCTCACTCTCATTGAAATACAGTGGCAAGACAAGAGTCAAGATGACTGGCAATGTCCCAGTTCCCTATGTACCAAGCACTATGCCAAGGCCTGGGGATAGAAATACAAAATGGACACCATTTCTGACATTAAGGAATTTACATTTTAGTAGAAGAGACAGCTCATATAGAGGAATGTTAGCCAGGAAAGGGAGTTTTGGTCTGGAAAGTTACAAAGCTGATGAATGGAATAATAGAGCAATCCATTAACCCATCCTTTCAAAAGACAAGGGTAGTGTGGTCTGATTACAGTTCTCAGAGAAAGAGGTAGAATGAAGGTAGAATGTGCTGCTGGCAAGAGTGAAGATGAGGAAGCTTGCATGGTCCCAGGAAGTTCAGAGTTGAATGACTTACCTTCCCCCAGGCATGGCTTCTGATGGCCCCATTTAAAGAGTGGAGCAACAACAGTAACAAGGAGTGTTTAGGACTGAAAAGAGCTAGAGTAAAAGACTAAAGCAAAATAGATGGATTGTAATATCAATTCTTTTGTGCCAAAAGTGAAGCTTTGTTCCATTTTCATATTAAAAGCCTGAGGCAGCAACAAGAGGTTATGCTAGCAATTTCCTGATTTATCTTGGTTACTTCAAAATGACCAATTCATTTTCATGAGTTAGAGAGAACCAAAAAAGTGCTATAGACTATAGTTGCTCTGCTTGGATAAATATCGTTAGATTTCTCCCCTTTAAAACATTAACTTTTTATTTTTATGGAATAATCATAGATTACATTTACATAATAGTTTGCTAAAAACAAGCACCCAATATGTATTTCATATGTATGGTATAATATTACGTGTATATCTCTATACATATTTACACAATACATATATGTATCATAAGATCAAGAGCTGGAAGGGTCTTTTGTGATTTTTAAAATGAGGAAACTGAGATACAATAGAGGGAGATGAGTTGCCTGAGATCATATAGCCAGTAAATGGCAGAGTTGGGATTCAGACCTAGGTCTTCTGAGTCCCAGTGTAGTGATCTTTCCTGTATACCAATTGCCTCAATTAAATCAATCATTTTTGCATATATATGTTCTGTTACCATACTTAGAAACAAAAGAAAATTAATAAAACATTTTTCCAGGAACCAACTGAGCTCAGGCAGGAGAGAACTTGAAATGGACATTGTATATCACTCCTGGGGGTTCCATTTCAGAATGAAAGCAATTGAAAATGTGGCATTTTGTGTAACTGCCTGAGGGTTTACAATGTATGTAAAATGGGAAGAGCAGAAAGGGGAAAATGAGTTTGGCAGTACTGTTTCTGCTGCTGGGGAAGCATGTGCAAGAAGTATATCTATGTGCATTCAGATGAAAAGTCTGGGGAAGTCACTAATTGTAGACTCTTCCCTTTTTCTTATCTAAAGGTATTATTTACCCTCAGGCCCTCCAGGCAGCAAACTTTTCTGTAAAGTCAGATACTTTAACCCCAGCACTTCATAAAGTTGTCAAATCATTCAATAAGACTGTTAGAGTGTCTGAGAACAGCACTAGGTACTCTGCTAGATACAAAGGTGACCAAGATATAATTATGCCCTGCTTTCCCAGAGTTCTCAAGCTAATAGGAAAGATATTGCTAGACAGGGAAGCATTGCTGCAAATGCATTATTCAATTGATGTTTTTAAAAGTCTGTAACAGTTTCATATACAATCTTCAATTCTTTGTTTTGACATAATCATTTGTTTAGTTCAAAATCAAAAGAGAAATAAGGGGAAAATAGAATTGAGAGATACAACAGAAAAGAGATGGATTAGTTACATGTTGTGGACGGCTTTGGGGGCTGAACTAAAGAGATATGTCTTTATTCAAGGATCAATGGAGGAGACACTGAAAGCTTCTGATTAAGAAATTGACATGATCAGATCTGTGAATTGGAAATGTCACTCGGACAACAATGCATAGGAAGAACTGGATGGAGGAGATACTTGACAACAAAAAATATTTGTAAACTATTGTGGTGATCCAAATGAGAAATATGAGAATATGAACTGGAGAATGAGTTAGTTATAAATGGAACAAAAGGAATAGGTTAGATGTGGGCTATATTGTGAACATGCACCCAACAGAAATAAGTCTTCCAGACTGCTAACCTCCCATTTCTATAATCTTTTTGTTCTTTCTGTAGTACTAGTAACATGCTCTTTTCCCCCTCACTTCTACTGAAAACCCAGGCTTAGTTAAGGGTATGACATGGAGGTGTCAATGATTCAATGAGCCCTCCCAAGGGGATTTGCCTTTTTCAGAAATCAAAACTTTAAAGTTAGGTAGAATTTCAAGGAACTACAATGTATAGGAATATAGCAAATATAGATATAGAACAAATACAGTTTGGGGTTACAGGGTTCTTTCTGGAGTCTTTTGAAATTATTCCATAGCACATAGCTTGTTGCCTTTTCTATCAGCCTTTTACTTTCTCATGACATATTAAAAAAAGAGGGTGTGGGAGACTCCTGCTGTGTATTCTTCTGCAGATAAACAAATCGTTTCAGGTCATTTGTCAATAGAATGAGGCTGTACTTCTGACATAAATTCTGTCCACATGATCTTATGTGGGATTAAGGCCAAGTCTTCCAACCAGTTTTGCTTAAGCCTCTGGGGTTCCAGGTGAACTCATATCTCCGGAGTAGAAAAGATTAAGTAGGTAGCCTGTTGAGAAGTTTAAAACCCTTCCTTATTCTTTGATTTAGATCTATATCAGCACAATATATGTCCCCTATTTCCTGAGTTCTCCCACTGCTGGGTGGCCTGCTGCTATTTTAATTTACAGTTTGGCATGAATTTCTGCTGTTTTCTAAACAGAGAATATGGTTGTTTTATGATCTCTTAAATGTTCTTCATTGAAGGGGGAAAATGTGGTTTTGGATGTCTAATGCATATCATATAAGTCTCTTCTATTAGGAGGAAATTGAAATGTGTTGCATTCTCCAATGGTTTTGCTGGCTAATCCCCCCCCAACTGCTGTGCCCCATTAGAATTCTGGCCTGGCACCCGGAAGCCACCTGCTACCTTGGACAGAGATGATGGCAGGAAGAGAGCCATCAAAAGGAAGGGGGAGTGGCAGTGGAAAACAGTGAAAGACAGATAAGAGTTTAACTAGATAAGCAGTCTTAGCTCCATGGGCAGCAAGTGATTTGTGGAAATCACATCTCTTCTCTAGATTTGTTTCTTCACCTGTAAAGTAAGGGAGGTGAACTGGAAGTTCTTAGAGGCTTTTTCTAAGCATAACATCATGTGCCTCTATGGAACTTAGGTATCCTAAGACCTGTTTGGTTCAGGTTTTGTAATAAAAAAAAGAAAGATGATAAATGCTTCAACTTTTTTTTTTTTTTGGGTTCTTTTCTACAAGGCAATGGAGTTAAGGACCTATTCTGGATCTTCTCAAAACTCCCACTAAAGGGGGCAGCTAGGTGGCGCAGTGGATAAAGCACCAGCCCTATATTCAGGTGTACCTGAGTTCAAATCTGACCTCAGACACTTGGCCCTGGGCAAGTCACTTAACCCCCAATACCCCACAAAAAAAGAAAAGAAAAATCCCACTGAAGACTGAAAAAGCAAATAGAATGTATTTAAATGAACTGTAATATGTCTAAATTGGAAGGGATCTCAGTGAGTATAGAGTTCAAATGCCTCATTATACAATGGAGGAAACTAAGATACAGAGAGATTAGATGACTTAACTAGTCATGCAGCCAATAGAAGGCAGAGTACTAGAGCATAAGTCTCTTAATTCTTAAACCAACGTTTATTGAGGAGGACTTATTAGCTGGTTGGACATAGTAAACTCTCAATGCTAGAACATTTTGCAAAGAACCTCAGTTAAGATAGATAGATAGACAGATAGAGAGAGAGAGAGAGAGAGATGAGAGAGATAACAAAGTACTGTCACATGGAAGTACAACCAGACTTGCTTTAATAGACAAAACCATATATAATTAACATGTTAACATGTGAGTATGGCAAGTGGATGCTATCAAAATAATTTATTCTCTTAAATATTTCTAGATGGTTATTGCTTTTGCTAAACTCTAACCTTCCTGAGGACACAAACTGGATTTTAGTTTTATACTTTCCCCAAAGCCTGGTGTAGTGCTATAAAAGTAGAGATACTTTAATAAATATTTGCAGAATTGAATATTAAAAGGATTAGAATTTATTAATACCTTAAAAAGCAAATCACTTTTGTATCAATTGATGCACTTGGTCTTCCTGTTAAGAAGCTTGAATGAGTTCATCAGAATAGTCTTTGAATCATTAATTTGCTCAGAAAACTACTTTTCTTTAATTAGATAACAAAGGTAAATTTCACCCTGACCCATGTGTTAATTAGCACAGATTGTGAATAAATAAGGTCCTACTGCATGGAACCTTGAGGTACTTTTCAAGTCTTGTGGTATAATATCCCCTCTCCACACACACACACACACACACACACACACACACACATACACATACACAGAGTTAGTTTTTCACTCTCCCCTATAAATATAGGTGGTTTCTTTTGACCAAGTCCATAAAAAACCTTACTTTAGTCTCAGGGCCATCAGATAGTGTCATGGGCAAATGTCAGTGAAAACAATCACATTTCGAAATTTGCCAAAACATTGTTCCCCTTTATGTTGCCTAGTGTCCGCAGTGACTTCTAATGGTGCTGAGTTAGCAGGCATATAAATCAGCTCCAAGACTTGTCACTATCATAGTAAAAGTGAAGGAGACTTTCAAGTGAACCATTCTCCTTGATGCTGAAAGATAAACAGGGAGTAAATCTTGATGAAGGGGAAGGTCATTGCCCAGTCACCTAAAGAGAACCACTAAGCCGTTCTTGGGGTCAGTTTATTCTGTGATCCAAACTGCCCCTTTTCCTTTCAGAAGTATTTCCACCTTGAAGTACTTTTTCTCAGGGGAGCTAGGAATGCATCAAAATCAGTGGAAGTCATGCAACATTTCTGTGAGTATAAGTTAATGTGCTTCTGTCCAACCATACGAGGTTGCCTTGTACTGCGAGTTACTGCCTCAATGCACAAATAAAAGGAAGAGGGCAGAGGAAAGGGAGGGAGGGAACATTAGAGAGAAAAAGAAAAGAGAACATGAATTCTCAGAACTGGAGCTTGGGTGCAGGTGACTAATTGCTTTCCTCTAAACCTAACCTGATATTAAAGGCAAAGTTCAGGCTGAGCATTTGACTGACTAATTAATCTAGAGGGAACTTAGCTGAAAAGCATACTGCTTTATTTATTCAATGTAATAGCACAAAAAAAGGAAAACCTTAAATCATTAATTGTCATATTACTGTGTTCCTGGACCAGAGAGCTAAGTTACATTGTGAAACAGAAACCAGTTAAGTTAATGATGCCCCACAGAAAATACAATTTATAAAAGGAAGGAGACATCATTTTAGTTCTTTAAAAGGAGGATAGATTTTCATACACACATATATGTGCATGTGTGTATATATATACACACGCACAAATATATATGTATATGTATATTATATATTTGAGGTGTAATAATACATGTTGGTTAGGGAAAAGACTCTCCAGTCTAATAAGTTAGGATAGTATAATAGGAATAGCACTAGACCTAGAGATAGGAGACCTGGATTAAGTCACTAGCTAGACAAATGACCTTAGGCAAGTGACTTTCTTTCCTCCTCAGTTTCTTCATCTGTAAAATAAACTAGATAATCATTAAGACCTCTCTAGATCTAATAGTCTGTTATTTTATAACTCTGAAGTTATTCTCTTTTGTTGTAAGCTTCCCCACTTTATTTTTTTAAATAATAAATATTTTTATTTTGTTTTAAATTTCAAATTTTATCCCTCCTTCTTTCCCCTCCATCTCCCCTCCTTGAAGTGGCAAGCAAACAGATATGGGTTATCCATGTGCAATTATGTAAAACAATAGTAATTTTGTATCAGAAAACTTGGATAAAAGAAAAAATGAAAGAAAATGAAAAATAGCATATTTCAGTTTGTGTTCAATCAACATAAGTTCTTTCTTTGGAGGTGGATAGTATGCTTCATCATTAGTCTTGGGATTGTCTTGGATCATTGTATTGCTGTTAAGTCATTCACAGTTTTTAATCAAACAATATTGCTCTCACTGTACACAATGTTCTCCTGGTTCTACTCACTTCACTATACATCAGTTCATACAAGTCTTTACAGACCTTTCTGAAATCATCCTGCTTGTCATTTCTTATAGCACAATAATATTCTGTTATGAGGCTACTCTCTATCCTTGAATTACATGCCATTGTCAAGCATGAAAATGAATAATAGAATATTAGGGAAGTCTTTAACCCTTTTCTATCATTGAATGTTATCATATTATTATTTGGCTCCTAATAACTTAACTCCCTTCTGCCCCTTTCATCAAATATTTCTTCCACCTCAGTTTTCAGGCCTTCTGAGGTAAGGGTTTAAAGAGGAAAAAAACTAACCAACAAACTCTCAAATATACCAAGATTACTTTTCCAATACATTGATTATCCAACAATATTAATGATGACTTTCTCAGTAGCTCACCTTAAGCTAGGCATTATGGGAGATAGGGAAGAAAAAGATCAGTAGTAATAGTAACTCATATTTCTGTAGTGCTTTAAAGTTTACAAATGTTTTCTTCCTGAAAGACCTGTGAGGTCAGTAAAATCACAATATAAAGCTGGAAGGGATCTTAGACATCAAACTCCTTCATTTAATAGATGAAGCAACCCAGAGACCATAAGTGACACACTTAAGTTCATACACATAATAAATCATATAACCAAGATTAAAAATCCATATTTTGTCTCCAAATCAAGTAGTCTTTCCATTCTATCATGCAGTAATATTTTCATCTCAGTTTTACAGATGAGTAAATTGAGACTCAGAAAGTTGAAATCTGGAAAGAAAATTACCAGAACTCCAAGTCCATAATGCTTTCCACTGTCCTGTGCTCATATCTCAATACCCCATCTCAAGTGGCTTCAAAGAGCTTAGATATTAGATGGGACAACAAGACAAACTCACAATGTACAGTGCAGTGTACAATTAAGTGATAATCTATGTGCTAGTCCTGTTCAGAGGTACAGGAGGCCAAAGTAGTGAGAACACTTTCTATGCTGACATAAAGAAAGTTGCATAACAAGTGGATCTTGAGTTGGGATTTCTAGCTATGTGGGATTTCAACAAACAGAAAGAAATGTTGTTCCTTTTGGCTGTTTCCTTGATGAGTGGAACCTGGCCATGAGAGTATCCAGCTAAAGAAAAGAAGTAGCTCAACTCAGGCAGTATTGATGCATATTAACAGCTGTGTTCAAAAGGCTTAATCCAATAGGTTGAAATGGTGGTTTTAAATGACCTTGAGTCTTTAATTCTTATTTTCATGTCTCCTTTCTGTGAGGAACTGTTCAGTAGTCACGTTGAAGAGAAATGACAGAGTGTAATCATGAAAAAATGTATCTACTTCAGAAACTTTGGAGGTCAAGAAATGTTATAAATGAAGTATTTGCATGAGGTAAAAATAGATCTAAATTTAAATAGGGAAGGAGAAGCACTGTGTCGAATTAGGCTCTAAAACTTACCACCTCTGTGGCCTCGTGAAAGTAATGTACCTTCTATTTACATCAGCATCTTCATCTGCAAACTAAGGAGGTTAGCCTAGATAGCCCCTAAGGTTACTTCTAGCTCTATGTCAGATTGATTTGTATAACATCTCTGCAGTTGTTGGAAAGATGTCCTTTTCACTCTCTCTACCCACAACTCCATTCTTGTTTCCTTTTATCCTAACTTTGAAAAAAATGGATTTTTTGCCTCAAGTTAAAACTATCGTGGTGCTATGGGTAAAGTGCTGGGCCTGGAGTCAGAAAGACATCTTTCTGAGTTCAAATCTGGCCTCAGACACTTACCATTCTATCATGTTGTCTTACCCTGGGCAAGTCACTTGACTACGTTGTATCAGTTTCTCATCTGTAAAATGAGCTGGAGAAGGAAATAGCAAACTACTCCAGTATCCTTTCCAAGAAAACCCAAATGGGGTCACAAAAAGTCAAATGACTGAAATGACTGAAATAAAAAAAAAATTATTGTGTGCCTTCCCCATCATAGTCAACCTTGAAGAGAAAACAATAAGGCCATTATTTAAACATTGTCTTCCAGGCTGTTTCCTGGAGGTAATTGGTTTAGGTTTTCTTTGATTTATTTTATTACCCTCTGTAGTTCTTGGGCACTCTTGATTCTCATGTACAAGTGTCCTGAGAATGGCAAATCACATTTCACCTTCAAGAAGTCAGTTTCAGGTCAACATATCACTAAGAGTTAGCCTAACGCAGATATGAGTTTAAAAAAAGTTAGAAAAGTTGAAAAGGATTTAATTATAAATCCTTTCTTTTATTTCTTGTTGAGGGAGTTTTCCTATTTGTCAAAGAGGAAAAGAAAAAAATTTAAAACGTGTCTCCCTCTGTTTTCAGATACTATCAGTTCTTTCTCTGCAGATGGGCTGCAAACTTAGTAAGACCTTCAGGGTTATATTGGATCATTGCCTTGCTGAAAATAACCACATGCTTCCCAGCAGATCATCCCCAACCATTGCTGTTATTTTATATACAGTACATTTCACTCTGCTTCAGTTCATGTAGGTCTTTCCAGGTTTTCTGATAGTATCCTGTTCATCATAATCTTTATATAGTACCTTAAGCTTGACAGAGAATTCTCTTCATAAAAGCCCAGCAAAGTAGGTACCATACGTTTTGGCATTATAATCAATCATCATAACTATTTCACTCCATTCCACTCCCTTCCCATGACATTTACTCTATCTTCTTTTTACCTGTTCCTCCTCAGAGGTGTTTTACTTCTGACTATCCTCTCCCTCACTCTGCACTCCCTTTTTTCACCCTTCCTTCCTTGTCCTCTTCCCCTCCTATTTCCCTGCATGGTTAAATAGATTGCTCCTCCCAATTGGGTATGAAAGCTATTCCCTCCATAAGCCCACTCCAATGAGATCAGGGTCCCTGAGCTAATTCTGTGTTCTAAATTTTTCTTCCTCCCTCCCTCCTCAACCCTCCCTATGATATCAAGCAATTCAATGTCATACTGGTGCAGTAATGCAGAACATCTTCATCTTCCTTGAAAGTGTTTTGCTTTTTACTGCTCTCTCCCCGAATCTGCCCTTTCCTCCTTCTCTTCTTCCCCCCTCCCCTTTTCTCCCTCCTCCTTCCCAGGGCAAAAATATATTACTATACCTACTTGAGTATGTTTGTTAGTCATTCTTTGAGCCAATTCTGATGATATTAAGTTTCACTTACTCCCCAACTCCTTCCCCCTCTTCTACTCTCCTCCATAAGCTTTTTTCTTGTTTCCTTCATGTGAACTACCTTTCCCCAGACCATCTCTCCCCTTTTCCCTCCCCCAGTTTATTACTCCTACACCTCAACCCTATTTTAATGATGTCATCATGGATTAGTTAGGTGGCACAGTGGACAAAGTACCAGCCCTGGACCCAGGAGGTCCCAAGCCCAAATCCAGCCCCAGATATGAGACAACCCACCCTGTCTGCCCTACAAAGAGCAAAACATAAATGCTTTACAGATATCATCCCTTCATATTCAGTTCAGCCCCATCTTCTGTGAATTTCTTACTGAGATAGTTCTTATGATTTCAAAGTATTATCTTCCCATGTAGGAATATAAACAATTTGATCTTTTAATATCCCTCATGAAGTCTTTTTCCTGTTTATCTTTTTATGCTTCTCCAGGGTCTTGTATTTGAAAGTCAAATTTTCTATTCAGTTCATGTCTTTTCATCACAAATACTTGAAAAACCTCTTTCTCATTGAAATCCCATTTTTGCCTCTGAAAGATTATACTCAGTTTTGCTGGGTATGTGATTTTTGGCTGAAGTCACAGTTCCTTTGCCCTCTGGAATAACATATTCCATGCCCTTTGGTCCTTTAATGTAGAAGCTGCTAGATCTTGCTTTATCTTTATTGGAGCTCCACAGTATTTGAATTCCTTTTTTCTAGCTGTTTGCAATATTTTCTCCTTCACCTGGGAGTTCTGGAATTTGGCCATAATATTCCTGCAGGTTTTCCTTTTGGGATCTCTTTCAGGAGGTGATCAGTGGATTCTTTCAATTTCGATTTTAGCTTCTTCTTCTAGAATATCAGGACAATTTTCCCTCACAATCTCTTGGAGGATGGTGTCTAAGCTTTTGTTTTGGTCATGGTTTTCAGGTAGTCCAATGATTTTCAAATTATCTCTCCTAGATTTATTTTCCAGGTCAGCTGTTTTTCCAAGGAGATATTTCACATTGCCCTCTATTTTTTCATTCAATTGGATTTGTTTTACTGTGTCTTGGTTTCTCATAAAGTTACTAGCTTCCATTTGTTCAATCCTAATTCTTAGGCAGTTATTTTCATCAGACAGTTTTTTAATCTCCTTTTCCATTTGGCTTTTCAAACTGTTGACTTTTTTCTCATGACTCTCGTGAATTGCTCTCATTTCCCTTTCCATTCTTTCCTCCTTTTCTCTACCTCTTCTTTCTATTTCTCCTACTTTCTCTTCAAAGTCCCTTTTGAGAGCTTCCATAGCCTGAGACCAGTTCATATTTTTCTTGGAAGCTTTGGATGTTGGAGCTTTGACCCTGTTATTATCTTCTTCTTCTTCTGAGGTTGTATTGTGGTCTACCTTACCCCCAAAGAAGTTTCGATGCTCTTCTGCTTTCTCTGCCTACTCATCCTGGCTTGCTATTTCTTGGCTTTTAACTCCTTAAAAGTGTGGCGCTACTTCTAGGACACACTGTTCAAGCTACAGCGTGGCCCGGGGGATGGTTGGGCTTCTTCTCAGCCTGCCTGGCCTCGCTTTCATTTGATTTTAAACTCTCCACTGGGGGGGGGGGTGTGTGTGATGGGGTTGGGGCTGCTTCTTAGTTCTGCTTCTGTTCTCAGCTTCAGAGGGTCCCAGGTGTTTTGGGTTGGGGGGGGGGGCTGGTTTTAATCTCATCTGGCCTGTTCTCAGGTCTGGAGATAACCTCAGGCCTAAGCAACCAACCAGAAAGCTTCTGTGGTGTGGTTCTCAGCTTCTGATGAGCCTGCCTGCTCACCTCCCCCACTTGGGTCTCCCACCGCTCAGGATTTCTTCCTGGTTGCCCACTGGGGTGGGACAGTTGAATCCTTTCCCCCAGTCCACTGGTACCCATGCTCTTCCTCTCCCCCCCCCCCAGCCAATCAGCCCGACCACATGCTTGATTCCAGAATACACGGGTGCTGCAGGCAATTCAGAGGCACTGGGGCAAATTCCTCTGGCGGGTGTCTGGTGTGTCAGCCTGACTACAGGATTAGGCTTTATCCGTGGCCCAGCATGACCCCCTGAGATCTATCTCAGCCCGTATTTTTCTGTATTTTTCTGCCCCAAGGGTTCTTTTATTGCTCTTTTGGGGGTGATTGTATCAGGAGCCCTGTGGGTTTAATGTCTTTCCTCCACCATCTTGACTCCAAGTTTTCCTATTTGAAAAATATGTACTAACGTGGAATAACCACCTCCATTCAAGTCCTCCCTAATAGGGGCCAGGATGTCACCCTGTGTTCTTGACAGATATGCCAGAAAAGTGGAAGTTGTTGAAGGCTCTAGCATGATAGAAATGCTTTGAGAATGAACACAGTGAAGGACTATGAGGCCATCATCTAAGGAGCAGTTTAGCAACACATGAAAAGACTTGTCCATCACCAAAAGGTTGGCCATTAGATGATTTTTTTGACTACAACTTCTGAATGATCATAGTTACTATTCTCCTTCAGTGTCTATCAAGTCTGTGTCATATATATAGTAGATTGCTTAATCCATCAACAAGCATTTGTTAGGAATCTACTGTGTGCCAGGTACTGTACTAGATGTTGAGAATATAAATAAAAAAGAAGATTTTTTTTTATAATTAGGAACTTATATTCTAATGGGAAGGATAACATGTACATGTATAAGACTATACAGAAGCAGTATAAAGTGATTAAATATAAAATATAGTTAAATACAAAGTAGTTAAAATACAAGGTAGTTTGGGAAGGAGGGTACTAGCAGATGGGGGATCAGGAAAGGTTTCTTATGGAATAAAGGTGATACTTGAGTCTTTTTGGGGGCAGGGCGATAAGGGTTAAATGACTTGCCCAGGGTCACACAGCTAGTAAGTGGCAAGTGTCTGAGGTTGGATTTGATCTCAGGTTCTCCTGAGTCCAGGACCAGTGCTTTATCCACTGTGCCACCTAGTTGCCCCAGGGTTCTGAAATTTTATAGTCTTGAGTCTTGAAGGAAGAGCAGGACTCTAGAGCATGGAGAAAAGGGAGAAAGGAGTGCATTCTAGTCTGGGGGGTTGTCCAGTAAAAAAGCACAATAAGGAGATGGAGTGTCATATGTGAACAACATTGAGAACGCTAATTTGGCTGGAGCATAGAGTCTAGTAAAGGAAATGATATCCGATGTGGCTGGAAAGATAGATTGGAGCATGCTTTTGGAGTCAGTAGAATCATTGATATCTGTGACTGTGAACCATGATATTCTTGACCACTTTAAGTCAGCCAGTCAAAGCAATTTGGAATGTCTTAGGGCTTTTCTGCTGTCCTTGACATTACATGGAAAAAATGCAAATAGCAAGTGAGTTTTGCTGTTAATTTTCTTGCTTTTGTCTGGGATTTCATTACCACTGAATACATTTGAATATGCTCTTGGTTTGAGTCAGGGCTTATGACTTCAGTTGATTCTGTCTCTGCCTGCCTATGAAGGTTTTTGATGTAATTCTACAAACAGACTGCCTGAATTGATCCAAGGGACAAGAAATGAGAACTGAAGGCTTGTCCCTGAATCACTGACACAGCCTTCTCCTTCTTTTGCCAAATAAATAATTTATTCAGTCATGCAACCTATTTTTACTGAGCACCTTATGGGGACTCAACCCTGTACCAGACACCACTTGAAATAGCAAGAGAAGACAAAGTACCTGCTCTGGAGCAACCTTACAATTGCATTGAGGAGTTAATAACATATGCAATACCTAGAGAATAATCAGAGTCATGCTATAGTGAAAGGAGAAAAGGACAAAGGATTAAATAAACTTTTCCGTAAGCTTCAATCCTGAGTTGCCACTTACTATGTGTGACCTTGGTAAGTCAATTAACCTCCAAGTCTCAGTTTCCTCATCTGTAAAATTAGAAGGCTGGACTAAATGACTTCTGGGGTTTTTTTCAGTATTGAGTGCTTGTTAGCTAATTGACAGAATCTATAATCTAACAATCCACAAATGCCTATAGTAGGGCATCAAAATGTCCTTGTTCAAATTAGTTCAATCGAAAATGTGGCTCTCAGGACTCAAGAACAGACCACAGAAATAACTAACATAGGACAAATGGGGTGAGCAAAATTCCTCGCTGAGTGAGAGCTATACCATTTCCCTACCACTTTGTCTAGTGGTCCTTTATAATTGAATATAATTGAACCATTATCCAATTCACCATACCTTCCCATCTATTCCCTGCAGTAGAGATGACTAGACTGACTACCTCCTCTCCTAGTGTGGCTTCATCACATCCTGTTCCCCTCCCCAACTCTCTTTATCATGGGTGAAAAAAAATCCTAGTTCCTCTGATAGGAACTGTCTACTCTGTACTTGTGAAATGCAAGAAAATAACCTCAAAAGATCAAAAGTCTTAATATTCATTTAGTTTTAAGAAGTCTTTGTTTTCTAAGCACCCAACATATTCTTCCCTGTGCTCAGTGGAGGACACATGAAGAGAAATTATAGTCTTTGCCCTCAGGTAGCTTAAAGTCTTATAGGGAGGCAAACTATATGCAGATAAAACTTCTAGGTTACAATATGGGACAGTGCATGATACATTCTGAAATTGATATTAGATTAAAAACTTATTGGGTATAGAGATTGTTTTAGTTTTTGTATTTGTAACCATAATGTCTGGCACAGTGCCTGGAATATAATAATAATAATAATACTTAATGATGATGGTTGTAATGATGATGATTCCATCTAGCATTTATATAGTGCTTTAAGGTTTGCAGAGTTACTTAGATATGCTAACTCATTTGATCTTCACAACAACCCTGTGATATAGGTACTATTATTATCTCATTTTACAGATAAGGAAACTGAGGCTGAGAGGTTAAGTGACTTTTCCAAAGGCATACACAGTGAGGCAGGATCTGAACCCAGGTCTGATGCCAAGTCCAATATTGTGCTGTACTACTGACCTCAATACAAGTAGGCACTTAGTGTAAATGTTTGTTGATTGATTAGTTGATTAATGAATTTTACAAATAACAAGCACTACAGAAGTTCAGAAAAAGAAGAAATCACAGTAATCTGTCATAATAAGGAAAGGTTTTAGGGAGGAAGTAAGACAAGCTGGGCCTTATGGTCCAAGTAAGACCTAGATGGACCTAGAAAGGAAGTTTGAGAGGATTCTAGGAGTGATCAGCAAACTTCTCAGGACCTATAAAATGTAGGAAAGAATGTAATTTCTTAACTTTCCCCTCTTTGAACAAATAACATGATTATTCTGCCACTGAGGAAACTCTAATGATTAGGAATGATTTTCACATCCAGTACTTCAAAAAAAGTTTAATTATATAAGTATCTACCCTGGAAAAGAATTTTAAAATTCTATGATTTGCCTAGTTGATTTAATAAGTCCAAGGGAGTTGTCTGAGGCATACAGAGGTTAACTGTTGGATCATCATTGGTGGAGAAGGGCATAGTGAAGCTTCTGTGCTGATTAGCATTGGGTTCAGGCACATGTAAATGTACAGGCTCCTGTAATTCTAGCCTGGGTGAGATAGGGAGACCCAGTCTCCTAAATGTAGGAAGGAAGGAAAAGGGGAAGAGAGAAGGAGGAAAAGGAATAGGAGAGAGGAAAGACTAAATAAATAATAAATAAATGGGGGATGAATGAACAGTCAGGGAAGTAAATAAATAGGCAAATAACCAACAAGCATTATGGAATAGAGATTTATTTCATATACATAATTTTTAATATTCTATTTTGCACATGGAAATACTATTTTTTGTTAATTAAGTTGAGAATAAAAATGGAAAACCCATTTGATTTTCCCCATAATTTAATTGTTAAATTTAATTTCAGTTGTGTCATTTTGATCTAGGCATCACAAGTATAATAATCCCTCTACCACTTGATAATGGGAATCATTATACCAGTCTTACCTCCCTCACAGAATTGTAGTGAAAGTAAAAATGGGGAAAAATGCATGCAAAAGTCCTTTGAAAAGTACAGAACTGTCAAGCAATATTATAGTAGCAGTGCTGTTGTTGCTGCTGGTGCCGGACAGCTCCTTAGGACAGAGCACCGTGCTAAGGGGAGGATGTCACTGATTAGAAGAGTATATGCCTTGAACTCTTTTTCTAATAGTAAGGATGGATTTTCACTAAACTCTCCAGTTTCTTAACTTCTCCCTACAAAAATAGTATACATTTGTAATGCAGATGGTTAGCATTGGGGATATAGCCTATGTCCATAAATCAAAGGTTTGTGAGTATGTTCCATCTCAAAATGAAGTTCACTTGCCCTAAATTGGGGGGTCAGCCTCCAAGCTTTGACCTTCATAATGTGTCTAAACAAATTGGCCTATGTATAAACTTATTAAGATTGAGAGGAAGGAGGTATTCTGTATATATTTGTGGAAAATACGTAGACTTGGAGTCAGGATCAGAATCTTCCCTAGGGTATAATGAATTGAGGTAGTTGACCTTGGTGCAATGTTTTATGAGCCCTTGCTGCTGGTGACTTTGCAGTGGCCAGGGAGGCAGTGAGAGAGACTGTTATGATCCCCAGCTAATTCTAGAAAATTGATAGTTTGTATCTGTCCAATAAGTCTATAATATCACCACTTCACTGCTACCCTATAGCTTGGGTTGGGCAAACTATGTCTGGAAGGCCCAAAGCCCTGTGAGTCAAGAATGGTTTTTTTTACATTTTTAAATACAACACCTTTTTATTCTTTAATATAGAAACCATCCTTAGTTAATGAGCCCATACAATCATAGATGGAAGACAAGATTTGACATACTTTATAAAAACCTACCCCACATCCATCTCTAACACAAGGCAGGTATTCTGGTACCTCCCCTCATATGCACATAGACACACATAGCTTCTCTTTAATGATATTTCTACCCATTAAGAATGTTTTTGATGTCCATCCCAACCTAATTTTAATCTTATGAATATATTGGGCATAGGCCCAATCATATACTCACAATTCATGGCCCATAATTAGCAGACCTAGTTATCATTAGTCTCAACTCTATCACTAATTTAAAATGTAACACTGGACAAACAGTTGATATCTCTATGCCTCAGTTTTCAATCCTTTGAATAATATGCTACTCTGAGGTACTATTTATTATTATTTTATTTTTGTTTGGATAAATCACACGAACAGATCCAAGTGCTAATGAAACCAAGGTTAAGCTCTTTGCACAACTATAAAGAATATATCTTCTTCCTCTCACCCTCATAAAATTTATGCTCAGGTCAATTTGTTTAGACATATTACGAAGATCAAAGCTTGAAGACTGATCTCAATTGAGGTAAAGCAAACTTCATTTTTGAGAAGAAATATACACATAAGACTCTATGTCATGAATACAGACTACATTTCCCATATCATAACCATTCATCTTCCAAATGCATGCTATTGTTCATGGGCAGAGCAGTTAAGAGAGTAGATGATTCAGTGAATCCTATGTGAACCAATTAGCTTTACTATTCTGTTGATCCAGTTTGCATCCCAACTTCAGGCAGATGTTGGGTAAAAAATGCGTGTCATTGGCTTACAGGGAAAGGGGCAAGAGACCATGGATGGTTCATTGCAAATCTATCCCTGGTAATTGCAAAAACCACTAAGAACATCTGCCCCACTGATAGCTGGTCAATAGTTTCTTTTCTATATGCAGAGGACAGCAAATTCCTGAGACAGTAGTTTAAAATGCTGACATCTAGAAAGGGGGGATGGGATGGCCTAAAGGATGCAATTCTGGGAATGCATCAGACAAACTCCTACGGAAATGAATTGCCACACACAAGGCTGGTCCTGTAAGTAGGTGGCTACTTATATAGTCTCATTTCAGAGATGCTGAAAAGTTAATTTACTATTACCCACACAGTCATTACAGGGGCTGAAATTTCCAATATCATATTCACTGCTTTGGTATAGGTGGTTCCTATTAAAAATGGAAACTAATTCTGACATGGTACTATAATCCCTGGCATTGAGACAAAAAACCTTGGGTTCAAGTCTAATTTGGCTACTTTCTCTGTTCTTAACTACAGTTATGTAATTTAGGGAGATTTTTCAAAAGAATCAAATAGACCGATGATGCAATAGGTATCAATAACAACAATAGCAATAATTATCATTTGTGTAGCATTTTAAGGTTTAAAAAGTATTGTACATATGTTATCTCAATGTTATCTCACAACCCTAAAAGCTATGTGCTGTTATTATCCTTATTTAACAGACGAGAGAACTAAGGATGAGAGAGCACCTTGCCTAGAATCATAAAACTAGTAACTGTCTGAGGCAGAATTTGAACTCAAGTCTTCCTGACTCCACATCCAGTGCTACTGCCTACTGCTCCACCTACCTATTAATAAAGTACTTTAGTATGATGTGTTTTAACTCACACAAAGAGAGTCTGAATGCCTAATATTAATACCTGGAGGCAAGAGCACATAGAAACAGAGACAGTGGAGAAATCATGCAGTCAGGATAGTTGTTGGGTCTCTACCAGCTCTAGGCTAGTCCTTAGGCCATGGCAAGAAGAAGTCAATAAATTATGGTCCTTCCAAGGTGCTTCTCTTGGGCACACTTAGATCTGCCAAGCTCTCAGTCACTTCTCCTGCTGATGCAGGATACTTGAATTTTGAACATCTTCATTCCAACTAAGGCAGCAAAGACTGTCCTCTGCCATACTCCTAAGACTGGAAATCTATCCATTGTAGATAGAAGTGACCCTAATGATGATCTAGTAAAATCTTTGTTATAGATGAGGAAATTTCAGCCTAGAAGGGTAAAATGATTTTTCCTAAGGTCCCACAAATGGTGGCAGAATTCAGTCTCCAGAAAAGCAATAGATTGGAGGTTGGAGGAAGAGGCATAGATGATCTTATATGATCTTCTATTGTCAGTCATATATTTTCCCCTTTATTCTCACTAATGCATATCACAAAGAGGCCAACCAGCAAGTTATAACCCTGTCTTTTAAGAATTGTGACTGGGAAAAATAAACAAGCAAATAAATGAATGAATGAATATATGTACATTGTGTATATATCAATATATTGATATCTATTGATCGATTGATCTATCTATCTACTTCAAGACATGGAGAGGTTGTAGTTATTGCTGATAGAGGGAGTTCCCACACAGAAGAAATCACAGGTCCTTTAAGAGTTAAGTATTTTAATTTTCATTTAGAAACTTGGAGATAAAAAAAATTGCCACACTCAGTTTGATCTAAGGTCTAGCTAACCCTTTGATCTGTTGCTCACAGATACCCCAAAGGATGCAGCATAGATAGGTAACACAGGTGCCCTTCTTGATATCAGCATTAACAGTTATATATGCAATAGCTTCTCCAAGAAGCTGTTTATGATCTGGACATTTGTGAATTGGTTCAAATGCTTTTTGAATTGATCCATTTCTATTTCTTGGCAGAACAGCCAAAAAACCCTGAAAACCAAATATCCATTCTATAATTATGGGAATATTTGTATTATTCTTTGTCTTTGAGTAGGGTCAGATGTAGCATTGTGTAGTGGACTATATATAGAACTTTGGAGTCAGGGAGACAGGTTCAAATTGCATCTCTGATACCATGTGATCCTGGAAATGTCACTTAAGCTTTCTGGTTATTCATTTTCATCTGTAAAATGAAGAGGTCATATTTGATGGTCTCTAAGGTTATGTCCAGTACTTTCATTCTATGTTCCTGTGAAATGTAGCCATGGGGCCCCAGCATCCATCATGGTATTGAGAATGAGGCCAGCAGTATATACATGAGAGCTATTGCAGCCCCTGCCTCCTCTCCATCTTCACCATTTGTGACCCTTTGTGAGGCTGCCACAGTGTGGAGAATGTCCTGCCTGGCCAGTCTCCAATTGGGAAGTTCCCATATTGTCTCCCAGACTGCAGTCCTCCTGCCCTTCTGCTTCTGGAGCAAACCCAGAGCCTTTGGCTCCAGTCACTGATGGCAGATCTGAAAGCCAACATGGTTTTTTCTCAGTCATTGGCATTCTGTGCATCCAGTCTTCTTTCCAGAATAGTTATCAGCAAATGTCTCCTACCAGCTCTAAACTTCCTCCTTTATCTGGCTTGGAAAAACTATATTTCCAAGAATAAGCATATAGCTATTTCAAAGGAAGAAGAGAGAGAAATGTTTTCTATTAGTTATTATTGGATTGTACATATCTCCCTGGATATGCTCTTATTTCTATTTACCCTTTTTCCTCTTTTATCAAAAGAAACTCAAACCTTCAGTCATTTCCATTTCAGACCGTTCGTAATTTGTTGGTGGTTATCTTTATTCATGGTAAAGTGGTCCAGATAGATAGTGTAATCTCAAAGATTACCACATCATCCATGTGACTACCTGACCAAATATACTTATGATCCAGAAAGCTGCTGAAGTGAGTTTTATTTTCCTCGAGGTCTTGATTTTTAATTTTTTTATATCTACCCTTGATTCTCATTTTCAGTTTCACATTGCCTTAGAGAGTTGCCTAGAGAACTGAGAGATGAAATAATTAGACCAGAATCATGTATTCTGGATGGATCAGAGTCAGGACCTGAACCAGGTCTTCCCATCTCTAAGGCCAATGCAAAACCACGTCTACTAGTTCCTACATCCACTTTTCATTCCCATTTTCAGATACCCATGTAGGTTTTTGTTTTTGTTTTTGTTACTAATTAGCAAGAGGAGCTGATCTATGAATGACTGGATTTTGTTTGCTATATGGGCACAAAACTGTCCTAGGCAGAGGAAGTGATACCAGAAGAGGAAAAGACTCAACCAGTCCTGTCCTCAGTAAGCCTACAGTCTAGTTGACTACATAATTTTTACATAACATGTGTATCAATTAAGGAACAATATAAAACAGATAATAGTGTTTTGATTTTGTTAATTGCAATAGCAGTTCAAGAGATAAGACTAAGATGAGGCTTTTGAGGCAAACTGCCTTTATTTTGACCACTAAACAGCTGTGTGACTTTGGCAAGTCATTTCCCCCTCTCTGTTTCTTCATCTGTCAAATAAGGGGAGAGTCCAGAACTTCAGTTGTGACTTTATGGTGATAGAATATATACTGTGTTTTTACTTGTAGTTATGTAACTACTGATCATGGTTTAAACCAGTACACATATAAGTATGATGATAGGAAGTCATCCAATGGAAGTCTATAGTTTTCGCACTGCCCTGGCCACTTTCTGTCAGGAAGGAAAGGGATTTGACCAATTAAGGTATGTAAAAGGGTTAGTGATTGGATATTGCTCCTCCTGAACACCTCCCCTCCCAGGTTATTTGATCTATTAAGAGGAATCTAGGAAGTATAGCTTTGGTAGCCCAGTGAATAAATAGATCAGGAGTCAGGAAGATCTACATTCAAATCTAGCTTCAGACATTTAATAGTTATGTGGGCTCTCAGCAAGTCACTTAACTTGTCTGCTTCAATTTACTTATCTGTAAAATCATAATAATAGCACCTGCCTCCAAGGGTTGTTTTGAGGATCGATACTATTTGTAAAGTGTTTTGTAAGCTCTCTCTGTGGTGGCAAAGAAATGGAAATCAAGAGAATGCCCATAAATTGGAGAATGGCTGAACAAGTTGTGGTATATGAATGTAATGGATACTATTGTGCTGTAAGAAATTATGAGTAGGCAGATTTCAGAAAAACCTGGAAAGACTTAAGTGGACTGATGCTGAGTGAAGTGAGCAGAACCAGGAGAACATTGTACACAGTAACAGCAACGTTGTGTGATGATCAACTGTGATAGACTTGGCTCCTCTCAGTAGTGCAGTGATCCAAGACAATTCCAAAGAACTCATAATGGAAAATGTTATCCACATCCAGAAAAAAGAACTGTGGATTCTGAATACAGACTTAAGCATACTATTTCTACTTTTTGGTTGTTTTTTTTCTTTTTTGAGGTTTTTCCCTTTTGTTCTGATTCTTCTTTTACGATATGACTAATGCATAAATATGTTTAATGTGATTTTACATATATAACCTATATCAGATTGCTTTCTGTCTTGGGGAGGAAGAAGGGAGAAAAATTTGTAACTAAAAATCTTATGAAAACAAATGTTGAAAACTATTTTTACATGTAACTGGAAAATAATAAAATACTTTTATGATTAAAAATGTGTTTTGTAGGCCTTAAGGCACTATTAAAATGTTAGTTTTTATTAGCATTACTTTTTATTATTTAGCCATTTCAGTCATGTCTGACTCTTCATGACCTCATTTGGAGTTTTCTTGGCAAAGATACTGGAGTGGTTTGTCATTTCCTTTTCCAGTTTGTTTTAGAAATGAGGATACTGAGACAAACAGGATTAAGTGATTTACCCAGGGTCACACAACTAATAAACATCTAAGACCAGATTGAACTCAGGTCTTCTTTCCTCCAGATCCAGTACTCTATTGACTGCACTAAATACCTGCCTTAGCATGGTTATTACCCTCAAAGAAATTATGCTTTAATAGAATTGCAGGCATGTTCTGGCAAGCAAGTGAGGGAGTTATATGGGGATGGGGGTATCTTATATAGGGATGGGTGTTTTTTCCCTCACATAATCACTATTAGATGTCCATGGATCCTGTGTATATGCAAAATTGCCTTCTTTGACATACCTTGTGATATACTGACATTTCTCAAAAGTATTAGATAATAAGAGAGGGGTATTTTAATTGGTTCAGCTAGTTGGTGCAGTAGGTAGAGCACCAGGACTAGAGGTAAGAAGACTTGAGTTCAAATCCAGCTTCAGATACTTACTCAGATACTAGCTGCGTGACCCTGGACATGTCACTTAACCACTATTTTCCTCAGTTCCTCATATGTAAAATGGGGACACAACAGAGAAAAAAATGGCAAACCAAGAAAACACCATGGACAACATGCATGGGGTATCGTAGAGTCAGACATAACTAAATAAATAAGCAACAGCATTTTTAGATTATTTTGAGATGTCCTTTGACCATGGGAGGAACAGTGGAGCTTCCCTGTGCTTTATATAGTTCCTTGAAGATGCTGTAGACTCTAAGGCTGCAGCAGACATAGTCATTTTATATCCAGGTGCCAAGAACAATTGAAATTTGAAGAACCAGATTCCATTACCTTCCAAACAGTGCATTAGAAAGGAGGGAAGTCCCATGTGTTCCCAAGAGGACAATTTGACAACTTGAAAGGTTTTATACCTCTGAATAAGTAACTCTGGTAACTCACATCTCTATAGGGCTTTCCCCACAAATACCCATTTTACAGATGAGGAAACTGATTGTCTGAGAGGTTAAATGTCTCACCGGAAATCACACATGTCCTATGAATCAGAGCTTGGACTCAAACCCACATTTCCTGACTCCTTTGACTTTTTCTCATCTCCATGTCTGTGCATAGACTGAATGACAGAAAGAGAATATAAAGGCTGACCACGATAGTGTATGGGCTTCATTCTATACATTGGTTTACTTGTATTCTGAGTCTCTTCCTACAAGAGGACCTGAATCTCTTAATGATGATCCATATTTTATACTTGAAAGTAAATAATCTGCCCTATGGCACCTAACAATACTTGGCACACAAGAAGTGCTCAATAAATGGGTGTTGATTGATTCATTCTCTCTTCCAACAAACAATATTAGGTACCTAATCGGTATAATTCATCGTGCTGGAACCAATGGGGAAATAGTGAGACAAATTAAACAGATTGATTAACTAATGATGACTGAGAAAAAAGCCCATAGGGAAATGCAAGCAGATGGAGAGGAGGCAAGAGAGAAAATAACCTGACTATATTACAGGATAGAATGGAGGCAATAAGTGATTCTAATGCCTATAGGAATTATATACTTTCTAATGGTGTCTGCACCTCTGTATATGAACAAGCACATGGCCTCTTGATCACTTGCTGTGCAATCAATTGTATCAACTCACAGCTAATGGAATCTGGTCATTGGGACAAGTAAAAGAAGTAGACTACCAGAGTTTGCTTCCTGAGGGCAGCTTCAATCCATAAGATAAGTCTTGTCATTACATTATAAAACTGTTCCTAGAATAGAACTTTAGTCACTGTCCTACATTGGAGAGTAGCATGTAAGTAGAGTGACAATTCATGTACCAAACACCACTGAGGAATAAGTTCTACTTAAGAATTTTTCAGTGAATTAAAAAAAAATTGGGGAGTCTCCTTGAGTTAGTCACTCCCTAGGCCTCAGATTCCTCATCTGTAAAGTGAGAAGGTTGTACAAGATCCATAGTGATCAGACATATATTCTTCTCTCCTAATAAATGTCTATTTTACAAGATATTCAGTGAGCCTCTAATTCTTTTGGTGAGCTAGCCACCCCGTCCAAGTTACAAGTTCCCCTAACACTTCTGTGCATCATTTTTTCAACCATAAAAAGAGATAACAATAACATCTCCCTCAAAGTTATGTGGGATGAAATTTGGGGTCAAATTGATCCTGAGTCAACCCAAAAGAATTACAAGATTCAGTGACTCAGTTTCCCAAGTTTTATTGCAATACTGTGGGTGACCACAGGGACAGAATCAGAATAGTGGAAAGGTATCTCTCAAATAAGGAAAGATGGGGCAGCTAGGTGGCACAGTGGATAAAGCACCAACCCTGGATTCAGGAGGACCTGAGTTCAAATGTGGCCTCAGACACTTAACACTTACTAGCTGTGTGACCATGGGCAAATCACTTAACCCTCATTGCCCTGCAGAAAGGAAGGAAGGAAGGAAGGAAGGAAGGAAGGAAGGAAGGAAGGAAGGAAGGAAGGAAGGAAGGAAGGAAGGAAGGAAGGAAGGAAGGAAGGAAGGAAGGAAGGAAGGAAGGAAGGAAGGAAGGAAGGAAAAGAAAGAGAAAAATAAGAGGAAAAAATACATATTTCCATGACTTGGGAGCAAAGGATTTGGGTTGAAAAAGAACTTTCAGGCTGTCATAGAACATAGTTCAGAGAGTAAGAGCTGGAAGGGACCACAGGGGTCACCTAATCCAACCCCTTTATTTTTTTTGTTTTTTGTTTTTTGTTTTTGCAGGGCAATGAGGGCTAAGTGACTTGCCCAGGGTCACACAGCTAGTAAGTGTCAAGTGTCTGAGGCTGGATTTGAATTCAGATACTCCTGAATCCAGGGCCAGTGTTTTATCCAGTAGGCCACCTAGCCAACCCCTTTATTTTACAGATGAGGAAACAGGCTCAGGGAGTTTGGACTGCCTTAGCCTAGGTGACATAGGTAAAAAAAACAACAACAATAGCACAGAAGGGATTTAAGCCATGCCCTCTACTGCCAGGTCTAGACCCTTTTTTTTTCCTACCTGGCACTGTCTCTGCTTCTCATTGCTATCAGTTTGACTGCTTCTCACAACCTGTTTTCTTCTTTTAATACTTTGCATCTAATCAGCTATGGACCAGGAAGCCAAAAAGCCAAGTATGTTAGAATTGTGTCTATTATAAGAGAAAATAGATTCTTAGTGAGGACTTGGGGGCTCATGCATAAATAAAATGCATAAGGGCAAGGAGTTAATGACAGTTATGGCTGCTCAGATTATTTTTCATTTTTTTTAGCTTCTCTATAGAAAATTAGCACCATTTGCAAAGTAGAAAGAAGGCTGGATTAGGTATCAGAGAACCTGGTTTTGAATCATAGCTCTGAGACTTATCATTGTGACCTTGATAATGTCACTTTCACCTCATTCTCCCAGCCTCAGGTTCCTCTTCTGTATGATGAAAAAGTTGACAAAGATGATGTCTAAAGTGCCATCCAGCTCTAATTCTATGATCTTAAGTGAAGTATTACCATTCCATGATGACAGGATTGTGTCAACACATGGAGAGAATGAGACTCTGAATTTTCATTCATTTTTCAAGGAATGAACTATTTTGAGTGAGGCACCCGGACAGTGTGAGTATACCTGTCTTTACCCAGCAAACACCATCTGCTTTTGAAAGTGTAGAATAACTAGGAAATAAATTTGGAGAAGGAGATTGTTTTCCTCTTCCTCCCAGCATGGCACCATGTGCTACGTTTTAGGGGTTTTTTCTGTATTTCATCCAAGAATATTAGAATGTAAGTTTAGCTGTCTGTTCTCTCAGCTATGAATCACAGACCCTGTAAATAGGAAGCATTAGTGTATGCAAAAAAAATCTACACATTGTGTTTGTAGTTTGTACTTACTGTAGTGATTTGTTGGGTGGAGTAAGCTGCCCCAAATATGAAACAGAAAGACATTCGTGTATTTAGCAGAGGAATTAGTGTGGCTAGTAGATGGCTAAGGCTTTGTTTTAATTTTAGAAGAAATGGGTTTCTAGGCTACCTTCTTGTGGTTCTAGAATCTATGGCTTATTTGAACTAGATCATTATAGAAACTAATACATTCACCTGCTGGTACTTCAAGTCACATCTGCTTCTCATTTTAAGGAATCCAAAGTCCACTGCCACAAATGATCATTTTGAAGCCAAATCAATTATCCATCATTGTGGGTTCAACACAGGGCTCTTGGAACTAATAGTGTATCATCTCAGCTTACTGAAATCATATACTGGCTTTCCAGGCCAATTGTTTATCTAAAGAAAAACAAGTGGAGTGACTGAGAGCCCCCTTCCAAATCAATATAGAGATGAATAAAAACCACATGGGCTAGCTGTAACCCAAAACCTTATTGTTCTCTTGGAGAAAATGCTATTTGTTTTCTGGCCATTTAGAGATGCCCTTTACTTACAAGATTTCAAAAGGTTTTCACTGTTTCAGATTTATTTTATCTATGCTAGTTGAAATGGCTATGAGAGATGATATCAGACAGGATGCCACATGGCTTTATTAAAACCTAGATTGGCTTGTTATGCAAATTCTTTCATCTGTTCTTCATGTCCTGCCACCTCCTCAATGAACTGTCTATATCAGTGGTCTCCACACTTTTTTGATTATTCACATACCCTTTCAGTCAAAATGTTTTAAATACATTCCCATCCATATATGTTTATTTACTTGTAATGTACTACTTCCGCAAAAATAGAAAATTTTGAAAAGTGAGATAATGATGAAATAATATTTGGTTCTAGAATAAATGTAAATTGGAGATTATTAAGTAGCGAAGTAAGATAATCAGCAGTGTGCTTAAGGACAATTACTTTGGCAGTTGGGCTGAAATGAGGAGAACCTGGAGGCAGTGAGACACAGCCAGAAAGTAGTAGTCCAAAAAAAAGGTGTAACGAGCCTGCAATAGAGTGGTACCTAAGTGAGTGGAGAGAAGATGGTAGAAGCAGGTGTTGTGGAAGCAGGAACAAGAAGAGTTGGTGATTGGTTGGACATGTGGGGTCAGGGAAAGTAAACAGTAAAGAATTGCAGACCTGAGTAAGTGGAAGGATTGTAGTATCCACAACAAAAATAGGAAAATTGATAAGGGGGTAGTCTTGGAGAAAAGTAATGGATTCTGTTTTGGGGTATGCCATGTTTGAGATGCCTGACATTCAGTTTGCAGGCAATGGAAATGGAGTTCAGGAACAAAATTAGAACTGGATAATACAGATCCATGAGTCATTTGTGTAGCAATGATAACTGAACCCACTGGAGCTGATAAAGTCACCAAGTGAGAATGTATAGAGATATTAAAATGCTCAGAACCTTGGGGAATACCTACAGTTGGGGAATATAGCATCGAGTATGATCCAGCAACAGGGAATGAGAAGTCAAATATTAAGAGAGAGAAGAGAGAGTATCCAAAAGCAGAGGGTACTCAGTGGTGACAAATCCTGCAAAGATGTCAAGAAGGTTGAAAACAGAAAAGTTCATCAGATTTAGCAAATGAGAGATCATTGGTGACTCTGAAGAATTAAATGCAGAGCAAAAATAATGAGGAGGCTGAAGAGCTGAGAGAATGGAAAGATGTTGGTGCCTTTGCTGAAAGGCGCCTTTGGAAGAGGGGTATATTGGGGCAAGGGGATTGAGAGAGAAGATAATGTAATAACAACCCATCTATGCTGGCTCATCCTATGCTAATCATTCTTTTCCACCCCACCACCCCCCAAAAAAAAAGGAAAAGAAAGAAAAGAATGTTGTGCGGAATGGGGGGGCAGGGATATTGCCCAGGTAGCTGCTGCAGGTGCCTGTGTCAGGTATAATTATAATCTCCCCGGATACCTTCCACCATCACCACCTTAAGCAGGCACAAAGGAAAGCAGAGGTGGGAGGTGATGGAGGGAGAATAATGAAGGGGATGGTAATGGTTGTGTTGAAGATAAGACCCCAAATTCCATCTTCCCATTCTCTGATTGGTTGATCACACACACTTTGGTGTCACTGCCCCAGCTTGGCTTAGACATTACTTTGGAGACCACTGGTTTAAAAGTTCATAGAGTCATAAATATAAAGCTAGAAGGGACCCTAGAGATCATAATCCATAAACACACACACACACACACAAATGCACATTTTTTTAGGGAAACTAATAGAGTAGTTGATCTAAAAGTTACTCATGTTAGCCCAAGGCATTATTATAAAGTAGAGTACTCATGTTTTTTTAGAACATTTCCATCTTTGCAGGGCAATGAAAAGAGTACTGGATTTAAATCAAAGGAACTAGGTAGGTACACATCTTCTTGCTTAATACTTGTGGGCCCTTTGGCCCTCTGAGGCTTGGTTTCCTCATATGCAAAATGAGGGGGTTAGACTAAATGTCCTCTAAGGCCTCTTCCACTTCTAGAACTATAATCTTAAGAGCCCTTCAGTGCCCACCTCCTTTTTGCCCATGTACCTCACTGCTGTCACCACCCATATAGGCCAATGATGCCCTCATTAATGTGGTCCAAATAGAGTTGTCTTTCTTGACCAGTACCTCCTACTCTGAATTTGTCTCTTTGCCTCCCATCAAAATGTAACTGTCCAAGCCCCCTTCCCACCCCCACCCCCAAAGATCTCTTAGGTTATTTACTGCAAATTCAAATCAAGAGATTCACAAAAAAATAACTGATAATGCCTTCATCTCTGAAGGAGAGAGTCAAAGCTGATTCAAAGAGGAGGAGAAATAGATTGTAGTCAGTTGTGCCATCAAAATCTCTAGTGGTCATAGTAACCCACAGGCTGATCGTTCTCCAATGTGGTGCTGTAGCTTTTTTTTTTTTAATTGAATATGAGAATGATTAACACAAGTATAGCATATAAGAACTGTGGCTATACTACCTGAGACCTTGAGAAGCTATTGTTTTGTCATTTTTTTCTAAATTTCTTAAGTGTTTTAAGATTGTCCTTTCTTGGAATTTTCTTTTCTTTGTTACTTCATTTGAAAATTCCATTTCTAGTTCATTAGTTCCTAAGGACTTTCAGATCTTCCTGTTAGGAGACTGTGATATAATTTAAAGAAGTTGAATGACAAAGTGTAGAGGCTGGTAGTTGGCTGTTTTTGTTTTTGCTTTAGTTTTCTTTTTATTTCAAGGTACTCCAAAGGCAGTTCTAGTTGCTACTTATTTCCAAGTGAATGTTGATCCAATTTATAGTAGTTATGCCCTGCATTTAGAATGCCTTTAGGCATAGATAATTAAAAGAGTTCAAACATTAAAGAACAATCTGGAATAGAACCTTTAAGTAAAATCACTGTGATTTAGATAACCAATCTCTGGAAGAGATGAGTAAATGAATACAACCAGGGACAGAATTTAAGTAGATGGAAACCTTAGTTCTTAATACTCTAACAAATAGTTTATTATCAATCCTTATTTAACTAAATTTGCATGGAAGCTTACTTTGCCACTTTTCCTAGTCAGTACCTTTCCATGACCCAAGACTTCATTGAGGCTTCTCAGCTACTCAGAACAAATACTAAAAGCCTTGACTTGATCTCCTACTCTAGATAGCTCATTTTTCAGCAGAGGAAAACCTAAAAACCATTTCTCTTTAGCTGTCATCACTGTTGACCCCTACACTACTACAACTGAGAATTGTAGAACCAACTTAGATTAGATCCTTCAGAGATGAAGGCAGTATTTTCATTATTTTGGTGAATCTGTTGATCAGATTATACAACCAATAACCTTTCTTTATCAGCAGCTGTTCATCTCTCACTAAGTAGGTAGTCTTATACATAGTAAATAAGGTCTCAACTTGAGTTTTTTCCCATATAGTACATGTATTCTTTGATCTGCCCTTTCACTCTTCCACAGAGGAGAAGATGAGATTTCAGAAACTTTCTGCATTTCCTTATTCTTTCTTATCTCTCTAAAATCATATGAAATCTATCCATCTTCTAAACAGGTTTTGGCCCTCTATTAATAAATGAGATGACAACTTTTTTTTTTTCTTAAAGCTGAGTTCCCTCTATGGTCTAATAAATAGCTAATTAGCATTGAAAGGGTGCATTTAACCAAACTCTGCATTTTGTAGTCCCAACCACTGGTTTAAAAGATGCTTTTCTGGAGTCTTTTCTAAAAGGCAAATAAACCTTTTCCCCTCACTAAGCATTTTAAAAACTTGCTTTAAATCACACAGTGATTTCCTGATAGAGACACTTAGGGAGACAGTTTGGTTTAAAACTTAATTTTGGTGTCCATCTACTTACTTGGTAACAATGGGAAAAATATTAGGGGCAAATGAATTATTTGTAAAAGATAATAATCAGAACCTTCCCACTGAGAGAAGCATCATGGTATAGTGGAGAGTTTGAATGCTTCAAAAAAAAAAAAAGACCAACTTTGGAATCTTTTCCCTTGCCTATGCTGATTATGTCCCTTTTCCTTTTAATGCCCAGGAAACTACAATCTTATGTTTCAGGAAAGAAGTTCTGCTTGGAAGACAGCTTCCTATGAATCAATGAAATAACAGATCAGGAGCAGAAAACAAAGCAAAACATCTGCATGACGAAAACTTGGGCCCTTTGCTCTATTCATGTGCACTAGGAGGCTGGGGCTACCTCTTGCCTTCTTGAGGGAGTACTTAAATGTAATCACTTAGAACTGAAACTTAATCACTGTATTTACAAAGTCATTGATTCCCTTTACAAAGTGTTACTCTAGTGAATTTTCAGTGTCTTAGATATATAGTAGCCACTAATTTGGCCTCATAGTCCAGAAAGACAAAGTCAAGAGTTTTGGATATCTTAACATTTAACAACGGCAAATCACACTTACTATGTGCTAGATGCTGTGTTAAGCACTTTGCAATTATTTTCTTATTTGATCCTCAAAACAACCCTAGGTTCTTTTGTTATCCCTACTTTACAGATGAGGAAACTGAGACAGACAATTAAGTGACTTGCCTAGAGTAACACAGCTATTAACTGTCTGAGGCAGGATTTGAACTCAGTTCTTCCTTCCTGAGTCTAGGCCCAGTGCTTCATCCATTGAGTCCTCTTGATAATCTGATAATTATTTAGCACTATGTATAAGGCACTGTGCTAAGCATTTTACAGTTATTACCTTATTTGATCATTACAATAGCCCTAGGAGGTAGGTGCTATTATTATCTGTGGTTTTATAGATGAGTAAACTGAGACAGAAGTTAAATTAATTGACCAAGGTCACACAGCTAGTAAGTGACTGAGGTTGGATTTTAACTCATGTTTTCCTAACCTCAGGTCCAGGGCTCTATCCAATGTGCCACCTATCTGCCTGAGGGTGTGTGTGTGTGTGTGTGTGTGTGTGTGTGTGTGTGTGTGTGTGTGTGTGTGTGTGTGTAAACCTATGAATTTATTTTCTTTCTTTTTCATAGAAGCATTATCTTGGTGCAGTACATAAAGCATTAGGGAAATCACTTCATAGCTCCCTTTCTCAGTTTCCCCAAAAGTAAAACAGGGATAATAATAGCACCTATTTTATGAGGTTGCTGTGAACATTAAATAAAACAATATTTGTAAAGTACTCTACCAGCTGCTGGAACATAGTAGGTGTTTAATAAATGCTTGTTTCTTCCCTTCTTTCCTTTTTGTCAGATGTAATTTCATCAGTTTTGGGAACTCCTGGTAAGGAAATTCCCCAAACCATTGAAGATCATTAACTGTTCTGCGACTTATACTGGGTGGTGCCAAACACCCAGGATTACAGAGTATATGTCAAAGGCAGGATTTGTACCCACTTTGTCCTGATTCCAGCAGTACCTGGACTTCTGACTTCTATCTGTTTTTATAGCATCTATGATTTCATTGATATAGAAAATTTCCAGAGAGGAAGTCCCTTTACCCAATGCTGATGAGGAACTGGTGGCCAATTGATCATCCTTAAATGTTAGGTGAGGATACTGAAAAGTTGTGACTTTCCCAGGGCCACACAAGCAGTACTTCAGAGGCAGGACTAAAGCCAAATCTTTCTGACTCCAAGGCCAGCATGCTATCCACTATCCCATACTGCCTCTCTTCTCTTGTGTATATTAAAGGACACACAATAACTGGATCTATATTTTTTTTCAATTTTGAAAATAGTTTAGGACTATTGTGTAGGAACCATCACAGTCTAACACTTTATTTTATTCACTAAGCACTTGCTAATTAGAAATCTTGACTAATAAATTTCTACCATCCCAAGGGAAATTCTGCTTTGTATCATGTCTCAGCAATTAGCATATATGAGAGTTAAAGGTATTTTTTTCTCTTTAATATGAATTTCCATAGATTCCACATAGGTCTTTTATTGGAATCTCACCTCTCCTGTCACTTTTGTCCTGGCACAAAAGCACTGGGAAAGAACTGAATGTGACTATCTAGAGATTTTTTCATTTCACTCAGTTGTCAAAAATAGCTGTTTAAATTATTAAGATTTTCTAAACGTTTTCATTAAGTATCCTAGTCTAAAGTTCCTCATAGCTTAGTACTTTGGGGGGGGGGGGGCAATGAGGGTTAAGTGACTTGCCCAAGGTCACACAGCTAGTAACTGTCAAGTGTATGAGACCAAATTTGAACTCAGGTCCTCCTGGTGCTTTATCCACTGTACCAACTAGCTGCCCCTGCTTAGTACTTTTGAAATAAATCCAGAGGCCTTGTATAAGCTTTCAGAGAATCCTCCTCCCCTCTCACATCTACCACCAAAAAAAAAAAAGTAATCTTGTAACAAGTTTATGTTAATGACCAGGTACAATCACTTTTACCTTCTTCTCATATTAGCCAGTTGACCAAATAGAGTGCATTTTTCACTCAAGCTGATTGATTTAATTTCATTTAAAATGTTTCAAGTTGACTGTTTTTTCTTGCCCTAGTTCTTATAATTGTGGAATGATTTGTAAGGCAATTCAGTAAAATTTGCCTTTGAAATACTCCTTTCCTCCACTCTCCATTTTCCATGTTCTTCCACACCCCTGTGGCATCTCCTCTTTTCCCCTTAGGTAGTTAATGCCCTCTCATTTTCCTCCCCCTTATCCCTTTATTCTATAAAAACCTATTGTTATGGGGGAAATAGATGGGGGTTTGGGGTAGGGGTCCTTAGAAATTACTTTTTGAAGAATTCTACCCTCTTTCACACAAGTCCAATTAGAATAAAATAATAGTTTATTTAGGTGCTAGGGAAAGGAAACCAAGAGAGAAGTCCTTCTCATGGGGAGAAGGCATGGCACAAAGGTGTGGCTCTCTGAAATACCTTTCTCATCAAGCAGGGGGCAGGCAGATACTTTTACAGAAGACCTGTGGTGGTCCGACAAGGTGATCATCTGACTGTGGAAAGTTCCCTTATTGGGGGAGGACTATCCCCTACTGGTGGTGGCTGGGGAAATTTGGTGAGGGGTGGCTCCTGATCTCTCAAGCCATCTCTCTCCTGCCTCATGCCACACCTAATCTTATCTCCCTGAAGGGTGGGGGAGACTAGAATGAAGGTTGGTGGTCCTGGAGCTAACTCAGTCCTGATCTGGTGCCACTTATTTCTTTAGGTCTCTCTGTCCTTTGGTTTAGTTTCTCAAGGAGAAGGTTCTTTGATTTACCCCAGAGAACTTCTGAGGTACCATGGGCCCATAACATCTATTCACAAGAGCATTTTATTGGTTTGCCCCTGGCTCCCCTGGTCTTATAGATGAGCTTTCACTTTAGTGTGCTAGGGCTCAGGCCTCCATGTCCATGTTTATATCATGCCTTCTGCTCTCCTCTCATCTTCATCTCTGGTCACCAGAATCTTAGGCTGTCCCTGGATTATATGATCCTTTACAAGGTACCTTCTGGTGAACCCACATTACCCCTTGGTGCTGTGATTTCTTTGTAATGCAGAAGTTCTTTAACATAGTTTTAAAAAAATGTTAGCGGATTCTAACTTGAAAACTATTTCAAAATAATTGATTTCCTTCATAATGCTATATATTTTATTTTATGTACTTAAAAATAGTATATTGAGAAAGGGTTTATAGGCTTTGCTAGTCTGCCAAATAGAGGGACCTATGACACACACAAAAAGATTAAATAACCCTTGATACCACCAAATTCTCTTACAAAAAATTAACTTGCATTGACTATTGTTTGTATGGGACACCTCATTTTAAAGAATAAACATGTTTCTGGACAATTAGTTCAAAATCATATTTTTTTTTCATACAAGAAGGGAATTGTATTAATTTTATTGATATCTTTTTTATCATTCCTCCCTTATCCTTCCCTTCCTTACCCAGTTAGTCATTCCATGTAATGAAGAGGAAATAAAAGCAGTTCAATGAGATCAACCCACTCACTAACTACATTTGACAGCATATGCAGTATAGTTAACTATGATTTTAAAATAACGCAGTGATTAATTTTGTGAAGTGAACAATGCTTTTAAAACATGAGTAATCCATTGTTGTGGATTAACAGAGAAGAAAGGAAAGAACCTACCTTTGTAGGAAATAATCACTTCAAGGCATAGAGACAAGAGGGAACTGAGTGTCTGGGCCCTTGAGAAGTATAGTTGGTAATAATTTGGAGATGGACAGTACAGAATTCAAAATAAGGCAAAGAATGAAGAAATGCATTGTATAATTCCTTCTCATAGACTCTGTGTTTCATAGACAGCCTAATTCTTCAACAGTATACCTCAAATTAATATGATTATTCTCAATCCCTGTTATAGTGCAATGGGAATTTTTGATTTTTGATTTGCTTTTATTTCTCCTGCAATTTTTGGTTAACTTAAAGCCTGTCTTCTGTTAATATTAATATCACCTGGACAAAACCTGTCCCTTGGAAAGTGAAAATTTTCTTAAAGCCTTAAACATTCCTTAGATAAAAAATTAGTGGAAGAATATCAACTGACTCTGATTCTTTGGCAATATGTAAATCTTCCCTTTCAATTACCCTATTTATGAACTTTCTAAATGTAGCTCAATCTATAACCTGACTTAGTTTATCTATAGAGTGTTTAACAAAGTTTGTTTCCTTAGGAGATGTATGACTGTTTAAATAAGTTTGTTCAAATTTTGACACTGAAGGAAGTATGCTATTATGGGTGTACCTTTTTTTAATCTTTATGTTCCAAGAAAAATGTACAAGACTGTAATATGTAAAATAACTATTTCTCTGTCACACTGATATAATTTTGCCTATAAGAAGCCTGGTTAGAATCCTAATGATTGTTCAGATTTACTCTGAGGCTTGAAACTATACTTGAGCATAAAAATACAACCTAGATTTTTCACCTCTATGATTTCTGCATTATAGTAAATATATTTTGGCTGCAGTTACCACATGAAGTCAGAGGAAAGATGTTTCTCCCATAGCTATAATGATGTGGTAGGGGTTATCAAAGATAAAAGCAAAAATCTTGTATTAGGGTAGCTCAAGAATCATCTCCTCTGAGAAACTTTTCCTGACTATTTCTTGTTAAGCTTTCCCACCTCTTGTTGAAATTTTCCATAGAACTTTGTATATGCCAATATTGACCACTGGATAATTACTAAGGCTCTAAGTAGCCAGAATGGAAGCATAAAACTACCAATGAAGATGGGCCTTGACTGTATCAGAGGCAGAGGTGCTGGAGTCGAATTAGCATTCACACAAAGGGCAAGATTAACAATGATCCCAGGCTAGTTTGTATTCTATTCAATCTATCTAATAAACATTTATTAAACACCTAGTATTCACCATATTCTATTGGAGAAAGGGCCATTTACAGAAACCCAGAAGTCCAAGGTCTGAGGAGTACAAGTTTGTAAACCTAGGCAAGTCACTTCAGGGCCTCTGATCTCACCGAGACTATAATTTGTATAGTTGTCTTTCTGCAATGGTAGAAGGGATTTCTTATCAGGAGTTCCCTACACCAACTACATCATGGATCTGGACCCCTCCAATTCCCCCAAATAAAACCCTCCTACAGTGAGTTTTTGGTTTAGCCAGAAAATGAACTATTTCTTTCTGTTCTTTTATTTATGCTTCCCAGAACTCCCCAGGCTTTCTGGAATCACTATGAAGAAATCCAGCAAATCCCATAATAATTTTCAAACTGCACAGCTTCTACTAACAATTATCCTGTAAACAAGGACACATTTAGCCTACTTAAGAATAAAGTACCACTTTAACCAATACATTTGCATTCAAACAATGGGTATGCTAATTAACACATTAATAGGTAATATTCTTACCTATTCATTAAAGCTTTTACAAGATTCTCAAAGACCCATCAGCTAGCCTCCTTGGTTCCTAACTGCAGTGTTCTGTACATAGTTACAAAATAATTGCTTGGTGGGGAAAAAAAAATTAGTAGAAGACTGAATACTTCCTGATAAATTCCTGCCTTCTAGATTTTTCTCCTAGATTTTTTTTAAGTGAGGCAATTGGGGTTAAGTGACTTGCCCAGGGTCACACAGCTAGTAAGTGTTAAGTGTCTGAGGCCGGATTTGAACTCAGGTCCTCCTGACTCCAGGGGTCGGTGCTCTATCCACTTCAACACCTAGCTCCCCCTCTCCTAGATTTTTTAATGAATGAAATAAAAGCAGCATAGTAGGAATACCTACCTCTCTTTGGATTCCTACTGCATTGATTATTGCCTGACACATAGGAGGCACTTAATAAATACTTGTTGACTTAACTTTAAATTGTTTTGAAGCAAATGTTTTTCCTCCTTTTTTTGTGTCATGAATCCCTTGGACCATCAGATGAAGTCTATGGGAGCCCTTTTCAAATTTTTTTAAACAATTCATAATTGAAGAAAATACTAGATTTCAGTTGGTGATTACTCAAAATGAAGCTGTAATGTTTCCCCATCCAAATTGGTGGATCCCCTGAAATCTGGACCCAGATTAAGAACCCCTGTTTTGAAGGGATCTGAAATTATCCAGTTCGGGAGTAGGGAGGGGAATAAGATAAATAGGCTATTCTTGTTTGATATGATTTCAAGCCACCAGGAATCTAATCCAGCAAATATTTAGTAAGTGCCCACTATGTACAAGAAACTATAGTAGGCAGTGGAGATACAAACTCAACAGCCTATGCCTTCAAGGAACTTTACAAAGGGGCAACTGGGTCTAGAGTCAAGAAATCCTGGGTTCAAATCACACTTCAGATACCTTTTTAGCTGAGTAACCCTGGGCAAAGCATTTAACAGTTCTTTGCCTTAGTTTCTTCATCTGTAAAACGGGGATAATAATAGAACCTACCTCTCAGGATTGTTGTGAGAATGAAATGAGATAACAATTGTAAAGCACTTAGAGTAGTTTCAGGCACATAGTAGGTGCTACATAAATTTTAGTTGTCTTTGTTGTGATTATTTTACTGTGGAAGTGTAACATGAAAACAGAAAAGTATTTACTTGATTATTAAAGGAAGAGGAGGTAAAGGGAGAGGAGGAGGGGAGAGAAGCACTAGTAAGTAATGGATTGGGAGAAGGCTTCCTGTAGGAATTGGCATGGAAGCTAAACCTGAAAGGAAGCTAGAAATTCTAAGAGGCAGAAGTAAAGAGCTGGAGAGTTCCAGGTTCCCCCTCCCCTCTTACCTCACTCTGTCTGATTCTTCTTAAGAGATGGGGGCGGGAGTGCCAAAGGTTTAAGGTAAGTCCCTTTTCCTAGTCTTCTTGTTTAGGGAAATGGAGAGTCCTTCCCTTGGGACATGGGGTTCACCATTCCAGCCCTTACTTTCTAGGTAGCCTATGATGAATATTGGGAGGTAGGTGCAGCTGTGGGAGTTTCAGACCCCCTTGACCGGAGTTTGTAAATTTAAGACATCCTGATGACCATTGAAGAGGTCAGGCAGATCAAGGAGAATTCCTGTGAGATACTTAGACAATAGCAAGAATTGTAATGGGGGAGATGGGTAAAATAAGCAAGTTAATTAAGCACATGCTCATGACCAAGAACAGTTCTGGCCAGTGAAGGGACTCTATCTAATAGAATGAGTCATTTTCAGATGAAAAATGGTTCCAGAGATTTGGCCTTGGGGGAGGAACTTATATAGGCACTACAATGGTGTCAAAGCAGTCCTTTGATTTATCTGTAAGGGGTTAGGCATGGTTAGAGTTTGATATTAAATCAGCCCCATTGAGGCAGAGTTGGGAAGTGGTCACTGTTGATCAGTGATAAGGGAGTGTGGCACTCAAGTCCTAATAATGCTAATTTGGCAACACTAAGGATTTGTCTGGGAAAGATACTAATAGAGAAGGAAGTGGGCTGATATGACCATGTACAGGGTGCCCCTGGAGTAAGTGGACTAAGGGTCATTATAATAGACTTGTGAAAATTCATGAAGGCAGGAGATGAAACCCTAAGTTCTACAGTAGAGCAAGTATAGTAGTATGATTAAATGTTGTTCATCCTTGGTTCTTGAGGACCAATGATATCAGGAGGGTGATATCTTTTTTTTTCTTTTTCTTTTTTTTTTAGTGAGGCAATTGGGGTTAAGTGACTTGCCCAGGGTCACACAGCTAGCAAGTATTAAGTGTCTGAGGCTGGATTTGAACTCAGGTACTCCTGACTCCAGGGCCAGTGCTCTATCCACTGCACCACCTAGCTGCCCCAGGAGAGTGATATCTTGACGTTAGTTAAGTTAGGCAGGATGTGCAAAGTCATCAACTTCACTATCTCTTCCAGAGCTATCTGGGTCCAGTAGCAAGACATAGGTCACGAGAACTGGAGAGGAACCCAGAAATAGTGGGAAATCTTGGCCTTTTTAAACTAATGTCTTTCTCAGGTCTCAGTTTGTCTGAGTGATTAAAGGCTAGTATGCATAAAGGGGAATAGAGGATAGTAGGCCAGACATTCTAGGCTAGAGTCAGGTTATGAAAGGCTCTCAATATCAATCTGGAGACTTTTAATTTCATCCTAGAGGTAATAGGGTGCCACTGACAGTTCTTGAGGAAGAGAACAACAGGATCAGAACTGTGCCTTAAAAAAAAAAGTCTTTGGCAGCTGTGTGAAGAATGGATTAGAGAGAAGAGAATCTGAAAGCCAAAAGACCAGCCAGTATGGCTATCCTCTCAGCTTTAACCCCTCCTAGTTATCCTAGTTTCATTGCTATTTAGTCCCAACACAATATCCTTTCATCTAACAAAACAGTATGGTGCAGAAGAAAAAAAAAGCACTGGATAATTGATACCATATTTTGTGCCTTCTTAATGGTTGGAGGAGGAGAGGGAGGGAAAGAATTTGGCACTCAAATTTTTAAAATAAGATAGATAAACAGATAAAACATGTAATATCAAAAAGAAAAAAAAATAACTGGACTGCTCTGATGCCAGATGTTTCTTGACCAGAAGAGAAAGCTTTTCATGTCTCTATCAAAAATCAGTCCTCTGAAGGAAAGAACACAATGACAAACTAAATTTGCACCAAAGTGTAAGAGGCTTTTATCATATTCTATCCACACGCACTTTTTTTTTTTTTTTGCTGGGGTGGGGGCTGGCTGGGAGAGGAGGTGCAAGGGTAGAATTGGTATAGGAGATGGAGTAGTGTAAGAGGGAAAGGAAGAAAGGTGGTGGTGGGGAAGAGGGCATGGAAGAAAGATGTGCTTCGGAACCACTGAAGAAAGATGAGCCACATTCACAGTTTTATGAGTAAAGAATCACTAATAGTAATAGCTAGCATTTATATAGCACTCTAAGGTTTATGAAACCCTATAGATATTATCTCATTCTATTTGATCTTTACAATAATACCGGGAGGTAGATGCTATTATCTCCATTTTGCAGATGATGTAATAGAACTTGCTCGAAGTCTGTGTCTGAGGCAGGATTTGAACCCTGAATATCTTCCCAACGTCAAGTTTGATGTTCCACCAAGCTGCCTCGCTGAGTTGAAAGTAAAAGAATGAAGTCATATCACAACTGAAATGAAACAGTGAAAGTAGAAGAAACAAAAGCCCTGCCTTTGATATAGGATGCCACCCAGTATCCTCCCAAGCTGTCATTTTCCCCCTTTAATGTCTGTGGGTAAGAGTCAGGGACAAAGGATTTCTGCCACCACGAAGACCACTGTGATTTACATGAGAAAACTGAGTCTGCCTCATTAATCTTTATGGGCAGAGGAGTTCTGATAGGCCAGGTTAGCTGCCTTTGTGCAGCTGACAAAAATCCAGGTAGAAGGGAAGCACACCCAGCTTCCTTTCTTCTCCTTTCTCAGTTATGTCCTTATTGCTCCATCCCCTGCATTTACAGTTCCCTGGGGGAGGGGGACAAATTAAATCAGGGAGTTGTTTTCTTTATTTACTCACTAGTAAACTAGCTTATAGTCCCCTTCTTTTGTTTTTTATTGATGCCATTTATTCTATAGAATGTGATTGCCAAACCAGAGCTAGGGCAGGAACGTGACTTTCCAAAACCTTTGGGGTTTTTCCCACAGACTGTACACTGTGGTGTGTGTGTCATTTGTTTTCTTTCTCCTTTTAATTAATCCTAGCTACCTTCACTGTATTTTTGCTCATTAATAATTTTCCTAATAGGAGATTTCCAGACACCCTCTAACATAATACACAATTTCTTTATACAGAAAGAGAGAGAGAGAGAGAGAGAGAGAGAGAGAGAGAGAGAGAGAGAGAGAGAGAGAGAGAGAGAGAGAGAGAGAAGGAAAGAGAATACTATAAACTAAGCATTTAAAGGCTGTTATCTTGCACTGGCCCTGGACATGAGTTCAAATCTGGCCTCAGACACTTACTAGCTGTGTAACCTTGGGCAAGTCACTTAAGCCTGAATGCCTCAAAAAACAAAAAAACAAAAAACAACAACAACAAAGCAATTATTTTGAAGCTTACTTATGCCTGGTAAAGTTGTCCTGAAGTTTAGAAGGTAAGAGCTAATCTGGACAGCAGGGGAAGCTTTTAGCTGTCCCCCTCCACTTGCTATTTAGAATTCTTCCATTATTTAATCATTCAGTCAACTAACATCTATTAAGCACCTACTTTGTTTCAGGCACAGTATTGGGAATACTCAGACAAAACAACAGTATTTGCCTTCAGGAAGCTTGCATTCTATTTGGGGATATAATATGTACATACATAAGTAAATACAAAATATATAAGTAGATATGAGGAGAGGGAGGGAACTTAATAACTAGAGGGATTAGGAAAGGAAGGCTTCCTGTGGGAGGTAACAGAAGCAAGTCAGGTGCTATTATAGAGGGTAAGGAGGGAGTCTCTTCCAGATATAGGAGACAGCCTACAAAAGGCACAGAGACAGGTGATAGACATTATTACTGTACTTGTGGGTGGTATGTGGGTATGTGCTTGTGATATTTGTAGATACTTAAGATGTTTGAATTTGAAGGTTAGGACAGGTATGCCTGCCATTTAGATACACTGCTAACAGGCAAAAAGGTAACTATTCTAGCCCATTCCTCTATCTGTGGTGCCCCCTTTTCCTCCTCCCCTTAAAGAGTGCTCTCTTGTCCTTTCCTCCCATTATAAGCATGGCACTTGGGTAAGGATTGTGATGTTTAAAATCTAATGTGGGTCCTAAGCTAACCCCCCAGTTTTTTTGGGGGGGAGGAACTGGCTAAGATTTACTGATAAATTCAGCAAGAGTTTAGGCTTTTAAGGATTTATTAAAGAGTAAGGACAATACATGGGATGCCATAACTCCAGAAAAGTCTGTCTACTTTCTATCTGCTTTCCTCTCTTTTTCTCTGTCTGTCTTTTCTCTGTCTCCCACCAAGCCAAAGTCCCGAATGAAAAGAGGCCCTCTCTTTTTCTCTGTCTCTGCCACCATGTGCTGGTTCCTGAACAAAAAGAGAGAGATCCTGCGAGCCAGCCTCAGCTTCCTAGTTCCTCTCTCCCTCCCCAGAAGGGGAGGTCCTTCAAGCTGATTGGTTGAGGGTGGTCTCCTGTTGATGTGGTAGTCCACAGCCTCTGAGAACAACACCCCACTCAGGGCCAGCCAGGTGAGGTCTTGATTTAATCATCCTTAAGTAGGTTCTCAGTTTCTCAGTCTCACCCAATTCAATAAATTCTAAATCAATCTTCAGGTGGGGCCCCTGGGTGTCTGCCAAATCCCATTATTTTATCACAGGATATCATGGCACTTGTATGTGAGTTATAAGAATTAGAAGCTGTTCCTAACATTATTGATTTATGTCACGGGAAAATTGGTGGTGGTGGGTCCTTAGGTATTTCTCTTTAAAGAATTAGACCCTCTTGAACACAAGCTGATTAGAATAAAATAATCTTTTATTTTGGGCACTACAGAAAGTTGACCAAGAGAAGTCAAGGACTTCTCTCTAGGGGAGAAAATTGCTTAGAGATCACATGATTCTCTGAAACATATTTCTCCTTGAAAAGAAGAAAGGTGAAAGCTTTTATAGATGGTAGATAGGTTGGACAGACTGTGGAAAGTTCCCTTTGGGAGTGGGGGAAGCTGGAGTGAGGGCAGGTGGTCCTGACTTCTGGAGTTATCTGGGCCCCTGGCCCAGATCAGGCAGCAGCTACGCCTAATGGGCTTATCTCCCTTACTTTTCAAGGTGTGTTTGTCCTTCAGTTTAGCTTCTCAGGGAGAATTACCCCAGACCCATGTCCTTTAGTTTAGCTGGCCAATTTAAATTTTAATAGTCCCAAATTCCTTGATATATCCCAACCCCATAACAATTGAGATCTAAAAGGGACCTTAAAGACCAACTGGCCTATATAATTTTCCACATGAAGAAACTCAGGGCTTTGAGAAATTGTGACTTGTCCAAGGTCACGCAAATAATAAGGCTTTGAACCAGGTCTTTTGATTCCAAAGTCCATGTTTTTCCTGGCCATCGCACACCTTAGTATGAATGAATGTGCTACTGGCTTCTTCCTACAAGTATACTATGTATAACTGTGTGGTAACTTCTTCATCATACATAGTCAGATGGACAACAAGTCACCAGATAATCCTACAGCAAGAAAAAAATGAAGGCAGCCAGAAATTAGACTGGTATCTATTATCTATAGGGATAAAAGTGCCATAGTTTTCTCCCTCTGGTAACTCAATGATCAAAAATTAAACCTTCTGGGGCAGCTAGGTGGCACAGTAGATAAAGTACCAGCCCCGGGGTCAGGAGGACCTGAGTTCAAATGCGGCCTCAGACACTTGACACTTACTAGCTGTGTGACCCTGGGCAAGTCACTTAACCCCCATTGCCCCCCCCCCAAAAAGAAAACCTCCTTTCTAACTTAAAAAAAAAAAGTCAAAGGAAGGGAAGAATCAAATTCCAGCATGTGCCTTTTCACTCAGCCTACAGACCTCCCAAAATAAAAGGATCATGAACCCAAGGGATAATTGTTTTGACTTCCATCCCTGTTTGGCTTTTAAAGTCCTGTATAATTGACCCCCTTCCTAAATTTCCAGTTTTCTTATACCTTATTCATCACTTTCTCTTTGATCCAGTGACACTAGCCTCCTGGATATTCCACAGACAACACATTCCATCTCTTGGCTCTGGGCATTTTCTTTTCTTTTCTTTCTTTTTTTTTTTTTTTGAGGCAATTGGGGTTACGTGACTTGCCCAGGGTCACACAGCTAGTAAGTGTCAAGTGTCTGAGGCCAGATTTGAACTCAGGTCCTCCTGAATCCAGGGCCATTGCTTTATACACTGCGCCACCTAGTTGCCCCCAGCTCTGGGCATTTTCTCTGGCTGTTCCTTATACTTGGGATGCTCTCCTTTCTCATCTCTGCCTATTGCCTTCTCTGACTTTCTTTAGCACCAAGTGTAACCCCACCTTCTATAGGATGTCTTTCCCAAAACCTCTTAATTCTTTGCTCTGTTACCTACTTCCCATTTATCCTGGATATAGCTTCTTTGTATATATTTGTTGGCAGGTTGTCACCCCCATTATAAGGTAAACTCCTTGAGAGCATTTAATAAATGTTTACAGATTGGTTGTTCTGACTTCCTCTTATATTACTTTGGGTTGGATGGTCAATAGACCTCTACCTTTGCAATGGATATGATTCATTATAACCCCAATACCCATTTAAAGCATTAGCATAAGATTATTTTCAGCTATGTTCTCTTTGATCCATGACACTGGCCTCCTGGCTGTGCCATGAACAAGATACTACATTTCTTGGCTTCAGGCATTTTCTGGGCTCATCCCTCAAGCCTTAAATGCCTTCCCTTCCCATACCCACTACTGCCTTTCCTGGCTTTTTTTAAGTAGCAACTACAATTCCAAACTCTACAGAAAGCCTTTCTCAAACTTCTTGTGCCTTTCCTCCATTAATTAGTTCCTATTTATCTTGTATATAGCTTCTTTGTATTTGTTTCCCTATTGTCTGCTGCATTGGATGGTGAGCTCCCTGAGGGCAGGGATGGTCTTTCACTTCTTTTTATATCCCAATCACTTAGCACAGTTCTAGGCAGGTGGTAGGCACCTAATGAATGTTTATTGATTAGTTTTTCCAACTTCTACTACTTTGCTTTGAGTTGGATTTTCAGTAGCCTTCTAGCTTTTGGCTAGATGGTCTGACATAAGCCCCACAACTCATTAAAAACATTGGCATGAAATCAGTTCCAATTTTTGTTGTTGTTTTAGGCAGTATCTATTGAACAGGGAACTCTCTCTGCTAAGGCAAATCACCACTAGCTTTGTGGTTTAAAGTTTCAGAGAATTTCCTGGAGGCACTGACCGGTGACTTTCCCAGGGACACTTGGGCAGTATGTGTCAAAGAGAACTCAGACTCCAGAATCCAGACTCCTAAACCATCTACTTACTATACACTGCGGCTTTTCGAGCTCTAAATTTTTATCATCCCCCATAACAAACAAGATTCTGGGCTAGATGAAGCTGGCTTTGAGTCTGGCTTCTCCCTCTACCTTTCCTTTTCCCCAGGTGCACTTTTATATGAGTATAGTATGTCCCCAATGCTCCCCTTTCAGAGCAAAACTGCTTGTGGGGCTATGTGGCAGTGTTCGTGCCAGAGATGAAAGAAGATGAAAGGAACCTAAATAGAGAATGGTTACAAGGCCCCTCTATTAGTTTGCTCACTGATCTCCAGTGGGAGACGAACCAGATATCAACAACAGCAGCCTAGAGACCAAAACCAGGGGAGAACTCAGCAGAGAACTAATGAGTCAAGGAAGGGGCACAGCTCATCTGGACCTAGCATCTTATGTGTCTCTGTACCCATAATCCCAATGCTCAGCAGGTCACCTCAGAAATATAGACCACAAAGGAAATGGGGATTTATGTAAACACCAAGCAACACACAGTGCTGAAACTCATTTCCTTTAGGTGCCAGCTGGAAAGCCTTCATCTGTCAAATCCACATGAAAACCCCCAGACATTGTTCTGTGATTTCATAGCAAATTAGAGTTGGAAGGAAGGAGGTTGGAACTAAGTGAGCATCTAGCCCAATCCTCATATCATACTCTCTTTTTTTAAATCCTTAATAATTTGGTCCCTTCCTACCTTTCCTGGCTTCTTATACATTACTCCCCTCCACATATTCTGTGATCTAGTGACATTGGCCTCCTTGCTTGGTCCTCCCAAATCTCTCATCTGCAAGCGTTTATATTTTCTTTCCCCCATGCCTGGAGTTTTCGCCCTCTTTATCTCTGCTTCCTTCAGGTTTCAGCTAAAGTCCCATCTTCTGCAAGTTCTTCCTAGTCCTCAGTCACCTTAGTGCCTTTTCTTCTGAGATTACCCACAATTTATTCTGTATATATCTTGTTTCCACATAGTTGTTTGCATATAGTTCTTTGAGAGACCATCTATCCCTTAGAAGTCCTGGAAAAGAGGGACTGTGATTTGTTTGTTTGGTTTTTATCTTTCTCTTGTATCCCTAACACTTAGCACAATACCTGGCACAGCTGGCACTTAATATATACACATTGACTTGAAACAGATGAGAAAACTTAGGTTACACGACTTGCCAATGGTCATAGATTTAAAGCTGAAAGGAACCTTAGTGGCTCTCTTTCCATTTTTTTAATTTTACAGATGAGAAAACTGAGACCTTAGGAGGTTTAGTGACCTACCCAAGGTCACAGAGGGAGCAGGTGGTAGAGATGGAATTTAAATTAAGGTCCTCTGACTCCAAATCCAGTGCTTTTTCCCATTACATCATGGGTCAGACCGCTAGCTGGTAGCACAGCAAGAATTTTAACCTAAGTCACCTGACCACCATTCTCCTGTTTTTCTCCTGTACCACATTTACTCCTTATTGAATTACAGATGGGCCCATGTGAAGGAAATAAGAATTCTGTTCTTCCTATTAATAATCATTGAACAATGTGAAATAAAGGGATATCAAGCTCCACACAAAACTGAAAGAATTGGGAATCCATAGTCCCTTTCCCAAATCAAACCACTAATGAGTCAGTAGATTTAGGACCTGTGATTTCTTAGGTCTGGGGACTCTCTTCCTCAAAGCAGATAACATCCATCTGTAACTTGAGTGTGAGAGGTTCAGTAACTTGCCAACTATCACCACAGAATAAGTGTCAGAGGCAGTATTTGAATCTAGATATTTCTTTTTATTTTTATAAAATTCTAGATCTTAACATAAAACAAATAATTTCTTTTTCTCTATAATTGTTCTCCTGGTCCTGAGTCTGCTCACTTGATTCTGCCTTCTTTTCTGAAATTATCCCTGAAATCATCTCTTATGACAGAAGTATATTTTATTACATTCATATGCCATAATTTGTTCTACCATTGCCCAACTGATAGGCACTCCTTTAGATTATAGCTCTTCTCTTTTTCCTTTAATTAATCATCCCTTTCAAAATCAAGCAAATTACTTTGCTTGTGTCTATTTACTCCTCCGTATTCTCCTTCCTCTTATCACCCCCTCTCCATCCCTATTTATTTATATATTGAGTTTGATATATATATATATATATGTATGTGTGTGTGTGTGAGTTTTGTTTATTTATTTATTTATTTATTTATTCATTCATTCATTTGTTTATTTATTTATTTGCGGGGCAATGAGGGTTAAGCAACTTGCCCAAGGTCACACAGCTAGTAAGTGTCAAGTGTCTGAGGTTGGATTTGAACTCAGGTCCTCCTGAATCCAGGGCCAGTGCTTTATCCACTGTGCCACCTAGCTGCCCCAAGTTTGATATATTTTTGCATTAAACTATGTGTATGTTGAACCCAGGTCTTCCTGACTACAGGCCTGGAAATTTATTCTTGCCTGTTCCATGCTACCTCTTTCTCAGACTGAATCTCTCTCAATCAAATATTTATTATTACCATGTGTTTGTTTGAATATGTATGTATGTATGTATACACACATAATGACTCAATTATGTAAGTTAAAAAAACACACACAAGCAAAAAACAAATCCAAAGTGAATGTTGCAGTACTATTTACAACATACATGACCTGAGTAGAGACATGAGATTCAAGTTACAAATACGTCACAATCCTGCTTTGAGGATGAGAACTCCTAGACCTCAAACATCATAGTTCCTTGATCTGTTCACCTCATTGTTGGTTTACTTTGGGAAAGTGAATATGGCTTCCCATTTCTCTTTACTCTCCTATTCCACATTGTTTAATCATCATTAATAGTAGTATCATTGATAGTGGCACTGTGAATCAGTAAAGCCTCTGTGGAAAGCAATTTGGAATTATGCAAATAAAATGACTGATCTGTCCATACCCACAGACTTAGAGATTCCACTATTAGGTGTATACCCCAAGGACATCATAGATAAGGAGAGAACTCCAGTGTAAACCAAAATATTTATAGCAACATTGATTGTAGTAGCAAAGAACTGAAAATATAGTGCGTGCCGGGGGGACTGGGGAATAGCAAAACAAGCTGTGGTACATGAATGTAATTGAATATTAGTGTGCTGTTAGAAACAGTGACTATGATAGTATACAAAGAAACAAGGAAAGCCTTACATGAACTGATGCAGAGTGAAGAAAGCAGAGTGAAGAAAAAAGATATACACCATGACTCAATAATGTAAGTAAAAAAAAAACCTACACAAACAAAAATCCAAAGTTAATATTGCATTATGCACAACATACATGACCTCAAAGAAGACATATAAGACAATACCCCCACACTACTCATACTATTTTTTGCAGAGTGGAAGGTCCACAGACATGGAACATTGCCTATGTTTTCAGATCTTTGCTGATTTTCTCTCTTTCTCTAAAGAACAGTATTTGTTGCACATTAAAATAACTCTGAGTTATCCCCTTCACACCTATCAGGGTGGCAAATATAACAAAAAAGGAAAATATTGGATATTGGAGGGGATGTGGGAAAATTGGGATACTAATCCACTGTCAGTAGAGTTGTGAACTGATCCAACCATTCTGCAGAGCAATTTGTAACTATGCCCAAAGGGCTATAGAACTGTGCATGCCCTTTGATCCAGCAATACCACTGCTAGTTTCATATCTCAAATATATCCCCCAAAAGAGAAAAAGGCCTATTTGTACAAAAATATTTATAGCAGCTCTTTTTTTTCATGGTGGCAAAGAATTGGAAATCAAAGAAATGCCCATCAATTGGAGAATGGCTAAACAAGCTGTGGTATATGATGGTGATGGAAAAGTATTGTTCTATAAGAAATGACAAGCAGGATGACTTCAGAAAGGTCAGGAAAGACTTGTATGAACTGATGTATAGTGAAGTGAGCAGGACCAGGAGCAGTGACAGCAATATTGTTTGATGAAGAACTATGAATGGCTTAACTATTCCCAGCAATAAAATGATCCAAGACAATCCCAAAGGATTAATGATGAAGCATACTATCCACTTCCAAAGAAAGAAATTATATTGATTGACCAGGCTGAAGTATGTTATTTTTCACTTTCATTTTTTTCAAGTTTTTTTATACAAAATGACTAATGTGGTAATATTTTACACAATTGCATACATATAACCTATATCTGCTATCCACTTCAAGGAGGGGATAGGGGAGGGTGGGAAGGAGGGATAAAGTTTGAAACTCAAAACTTTAAATAAAAATATTTATTATTTTTAAAAAGAATATAACTGGGGCATCTGGGTGGTGCAGTGGATGGAGCACCGGCCCTGGATTCAGAAGGACTTGAGTTCAGATCCAGCCTCAGACACTTGACACTTGCTGGCTCTGTGACCCTGGGCAAGTCACTTAACCCCAATTGCCTTACCAAAAAAAAAAAAAAGAGTATAACTTAAAATAACTCCAAAATACAATTTAATTAATAAAAATGCAACCAAGATACCTGAAAAATAATAGTATTCGTTAAGGAGGAAGGCTCTATGGAAAGGAGATGAAGGAAGGATATTAGGAGAAATTTTGATGATATAAAAACAAAGTATATTAAAAATAATTTTAAAATAGAGAACCCAAAACCAAAAAAAGGATATTGCTCTGCTCTGTGCCAGGTTATATGGATAATAAAGGGGCAGGAAAAAAGTCCTGCCTCCCTGCCTTTGAGGAGTTTATAAATTTATTGGAGAGGCAAGACTAACACTAAATAATTAGAGAGCAGTATAAGGCACAATATAATTAAGTGCTGAAATAAATTAAGCACTAAATGTTGGCGTTCAGAGAAGAAGAGTATAGTAACTGCAAAGGCTTTATGAAGGAAGCTAGGCTTTGGAGTATGGGTTGGAGATGAATAAACAGAGAATTACAAGACTGTTGAATAAGAGTTGTAAGAAACCTTAAAAGACATCTTTTCCAAATCCCATATTTTGCAGATGTGAAGTGACTTACCAAGGTGACATAGATACTGGGTCACAGAGCGAGGATTTCAAGGAACAGAACATTATTTGAGCAGTTGAATGGCATGTTCAAGGTAGTCTTTTAGCAAGGCTAATCTGGGAAGGGTATGAAGGATGGCATTGGGTGGAGATGAGACCACATAAAGGCTATTGCAAAAGTCTAAGCAAGAGAAGATGGGAGAGTGGTAGCATTGGGAATGGAAATGAAAGTGGGGCAGATATGAGTTGTTTTGAAAGATTGAAAGGACTGGGTGTCTGATTGGATGTGTGTGTGTGTGTGTGTGTGTGTGCGCACACACACACACACACCAGCTGGGCTGTACTGAGAGCAGGGGAAAAGAGAGGAGTTGGGCCATGAACCCAGATTTGAATCTGAACTGAGTAGGCAGGAACTCAGTGGGTGGTTTAGCCTGAGGGTTTGTTAAAATGTGTCTGTTTATAAAGTAGCTGGAAGCCAAGGATCAGACACCTGTTCTCCATTCCCACCCCTCATGAATGTTCCTTGTCAGTGACAATCACCTTCACTGTCTCTATTTGAGGAATCTGGGAGGAAGCTGTATCTGGAGATTGGCAGCTACAGACCTTGGACAAGAGCTGAGAACAGCAGTCTGGGAAGCAATGATGGAAACTACCTGGTCGGCTTCAGATGTTGACAATGTTTTATGGTCCCTGGGAACCCTTTCCCAGCTCTATTCAAAGAAGAAAAAAAAAAGATTTAGAATGAGAAAAATGGCTCCAGTGCGATAATAAAATCTTTTAATTGGAAAGAACCTTAGAGGTTATCTAGTCCAACCTCCCACCCAATGCAATAATCCTTGCTACAGCATCCGTGATGGATGGCCATCTGGCCTGTACTTGATATCTCCATTGATAAGAAACTCATTGCTTCCCTGGACAACCAATTCCATCGCTGGACAATTTAACAACAACAACAAAAAGCTCTTTATTCTGTTGAACTCAAATATATATCCTCACCTTGTCCCTGTAATTTCTACCTTTTGATCTGTTTGCTCTCTTTAAGCAACACAAATATAAACTCCTTTTCAATATAATAACCCTTCGGTTATTTGAAGAATGAATGATTCTTGCCCTACGTCATTTTTGTCTATATAGGTCAAATAGTCTCACCCACTTTTACCATTGCTCATAATGCATGTTTTCCAAACTTCTTACCATCCTGGTTACTTTTCTCTTAATACACTATGGTCAGTTAACAACTCTCTTATGACAGGATGACTGGAAATGAACAAAGTACTGGGTCAAGACATAGTCATTTATATTGATCTGGATTATATACCATAACTGTATTCAAATAACTCATATACAGGGACTCTTTGGAATGACATAGGGTGGAAAAGCAATATTAAACATTTAGTAGGTGGCAGGCACTATGCTAAGCTCTGGAGAGGAAAATACATGCAAGCAAGACCATCAGTGCCCTCACAAAGCTTATGATCTAATGGGGGAAGCCAGCAGATCTAGAAGAGTGGTATCATGGGAAGGTTATTTTGACTTTGTTAATTTTATACTTTTCTCAGAGCTAGAGTAGAAAAAAGATGGAGAAAAGGAAGAATAATTAGAAAGTGCAGTACAAGATCATGGCACAGTGAATAGGGTAGTACCAAAGAGGATGAGGGTCCAGGCTATATTTGGCAAATGCTCATCAATCAGACAACCTGGGGCCAGGACAGGAGGGTTGAGATGATGTTTCTTTGAAGACATGATCTCTTTCCGAATATTAAATTCAATACTAAGTCAAATTTTCTCTATGAAATTTATTGCTTGAGAAACATAGTAAATTTCTGCACAACATAGCCAAAAATGCTTACTATCTTAAGAATTCTGACAATGCGTTAGCCAAACAGTGCCAGGAACTACAAAATTAACTGGAAGAACTCTTCTTTCTGTTATAAAATGAATGCAAATGATAAGATTTTTTTTTTTGAGATATTTTATTTTTTCCGTTACATGTAAAGATAGTTCTCAACTTTTGTTTATACATGCTTTACAATTTCAGATTTTTCTCCCTCCCTCCCTCCCCTCCCTCCCCCCCTCCCCTAGACAGCAGGTAATCTGATATAGGTTATATCTATATATATCTATACATATACATATAGATATATATATACACACACATATATATACACATAATAACATTAATCCTATTTCTGCATTAATCCTGTTACAAGAGAAAGAATCAGAGCAGTGATGCAAAACCTCAAAATAGAAAAAAAAAACAACAGCACCCAAAACAAAAGAAATAATATGTTTCAATCAGCATCTATACTCCACAGTTCTTTCTTTCTTTTTTTTTCTTGGATTTGGAGATCCTCTTCTATCATGAGTTCCCTGGAACTCTTCTGTACCATTGCATTGGTGAGAAGAATATAGTCCATCACAGTAGGTCAACACTCAATGTTGATGATACTGTGTACAATGTTCTTCTGGTTCTGCTCATCTCACTCATCATCAGCTCACGTAAGACCCTCCAGGTTTCTCTGAACTCTTCCTGCTCATCATTTCTTACAGCACAATAGTATTCCATTGTATTCATATACCACAACTTGTCCAGCCATTCCCCAATTGATGGGCACCCCCTCAACTTCCAATTCCTTGCTACCACGTAAAGAGCAGCTATAAATATTTTTGTACATGTGGGTCCCTTTCCCCCTTCCATGATTTCTTTGGGCAAAAGACCTAAAAGTGGGATTGCTGGGTCAAAGGGTATGCACAGCTTTATCGCCCTTTGGGCATAATTCCAAATTGCTCTCCAGAATGGTTGGATCAGCTCACAGCTCCACCAACAATGCATTAGTGTTCCAATTTTCCCACAGCCTCTCCAACATTTATTATCTTCCTTTTTTGTCATTTTAGCCAATCTGATAGGTGTCAGGTGGTACCTCAGAGTTGTTTTAATTTGCATCTCTCTAATCATTAGAGATTTAGAGCATTTTTTCATATGGGAATAGATAGCTTTGGTTTCTTCATCAGAAAACTGCCTGTTCATATCCTTTGACCATTTCTCAATTGGGGAATGACTTGGATTCTTATAAATTTTGATTTAATTCCCTATATATTTTAGAGATGAGGCCTTTATCAGAAGCACTGGCCTCAAAAATTGTTTCCCAGCTTTCTGCCTCCCTTCTAATTTTGGATGCATTGCTTCTGTTTGTACAAAAATTTTTTAATTTAATATAATCAAAATCATCCACTTTGCATTTTATAATATACTCTATCTCATGTTTGGTCAAAAACTGTTCTCCTTTCCAAAGATCTGATAGGTACACTATTCCTTTCTCTCCTAATTTACCTATGGTATCACCTCTTATGTCTAAATCATGTATCCATTTTGACCTTATTTTAGTATAAGGTGTAAGATGTTGGTCTAAGCCTAATTTCTGCCATACTATCTTCCAGTTTTCCCAGCAGTTTTTGTCAAATACTGAGTTCCTATCCCAGAAGCTGGAGTCTTTGGGTTTATCAAACACTACATTACTAGTGTCATTTACTACTGCATTTCCTGAGCCTAGCCTATTCCATTGATCTACCACTCTATTTTTTAGCCAGTACCAGATAGTTTTGATGACTGCCGCTTTATAGTAAAGCTCCAGGTTTGGTACCGCTAACCCACCTTCCTGTGAATTTTTTTTCATTATTTCCCTGGATATTCTTGATTTTTTGTTTTTCCAGATGAATTTTGTTATTATTTTTTCTAGCTGTATAAAATAATTTTTAGGTAGCCTGATTGGTATGGCACTGAATAAGTAAATTAATTTAGGCAGTATTGTCATTTTTACTATATTAGCTCTACCTATCCATGAGCAATTGATATCTTTCCAATTATTTAGATCTGATTTGATTTGTGTGAAGAGTGTTTGGTAGTTGTGTTCATAGAGTTCCTGGGTTTGTCTTGGCAAGTAGACTCCCAAGTATTTTATATTACCTACCGTTACTTTAAATGGAATTTCTCTTTCTATCTCTTGCTGCTGGACTTTGTTGGTCATGTATAGAAATGCTGATGATTTATGTGGATTTATTTTATATCCTGCTACTTTGCTAAAGTTGTTAATTGTTTCAAGTAATTTTTGACTTGATTCTCGAGGATTCCTTAAGTATACCATCATATCATCTGCAAAGAGTGATAGTTTTGTTTCCTCCTTGCCTATTCTAATTCCTTTAATTCCTTTCTCTTCTCTGATTGCTAAAGCTAACATTTCTAGGACAATATTAAATAATAGGGGTGATAATGGACATCCCTGTTTCACCCCTGATCTTATTGGGAAGGCCTCTAATTTATCTCCATTGCATATAATACTTGCTGATGGCTTTAGGTAGATACTGTTTATTATTCTAAGGAAAGCTCCCCCTATTCCTAAACTCTCTAGTGTTTTTATTAGGAATGGGTGCTGTACTTTGTCAAAAGCTTTCTCTGCATCTATTGAGATAATCATATGATTTTGGTTGGTTTTCTTATTGATGTGGTTGATTATGTTAATAGTTTTCCTAATGTTGAACCAGCCCTGCATTCCTGGTATAAATCCCACCTGGTCATAGTGTATTATCCTGGTGATCACTTGCTGTAATCTCCTTGCTAATATCTTATTTAAGATTTTAGCATCAATATTCATTAGGGAGATTGGTCTATAATTTTCTTTCTCTGTTTTTGCTTTGCCTGGTTTTGGTATCACCAGATAAGATTTTTTTAATTCATAGGCAGGGTTAATCTATGTTTGATCTGAAATCACAGCAAAGAAGTGGGTTGAATGCCAAATGAGAGAACATAGTTTCCTCAACTTCCATGTTTTCAAGAATTAGACTATTTGGTTTTCCCTGCACAAAGATAGCATGAAGCCTAAATAGCATTTTCAGTGGATGCAGTGAAAACATCTACTTATAGCCAAAACAAAACAAAAAACAAAATGCATTTCCTGGGGTTAGGGTTTAATGCCTTATACAACCCTCCCTGGACCCAAATTTCATCATATATAGAATTAAAGTGTTGGACTAGATGACCCCTACAGTCTCTCTTAAATCGGTGCATATTCCTTTGATCCTGACTATTGTTAAAAATGAATAAGACATCTTATTTTGAATTGAAAAAGATGGAAAAAATTCACAGCAAATGTATGTAAAGGTAGTGCAGTGGATAGAACTTTGGGCCTGAAGTCAGAAAGACTCTTTCCTGAGTTCTAATCTGACCTCAGACACTAGCTGTGTTAACCTGGACAAGTCACTAAATCCTGCTTGCCTCAGTTTCCTCATCAGTAAAATGAGCTGGAGATAGAAATGGCAAAGCACTCCAGTATCTTTGCCAAGAAAACCCCAAAGACTCAGAAATGGCTGAAAAACAACAACATAATATATGTAAAAGATGGGTATTTTATGTAATTATATGTTTTTTCAGGGCATCTTTATATATATTTTCCTTTAAAAAGATGTCATTTTAGGGGTATGACATATATTGAAGGCTTTTATCTACACAATATACTTGATTAGCAATAACAAAGGATTCATTTTAATACTCTGAATGTCAATGTTTTCTAAGAAGACTTTGGTGATTGGCCATTACTTGCTAAAATCAGCACTAGGTCAGCAAGTCAGCCATAAGGAAGGAGGCAGGACTAAATAGAATATAAAGACAATTTCAGGAGGAGCTTCCAGAAAGAATCAAAGAACATAGTACAAGTTTATCTAACTAGCCAAGAAATGTGGCTCCTGAGGGAATCATTGGAAAGACCTATCCTCCCTGTATGTGCTATGTTTGTGTTCCTACTTAAGCCATTTACCAATTATGTCTGTGAAAAGTGTAAACTAGACTCCCTGAAAGAGGACAAGGTAAAAGGTCTTGAAAAACACCTCTCTACCCTCTGGTTTATTAGAGAAGATAAAGTGTTCTTTGAAAAGATGGAAAGTTAACCCAAGAATGAGGTTAGAAAGAGGGCACTAAGGAAATTCCATGTCAAGAAGTGGGTAAATGTCAAGAAGTGGGTAAATGTAAGAATATGAAATGGGAAAGGAAGGGAGGGAGGGAGGGAGAGAGAGAGGAGGGGGGAGGGAAAGAAGGAAGGAAGGAAGGAAGGAAGGAAGGAAGGAAGGAAGGAAGGAAGGAAGGAAGGAAGGAAGGAAGGAAGGAAGGAAGGAAAGAAATGTCGCAGGGGAGATAGGTGGTGGGTATCCTCAGGTATTCCTCTTTAAATACTCCTCTTGCAATAACTCTTGCACAGTCCAATTAAAATAAAGTGGTCTTTTATTTGGGCACTAGAGAAAGTTACAGAGAGGGAAGTCAAAGACTTCACCTCAAGGAAAGGAGATGACTTAGAAACAATCTCCTCCAGAACAGAAGGGAGGCCAAAGCTTTTATACAGCATAGATGGGGTGACCACCTGATAATGGAAGGTTCCTTTTGGGGGTGTCATGGGGAAAGATTCCTGAGAGTCAGGGGGATTTTTCTTTTGCAATGATAGTTTTGACCTCTGGAGTTATCTCTGTCTCCTACCTCAGACAGTAGCCATGCCCAACTGATTTTCCTGCTATTGAATTCACTCTCTCCCTACTTCTTAGGTGTGTCCCTTCTGATATCTAGTTGGCCAGTTTAAACTTTAATAGTCCCTGAATTCCTTGACATGTCCCAAGCCCCACGTCAGAAAGAAAGAAACTTTGTAAGTGGATTTACAGACCCAGTGTTCATAACAGTATGGGTGCTGTTAGACATTCTGAGCAGCATTCCATTCTCCCTGGAATACCAATGAGGGTTCACAGGAGATATAGATATGGACCCTGAGACTGTCTGCAGGAAGAAGTCACCAACCAAAACAAAGAAAAATTCTTAACCATTTTGTGACATGGACCCATTTAGCAGTCTGAAAAAGCCTTTGAATCATGTTTTTAAAAGCATAGAAAAAAATGCAAGGATTTCAAAGGAAATCAATTATATTGAAGCATAGCTGTCAAAATGTTTAAAATAAAAAATTCATGGACCCCAGATTAAGAACTCCTTCTCTAAAGGAATGCAAGGGATCTAAGTAAGGATTTTTTCATCTGGACGATGTGTGATTTTTGTGGAGATAAAGGGTAATGAAAACAGACTTAATACTATTAAATCTCTATTCTGTCTACATTAAAAAAAAAAAAAGGTCCTTCTGGCTATAATCTAGGCCAGGTTTGAGAGGAAACACAGCATTGCAAGTAGGTGATAGAGTGTTATACCTGGAGTCAGGACAACTCATTTTCCTGAGTTCAAATCTGGCCTCAGATACTTACTACTTGTGTTTCCCTGGGCAAATCACTTAACCCTATTTGCCTCAGTTTACCCAACTGTAAAATGAGCTGGAGAAGCAAATGGCAAACCACTCCAGGATCTTTGCCAAGAAAACCCCAATTGAAGTAACAGAGTCAGACTTGACTGAAACAATTGAATGACAACAAGATCACAGACTTAGAGTTGAAAGAAACTTCAGAGGCCATTGGATTCAATCCCCTCATTTTGCAAATGAGGAAACTGAGGTTCAGAGAGGTTAAGTAGCTTGCCATTCAGACACAGGTAATGTCTAAATCAAAATTTGAACTCAGGAATGTTACATAACCAAATCATTTCTGTAGATTAAGGTGCAGACTGTAGGGGTCTTTTGTATTCCTTTCCCTACATGTTGAATTAATTTAGAAATGGTTTAGAGTCATTTCACGTGTTTTTCTTCCTTGATAATCATTGACTTGTTAACCAGAGCTGTCAGTGCATTAACAGAAATGAATAACTTAGATGAAGATTTCAAGGACCCTGGCAGGCTAGTAGGGGGAGCTGATTTTGAACAGGGAGTAGACGCTCTCAAATCATACCATGTAGTGTAGCTACCAACACCCTAAAACACTCCCCGGGTCTCTATTCCCTATAGGGTTGAGCCGATGCCTGGTGGGAAAAGCAGTAAAAAGGAGAAAAGAAGAGAAGATCAATTATACAGCCAGGCCAGCACCTGGATCGATAATAAAACCTCATCTCCCTGCAGAAAACATAACGATCAATAGACCACAGGCAAACTTACACAGCAGATAGGCAAGAGAATGAAACAGCCCTTGCCAAACTGAGAGCAAATGTGCAGTCCAGTCACTGTTGACTCTTTGTGCCCTGTGGTAGAAGGAGAAAAGAACCATTTCTTCTGTTTGTCTTAGCAATAGGGGTCCCAAGTGAAGGAGGCAGAGAATGAGGACAAAACCCATCTCTCGTGCAAGCTTTTTTGATGGGTTACCTCAGAGGTTGCTTTGACTTACAATGTGACTGTTAATTTAAGGGAGTGAGGCATGACATAGGGCCTTAAATCCAGATTCTAGAACCCCAGTATGACTTGTCTGGGGGTGTATAGTCCACTTAAATTTCCAGATCTACAGCCCCCATCTTCAGCTGCTGGAACAGTACCTCTAAAGCTAATTGTAGCTATATGGGAAATTTTCAGGAAATAATATAATATGAAAAGGAGACAATTACATTGAATTCATAATTTATGAAATGGGGGCAGGCATGCCCAGTTCTTGGGATACTCACCAGGAAAGTACACGATAGCAATGGGAAGTGGGGCTGCAATCACACTTTAATAAGGCACAGAGGGCATAGCACCAAACAGTAAATGGGACACAGAAGCAGACAACCTGGGCTTGGAGGGATGATGAAGGGAGGCAGGTAGCATGGGGAAGTAGAAAGTATCACTCACACAGACATGGATCAGAGTTGGAAGCACTAGGCAGCATAGTTTGAGATCTTTTTTTACAGTGTGTTTTTTTTTTTTATAGACTCACTGTTACCTTTGCTTTTGGGGTTAGTTAATTAATATATCCAAATCATTTCAGAGATGTCATAGTAAACATTTAAAGTTAATATGTCTACAGCATCTTAAAATTATCAGCAAAATTTGTTGTTCTGCTGATCTGGAACTGAGGAGGTCTAGAATTTGTCTGAGATGTACATATCAAAGATCTGGAAGGCCCTGACAGTAGTGCCTAGGTGCCTTTTGCTGATTCAGCACTTATTATTAGGATGTGAATTTTGGCTAACTATCCCTGAGTCCTTCAGCTGATTCTCATATGATGTGGATTCAAGGTTCTTCATCATCCTGGATGCCCTCCTGAGCACTTGTCAGCTTCTCAGTTTCCTTTCTACAATGGGCCACCCAGAACAGAACATGATATCCCAGATAAGAATTGAGGGGGACATAGTACAACTATCACTTCCCCATTCCTGAAAATTCTGTCTTCCCTTAATGTAAACCAAGATCCATTCAACTCTCTTGGCTGCCACATCACACTGGTAGCTTATAATCAGACCATTTCGGTAGATTAATGGGATAAGAAGGTAAGGGTCTTTCTTACCCTGTGTGTTGAATTAATTTAAGAATGGTTTGGAGTCATTTCATATGTTTTCCTACCTAGATAATCATCGACTTGTTAACCAGAGCCTTCAGTGATCTACTAAAACCCCCAGATTTTTTTAAGGGCAATTGCTATATAACTATGCCTTCCCAGTATTATACTTGTAAAGTTGGGGGAGTTTGTGACAAAAAAAAATAAGACTTTTACATTTGTCCTTATTGAATTGAATGTTATTAGATTCAACCAAATGCTCTAGTCTAAGATTTTTTTTTTGATCCTGACTCCATCATCTAGTATGTTAGCTGTTCTTTCCTGCTTTGTATCATCTACAAATTTAGTGAATATGCCATCTATGACTTTATCCAAGGCATTGATAAATATTTTAACCAGCATAGGTCTCAGTATAGGTCCCTGGAATATTCCACTGGAGATTTCCTGCCATATTGATATTGAGCCATTACAAGCTACTCTTTGAATCTGGCCGTCCAACCAGTCCTGAATCTATATAATTTTAATATCATTTAGTCCACCTCTCCCCATTTTCTTCATGAAAATAGATAAGATGTTTTATCAAAAGCTTTGAGAAAACTTAGGTAAACTATCTTTATTTTAGGTAAACTATCTTATCAGAAACTTCTTTTCATTTACTAACTTGGTAATCCTATCAAAAAGGCAATTAGATTATTCAGGCATGCACTGTTCTGAAAATTCTATGCAGACTCTCTGAAATCAGCCTTTCCCTTTCTATATATTCACCAACCATATCTTTGATGAGATGGGAAGGGGGTTGGATAGCTGATCAAAAAGAGATTACAGGGGATCCTTTGCTGTCACTGGGTGCTAATTGGCAGATAAACTCTAAAAAAGGTGAGGGGGTGAAAAAGAGGGATGCCCTAGGAGAAATCAGGAGGGAGGTAGAAAGGGGAAAATATCCTCACATAAAAGAAGCACACAAGAAAGAGTTCTTAAAGTTGAGGGGAAAATACAAGGGTGGTGAGCAATGCTTGAACCTCACTCTCCTCAGAATTGCTTCAAAGAGGTTGTTTACACACACACAGTTGAGTATAGAAATCTATCCTACCCTGGAGGAAAATAGGAGGGAAAGGAGATATTGGGGGAGGGGGAATGATAAAAAGTAGAGTGGATTAAGGGAAGCAGTGGTCAGAAGCAAAACAGACTTTTGAGAAGAGACAGAATAAAAAGGATAAAATAAAATAGGATGGAGGGAAATGTACTGTTATATAACTGTGAATGTGAATGGGATGAGGTCACCTATAAAACTGAATTGAATATCAGAATTGATTAGAAACCAGAATCCAACAGTATGATGTTAACAAGATACATACTTGAAAAAAAGACACACAGAGTTAAAATAAAGGGCTGGAGAAGAAGCTATTATGCTTCAGCAAAGTGAAAAAGGCAGGGTTAACGATCATGATCTCAGGCAACACAAAAGCAAAAATAGATCTAATTAAAATGGATAATCAGGGAAACTACATTTTTGCTAAAAGGTACTTGAGGCAATGAAGTAATATAAAAAAATTAAAGGAAGTTTCACTGATAAAGGCCTCTTTCCTCAAACATATAGGGAACTGAGTCAAATTTCAAAAATAAGAGCCTTTCCCCAATTGATAAATTGTCAAGGGATCTGGACAGCTGGTTTTCAGAAGAAGAAATCAAAGTTATCTCTAGCCATATGAAAAAATGCTCTAAAGTACTATTGATTAGAGAAGGGAAAATTGGAACAACTCTGGGATACTACCTCATACCAATCAGAAGTGACAAATTTTGGAGGAGATGAGGGAAAATAGGTACACTAATAATAAACTGTTGGCAGAGTTGTGAACTAATTCAAACATTCTGGAGAACTATTGGGAACTATGCCCAAAGGGCTGTAAAACTATGAATTCCCTTTGACCAGGCAATACCAACCTCAGTCTGAAACCCAAATGATCAAAGAAAAACGGAAAAGGACCTATGTGTATGAAAATATTTATGGTTGCTCTTTTCATGGTGGCAAAGGATTGGAAATTGAGAGCATGCTCATTAATTGGGGAATGACTGAACAAGGTGTGACATATGATTGTGATGGAATACTACTATTGTGCTATAAGAAATAACAAGGGGATGGTTTCAGAAAAACAAGGCAAGATCTATATGAACTGATAGAAAGTAAAGAGAAGAACTGGGACATCACTGTGTTCAGTAATAGCAATGTTGCAATGATGATAAAGTATGAAAGACTTGGCTACTCTGATCAATACAATGATCCAGGATAAGTCCAAACAATTCATGATGGAAAAATGCCATCCACCACCAGAGAACTAATGAACTCTTAAGTACAAACTGAAGTATGATTTTTCCACGTTTTTGCTTTTTTGTGATATGTCTAATATGGAAATATATTTGCATGATTTCACATATATAATTTATATCATTTCACTTGCTGCCTCATTGGGTGAGGGAAGTAAGAGGGAGGGAAAGAATTTGAAACTCAAAATTTAAGAAGAGGAGGAATCTAGGAGGCACAGTGGATAAAGCACCAGCCCTGGATTCAGGAGAACCTGGGTTCAAATTTGGCCTAAGACACTTGGTCCTTACTAGCTGTGTGACCCTGGGCAAGTCACCTAACCCTCATTGCCCCACAAAAAAAAATTAAGAAGAAAATAATGTTGAAAATAAATAAATAATACACTGATCCTGTGTGATAGATATTTCCACACTTAGAAGTCTGATTCACATGGCCATCCTATTTTCTTTCCCTCTTAAGAAGCCTTTCCTTTTATGATCTCCCACAGGTGGCTTCTCAAGAAAAATCCAGAACTATAGTATTTTTCAAAAATAATTTGGAAATAAAATATAATTCCAGCATTAAAACTTTAGGCAGAGTCTGAAATGATATGCAGGTGCTCTTTCACGAAAGCCAGAGGTATTGATTGGGAAAAGCAGTTCTTGCATTAATTTATTTCTATTGCTTTTGTGACTGGCCACATTCTCTTGTCCTTTATAGAATGTTGGGTCCTTCTGACTGGGTCCACATCCTTGGCAATATCATGTATCATATTCCTGGACAAGAGTTATCCAATGACTTCAATAAGCAGATAAAAAATCTCTAAAAGGGAATCATTGTAGATAGGATGAAGAAGTGATAGAGTTGATGTTTAGCTCAAACTGAAATATGTCCTAGGTGACAAACACATGAACTATCCTCCTTTAATCAACTCTGGACCTAATAGGGCATGAACTAGAAATAACAGATACAAAACCAAGGATACAGTGAATGCAGGAGGCATTGGGATGCCTATATAGATGCTAGGAGTTATTACTATATTTCTAGAAGTATAGCACCATACCCTCAGATGACCTTGCTCTAAGAAAATTCAACATAAGAACACTCCAGTTAGAATGAATGTGTGTGAAGTGGGATGAGGCACAAAGAGGGGGTGGTGGAAAAGAAGGGAAGGGTTAAATTTTGAGGAGTTCACTTTACAAATGGAGTTACCATGAGGTTTATTTATTTTTATTTTGTTTTTACTGTTGACCTTTTTATTTTTACATCATGGATATAGCACCTCACCCATAGCATCCAGTCCTTCTGTGTAATAAGAAAAGAAGAACAATGAAAATGATACAGTGACATGCATTTGACATTCTATCTCCCATGGTCCCTTCCTTTCTGTGCTGAGAGAAGGGAGATATATTTCACTATCTATTCTCTGGCACCAAGATTGGTCATTAGAGTTACTCATAGTTTGAACTTTTTTTAATACTTTTCATTTACATCACTGTGTCTATTGTGCTCCTTGGCTTGACACAGGTCACTCAACTTTTCCCATGCTTGTCTCAATTCCCAATATTCATCATTCTTTAATGCCTTATAGTAGTCCATTCAACATTTTACTCACCTTTATCACATAATTACAAATTGTTTTCAGAAAAATTTTATCAGTTTACAGCTCCACCAGCAATGTATTAATGTGACTATCTTTCTTACATCCCCTTTGACATTGTCCTCTTTGTTAAAATGCTATGTGTGAGGTGCATTCTTAGAGTTATTTTACTTTGCCTTTCTCTTATCATTATTGGTCTTAAACATTTTATATGGTCATTGACTATTTGTAATTCCTCTTCTGAAAACTGTTTTCATTCTTTAGCAACATATTTCTCAGGCGATAGCTCTTGGCCTTAAGTATTTGTGTCAATTATCTATACATCTTGGATATCAGATTTCTTTCAATGCTATTTGATTCAAAACCAGACTCTTTCAAATAGTACTATCCTCATGGAACTAAAATATGATTTACCAAAGATCAACTTACAGTCTTAGGTTATAGTGGCTAGTTAGCTGGCCTCAAAAATCCTGAGTTCAAATCTTAATTGACATACATTGGACTTATGACTGGGCAAGCTACAACTTCTCTGTACTTTAGACAACCCTAAGACTATAAGTTGCAGAGCTTACCTACATTGGTAGAAGCAGCTTCCTTACTTGAAAATTCCCTATAGCAATGTGATCACATGTTCAGATCATTAGGTTACACTCAATAAATAATCTTCATGAACTCCCTATTCCTGTTGTTCCCTATATGTGACATCCCATATTCAGTCTCTCTGCCTTTGTATGGATGGTCCAATATATCTGGAATGCATTCCTTCTTTACTTTCATCTCTGAGAATTCATGCTTGCCTTCAACTCAGGAGACACATTCTACAAAAGGCTTTTCTAATTCCCCAACTTGTTAGTTCTCTTTCCCACTTGAAATGACTTTATATTATTTCCTATATGGATCTGTATCCTCTCAATAGAAGTAGGCTCTTTGAGGATAGGGACTGTATTTTGCCCTGCTTTTTTTTGTATCCCTAGTACTTAGCAGAATGCCTATTACAATAGTGCAATATTTGCTTAATATAAATACTTGTTTACTTAACTCATATTTTTATGTCTATCGCGTTGTACCTAGTAGATACTTAATAAGTATTTGTTGAATTGAACCAAATATTTATTGAACCCAACTGCATTTAAGATATCAATAGTCCTTGCTTTACTCAAATTCAACTTCACATAGAATCCTGAAAGAAATCTGCATTCCAAAAAGACACCTATGTTAACTTTACTGTAGAGTACTATGTGCTCTCCTCCTACACCTTGACTTGATGCTCCTTGGCCTCTCACCCCCTTACATTCCCAAAAATCCAAGTGAAAGCAGACTAGACCACAGAGACCACTAGCTTCTGTATGCAGGGTGGGGGCTTGGGATGAGAACTCCTGACAACATAGGAGACCTTTGTCCTGCTCTGCCCATTCAACTGTGGATCAGGGCCCTGGGTTCCCACCTTCCTTGCTTCTGCTCTCAGGTTCCATGTGTCTGTTCCCACCATGAGTCATCCATCATCTCCTGTCTGTGTCTGCTCCTCCTGCTCTCCCTTCTCTGTCTTCCTCCCCCACCATGTCCTTGAAGCATGTGCCAGCCCCCTCTTTCCACTAACATATCATCTCCTTCCTGAATCTTTCTCTTCCCCACCTCAGTAGAGGTCTGTGGAAAGGCTCATTTAACACCTACCTAGAGTGAGATCTGTGTTATGTTGTATAGAAGCAGGCACAAACTAAAGCTGCTTGTTAAATTTTCAGTGTGCACATCTACACTGCAAAAGTCAGCAAGGCTACAAATCAGGGTTTGATTTATTGTTCTTTTGACTGTTTACACTTTAGAAATTGGTGAAAGAAAATGTTAATAATACAGATTAAACTTAAAAGTACATTGTGGGGTGGCTAGGTGGCACAGTGGATAAAGCACCGGCCCTGGATTCAGGAGGACCTGAGTTAAAATCCGGCCTCAGACACTTGACACTTACTAGCTGTGTGACCTTGGGCAAGTCACTTAACCCTCATTGCCCCACCAAAAAAAAAAAAAAAAGTACATTGTGGAGGGGTAGCTAGGTGGTGCAGTGGATAAAGCACTGGCCCTAGTTTCAGAAGGACCTGAGTTCAAATCCGGTCTCAGATACTTGACACTAGCTGTGTGACCCTGGGCAAGTCACTTAACCCTCATTGCCCTGCAAAAAAAAAAAATGTACATTGTGGGAGGGGCAGCTAGGTGGTACAGTAGATAGAGCAACCTGCCGTGAAGTCAGGAGGACTTAAGTTCACATCCAGTCTTACTAGTTCTGTGACCCTGGGCAAGTCACTTAACCCAGATTGCCTCAAAAAAAATGTATGTTATGTGTAAAGTTTTTTTTCTAGAAAGTCAATTATCAAACATTTAGCCATATATTCCAGGTAGAAGTAGCACGGTTCTTGCCATGATGAAAATTACATTCTAGGTGGAAGAAACCCTGAACTGGAAAGATCCTAAACTATACATGGAGGGTAGCTAGGTGGCATAGTGGATAAAGCACTGGCCCTGGATTCAGGAGTACCTGAGTTCAAATGCAGCCTCAGACACTTGACACTTATTAGCTGTGTGACTCCAGGCAAGTCACTTAACCCTCATTGCCCACCAAAAAAAAAAAAAAAATTGGTTGCTACAAATATTTTATAACAACAACAACAACAAAACAAAACAAAACAAAACAAAAAACCCAATATCAGAGAAGGGAGAGATTACTATGGGCTTCTCTGGTCAAAGAATACTCTTAGCAGAACCAGGCATGAGCTGGGGTTTGAGATGTGAATAGGATTTAACTAAACAAAAGAGAAAAGGGAGGGCGCTTTTGTTGTCATCCAGGGCTAGAGAGAAGAATCTGTAAAATTCAGGACACGGGAAAATACAAGACATGTTGGGGCCAAGTAAATAGAGTATATTTGTCATACAAAATGACAAGTAAGCCATTAATTTCACATAAGCCTGTTCACCTTTTCAGACAAAGATTTGACTCCTCTAGCCCCTTCTTTCTACTTTCTTCTCTTTGGGAACAGGACAAAAGGATTGCTTAGGTCACTCTTTAAAGCTCCTTTACCTTTTAACCACAACCTTGTCCAGAGCCTCATTTCACCTGTTCAGGTCTCTTTTTTCTCATTTATAAAATGAAGATGAGATGATCTCAAAGGTCTTTTAAAGCTCTATACTCTGAATCTATGCCTCAGTCTTTGCTAAGGCTTGAATGCAACTCCCTCAACTCCAGCCCTATTTCTTCTTTCTCTCAACATTTTCCACCTTCCTCTTCATCTGCCTCACGGATCCATTTGCCACTTATGTTCTTCCAACCTTCTTTAACATCAAGAACATCCCTCTGTTTTGCAAAGCACTTCATAATTTTCAAATTATTTTATCACTATACCATTCCTGGGACACAGGAAAAATCATACCATTTTACTAACAAGGAAATTAAGTCCCAGAGAGGTTCAAAGGCTTAATCATAGTTACACAGCTAGTAAGTAAATATTAGAAGTGAACTCAGGTCTCCCTGACTTGAGGTCCAGTATTCTATCCCATAAGCCAAACTGCCTGGATGGAAGCTACTATTAGGAGGTGAAACGACATACCCATTATTATATGTAGACAAAAACCAAATATTCACCTGTAATAGAGAAACTTGAGAGTTGGGAAATTAGTGTACTAATGCAGAGAGGACCTGAAGAGGTCTATATCATAAGGGAATCAGTAAGTATTTTTTTCCCCCAGCAAATGGGCATATTCTTTCCTCAATATTCAGTAAATCAGTTACAAATGCCCATGTGGAAAGCATGCCAAATCTGGATCAATCACTTTAAGTACTTTATTTATCATCCACCAAAATGAAATCTGAACAGCATTAAGACAGAATATGGGATTTGTTCCAGAGATTAATCAATTATACCTTCTTAGTATATGAGAATGTTTCAGTGGCACAGGCAGCAATCAGTCAAATACTAAAAATTATAAGTCAAAATCTATTTACTTAAAAAAGTTCTTTGGAGGGAGCCTTCATTTCTCAAATTTTAGTTTTATGTTAATTTGCTTTGAGTACTATCAGTGATCCCCCTCTTCTGTCTACCTATCAACTCCAATCCATGTTAAAAGCCCCTTCAGGGGCAGCTAGGTGGCACAGTGGAAAAGGCACCGGCCCTGGATTCAGGAGTACCTGAGTTCAAATCTGGCCTCAGACACTTGACACTTACTAGCTGTGTGACCCTGGGCAAGTCACTTAACCCTCATTGCCCCACCAAAAAAAAAGCCCCTTCAAGTCTCACTCCAAGGCTTTACCTTCCATGACTGTAGTTGGAAGTGTCAATGATAATAACTGACATGTACATGACATTTTAAAGTTTGCAACTAACACCCAATGAGATAAAAACTAATATACACATTTTGCAGTTGAGAAACAGGCTCAGGGAGGCAAAAATTATTTACATAGATCAATTCACTAATCATATCAGGATGGATTTTAACCCAGGTCTTCTCTGATTGCAAATATATGACTTTACCTACTACACTATACTGCCCCTCTTTGTGAGTGTACTATTCTCTGAACCATGTTTAAAGATATATAATAGTAACAAATAACTATAAGTGATTGTATTTTACTTTTATAATTATTTTCTTTTCATAAATTTCCCACTTTCCAATTACAGAATCAGTAATTGTGCAAATGGACTAAGAATAAAAAGGAAGAATTTTAAGGGTGAGCAGGATCTTAATGACCTCAGAGTCAATGAGACACTTGTTTCACACTTTGAAAATAGAGCCCCCAGAGTGCTTCAGGTGAACCAAACTAATACCATCACAAAAGAGTCCAAAATCTGGACAAGTTTGGGGAGGGACATTAAAGAAGACTTGTTAATGATGAAGAGGAAGAAAAAAGGGTTCAGAACCCAGATTGCTCACCAGATCCCCAATACAAAAAATGGGAAACCCATTTGAAACTTCTAGGATATAAATTGTAACCATAAAATATTAATATTGGGAAGTACTTAGAGATGATTTTATCCATTTTAAGGCTCAGAGAAATGACTTTAGAGAAAGTCATTCAGTTTGAAAGTAGGCTCCTGCCTCCTATTCCATTACTTTTTCTACTTTTGTTGTTTTTCAGTGATTTTTAGTTATGTCCAACTCCTTGTGATGCTATTTGGGTTTCTCTTGGCAGAGATACTGGAGTGGTTGGCCATGTCCTTCTCCAACTCATTTTACAGATGAGGAAGCTGAGGCAAAGAGGGTTAAGTGACTTGCCCAGGGTCACACAGCTAGTAAGTATCTGAGGCCAGGTTTGACTCAGAAAGTGAGTCTTCCTGACTCCAGGCCTGGTGCTCCATCCAATGTACCACCTAGCTATTTCTACTACACTAAAGGAAAAAAGTATACCACACAATGAGTTGGAAGTACCAAGAACTCATTAGTCCAGAGAAGGGTGAGCAGCATCTAAAGGGCTTTGAGTTTATACAATATGAAGACCGGTTGAAAGAAGTAGGAAAGTTTAGCCTGGGGAAGAGAAGGCTTGCGATGGGGAGAATGATAACTTTCTTCAAATATACAAAGGATTATCCTGTGGAATAAGAAATAGATTTCTGCTTGGCCCCTGATGGAAGAACTGGTAGCAATGGTGTTTGCAAAGTGGTGAGTTTAGATTTGTTGTAAGGAAAATGTTCCTAACAATTAAAATGATTGAAAAAGTGAAATGGGTTGTTTTAGCAGGTAGTGGGTTCACCCTCACTACAGCTCTTCAAGAAAAGGCCAGATGACCAGTTCTTCGGTATATAATAGGATAGATTCTTCTTCAGACAGGCTTATGGACTCTGATCTCCCAATTTTGGCATTCTTTAAGGATTTATTATTTTTATTTTTATTTATTTATTTTTCCTTGCAGAGCAGTGGGGGTCAAGTGATTTGCCCAGGGTCACACAGCTAGTGAACGTCAAGTGTCTGAGGCCAGATTTGAACTCAGGTACTCCTGAATGCAGGGCCAGTGCCTTATCCACTGTGCCACCTAGCTGCCCCCTGAATAAGGATTTAAATACACCTGGAATGGGTTGTTAAAGGAAGTTAAAAATATTTGGGGAATATAACCCTAAACTTTTAATTTATTGAATAAATGTTAAAAAAGAATATGAACTTTGTGTATTCCTCAACAAATATTTTCACTAGGTATTATACCCTTCTCTTGACATGCCTATTATGTGCAAGTCAGAGGCTCTTTTTTTTTTTTTTGGGCTTACAGAATGGATCTGGTAAAGAAGCTTCCATAATATTTCATTTGAGTTCATAGTCCTTGGTCTCTACCTTCACAAGACTGTTGAGGATATTTTTAAGAGTAACTTCTTTTTCTATTCATGATGGGAAAATAGCCAGCATATTCCAGTAAAGTAGTTATGTAAAAATGAAAATATGTCTGCGATTTAATAGTCTCTAAAGTACTTAGCTGTTAACATGATGATAATAAATCACTCAAAATTTGAATTATGTCAAATATGTTTATATTTAACCCTGAAGTGCGGTGTTAGCATTTGCTTTCTTTAGTTTTGGAAACATTCACCAATATATGCCAAAAGTATTGGATGGAATGAAGGAAAAGGTGTACAAGAAGTCAAAATCTCTGAATCTTCAGGAAATCAGTTAAATACCTCAGATTGTCATTTATAGTCTAGAGTGAAAAAGATGACTTCTCAAGGTCCCAAAGTAGGATTTTGATTCTATAGCAATAGTTTCCTTCTTGACCTTCAGGCAATGACCTTCTCAATTTTCAAAATTTAGGGCAAGAATAAATTCCTATCTCATTTTAAGGTACATTACTTTAACTAGAGAAAAATAGATCTCTACTCTTCATATGTATGTTATCACTAAAACCCAAAAAGTCTCAGAAAGAAAGAGCTGTTAAAAAATTCATGGGTCACCTTTTTGATTCACTACCTAAAGTTGACTGTGACTTTATTTAAATGATGGTCTGTGCTTTGATTTTTTTAAAGTGTTGGCCCCATTTGGCTTCCTAGTACTAGAAATTCAAGGTGTGAAACTCAAGCATACTTTTGGGGTAATGCAAACATATTTTTAGTTATTTATAGATTGAGATAAAAAGCTAAATCTATTTTTAACCTTCCAGGTTAGCTTCTCTTTCAGAAGCCTAAACAGAAAGGTAATTGAGTAATTTGATAATTGGTCGCTAGCCAACCAAGTAACTAACACATATATTCCTTCCAGCAAAATATTGGTTTAACATTAGGATTTTTAATCATCTATAAATAATGACTCACTGGGTAGGATAGGGAGAAAGCATATATTCAGAAATAAAGATGATGAAAAAAAAGTGTATTTTTAGGGTATTGTTAGCTTTGATGGGGACTAGAGGGAGGCACTAAAGAATTCCTCCAAATATTGGACAAATCTTTACCCCAGAACAGCAATTCCTAATGTGTAGTCCAGAGACCCCTGGTCCATGGATATATTTCAAGGGCTTCATGAACCTGAATGGGCAAAAAAAATTACATCTTTATTTTTACTAGTCTCTAGTAAAATTTGCATTTCCTTCCATTACAAATTTTAAAAATAAGATGGGATCCTTAGGTTTCACCAGACTTTCAAAGGGGTCAATGACACCAAAAATGGTTAAGATCTCCAACCTAGAAATTTTATCTGACTCTGTCAGTCCCAATGGAGATGGATCTACATTCTAGAAACATCCTTTTTGGATGCTGTAGAAACCTTCTGTGTTGTGCTTATGATGTGTCTTGGCAACTGCCCTCAAGAAAAGAAAGCAGAACTTCATGAGAGATACAAGGCTTATCTTGTTAATAACCATTCCCCAAGATGACTTTACTTCCTTGTTCTAGTAGAGAGCTTGCTCTCTCAGCCTGATAAAGGAAACCAATTTCTTTGCAGTTATAGGGATTGCTATTTCTCCCAGAGAATGGAAATACAAATATTCTCTCTAGGCAGAGAAAACAGCATATTTTAAAAAGCTAAAAAATTGAGGGAGAAGTTTCCTGTGTAAGGGTCATGGTGACCCAATCCAGAGAATGAGGAATGGCTGGTTTGTGGTCCTCCCTCAAAATGGAGGTTCCAGGAAGTACTCACCATTGGAAAGAAGGGGTCCCACAGATTTCAGCCACATAGCATATTGGTATTTAGTTATTAGGAATTTTTCCCATTTATTTATTATCACTAAATCATCTAATATGTATTGACTATGTACAAGGAACTCTCCTAGGTGTTAGAGAGAATAGAAAGAAGGATAAGAGGTGCCTCCTAAACCCACTCTGCCAACACACACACACTTTCAATGTCAGAATCACAGTCTATCTGCAGTCTCGAGGAAGCTACAGAGTTCACCATGTACAACTTAATACATCTTGAGACAACTATTCCTATTTTGGATAGTACTAATTGTTGGGAAGTCCCCCACCACACACAATATTAAACTGAAACCTGCCTCTATGAATTCTATATAGTGCTCCTAGCTTGACCTTCTGGGGCCGAGTTTAAATCCCACTCTATATAATATCCGTATAGGTATTTGAAGATCATTTTCTTTTTTTTTTCTTTTTTTTTTTTTAGCAACAAACATTTATTTTATTTTTTCCAGTTACATGTAAGGGTAGTTTTCAACATTCATTTTCATAAGATTTAGAGTTCCAAATTTTGCTCCCTCCCTCCCTCCCTTTACTCCTCCCTCCACAAGATTGCAACTAGGTTATATATGTATAATCCACAAGTGTTCTTTTTATCAGTTCTTTCTATGGGGGTGCATAGTAAGCTTCCTCATTAGTTCCTTGGGATTGTCTTGGATCATTGCATTGCTGAGAGTAGTTAAATCATTCGCAATTGCTCATTGAACAATACTGCTGTCACTATGCACAATGTCCTCCCAGCTCTGCTCATTTCACTATACATCGATGTTCATTAGTCTTTCCAGGTTTTTTGGGGATCATCCTGTTTGTCATTTCCTGTAGCACAAGACCATGCCACTACAATCATATAACACAGCTTTTTCCATCATTTCTCAATTGATGGACATTCCCTTGATTTTCAATTCTTAGCCTCCACCAAGAGTTGCTATAAATATTTTTTGTAAAATTTTCCCCCCTTTTCTCTTTTTCATGATTACTATTGTTAACTGTTTCCTTTCCATCCTATTCCCTTCCCCATGATATTTATTCTATTATCCATCTTCTTTCATCCTATCACTCTTCAAAAGGAATTTGCTTCTGTCTGTCCCCTCCCCCACTCTGCCCTTCTTTCTTTTGCCCCTCTCTCTTTGTCTCCTTCCCCTCCTATTTTCCCTTCAGGGTTAAAGAGCTTACTCCACCCAATTGAGTGTGTACATTTTTCCTTCCTTGAGCCAATTCTGATGAGTGTTAGGCTCATTTACTGCCCAGATTAAACAGATTACTCCACCCAGTTGGGTGTGTCTGTTAGTCCTTCTTTGAAGCAGCTCTGATGAGTTTAAGGTCTTTGAGCCTTTTCTGGTGAGTGTAAAATTCATTTACTGCCCTGCTCCCCTCCTATCTCTTCCCCCACTCCATAAGCCTTTTCCTGTTTCTTTCATGTAGGATTTCACCTCTGCCCTTCCCCCTCCCCCAGTGCATTCCCTTCACCCCTCAATTTAACCCTAAAGATGTTATCACCTAGCTAGGTGACACAGTGGACAAAGCATCACCCCTGGACCCAGGGGGATCCCAGCAAAAACCCAGCCTCAGACACGAGACATACCAGTATACAATCCCAGGCATGTCCCCCAGATCCAATTTTTTATGGTTCTCTAGGGTCTTGTATTTGGAAGTCAAATTTGCCATTCAGTTCAGGTCTTTTCATCACAAATATCTGAAAGTCTTCTTTTTCATTAAAGTCCCATTTTTTCCGCTGAAAGATTATGCTGAGTTTTGCTGAGTAGGTGATTTTTGGTTGTAATCCCATTTCCTTTGCCCGTTGGAATATCATATTCCATGCCCTCCAGTCCTTTAATGTAGAAGCTGCTAGATCTTGTGCTATCCTGACTGGGGCTCCACAGTACTTGAATTCTTTCTTTTTGGCAGCTTGCAATATTTTCTCTTTGACCTGAGAGCCCTGGAATTTGGCTAAAATATTCCTAGGAGTTTTCCTTTTGGGAGGTGATAGGTGGATTCTTTCAATTTCAATTTTAGCTTCTTCTTCTAGAATTTCAGGGCAATTTTCTCCGAGAATATTTTGGAATATGATGTCTAAGCTCTTTCCTTGATCATGGTTTTCAGGTAGACCAATAATTTTCAAATTATGTCTCCTGGACTTATTTTCCAGGTCAGCAGTTTTTCCCAGAAGATATTTCACATTGCTCTCTACTTTGGATTTGCTTTATTGTGTCTTGGTTTCTCCTATAGTCACTGGCTTCCATTTGTTCAATCCTCATTCTTAGGCAATTATTTTCATCAGAGAGCTTTTGTACCTCCTTTTTGATTTGGCCAATTTGACTTTTCAAGCTGTTGACATTTTTCTCATGTCTTTCCTGCATCACCCTCATTTCTCTTTCCATTTTTTCCTCTACCTCTCTAACTTTATCTTCAAAGTCCTTTTTGAGCACCTCTATGGCCTGAGACCAATTCATATTTTTCTTGGAAGCTTTAGGTATAGGGGCCCTGATGTTGACATCTTCCTCTGAGGATGCTCCTCGGTCTTCCTTGTTACTCAAGAAACTTTCTATGGTCCTCACCTTTCTCTGTCTGCTCATCTTGCCTTTCTTTTACTTGACTTTTAGCTCCTTAAAGTGGGGCACTGTTTCCAGGCTGCAGTATCCCAAGCTTAAGAAGGCCCAGGTGGTATGATTTAAGGAGGATCAGGTTCTTCACTCTCCTGGCCTGTTCCCTGGTCTGCAGATGACTCCAGACCAACTTGCTAATCAACCAGCTTTGTGTGTTGTGGTTGTTAGCGCTGATGAGCCTGTGCCCCTCCTCCACCTGGGCCACTGCTACTCAAGCCTACCTCCTGGTTTTGAGATGGGGTGAAAAACCCAAGTTATGCCTCATCACCAACATAGACCCCTGTAGTCTTCCCCCCTCCCCAGGGCTCAGCCCTTTCACCAGACTGTGAGCTTAGTTCCAGACAACACTGGCACTGCAGCTGATTCAGGGTCTCCTTCTCTGGTGAGGCCTTCCTGGGACTGGATCTGTGTCAGGGTGACTGTGCAGTTTGGCTTGACTCCTGTATCAGCACAGCAGCTCCCTCCTTCTGACTTTCCAAACCACTCTTGGTTAGAAGATGATTTCAGCACATTCTTCTGTGAGTTTTGCTGCTCTGGGCATTTTCCTATGGCATTGTTTTGATGTTCTTTGGAGCGATCGTGTCATGAGTTCAAGAGCTCACTGCCTTTCCTTCACCATCTTGGCTCTGTCCCAACCTCATTATCTTGAAGATCATTTTCAAGTTCCCTGTCCTCCAATATTTTTTCAAGGCTAAACATCCTCCATCACTTTAATATGGGATGGTTTCCAGTGGTGCACCATCCTGGTTGCCTTCCTTGGAACATGCTCCAGTTTGCTAATCTTCCCAAAATGTAGAGCCCCAACCTGAACACAATATTCCAGATGTGATTTGACAAGAGCAGAACACGGAAGGACTAATTGACCAAATCACCTTGGCTCTATTATTTCATTAATATAGTCAACTTTTAGTAGAGAAATTCTCAAATACAGAGCTGCAACTTTTGTGCAATTTATTATCTTAATCCACTGGGAAGTTAAGTGATTTGCCCCACGTAATAAAGCTAGAATTAATCGGAGAAAGGACTTGAATCTTGGGTTTCCTGGTTCCAAGCCTAGTTTTCTATCTACTATGGCTTACAGGCTTTCCTTTTAAGACATCGTGCCTTAACTAATGCAACCTAATATCAAGTTAATAATAACAATAGTAATTTTGACAACAGCACTTTAAGATGTGCAAAGAACTGTATATGAGCTGTATCATTTGAGTTCACATTTATGCTTGCACATATCACAGTGCTAAATCATATTCACCCCACAAACAAAACTCCTGACCCAAAGTACACCCAATAGGGGTGAAGTAAGTGCAATTTTCTGGGCAAAATCACAAGCAAGAGAGATGAGTATCATTTAGCTGTTGTAAACATTCAGTAGATGCACTGAGTCTTCCTACAGTATTTTCTTTCTTTTTTTAATCACTGTTCATTTGATCTCTTGTAGATTATGGTGAAAACTAAAAAGAAACCATTCAATTTGAAAAGTACTTGTGTTGTCAGGGGCGTGGAAATGATTCATAGAAGTTTAGGCAATGATATTAAGGTTTTTTTAGTAATCAGTCCTTCCTTTTATAAATAAGGAAATTGAGCCTCAAAAATAGTGAGTTGTCCAAATTCATACTACTAGCAAAATGGCAGATTTAGATTAGAATCCAGGTCTTCAAAGTCCTAGTCTAGTATTCTTTACCTTCCCCCTCCCCCCACCAAAAGAAATGCCCTTACTTCCCTTTTCCAGTGAAAAACCCCAAGGTTAGAGTAGAAGACTAATTAGGGATATTTTCTGGGGGAGAGGTTGGTTTTGTAGGTCCTAGTCCTCTGATCCCCCACCTTTGGGGAGAAGGGGTAATGACAAGAGGATGGTCTGTTTACATAGGAAAAATATTTTGACCTCCCAAGGGGACCCTAAGGTATGATTTTGTAGAGCCTAGCTGCCATGAGAGGAAGCATGTCACCATCCAGGAAAGCTACTTTTTCCCTCCCCAGGAAGTGACATAAGTACATTTGCACTATCCTAGTAATAGCTCACAGTTAGAGAAGGTCCTAAATAGGACAGGTAGGAAGGAAGGGACAGCACGCATACCCAACAGTAAAGGTCCCACTACCACACTGCTAAAGTCCAATGTTTATTTGTTTTCATGCCTGATTGTTATTACATCAATATTTGACTGTATCTGTGATCTCATTGATATAACAGCTTTTTCTCTCTCCAATGATATGGAACAAAAACCATGAAATGCTTGTTATCAATACTATCATCCAGACATAGAGACATATGGATGTTTGGGGTGATATAACTGCAATACATAGCACCCAACATGGCTCACTTAATATGGCTTGCCTTTATCTCTTCTGGTCTAGATTTCCAGAGATAGACCACCATGGCACAGTGATGCTCAAACTCTCTCAGTGTCCTAGGAGTAGCCAATTTGAGGGGAAATAACCCCCACTCAACACTAGCTCCTGAACCCCAACTAATGAATTTCTTTTTACAAAGTCATTCATTCACCAAGCAACATACTCATATAGAACATATTTTAATAGCCAGCTACTTACAATGACATTTTAGAGCTCTCCTCCCACCCCATTACCTGCCAAACTAATTTTTTAAAAAGGAAAATCTTTGTAATAAATATGCAAGTCGAGCAAAACAACCCCCCACATTAGCTATTTCCAAAATTTATACCTCCATCCATCCATCTATCCATCTATCCATCCATCTATCCATCCATCCATCCATCCATCCATCCATCCATCCATCCATCCATCCATCCATCCATCCATCCATCCATCCATCCATCTATCTATCTATCTATCTATCTATCTATCTATCTATCTATCTATCTATCTATCTATCTATGTTGAGAGACACAGAAGGAATGTTGCAACTTGAAGTCTTCACTTTTGTCAAAAAGTAGTTAGCAAGCTTCCTCATTGGTCTCCTGGAATCGTAGTCTGTCATTTTGTTGATCAGTCCTTAACTCTTTCAAAGTTGTTTGCCTCTATAATGCTGTTATTGGTTAAACTGTTATTATGGTTCTCTAACTTCACTTTACATTTTTGCATATGAATCATCCCAGGTTTTTCAAAAAACCATCCCTTTTGTCAATTTATATGATGCAATAATATAAATATTAGCAATTTTATTCCATTACATTTTTATACCATAATTTGTTTAGCTTTTACAAAGATAGGTGGCACAGTGGATGGAGTACTGGGCTTGAAGTTGGGAAGACTTATCTTCCTGAGTTCTATTCTGGATTTCTAATCTAATCTATTCAGACACTTAGAGCTGTGTGACCCTTAGCAAGTCATTTAACCCTGTTTGCCTCAGTTTCCTCAACTGTAAAATAAGCTGGAGAAGGAAATGACAAACCACCCCAGTATCTTTGCCAACAAAACCCCAAAAGGAGTCACAAAGAGACCAACATGACCTAAAACAACTGAATAGCAAAATTACCTAATTGATAGGCACCCCTCAGTTTCTGGTTCTTTGCTATAACAAAGCTGCTATAAATAATTTTTTATATTTGGGTCCTTTTCCTCTCTCTTTGATCTCTTTGGGAAATGGGGCTAGTAGTGGATCATTAGGATATGCACAGTTTTAGCAAGGTAAGGGCATAGTTCCAGATTGTTCTCCAGAACAATCTTGTAGTCCCTCTAACAATTATTATTTTCCTTTTTTGTCATCTTTGTCAATATGATGGGTAGGAAGTAGAACTATTGTGTTTCTTTAATTTGCATTTTTCCCATTACAAATGATTTGGAACATTTTTCAGCTATTTATCTGTACTCATATTTTTTCCAGTTTCTGATAAGTGAAAGGTTTTTCTTCTGCCCCTTTAAATTGTTAAATGTTCACATATAGATAGGTCATAATTTTGCATTTTTCACAAGGTGATTTGAGTCTTTATATTTATGTTATAACTTACTTTTTTTTTTTTTAAGTGAGGCAATTGGGGTTAAGTGACTTGCCCAGGGTCACACAGCTAGTAAGTGTTAAGTGTCTGAGGCTGGATTTGAACTCAGGTACTCCTGACTTCAGGGCCGGTGCTCTATCCACTGTGCCACCTAGCTGCCCCATAACTTATTTTCGATCAAAAATGTTCAAATTTCATCATAGCTACTTATTTCTGCATATATTTTAATCTTTTTAGATTAAAAATATTTTTCTATTCCTTTTAGGTACCAAAAATATTCATCTATAACAGTGACATTTTTTCATCCTTTGAGAGTAAATATAACTTTTTCTTTATATAAAATACTTTTCCGGTATCTTTGAGCACTAAACTGTTACAAAGAGATAATATATTGTTACATCCTGGATCCTGCCTTCATTCTTTTTCACAAGTGGTACCCCATGTCTAGAATATTCTTTTTCCTTAACTCTGCCACTTATGATCCCTGGTTTCTAAAAGATCCTGATCCATAGGATCATAGAAACATAAATTTAGTGTTAGGAGGAATCTTAGAAGCCATTGAATCAAACCCCTCATTTTACAAATGAGAAAACTAAGGTACAGAGAGGTGACTTGCATGGAGTCACACAGTTACTAAATGTCTGTGACAAGATTTCAACACAAATCTGATTCCAAGTCCAGTGACCTAGCCTCTATTCCCTATCCTCCACACAAGTATGTGATCATGGATAAACTCTACCTGTTTCAGTTTCCTCAACTACAAAATGGGGATAATAATAGCACCTATCTCCCAGGGTTAACATGAAAATCAAAAGAAAAAATATTTTTAAAGTGCTTAGCACAGTGCCTTGCACATAGTAGGCACTTTATAAATGCTTGTTTATATCCCTCTTTCATCACCCCTGGCACATACTAGGTACCTAGTAAATGCCTGGTTTCCTAACTTCCTTCCAAAATAGAAAAGGGAACCTTGATTCAGAATTGACTCTATGACCTATGCTACCAACACCAAAGGCATTGATCTGTGACACAAGCACAGAGTTGATTTTGTCAGTCATTTTTGGTGTGGCATTTCTCTGCATAAATATTGGAATTTCAGGAAATAAAATTATTCAATCTCTGTGCTTTTATGATCTCTTGTACATAAATTTCAACTACCTCAATAACTGCTTTAAGACTAAAGTTCTCTTAGGCTCCACTGAGAGAATGGGCCATGTGTTTCTCAATATAGGTTTTTAGTTGTCATTTAGACTTCCTCATTTGGCTGCTTCCTTTCTTTTCCTATATGCATTACTATTATTTGTGCAGAAACTTTTCAATTTTATCTTATCAAAATTATCTATTTTATGTAATTGTTTCCATTTCTTGTTTGGTTAAAAATACATCACCTACCCATAGCCATAAAATATCTATGCTTTGATTCTCTCTTTTTTATAATAAACATTTTCATTTAAAGTTTTGAGTTCCAAATTTTATTCCTCTTCCCCTTCCTTCCCTGCCCCCTCCATAAGGCAGTAAGTAATCAGATATAGGTTATACATGTGCAATTATGTCAAACATTACCATATTAGTCCTTTTGTATAAGAAAACTTAAATAAAAGAAGAAATGAAAGAAAGAAAGTGAAAAATAGCATGCTTCAGTCTTTGTTCAATCAATAACAGTTCTTTCTTTGGAGGGAGATAGAATGCTTCATCATTAGTCCTTTGGAATTGTCTTGGATCATTGTATTCCTGAGAATAGTCAAGTCATTCACAGTTCTTCATCAAATACCATTGCTGTCACTGTGTACAATGTTCTCCTGGTTCTTCTCACTTCACTATACATCAGTTCATATAAGTCTTTACAGGCCTTTCTGAAATCATCCTGCTTGTCATTTCTTATAGCACAATAATATTCCATCACAATCATATACCACAGCTTGTTTAGCCATTCCCCAATTGATGGGCATTCTTTTGATTTCCAATTTTCAGCTACCACAAAAAGAACCACTATTCCTTTGATTTATAATTCTTGGCCACTACAAAAAGAACCACCATAAACATATTTTGTACAAATAGGTCTTTTTCTTTTTGGGGAGAAGTCTTTGGGATAGAAACCTAGCAGTGCTATTGTTGGATCAAAGGGTATGCACAGTTTTATATCCCTTTGGGTATAGTTTTAAATTGCTCTCCCTAATGGTTGGATCAGTTCATAACTCTACCAGCAGTGGATTAGTTAGTTTTCCAGTTTTCCCACAGTCCCTCCAACATACATTTTCCTTTTTTGATATATTTGCCACTTTCATAGGTGTGAAGTCGTACCTCAGAGTTGTTTTAATTAGCATTTCTCTGATCAATAGTGATTTAGAACATTTCTTCATATGACTATGGTTAGCTTTGATTTCTTTGTCTGAAAACTGCCTGTTCATATCCTTTGACCATTTATCAATTGGAGAATGACTTGTATTTTTATAATTTTGACTCAATTTTCTATATATTTGAGAAATGAGGCCTTTATCAGTGATACTTTCCCAGTTTTCTGCTTTCCTTATAATTTTGGTTATACTAGTTTTGTTTGTGCAAAAAATTAATTTTTTACTATTTTAATAATAAATTTTTTAATATTAAAGTCATACAACCATTAAATTTATTGTGGAATATAGTATAAGTTGTTGGTATAATCCTAATTCCTGCCAGAGTGCTTTGTAGTTTCTTAGCAGCTTTTATCAAATAAGGAGAGTTCTTTCCTAAGTAATTTATGTTTTTTATTGAATACTGTGTTATTGAGTTCCATTGTTTCTGATTCTCTCATGTCTAGTCTGTTCTATTGATCTTTTCTCTTTTTGTAAACAGCAAACAGTGTTGATGACTGCTGCTTTATAATACTAAGTATGAGCAACATATGTGAGTGTAGACAGTCATATGCTTTATTTCTTTTTTTTAATTCCCCCATACACCCAGAATAGCCAAAGCAGATTTCCCATGTATCTCAACATTTTCCATTATATATTTGTTCTAGGGTTTAATGTCTTTGATTTATAGACTTGAGGAATTCTGTCTTAAGTCAGGACATCATCATCAAAAAGGGATGTATTTCTTTTCATTCTAAGCAACACCAGGTGTCATTAATGGGAAACAATAAAATCCTATTATAGGCTTTCTGACCTAAACTTTGAAAAGGTGGCAAAAAGGCAATCTTCTGAAAGTCCACACCAACATTATTATGAAGCAGGGGTGCTTGTCTAAAATGTTTGCTTTGGGGACCAAAAGCATGGACTTGGCTCACTCAGAGAAGTCATTTCACATGCATTTAGGACCAAATCAAAGGTACTTGAATATGATTGTTTCCCTTACCCTGAAAAGAGATGGGGAGAAAACTCCAACTGGCATTTAAGTCAGTTCTGTTTATTGAGCATTACCTTACCTACATCAATCTCGAGTTTAGGTTAAGGGGGAAGTTTACTGAGATGAAAGAAACTGCTGTGTAATTGGGAACAGCTGAAGCACACATCACAAGGGTCAGAGGCTACTCAGGAACAAATACCAATCTCCTTGGCAAGCAAACTTTTCTTAGGCTTTTACAGACATTGCTCTCACTTTGAGCTTCCTGGCTCCTGGCATGTGGCATCTCACGGTTACACTTCTAAATCTTCTTTCTAGTGTCAGAATTACAGCCAGGGATATTACAGTCAGGGATAACACCAACATGTCTTATTCCACTTATTTAGTAATAGGTGACATTTATATAGCTCTTTAAGGTTTGGAAAGTGTTTTTCATACATTATGTGTTTTTAAGAGTGTAGATTCAGAGTTGGAAAGGACTAGAGAGATTATTCAGTCTAACCTCTTCATTTTACAGATGAGGAAACTGAGGGTAAGGTCACATGAATAGTAAGTAGCAGAGCAGACCTGGGATTCAAAGCTAAGTCCTCTGACTCTGAATACAGTGTTATTTTCACCATTCTCCATAGTAGAAACCAATGGTCTATGTACTATAGGCATTATTATCCCATTTTACAGGAATTTTATAGAAAACTGAAGCTCAGAGACATCAAATGACTTACCTGTAGTCACAGAGCTGACAAGTGTCAGAGGTAGGATTTGACCCCAAATCTCCCTGACTCCAGGTATAGCATTGTAAATGCTCAAGTAAACTTCCCTTCTAGGCAGGTTCACCTAGTTTTTTCTGATTATATGGATCATAGAATCATGAATTTAGAGGGAAATGATCTTAGAGATCAACCCCCTCATTTTACAGGTGAGGAAATTCAGGAAACATTTTACCTTATTTGAGACTTGCAGAACAAAGTGAGGTAGGTACTAGAAGCATTATTAAATGGAGAAATTATATATATATTAGGAAACTGGGGCTCAGAGAGTTTGAGTGACTTATCCAGGGTCATAAAGGTAGCAAGTGGAAAAGTATGGATTTGTACCTAGGTCCTATGACTCCACCTCCTTCATTCATTCCAGTATACCACGTTGCTTGCTAATTAACTGTAATAGGATTCTAGATTGAGTTGTAAATAAACTTAACTATTCATTCTAAGTCTTTAGAAAACTGAGGCACAGATAAATTAAGTGACTTGTATAAGGTCACAGAGAGACAAAGTTTGAAGAAAGGTTCTCTGTGCCCAAAGCTAGTACTCTTCCCATTGTGCCTCACTGCTTCCCTTACTGGTTAAGTAGGAGTAAATACCTAACTGGATTTTTTTCATGTGTGTAATTTTCAAAACAGTTGTTCCTCTTTAAAAGTCTTTTTTATTTTAAAAAGGCTGCTTATAGAAAGCAACACCTTTTGCTGTATTTCTGGTAAAAACAAAAAACACTTTCTGAGGGAATTTTCACACATAGTTTGCAGAGGTTAGAAGTTGCAAGGGCATCACGGTGACACTGGGCTTGCTGATGTATAAAAATAGCCATTTGGTATATATCTTACGGGAGCCAATATAGATACCTAGGAGGGAGACAAGAAGGAGACAAGGCCATTGGCAATAAAGGGTCCCAGGATAGCAGATGGTGTTGAAATTATTCTTTGAAAAAAGAGGAGGGATATGGCCGAAGGCTATGGTATGCTGTTCCAAGTTGTACAAAAAGTAGAGAGAGAAAGCTGAGTCTTCTTGCTTGCTAAAAGCAAAAGAGATTTGGAGGCAGTGGCCAATGATAAAGAATGAGGAAGAAGAGAAGAATGGAAGGCATAGATATAGAAGAGGGGAGTAGAGGCTAGGGCAGGGGTTCTTAAATCTATTTTTGGTTGTTTGTTTCATATATCTCTTTACCAGTCTGCTGAAACCTATGGATCCCTTCTCAGAATAATGTTTTTAAATGCATAAAATAAAATACATAGGATTGCAAAGGAAACCGATTCTATGGAAATACAGTTCTCAAAATATTAAAAAAAAAAAAAGTTCAAGGACCTCCACGTGGGGAGATACCTGCCTGTGATCCCTGCTACTGGGGGAAGCTGAGACTGGATAGTTTGAGCTTGGGAATTCTAAACAAAAGTAGAGCTAAGCCTGTCAGGTGTCTCCCCTAACTCCAGAACAAATATGAGGAGCTGCCAGCAGACTAAGATGAAACAAAGTAACCAAGGTCAGAAATAGAGCGGGCCAAAGGTTTTATACTGATCAGTAATGGGATTGTGCCTGTGAATGGCTCATATATGTCCAGTTTGGGTGAGATAGGGGAGATTAAGTATAAAAAAAAAGTTGAAAAACTCTAGATTAAGAACTCTTGGAATTGGGGAAAGGTGAAATAATAAGATGAAAAAGAACTCTTGAACTAGAGGGAGAAGATTTGGTAAAGTCACTCAAGAATTGGTAAGAAAAGCAGTGGTGTGATTCCACTTGGATCATCAGATACATCAACATAGCTTTGCTTTCTGATCAAAGGGAAGTGAGGCAAGTTTGGGAGCAGAGCTGGCACTATGAAAAAATTGGAAGGTGACTGTTGCCTAGTTCAAAGAGCTCATCTCATCACCAAGGCTGTGTTTAATTTTGGAATATGCACTACATAGCCACAGTAACTAGTAAACAGTGTCCTTAGAGCTGCATTTGTTCTTGGTTAGGAAGAAGAAAGGATAGTAGGAAAAAAACTCACAGAGCTCAAATGATTTGTCAAGCCACCATCCAGGTAGTTAGTGAAAGAAGGGAAATTTACCACAAACTGTGCCATTTGGATAGATATTATCTGGAGTGTTTTTGGAGTGATTCTGTCAGGCGCTCCAAGAACTTACTGCCTTTCTTCCACCATCTTGGCTCCACCCCTCAGTCTGTCTGCCATTTGGCTAGAACAAGCACTGGCTTACATTCTCTCAGTCTTCACCCAATCCCATTACCCTCCATTCCTTCTGACATCCCATGAATGAGTCCAAGTACAACATAAACTCTGCATCAACACATCTTTCTCTACATGTTTTATACATTGTACCCCTAAGAACTGATTTGGCCACACATTTTTTACTGGTTACTACCATAGGAAGAATATCCTGCCTGAGTACTTTATAAATCATAAGGTAACTAACATTAGTGAATACCTTTGAGCCCTCTTTTGCTCAAAATGAAGCTAAGCCTTCATAAACTTTTTGGTTAGGCATATGAGTCTTATGAAGAAACATAGGGCATGTTATCTGCCTTCCAAGAGCTTGGGATATGGTGATGAGTTCAGTCTAATAAGTTGGATGCAATTCTGTCTTATAACAGAATATTGCAGCCATTGAATTAGAGTGTCCCTGAAAGAAGTTAGCTTAGCTCGCAACACTCCAACATTGCAGAATTCCTGCTATACTTCAAGACTCAATTACAAATGATTGTATTTTGCATGAGATGATACTGTTGAAATCAAGATTACTCAATGTCTTCTTGTAAAATGGAAGGTAATTTGAAGGATTACAAGCAGCTATATCTATTAGAAGTTGGATAGAAAATGAATAGGATAGGTACAAACCAAGAACATTCAGGATTGTGATTCTAATAAGGCAAAGGAGTGAAGGAATGTCTGGACCGGGGACAAACACTAAGCATGTTGGCCAAGAAGGGGTCCCTGTGAGGAGGATCTGGTAAGCGTGATGGGGAGGAATGCAAATCAAATTGGAAAGGTGCATGATATGAGTAAGGAATACCACCAGAAGCAAGAGGAAGCATATGGGCTCCATCTAAGTCCAGAATTAGGGCTTCAGCTTTGCGCCTCAGTTCCCTACTCTCATCCAGTGCTTTGATATCAAAGATTATGCAGTAGGAAATTCCTTTCTTTTTCCTCTGTCCAAATTTAGATCTCCCTGGGATGAGTGACAATGTCTTTGCTAGTCATCTATACTTCTGTATGGATAAATTTATGAGATACTTTTGAGCATATGTTTTTATAGGAGAATGAGAAGAGAGTACATAGGCACTTGTGTGCTTGAGAAAGAATATGAAAAGGGGGATCTGGGGCATCTGAAGACAAATCATCATAACTTTGTATATTTGTCTAGAGCCATGCTAGTCAGTTGCCAACCGGAGTGCAGGGAAAGTTAGATCACTGTGACTTTCACACTAATTTTCAGTTACACAAATGAATAAATCAGTGGAATATATGAATAAAAAGTATTAGAGTACCTTGTAGATAGGTGGATAGAGCACTGGGTTTGGAATCAGAAAGATTCATCTTCTTGAGTTAAAATCTGGCCTCTGACACTAGCTGTGTGACCCTGGGCAAGTCACTTAACCCTGTTTGCCTTAGTTCCTCATCTGTAAAATGAGCTGGAGAAGGAAATGGCAAACCACTGTAGTATCTTTGCCAAAAAAAAAAAACAACAAAAAACAAGGTCACAGTCAGAAACAACTGAACAAGAAGGGCAAGAAAGCTGGATTCTGGGATACAAATACAGAAGTGAGACAGCGCTTCCCCTCAACGAGCTTAGAGTCTAAGTGGATGGAGAACACCACACATATAGGCAAGTGATGACTAGGGAGAGATTTGGTTTTTGATAATCACAGGAATGTTAGGTGGACCAGTCTATTTTCATCACACTCTTTCCTGAAATATTTTTAGTATTGATTTGATTACCGCTCCTAAATCAAGCGATAAATAGGGTGTGAGATTGATGGGACTATGGCACATAAAGAAAAGTCTAAGGCAGATGCATACATACATATATACACACACACACATACATACACACATTTATATCTGTGTATACATATGCACACATATGTACTCATATATGTATGTATATGAAGCAACATATGATGCTGAATATAGGGATTAGGTGAGTTCATACTAACTCACCAATCAGGACAGTTTATCCCCAAAGTAGAGTTCCAAAGGTGAATGGAGTAATTCTTCCAAGGAGGGCGTGTCTCTGGAAGTCTGATCTGGAGGGTATTATTTCAGGTGGGGAGAGAAGTCAGAATCAAGATAGATGGAAAGATGTCCAGGGTAGATGGAACATTGGTGATCTTCCAATCCTTAGCAGCATTTCTTGAACACAGGACTATTCAACCAAGCTGTGAAATTTACCAGAAAGGGATTCAAACCATGTAGGATTTTAGTGATGTGGGCACTCACTTCACCAATACAGATTGCAATTCATCTAACTCTTAGTAAAGGATCTTCATGAGATCCAAAAAGTTATGCTTTTAGTCAAAATTTTGATGGCCCATTACAAACTTAGGCCAGTCCTTGGGCAACAGACATAGAGTTTGTTATTGGGCCCAAATGTGAAATCTTTCCAGTTCAGTAGGACTTGTCTGAGCTTATCTTTTTCAAGCGTAACCTTTGAAACCCAGAGTCACCTGACCCCACAACTAGGCACCTAAACCTTTAATTAATCATAATTAAAGTTTAAAGGGAGCTCTCAATTAGACTCAGGGAAAACTAGGTTTTGTCATTAAATTAAGACCCTCCTCCCACTTTTCAACTAGTACCAGGCATAACAAAGTGCCAGGTGTTAGATGCCAAATTTTCAAATAGAAAATTAGAGGATTTGTTCTGTTTCGCTGGTCTCCTATAAAAGGCCCATGTTTTATTATGGCTTTGTAGTATGCTAGCTGTCACATCAAGCTGCAGGATCTGAGATTAAAAACCCAGAACTAATCCCTCAATCTCCCTTCAGTTTTGTTCTCATGTTGCTGAGCCAGAAAAGTCCTAAGTGTCTTTAGGGAACAGAGATTTCTGAGGGGGCTGGGGGCTGGACAATCAACTTAGTTGGCTGGAGGAGGAAGATTGCCTTCTCTTCAGGGCAAAAGAACAATCACCTTAACCTACATATAAGAGTACTGTGTGTGGCTTTAAAAAAATGTCAGAAAAGTGTTACCGTCTCTTTGAAAAGTAGGGTGCAGTCTTTCCTTTCAGCCTCCCTCAGAGAAAAGAGTCAGTGCTAAGAGCCTTGATGCTTAGTTAAAAGCACCAACATGTTTAAAGGTCCATTTACACCTGCCAAGACTTTCACTTTCCATCCTTGGTAGTTTAGACAGTCAAACCCCTTTTTCTCACCTCCTGGCATTTCTCTCTCACATGCTTCCTTTTATTTCCACTCCAACTGTCACCACTCTAATCTTATATCAACTCAGACCCGGATTCCTGAAGTAGTCTCCTAAACCAGTCTCGTTGCCTTTAATCCATCTTGCAGATTATTCTTCTGAAACATTGACTTCATCATGTTGCTCTCTTAGTCAGAAACCATCAGTGGCTCCTATTTTTCTATTAGATGTAATAAAAATTCCTCTTCTTCAATATTCTGACTTGTACTAGTATGATTCAGGGTCTCAAAGAACAGGGACATAGCCATACAATTTTTAGATCTGACTAAAGAGCCTACTAATACCATAGAAACTACTCTTGTCTGCTTTACTATCACTCCAAGTTTCAAGAAGGTCTTTTATTAGTCCTAAGAAATGAAGCCGTTATATAATCTAGCCCAGGAAATCAGCCTTTCCCAGAAGTTCTGATATATTGAGTGGCCCTAAGGATTTAGCATTATTTCTACCCCAGAGCCCTGTTATTGTTGGATCTTCATTCTCAAAGAGGACCAATGACATCAGGAGGATGGTGTCTTGACTTGCAAGTAAATTGGATTTAAGTGAGGCAGGACTGTATAGAGTCATCAGCCTCACTGCTCCAGCATCATTGGAATCTAGTGGCAAGACATGTCAAGACAACTGGAGATAGTCCCAGATGCAATGGGAGACCTTGGCCTTTTTAAGCTCAGATCTTTCCCAGGTCTCAGTTTGTCTGAGGTAACATGCATTCAGTAATTAAAGGCTAGGTAAAAATTGAGGCAAAAGATGGTCTAGTTTGCCTCCAAAAAGAATCAGTCTGAGAGAGGGAAACCTTCCGATTTTCTTGCCAGAACAGAAACAATTGCTATTTACAAATCGGGGCCTTTTGCAAATGTACAAAGCTAAGGTAAAAACAGATACCTGATATATGAATACATCAATCATGAGTGAGTTAAATAAAAATAAACACAGCTATTTGTAGAATTTCTTTGTTGTCAGGAACTGACAACATGGATTCATTGTCATTTGTGCCTTTTAAGAAGGGGTTCAGTCAATTCAGTCTACATCATTGTCCCGAACTACTTTATGGCTTTATTTCCTTCTACCTGTCAATCTAAACCCTCTATGCTAACCAAATTGGTTTACTCTCTTTATGAAATGCACCACTGACTTCCCTGTCTCAGTCTTTTCTTCTTTTAAGTTATTTTTAATTTCATTCCATATTTTCTCCCTTTCTCCACCGCTCGCCTACCCATTGAGAAGGAAAGAAATATATCCATTGCATGTATGAAATCCTGTAAAACATTTTTGTAGTAGCCATGTTTCAAAGGAAAAAAGTAAGAAAAATAATGGAAGAAGAAATGCTTCAATATGTGATCTAAGTCTATTTCTTCTTTATCTAGACATCCTTTGGGGTTGTGGTAGATCAGTGTACTAGTCAAAAGTAAACTAAGTCTTTTACCATTAATTATCTTTATAATGTTGCTGGTATTGTGTAGATGGTTTTTCTCATTCTGCTCACTTCACTTTGCATCAGTTCATAAAAGTCTTCTCAGGTTTTTCTAAAACCATTCTCTTCATCATTTCTAACAGCATAATAGTATTCCATAACCTTCCTTTACCATAACTTGTTCATCCATTCCGCAATTGATTGGCATCCACTCAGTTTCCAATTCTTTGCCACCACAGAGAGATCAGCTATAAATAATTTTACATGGGTCTTTTTCCTTTTCCTTTCATTTCCTTGGAGTATAAAGTATAAAGCTGAGTATAAAACTCAGCTTTGACCCACATTTTAACTTTGGGCATTACTTCATAGGAGTCTGTCATATGAAGATGGGAGGCCAGCACCATGGAAGTGGTTTTTTTGGGACAGCCTTAGACATAGCTTTGTAGATGGTTGCTGCTATCTCAGAGTGTCTATGAAAACTTGCAAAGCAAGTCTTCTAAAAGAATTCAGGAATGTTACAGATAGGAGGGAGAAAAATATCAAACTTTTTAACAGGCAAGTTCAGAGATTACAAAAGGTTTTAATATGCTTAAAAAACCAGGAACTTTTACCAGGCCCTCAAAGAGGTAACAATATAATTATTTTAATTATAAATACTGGAGGCAACTAGGTGGCACAGCAGATAAAACACTGGCCTTGGACTCGGGAGGACCTGAATTCAAATCCGGCCTCAAACACTTAACACTTACTAGCTGTGTGACCCTGGTCAAGTCACTTAACCCTCATTGCCCACCCCTCCCCCCCCCAAATTATAAATACTTCTTACACTAATCTTCCAAGAAACTGAGATCAGTAGATAGACCTAGTCTCATACAAAGGTTTGATTTACCACCTGTCTTTACTTCTGTGAATAGAAATTCATACATCATTTCATCTCAAATTGTAGGGTCTATAGAGTAGTCGTATAACTTACTAGCCAGAAAGGTTGCTCATAATACTCTTATAACACATATAAATTCTATACTGAAAGAATCCCAAATGTTTAAATCCCTGAGTCCCTCCTCTGAACTCAGAAACATACTCTGAGGAAATGTCTACTACTGAAGGTTGACACCTTCTCTACCATTTATCGTGTGAGAGAATTGCCTAGAGCAGAGTTGTCAAACTCAGGACAAAGTTTCTAAGTGCTAGGATCCAGATTAAAATGTAATTGGGAAATGTTTAGCAAAATAAAAATAATAAAAATACAATAAAACATTGCTGTCATTCAGTTTCAGTTGTGTCGGACTTTGTGACTCCATTTGGGGTTTTCTTGTCAAAGACACTGGAATGGTTTGCCATTTCTTTCTCCAGCTCATTTTGCAGATGAGTAAACTGAAGCAAACCGAATTAAGTGACTTGCCCAGGGTCACACAGCTAATAAGTGTCTGAAGCCAGATTTAAACTCAGGAAGGTGAGTCTTCCTGATTCCAAACTGAGTGTTCTATCTACCTCACTAACTAGCTGCCCCAATATGCAATACAATATAGATAATACTAATTTGGGATTTCCTAAGTCAATATGATCAGTTTCTATTTGAGTTTGACACCACTGTCCTAGGGTATTGAGAGATTAAGTGACTTGGCCTGAGTCACACAGGTAGTATCAGAGATGGTATTTGAACTCCAGAGCAATAGTCCCTTCTAGGTTAACACTCTATCTTCTAATGAAATCTTTGATGCTGATTTGTGAATGTACTCCACATTTCAGACCAAAAGGATTTCTTCTTTTCAGAACTGACCAAAATGATCCTGTCTGTGATGCCCCCCAAAGTTTTAAAAACATAAAGGTATTAGTGTCATTGCTTTTTTTCTTTTTTAGTTTCTTAAGCACTTTTAGATAGAAGGTTATGGATAAACCCCTTCATTATTTCACATCAGCCCCTTACTGCAGTAGGTCCAGTTGTCATTCTACTTCTTGCTGTAGCAGAGACGCCCATATTCCTGAAAGGTTGCGCCATCATTTTTCTTAGTCAGCTCAGGGTTACATTTCTAACATCTGAGACACTCATGGCATTTAGAAATGGTTCAGCTCTTCACATGAGTGGCCTCAACACCACACTAAGCATTTAAGTTCAGTAACTCACACTTTTGCAGAGGAGCCACACTAGGAGAGTGTGAGAGAAACTGCCTCTGCGACAGGTATATATTACATTTAGTGAAAATGTCCAGATGTTTCTAAATATTGCTGACCTCAAAGATGACCTTATTTTGTAATTTTGGGGAGCTGGAAAGATGCACCTTCTCCACAAAATATTCCCTGCTATCATATTAAATTCTCAGATTAGATCTTTATTCCTTTGGGTTGAATGTTGCCTCTCCACACTTGTCTTTTAAATGGGGATCAAAAAGATAATGTATGTAAAGCTTAAAATATCAGTTATTATGAAGCCATCCTTAATTCTCCAGTGTAAATGAAATAATCAAATTGACTTCTGCCTTGAATTAAAGAACAGAATAGCTAGAGAGCTCTCATTAGTACCTTTGGGAAAAACATACTTTTTTTCCTTAATAGTATTTTATTTTTTCCAATTACATGTAAAGTTAGTTTTCAACATACATTTTGTTTTTGTTTTTGTTTTTTATGGGGCAATTAGGGTTAAGTGACTTGTCCAGGGTCACACAGCTAGTAAGTGTCAAGTGTCTGAGGCCAGATTTGAACTCAGGTCCTCCTGAATCCAGGGCCAGTGCTCTATCCACTGCATCACCTAGCTGCCTCCTCAACATTCATTTTTTTAAACATTCATTTTTATAAAATTTTGAGTTCCAAATTTTTCTCCCTCCCTGCCCTCCCTCCCCTTTCCTCAAGATGGTAAGCAATCTGATATGTTATATATGTTCAATCATGTTAAACATAGGAAAAGCATACTTCTAAAGGTGAAGTAGGAAGAGAGTGCAGAATTCAGTTCAGTGCTACAGACACCTTGACCACTTACTCTATAAAGACAAACTTCACTTAATTCCAAATTTTGCACAAATCTAGACCTGTTGTAGAAACAAAACACCTGCAGGATTGCTCAGATTCTTTGGGTCCTATTCAGATGTGTTGATGTATATTTGGTACCATTTTTGAAACTGGCATTTTCATTGACATTTGCTATATAGAAACATTTTTACATCATTTCATAAAGTTATTTTCAGTTCTTATAGACTATGTCTCCATGACACCAAAGTGGTAAGCTGAATTTTTTTTTTAATTCAGGCTACAATTGGAGACTTCATCTATGAGAGGTGACATGAGTTTCATATATTATTTCAACATTTACTATGTATACATAGTTCAATAATATTGTCTAGTGTCATATAGACATAAATAATAATAATAATAACAACAATAATAATAATAATAATAACTATAATTTATGTAGTACCTACTATGCTAAGTGACACAGTGGATTGAGTACTGGGCTTGGGATCAGGAATTTTCAACTTTCTGACTTCAAATCTAGCCTCAGACACTTACTAGCGTTATGACCCTGGGCAAGTCATTTAACCCTGTCTTTCTCAGTTCCTCATCCATAAAATGAGATGGAGAAGGAAATGGCAAACCACTCAAACATCTTTGCCAAGAGAACCCTGAATGTGCCAAGCACTTTGTTAAGCACTTTATACATATTATCTCATTTGATCCTCACAACAACCCTAGGAGGTAGGTGCTATTAATATCTCTATTTTAAGTCGAGACAATCAGCTAAGCAGTAAATCAAGAAACTGAGGCCAAAAGGAGTTAAGTGACTTACTCAATGTCACACAGCTAGTAAGTTCTGAGGCAGAATTTGAACTCATATGTTCTGAACTAAAGACCTCGTACTCTATCCATTGTGCCACCTGGAATTTACTCACTCAAGTAAAAATATTAATTCAGTCCTCCTGCTTTGGGATTGTGCACGGCAGCAAACAGTGATTTCTCCTCAATTCTATAGTGACTTGACTATGTAGACATCATCTGAATCAAAGGTTTGATTTGTTTGTTGGCTTCTGTTGTTTTTCTTCCTGTGCCTGGGGGATAATATAGTGTCAATTTCTTTTTTTAAAGAATGGCTTCTTGTAGTAGAATCAGAGGTTTGTAGCTTTAGTATAAGGGTTGGGAAAGGTGAGAGGCTTGAATGAGAAATAGAAAATCAAGCATGAGAAATTTACCAGGATGCATTCGAGAAAATATATCATAAAAGAGGAAAAATTGGCTGAGGTGAGAGTGATAGGAGGGAAACCTAGAGTTTTTATTGCGGATCAAGTGATAACAGAACAGCAGTAGGGACATAGATGGGCAGAAACAAGTATGCCAAGTTTCACCAAATCTCAGTTTGGGTTCCTATACCCATTCTGCTGTCCACACTTGTTTCTATGGCTTTGGACTCCAAGAAATTAAAAGAACAAGTAGGCAAGGATAGGTGGTTGGGATAACTGGGCTGTATCATCTTACCCAAAAATGAATTAATTACATGGAAAACCAATGTAAGAGTATTACTGAAGAGATGTTCGACCTGAAAATGGTGTCAGCTGAGCATGTAGTGAGACCAAAGGATAACTGATGAACAGGTGCATTAGTGTTTGCATAATATCAAGGGAACTAAAGAAAGAACCCCACCAAGTATATTATGTGAGCCATCTGGAAAGGATTTATAGGAAGGCATGGACAAGGATAGCATGACAAGTTGTGAATGGGATAAGATCTGCATTACTGGATGCATACTGATATTGATGAGATTAGATGTACTCTGAAGTAGTAAATTTAGATTTGGTCTTGTTGATGAGGGATAATGGGATTTCAGGGCAAGGGCAAGGATCTTAAAGATTATAAGATAAAAGAATCATAGGAAAGACACATAAGGGCCCATCTAATCCAACCCTCTTACTTTATTAAGGAGGAAACTGAAGCCTGGAAAAATTAAGTGATTTGCATAAGACTCAAAAGGAATAAATGGAAGAACTAGACTTTGAACCCAGGTTATGTGACTTTTTCCACTGAACTATCCCATTCATGTTGGCAAATCCTGTCATTTTACAGATTAGTAAACCAAAGCCCAGAAAATGAAGTAATAGGCAGTAAGTAAAATAGTGGCTATTTATTTGAACCTGTCTCCAACTTCAGTGCAATGGGTACTCATTCTAATATGCCATGTTTCAGTCTGAGAATGTTTCTTTCTTTTGTATCATTAAGTAAATGAGAGTTAACATAATGTAGTGGTATGATTCGGAAACAGCCAGATGTTTCCAATTTAAATTTAAATGCAGTGAGTACTCTTTCTAATACACTATCCTTTCCCTTCTTTGGTGTGAAAACATTTCTTTCCTGTCATTAAGAGGATGAGAGACGGTCAGCTAGATGGCACAGTGGATAGAGCACCGGCCCTGGAGTCAGGAGTACCTGAGTTCAAATCCAGCCTCAGACACTTAATACTTACTAGCTGCGTGACCCTGGGCAAGTCACTTAACCCCAATTGCCTCACTAAAAAAAAATTAAATTAAATTAAAAAAAAAAAAAAGAGGATGAGAGACACCATAACATAAGGGTAGGAGGGATGGCTTTGGATACATGAAATCCTAGGTTCTGATCCTGCCTTTGATACATACAATGTGAAACTGAGCAGCTCATTTCTTCTTTCTATGCTCCAAGCAAATCTCCAAATCTATCAGTTATACAGGAGTTGCTGGATTGTGTGGGTGGTAAGATTTCCTTTACTGGAAGCTTCCCAAAAGAAGAAATCTAGACCCCCCTCCAAATTAGATTAATACATAATTAATAAATTAACAGTTTCCAAGCAGTTCTCCCTTGAAACAAACTCAATAATAGCTTGCTACCTTCCCAAGAGGCCTGCTGAGCTATGGAGAGGGGCACTTTAGAGAATAACAATTCAAAACAAATTAGAAAGTACTACCACAAAGATGACATCTAACCATGCCAGGCACGATTACCACCCCCAAATCTGCATTTGCCATACAAGGATGACATTCGTGGGGAAATTAATGATTCATGTTGTCTAACATGCTCTTAAAATCAGATTTAATCTGGTATAATTAATTTTCACACTAATTGACATGCCCGATATAGCTGGCTTCATTTTTGTTTTTGTTTGCATAGCATAGCCTACCTTATGTGCAGAGAATTTTGCTTCTGTCTTTTCAGTCTAAGAAGATAAATAAGACCAACACTATCTGATCTAATAAATGGTTTTTGGTCCAAATGGCCATAGCAGCTCCCTGATCTAGTTTTCCTATTGGAAATTTGGAGCACATGAAAACAATCCATAGGAAGAGCATGGTGTAGTGGAAAGAATACTGATTCTGAAGTATGAAGATGTGAGTTTGAATCCTGGCTCTCCCATCAATGTAACCTTGAGGAAGTTACTTAACTTCTCTGGTTTTGTTTCCTCATCCATAAAATGAGGGTTTAGACTATTGATCTCAAGATTTTTTTTTTCCCAGATCTAAAATCTTAACATACTAAATACTCTCCTGACAACAATGGCAGAAGGTTGCTGGCAGAGGTTTAACAACCAGTTTTCTGAAAAAATAAAAATGTACCAGGAAGTACTTTTAAGAGTAATTTTTATTATTTAATATTTTCTTCAATACTTTCTTAAGTTGAGACAATCAGCTAAGCAGTAAATCAAGAAGTTCCAAGTTGTAAATTCTCACACTGAAAATTTATCGTTGGAGCTGGTTCTGATACACTCTTGCATTAAGGTAACCCTTATTTTTAGGAGAGAAACAGGAATCTGAAGTAAAAAGGAAATGAAAAGCTTTGAATTATCTCCTATAAAACATGATAGCAATTCGAAAAGTAATTTTCATCTTGGGATGATAGAACTAATATCCAAGTCTTCTATTGTTATTTCATATTTTGAATAATAAATCTTGATAGACGTCACTTTTTTCATCTGTAAAATGAGAATGTTGGGTTAGATGTGATCTCTAAGATTCTTACAGCTCCAAATGCTATGATCCAATAATACACAGTTGGGCAGATCAGAATTTTAAACAAATACCAATGCAGTGAGGTTATATGGTCCCCCCTGATTGTTCTCTTTACTGCTCAAACTAGATGGGAACTGAAGAACACACCTTCAATCTGAAGATTAGCCTGAAGTCGGTTCTTCTCTGGAACCTTCCTCTAGTAAGCTTATAAACCCCCTTCACACCCCTCCAGCAGCACACACAGATAAAAGGAAGGGACCTGCCAGGGATATTTCTTCTTCCCAGAGGACATAAAATTTAAGGCCTATTTTCCCAGGACAAAAATTCATAATACAAAGAAAGGCATTCCACTGTTTGCTACCAGACCAGGAGTCTACAGCAGAACACATCCAAATATAAGCTCTCTATTAATCAGTTAATCAACAGGCATTTTTTAAGCACTTCTGACATACTAGGCAATGGGCTAGGTGCTGAGGATATAAAGAAAAAGAAAAAAATAGTCTCTGGCCTCAAGGAGTTTACATTCTAATGAGGAAGATAACAGATAAACCTGTCAATACAAGAGAAACACAGAGTATATGAAAGGTAGTCTTAAGCTTGGAATCCTGCAGCTGCCTCCTGGAGGAGATAACATTTGAGCCAAGTGTTTAATGGAAGCCATGAATTCCAAGAGATGGAGGTTAGGAGAAAGGAATGCTCTAGGCATGGGAGATAGCTAGTCCAAAAACATAGAAATGGGAAGTTGAGTGTCTTGTTGTAAGAATCATCAAGTATTTCAGTGTGGCTCAAACATTAACTCCCTGGAGGAAAATGATTTGTTAAAAGACTGAGAAATTAGAAAAATGCCAGGTTCTAAAGAGTTTTAAATGTCAGAGACCTCATATTTGATCCTAGAGGTGTTGGAGAACCATTGGAATTTATTGAGTTGAGGGGAGGGGTGTCAGACTTGCACTGCACTTGAGGGAAATCATTTTTGCAATTGTCAAGAGGATAGATTAGAGTAGGGAGAGACCTGAAGCAATAAGACTGATTAGAAGGCTATTACTAAGCTTCAGCAAGTTTGGGGCGGGGTCACTGAACTAGGCTGGCAGTTCTGTGAGTAGAGAGAAGGGGACATATATACAAGAGAAAATTTAGAGAAATAAATTGTAAAATTGGCCAACTGATTGTATGCATGGGGTGCTCCATCAAGAAGCATACCCCTGAAAAACTTCAGGGTTAGAAAGTTGCCAGTTCCTATAATCAGCATGATGAGTTTTGTAATTACTTCCACATAATTGTTTCCTTTTGAGAGGAATGGTGTCTTTATGGTGGAGGTAATGTGGGGGTGGTTGGCAGCTGCTTGGGCAACAGGTTGCCATTCCCCAGCTCAGTGGCTACTCCAATGCAAATGATTAAGGCTATCTTTTCCACTTCCAAGGGTGTGGATAAACTCTAGAGAAGAGAAACATCCAATCTAGTCTTATCTTTCTGACAAGAGCCAACTGAGCCTAATCTCCAGCCAGATTTTGTTTGCAACATCTTCTTCTCCTAATCAGATCAGATTAGATAAGCAGAACTTCTGGGTACAGTAAGTAACATTTTAAAGCATTTTTCCCAGAAGAAATCATCAAACTAATGCATATATTACAAAGTAATTTTAACTGTCATGTCCAAAGCAGTTTAAGCTCTAATTTTCAAATGGTTAATGAAAATAAATTGAAAGAGTGTCACAGGAACCCTGGTGTTCTGGTATTGTGTCAGAGTGAAAGTTACCAATTGGAAACTATTAGCCTGCTTCCAGGTACCCAGGGCAGAAACCAAAGGTTAAGATTTTCCTTTAGCTCAGGTATTTTTGTAGTAATATGCATTTATTGAACTGGGAAGTTGAGTGTCCACATCAAAAAGGGCAATGGTTTGAAAGTAAGTTGCTATAAAGTCTTAATCATTAGGTAGAATGATCTACTATTGTCTCTTTTAATTGTCCTCTACCATCCGGAGAAATCTGTACCCAAATTAGCTAATGAGTAGGACATAGGAATTTCATTGATGAGACAATCTAATTAATAAATAATATATAAATTTGCAGGCTTGGAACATTCTATGGTATTTTTATGCATAGTCCTTACCACTTCATAACTGATTATGACTAAATTTAGAAAAAGTCACTATGAAAAAAACCCCCAAACTTTAGCTTCTTTAGGGATCTGGTTTGGATCAGGTGGACAAACTTTAATTAAGAAAAGTCCAATGTCTTTCATCAGAGCAGAACAGAAAAGTGGGGGCTTGAGGTTGGAGGAGAGGGGAGACAAATGTAAGAGTTTTATGAGAGTTTGGGTTTTGCTTATAATTTTTTGATAAAAATGTTTTGTACAATTTCTAGATTTGTAATCATTTGTATCCTACCAGTTCCATACCTCAGCTCCAAGAATTTGGACTAATGAACTCATAGTAGTGGTCTCATAAACTGACTTTGGTCCAGACCAGAATCATTTCAGGAGCCAGGATTCCCCAGAGCACACTCACAAACCATTCTTCACCTTCTCTAGATTCTATATAAGATGGGGACCCAAGTGCATTGGAAAAGCACCAACCACAAGCTGGCTGCTAGCAGTAATTCTTCTATACTGTTGATTAGGTGTAAGCCAGGGATAAGCTAGCAAATGTTTTACAATCAGCTCTGAAAAATGTTTGCAGGACACACTTTTAAGTTTAATCTGCATTATTAATATTTTCTCCATTTTCTTAAGTCTAGATGATTGACAAAACCTTAAACAAGCTGTGATTTGTAATATTTGCTAATTTACAAGATGTGAATGCTCAGACTGAAAATTTCACAATCAGCTTTTTGAGCCAGTTAAACCTGCCTCTAGCCCTCTCCTGGGTGCAGGAATATATTATTTCTCCATTTCCAAGTATGGAATTGTTTGAAAGTGACTACTGTTCTATTCTCTGTTCCTAGAATTCTGGTTGGTGATTATTCTAAAATCCAAGTGTCTTTTGAATTGATGAGAAGGATAGTTAATTCTACCAGAGTAGCTGGTCTTTGCCTATGTTGATGAGTTGCCAATTACAGTGAATGATGATGATGAGTTGGGCAATCTGAGTATAATCAAGCTGCAGTGAACTGGGAAGATACATGAGATGCTTATCTCTTCTGGTTTGTAAAGTATTATAATATTCTCCCAGCTGAAATTCCAGCTTCCAGTTAACTTCATTCATTAAATTACTTCCCCAGTAATTTTTCCAGTTTACTACCCTGAGCATATCATTCTTTTACTCAAAACCTTTGGTGGCTCCTCATTACCTACCAAATAAGACATGTACTCCTAATCTTGGCATTCATGGCTCTCCAAAATAAAGCTCCAGATTACCTTCTTTGCTTCATATTACTATTCTTCATATAATCACCTTTTTTCTTTAAGATTTGCTCGTAGCTGTTTTGACTCAATTGTCATCTGAGTTTTTGTCTTGTTCTTCCCTGATGCCAGAGTAGCTTTTTGTGGTTAGGTCTGTGGGGACCAATTTTTAATTGGGGAGTATTAGCTAAGCGGCTCGCCGCAATATTGGGGCAAGGAAGGAGACCGGCAGCCTCCCTCAAAACAGAACAGGATTTATTTTTAACAAGAACGAACTTAAAAAAACAAAACAAAACACAAACAGGATCAGTAGGATCAAGGCAAAGGAAATAAAATGGGGAAAGGGAAATTATACAACCACCCAGGAATCAGCTGAGAATACACAGCAGAGCCCCTGTCGCCTTCCAGCTTCCAGCCAGAATGTGGGAAAGAAAAAAACAAACCAAAACTTCCTTTCTCTCTGCACACTCCACACAGCCTTCAGCCAATTGGATGGCCCCTCTGACAGTCACATGACTGCCCTCACTAGGCTTCCAATCATAATTTTGCCAGGCCCATGTAGGCATCGACAGTGGTGATGATGTGAGGTGCCAGCACCAAAGCAATGGCTACAACCAGTGGGTGGAGCACCATGTGGTTTGCGGAGCCCCAGGCCAGTGCGCACTAAGGCATAAAAGTCTCAAATAACAATTCTTTACAGGTCCCTTTGTTATTGTTGTTTTTTCATATTTCCATGTTATTTCTTGATTTTGAATTTTATGTTAAAGTCAGGCTTTATTGATGGTACAGAGCAGGGGTGGGAGTGGGGATGCAGGGGAGAATGTTGTCTCAAGCTTCAGGTTTCTCTGCACTGTTATTTTCAGAGCCAGTTCTAGTGGTTTGGAAGTTTTTGGTGCTTCCAAGGTGGTGTGATCTGGGAAAAGGTGTGTGACTGCTCTCCTGGTCTACCCTTGTTCCTTATCTAGTAAGGGCTCCTGATTCCTTGGGACTAACATGACATTGTTCCTCAGATTTCCTGTTACCCTTTGACCAAAAGTGCTCCTTTCTAGTCTTGAACTATGACCCAGAAATATATATATAGGTAATGGATTTACTAAGCAGTATCTGATCCTAGTACTAGCACAGGAGTTCCTTATAATCTTTCTGACCAGTTTCTAGACCTCCTAACCGTCTCTCATCTGAGAGCTCCTGAAGATGCTGCTGCTTCTGTTGCCTCGCTTTAGTCCAACCAGTGGCATTTCATCCCCATGGGCTCTGGGCTAGCCTCCACCCTTGTGTCACAGATCTCTCTTTTTGACCTCCTAAGTTGTCTTGGACTGGAAAAATGTTTCACTCTCTTTTATTGGCTCTCCCACTCCAGAATTTTATTTGAGGCATTATTTAAAAGTTGTTTAGAAGGGAATAATGGGAGAGCTTGACTGAGTTCTCTCTCTACTCCACCCCCCAGATATCTGGCTTTGTCACTTCTGAATTGTGTGACCATGGATAGGTCACTTCATCTATCTGGGCCTATTTCCCCATTTGTAGCATAAAAGGATTAGGTAAAATGATTGCTAAGGTCTCTTTTACCTCTAGATACTGTGATAGTATGACTGGGTTCTAGATTAAGGTAGTTGGCGAAGGTTTATAAGTAGTCCAGACCTACCTTTCTCAGTCAGTCAATAAGCATTCATTAAGCATTCACTATGTGCCGGATACTGGACTTAGTGCTGGGAACATAAATATAAGCAAAAAGAAAGACAGTCCCTGTCCTCAAGGAGCTTACAGTCTAACAGGGAATACTACACATTAAAGTAAGCTGAAAGGAGCAGCATGGGACAGATGGTAGGAGCATGATAGAGATGTCCAGAGAAGTGTATCCTGGGAAATGAAGAAATGGTTGGCCTGGGAACTTTTTACATAAGTAAGTTCTGGAAGGAGCCATCCAGTCAGAGAGAGTGATCTAGAAGCAAAAAGTTCTAGGGTTGAAGTAATATTCCAAGATAAAGAGGTTTTTGGGGCATGGCAGAAAAGTCTGGTAAATATTGCCTAGTGGAAAATGAAGAGACCATTGGAAGGATTACAAAAGAGAATATATATGAAAATGGCATGAAGATATAAAGGCTTGTATAAATATAAAAATGAATAATTATAGGATATAAGCTCTTGAAGATAAAGACAGCTGCATTTTTGTCTTCGAATTCCTGTGATTAATACAATGCCTAGCACACAGTAGGCACTTAATAAATGTTTACTGATTGATAGATAAGATTTCAGTATTTCATTAGGCAAGTAAATAAGTCAGCATGATATAGTGAATAGCATGACCTATTCAAAATCAAAATACTTGGGTTCAAATCTCAGCTCTGACATTTCCTATCGACTGTTCACATTGATTGTTGGCAAGCCATTTGTCCTCTCTGAGCTTCTCAATTTCGTCATCTATAAAGTGGGGATAATAATACTTGGACAACTTACCATACTAGGTTATTGTGAGGAAAATGTTTTGTATTTTGTATAAAACGCCATCAGAATGTGACCTAATATTAAGCATATGTTGTATGGGTAGGACAGTTCTCTATTTCTAAGCATGAAGTTGGATGACATGTTATTGTTCTCTCTTATTGGGATTTTGATATGGATTGTTTTCATATTCAAGGTGGCTCAAATCATGGACCATTATTTTAGGAACTGAGATGACCAAGGGGTTGGGAGATTCTTGAAAAGAATCCCATAAGGTAGGGGATGGCATCAAAAGTCCATGGTCAACTAGTATTTATTAAAGGCTTCCTTTTATTCCCCTTTGCCAGGAGGTCCCTGACACCTCATATTCCTCATGGCTTGCATTAACTTCTTTTTTTTTTTTTTTAGTGAGGCAATTGGGGTTAAGTGACTTGCCCAGGGTCACACAGCTAGTTAAGTATTAAGTGTCTGAGGCCGGATTTGAACTCAGGTACTCCTGACTCCAGGGCCGGTGCTCTATCCTTGCATTAACTTCCCCCCACACACACACACACACATATCACATCACAAGAAAGATCCATTAATGTTTTATTCTCTCAGTTGATGCCCCCCCCCATATTTATCATGGTCGTCTTCTTATTTTCTGCCTACCTAAATCCTACCTATTCTGCATGGTACAGTGCAAGCCGTACCTTGTCTATTTCATATAAAGGGGTGACAGCAGATGTTCTTTTCTTAGTTGTCTTATAGCTCATATAACTTGTTATATTCACTTTGCCTCTAAATCACATGCCAAATAAGTCTGTGTGGCATAGAGACAAGGGGACTGGACTGGGAGTTAGGAATGCTGGATATCAGTCCTGTTTCCAACAACTCTTTGAAAAATTATTTAATCTTTCTGGTACCCAGTTTCATCATCTGTGGGTTGGAATAGATAATTTCTAAGCTCCTTCTAAATTCTAATATTCTGTGATTTCATTTGAACAAGTTATCTGAAAATTGTGATTATAAATTTATGGAAGGCAATGGTCATGTCTTAAATGTATTTTCTGACTACTCACAGGTCCCATCACAAGGCTAATAGATATTCTGTAAATATTGTTGAGGGAGTGAATGAATGGTGAATGAATGAATGTAATTCCTCTAAAGTCCTTATAGTTGATCTACCTTTGTTGAGAAAGGGGCAAGTGGGAGAAAGAAATCAAAATTAATGATCTTGTGTTTTGAGTCATCATAAAAGGCCCGGGTCAAACATTCTGCCATACTAACATAAATGAAAAGCAGTTGCAGGTGAACTTGTACAGTAACACGCAATGCAGAATTTTCAGTCAATAAATATGCAAATATTTCCAGGAGGCTACTAAAATGTTTCTCATCATCCATTTCTTTGAGAAGTTTGTATCCCACTGCAATGGTGGGCTGCCTAGGAGCTTGAGATCAGATATAAGATTTTGTTTCCACTGGTGGAATCCCTGTAACTCAATTCCACAAATGCTCAATCCTATTCAAGAGATCTGTGGCAAACTCTCCCCTGCTTTGAGGAGATGATGCTTTTCCCCCCAGGAGGCATAAATGTTGAATCACATCCAAATGTAGTTTGCATTTAAAACATGAGGGAGGAAGCAGAGGTATTTACTGTACAGTGAGATGTATCATGAGGCTATAATTTATCTTCCATTACCCCAGGTGGAAAATGAAGCTTTCTATTAGCCTGGTTGGGCTGTGTGAATAACAATAGGCAAATTAGTGCCTGAGCAATGTACCACAAATAAAAATATCTGTGATCATTGGAGGAAAATGTGGAAGTACAGTTTGGTTCCCCTGGAAATAGGTTACATTTAAAACACATTAGCGCCTGACACACAAGGCCATACATAACACACAGCTCTTCGAAGTTATTTACCAGAAACTCTGCTGCCACATTTGCATTGGCTTTTTGTTGCCAACGGAAAAATAGAACATGAAAAGTAAATTGAAAAGTTGTTTAGTGCCAATTGGCTTGTGATTTTGGGAACGATGAGTGTATGTCAGTGAATACCTTAGCAATAATGGAGACAGGCCCAGGAATAACATTTGGCAGTGTAGCATCCCTACTCTGCCCAGTGACCCACAGAAATATTCATTTATTTTGCTATGGAATTGGAGAGAAAAGCATCAGAGGTTGAAAATTATGGATCTTAATTATACTCCTCTGCCTTTCCTTCCAGGACCTGGGAAATGATTTTCAGATCTTTGTTTGGAGTCTGATTTTAACATTTTAATCTCTCTTTGTTCCTTCTATTGAAGGCCTTTTCAGAGTTTTTGATGAGAAGGAAATGAAATGTTACTCAGCCATAAAAGTAGCCATGCTTGTTATCAATTAAATATGTCCCTGATGTCATTTAGTCCAAAGTGAGTTAGATGTATAGGTATCATGGAGACATGAAGGAAAACGGTCAATCATAGAACCCTGGTGTCAAAATGTCAGACTGGTAGTTAAAGTAAAAGGAGGAACACAGAGCTGCAAAATAATTTCTTTTTTTTTTTTTAAACTGAAGTGATCCCATGTGGTAATGATTTATTAGCTACTGAAATTGATAGAACAGTAAAAGAGTCCATATACTTCTGTAATATCGATCTCAATGCCATTTCTCTTTCTTCTGCTACAGAAAATATGGATTTCCCCGATACTTTCCTTAATTTGAATTACACATTTAAAATGTGCCCTTGCTCTCAGCTCTAAATCCTCAGATCCACTGATCCTTTGAGGTTTTCAATCCACGTGCTGGTAGAACTCTTGGCAATTCCAGTGTTGTTATTGGAATTACATGGGATGTCTACAATTTGTGGAATATAAGGTGAGATACATACACACATGCACACACACCTACACATATGTGTGTATGTATTATATAATATGTTTGTATAACAGTTCATTGGGGTATTTAACCATTTGAAGGTCTAAGTAAATCTAGTGGCATCAATAAGAAAACTAGGGGAAAAAAGAAGAAAAGTAGTTTCCAGCTCTCTTGTCCTCAATCATCCTAAAAGATTATAAAGATGAGAGATGCATTTGTAAAATAAAGTTATTCAAAAGATTTATGAGGTATCTGTGTATTCCCTATCACAGAGCTATAGTACTTAGCTCATAGGGTTGTTATAAGAATCAAATAAAATCAAATGAAATAATGTTTGCAAATGTACATTGCAAACTTTTGTATGCCATTTCTTATTATTTTCATAATCAGTCATCATCATTATCATACCTAGCATACTTCTACACTCTACCATAAGGAACACACACACACACACACACACACACACACACACACACACTCCTCACTAGCTGTTAGTACTACTCCAAGCTCAGCATACTTCTGCTTGTACTCTGCTCCCAAGCTCTAAAAATTGATATTGATGAGCCCAGTAGGGAGCCAGAGAGCAGTCAGAGGGCAAGACGTTTCAGTCCAATCTTAGAATAAAGTCATACTCTGCTGACACACTAGTGAAAACCCTTCTTTGGAAAGCAAGTGGCAAAGCAGTTTCTGTGATGAGATGTTGTTAGTGCCAAATACCAGGAGTCACAGAAGCTACTGTAAACAGAATCATTAAACTGTGGATATAATTGCTGGGTCCAAGGGCCTGAGAGCAACCTCTCCTAATAACTCAATACTTCCCTAATAAGCTATAGTAGGATTGAGCTCAATTCTGGGGAAGCCTGGATTCTAAAGAAAGGGATACATTTTTTGTTTTCTTTATGCCCCCTCCTCACCCTGGGGTGCTGGCAAAAATCCATTAAAGAAATCTTTCATTAGGATTTCATTTATGGTCTCCCCCCAAAATAACACAAAGGTATGTAATGTATAATGTAGATCAGTTATAGGAAAGCCATTTATCTCCTCCATACAAAAGAAATTAAAACTTAAAACACAAAAGACTCTTAAGTGTATACTGTCAAAGACTTAAAATATGAAACTCATAAATGCTATTATACTTTTCCATGAAGTAGATACTTAGAACAGAAAACGTTTTGGTGAGCACACTGAACAGGCATTTCACCTTCATCTTAGATCTCCACAGAACTCCCTCAACATCTATGTTTCCTGGACAGCCAGGGTAGGGCTTGGGGTTATCATTATGGAAGCCAAACAGGTCTAGGCCAAAACATTCTGTCATATTAACAAAGATGAAAAAAAGCTGCAGGGGGCAGGTAGGTGGTGAAGTGAATAGAGCACCGGTCTTGGAGTCAGGAGGACCTGAGTTCAAATCCGGCCTCAGACACTTAACACTTATTAGCTGTGTGACCCTGGGCAAGTCACTTAACCCCAACTGCCTCACCAAAAAAACCCAAAAAACAGCTGCAGGTGAACATGGGTAGGAACATGCACTGTGGAATGTTCAGTGGTGATCATATTCTCTGAGATGTGTAGTTGTAGAACCCAAAAGCTCGCAAACTCTAGAAATGAAGATTACCTCCACAAGTACAAATGTTTGCCTCAGGTTCTTTGTTCGTTTATCCATGCTCAGAGAAGCACCAAGCCAAAGAGGAATCCAGGGGCCTAAGGCTCACCTAGGTGCTATATGGACTCATCCATGTTTGAGTGGCTACCACAGCTGCCAAGGGAGAGAGGACCCCACTTTTCCTTTCGTGGAAAGTCTCAGAGTTCTACACCATACTTTTTTTTTTTTGGTGAGGCAATTGGGGTTAAGTGACTTGCCTAAGGTCACACAGCTAGTAAGTGTTAAGTGTCTGAGGCTGGATTTGAACTCAGGTCCTTCTGACTCCAGGACTGGTGCTCTATCCACTGCGCCACCTAGCTGCCCTCACCATACATTTTAAGAGAAGAAGAAAGTGAGAACAAAAGTTGTCTTTTCCTTTAAAGTCTACCGAACGGGTGGTTGATCCTCTGCCTTCCACCACCAACCTGCCAACCAAGTGATTTCTTTGTCATTCCATAATTGTTAAGCACTGAGCACATGTCCCTGCAGGTATCTGGGGTGAGCTTAGCTTCACACACACTCCAAGGACTGGCTCCTGTAGGTCCAAACACTGCCACATATATTTAGGAGTGGTGGAGCAGGCCAAGGGCAGGGTCCTGCAGAAGTAGACCAAGTAAAGTGGTTGCCTTTATCAGCCTCTCTGCCTCCTCTTACCTTTTAGGCTCATTCCAGGCAATACTGTGGTTCTAAAATGATCCAATTTGCAAAACACAAAGACTGGTACATGGACAATACCTGCCTCGGGTATAGACACAGAGAATCAGAACCAGTGAAATATGAGACCAGTGAAAGGAGGAGCTGTTGGAATTCTAAAACCGGGAGAGGAGAATGTGAGGTTCTCTCCCCTTTCGCAGTTTAGCACAAGATGTAATGAGCTTAAGCTGCAGCATGAAGGAATTGGGTCAGATATGAGAGTTTCATGAGAGTTGACTAAAAGCAGCCAGACAAGCTCATTTTTTTTTCTTCTCAGCAATAAGGGATTTGGATTGCTGAAAGTTCCTGACTACTTAATGAGCATGTGACTCTACACTTTGAAAACGTTTCAGCTTCCACAGGAATAAAATTTTAGAGCACCTGAAAAAAAAAAAAAAGCTTAGCTATGGACTGGGAGGTTTTGTTTGTTTGTTTGTTTCTTCTGCTTCCCATGGAAGACTCTTACAAGGTGAATTGTAAATTGGATCCCTGAAGGTCTAACCTTTTGCCAGCAATTTGACTGTGTGGCTCTTTTCAGCTCCTCCAGTCCATTACTCTGAAGAAAAGTGTCATCCAGGTTGCAAAAGTTCAACAACTTAATTAGGACTCCCTTGTACTGGATTAAGGGACACTTTGGTTCCTACTAAGAGGAATTGGAGAGTAGCAATGATATGCAAAGGATGGAAAGCTCAGCCAGCTGCACATTTTCATCAGGAAAAGAGCAAATGGGGGATATCTTGGTCTAGTTTTACAACCTTGTATATTGCTGAGCTCATTCTGTGTCTGAGCAGAGTAATGGGCATTCAGAGCACAGGTCTTTCACATTCCTGCTAAGGAATGTGGCTGTGCTAATGAACCACAACAGAGAGTGGTAGCATCTCTCTTCAACCACATCTTTCCTTTCTTTCTTTCTTTCTTTCTTTCTTTCTTTCTTTCTTTCTTTCTTTCTTTCTTTCTTTCTTTCTTTCTTTCTTTCTTTCTTTCTACTAAAAAGCTAAGAGAGCAAAATGTTTGACACTGAGGACATGGGGCTTTCTCATTTAAAAAAAATCTTATTTCACGCAAAGAAAAGATTTCTGTATCTAACAATAATAATGGTTTTTAAAAAGTTACCTTGTGTTGCCATAGTACATTATGGAAGGGCCAGGTGAGATCATAGAATCATAGATTTAGAGATGAAAAGAACTTTAGAAAATATTGGGTACAATCCTTTCATTTTTACAAATAAGGAAACAGACCTGAAGAGGTTAAATTCTGTCTCCATGTGATATGGTAGTAAGTGATAAGTCAAAACTCTGATTCCAAATCAGAGGGGTGGGGATGGGGAGAGGAGGCAATTGGGGTTGAGTGACTTGCCCAGGGTTACACAGATAATATTTGTCAAGTGTCTGAGGCTGGATTTGAATTCAAGTCCTCCTAACTCCAGGGTCGGTGCTCTATCATACACTATGACACTTAGCTGTTCCTCCACCCTTTTCCATATAGTACAATGTCTTTGTTTGGAAGAACATTAGAAAGTACACTGGACAACATAAATACATGGTTTTATTATTTTCAAATTGTCTAATAACGCTTGCGTTGGCAGTTTGGTACATGGGAAAGAAAGGTTGAATTTGAATTCAGAAAGATTTTTTTTTTTTTTTGCGGGGCAATGGTCACACAGCTAGCAAGTGTCAAGTGTCTGAGGCCGGATTTGAACTCAGGTACTCCTGAATCCAGGGCCAGTGCTTTATTCACTGCCCCACCTAGCGGCCGCCTAGAAAGATTTTAATTTGAATCCTGCCTCAAATACTTACTAGTTGGTGATCCTGGGCAAGTCACTTAATCTCTCTGAGCTTCATTATCATCACCCTTAAAAGAAAGAGATGAGATTCAAAGATCTCTAAGGTCCCTTCCAGTTCAAAATCTTTGATGATATGACTTTGGGTTTGAATCCCATATTTTCTACTTAGACCTCCTTTCTCACTTGTGTGATTTTGGATATAACCACAAAGTTTGGGGGAGGAATATAGGGATGAGATGAATGTGAAATAGGAAAAAGACTTAGGTGAGTTTTATTTCCTTTGTGTACTTACTTCCCCCTAAAGTAGCTCTCTATCCTTTCATAAGATCAATCACCTCCTTTGGACTTTGAGACCCAGGAAGGTTGATTAACCTACCAAAGGTTAAATGGTTAGTGAGCATCAGAGGAGATTTGAACCTCTTTTGACATTTGAGTCATCTTCCCATAGTACAACACATCCCTCACTTTTCTGCTACAATTTCCAGATCAGAACAGGAAGCAATAATATGGTGAGACCATTGCTTCCTGATCCAAGTTGAGAAAAGGGACCTTGTCTATTCTTATATGTCTCACAGACCTGGCCCAATATAGAATGCAGTAAGAACTTAGAAAACTTAATGATGAACCAATATGTAGATCATTCTAGAATACCCCTGGGAAATCGCATGCTTACTTCATCTATCAGTTTGTTCTTTGTTGGGTATAAAAGTAGCCTCCTATCCAAAACTTTAGAAACATAAATAATTAGCTCTTCCTACTCAGAGCCAGCATAGTGCAGTGAAAAGGATGCTACACTTGGTCAGGAGAGAACTAGGTTTGAATCTTCCTTCCAACACTTGCTGTGACTATGAGTAGAACACTTCAACCTCTTAGTTTCCTCATCCAAAAAATAAAGGTAATAATAGCATCCACCTCATAGAGTTATTGTAAAAATCAAATGAATCCCTTAAAGTGCTATGCAAATGTCAATTATTTTAAAAAGTTATTGTGAGAGATGACATTTGATGGACTTGCTTTCTGTTCAAACAGAATGCAAACTAGAATTTACTTTCATATGTAAAGTGGTCCCCCTCTCCTCAACTGATTCAGCTGTATAGCCAGAGATAAAGAAGCAATAAGTTGCAACAGCATCAGCTGCTAGTTTCATTCCAAATGTGGCCCAAGAATGACACTGATGGGAAAGTCTGAAAAACTGATGAGCAGATGTTTAATCTGTTATATTTCATGATATTCCTATGGACAACATGGAGAGATATGGTCTAGGTGATAGTACAATAAAGTGGCAACTCATAACTAATCAAATGCATTAAGAAAAAAATTGGTCATTAATGGATAGCTGACTGTCAGTCTGGACTGAGACTTCTCAGGGAATGCCCCAGGGATCTGTCCTTGGTCCTGTCCCAGTCAACGTTTTTATTAAAGATTAGGGTATAGACATATATGGCATGCTTATAAAATTTGGAGACGACATGAAGCTAGAGAGGGTAGCAAGTATGTTAGATGACAAAATTGGAATCCATAAATATCTTGACAGGCTAGATTGATGGACCAATTGTAATAAGAAAGACAATTTAATAGAGACAAATGTAAAGTCTTATACATTCATTTTAAAAATCAGTGGCACAGTATGGAGCAAGCATGGCTAGAAAGTAATTCGTATAAAGACATCTGGAGGTTTTAGTGGAATGGGAACTTGGTATCAGTCAACAGTGTGACACAGTAAAAAAGATGATTTAATCATAGGGTCTAATAATAGAAGCATGATTTTCAGAATGAGGTAGATGATAGTCCTTCTGTCTACAGTGGTCAGGCATTGCATTCAGTTCTAGACAGGAATATTTTAAGGAGGACATTGATAAACTTAAGTTTACCTAGAAGAAAAAGCAGGATAGAAAACTAGAGATGATACCTAGGAAAGTTCATAATTGTTTGTTATTTAATTGTGAACCCAGTATGACTGTAATTGATGGCAATCTACTGATGTGATCATTTGAATCAGAATTTTTTCTAATAGAAGACCAATTTTCCTATAATATTCATTCAAAAATATTTATTAAATGCTTACTTTGTGTCAGCCATATGATAGGCATTGTGGAAAGTTCAAGAAAAGAGAAAATATGATCTTAGCCTTCTATGAGGTCAATCATTCATGCAGCCTTCCACAAACATTTATTACATGTTCTGAAAGAACAACTGAGTTAAATGCATAAGAGGTGTACAATATACTATATGGGTAGATAAGGAGGAGATTATTTATAGCTGCAGATATTACAAAAGCTTTCATGAAGGTGGCAGCATTTATAGGATTGCAGTATAGGTGGACATGAAGATGGAATACATTCTGAGTACAGGGAAGGAAATCACATGTAGTAACTAAATTTAACAATTTCAGTGACAAGAAATTTTGCAAGCAGTAAGGAGATTTTCCAATATGAAGGAAAATAAATAAAATAGCACAATACTATATTCCAAAAAATAAAGGAACTCATCAAGCTGCAAACCGAAAATTGAATACCTTTAAACCTTAGCTTATTTACCAATAAAAAAGGGATATTCATCAAGAGAAAACCTTTTGAACCAATCCCCAAAAGAAAAAAAAAACCTAGAATAAAATGAATATTTGGTTTGGAAACAATCCAAATAGAAACATAAGAAATGTAAATAGGGAACATGAAGTGTGTGTGTGTTGGGGTGGGGGGGCGCGGCGGGGGGTTAAGAAAGGAAGGCCTCATAGAGGAGATGGCACCTGAGCTAAATTCTGAAAGAGGTTAAGGATTTTATCAGGTGGGGTGAGCATGAAGCACATTCTGGAACTGAGTAACTAACTTCACAGTGGCATAGATGTTGGATTACAATGTCATATAGAGGAAATATCTAAAAGACCAAATTAACTACAACAGAGAATATGTGAAAGGAAATGACTTGAACCTGGAGTGTTGGGAGCCATTGTTACTACCACCACCACTACCAGTACTACTACTAAGAAGGAAAAATGAGGTGGAGGAAGAAGATGAGTAGGAGAAGAAGAAATATCATCATCATCTTTTATGTGTAGGACCAAGTGCAATATCTACAAGTGTATGGTACATAATCTTTTTTCTTTAACAGTATCACAGAAATAGCACATACACATATGGAAATATAGCTAAGGAATCTTGGCAGCATATGTTAAGTGATAATTGAGAGGCACAGATGAGTGCTGGGCTAGTTTGGAGAAGGAAGAAATCACTTTGGAATCTTCTGGTGAGAGAGATACTGTCTTCCTACTTCCCAGAGCAAGAGGCAAATATCATGACCATATGCTTGTTACCTTACCAGTAACAAAACAAATAGAAATGCTGGTGAATGTGATTTTTTTGGTGAGACTGCTGAAAGTCATTCAGTGGCTTGTTCATTGTGTGAACAGGCTCTGCAATATTTCAATTGGGAGGACTGTTCAAGTTGCAATGGCATCTTGATTCTCAAAGTAGAAGGCTCATTTGCTTCTTTACATTATTGAGAGGCAGTTAATTAAAACCTCCATAGACATGTTTTTCCCCTTTCCCTATCACCCATGATTTATCATTGCTATATTGTCTCAGCATTACAGTTTTATGGCTTTATAGGTTGCGTGGTGGGGATTTTATAGTTGCATCCCCCATTCCTTTAATTTCAGATGAAACATTAAATTGCAATGAGGATTCAATGCCAGTGCATGAAGCATGAGCAACAAACTACTCTGTGTTCATCTTTGCAGAGAGGGGACAGCAATGGAATATATACAAGGGTACAAATTTACTTGGAGGTGAAAGTTTTCTAATTTTAGGGATTTAAGTCTTTTGTGAATAAGGTTGTTTCTTGTCTTTCAAATTCTTCTAGGTGGGTGAAGGGAAACTACAATGATCATGGGGTAGAACCAATCATTGCTTTACAAAATGGCAACTTGAGTGATATTTATCTTTAACTTCCCATGTCTCCCTTCTATGTTCTTCTCTCACACTACTCCCAGTTGCCCAGTGCTTATACTGTCCCCTGGTTGCCCAGTAGTTTATCTTCTGGCTTCTTAACCTGCAGGTCGTGATCCCATAGGGGTCATATAATTAAATGTGGGGGTCACAAAAATTTGGCAACAGTAAAAGGTTATGTATGCCTATCATATACCTATATACCCAGGGTCACATAAAAATTTCTTGGGTGAAAAAGAGTCAGGAGTGGAAAAATTTTAATAAGCCCTGGTTTATCTGTCTGAGAGTTTCCCTTGCTGAGCAAGACCTAGACCTTGCTAGACCTGTAGTCACACAGTCACTTTGTGATCCTGGGCAGGTTATCTAACTTTCTTGAACTTCAGTTTCCCCATCTGTAAAATGGGGAGATGAGGTAGTAGGAGTGGTAGTAGTAATGGGGTAATAATATTTATAGTACCTAGTACTTCACAATGTTTTTTGTGTGCTTCAAAATTAAATGATATATGTAAGCTATTTTGCAAACTTAGAAATGCTAAATGAAAGAGAATTATGATTTCACTAAGGTCTTTGCTGGCATGCCTGCCTTATTTAGGAAGAGTACATGGAAATAGGCAATGTGAGTGCTTGAAGCAATCTAATCCAATAAATCCAATTCATTCATCATTCATTAAGCAGCTGTGACATGCCAGATACTGTGCTAAGGATTGGGATATAATTAATAAAAATGAAATTCCTGCCCTCAATAAACTCACAATCTAAAGGGGAAGGACAAACAGATATTTCTCTGAGTAGTAGCTTTGTATTTTTGTGCCTTGCTTTAAAATGTGTGTAGTTTCCTCATCAGTACAACTGTTGCAACTGAGGTGACATATAGAGGTGGACTGACTTGCCAAGCAACATTTTACATGGTATGGCTACCTTGGCAGGCTCGCTCCAGGTGATCAAGATCCAATCCTTTATTTTGCACATTCAAAAACAAAAGCTTTATCCAGGCATGATCAGGTTCTGGGTGACCAATTCCTTTTTAGCCAAATTCATAGAATGCCAGTTTATTAATCAGAAGGTCAGTGTATCATTTGTGGTGGCACAGTATATACTGAGGAAAGCATTGAATTTGGTGTCAAAAGTCCTGCATTGAAATCCTATCTCTGCTACTTACTGGTGATGTGACCTCAGGCAAGGTTTCCTAATCTTTAAAATGAGGAGGTTGAATGAATTAGATGGTCCCTGAGATCATATCCAGTTTCTGTATCACTCCCCAGCGATCAAAACACCTGTGTCCTGGTGGTTGTCATCTTCTCATTATCAAGGATGCTGAGAAGGTTGTTTGGAGAGCCGAGAATTACAACAAAAAGAAATGAATGGTCTTGAGAAATTTCTGGGGGAGTGTATAGATAACTATCCCTGCCCCATCATAAAACAAACCTAGCTATATATATGTATATATATATACATATATATATCCCTGCCAAAATAAAACAGGACCTTCCTTGGACAGCGCTAGACAAAAACTGGCATATTCTGTCTCTAATTCCTCTCTTTCTAGATTCCATAAGGACCACAACTCTTCTATTACAGTGACACCATTTTCCACACAGTTCATCGGATCACAGCGTATTTTACATTAGTTACATTTTAATCTCCTTGATGAGTTTTGGGAAGCACCCTGGGAAGAAACTCCATGTACACACTAGTTTCATCAGCCACACATTTATAAATGATCTCAGCAAGTGCCTTTTTTTTTTAATTGTCCCCATATTTGGGGCACATATCCTTTTTGGAGCTTTCACTCCACCCCAACTGCCGCCACTGATTATAACAGCTAATAGAAGCATCCTCATTATCAATGCCTTAGTGATTCAGAATTGCTCTTCAGCATTCAGGTCACTTATCATTCCCCCTCTTCTCAAATTCCTTATTATATTCTGAATCATCCGCTCTAACACTTCTGGGCATGTAATAGTTGCACAATAAATACTGTGAAGTGAAGCTAATGCTTTTTCCTCTGTACCTGTGCTTTGAATAGATACTGATTGGTCATAATCTTACTTCCACCTTGTCTTTTCCCTTTATGTTCTAGTGGATCATAGGAAGGGATTGGGGAGATCACCTAGTCCAACTCTCTCATTTTTACAGAGGAAGAAGCTAAAGACCAGTGAAAGAATGAAAGGGCTTACCCAAGGTCACAGCAAATAGCAGGTGTGGATTTTGATCTGCCTTGTAATAGGATAGAGCTGGAAGGAATGTTGAAGGTCATTAAGTCCAACCTTCTCCTTTTACATATTGGGAAACTGAGGCAGAGAACAGTTAAGTGATTTAACCAGGGTAAAACAGATAGTAAGTATCTGAGATGGGATACATACCTACATCTTCCTGAGTCCTGAATCTAGCACTTCATACAATACGCCACTCCACTACTAAAATCCAAGGTCCCTTGGCAGTGACCTCACATTATATGTTGGCTACCCCAGGGCAAGATACATTTGTTGCCAGTGTCATAATTTAACAGGTAAATGGTTATTTTTTTTTCTTTTCAGTTTTCCAGGAAAGAAAAAAAAAGGAAATATAATGTGTTGCTATAGGGCACTTGTTCTTCATAATCAAGGTCATAATCCAAATTAAGGCTTCTGAGGACATACAGAATGGTTTCTGAGGATGTTCTAAAAAGGCAGCTGGAGCTTATATATCCAGGGTATTGCTGGAACTATAGTGAGGTAGAAGTGCTAGGGAAGGAGTGACTTTTCTTTTGCTCCTATCTGTCCTCTTCCTCATCCTTTGGCTAGAGCAGATAGCTATGGGAAAAGTAATTTTGATAATATACCTTAGATATAACTAAGCTGAAGCAAGAAAGTTCAATCTGTGGTACCCTGGCAACTCTGTGGGCAGCTAGGTGGCACAGTGGAAAGAGTGGATAGAGCACTGGGCTTGGAATCAAAAAGACTCAGCTTCATGAGTTCAAATCTGTCCTTAGATACTAGCTTTGTGGTCCTGGTCAAATCACTTAACCTTGTTTGATTCAGTTTCCTCATCTGTAAAATAATCTGGAGAAGGAAATAGCAAACCATTATCCAGTATCTCTGCCAAGAAAACCCCAAATGGGGTCATGAAGGGTTGAACATGGCTGAAACAACTCAACAACAAGAGACTGCTCTGTGAATACTAGACACCTTGATGAAATTGTGAAGCTCTCAGGATACCAAGTACACTGGATCCTATGAGCCAGGAGACAAATGGAAAAGGATCAGATTCCAGAGAGGGGCCTATTGGTAGCTATGCCTGTGCATGACTTAAACCATAAGCTCCAACTTGTACCGTTATTCACACAGATTCACTTCTCTCTCTTTCACCATCTCTGCTTGAAGTTAGAAGTCTTGGCCAAGAAGCAGAATTAAGGGTGCTAAAGGTAGTAGTGGCTTTCTTGAAATGTAAGAAAATTCTCTTTATGCTCTGTTGCTTTCAATAGCTCCTCTTTTCCTCAGGGACTTCTGTGGACTCTTTTTATTTCATGCCACTTTAACCCTGCTGTATGTATGTAACAAATGGGACAAGAAAACTTAGGAACTTGAGTCCATTTCTTTAATTCTCCTGGGGGGAGACCTTTTCTGGTGGAAAGTCTCCAATTTTCCAGAAGAATCAACGTCACCATCTCCAAAATAATATTTTCTTTCCCCAAGGAATTCAAACATGGTAACTCTTCATGAATGATATATTAACAGGCCATGGGGTGCAACTAATTTGGCCAGATGGGCCTTCTGCATAGCCAAAGTAGGCAAATGCTTTCAGGGCATAATTTGAAAGGTTACAGGAGTGCTCACTCTAAATTAAGAGTCCCAGTTTTGTCTTGATACTTGACTTTTCAACTTTGCAGTTGTATTGAGGCTTTCCTCTTTCTGGAAATCACCATTTAGACTATAAATACCTCTGGGAGTTATAATCTATTAAAATCCATTAACACTTTCACCTGTACAGTGGATTGTGTGAACCTATCAAATTAGTTTTCTTTCAAGACCCTGAGAACACTGGATAATTTTGATCTGTTAAGTGGGGAGGTCAAGACTAGGAGAACAGAGACCACCTGAAACAATGATGATATGGTTAAAGACTAAATCATGGGGGGCAGCTAGGTAGCCCAGTGGATAAAGCACTGGCCCTGGATCCAGGACGACCTGAGTTCAAATCCGGCCTCAGACACTTGAGACTTACTAGCTGTGTGACCCTGGGAAAGTCACTTAACCCCCAATGCCCCTCAGAAAAAAACAAAAAACAAAACAAACAAACAAACAAAAAAGACTAAATCATGACTTGAAGCAAGAACATCAGCAAATTTAGTTTCAAGTCCTGACTATAACACTTACTAGTGAATATGGACTAGTTCTTACCTGTATGAACCTAAGTTTCTTCATCTGTGAGATTGACGTAAGAGAATCATAGATATAACTTGCATAAAATATGAAATGACCAGAACTTCACAGGGTCTATAAAAGGAAATCATATTATCAACTATAAATCCATATATAAATGTGAGCTGCCAACATTAGTATGGGTAGGCTCCAGTGTAGTGCTACTGAGGATGGTACCTGGTAAGCAATAGGACAACAGAGAGAACTAGGTACCTGGAGGAAGCAGAGTATAGAAAGAGTGGAGAGGATGGCAAGACACCTGATCTGACTTTCTGCCAAGAATTGATTGACAAGGGGGGCAGCTAGGTGGCACAGTGAATAAAGCGCCAGCCCTGAATTCAGGAGGACTTGAGTTCAAATCTGGCCTCAGGCACTTGACACTTATCTGTGTGACCCTGGGAAAGTCACTTAACCCTCATTGCCCTACCGAAAAAAAAAAGAATTGATTGACAAGGATTTCTTGGTATTGGTGGTTCAAGTCTATAGTGTTATTTCACCAATGGAGTGCCCTGCCTATTATCATCAGCCCATATAATCAGAATGACAACCAGCATAGGGCAACTGCAGCTTTCTTCCAGGGTCCTACACAATGGTGGTATGACAAGTGGGCTACTCCCTCCCTAACTAGTGACCTTCTCAACCAAAAGACTTTTTTTTTGAGGGGCAGTGAGGGTTAAATGACTTGCCCAGGGTCACACAGCTAGTAAGTGTCAAGTATTTGAGGTCACATTTGAACTCAGGTCCTCCTGAATCCAAGGCTGATGCTTTTTCCACTGTACCACCTAGCTGCCCCTTTGAGGGCTTTTTGAAGGGAGATCCTCTGGGAGCCTCTTTGTATCTTAAGGTCTAAATTATTTCCCCGAGGGTTCTCTCTATCCCCTAACTGAATTTGTCTTTAAAATCTAATTTGATTTGAAGTAGCAACTTGTCCATCTTTTTTAGAGGTTTATTTCATGATGTTTGTCCTTGGTTGCTAGATTTTCTAGTTATACCTCTGTAAAGAACAGCCTTTTCTTTAAATACACACTCTTCCCTTTTCATCTAGACCTAAAAGTAGTCCTTGATTATTAGACATAATCTCTTCTGGAGAGAGACAGAAGGAGGCATGTGTAGAGCAAGTCAAACCCCAACAAACATCTCAACCACCACCTCACCTCAGACCCCAGTGGATTTATCCCATATCCCTAAGACCAGAGCCCCAGCATCATGCACTCAGTACCCACTCCCACACCACTGGCTTTTCTTCCAATCACAGACCACAGCCATCATCTAGAAAATCAACCCTTGGAATGATGTGACTTGGTAATTGCTTCTGCAAGTGCTTTAGTCTCTGCTTCCTCTACAGCCACAGAGACCTGGAAAAGAAAACTCATGCTACCACAGTTTTTGTCAAATGTTTTAACATCAGAAATGGATATGGTTTCCATTAGTGGAAATACATTAATGAAGATACATTATCATCCATTTTGCCACTAGATCCTAAGAATCACAGGGTCTTTTCATACAACTTGAAGCTAAAATACTTCATAAATTCTGTGTTCCTTTATTGGAATGTTAGCTCAGTGAGAGTACGGACTTCTTTGCTATTTTGTTTGTATCCCCAACACTAAGTGTAGTACTTTATACAGAATAAGCACCAAATTAATGCCTTTTCATTTATTCATTATAATGAAAGGTAGATAAAAATGTAGCCTATTACAATCTACTTTGGAGACTCCCAAATCCCAATGCATTGATGCTTTCCCTAGGAAATTCAGGGCATTTTGCATTTTAAATGTTTTGGGAAAATAACATTGGACTTAAAGTCAAAAGGTTTAGTTTCTAGTCCTAACTCTAATTCTTAATAAGACTGGAGACTTGGAGGAAGTCTCTTCACCACTATGATCTTCAGTTTCCTTATCTACTAAATAGGAATAATAATTCCTACCTTAGTTAACAAATGGAATTTATTCATTTATTATTATTATTGTCATTATTATTATTATTATTATTATTGCAGGGCAATGAGGGTTAAGTGACTTGCCCAGGGTCACACAGCTAGTTAAATGTCAAGTGTCTGAGGGTGGATTTGAACTCAGGTCCTCCTGAATCCAAGGCCAGTGCTTTATCCACTGTGCCACCTAGCTGCCCCCCAAATGGAATTTTAATAAAAATCAATTTGTAAAATTTAAAGTGATATAAGCTTGAGCTGCTTTTATTTTTGTTATTTTGTATGTTTCAAAATTTAATTCAGTTAACATTTATTAAACACTTACTGTATTGGAAAAGTAGATAGTAAGATTAAGAAGTCAGAATCTACCCTCATGAAGCTCACTGTTCCCAGTGTGGACTTCATTTGCTCTTATTATAGTTGTTTTAACTTTACACATCAAATTGATGTGAATAATTTCTAGAGAAAAATAAAACGTAACTAACTTCTTTTCTTCAGAAGGAAATTTCTTTTCTCCAAAACATCTAGGAAAGCCTTTGTAAGATTGCCCAGATACTTAACACTTACTAGCTTCGTGACCCTGGGCAAGTCACTTAACCCCAATTTGCCTCACTAAAAAACAAATAAACAAAAAACATGCCATAAAAATCCAGGTATGATGCAGGTGTTAGCTTGTTTCATCAGCAGCTCAATAATAGTTTTCTTTCCATTACTGACTTTACCTAAGGGTAATACAAAGGGAGGTATGTCTTGTAACATTTATACAATTACTAGGGTTTGAACTCAGGTACTCCTGACTCCAGGGCCCGTGCTCTATCCACTGCGCCACCTAGCTGCCCCTTATGGCATGTTTTAAAACAAAAAGTGCTACATGCCACTGTACTTACAAGGAATGAGACCCATCTCTCACTTCTGTGAAGCCTTCCTGGACTATAGTAGGCCACAGTGAAATTGCCCCATCAATACATCCCATAGCTCACACTGTCTATAGCTCATGTTTTGTCTGAGTTCTCTTAAAAACTCCATTCATATTAAACTGCATTTCTCAAAAACTAGACTATAAACTCCGGAGGACAAAGAACTAATTCTTCTTCCTCCCTTGCATTGTAAGGCAATTTATAGGAATAACAAACTATTAATGTAAAGGAATATCAGTGCCTTATAAGAAACAAGTAATTCAGATAAGCCAGTAATGACTTGTATGAACTGATAGTGGGGGAATTAAGCAAAACCAGGAGGACAATATACAGACTGGCTACGATTGTGTAAGTTAAAAGAACAATAAAATTAAGCCCAGTGATGCACAATTATAATGAGTAACCTTGTCCAATATTGGCTTTGGAGAAGGAAAAAAAAAGAAATTTCATCCCTTGTAAAAATAAGAAACTGATGGTATGTGATATTGTATATGCTGTCAAATGCAGTGTTGATTTTTTGTATTGCTTTTCTGTTTCACATAAGGGAAAACTATATTGAAGGATGAGGAGTTGTATCCAGAAATGACTTTGATGTTAAAACAAAGGGTATCAATCAAACCTTAAAAATAATAAGTCACATGTATATAAACACTTTATAGTTTTATGAAACACTCTCCTTACAATCATCCTATGATATAGGTAGTAAAAGTACTACTATTCCAGTGTTCAAGATGAAGAAACTGAGACTGAGAAGGGATAAATGACTTTTCAAAGTCACACATCTAATAATTGTTGACAGAGGGACTTAATTGAAGGTTTTTTTTTCATTTCTACTACTAATTTATTATCATTTGTAATTTTGTTCTTCCTATCTGAAATTCCTAGGCAATCCAAATACAATCTTTTTGAATCAGCAATATACTTTAAATATAGTATAGAAAATGTACTTTATATAAATTAGGGCAGGGGAGGGATATCTGTTATGATAGATTTAATATCCAACTTAGCATTAATACTCTGTTAGATATTAATCAGAAGCAAGTACAATGATCATGGGTATAAAAATTTTAAAGTGCTAGGTGCCAAGATGAACTTGCTAGTCATCTTGGTGATCTAGCACTGCAATATGAGAATTAATGGAGGGACTTGATTTTTCTCCTGTGTTCAGAATTGTAAACAGCACTAGCAATCAAACCTCTGACTTGTTCATGAATTCATGGAGATGGCCCTTCTGTGCTCACTCTTACACACTCTCTCTTTGTACCTCTTCCTCCCACTCTCCTTTTCTCTCCCCCGCCCCTTTCTCTTTTTGTCATTTTCAATTTGGGGGGCTTAGGAAGTAGAAATAAAATTGTAGAGCCATTATAAAGGAACTCGTTATTGGTGACAATGGTGTCTTTAGAATTGTCTGGGCATAATATAACTAATACCATTTAATTTCTTCAGAGCCACATTTGGGTTATCCTGGAACAGGCAGCATCCCCTCACCTCACAAAGCTGATAGCCTTCAATACCCAGAAAATAGAGATGCTAACTGAAAAAGCTACCTACTACTGAGCAGAGAAGACTAGTGGCTGCATAGACATTGCTGCCAGGCTTGGCTTCCTTCCTTGGGAAGGAAATATAGCCCACTTAAAAGCTTTGCTGTACCCACACCACCTTCCCTTTAGAGCTTAGGTTTCATTAGGTCATTTAGGGGATGGCTGCTGAGTACATTCCCTGGGCAATCATATTGATTCATTTTTATCCTTTTTATTCCTGACCAAGCCGGGCTTTTTCTCCTTGGCTTAAGAAATCTCTTCCTGCATGTGACTTTGTTTGGTTAAGCCCGTGTTGCTCTTCAAAATCAGCTCTTTGTCTGCTAGTTCCAGACCTTTCAGGACATTGTTTGATATCTACAGGGCCAGAATGGGTTAACAGTTCTCCATCCTCCTGAGATTTCTGGGTATGATGAGGCAGCATTGAGAAAAAACATTCCCAGCAAAGGGTGACCCTACTACTGTGCCATCAAGAACTGTGTTTGATGGAGTATCTCTGGCTGTTTAAAGTTCTGTTTATGTCACATTTATGGAAAGTCACATCCTACTTCAAATAAACTCTAAGATCTTAGTACTTTAAAGGAGCTGAGGGGGGAATACTTCGGTTAAGGAACATTCCTGCTCTAATGTAACCTGTTTATAAATTTTGTTTTATCATATTGTGTGTGAACATATATATGACCTCTGAAAGCATTTAGTCATTTTACAGATGAGGATACTGAGTCCCAGAGAGGGTAAGTGATTTGCCCAAGGAAATATAGAATAATAGAATCAGGAATCTAGAATCCAGAGTCTATTGTCTCATTTAAAATTTTAAGCTAAGTTGTATAAATATTATTGCTTTTTAAATATGAAGGAATTCAAGATGAAAAAGGGTAATGACTAACATAAGGGCACACAGCTATGTGTATGTTTGTGTATACATACATATACATGTGCAAATATTATACATATGCATGTGTGTATGCACACGATTGCAATATCTGAGGGTTCTTTTTAAAAGTCTACTTGAGGGGGCGGCTAGGTGGCCCAGTGGATAAAGCACCTGCCCTGGATTCAGGAGTTCCTGAGTTCAAATCCGGCCTCAGACACTTGACACTTACTAGCTGTGTGACCTTGGGCAAGTCACTTAACCCCCACTGCCCCGCAAAAACAAGCAAGCAAACAAACAAACAAACAAAAAAACAAAAAACAAAAAAAAAAGTCTACTTGAAGTTGTTGTCAATATCCCTTAAGTGATATATAAGTGACAAAATGTATGTGTTTGGGATTTTCTGATCAAATGCCCCCAAATTCCAGTCTGTTCCAGTGGACTCTGTGAAGGATACTTTTTAGGTGTCAGTTATAGCAGGGTAAAGGATGTTTCTATTAAACCACATCCACACCAATCAGAGATGGTGTTGAAGGCAGAATTGAGCTGTTCTCTTTATGGTGCCTCCTCTTTATTTACTGGCTGCCACAGCCTGGTGTTTAAATAAGGAAAGTCTCATAACCTGGGATGGAGGAATGATCCTAGTTATTAGTACAGTCAGATATGCAACTCAGAAACTAAAGCTAAGACACAGCTCATTGTTGTTTACCTCTCTCCCTTATTATGTGACCTGTGCCTACATTCTGTATCAATACAGTCTCATCATCACAGAGCTAGACAAGCAGCAACCCAAAGGGACATGTTCATTCATCATGTGTTCCCAGCTGACTATCCCAAGGGACTGATGACTGGCTGTGTGTGCATGTCTGTGCACATAGAAACATAAGAAGAAAATCTCCAGAGACCCCAGGGCATCCTAACTGTACCTTTGTGTAACTCCCATGAACCTTACTTAGCTTCTACTCCTGCATTTATCCCCTAAAATTATCAGTTGCCTTGTACTGATTGGTTCAAAGAGGAGACTAGAACTACCAACACTTTTCCTACCCAGATATCCTCTTTATCTCAGATACTGTAGAGATGGGAGCTTCTAGAGTTATCTCTGGCACTCAGCCCTCCATGAGATTCTTCTACTCCTTCCCCTTGTTATTCTGTGCCATTACAAAGGAGAGGAGGGCACAAACATATGAGCACCAAGTGTGATAGAACTTGGTGAATGTGAAGGTCCAATGGTGTTCACCAGAAAGTGTAATAGCTCATCTAGGCACACCCAACCTGTATAAATAATTTCCAAAGCCCCGCCATTTTGAAATATCATCTTCCCTTTCTAGTCCATCCTGAACCTCAAAATCAAATTCATTACTCTTAAATCATCCCTCACTCTGTTGCTGTTATACTGATATACTTTATTACTGCTATCAGATCAAACACCAGATCCTCATCTCAAGTTTCAATTTCTACTCTGGTGCTACCTGCCCAACTATATTTCCTGCATCAGAATCTAAAATTCACCTTCTGTTTCTTTCAGAACAGTGCCCCTCCCCCCTCATTGTCCTCTAAGCTTGCATGGTATAGTAGATAGAACAATTAGGGATATAAGACCAGGGTTGTAAACCAGCTCTGCCATCATTTTCTCACTCTGCGCCTCATTTTGCTGTTCTGTAAAATGAAAAGATTAGACTAATTATTCTTTAAGATTTTATCCTATTCTTAATTCTATAATCTACATTCTTTTTTCTTTTCCTTTTTTCTCTTTATTCTTTTTCTTTTTTTGCAGGGCAATGAGGGTTAAGTGACTTGCCCAAGGTCTCACAGCTACTGTCAAGTGTCTGAGGCTGAATTTGAACTCAGATCCTCCTGAATCCAGGGCCAGTGCTTTATCCACTGTGTCACCTAGCTGCCCCTATAATCTGCATTCTTAAAAAAAATAAAGCCTTACTCATCCAAAACTTCATTTATTTCACGAGTGTGTTTTTTTTCTTTTTTTTTTTAATTTTTTTTTTTTAGTAAGGCAATTGGGGTTAAGTGACTTGCCCAGGGTCACACAGCTAGTAAGTGTTAAGTGTCTGAGGCCGGATCTGAACTCAGGTCCTCCTGAATCCAGGGCCAGCGCTCCATCCACTGCGCCATCTAGCTGCCCCATGAGTGTATTTTTGGTTTCTTTAACTAGACAATACACTCCTTAAGGACAGAGAAAACGGTTTAATTTTACCTATGTTACAGACCCTAAAATAAACCTATGCGTACAGTAGGCACACAATAAGTGGACATCAAATTAAATTGGACTGAACTAAAATAATGCCTTCGTTTATCTATTTTGTAAATATAGGTTTTCATAAATCAAGTTGGTTCACATTTGATGATACCCTCTATGGATACATCTGATAAATTGACCTTTTTTTTTTTCTTTCATTTCGTTTCGTTTTGTTTTGTTTTTGTTGTTTATTGTGGGAAAATGAGGGTTAAGTGATTTGACCAGGGTCACACAGCTAGTGAGTGTCAAGTGTCTGAGGCTGGATTTGAACTCAGGTCCTCCTGAATCCAGGGCCAGTGCTCTATCCACTGTGCCACCTAGCTGCCCCCTGATAAATCTACCTTTTAACAATAAAGAATTAAATTGATGCTGGGCAGACCCCTGGAACTGCTAATGGAACTAGCAGACAAAGAGCTGATTTTGAAGAGCAACACGGGCTTAACCAAACAAAGTCACTTGCAGGAAGAGATTCCCCCCTCATGCTTCCAGGGTGGCTCAGAGTGAAAGACTTGTCCTCAAGATGAGCTAACCCCTGAAAAATATGCTCTACACCTTCACATCCAGAATAGAGGGTCAGGAGAAAATGACTCCTCTGTCAAAGAAAGGTTATAAATCACTAAGGGAAGGGATTTTGGCAGCTGAAACCATTTTCAGGAATCTGTGAAACACATTCAATAGCCAGAGCCTCATTTGAAATATTACCAACTGATGTGGAATTCTTTCTCTACATCTTAATACCAGCCCTGATTACATTTGTCCATGTTCTTTAATGAGGGACATATTGACATTTCAGTGATAAAGGTCTGTCTTCAACCATTCTATAGCATGATATAGTGGAAGGACTGCAGAACTTAGAGCCAAAAGACCTGTATTTGAATCCAGCCTCTCACATTTACCAACTTTGCATGGCCATGGACTAAGCACTCTCCCTTTCAGCGCCTTGATTTCCCCATCTCCACTTCACAGAGTTATTGCTTTATAAACCTTGAAGCGTTTATTGTGACAGGAGGGGGTGCTCTCCCCAGTATCTGGGCCTACTTAACAGTAAGGACTAGGGAATGTGTTGTCAGTCAAATTCTCAGTCCCACCTTCCATGTATACCACTTAGCCATGGGGTATCTCTTCATAACTGGTAAACTTCAGAACTACTCTCTGGCTCTTGGTGAGCTGTCTGGCATTCACTCCTTGGTTACATCTTTTTGTGGGTTGTGTTAATACTTTTTTTTTTCTGTTTAGTCTAGTCCAGGAATTTTTAACCTTTTTTATGTCATGGGTCCCTTCGTCAGTTTGGTGAAGCCTAAGAATCCCTTCTCAGAATAAGGTTTTTTAATGCATAAAATTAAATACATAGGAAACAAATTATATTGAAATCATTAGCAAAATATTCTTTAAAACAAATTCTTAGACCCCCTGAAATCTATCCTTGGACTCCAGGTTAAGAAGCCCTGGTGTAGGGGCCGGTATGGATTATCCAAACAAATCAAGGCTTAGACACAAGCTTATTTTAGGATAAACTCTTCTTCCTTATTTATTACTTGGCTATGCTGAGTTTGGGGTAGGTAGGGGTATGCATTTATGTGCATATAGATATTTATTCATACTACCAAAAATTAATGAAAGCAAGTAACATCAATGTGTCTTCCACTTCAGCTTGTTCTGTTATGTATTTCTGACAGTACGTCCTCTGAAATTTTAAGAGGGGAGATGAAGTACTAAATAATATAAATTAAATTATTATTTCCCAAATATTAGGCTTCCCTTTAAATAAATTCCCTATGCATCATGCTGAACCAAGTTTCTCCAAATACATAACAAATTCAATTTAAAAAAACCACTTATTAGGGGCAGCTAGGTGGTGCAGTGGATAGAGTACCGGCCCTGGAGTCAGGAGGACCTGAGGTCAAATCCAGCCTCAGACACTTAACACTTACTAGCTGTGTGACCCTGGGCAAGTCACTTAACCCCAATTGCCTCACTAAAACAAAACAAACAAAAAACCCATTTATTAAAGGCCTGTTATGCGTAAGCACTGTGCTAAGTATTAGGAGAAGAAAGCAAATTGAATAGTCTCTTTGATTACAGTATAGTAGGATGCTACAACAGATACACAAGTGTCTGTAATTTCAAAATGAACCATGAGAAGTACATTGGAGATATATAAACAAATTGTTCTTTGAGGACAGAAGAAGGAGAGATACTGGCTACAATTTATTTGTTTTGAGAATTGGACATGACTATGAATGGTAATCTTTGACCCCCACATCAATGTTGTTCATCATCCAGCCCCAGCAGTTTCATCTTTCAGGGAGTGTTTATATTTCCTTAAGGGTCTACTTTCCCTTTATAGGTAGCTAAAGGACCAAGGAGGTTATAAATTTAATTTCACTGGTATCTTATTCAATCAAGAAATATCCATTTGTTTTCCTCCTGTAATGAAAGGCAGCATGGTATAGTGGATAGATTGCTTTACTTGAATTCAGGAAGACTGGTTTGAACTCCCACCATTTTTTTAGTTGTAACCATAGGTTACTGTAGTGTAAACTTGGATGCTAGTAGTGACCCTAGGCAAGCCACTTAACTAGTCTTGGCCTCATTTTCCTCATTCATAAAATTAAGGCATTGAACCCTATAATTTCTAGCTCCCTTCCAACACTAAATCTAATATCTTATAGGAAGCTAGGTGTCACAGTGAATAGAGTGAGTATTGGACCTAACATCAGGAAGACCTGGATTTCAAATCAAGTCTCAGACACTTAGCTGTGTAGCCCTATGTAAGTCACTTTGCCTCTGTCTGCCTCAGTTTCCTTATCTGCAAAATAGGGATAATAATATCAATAACACCTCGTGTTGTTTTGAGGATAAAATGAGATAATATTTGTAAAGCACTTTGCATGCCTTAAAGTGCTATATAAATGCTCCTATATGTTTTTCCATATCTGTCCCCCTTCTTTTCACTGACAAAGCCACCACTGGGATTTGGAATGAATGAATAAAGGATCCCATGATAACTTTCTCCTTTCAAGAATAGACAACAGATAGCCAGGTGATATTGGGTCTTGCACATGATAAATTCTTCAAAATTTCAAAATGAATTGAATGTATACCCATTGAAACTGCACCAAAAAAAAAAAACTTATAAGCTATTCCCTTGGGATTTGTTAGCCCTCTTAGTACACTAACTCAAATAGGTCAGGCTTCAGAATTATAAACATCCTCCCAAAGTCCATATTTGAATGCCAGATCTCCTAGGCACAATCTCTGTTCAGCTGAGGCTGATACTCTAAGGCATACATGTCTCAAAGATCCCAGAAAAATCAACATGCCCCAAGGATTCAGTCAATGTGGTTCTGTACATCTCATTTAGATGGCCCTGGAAGGATTTAGACCTATATTTCTTTTACCTTGTTATATGGTATGGGCTTGTGAATAACCAAAGGAGAATTAGACTTACTTTAACTCAAATCCCTTAACCATGCTGATTCTGATTTTCCTTATCTGTAAAATGATGGGAGCTAAAACGTGATCTACAAAATCCCTTCTAAGTAAAATATTATATAAGTCTACAAATATTTTTGGTTATACTTATAGACTAAATATTCGGAGATTGGGGTACCATTGGGCTAAGAGTATGGATGGTACCATGTACAACACAGGGATGATCCAAGCACTGTGAGAACAATTGATTGCACTAGTATTTCCACCAGGGTATTTAATATTCCAGAAAACAGAAAGGAGAATTATGAAGATGAATTTGATATTGTATATAAAGAAACCTATCCTTGGATGCAAGGGAACATGATGGTAAGAAAGAACATTTGATGAAAATAAGTTGATCACAACAGGCCAGAACAATGGGATGTAACTGTTAGGATGGTGTGTGTGTGTGTGTGTGTGTGTGTGTGTGTGTGTGTGTGTGCATGTTTATACTACAATTGATCTTAAAAAAAGTTTCATAGGTACTGAATGGGGGAAATATCTATGGAACAATGAGAAAAATCTGGGAGTTTTAGTAGATTTAAAAGGCAATATGATTTAACAGTGAAGTGTGAACAGACCAAAAAAATTTTAATGTTATCTTGGGCTGCATTATTTAGAAACACAGTGTCTAGAATGAAGATGGTAACTATTTTATATCTTCTGTCCTGATTAGACAATATCTGAAGGATTGTGCTCATTTGTGGCCATCTTATTTTCAAAAGGATATCGAGCAGCTGGAGTGTGTCAATGGAAGGGTAAATGAGATGATTAGAAGATTGAAAAATGGGAAATAAGAGGATCAATTGAAGGAAATATAGTTGTTTATCCAGGAGAATAGGACTTAGAGAACACATCTTTGCATATTCAAATGGTAGTCATATGGAAAAGAAGAGCAAATGTGGAAAAATGTTTGGAAGTTGTGGAGAGGCACAGATTTATGGTTTATTATAATAAAATATAATCTTTAACAATGAAGCAAGTGGGATCAAAAGTGGGATGAGCTTCCTTTGGAAGGAGTGGGTTCCTTCTCACTAAGGGCTCTGAGGTAGAATCTAGGTGACTCCCTCTCAGCAGTATTGTGAGAACGATTTGTTAATAGTCTTGCATGGGACTTTATGGCTTCCGAAGTCTCGTCAGACTGGTTCTCTTAAGTATGTACAGGGGAAAGGCTGGTTGGCAGTAGGTTGTATGGTATAGCAACTATTGTGTTCAATCCAAACTCTCCTTTCTATTGATGATAAGGTCTTACTACATGCCTGGCATTTACAAGTATCTCTTTCGATCTAAATCTATTGCTTGTAGTGTCTAGATTCTGTAGGTACCACTACTAAGAAAATAAACAATGATGAGACTTGTAGTTAGATTCATCAAGGTATCATTTGTCTGAATTGCACCAGGTAGGAGGGTAGGAGCCTTCCCATTTCCATTCCCAAGAAAATGATTCCATCACCAACTGCAGTCATGTTAAGGATACTGTATGTAACCTACTAAATGTCTAACTTCAAACCAGGGAAAGCCTTCTACAGTGGGAGAAAATGGCTCAAATTTTCATGCCTACTCTGTAACTAGGAAAACTAAAGAACAGCATGTCTTCTTCAAGCTCATAAAAAAGAGTCTAGAACTAACTTCAAGACCTGTGTCTCCTAGCCTAGTAGTTCTTCTATTAGATTTTTATTACCACCCAGCATATGTAATTCTTTTTCAAATCCCAATTCAAATCGCATCTATTCTCTGAAGCCATCTTTAATCAGACTCACAATGATCCCTCCCTCCCTTGATCTCCTCTAGCACTGACTATACCACTAATTTTTTCTTGATATACATTCCTCATGGGAATCAAAGAACTAAATTTGAATTCTGTCATTATAACTGGCTTGAATTCCTATTCAGAATTTCTCTGGTCCTCTTTACCCCAGATTTTTCTAATGGGGGACTATTATTATTCCTTGTCCTCAGTGATTAACATAATGGGAAAACAATCTCTACCTCTACCTGTAATATTAAGGTGGACAATAAGTGCACTTACTCCTCTTCCATTTACAAAACACAAACTATCTCAAGGGTTAGTCAATTTGGGATTACAAAAATAATCTGCAATGTCTCCCACCAACTTTCAGCTAGCCTAACATTCTTGCCTTCTGTACTCAGAGACACTGGTTCCTATCATCTACTCCCAGGAGAAGCAAAAGTAACAGCAGAAACTATGCTTCTAAAATAGAAGTTGGGTCAGGTCTGTGGACAGATTTCAGGTCTCTGAACATGGGTGGGAAAAATTTTCATCATCATTTTCACTAAGCTTTAACTGGAATTTAGGATTTCCTTCCATTGTTAATTTAGGCAACAGAGTGTTACTCTGAGAGGGCGTTGGTAGGAATCACCAGACTGACAAAGTGGTTCATGAACCCCTTTCTTAGAGTTTCCTCTCCATAAAAAAATCTGTCTTGCCTATTCAGCATTTGGACAGCTCCATGTATTCTCTGCATCACTAAGAGCTCTTGCCATGCTCCTTGCTTTGGCCTCTGATGGCTCCTATTTTTAGTTTTTAAAAATCTTCTAAAATTACATTAGGGAGAGGAGCATATAGCACTGCTCCTTCCTTCCTTCCTTCCTTCCTTCCTTCCTTCCTTCCTTCCTTCCTTCCTTCCTTCCTTCCTTCCTTCCTTCCTTCCTTCCTTCCTTCCTTCCTTCCTTCCTCCCTCCCTCCCTCCCTCCCTCCCTCCCTCCCTTCCTCCCTCCTTCCCTTCCTCCCTCCTTCCCTCCCTCCCTCCCTCCCTCCCTTCCTCCCTCCCTTCCTCCCTTCTTTCCTTCCTTCCTTCCTTCCTTTCGTTCTTTCTTGGTGGGGCAGTGAGGGTTAAGTAACCTGCCCAAGGTCACACAGCTAGTAAGTGTCAAGTGTCTCAGGCAGGATTTGAACTCAGGTCCTCCTGAATTCAGGACCAGTCCTTTATCCACTGCACCACCTAGCTGCCCCCAGACTGCTTCTTTCCATCCCCCTACACTGCCAGAGGCAAAGCTCAGGTTCACTGGTTCTTCCCAGATTTGGATTTAGTTCAAATTTCATCTGCTTTATAATGTACGTGATCTTAGGCAAGTCAAGACTCAGTTTCCTCATCTGTAAAATGAAGGGGGTGAATTAAATTATCTTTCAGGACCCTTCTAGCTCTAAGGTTATGATGTAATTATACTTTATTTATACTCTCTCAATAAGGGATCTTCTATGGAGCTGAAGTGTGGAACCAATTACTGTCTCCTTGCAATATATAAACTCAGGAATTAGGAGACAATGCCCCCACAAAAGCCATAAAATTCTTATGTCCCCAATGGATACCTAACCATTTTTTTCTTTGACACCTAACAATTTAAATCTTCAAGAGTGATGCTAGATATGCCATATTCCCCCAAGACAGATATGCAAACTAAATCCTAATGGTGATTCTGTATTGCTTATATGTGTGAATTAGGTCATAAGCTCTTTGGAAGCAGAGACCATGTCTTATTTATCTTTTTCTCTTCCATAGCAACGAGTACAGTGCCTTGCACATAATTGGTTCAAAAAATACTTAATTCTCATTCTTAGAAATACTAGTATTGAGAGGTAGTCTATCTAAACATACTACTTCCAAAATAATGCAGCTTCTCTTTGTGGGGGTGTTAGCTGGGGGTTGGTGGGAAGAATTGAATTTTTCCTATTGCTTTAAAAAGAAAATATTGTAATGAGTTCAGAGGAATATAATAGGCCCACAAGAGGGTTATTTTGGTCCTGGTGTGGGGCACTGGGGAAATGCCTTTCATTCAAAAAGAACTCCATATTTTGCTTTGATCAGTGGCTAACAAGCAGACAGACTGCTTGCTTTTATAGGTTTCTGATCAAGACAAGATATTATAGATGCAGCTGTGTTGCTAGGAGTGAGTAAAATATCTGAAGGAAGCTGAATTGGATAGTGTTTATGCATATGCCCTATAGCTTTCTACTTTCAAAGAGTTTAAGGTGTTTTTTAAAATAAAAGTAGGGCTTAAAAACAAGTGTTGTTTTTATTTATTTGTTTATTTGTTTGTTTGTTTTTTAAATATACAGGGGCAGCTAGGTGCTGCAGTGGATAGAGCACCAGCCCTGGAGTCAGGAGGACCTGAGTTCAAATCCGACCTCAGATACTTAATACTTACTAGCTGTGTGACCCTGGGCAAGTCACTTAACCCCAATTGCCTCACCAAAAAAATATATAGTATATTTTTTCCAACATTGATCTTAATTTTGAATTTTAGTTTCAATTTGCATTTCTAGACATAGTTTTCTTTCTAATAAGATACTTGTACGTACAGGATTAGCATTTGCCCTTCCCCATTTCCTGATACTTAAAGTGACTACAAATTACAGGCTTATAAGCAGACCTATCTGAGTAGAGTTTTAAAATATCATTTACTGAGCCCTATGGGTCTTTAACCAGAGAAAAGCTTCAGCATTTCCCAGTTTGTGTCTGGTAAGAAAAGGCATGGAGCAGAAAACAGATCATCCACTCTCATCCAAGTGGACCTCACAAATCTTGAGAAGAAATTCTTGCATGAGCCATATTTCAGCACATCATAGACTAGGCTCGGGTACCTGCTGTAATATGACCAGCTGACATGACTTCCTATTTCCTCAACACCTGCAGATGTGTATTATGTAAATGCAGAAGATGCAATCACCGGTCCTCAATAACAGGAAAAACTTGGTGCACAAGAAAAGCTGTTTATGCACAAACCCCTTTGTATGGGTGCATGGTCCTTGAGTAGAAGCATAATTATTGGTGATTAAAGCTTGAAACTGCCACTGACCCACATAAAATATGTTTCAGACAGTGAAAGGGACATAATTACAAATATTTCTGTTCCACAGGAACAAGAATATAATAAACTCTCCATTATCTGCTAATGGGTTCTCATCCTTACAGCTTCAGTGCCACTTCACATTTGTGAAGTGCTACATATTTGGAAGGTCAGTGCCGTGGTCCCCCGGGTACCACCCAGCTTGTCATCAGTCTGCTGCCAACCCATACACTCAATTTTAAAAGTTCTGAGCTAGGTACAGAAGAGTCCAACTGTCTGTATTAAGGGTGATAAACCTGATACCTGGGAACTCTATCTCCATGATGAGAGATAAAGTAGGGATAAAGAAGGTCAATAAAACTCCCTGGGTTTCACGGGTTGGTCTCTCATCTCTGACATCCCTTCCAAGTCCCAGATTTTGTGATTCTGATTCTTTTTTTTTTTTGGTGAGGCAATTGGGGTTAAGTGACTTGCCCAGGGTCACACAGCTAGTGAGTGTCAAGTGTCTGAGGCCAAATTTGAACTCGGGTCCTCCTGAATCCAGGGCTGGTGCTTTATCCACTGTGCCACCCAGTTGCCTCTGTGATTCTGATTCTTAAAAGAACTCTGATTCTTCCTTGTGTATGTCTTTCCTCCAGTCTCTCTTCTTCTGCCTTCTCCCACCTTTTCTTTTCCTCCCCTTTCTCTTTCTATTTCTCTTCCTCCCTCCTCATTTTTCTTTCTTCCTATTTCAGAATTGAGAATACTTTAGTTATGACTAGGTATTTCTATCTGAAAATTACCCATATCTTTTTCATTTTAACTTAGCTCATGAAAGAGACATAGAGTGATTGATCTGGGAATCATTGTGACTCTTGCATTTCTAAGAATCCCACAGAATCAGTATGGACACATTCATTAGTCATATTCACAAGCTGCCATTGATCCTGGGAAGGGAAGCACAAGTCAAGCACTTTAGAAGTTCATTACTTCATCCCAAACTAAATTCATGGGAGAAATTAAACTCGTGGATCAGATTAAACTCTTTTATCTCCCTGAATACAGTTTTCCTGAACCCCTAAAGACATTGTTGTACCAAGATGATAATAGAGAAATGTAGAATAGTCTGGAGGGATAAGAGACTTAATTGAAAACAGCCTTCTCATTTGGGCTTGTCTTATAAGCATTCTGTCTTGTCCATTTCGCAATGAGGTGCCTTTGAGAAAGTACCAGAGTCTGATGGTGTAAAAACATATTGCTCATAATCAGACTGTGGATCAATGGAATAATAAAAACAAAAGTCTGATGTTGAAATTGCTATTGATTGCCTATCTTTGGAAACATTGTTGGTAAAGACCACAGGAAAGCTGCTGTTAATGTTAAGTGGGGAATTATTTCCCTCAGTGAGTGGTAAATCAGGATAGATCATCCCAGGTGTGGGGTTCTGTTGCCGTTGAGCATCTGTTCCATGTATTTGTAAATAGCTCCGTTTAGGAAATATTCTTGTAGTTCACATTCTTTCAAATTCTAAAGAAGTGTCATATCAAGGGTGGCGGAGGCCATTCCCATGGCTAGAATCCCCCTCCTTCAGTAATCCCAATCTTTTCTAATTTTAGTGGAACAGAGGCAATTTAAGTCTGCAAAAGGTGGGCTATTGTTGGGTATATTTTGTGGCAATCATATGGTTACAGATGAAAATTTGAAAGGACTTTTGAGGTCAGTCTAGTTGAGCTCCTTGATTTACAGATGAAGGTAAATGACTTTCCTAAGATAACACAGATAGCAAGTGGCAGAGCCAGGATTTACTTCCCCCCCACCCCCACCCCCGCCCAACCCCGGCCAATCCCCTGACTCCAAATCCAGGACATAGTAACAGAAACTGGGAGAAGAATGAATGAAAATAAAAGTGCCTACCTTATGTTATGTAGGCACCCACTTAAGCATCAGGAAATCTGGATTCCTGCCATGATGCCACAACTCACTAGATAATCTTGGGCATGGATTTCCTCATCTGAAGAATGAGGGATTGAACATACACCAGCTCTAAAACTCTGTGCTTTGGGGGCAGCTATGTGGCACAGTGGATAAAGCACCGGCCCTGGATTCAGGAGGACCTGAATTCAAACCCGGCCTCAGACATTTGACACTTACTAGCTGTGTAAGACTGGGCAAGTCACTTAACCCCCATAGCCCCGCAAACAAACAAACAAAAACAAAAATAAAAAACAACTCTGTGCTTTTAGATTGCCAACTATATGTGGGTGGGGACTGTGTATTATATTGGTTTCCTTTCTTTTTTGGATAAGTAGTGTTGCCTAATGGAACACATGTTGTACCTAGAATCAGGAGATGAGAGTTCTTCCTTCAGCTTATTGTTGTTCAGTCATTTTTTTAAAGTCATATCTGACTGTGGCCCCATTTGGGGCTTTCTTGGCCAACATACTGGAGTGGTTTGTCATTTCCTTCTCCATCTCATTTTACAAATGAGAAAACTGAGGCAAACAGGGTTAAGTGACTTGCCCAGGGTCACAAAGCTAGTAAGTGCTAAGGCTGGATTTTAACTCAGAAAGAAGAGTCTTCTTGACCTGGTACTCTATCTTCTTTGCCACCTAGCTGCTCTTCTTGTTTCAACTACATGCTAGCTACGTGACCATGAGCAATCCACTTAGCTTCCCTGTGCCTCCATTTCGAGGGGATAACACTTGTAAGACCTGCCTCAAAGGGTAGGAAAGTACCATTATTATTATTAGTGCCTTCCCTGTAAAAGTTGCTCAAGAAAGATCTGTTGTCTGGTTAATTGATGTATAATGAAAAAAACGTTCTCACTACTTTAGTATTTCCACAGGGAAAATTACTTAAGCTAAACATAAATCATGCTGAGAAGGGGGAATTCACCTATTTAACAACAATGTGTGTGTAAAGTTCTTAATGAAACAGAGCATTGGGACTGAAAAAGCTAAGGAGGCACTATGGTATTGAGGAAAGCAGCTTGATCCAGGAAACAGGACCTAGGCTCATATCTTGCCTTTGCTGCTCACAACCTTGGGAAAGTCATGTGATATCCTTGGGCTTTCCTTTCTTCATCTGTAAAATGAAGAGGTTGAAGCAGAGGGCCCCCAACTTCTCTTCCAACTGGAAATCTATGATTCCACATTTTCTAGGCTACTAGAAGATTGGTTAGTACAGAGACAGGAACTCATTGTGACTCATGGCCCTCCCTTACTGGCCCAAAGGATATAATGCAAATCTAACTACTGTCTGATTCAAAAGCAGGAGATAGAAGGGTAGATGGGGAAAATACTTTAGGGGGGAAAGGAGATAAAACTAGGGGTTGGGGCTTATGTTCATAGATAGGAAAATTCTGCCTGTTCGGATGCCAGACATACAAAATATCCCCAATATAGATGAATTTGAAAACTACATTCATTTCTCATATTTCTTCCCACATTGCCTCTCTTCATAGGGCTCAAGTTTCTGACCCTCCGTGGGTCTCAGTTTCCTTGATTTCTATAAAATCAGTGGTCAAGATGAGATGTTTTTAAGATCCAGCTAAGATTCTATGCTCTTAATTAAAATAATACTGTTTTTAAGAGAATGTACCCATTTGTACTGGCCCATTAAGAAATTCTGAATGTTTTGAGTTTATAAGTATGGTCAGTTGCCAAAAATGGTCATCTGTCAGAAGATTTTCAGCTCATACTACCCAGTGTTGTTTTTTTAAACCTTGCAGGTGAAATTTGTGCTTTTAAAATCCATGGTCAAGAAATGCCCTTTGAAGCCGTAGTGCTAAACAAGACATCCGGAGAAGGTCGGCTCCGAGCAAAAAGCCCAATTGACTGTGAACTCCAGAAGGAGTATACATTCATCATCCAGGCCTATGACTGTGGGGCGGGACCTCACGAAACCAACTGGAAGAAATCTCACAAGTGAGTCACAAAAACAATTCCCCTCTCCCTGAATCAAAGCCATGACTATTGCAGGTGCTGATAAAAGTTCAGGTTGAAGGACTGCTTTGGTGCTTAGTAAATAGAAAGGAAATGAATACAGAATTTCATAGCCTCTAAAAATGATAACTTATTTGGGGGCTACCTTTCATTTTAGAAGAATGACTTTACAACATTGGGAAAGTCACTTAACCCTCAATGCCCTGCAAAAAACAAAACAAAACAAAACAAAACAAAAACAAACAAAAAAAAGAATTACTTTATTTACAAATACCCAATGTATGCCCATACCTTCCCAGTTTCACTTGTTCTTTGGTATTTGCTCCAAAGATTTTGGTAATGTTTTCTACTGGTGAAGTAAAAGAAATCTTATTCTATAAGAAATTTCTTTCTTGGTTCACCTACTGGGAAAGATCTGCTAAAAATGCATCATGAAAACTCAGTAGACATTGTTTCTTTAAAAATGAACTGATGAAAATAATGAGAAAGAAATATAAAGAAATAAACAGGGGCAGCTAGGTGGCACAGTGGATAAAGCACTGGCCCTGGATTCAGGAGGACCTGAGTTCAAATCCGGCTTCAGACACTTGACACTTACTAGCTGTGTGACTCTGGGCAAGTCACTTAATCCCAACTGCCTCATTCCCCCCCCCCCCCACAAAAAAAGAAATAAACAGTTTGAGTCTCATTTTCTGGTACATATTGGATAGCTCTTCCATATTTAAAGACCACCTTGCAGTCATTCGGTGAATAAACATTTATTAAGCATCTACAATATGTCAGGCACTATGCTAAGTGTTAGGGATACAAATATGAAAAAAAGATAGTCTCTGCCCTCAAGAAGCTAACAACCTAATGTAATGAAGAAAACAACACCCAAAAATAACTGAAAATGGGGTTGGCAGAGAGCCAGGGAAGGTACCCAACTTGGGGGTCTTGATGGAAAAGTCATAAAAGTCCAAAAGTAGTACAGCCAAATTAAAAAAAAATGAAGAAATGTTATGAGGTGAGCACCTTCCTTACATGGAGGATTTAGAATTTATGGTCCTACCCTTCAATGAAAGGGTAGTAGGCAGATGAGATCTTGCAGGATAAGCTTCCTGGGGCATGGTGGAAAAGTCAGAGAAGCCCCAAAGTAATGGAGTCAGTTGAAAAATGAGGCCACATCAATGTTCCATATTGTGACATCTAGTTACATCCCACCCACCCCAATTTTGTACTCCTTCTAGGTAAAGTGCTTGTTTTCTGGGGAAAGTAAGGGCTCAAGTGTCATATTTTAGACAAGATTCTACAAACCAATTACATAGTTGATGAACCAATTTTAATCCTGGATCAATTCCTCCCCTGATTGTGGTTGTACTATATCCAGGGTCAATCTCTTATTCCCCACAAAGTACATTTCCCATGCCCTAACAGTAGCACTCAGTATTCAGGACACATTGAGACTATGAGATCTTTAACACAAAAATGACTACAGCAACTGACCAAGCAAAAGGCATAGCTCTGCTAGAAATGATGAAGCAAATGATCCATAATTGGAGTCCCCCAGTAGATTCCCCCCACATGCTGGCTTTGAAAGGTTGTCATGTAGCAAAAGTCTTAGACTTATTCTACTTGCCTCCAAAAAGCAGACTTAAGAACAGTAGGTGGAAGTCAAAGAAAGGTAGATTTTACCTTGATATGAGGAACAATTACATCTATCCAAAAGTAGCATGGGAGATTCAAAGGAAGGTAGCCTAGCCTTACCAGATCTAAAACTATATTGTAAAGCAGCAATCATCAAAACTATTTGTTACTGGCTAAGAAATAGAGAGGAGGATCAATTGAATAGTTTAGGTACAAAAAACACAGCAGTAAATGAATATAGCAATCTCCTGTTTGATAAACCCAAAGATTCTAGCATCCAGGATAAGAACTCACTATTTGATAAAAACTGCTGGGAAAACTGGAAAATACTATGGTGGAAGCTAGGCATAGACCAACATCTAACACCATACACCAAAGTAAAGTCAAGGTGGGTACAGGATCTAGACATAAAGGGTGATACCATAGGCAGTTTAGCAAAGGAAGGAATAGTTTACTTGTTAGAACTGTGGAGAGGGGAAGAATTTATGAGCAAAGATGAGATAGAGAACACTATGAAATGCAGAGTGGATCATTTTTACTACATTAAATTTAAAAAGTTTTTGCACAAACAAAACCAATTCAAACAAGATTAGAAGGAAAGCAGAAAGCTGGAAAACATTTTTACACACAGTATGATAAAGGCCTCACATCTAAAATATATAGAGAACTTAATCAAATATACAAGAATACAAGTCATTTCCCAATTGAGAAATGGTCAAAGGATAAGAACAGGTAGTTTTCAGATGATAAAATTAAAACTATCTAGAGCCATATGAAAAAATTTTCTCAATCACTACTGATCAGAGAGATGCAAATTAAAACTAGTCTGAGGTACCACCTCATACCTATCCAATTGGCTAATATGACAAAAAAAAGAGAAAATTATAAATGTCGGCAAAGATATGGTAAAATTGGAATACTGATGCACTGTTGGTGGAGCTGTGAACTGACCCAACCATTCTGGAGAGTAATTTGGAACCATGCCCAAAAGGCTTTAAAACTGCATACCTTTTGACCCAACAATACCACTTCTAGGTCTATATCCAAGGGAAAAGGACCAACATGTACAAAAATATTCATAGTTGCTCTTTTTGTGGTGGCAAAGAATTGGAAATTGAGGGCATGCCCATCAATTGGGGAACTGCTAAACAAGTTGTGGTATATGAATGTAATGGAATACTATTGTGTTATAAGAAATGATAAGCAGATGGATTTCAGAAAAACCTGGAAAGACTTACATGAATTGATGTTGAGTAAAATGAGCAGAACTAAGAGAATATTGTACACTGTATAAACAATATTTTGTGATAACCAACTGTGATAGACTTAACTATTCTCACCAATACAATGATCCAAGACAATGCCAAAAGACTTATGGTGGAAAATGCTCTCCACATTCAGAAAAAGAACTATGGAGTCTGAATGCAAACCGAAGCATACCATTTTCACTTTTGTTGTTGCTTTTTGGTTATTGTTCTTGTTTACTCTTTCTTGCATTTTTTCCTTTTGTTCTGATTAATGTGGAAATATGTTTAACATGATAGTAATGTATAACCTATATCAAATTGCTTGCTGTCCTGGAGAGGAGGGGCAGAAAGGGATGGTGGGAGAAAAATTTGGAACTCAAAAAATATCTTTACCTGTAATTGAGAAAAATTAAAAATTATTATTTTTTTTAAAAACTAGTATGGACTACCCTTAGTGACAGTGAATTTCCTTTCATAAAAATGTTTCAATCAAAGGCTGGATGATCACTTATTTGAGATATTATAGGGGGGATTTTTGGTAAATTAGAGGTTGGACCTCTGAATTTCTGAGGTCCCTTCTAAATCAGAGATGTTACGACTTAACTTGTTTTTGACCTATTCCCTCCATCTCTTCCTTTTATGTGTTTTTAGGGCAGTGGTCCACATCCAGGTGAAGGATGTAAATGAGTTTGCACCAACTTTTAAGGAGACCATATATAAGGCTGTGGTGACTGAGGGGAAGATCTATGACAGCATTTTGCAAGTGGAAGCCATAGATGAAGACTGTTCTCCCCAGTATAGCCAGATATGCAATTATGAAATCGTCACAAGTGATGTGCCTTTTGCCATCGATAGAAATGGTGAGTGCTTTTAATTTTTTAAAAAAATATTTATTTATTTGATTTGATTTTTGTGGGGCAGTAAGGGTTAAGTGACTTGCCCAGGGTCACATAGCTAGTAAGTGTCAAGTGTTTGAGGCCGGATTTGAACTCGGTTCTTCCTGAATCCAGGGCCAGTGCTTTATCCACTGTGCCACCTAGCTGCCCCATGAGTGTTTTTTAGAGGAAAAATATGGAAAAAACCAAAACAAATTCCCTGTTCTAAAAATAGAGCCAAAATTCTGAAATACAGTTAATGTGCCCTGAGATTCCGAGGCCTTTCCCTCCCTCATGTTGAGTTCCTAATATCCCATTAAGTTACACTAGAGAAGAATTACATCCATGTTATTAGCAATGTCTCAAAGATGTTTTTAAACTCAGTATACACAAAGTCCTAAAAGTAAAGAAGGCTGAAAAGCAAAATCACAGAGATATTTTAATCATACAAAGCTGACCATCTCGATGCTTGCAAAGATTTAGACATTTAAAGTTTACCAGATTTTTTACAGAAAATCTTCATCAACTTTTATCCAGATATGTAATAATCAATGAACTTTCCCATAGGACTTAATTTTGGTTATTATCAACTGTACCTTAACTACCTTCTGGTGCTGGGCTCTGGAGCAATAGGATATAATGGAAAAAGCTCTGGATTTAGAGTGAATAGACCAGGGTTTGAATCCAGGCTGTGCCACTATGTGACATTGGGCAAGTCATGTCACCCCTCTCAGCCTCAGTTTTCTTATCTATAAGACAAAGGGCTGGACTAGATGGCCTCTGCTTCCTTCTACCTCCAAATCTATGATCCTTTGATCTATACATGCCTCTTGCTTTTGGCAAAACAAAACCAAACAAAACCCAACCTTTTAAATCAAGAAAGTTTCCTTAAAGTTCTTTCTGGAGTCTGTGAAAATCCCACTACCCATTCTAAATCGCATGATTTGGAAAGCAAGTTTAGTCAGGGGACAGCAGATCACTGAATGTATTTCCTTTCCTTGCTAATTTTAAAAATACTCATTTTTAGAAAACATAGCAGAATATCAAACATTCAGTTTGACCCAGGTGCCTATATAAATATCTGAATATTCCATCAGCAACTATTGATAGGTAACCTACTGTGTACCAGTAATGATTATGATAAATAACATTTATATGTCATTTAAGGTTTGCAAAGCACCTTATAAATCTTCTCTGATCTTCACCACAACCCTGTGAGTTAGGGGCTATTACTATTTCCATTCTATGAAGGGAGAAACTAAGGCTGAAAGAGGCAAAATAATTCACCGAGGGTCATATGAGTATCTAAAGCAGAATTCAAACTCAAGTTTTCTTGATGTCAGTTCTAGCATTCTGTCCACTATACCAACTGCCTTGCTCTCCTGTGCTCTCTGAAGGATTTATAAGAAAACATGATCCTCATCTTCAAGGAACTTATAATCTAATTTGGGGAGACAAATCTAAAATACTCATGAAACAGAAAACAGTTATGATATAATACAGATAATAAGTCAAAAGTTAGAGAAGGGAAAACAAGGCATTGTTAGTGAATGGATGGAGGCAAAAACAATTAGGGCATCCAATTAGCTAACACCTTAACTCCTCATAGGCAGCTTGTCTCATGGGGCCCCAAAGTTTGGCCAGAAAAAAGATGGCCCCAAATGGAAAGACTCATCTCAACCTTGTTCCTCTGAAGATAAGTGGCTCAAGATTGCCTTTGTGATGAGTCTTGGAGAGTTTGCTGTTGACTAAATTCCTCCCCCCTGCACAATTGAGTACTGGATAATAACAGACCAATCAGAGCCGATATGCAAATTCCTTTATCAGAGGGGCTTACTGTCCCAGCTGAGAAAGATAATTACTCACCTTTGATGAGCTACTTAAGTAACATATGCCAATTTATTTCCCTGGCTGTCTCATTAAAAGTGAATAATGGTCTTTTTCTAGGCCTCTGCCTTCATCTTTGGTTTATAACATGAGTTGAAATAGATTACTGGCACACTCGGGAAGCATCTGCTGACCATGGTCCTCAAACTAATGAAGGAAGAACATGTAGAAGGAGATGGAAGGCCCTCCCATTTTAATGAACCTCCAAATTAGCCTTCATTCACTACTTCCACAGCTGACTTTCCTATGTACCTTGAAAAATCACAAGCAACATTTGTGAAGCAAATAATAATGATTCAAGGATATCCTGACAAACTTGGGGTCCACCTTAGGATCCACCCTTTTGTAGACTAAAAGCCCTTAGTGGCTTCAGATAGGAAATTTTATTTTTATTCCAATTTCAGGATATTTCAGAATCATGACTAGGTTTCATTTCCTGTTGGGCACAAAAAGTGATGATTCCTGTGGCTGGTTGGAATAAGGAAAGTAAGGCCTTGGTGATGGTTAGACCACAGCTAAAATAATTAATGTATCCAATTAGTTTATTTAGATATTAATTCTCCATAAGCAACTGATCTCAAGGGGTCCCACTATTTGGCAAAAAAAAAAAAAAGAATTGGGCAGAATTTTCACCTGGACACATTTCCTTGCCTTCTAGGTTTCCCATCAGAGGCTGGAGGCACTGGTTATAATAGGTTACCAAACATTTATTAGCACCATAGTATGTACCACACCCTGTGGTAATTACTGTGGATTTTTTTAAAAGGGTGAACAGTTCTTGCCCACAAAGAACTTACATTCTAATGGGAAGGTACAATCTGCATACTGATAGGTAAATTTTATATATATATATATATGTATATAAATTTGTGGAAAGGGCACTAACAGCAAGGACAATCAGAAAAGGCCTCTTAAATGAGAGGCCTTGAATGAAAGAACATTTTTTTTTTGGCAGAGCAATGAGGGTTAAGTGACTTGCCCAGAGTCACACAGCTAGTAAGTATCAAGAGTCTGAGGCCAAATTTGAACTCAGGTCCTCCTGACTCCAGGGCCGGTGCTCTATCCACCATGCCACCTAGCTGCTCCAAGAGGAGAACATTCTAACAATTATGTTATGTAGGCTGGACAGAAATTACTATTCCCTTCTGTGCCTTCATTTTAGAGATGTAGAATCTGAGGCATAGAAAAGTTAATAGGTTTAAAGTTAGAAATGGAGCAGAGACCAGAATCCCCATAGCCTAGTCCTGTAATCTCTCCATTGGATATACAATCTCTACCATAACTGATTTTTCCTTCATTCTTTCTCTTTTTCCCCCTCCTTCCTTTCTTCTTCATTTTTTTTCCTTTGCATGACACCCCATTTCAACACCTCCCCCACCTTTTTATCATTTTTCAAACAGCTTTGTCATTATACCAACCTGTTCATGGGATGCTGCCCCTAGTCAGATGAAGAACAGGCTTATGTGTTTTGCGTTCTGGAGAACCTGTCTTGCAAATTCTTGTAAACTCCAAAATGCCTTCTACACATGCATGTAGTAACTGATGGTTTAATGATAAATGAATGGTCTGTCTACCCTTCTGGAATATGTAATAGATCCGGGCCATTTCCCCATTACCACATACCCAATCTCACTAAGTCAGAGAGCAGGCTCAGGGGCTGCTACTTATTACAGTAGCAAATCCTGACCAAAGAGGAGGTCATATACTTTGGGCACACCTTCAAAAGGCCATTATGAGAAACAGCACCAATTTGAAAAGCCATCATTTAATTTAAGCAGCAGAAACAGATTTACTTTGCTTCATAAAGCAAACTGTATATTTGAACTTTGAGAAAGTTCCAAACCCTTGGTTGATCACGATATTGGATATTCTTGTTATTCTCCTTTATGGCAAAAATACAGCTTTAAAAAAAAAGATCACTTTCCCATACATTAAATTCTTGTTGTAGGAGGAACTAAATTAGCTTTTCAGACAGTTTCATTTGGACTTGTTATGGAACTGTAGCTGCAACAAATTGAGACCAAGGATTTAGTTGGTATAATTATCTCTGTACCATATTCAACAATCTGTGGTCTTCTTATGTCACACAGATTGGATATAAAGGTTTCTTTCTTCAAGATGAGTATCTCTTAAGCAGTTTAACTTTAGGAAGCAGAGAGTTGAAATTTCTGTTTATAATTCATTTTTCTAGTGAGTATGAGGAGTCATTTGGTTTTGCTTATCACATTAAGAAACAGCATTTTGGACCCTGTTAAAATTTTCACCTTTAATATAGACACTAACAAATTTAATACAGATTTAATATGGAACAAACAAATGTATAACTGAACTCCTGGTAGAATATTGTCAACTTAGTTTCTTCCCATCCCTTGGCCTCAGAAGTCAGCCTAAAAACTTTGTGAAATATTAAAAGGATTTAGAAAACTCAATCAGGAAGTCACCAAATACCTTAAATCACTTTCAAGTGAGCCAACTGTCTTTTATAAAAGACTGAACTATATATTAAACCAAATGAACTGGTTTTGTGTTTGAACATAGCCTATGTTATTTGGAACAAAAAATTGAATTAATAGGAAAAATCTGACATTTATGTACCACATCAAGAATTTAAAAGGACTTGAGCAGCTAGGTGGCACAGTGGATAAAGCATCGACCCTAGATTCAGGAGGACCTGAGTTCAAATCCAGCCTCAGACACTTGACACTTATTAGCTGTGTGACTCTGGGCAAGTCACTTAACCCTCATTGCCCAGCAAAAAAACAAACAAAAAAAACAAACAAAAAAAATGTTTAATAATCTAGCTTCCTCCCTCGACCCCACTTTTTGGCCTTCTTACACTTCATTCCTTACTACATATTCTTTGATGTAATGACTCTGGCTTCCTTGCTGTTACATGAATAAGACACTCCATGTCTCAGGTCTAGACATTTTCTCTGGCTGTCCCGCAGACTTGGAATGTTCTCCCTTCTCATTTGAGCATTCCAGTGACCTGGTAAGGTAGGTACTATTGTCATTCTCATTTTTCAGAAGGGGATGTTTAGGCTTAGAAAAGTTAACAAACTTGTCCAGGATGTACAGTAGGAATTATCTGAGGTTAGATTTGAACCCATTTCTTTCTGATCACAAGGCCAGCATTCAACACTTTGTATCATCTGGTTGGCAGCTCCCAAAAACCAGTCCTCAGGCACTGATCAGTAAATCCTTGCTTCCTACACATTGAATGATGCCCAATCAGCATGAATGGCTTCTTGAAGTTCTTAAATTAAAACCAGGCAATTTCTTAAAGCACAGAAACAATCTGAATTGCTGTGAGTAAGTAAGTAGTAATGACAGAAAGAGTTCCTAGCTCTAGGCTCTGTTTCATGGTTCTTTATATCTCTCACCCCATTTAGCATAATACCATGCAAGCAGGGAATCATTTTTTACACTCAAATCATAGATTCAGAGTTGGAAGGATTTCGTGTCATCTCTAATCCAACTCCCTCATTTTTTAGATGCAGAAACTGAGGCCTAAAAGATTTACACCTGGAAGAGACCTTCGAGTTAATTTCATCCAATCCCTTCACTTTAGTACAGCACTGGATTTAGAGTCAAAGGACCTGAATTCAAATCCTTCATCTTCCACTTACTACCTCAGGGACTTTGATCAAGATACTAACTCTCTGGGTCTCAGTTTCTTCATCTATAAAACAAGACAATCACACCATGTTCCATTTTTCTGAAGAAATCAATTGTAAGGATATGTCCTGGATCTCTTAGAATAAAAACAATGGATAAGTAATTCAATAAATAAATGCACACTGGGCATTGCCAAGGGACCCTTGAAAGCAAGAGCCACATTACCAGAACAACAATCACAAAAAAAAATAATAATAATTAAAATAATACCCCTCGGTCGCAGAACACTTTTTCAGGACATAAAAAGGAACCCACCATAAGAAATGACTTGAAAAAGATTTCTCATTCTCCCTAAGAGAGATGTAATGACTTTGTCATCAGGGCAGGGAATCTGTTATCTTATGTAGCTGTCAGAAGGGAGAGGGCATTTTTCTTGCTGATTTAATTTCCCATTTGGGTAGCAAAATGATATCAGAAAATGGCAGTGAACTTTCCTGGGGACAGGGTCTGAGAAATGTGCTCAGAGATAAAGTGGTATTTCCTGTCTTCACATGTTTAAATACATCTCCAAAGAATCTGCTGCAGGTAAGCTCTGTGCTGGATATGATAGGGATTATAATCACGTGCACAGGTTCCAGGGGTAGTTTTTTTCTGGGAGCAAAACAAATACAACCATCACTGCATTCACTTCCATTCTAGTGCTATTCAGTTTTACCAACACTGTACAGTTGGGGAAGTTCAAGCCAGCAATTACCACAAGACAATTAGTGTGATTTTTAAGCAGATGCTAATTAGAGAAAATACACTCATTTGCCATTAATTTTTGGAGAAATAGGGGCCAGAATGAAGTTTCTTTCTCTTATTTTGATGGGGAAAAGGGGAAAGATTCAGAGGAAATCAAAATCATTTTGGGTTATAGATGTTGATGTAATTTTCAGTTTGGGTACATGTCTTCTTTCTTTTTCTTTTCTTAATCTCTTCAGGTAATATCAGGAACACGGAGAAACTGAGCTATGACAGGCAACACCAGTATGAGATCATGGTCACTGCCTTTGATTGTGGCCAAAAACATGCAATCGAAAACGCCTTAGTGCAAGTGGATGTGAAACCTGTCTGTAAACCCGGATGGCAAGGTAGGACTATTTTTTTCTCCCATCAAAGGAAACTTGGTCTGGTGTACAGAAAGTCCTGGGTTTTATTCAAGGCATCTGGTGATGCAGTGGTCCTGGAGTCAGGAAGATCCAAATTCAAATATGGCCTCAGATGTTTACTACAGCTGTGTGAGTCTGGGCAAGTCACTTAAACCTATCTGCCTCAGATTCTTCATCTGTAAAACAGGGACAATAATAGTTCCTACCTCCCAGGGTTGTTGGGAGGATCTAATGAAATAATACTTGTAAAGCACTTAGCACAGTGCCTGGCACATAGTAAGTACTACATAAACATTAGTTCCTACTATCATTATTATTAGAAATTTCTATTTATTCTTCACTTTCCAGCTCTTGGTGCTGTGGGTCAGTGGAGTTTAGTAAATGGAAATTAGTGCTTAGAAGGGTTTTAGAGATGTGGCTCAGGGAATGGAAACCAACAGTCAGAGAGAATGCAGATCTAGAAGGGAGTAGAATTTATACTTATTTACATTTAAACTGCTGAGAAGTAGGGAGAAATTGTAGTTTAGACTCTAAGCTAAGTCAGCAGGTAGGCTAATAAAGAGAGAGGAAATTCAACTTGCGTCTCTCCCCTTTCTAGAGAGAATTGTGCTTGTCACCAGAGTAGTAACTAGGAATTTTTTGTGCTCAGAGAAAACAGGCAAAAAGCTCCTTTATCTGAGCAGAGTGGGATGACGAATGGGGCAATAAACAACCTCACCCCAGCCCCAGACATCTGGTGGTGGCTTTTTCATATTACTAATTATACTTGCTCAAGCCTAAGCTCTTTTGTTTCTAGCTGCTGAAGAGTGACAACTATTATTAAAGCCCTCTAAACAGAGTTCTCAGTAAGTCATGCATTCCCTTGACATAGGAAGACCATATTAGGCCTATACAGACAGTTCTCACTTTGTGCATGTGGTTTCTTCTATAGACCTCTATGTAAATTAGGTTTTTCATGAAGGGGGCTGCCCCCATGGAGGGAGGAGGCCAGCACTCAGTTCAAGGATAAGTGGGAGCCCAACAGAGTGTGGAACACACAGGGGCCCAGGCCAGCCTTGTGGGGACCTGGCCGAATTGAGAAGAAAGTGGGGGGGCGGGCAGGGCAGACATGGGAATCAGACATGGACACAGAAGAGAGGATGGGAACGGGGGTGGGTGGGACAAACACACCTCACCTGATGGATGGAAGACAGACATGCAAATCAAAATGTGTGGGCAGAGCAGGGCCAAGGTCTTTCTCTTGGTGCCAAAGATAGCAAACCAAACCCCCACATCTGGTGGCAACACAGTGGTGGCAATATCTTCAAGTGATCCATTCTTCTGCTTTCACTTGCAGGGTTTTAGGGTTTGGGTGGATGAGGGTGAAGCCATGGAGCCCCAAGCCACCGGGCAGGAGTGGAGAGAGAATGCATAATGCTATACAGTAAAGTTAACATGGACTTATTTTGGATTGTGGATTTTCTTCAGAATTTTTATGTAATGTCGAATTTGCATGAAGCAAAAACTGTATTACAAAGATATTAAAGAAAAAAGAAAAGGACTCATGCACATAAGTATTTATAGCACTTCCTTTTTTTGCTATAGCAAAGAACTAAAAACTAAGGGAGTTCCAAGTGGGGAATGGCTGAACAAATCGTGGTATGTGAGTGTAATGGAATGCTATCGTGCCTTAAGAAGTGAAGAAAGGGGTTGTTTCAGAGACAAGTGGGAAGATTTGTATAAATTGATGCAGAATGAAATGAACAGATGCAGGATAACAATTTACACAATAAAAACATTGCAAAAGCAAACAACTTTGACAGACTTTAAAAAAAAAACTCAGAGTAGTACAATGACCAAATTTCTATGAAATTTCTTTAAGGAAGTAAGAACAAAATATTTTATTTTACAATAAGAGGTATTTGTATTTAACACCTTATCTACCACAGAAACATATAGGGTTAATATATTCCCAGTACCTTTGGGGCAACTTTGTATGGGTGACCACCTATCTCCATCTATGAATAGGACCTACCATGCTTTTTCCCAACCTCCCTAGATTTAGACTCAGTGATTTCTAACATTCACCAGGGTTCACTCAGTTGATTTCATGTATTTTTCAATTCAGTTCAATAAATATTTACTGAGTTCATCTGGTATGAGGTACTGTCACATGAAATAACATTGATTAAGCACTTACTGTGTGTGGTCAGGCACTGTGTTATGAACTAAGGATATAAACACAAGCAAAAAAGAAAAATTCCCTGCCTTCAAGGAGTTTACATTCTACTGATTTATTCTTTTTTTTTTTTTAGTGAGGCAATTGGGGTTAAGTGACTTGCCTAAGGTCACACAGCTAGTAAGTGTTAAGAGTCTGAGGCCGGATTTGAACCCAGGTACTCCTGACTCCAGGGCTGGTGCTCTATCCACTGCGCCACCTAGCTGCCCCAATTAATTCTTTTTTTTTTTTTTAAGTGAGGCAGTTGGGGTTAAGTGACTTGCCCAGGGTCACACAGCTAGTAAGTGTTAAGTGTCTGAGGCCGGATTTGAACCCAGGTACTCCTGACTCCAGGGCTGGTGCTCTATCCACTGCGCCACCTAGCTGCCCCAATTAATTCTTTTTTTTTTTTTAAGTGAGGCAGTTGGGGTTAAGTGACTTGCCCAGGGTCACACAGCTAGTAAGTGTTAAGTGTCTGAGGCCAGATTTGAACCCAGGTACTCCTGACTCCAGGACTGGTGCTCTATCCACTGCGCTACCTAGCTGCCCCTACCCCAATTAATTCTAATAAATACAGGAGGCACACTGAGAGGAGGATAAAACAATGTCTAATTTATAATCCTTACTTTCATTAGTGAGATAAAGCAAACATACAGGAGACAATTAGGCAACAACATAACAATACATTACAATATGTGATTTTTTAAAATGCCACAGTGAATGCTATAGACTGTAAGGGCTGGGAGACCTCAGTACAAGAAGAGATGGTTGTGGTCTGGAATGAAGAGGGAAAGTTTCTTGGGGAAGGTGGAAGGAGGGCAACAAAAGATGAGTCAAATTTGAATACCTGGGGCATTTCCAGGATGGGGAACATTAGGAAATGCTCAGAGATAGGAATGGCCATGACATGGGTGGGGGACAATGAAGAGACTGTGTAGAGCAGATGGTTCAAATTTGGGAGGTTAGAGATTGAAATTGGAATGTGCCTCCCATATTTATTAGAATTAATCAGTAGAATATAAACTCCTTGAAGGCAGGGCCCAGACGGTGGAGGGCCTTAAATGCCAGCATGTGACCCTATGGAACCCCAAGGTCTCCAAGTGTAGCACTGAGAGGTCTGAGTACACGAGTAATTCCTGAGCAAAATGGATCCTCTTCCCAGGGCTAAATCCACATGATGGGCAAGAATAACAAATAAAATATGGCTCACTAGAACTAGCTCCTGTTCTAAGTAATTTCCCTTTAGGCAGGAAGGAATTATGGTGCCGTTAAAGTGATCCATCACTCTCAGAAGCTGCTTCCAAAGTCTCTGGGAACACTCTGCACTTGTACAGCACAATCATCCAACTCTCGCCTTATCTATCCCTCCCCTTCAGGAGAAAAATAAACCTCCCCGTCTCCAGCTGACATCTTCCCAGAAGGAAATAAAAGACCCTGCTTTGAGGCTTGGCTCAGACCACAGAGACATGTCACCTTGTTCATAAGAAAGGAGAGCACATGCCTCTGAGGTACATTTTGTTGTCTTGAATTAGCCTCATTGCTTCTTCTAGTCTCATCAGCTTTAATTAATAATGATTCCTAATTTTTGTCAAGTGAGAAGCATTGTAGCATAATAGTGAGCCTTGAAAGCAGGAGTAACTTGGTTCAGGACCTGCCTCTGACACATACTAATGGGGTAATGTGAATCAACTAACTTCTCTGTGCAAATTGAACTGTGTCACTACCCTATTCAATAACTACCAGTGGCTCCCTATTACCTCCAAATCAAAGAAAATTTTCTATTTGGCTTTCAAAGTACTTCACAACCTGCCCCATTCCTACCTTTTCCATGCTTATTCATGTTATTCCTGATTGATCCTTTTGGGTCTCCCTTTGATCCATATTTTCCAGCCTAGCCCCACTGACTTAGTATCTCACTTCTTGGGGCTACCATTTGCTCTGTTGTTCCTGGAATCTGGCATTGCATTCCACCCAGAATGCTTCCTCTTGCCTCCTCCTAAGCCTTGTTGATGAACTTTTAACTCGGTCTGAGACTCACACCGTTAATCACCTGCTTAATCCTTGGCACCATTTGACTCATTCCTCATCTCTATTGAGACCTGCAAGGAACCTCAGAGCCCAATGTTGGATAATAAGCAAGCTTGGGGTGTTTTTCAGCTTCTCATATGCAAAATTCTGCCCTCCTCACCAGGTGTTAGTGCAGTTTGCTTTCTTCCCTGTCTTGTTCTTGGCATCCCTATTGAATTTTAGCCTGGGAGAGCAGGCAGGTAAGTCACTAGGATGTGTGACTTTATAGATCTATTTATTTGGCAGCTAGGCTGTTACTGTTTGTTCAGTCCTTTCCCTAGAGGTGCCATCCACTTTCAAAGTGTGGGGGTCATAGGGAATCCACCTGGAGAATGGAACTGTGATTAGTGGTGCCACTCTTCATTTCTCAGCCAGGCATACATTTTAATCAACAAACGTGTTCACAGACTTCAGCACCACTGTGAATTCCCCAGCAATTATGCCAGTGTACATCCTCCCACACTCCCTTCCTTCCTCTGTTGTGACTTCCTTAGCAAAATTGGTCATTTACATTTGAGATTCACAGTTCATCCTCCGGTTTAAGAATATGAATGGGAAAACAGATGGTGGTGGGGGGCAATGGATTGAGTGTTTTTCTCCATTTATCCAAATCTTTCATTGTCCTCAGTCCCATTCCCACACATCTTTGTTCATGTATCCCATCTTGTCAGGGACTTGGCAGCTTAGGTTCTCAAATGCTCTTGGTAGATTTTTAGCTATCACTCAGAGGTTCTCCTTCCCCTTCCCTCCCAAACTCTTGCCCTTACATTCTATACTGGTCTCTAATCCATGTTGTTTTCTGGCCCCCAGCACTGTTTCTTCATCTGTTATCTTTAAAACATAACCTGTATGGGAAAACCAGACAGGAACTTTAGGAGAAAAGCTATTCATAGGATCATAGATTTAGATGTGGAACAGATATTTAGAGAGTATCGAGCTCTCCTTTTAGAGAAAAGTGAATTTCAAGAGAGCTTAGGTTACTTGCCCACGTCACATTTCAAGGTATTGTCTGAAATGTGATTTAAATCAAAGTTTCTTAAACTATGGGTCTTGACCCCATATGGGGTCACATAACTGAATGTGAGGGTTGTGAAAATTTTGGCAACAGTAAAAGGTTATGTATACCTATTTTATATACCTATATATCCAGGGTAATGCAAAAATTTCTCTGGTGAAAAGGGGTCACAAGTGGAAAAAGTTTAAGAACCCCTGATTTAAATAAGGGTATTCCTAACTCCAAGTCTAATACTTTAGGGAAAGGAAATAAGCATTTATATAACACCTATTATGTACCTAGCACCCTGCTAAGTATTTTATAAATATGATTTCATTTGATACATAGACCCTGAGAGGTAATTTATTTTATTATTCCCAGCTTTCAGTTGAGAAAACTAAGGCAGAAAGTGGTTAAATGACTTGTCAAGGGTCACACAGCTAGTAAGTATATGTGACCATATTTGAATTCCATGAATTCTATAAAAGTCTATGAAATCCATGAATTCTTCCCAACTCCAGACCCAGCCCATCTATCCTCTGCCTCACCCTCTGCTATTCTGCCTATAAAAAGCTGACAGTCTAGATTACAGTTATACACATGAAATGACTGAAAACACCATGTTTTTTTAAAGCCCCAGATTTCATGCTTCTGGCAGTAAGAGCTGTGGGAGTTTGGGCATGGGAAAAGAGGAAGAAATCACCAAGGACTAGAAAAGTCAAGGAAAATTTCATGGGGGATGAGGAGTTTCTGGTGAGCTTTATCAAGTAGAGTTTAGACAGATATTCCCAGAAATGGTTATGATGTGAACAAAGGCTCATTTGTGGAAATGGTCATGGCACATTCAGGAAACTTTAAGGAAGCTGACTTGACTTGAGCTGGGGATCCATGTTGGAGAGCAATATAATTTGGATCTACCCTTCTACATAATGGAGGGCCTATAAAATCAGGCAATGATAGGAAATAAAGTGCCATTGGAGATTTCTCTTTTTTAATAATAAACATTTTGATTTATCCTTTTGAGTTCCAAATTTTGTCTCCCCTTCCTTCCATTCCCACTCCCTCCCTGAGGTGGGAAGCAATCAGATGTGGGTTATATATATGTGCAATTATGTAAAACATTACCATATTAGTTATTTTGTATAAGACAATTTGAATAAAAGAAAAAAATGAGTGAAAATAGCATGCTTCAGTCTGTGTTCAATCAACATAAGTTCTTTCTTTGGAGGTGGATATTATGCTTCATCATTAATCCTTTGGGATTGTCTTGGATCATTGCCTTGCTGAGAATAGTTAAATTATTTACAGTTCTTCATCAAACAATATTGCTGTCTCTGTGCACAGTGTTCTCTTGGTTCTGCTCACTTTACTATATATTAGTTCATAGAAACATTAAAGATTTCTGAGCAAGAAAGGGGATATGACAAAAGTAAAGTGAAAGATGCTAGACCTTCACAAACCCTGGAGTTGGAGTTAAAAGATTAGAGTTCAAGACCGCGCTATGTGAAATTGAGCCAAATACTTCATCTGGACAGTGATCTTTTAGGTGCCTTCCAGCCCTAAATCTTATGATCCTATCTTATTTCTAATTGAGTAGGCTTTCCACAAATATGTTTTAGCCATCAGTGCATTTGGGGGGTTGTGCTGGTCACCAGGGACACAAAGTGAAAATAGGAGCAGTTCCAACTTTAAAGAGGCTTATGTGCTGATGGAAGGAATGACATTCTACTCTAGGGTCTCTTCTGGTTCTAAAATTCTATGACTGTAGAAGGAAGGTTAGTCTAGCAGTAGTAAGGCTCAAAGAAAAAATCAACAGGACTTAGTGACATAGGATAAGGGACAAAGGAGAGGGATGACTCAAAGATGACCCAAAATTTTGAGCATGATGAAAAGGTAATGCCATTAATTGGAGATAAAGAAAATGAAAAGGGAGACTAGTCTGTTGAGGAAGAGGGTAAGTTGAGTTTTGAACATACTGGGTTTAAAAGATGATAGAACATTCAAATAAAAATATACATGGGGGGAGCAGCTATGTGGAGCAGTGGATAAAACACTGGCCCTGGATTCAGGAGGACCTGAGTTCAAATCTGGCCTCAGATACTTGACACTTAGTAGCTGTGTGACCTTGGGCAAGTCACTTAACCCTCATTGCCCTGCCTAAAAATAAATAAATAAAATTTTAAAAATAAATAAAAATAGCTCAAATTTTATATAGCTCTTTAAAGTTTGCAAGGCATTTTACAAATATCACCTTCTTTTAATAACAACAGTCCTGGGAGGTAGCTGCTCAAAATAGCATCCCGGTTTAATAGTTGAGGGTACTGGAGAGGGTTTAAGGGAATTGTTTGGGGTATCACAGCTAGTAAGTGCCTTTAGCTAGGATTGAACTCAGATCTTCCTGACTTCCAATCCAACATTACTTCGCCATCTAGCTGCCTTTAAAAAGGAGATAATGTTTATACTATCTGCATCATGGTAATGTGAAGGAAACTTTTTATATACCTTAAAGTGCTCCAAGAATGTGAGCTATGTATGTATGTCTGATGCCTCAGCAAGCTCAGAAGAACTTTTCTGTTTTCTTCTTAAGTCAGTGATCGATACAATGTCAATCCATATTCATTAAGCGACTCCTATGTGCAGAGCAATGTATTAAATATTATTGGAGAGGCAAAAGATGAATAAGATCTATTTCCTGCCCTTGTGGAGCTTGCTTTTCCCTTCACCCCCATTTTAATCTCCTTTCCCCCCAGCTTCAGACCTAATTCCCACTTCCAAAAACTAAAGCCTCTCTTTTACTGTCTCTGGGAGCCTCACCTACTGTACCTTTATTTTGTTACAAACCCTGTCTCCAAAGAACTGCAAGAAAAGGAATGAGAGTTCCTCATTTCCAATTATTCCAAGTGGGTCAAACTTCAGAGTGTGGGAGGAAAGTTACTTTATAGCTAGAGCAGTAGGTAGGTAGAGTGACAGAAACTTTGTCCCAGGGTGGAAGAATTTCAAAGGGATAAGAAATCTACTAGATGAGAGGTCTGGCTGAGGCCTGCCCAGTTTTGTATAGCCAGTGAGCTAAGAACGGCTTTTACATTTTAAAATAAAGTGTTATTTCATTTTAAAATGTGAAAACCATTCTGAGCTTCTGGGCTGTGCAAAAACAGGCAGATTTGTCCCTCTCCAGCCCCTGTGGGTCTTAAAAGGCAGATAACACAAATCATATTCCTTTGAGGAAGGGGAGGGGAGGGGGTGAAGAAGAAGATGGAGAAAGCAACTGGCTGGTGAGAGCTCTGGGGGGGAATCAATGATTGTAATTCTCTCACACGGTTCCTTTAGCAGACCCAAGGCTGGCACAGACTGGAAGTGCTATATTAGAGGTTAGAGAAGAGCATTCTAGTGTCCCTGCTATGAATCTCTCTGGGTTTCTATTTTTTCTTCTCTAAAATGAGAGGATTGGTCCAAGTGGTTTTTCAGGTTCTTTCCAATTCTAATTCTATAAGCATGAGATTTGAGCTCCATTTGACTCTACCTCACTTCAGTTTCAGTATGAGTTGAATGAGCTCTTCCCCTACACCCTTAAGTAAGCCCTTAAGTTCTCTTGGGAATTTCCTCCCCTTTAAAATCAAGTATTGGCTGGGTGACCCCTAAGATCCCTTCCACTTCTAACATGATACTTTGAAGGTTTTTAGTGAGGGTAGGTGCTAGCTCCAAGCTCTTTTCCAGTCCTTTCCCCCAAGACATCTGTTTCCTCTAGAAGTAGCTCTCAAAGGGTATGCTGTGGCATACTAGAGAGGCAGTATCATGCCTTGCTGGATGTGCCATGAAAATCAAGACATACGTTGCCCAGTCCCCACCCTCAGCTATAACTTGTTGCCCTTCTTCCTGACTTGGTGTAGGGAAGGTCACAACAGCATCTTCCTAAGGAAGCTCAAAGCCACCTCCCCTGTTGTAAGTCATAGGGATGTAAAGAAAGAAATGGGGAAGAGAAAGGAGAAGTGGAGGAATCCCAAAGTAAAGGTAATGGCTCTGTAGGCCCAAATGCCTGAGAACCCTTCTTTGTTACCAACTTAATGCTTTCAGTGTGTCATGATTCCTCATGTAAAAATACTGTATTATAAGCAATAAAGAAATAATAATTTTAAGAGAATCACTGACTTCTAGGGCAGACATGGTATCCTGGGGTCTCTGTGCCAGGAAGGGGAATGAGGGAAACATACAAACCCCAAATGAGGGTATCTTTGAAGCCATTTGACCAAGGCATTATTACCTGTGCTTACCCCAACTGCAAAAATTTCTAGTGATGGCTCTCTCTGGATCTCTACCCATTTAAGCCTTAATGTAAGGTCCCACATGTATATGGTTTTGGTATAGAAAAAAAATAATCTTTCCATACCCAGATTCATCCCCAGATTTCTGATGTCACACCTAAATTTAGGTACTATCCATAAATGAAATTGGATCTACAATGTTAAAAAATCAGGAGGCCCAAACTTCTGTTCTGGCCCAGTCCGATGTTCATTGAAAGTTGGTGTCTCATTAAGTCCCATGGAGATCAGTCCCACACAAAGCTCTGCCTCTGAATCATTTACATGAGACACAGACACCATTTACATGGAATCCTGAAAGATATATTTCATACCTAAAGAAAATTAAGGTATTTGTGAATTTGCCTCTGAGTGATTCACTGTCACTTGTCCCAGAAAACAATACCTGCAGGTAAATTTTTAGATGAGAAGAAATTAATTTTGATGAGGACTTAAACTGGGAATGGAACTTCTCTCTTCTCTCCCTTTTACTCTTGTATCTTTTCTCCCATTTCTTAGTTTTTACATACCTATATTTATTATTCAAAATTATATCTTTCATAGTATCTTGTGACTCTGAGAATTTATTTACTCAGTTTTTCCTACATCTTTCTAAGTTTGATGTGTAGACCAAGGGAAGGAAGGAACTCAGCAATTAATACTCATAACCAATGGCCCATTGGCTCAGAGTAAGACATTTCACTTAGTTAATGAAGAACTTCCCCTGAAGACTTCTAAATTAATCACTAGTATTTGTAGCATGCTTCCCATATCTTTGATGCTCTAGTAGTACAGTCGTTCTGGATTTAAAGGATTCTGGTATATAGCCTAATTTCAGACAGGCAGACATGGATGATTGTGTAACATCGTTGTTCAAATATCATCCTGTTTCACAAACCACATTCTCACCATGTGTCCATGTCCTCTTTGTCTCATCACTGAACATTATCAAAGAGAAACCAATTATAAACCGACCCCAGGGGCATTCTGTCAAACACTGAAAATTGGGAAATACAGCTACAGTTACAAGTTGCTCTTATTTTCAAATCTGGTCCCACTAGTCAGATCCTTGTTCTTTGTTATCTTTATATTGAGGTGATCTATTTAAAATGGAAATCAAGAAAAGAAAGAGTCCCTTTGCTGTGTTATTCCATCTCTGTTCATTGAGTTTTGAACCAATCCCATGGTGGCATTAGTCTTTTTTTCATGCAAACACATCTGTCATCCTTGAAATTACATCATTTCTGGAGAGGAAGAAAGTCTTTTTAGAAAGTCATTCAACAAATAGTTATTGAGTACCTACTCTATACCCAGGCCTGTTCTGTGGAAGGTTTGGGGGGATGGAGGTGAAGAAAACATAGTTGGTCCTTCCCTTGCCAGATTATTCCAGAGTAGAATTGAAATGGTTGTGGGGACAGCTAGTTGGCACAGTGGATAAAGCACCAGCCCTGGATTCAGGAGGATCTGAGTTCAAATCCCACCTCAGACACATGACACTTACTAGCTGTGTGACCTTGGGCAAGTCACTTAACCCCCATAGCCCTGCCAAAAAAAAAAAAAGAATTGAAATGGTTGTGTGCATTTTCCATTCTAAAGAAATAACTTGTTAAGCTGGCATTTACAACTGTTTATTTCAAGGGCAACATTCTCTTTAAGTATCCAAAATCATTTTAGATTATAGGGCTAATAAAAATATTGTAATCCAAAATACTGTAAACCAAGAGAGGTTAAATTGCAGCAAATGATGTGAGATCCAACATAAAAAGGCAAAAAGGTCAGAACCCAAATGAGTCTTTTTGCTGCTTTCCAGACTGCTAAGTGAAGGGGGTACTGCATTGTGTTCTCAGAAGCTTGCTAGGAAGGCAGAGAATAGTGTACATCCCAGGAGTCCCACAGACTTGCCCTCTCATTGGCAAAAAGTCTGATCAATTATTGACCAAGTAAACTAGAGAGCAGACTCTGGTTTTACTACATGAGAAGGGATTGATTTCAAATCATGGAGGTGATAAGCTTAGGGAGCTGCAGGCATTCACTTGATAAAAATGAGAACCCAGGAGGTTTTCAAATGATAAACCATGCCTGTGAGAATGCAAGGGCAATGAGGTTTGTCCCTGTTGGGTGTTGGTGTACATAGGTTTCATTACATTATCTTTATTCATAGGCAGAGTATATGAGAGCTTTCATGGTGCAATTTGAAGCTCTCATTGCCATTGATCTTCTGTAATGATGGAAAGTTTCAGCACTAAAAAGCCATTCCTCCAGGACAAAGGACTGTCCCTTGTCAACTTGTAAGGGGCTAGTCAGTCAACAAGTATCTATTAAGTACCTACTAAATGCCAGTCACCTGTGCTGGCTGGGGATACAAAGAAAGGCAAGAATCAGTCTCTGTTCTCAAAGAGCTCACAGTCTAATGAGGAAAACAACATATAGACTACTATGTACAACAAGATAACTACAGGTCTAAGAAAGAAGGGCCAGGAAAGGCTTCATGTATAAGGGGGCATTTTAGCTGAGACTTGAAGGAAGTCAGGAGTTAGAGATGAGGGAGTGCATTCAGGTATGGTGTATAGTCTTTGAAAAAGCAGTTAAGAAATGAAGATTAAGGAGATCTGAGTTATTGGATCATAGAGTACATGGAAGGGAGTAAGGTATAAGACTTGAAAAGGTAGGAAAGGCTTCAAGTTATGAAGGGATTTAAAAGTCTAATATGTTTGGGCCAAATTTAGTATGGGGAGTTAATTGGGTGGCTCGCTGTAATATTGGGGTTTAGAAAATAATGGGGGACCTCTAGATCCCCCCTTCTCCAAACTACCTCTTTTCCAGTTATGTCTCCCAGACTAGTAAAAAAGGAGATTAACAGCCTCTGTTTCACAAACAAATCAGGTTTTATTAATGGTAACAAAATTTACAACACAATTGGAGTTAATAAAACTAGGGACAATGAGAAAGGGGATAGAGAAAGTTAGAATCTAATCTCTAGGGTAAAAAGGCCCCTAGTAAAGGCCCTTATCTCGAGTAAGCTTTACTTCCTCAGCTACTCAGAACAGCTTATCTCAAACAAAAACTGACTCAAATCCCAAACTTACCTCTAGCTCAGCTGGCTTAACAAGCCAGCCTCGCCGGAAGGAACACAAACTCACCACCACCTGGAATCTGCAGTCCTAAGGAGAGTCGGCTTTGCAGTGTCTCCTGGTTAGGTCCAAAGATCAAACATACCAGCTCCACTCTCCCTCTTCCTTCACCATTACTCCCTCAGAATCTCTCCCCCTTCCTCCCTCTCCCATAGGAAAGGTAGTTCTATAGCAATGTTGAGTCTCCAATTGGTTTAACATACCCCCGGGCTGTCCCCATTATAATTTGGCCAGGCCCATGTGGGCATGGGGGAACTCCTAGGTGGGGTTAGGTACTTAGTTTGATACTTTAACTCAATAAATGTTCTTTGTGATGTTTGTTCCATAATCTCTTAAATTACACACCCATCTTCTCTTAGGCTTTTAAAGCTTGCATCTTTACTATCTGACCATGATGAAGCAAAGATGGGATTATAAAAACTCCAAATCACAATTAATTCCTTACAAATAGGAGATTTTATATTTTATTCTGGAGGTTCTGGGGAGCCACTAGTGTTTATTGAGGAGGGGGGAGGGGGGATATGGATCAGACTTGTGTTTTAGGAAGTTCAATTTGACAGTATATTGGAGGATGGCCTAGAATGGGGAGACACTTGAGGCAAGGAAACCCACCTGTTCACTATTGTGCTATTGGTCCAGTTGTTAGATGATTAGGGCCTGAACCAAGATGTCAGAGGAGAGAAGGGGGAATATTTGAGAAATGTTATGAAGGTAGAAATGACAAGCCTTGGCAAATGATTAGATGTCAGGGATGAAAGAGAATGGTGAATTAATGGGTAATACTTTAGACTATTGAGACACAGTAGAGGCAGTATGGCATATTTGCTTCTACTTGTCCTTTCATCTCTTTGAATTGTTACTGTGCATTAGATGCATGGGAAGACAGCTAGGTAGTGAAGTGGATAGAGTGCTGGGCCTGGAGCCAGAAAGCTTCATTTTCCTGAGTTCAAATCTGCCCTCAGATACTCACTAGCTGCATGATCCAGCTCAAGTCACTTAACCCTGTTTGTCTCAGTTTTCCTCATCTATAAATGAACTGGAAAAGGACATGGCAAAACACTCCAATATTTTTACCAAGAAAATTTTAAATGGGGGCATGAAAAGTCAGACATGAGTGAAATGACTGAACAACAAAAATTAGACCCAATAGAGTTGAGTCATAAATGGAAAAAAAGACTGACAAAGCAATTTCTGATGATCTATTCCTTTTTTCTTCATCTAAGATTTACAGTCAGAAGTCACTGGATGGAATAGGGGGAAACAATACCTTGAGACATTCACTTTTCTGCCATCTTGCCATTCAAACTTCTGAGATAGATAGACAGGAGTATCCATGTGGTAAGCGTAGATCATGCCAAATAGAAGCCACAGCACCCAGAGGAGAGCTTTTAAGTCTAGTGCAGAGAGCAAGATGACTGAAAGCCAGCACAGCCAAGAGAGGTCCCAGATATTGGAGCAGAAGTGAGAGCCTCTTCTAGGAGAGGATTGCTTCTTTCTGGTCTATTGCAAATAGAACACTCAGGAACACAGCATTCAAATCAGAGAGTGTTTTATTGAATGTGGTCCATAAAATATACCAAATTTTATAGGGGAACCCAACACAAAAAGGTTAAGAATCCTTGAGTTAGACCATTTCCTTAAACCATTGTTCCAAGCTTGGCCTAGCCCAAAGCCTGCCATCCCATCGTTACAGAGAATCCCTGTCCATAGCTCATCATGGCCTCTGCACCAGGCACCACTCTTGGGCTGGGCTAGGTGGAATAAAACATTTCAACAAATATTTATTGAAAATTTCTTGAGAGTAAAGTTCCTATGAATTTTTATAAAGATAAAAATAATATAGACCCCTCCCTCAAGAAGCTTAATGTTTAATAGTGAGAGAAAGACTTGTACAAATAAAGGAAAGACAATATAGCACTGGATTTAAAATTATTTCAAGTTGAGTTCAAATTTTCCCTCTGCTATAAATCACCTTTGTAACCTCAGGAAAGTCACTTAATATATCTGGTCTGACTTTCAGTTTTCTCATCTGTAAAATGAGTGAGTTAGATAAGATTTCCATCTGCCTCTAAATCCTATGAAGTCTTAACAAGAGAAAATTGACAGGGACAAAGGAGAGAACCTGGTAAATTGGCATGAGAAATTTGAAGAGGTTGAGATGACTTTTGGTTATTGTGTTCAAGAAAAGCTTTGAAAAGAGGTTGTCATTAAGTTAAGCTTTGAAGAAGCAGTGGGGGGGGCGGGAATTCAACAGGCAAAAAAATGAGGAAGGATGGAAGAGAGAGAGAGGGAGAGAGAGAGAGAGAGAGAGAGAGAGAGAGAGAGAGAGAGAGAGAGAGAGAGAGAGAGAGAACATAATGAACATGGATAACAATGTGAGCAGAGGCACAGAGATAGGAAAGAACTGGACCAGAACAAGAGATGGAGAATAGTTCAATTTACCTAGATCAGGAGTTAGATGAAATCAGGCTAGATCCAAACTACGGCTGGACCCCAGGCCTAGGGGTTTTATATTGCATTCACATATACAGAATCACTGAAGGATTTTGAATAGAGGAATGATATTAAGTGTATTAAGAAAATAGGACAAGGTGCATTTTAACTGTCCCCAATAACTGCAGTAACCCATGTTAGCAAGGGAACGTAACATATAGTTTTGAACACCAGGTGAAACTCTTTGTCAGCCTAAGCCCCATCCAAGTCTCTTTGACTCTTGTGCAAAAGATTCTGTCTGTATGCATGCACAACTAGTCAAATCCCATTGAGCCACTTGATTCAAAGAGCTATGAAAGGAGGTATCTTTGCTAACCAGAGTTCTGCATTTTAGAGGAAGATATGATAAAATATAGCTTGGGATTATTGCAGATATAGAAGCTATGATTCAGGTCCTTATCCTAGCTCAATATTTACCCTATATATTGATATTACAGAGATAGTCAAAATTTTCCGTGACCACGTGGTTTATTATGCATAGTAAAATAGCAAAGGAACTATCAAGTAAATGTTTCCCTTTCAGGAAGCATTTCATTTAACCACCTCCCACCTAGGATAGAACACTGGATTTGGTGTTAGGAAGACACACGTTCAAATGCAGCTTCATACACTTACTTTGTGACCCTGATCAAGTCTCTGAACCTCTGTCTACTTCAGTTTCCTTAACTACAAAATGGGGATAATAATAGCACCTATCTATCTCTTTTTTTTTTTTTTAGTGAGGCAATTGGGGTTAAGTGACTTGCCCAGGGTAACACAGCTAGTAAGTGTTAAGTGTCTGAGGCCGGATTTGAACTCAGGTACTCCTGACTCCAGGGCGGTGCTCTATCCACAGCACCTATCTATCTCCCTGGGTTGTTGTGAAGATCAAATGATATGCCATTTGTAAAGCATTTAGTACAGTGCCTGGGGCACAGTACATACTATACAAATGCTTATTCCCTCCTATACTCTAAGGTCATGTGTGTATGGTAAGAGGACTGTGAAAGACAGGGATGCTGTGCTGTTGTCCTAGGCCCAGCTCTGGGTCCTGGGTGAGAAAAATAAAAACCATGAACATGGAGAGTGCTGAAGGTCCTATCTTTCTTTACCAGGCAATAAGATGTCAAAGGAATGGCCGGTCTAATCCGACTCTGTCTTCCCCTCATTCCCTTTTCTGACCCAAGACCACATCACTTCCCTCCACAGTCTGCCTCAGCTGTCTCTCCTTGGTTCCTAGTATAAACAGCAAGAGCAACCACAGCCACAGTAACTATTTCAGAAGTCTCCATTTCATTTGCTAAAGAATAAAAACTGGAAAGGTCTTTTCCTTGTTCCTTGAGCTGCGGCAGCATGGTAAAGGAAAAGCTTTGAACTACAGGGGGAAAGAGCAGGAAGGATCAAAGGAGTGTAAATTGAGAGCTGTCAGTGACTTTGGAGGCCATCTGGTCCCCACCCCCTCATTTTATAGATAAGGAAATTGAAGCCAAGAGAAGTGAAGCAATTTACCCAATAATACATTGGGAGCAAGTGGTGGATCTGGGATTTAAATCAAGGTCCTTTGATTACAGAGGACAACCAATTCTGTATATTTGTGAAACAGCTTTACGTGGCTATGACCCTTTAGATTGTAAGGTTCTTGAGGGCAACACTGTCTTTTGCCTGTTTTTGTATCCCCCAGCACTCAGCACAGTGCCCAGCCCATGGTAGCACTTCCTAAATGTTTGCTGATTTATTGGCCTATTTTATCCCTCTTCTCAGTAAACTCTAATGGCTTCCTATTACCTACAGCAGTGATGTCAAACTCAAATAGAAGGCAGGGGACCCTAATCTGTACATAAAGATTCCTGAAAACCACATATTGACTTAAAAATGTAACATATTCTCTCTTTTTTTTTTTTTTTTGGTGAGGCAATTGGGGTTAAGTGACTTGCCCAGGGTCACACAGCCAGTAAGTGTTAAGTGTCTGAGGCTGGATTTGAACTCAGCTCCTCCTGACTCCAGGGCCGGTGCTCTATCCACTGCGCCACCTAGCTGCCCCCATAACATCTTCTCTTATTACACTTTTTATTTTGTTAAATATTTTACAATCATATTTTAATTTGGTTCTGGCCTGCTTGTGTTTTTGACAGCTCTGACCTACAGGATTAAATATAAAATCCTGGGTGTGGCATTTAAAACCCTTCACATCTGAGCCTTTCATGCTTTTCCAATCTTCTTATACTTTATTCCCTTATTTCTCAACTCCCTATTCAGTCCCAGAAGCCTCTCCCTCCCCACCTCTTTCTCCAGGCTTACTTGGCTTCCTTCAAGATTCAGCTGAACTCCCCCCTTGCAGAGGTCTTTCCCTGTTTTCCCAGCTACTAGTAACTTCCCTCTGAGATTATTTTCCATTTGTTGTAGTTCAGTCATTTTTCAGTCATAACTACTCTTCATGACTCTTCTCCAGCTTATTTTACAGATGAGGAAACTAAGGCAAACAGAGTTAAGTGACTTGCACAGTGTCACACAGCTAATAAATGTCTTAAGCCAGATTTGAACTCAGAAAGATGAGTCTTCCTGACTCCAGGCCAGGCACTCTATCAACTATACCACCTAGCTGCCCCATTTTCCATCTACTCTGTATCTATCTTATACATACCCAGTTCTGTCCATTGCTTTTCTTTATATCCCCAGCACTTGGTTCAGTACCTGGTGTATAGTAAGAAATTAATAAATGTTTGTTGAATTGCTTATAGCTCTGTCCTCTCACATGACTTGTCCCAGGCTGAACATACTCATTCCTAGAGAACAGAAAAATGGAGACTAAGATGAGACTCTCAATGAGAGAAGGAATGGACCATCTTTTATTAAAAATAAACATTTTTATTTATAATTTTGGATTCCAATTTAGAAATGTTTTAGGTCCCACTCAAACTTTCAGCCCCTGGAATAAATGATCATTAGAGAGCAGATAAGGAAGCCTGGAATGGTCAGGCGTGTGTGGGCATCAGTGACATTTTCTCTGAAGCTGAACATTTTCTAATCCCCCCCCAAATTATGAGATACACTTTGACATCTGCATATATCCATCATAAGCATTAACAGTCAATTGATCTGGGATGATTATAACAACATTACAGTAATTGCAGTACCATTTATATCACACCCACATTAACATTGCATTCAATAAACATGCAAAAAAAAAAACACTTGAAAAGCTTTGCAGTGCCTAGATGCCTAAATTACATACATGCGTACCAATGTTAAATGCAATGTTATATGCAAAATAAACAAATAGTCCTAAAAGAGAAAAAAGGAATATCCATTATGAAATAATGCTTGGGTACTAGGAAATAGTGATAGTAACTAATAGAAAACAAAGCTAATGGGCTTAAATAACAATGATAAAGGCAAAATGTTAATATATAAATAAACTCGAACAAGAACATATCAAAAAATGAAACTTAAAATAAGAATTGATGTGTCAACATATGCGCTTCTATTCAAAGCACACATGGCATGTCTAACATTAATATTATATTTGGTGCTGTGTTGTGACCATGTCTGTTTCTCCTAAAATATCACAAGTTAGGCTGATTGTAGGTCAGATGGTTTTGGTTCCTTTGGACCTGCTGATCTTCCTCTACTGGTTGATGATATAGTCTTTTAGCCTCTGAATACCTTCAAGCCTCAACTCTCAAACCTGACTTTATAGAGCTTTTATTATTTTCAAACAAAAGAAATTATCTCTGTAACCTGGGAGTCTCAAAACTGAAGTATTTGACAGGGAAGCATGTGCCTCTAGGTTTTTCTCTCCCTCTGATCCATATCTAAACAGAGGTTTCCCCCACTGAAATACCACATGTTGACTCCATTGAAATTTCTGTACAGCTCTCTGCATCTCTAGCATGTTCATCAAAGTGTGTTTAGAACACTCTTCCTGGTACAACCCTTCAGGGGTTGTAAGGTGTAGTTCTAGATTTCTGGATTCCTGCCAAATGCAACATTTTCTTGAGTAGTTTCCTATAAAAATCTTTACCTTGATTGGAATGAATCCTGGCAAGGAATCTATATACAGAGAAATACCTCACCCACAACATCTTAGCAAGAGTAGAAACTTTCTGATTCTTGGCTAGAGATGCCTATGCATACCTGGTGAAATACTCAGGCAACACTAAGATATAGCTTATATACTACTGACCGTCTCCTTCTAAAGATAAAATGTCAGTGCACACAAGATCCAAAGGTTTGCTCATAATTTTACTCTCCAAATACGCAGCATAAGCTGATAGCACTTTTCTCTATGTATTGAGTTCAGACCTCACACTTCTTACTGACATCTGCTGACATCTTGGGCCAACAAAAATAATTTCTTGCCTGCTTTAAGCACTTTTCTTGGCCCAGGGTGTGTGTGTGTGTGTGTGTGTGTGTGTGTGTGTGTGTGTGTGTGTGTGTGTAATCATGCAGTGCTTCATGATCAGAGTACCACTTGTTCCTGGTATTGTATGTGTATATGTATGTATGTGTGTGTGTGTATATATATATATATAAATATATATATATAATGTGTGCATGTATATGTATGTACATGTATATATATAAACACACATATATACCTATACATAAATGTATATATGTATATATGTGTGTGTTCGACATATTTCTGTAGTCTCTTCCATATCTCTATCTATGATAATCTAGGGAAGATGTATATGTGTATATATAGAGAGAGGATGTGTATTTTTAAGTATGTTTATGTATTTCTAAATGTATTAGAGACAGACAAGTATGTGTGTCTTTGTATACATACACACATCTTCCCTAGATTATCCTAAAATCATAGATAGAGATATGGAAGAGACTACAGAAATATGCTGAACAAGTGCCCACCTCTATAAACAGCAACCAACTTGATACTGATTAGAATATAGGGAAATGGGGGCATCTAGGTTGCTCAGTGGATAGAGCACTGGTCCTGGAGTCAGGAGTACCTGAGTTCAAATCCTGCCTCAGACACTTAACATTTACTATCTGTGTGACCCTGGGCAAGTCACTTAACCCCAATTGCCTCACTTAAAAAAAAAGAATATAAGTAAATGGAAAGTCTGTTTACACTTAAATTTAGCTGCATATGTATAGTTTTTGAGCTTCTAAATCACACCTGTCTTAAAAGCCAAGATTTCCAGTCTGTGGATGGGATAGCAAGTCAAATTGTCAGCATGTCCTCTGCTGGCAAATACAATTAGCTTTCATTGACCATTTCTTCTGGGCACATAACTGGTCCCAGAGCACCCAGATTAGCAGCCACATGCAGGACAAAGAACTTGTTGGATCTGCATAGGCCAACACTGGTGCATGAGTGACATAGTTGGCAAAGTCTTTGAAAAATTGTTCACATTTATCAGTTCAACAGTGTTCCAATGGTTTCAAGGAATTCAAAACAAACTTATCTTTCAATGAGATCATTCAGTGATTAAGCAATCTAACTAATTAATTAAGTTTATTAAGTTAAAATTTACAATAATTGCCATCAATTTTTTAAAAAATCCCTATATTTCCAAGGTTCTTTAGATGTGGCCAGTTGAGGAGGTTTTCCCCTTTTATTGGGATGAGCATTTGGTCAATTCTAATTCCCTACTAAAATATTACTGTATTGGGGCAGCTAGGTGGCACAGTGGATAGAGCACCAGCCCAGGAGTCAAGAGTACCTGAGTTCAAATCCGGCCTCAGACACTTAACACTTACTAGCTGTGTGACTCTGGGCAAGTCACTTAACCCCAATTGCCTCACTAATTTTATATATATATATATATATATATATATATATATATATATATAACTATATGACAAACACACTTGACAGTAGCTCGGCAAAACTAGGTAATGCCATTTTGAGTTGTATTGAGAACCGTAGTGTCCTGGAAAATGAAGGTGAAAGTGCTTCTATGCCATGTTCTGGTCAATAAGATCACATGTCACTTTTTATGTTCAATTCTGGGATCACATGGTAAAAAGAATATTCCTAAACTGGAGAGCATTAAGAGACAAGCAACTAGGGGCAGCTAGGTGGTGCAGTGGATAAAGCACTGGCCTTGGACTCAGGAGTACCTGAGTTCAAATCCAGCCTCAGACACTTGACACTAGCTGTGTGACCCTGGGCAAGTCACTTAACCTTCATTGCCCTGCCAAAAAAAAAAAAAAAGAGAGACAAGCAACTAGAATGATGCAAGATCTTGATTCCATGTCATAGGAATGTTGGGTGAAGGAATTGGGGATGTTCAACTTGGATAAGAGAAGGTTTAGAAGGACTTGATGATGGTCTTCAAGTTCTCCTAAGGCTGTCATATGAAAAAGGGATGACACTTTTTCTGGTTTTCCCCCAGATGGCAGAATACTATTAGAGGAACTGGAAGAGATTATGCCAGAGGCAAGTTTAGACATGATATTAGGCTCAACCTCCCAAAATAGAGCCATATGCAAAAAAAAAAAAAAAAAGGATTTATTTGCCTTGAAGGTAATGGATTCTTCCACACTAGAGGCTTTTAAGGAAAGACTGGATGATCACACATATGGAGATTTATAAAGATGATTCTTTTGAGGGATATGAGTTGGATTAGATACCTACTAAGGTCCCTTCAAACTCTGAAATCCTGTGATTCTACAAGTAATAAATGTATCTATCTGCCTTGTCATGTATATTGAAAGTACTACAGGATTTAGAGCTAGAAGAGAATTAATACATCAACTAACCCAAAGCCCTTCACTTTAAGATGAGGAAACTGAGGCCAAGAAATTGTAAGTGATTTGCTCAAGGTCACCTAGATAATATTTCCTCTTGATTAATATGATGATTTATCCTCTCCTTTTATTAGAGCAGCTCAGGGTTGCTTATTGTTTTCATAGCACATGTTAGGACAGGTGTCAGTTCTCCATAACTTAAGTTTGTTAACACAACCAGTTTCTTAAGGAAGACTTCTAGTGTGTAACTTCATCTTTAAATGTAATAACATTTTCCAAACATGCAGAACACTCCAGTTACAAGATGATGGAGATGTAGAAATTTATTGACACCAACCTAGAGAAGATTGGAATTTTCAAATAAAAGCTCAGTTGGGGTAATACTTAACTCAAATGAATGAAACTCTAATGGTGGAATTTTAACCATCAGTGAAAAGCTGACCAAATAAATCATTGTAGAACAGAGATTGAGAGATGTCTCCTCAGTTTCAGTTCTCCTCAAAATATACTATATATTTAACAAGCAAATACTGCTTGTCAACTATGTGTCAGGCACTGTACTGGGTACTGACAAGGCAGATAAAACATAGTAAGTCTCCAGTCTCAAGGATTACTTTCTAAAAACAGAAGTATGACATGTACATGACTAAGAGACTGGCGACTATCATCTCCAACTTTTCATTAGGCTACGCTAAGTGACTAGTATATATCTCTTTTCCAGGACAGGGTCAAGGAGTAAGCAAGTGAACTTGAGACTTCTTTGCCAGCTGACAGTCATACAGCTAAGAGCAATTCAACAAATATTAGTTAAATGCCTATTATTTGCAAAGTAATGTGCTGGGCTCAAGGAAGAAAAAAATGCCTTCAAGGATTTTACTGAACACAATATATTAGGGACAGAAGTAAGTATAGTATGAGATAAAATGGGATCAGGGCAACAGAAAGCGCCATATCAACTGCAACTGGAAATTTTGAGAAGGGCAAGAACATTTTAAGTCATGTTGGGATCCTGTAAGGTTTCACAGAGGAGATGCTTCCTGAGCTGAACCTTAAAGGAAAGGAAATCTTTCAACAGGTAGTGATAAAGAAATCGTGTCTTCCAGGAATCAGAGACAGATGGTGTGAATGCAGAAGCAGGTTATCACAGAATGAGGATGGGTTTCTGGCTGGCATGTAGAATACAGGAAGGGAGAGATATTAAATATGGTTGGAAAGGCAAATTGGAGCCAGATAATAGAGGGCTAGAAGATCAGAATGAATCATACCTTATAAGGGAGTGATAGAGGAGCAATAGGTCTTTGAGCAGGTGAGTAGCACCATTACATCTGTGCATTAAGAAAGTTATTTGGGCAACTAGATATCAGATAAACTAGAGAGGAGAGAAATTGAAGTCACAGGGAGAAGTTAAGGTAATAATCCAGGGGATAGGGGTGATGAACACCTGAACTAGATTTGTATAAATAAAATTGCAAAAGAGAGGTTGGGTACAAGAGATAGCATAGATTAAAGAAGACAGAACTCAGTGAATCTGTGGGAGGTAGAAAGAAAGAAAGAAGTTAAAGATGTGTTTTTTAGCATGAAAAACAGGGAAAATGTATAATCAATAGAAAAAGGAAAGTTGGGTGGAAGATGCGATTTGACGGGGAAGATAATGAGTTTCATTAAGAGCATGTTGAGTTTGAAGTTTCCCCAGCACATAGAAGGGACAATATGTAGCAAGTGCCTGGAGATACAAAATCAGAGTGCAGGAGAGCTTCTGAATTTAGGAGGCAGAGAGATGATCATTGAAGTTAGGGAGTAAATGAGATCACCAAACGGGAGTACAAAAAGAAGAGGAGCAGGAACCAAGAGAGAAAAGCAGCTGAAGAGGAGCAATAAAAGAGGTAAGAGGAGAACCAGGAGACAGCAGCATCAGAGAGTGTATTTAGGAGGGTGAGATGATAAATTGTATCACATGCTGAAGAAAGAGCAAAAAGGATATGGACTGAGAAAAGTCTAACAAAGTTAGCAATTACACAGGTCATCAGTGACCTATGAAAAAACAATTTCAGTATTTGATGAGGTTAGATCCCAGAGTGAAAGGTGTTGAAAAAGCCAATGGGCCTGTGAGGTAGAGAGTGTAGTCACTTCTAAGAGATTAGCAGCCAATGAGGAGGAGAAAGATCAAACATGGAAGAGGAAAGGGAAAGTTTTTGTTTAGTTCTTTTTAAAGAATAACCCAGGGGCAGCTAGGTGACACAGTGGATGAAGCACCGGCCCTGGAGTCAGGAGTACCTGAGTTCAAATCCGGCCTCAGACACTTAACACTTACTAGCTGTGTGATCCTGGGCAAGTCACTTAATCCCAATTGCCTTACTGGAAAAAAAAAAAAGAATAACCCAAAACAGAGTATGTTTATAAGTCAAAGAAAAGGAGCCAGTCAATTAGATAAGATTGAAAATAGAAGAAAAAGAGTTTGGATAAGTGCCTGGAGGAACCAGAGGAATTATTAGTAGTGAGGGCACACTGGGCCATAGCAGCACCTTCCCTTTCAAAACTTAGTGCCCATTGTTTGGCATAAGTGCTGATTGGGGCTGCTAGGAGAACAGCAACGAAATGAAACAGTCTGAAAAAATGAGGCAAATCTGACCCAATTCTCCCAACAGTGTAGGCAGAAGTTTAAGAGCAATATTTCTCTCCTTTTACCTTGCTTCCATCTTCCCCTACATGTGTTCGATCCCAAACCAAATATAAAAACAAACATCATGTAAGACATTATGACTCCATCCATGAAAAAAGAGGAAAATTTGGCTTCTAAAACTTTGAAGAGAAAAAAGCCTGCTCGAGAAGTTAAGAAATTCTCCCTTTCCTTACCTCTTCCTAGTGAGTTTTCAGTTTTCTTTTATAGTCTATATACTAATGATAATTGCAAGACTATTTACCAACAGGTAGAAAATGATACCTGACCTAGGAAATAATGAAATGGTTATTGACTACATCTGCTGTAATCCCCAGGGTAGATGGATGCGTAGCCAGGCATAGCTATGCTTTGCTCTGGCATATGCTCCATAATATTCTGATCCACTTTGGAAAGAATGCTGATTTCCTGGTAAAAGTGTCTTTAGGGGTATATTTTCCATGACTAACGAGCTGTTTTGACATCTCAGACTTATAAACCTAGCAGATCATTAAGTTGCAACAAATTGCTATTTACAGGATGTTGATTTACTTACTCAGTTGAGTATTAATGTGCTTAAAAATCTATTAAATAAATGCACAGAATTGGAGCCAGTTTCATTATAGCTTTTATGCAATATGGCAAAAATGGTGACTTTGGGTTCTTCTGGTCTTGTAAACCCCAATGTTTTCAAAGGACTCCACCCAGTCTCTAGTAGGCACAAAGCAAGAACATTGTGGAGACCTTTGGAGAGAAACATACTTGGAATAAAGTGTCACTGATTGGAAGACTTTTGTTAATTACTCCAAGGAACTCTCAAGTAGGCATCATGGTAATATAACCTGCTGGGAGGCCTGAGTTGAGGCAATGGCTCAAGTCCGTTTCTCATTGTCACACTACATGCCTCTCCAGAACTTCTGTTATCTGAAGTCATAATCTTAAAGCAGAAGAAACTTCAGAGGTCATCTGTTTAAGCATTCTCATTTTATAGATGAAGAAACTGGTGCAAGAAAAGTCATTTGAGTTGCCTAAGATGCAACCTACAATGAATTAGAATATTATGGAAAGCAATGGTGGTGAAAGAGAAGGAATGCTGGACTTGGAATCAAAAGATATAGATTCAAATCCTGTCAACATGTACAATCTATGTTACCTTGGGAAGTCACAAACTCTCTGGGCCTGCTTCCCTATATGGAATACTTTGAATTACCTACCTCATAGGGTTGTGTTGGGGAAAAGTGCTTGATAAGCCTTAAAACTTTCTATAAATGTAAGTTATCATTAGTATAACCAATTTAACAAACAGAGGTCCTGATACATAAGAATTAAGTGGGTCTTTGATTGGTTCTCCAAAACAGTGGTGGGCTTTTCTAATTTGCTTCCACTTGATCTGCCGATGAGTCTCAGAAAACCTTTGATAGATGCTATCTCCTACTCCCATGTCCTGGAAAATATAATGTCAGTACCTCCAGAACCAATTGTATTCAACTCAACAATTCAATTCAATAAGTATTTATTAAGTGATTGTGATGTATCAAATGCTGTGAGAAATACGAGACATATGAAGGGGAAGAAAATCTTTCTCCACCTTGAAGGAGTTTTTATTTTGTTTAAAAGAAAATAACATATACACAGAAAAATAAATACAAAATATAAACATCATAATTTCAGGGGAGGGAAGTGGTGCTAACAACCAGGGATAAGTAGATGGGCTCCATGTACAAAGTAGTACCACAACTGAACATTGAATGAAACCAGGGATTCCATGAAGCAAGAGTGAATATCTTTATTGCGTGGCTACTTTATGCCCCAAACTGTTCTAAGTACTAAAAAATTCCCTTCACATTTCTCTACTATTTTGAACTTTTATGACCTTTTTGCATACATTTTATTAGATACTTAAAGCAACCATTGTGAAGTAACTAAGGTAAATGGTATAATCTTCATTTGACAGAAGAGGCCCAATCAAGTTGAATGGTTTGCTCAGTGTCACATAGCTAGTTAATGGGAGGATCAGGATTTTAATGTGACTTTTGATTCTTTCTCCAGGACTCTTGCTACCATACCATGCTGTTATCCCTAGGAAAAGAAAAATATAGAGCATTGTTTTCCATTAGAGGTGGTCAGATGGAGACTGAATAACCATGATTGCAGGGTCCAATAATGGGAGATTGAACTAGGTGATCTCTGACATCTTTTTTTTATTTATTTTTTGTTTGTTTTGGCTTTTTTGTGGGGCAATGAGGGTTAAGTGACCTGCCCAGGGTCACACAGCTAGTTAACTGTCAAGCATCTAAGGTCGGATTTGAACTCAGGTCCTCCTGAATCCAGGGCCAGTGTTTTATCCACTGTGCCACCCAGCTGTCCCACCTCTGAAATCTTTTACAACTCTAAGATTCTATCCTTTGATGAAAGTTCTTTCTGGTCTTTCTGGTCTCATCCAACCTCTCTAGCCTAGTCTTCCATTGTGTATACACACGTATATACATCTATACATGTATGTACATATGTATTAGGTATGTCTATGTGTGTATGTATTCATGTAAGCGTGTATGTACACATATAATATATTACATTACTTATAATATATTTTATATCTTTTTATATATGTATGTCTATATATTTTTTTCTCTAGTGGGCCCTCACTGTCTTCTTAGCACATTGTACTTATTCCCAGCTCCCTTCTTTGCACATTTTGTTCATTTCACTGAAATTCTCTCTGCACCTGGTTCCTTTCCTGTCTAATCCAATCCATTCTTCATGACCCAGATAAAGACCTGCCTCTTCCATGAAGACATTCTCAACTATCCCAGACCATATTACCTTCTCATAGTACTATGCTGAAGCATCGGGGCATAGGATTTTGACCTAGAAAAGAATTTAGAGATCATCTAATCCAACTCCTTAATTTTTACGGTCAAAGGAAAGTGATGTCCAGAGGGGTTCAGTAATTTGGCCCTAAAATCACATAGAGCTAGTAATCTAAAGAACTAATTTTCAAACCCAAATCCTGTAACTCCAAATCTTACATTCTTTTCACTATACCATATAACTTTCCTAGTAATCTTAAGGACTGTGGAAGTTTGGTAAAGAGAGAAGAAAAGGCCTAGATTCCTATCTATTAAAGGGAGAGCACATTTCTAGCTCCGTTCTCCACCAGTCCAAAGGACAGAGTCAGACAGAGCACTGGTCTCTTCCTTCTTCCTCCCATTACCCAACGTCACTTCCTGATGCCAAAGAAAAGACTCCTGGTCTTGCCCTCAAAGACCTTTGCTTCATGGGTGGAACTCTTCTACAGTAAGTCTCCAGCAGGTGGCATCATTCCAATCGTTTACAATGGTAGATACTCAATAAATAATTTACTTAGCACTACAGCCATGCTTCTCTCCGCAATCATCCCTCCCTATCCCCATTTAGCCTCTGGTCATGGTACAAAACTCTTACATGTTCAATAGGGTCTTGAAACTGGCTGATATTGATGTTTAGAGTGAAGTAGGGTAGGCTTAGTTTCTTCCTGTCAAGCATTTTGGCTACTTCCTACCCCCAGAAACAATTGACCTAGACACCCTGAGCCTCATGTTGTCAAGGGCTTTCAGGAAGAATGACCTTCTTCTACATTCTGGGGTGCAGGGAATAAATATTTATGGCAGCTCCTCTACCCTGCCTCAAACACTTTGTCTCATTGGACTCCCACTCTTATGGGAATTGCTTTGGCCCCCATCCCAGCATGTTGGAGAAAGGGCTCCTTGTATAATACATGGGCAGTGGTTACTCGTGCACATGAGTCTTGCCATGGTGGAAAAAATGAACCTGACAGGTTCTCTTCCTACCACCCCAGTATTTGCAGATGAATAAGATTTATTTCAAGTATAAAAGATCTGTGAGTTTAGTATTCTTTGTGGAACTGGAGCTAAACCTTGGCAACGCATAGCTACACTGAATCTTTATTTTACATTGCAAATATTGCCAACCTAAAAATTGGGCCCAGATTTCCTTAAAAGATGATGATTTTGGTGTAAGACATTATGCATTGGAAAACCCAGCAATCCTGAAAAATTCTATTCTTATTCATATTTTTTAAAAAGAGAGGAGCTTGGAAGCCTTTTCTATTTAATAAATATTGAAAGGATTCAGATACTCAAATACGATATGAGTACATAAGCCATCTTTTTAAACTAAGCATAAACATGCATGAAAAATGTATTCTTAAATTGGAAATGCTTTTCAAAGCCATAAAAATATGGATGCTTGTTGAACAGCTGCTCCATCGGTCACAGATAATGCATACATCCTAAGATAAGAAAGTTGCCTACCCAAGTATTCATCTTTATTGGGCAAGAGAGAGAGGAAAGTTTCAATAAACCCAATAGAAATAGCCCTGGCTTTAAGTTATAGCTATCCTCAGACTGATTTAATGTATTCTACTTTAGGGAAAAGGCTTCAATATGAGTTGCTTTTAAATTATTTGCTATCCATATCCTTTCCATTCTGTTTCCACTGGGCATCAATACAGAAACTGGGGAATAAGTATACTGTGTGTCCATGGGAATCAGGGAATGATGGACAGAAAGGAAGATGCAAGGTTTGGGGTTTGGGGAGTTTTTTGGCTCTGAACAGCCTTATAATTCTATGGAGCAGGTATAAAGGAGTCTTGACCATGTGGATATGACTGTACTAGGTATTCCCCAGTGTGTAGGATGAGGAAGAAGGGCAAATGATTTTAAGACAAAATAGTCCATCATGATTACACAAAATTACAAAAGTACTGTAGTGGAGTTACTTGCTCTAGGTTGCATAGGTATTAAATGGCAGAGCTGCATTTAGAACCTAGGTCTTCTGACTTCAAACTGAGGACTTTGTCCACTCTAGTATGCTTCCTTGATTTTAAGTATATTATTCTTGTGTTACCAACTACACTGTACTCTCAAAAGGACAAGGGCTCTTCTCTTCTTAGTTACCCTACACTAGAAAGCTGCCCCAGAGTGAGAATGATATAAGTTCAAGGACTATCTCTGACACATGCTGGCTGAGTGATCCTGGTAAACATTTAACTTCTCTGAATCCCCAGGTAACTGTTTAAGACAATAAGTTAAAGAGATATGCTTTGGTAAAAGAAATAACCAACTGGGAATCCCCTACATCAATGAAATTAAAGGTTCAGGGGCAGCTAGGTGGTGCAGTGGATAAAGTGCTGGCCCTGGATTCAGGAAGACCTAAGTTCAAATCTGGTCCCAGACACTTGACACTTACTGGCTGTGTGACCTTGGGCAAGTCACTGAACCCTCATCACCTCGCAAAGAAGAAGAAAGAAAGAAAGAAAGAAAGAAAGAAAGAAAGAAAGAAACTAAAGATTCAGTACTTCTTTTTAAGTAATAGCTTTTGCACAAATGAAATCCCTTTAATTAGAATAAGAAAAGAAACTGTTGGTTAACAACAATAGTATGAAGAAAGACAAACTCTGACTCCAGAATTCAAATTAAAAGTAAAGATCAGTTTTTACTCCAAAGGACTGATGGCAAAACATCTGTCCTTCCTCTCTCTTGGTAGAAAGGTGATGAAATATAGGAATATATATTCCATAAGACAAGGCCAATGTGTCAGTTCTTGCCTAACTATATTTCTTTGGTATAAAGAAGGGTTTAAAGAACTTATTGGAGATTGATAGCTATGTAAAAGAAAAAAAATCATCAAGTAAACTTTTAAAAAAAGAACTACATTTTGTACCCATACACAAATAAATGTAAAGAAATGTTCCTGGCCTATGAGGGGCTTTCAATTTCTTTGGGTGATAAGATTAAAGCACATTTAAGAATTGGAAAATATATGATGGTATTCAATGAGATACTATCATGTAGAGGAAACATTAGAATTGGGCTACTTGGACCAGAAGAGCAGAGCCAAGACTAATGGTTGGAAGTTACAAAGAGGCAGATTTAGGCTTGATATATAAAAAAAAAACTTCCTCAAAATTAAAGTTATCTCACAGTAGAATGGGGGGACCCCTGAAGCTTGTGGGATCTTCCTTATTAGAGGTCTTCAAGTAGAGGCTGAATGATCATTTATCTGAAAGATTCCTTTTAAGCATAAATTGAACTAGATGACTGTTTTTCTCCATGTGAATGCTAAATTTCCATGATTCTGTGAAATTGTTCTCTTTTATGCACCATTATTGAAAAATATGGTGGACTTCTCCAGGCAAAAACTTGTAGGATTGCTTGAAATAGGAAAGAATTGTATTAGCAGTTTTCTCTACCCCACCAGCAGCTAACATGCATTTCCTATGAGTTAGTAAGCACATGGAACCTATCTGTTCCAGTTCCAGAAGTAGTATTTCATTTTTGTGTTTCCCAAGACAGCAGGGAATCCTGAATCAGGACAATGCTTATATTTCTGTCTGTACACAGAGAGGGTGAACTGGGTACCCATTTTAAGTCATCTAAGTTAGGAGAGGAAGTCATTGGATGAGAATTATCCAGACAAAGTTGGTTTGCTTTTTTCTGAGAAGGTATCTCTGGGGAACAACCACATATACATCTCCAAACTCATCAAGATAGTAGCCATTAAAGATATAATCACCTTCATAAAGAGGTTTTTTAGTAGTCTGGGACTAAATTCTTGAGGGATTTGAATGCCAGGCTGAGAAGTTTGTATGTGATATTACAAGCAAAAGGATGCTGGTGTTTTAGCAAAATTAAACCTCACAGGAGATGAGTTGGGTTGGAGTGAGGTGAGAATGGAAGAGACATGAGCTAGAGTCTATTACAGCAATCCAGCTATTGTTGTTGTTGTTTGTCTTTCATTCTTGAAGAGGATCATTGACATTAAAGTGATGTCATGAGTTGCAATGAATTGGACTTAAGTGAGGGAGGGCTGTGCAAAGTCACCAACCTCATTCTCACCTCCAGAGCCATCTGGGCCTAGTGGCAAGACATAGATTGAGATGACTGGATGTTTAAAGCAACTGGAGTTGTGACTTGCCCTGAGTCACACATTTAGTAAGTGTCTCAGGTGAGATTTGAACTCAGGTCCTCCTGACTCCAGGGCCAGTGCTTATCCACTGTGCAGCTAGCTACTCCACAGCAATCCAACAGTGACATGATATAAGCATCCATAAGAATAGTGACAGTTGATGACAGCTAGGTGACACAGTGGATAAAGAACCAGCCCTAGATTTAGGAGGACCTGAGTTCAAATCCGGCCTCAGACACTTGACACTTACTAGCTGTGTGACCTTGGGCGAGTCACCTTAACTCCCATTGCCCCACCCAAAAAAAAAAAACCGAATAGTGGCATTTGAGTGGAAAAGATAGTCTAATCTGAAAGAGCTAAAATGAATTCTCCAAACAACTTGAAAAGGATGAGAGGCAGGGATGAAGCAATGAAAAGTACATAAGTTTCATATACTTATAGGGTCATGTATTTAGGACTGAAGGAGGGCCTTAAAAATCATCTACTCAGGGACAGCTAGGTGGCACAGTGAATAAAGCACTGGGCCTGGATTCAGGAGGACCTGAATTCAAATCCAGCCTCAGACACTTGACACTTACTAGCTGTGTGACCCTAGGCAAGTCACTTAACCCCCATTGCCCTGCCAAAAAAGATCATCTATTCTAATCTCCTCATTTTACAGATGGGGAACTGAGGCACAGGATTGCCAAAGATCAAAAAGATCATAAGAGGCAGGTCTAGCATCTGAACTCTTAGGTCCTCTGACTCTAAGTCCATGGCCTTTTCACTATGCTACACTGATTCACCATCTTCTTTTAGATTTGAATCCCTGGAAAATAGATAGGAAAGATCGTTGAATGTGAAGGCTTACCTTTCCAGTTTCATTTTTAGTTGTTGTCCTTAAAATCTCAAGATTTTTAGATTTGGGGATTACCTTACTAATTTTTTTCCAGTTTACCTTGATGGTTTTGATTTATCCATCAATTAAAAGGCAGTGTTGTGCAAGTCATAACCATAGGCCTTGGGGTCAGAAAGACTTGGATTCAAATCCTACCTCAGAAAAATATTAGTCACAGTGCCCCAGGTAACACTCTGAGACTATAAAATATAAATGAGCTGCCAATGTGGATTAGTCGTGGAGACACCAAGGAGTCATTCCGAAATCACAAGTCCAGACGAAACACACATACACAAAAGCCTTAACCTATACTTTTTTTACTTCAATACCATGAGTGTTCCTGGTAGAAAGGGAGGCAGTGATGAAAAAATAGTTTGAATCTTTCTTTGGCCAGGTCATGATAAGTTTTAAGTATTTAGGAAGATTCAGTAGAAAGAAAGAAAAAAAGGAAAGGATAAAGGGATGGAGGGAGGGAAAGAGGAAAGAAGGGAGGAGGAGAGGGAAGAAAAGGAGGAAGAGAGGGAAAAAAAGGGAGGGAAGGAGGGAGGGAGGGAGGGAGGGAGGAAAGAAAGAAGGAAGGCAGGCAGGCTAAGTACTGGCCATACACATATAATCACAAAAGACAATTCCTACACTCAAGGAGCTTATATTCTAATGGGAAAGGCAGGGAAAAGGACTGGATTTAGAGGTAGAAGAACTAGATTTGAACCCTGGCTCCATTATTTACTAGTTATGTGACTCAGAGCACTAGCCCTCTCCAGGCTTCTGTTTCATCAGTTGTAAAATAAGAGAAGTAATGTAATTGAGTTCTAAGGCCCCTTATAACTCTAAACCTTCAATCTTAAACTCAATCATAAATATTAACTTGAATTTGATCTTAGTATATTCAAGTCCCTATGCTAGGTGCTAGGGGATATGCAAAGATGAATAAGGCACTGTTCCTGCTTTCAAGAATCTTACAGTCTAAGAGGGACAGGAAGCCCTTGTTTTTCTGTGTAAAGAGCCATCAAGAAGGAATCACATTTCTTAGGTGCCAAATAGAAAATACTATGAAAATATCTATTTAACTTTTAGGGCTTTAGATAAAATTTGATGACCTTTCCAGGGACTGAACAGTATCACTTCAGAATAGCTTTGAGACTAGATTAAATTTCCTCTTTCTACATGATGCTTGCCCTGGAGAATTGAAGTTTTATGGACAATGGGTTGGGCGTCTCCTGTCTATTATTAGGCAGAGCACCAATGAAAAAGAGTAATGCATAGAAGTAACAAATGAAAGGTAATGCTAAGCTCAATATTAACCTACAGTTTAGAGGAAGCTTGAAGAGTTGAAATAACAAGAAGGTTTCTGTGCATGAAGTCATAAATAACTAAAGTTTTCATTATAGGTTAAGGTGAGAAATAAAGCAGTGTCTGTTAAAATCCCAAAGTGGCCTGAAAGTGATGCTTTTAAAGAGAGGGAAAAGAACCCACAGAGGAAACTTTCCATCATTCTACAGCATACAACTCAGCCTTGTATGTGGGCATATTTTATCCACTAGGTCTGGGTGAACTTTAGGGAGGATAGAATCTCAGGTAAGTCATGTCATGATTTCTGGCTTATCCATATACCACTCATGCAATGATGGATATTTTGAAGCAGTGCCAGGTAGCCTAAGGCAACTGAAAGAGAATTTGGTCTTAATGGTGTTTGGCACATTATATGAGATCCATAAAAATCAGCTGAATGATTGAAAAGCCGAGAAATGCTCATCTCAACAGAATACTTGGGAATAGCTCATTCATATATTTATTTGTCCAAGGCTTGGTTAATAATAATAATAGTTGGCATTTATATACGTTTGAATGCTTACAAATCACTATAATACTAAAACCAGTGCTAATGATAATAGCCATTTATGTAACACTTTAAGGTTTACAAAGTATTTTACAAATATTATCTTATTTGATCCTCACAAAAATCCTGGAGGAAAGTGCTATTATTAATCCCATTTTGCAGATGAGAAAACTGAAGCAGATAGAGGTCAAGTGGTTTACCTAGGGTCAAAAGCTAATCCTCATAACAATCTTAAATAGTTAAAGATGACTTCAAACCAGTTTTTCTGACTTCAAGTCCAGTGCTCTATCCACTAAGAATTATAGCCTCTTATTTGAGCACTATTAGGACGCTGTGTACAAGCACTGTCGCATTACAGAGTACTGTGTTAGTCATTGCAGGAGATATAAAAGAAATACATGATGCAGCCCTCATTTCAAGAAAATTACAAGAGAGTTAAGAAGACAAAACATACAAATTGGCTTCCCCAGCTTCCTTCCAGTGTCAGCTACATTCTACCCTTCTCCAAAAAGCCTTTCTGGGTGCTCTTTATTCTCTATGCCTTCCTTTTGTTGATTCTTTCCTCTCTGTCTTTTTTTTTTTTTTTAGTGAGGCAATTGGGGTTAAGTGACTTGCCCAGAGTCACACAGCTAGTAAGTGTCAAGTGTTTGATGCTGGATTTGAACTCAGATACTCCTGAATCCAGGACCAGTGCTTTATCCACTTTGCCACCTAGCTTCCACCTAATTAATGCTCATTAACTGGACTGGAATACATATTGGGGCATATCACTTACTTTTCTGTGCCTTAGCTTCCTTATCTGTAAACTAAGATGACCACTATAATCTATAACCTAGATGACCACTATGATCCCGTACAACTCTAGGTCTATTACCCTACAATCTCTTCAACTTTTAGGATTAAGTGAAAAAAGATCATTAATTCTACAAACACTTAATAAACACCTACTATGTGCAAAGCATTCTGCTAAAAGCTGAGGAAAATGCAAGAAAATGTGGTTCCTACTCTCAAGGACCTTGAAAACTAGGACAATCCAGGAAAAAGAATGGTCATTTTAGGCTGTGGTAACTAACAAATACTTATGGAGAGATAGGGGACTTGAGTCTTCAAGGATTTCAGTAGATGGAAATATTGGAGAAAGGCTTTTTTTTTCTTTTCTTTCTTCTCTTTCTTTTCTTTCTTTCTTTCTTTCTTCTTCTTTCTTTCTTTCCTTTCTTTCTCTTTCTTTCTTTTCTTTCTTTCTTTTTTGTGGGGCAATGAGGGTTAAGTGACTTGCCCAGGGCCACACAGCTAGTAAGTGTCAAGTGTCAGAGGCCAGATTTGAACTCAAGTCCTCCTGAATCCAGGGCCAGTGCTTTATCCACTGTGTCACCTAGCTGCCTGAGAAAGGCTTTTAATGGGCATCCAGGGAAACAAAATGACCAAAGTTCAGAGGGAAAACAAAGCTCAGGCTCGGGTGAGTGGCAATTGTTTCAAAGCAAACATTTTATGTGATGTCTACGATGTCTAAGACATTATTTCAGTGCTAGAGAATAAAATTGATCTGACTGAGATTGAGGAAATGTGTCGGGGAAAGAGCAAGATAAGTTTGGAAAGGTAAGCAGGGTCCAGAATATTGAAGCCATGAACATGAAGTGGAGAAATGAAAATGTTTTCTAGTAATAACAACAATTCATGGTGTGTAAGGCATCTTCAGGATTGTTAGGTAGGTAGTGGAGTTATCTATCATCATCAGTGTTGTACAGTTGAAAAGATTCAAACTCTTAGAGGTTAAGTGGCCTGAGTATGGTGACATAGTTAATAAGTGTATGAGGCATATTTTTACATTTTAAATTTCTTTTTATTATGACTCTAAGCAGCAACAAATGAACACTTGAATATAAAGCAAAAAATAACAAAAGATTATCTTTGGAACTGAACTTCTGTAATGTAGAGTTTGGTGGGGTTTTTAAGTATATATTAAAATTTACACGATAGTAACAAAACTCCCATTTGTCTATAACAAACCTGTGTTGCTTGTTTATATCCCATTTTGAACTCCTTTTTTTCTTTTCATATATTGTTTAAATATTTCTTTGATGTTCTTTTATTTCTTTCTTCTTTACTTTGTATCATGATCACTTCAGGTCTTGTTAACTTTTCTGATCTATTGGTCATCTTTTCTATTTTTAACCAGTACCAGTGATTACAGCTTTGTAGGATAATTGGAGATCCAGTACTGCTAGGTTCCTTTCCTTTCCTCATTTTTCATCATTTCCATTAAGATTCTTGACCTTTTGTTTCTTCAAATAAATTTTGTATTATTTTGTCTAGTTTTATAAAAACAATCCTTTGGTAATTTAATTGGTATGGCATTACATCTTTGAATCAACTTAGTATTGTCATTTTTATTATCAGGCCCAACTGAGTAATTAAAATCATTTAAATTTTTAATGCTCCCTTTATTTCTGTAGAGTGTTTCTAGTTGTAGTAGTAGAATTCCTGAGTGTGTGGATATTGGGTATGTGAAGTCCCAGATACTTTAAATTTTCTGTAGTAATTTTGAATGAAATTTGTTTTATTCTTTCTTCTTACTGGACTTTGTAACATACAAAAAAGCTCATGATTTTTATGGTTTATTTTATATCCTGTTTCTTTACTGAAGTTATTTTTTTAAACTATAGTTGACTCCTTGGGGTTCTCTAAGTAAACCATCATACCATCAGTAAAAACAATAATTTTGCTTCTTCTTGGTCCATTATTATTCGTTCAAATGTATCTATCATGTCTTATTGTAATACTTAGCATTTATTAGATCTATATCAAATAATAGTGGTAAAAGGAACACATCCTGGTTATCTCAGTGTTTTGGAAAAGGCTTCTAGTATTTTTCCGTTTTAGATAATGCTAGATCTTGGTTTGGGACAATATTAACTCTATAAAGGTAATATTACTATATAAAGGAAAATCTTGAACTTCTGTGGTTTAAAATTTTTTTAAAAACATAAATGGGTATTATATTTTGTCAAAAAATGTTCTCTATTGCAATGGAATTTTTATTGCTTTTGTAATCTATATGGTCTATTATGTTTATAGTTTTCCTAAATGTTGAAGCAATCCTGCATTCCTGGATACATTTTTTGACATGTTACTGTAGCATCTTTGTTAATCTTTTAAATTTATATTAGAGTGATTTGTATATAGTTTTCTTTCTTATTTTTCATTTATGTAATTATCAACTCTATTTGTCTCATAGAAAGAGTTTGGTAGGATGCCTTCTTTCTGATACAGGATTTAAACTTAGGGTCTACAGGTCCTATATTCTATCCATTATTCCATATTGCTTTTCAGACTTATAAGCATTGAGGAGCTACTAAAGACATTTGAATGAAGGCTAACAGAATGCTAAGGCATCTAGGTAGCACAGTGGATAGAGCATTAGTCTTAGAATCAGGAAGACATCCTCCTGAGTTCAAATCTGGCCTTAGATACTTAGTATTTGAATGACTCTGAGCAAGTCACTTAACCCTGTTTGCCTCAAGTTTCCTCATGTGTAAAATGAGCTGAAGAAGGAAATAGCAAGGGCATTCCAGTACCTTTGCCAAGAAAATCCCAAATAGGGTCCTGAAGAGTCAGGCATGACTGAAATGAATTAACAACAACAATAACAACAGAAAACTAGCAAATCAAGCCATCATATTCTGAATTTATTATGACATGGGGAATATCAATCCTTAATAGTTAAGTGAATAAAAGGCAATTATTAATCTTTTCTTGCAAAATACAGACCTTTGATGGTGAGTTCTTTCTTCATTTGTGCAAAAACACCTTGAACTTCTATTTTTCTCCTTTTTTCTCATTGCTAACTTTACCACTGATAGAAAGGAAATTAAAAGATAGGACATTAGGGGGAATTATGATAATGAGACACAGAAGCAACAAATAGTGAGGCAGATATTTGGAATGGAGGAGAGAGTGCTGGACTAAGAAGTAAAGAAGACTTGACTTCAAATCCTACTAGATGTATGACTTTGGAAAATCAAATAATTTTTACTCTACATAGCTTTGTCATTTGTCACATCCCAATTTGCAAAGTTGCAATAATAATAGCACCTACCTCATAGGGCTGTTGTGAAGATGAAACAATATGATATATGTAAAGTGATTTGTGATCGTAAAGCATTATATAAATTTTAGCTACTACTACAACAAAACAGATAATTATTTCAATAGACACAAAAAAGCCTTTGACTAAATATAGCACTCATATACATTAAAACTCCTAAAAGCATAGGCAGAGAAGGCTTTTTAAAAATATGATCAAAAGTATGTATTTAAAAACAAGAACTAGAATATTTATAAGGAATAGCTTTTTGAGTATAACCATGGTAAAGCATTGATACCCCATCCCTCATTTTCATTTGCCATAGTATAGAAATGCTATGGAAATAACAAAAAAGCAAAAATTGAAGATATAAACATCAAAAAGAAATAAAGGTATCCTCATATGCATACAACATGATGGTTTAGTCTTAGAAAACTTCAGAGAATTAATGAAGAAATTAATTGGTAGTATAAAAAAGCTTTTAGTAAAGGAGAAAGATCAAAATAAATCCACAAAATTATCACCATTTCTATCCGGTACTATAAAAAAAGCAGGAGTTGATAAAAAAAAAAGAAATCCCTTTCAAAAACAACTCTAAACTGTATAAAAAGTATGTGGGAGCTTTTCTACCAAGGCACTCATAAGATTTATGTGAATACAACTGCAAAACATCATTTGTAGAAATAAAATACTCAAATAACTGTAGAGCTATTCAATGTTCATGGTTAAGCCATACTGATATAAGACTGATTATACTAAACCAAATACATAGACGGGTTTAATAATATTCCAATAAAATTTTCAAAATGATACTTTTTAGGACTAGACAAAATAATAATATTCATTTGGAGGGATCTAGAATCTTAAGGGAAATGATGAAAAAATAGCACTTCCACACTTACAAAGCTGTATCATCAAAAAATTTTGGTATTAATTTACAAAAATAGAAAAAATAGAGGAATGGAACATATTATATAAGCAAGAACTTTAAGAAAATAAAACAGTATCCTGGTCTTTGATAACCTCAAGACCATAAATTACCAGTGAAAGAAATTACATGTTTGATAGGAACTGCTGGGAAATTTGGAAGCAGTTTGCCAGAAATTAGATTCAGATCAGCATCGTCCACCATACCCAATGAGAAGCACCAAATGAATATGACTTAAGTATGAAATATCGCTTTTTTTAATTAGAGAAGAGTACCTTTTAACACTGTGGTTAGGGAAAGAATTCTGACTAAACACAGTATAAAAGTTATTATGAGATACAGAGCTAAGCATTACAATTAGATAAAACTAAAAAGGCTTTTGCACAAACAAAAGAAAAGCAGATAAAATAAGAAAAGAAATGGTTGAGTCTGGAAATATTTTCACCAAATACCATTGACAAAAGTCTAATACCTAAGATATAGAATGAATTAATGCAAATATGAAAGCCCCAATTCCCCAGTAGATAAGTAGTCAAAGGGTATGAATGAAATAAGAAATTGAAAACTATAAATGACCATATGAAAACATTTCAAATCACTAAAAAGAAGAAACATAAATGAAAACAAAACTAAGTTTTCATCTAACACCTTTCAATGAGGAAAGATTACCCAAAAAGAGAAAAGCCAATGTTGGAGATGCTATGAGAAAACAGGCACACTAATGCACTGTTAGTGGCATTATGAATTGATCCAACTGTTAATAGTTCATAGGATTATGAGAATTAGAGTTGGATGAGACCTTAAAAGCCATCAAGTTTACTGAATTTTACAGATGAGAAAAACTGAGGCACAGGGTAAGAACTGACATACCCAATGTCACAAAGGTAGTAACAAATGCAGCATTGTACTTTAATCCTATAACTCTAAATTGAATGTTCTTAATACTCTATCATGATATTCTGAATAATAATTTAGAATTATGCAAGAAAAGTGACTAAACTGTTCAGACACCTTTGTCCCAGTGATCCCTTTCTTAAGCAAATACCTCAAAGGAGTCAGTGATAAAAAATAAAAGTCCCATATATTACCAATATATTCTTAGCAGCGTTTGGAGGGGGGGCTGTAGCCAAAAGAAAAGTGTAACCACAATGACTATTTGTTAATTAGAGAAGGAATGAATAATCTGTGGCATATAGATATAAATGAATATTACTAGGTAGTATGAAATTATATGAGGAATTCAGAACAACATGGGGGGGGGTGATATTTGTATGTTTAGGGACAGCTAAGTGGTGCAGTGGATAAAGCACTGCCCCTGGATTCAAGGAGGACCTGAGTTCAAATCCGGCCTCAGACACTTGATACTTACTAGCTGTGTAACCCTGGGCAAGTCATTTAACCCTCATTGCCCTGCCCCCCCCAAAAAAAAAAACAAAGGAGATTTGTATGTTTAACCACAAGTCAGCATTGATAGCCATGTGCTCACTTGTGTTTAGAATACAGGATCTTGGTATTGGGGAAGTTCCACACTAACCCTGAAAGTTTGAAAATCAGCCATTAGACCAAAGCGATAAGTAAATGCCAAGCTCTTTATGGTCTCTGACAGTCAGCAATTTATTCTTAGCTTTACCTCTTTCTGCTGAAGAGCACTGATTCATTTTTATGGAGTATGTAAAGTTGTGTATTTATGCAATTAGAAATCAGTTCTGAACCCTATCTCTACCAAACCCTGCTTCTCTTTTAACTATTATATTTCAGTGAGCCTTTATCTATTACCTTTTCACAGTGAAGTGGAGAGACCACAGAAGCAAACATGTTTAGATACTATAAACAGTGGGTTTTTTTGTTGTAGGTTTTGTCTTGTGTGTGAATCAAAAAGCAAAAAGAAGGGAGTGATATCAATAAAGCTACCACCAAACTGTGAACCTATGGCTCTTCAAGCCCCCAGAATTCACAGACATAATTGCTGCTTCAAACACAAGACAATCATAGTAAAATTGTCATTTGAGCCAGAATACTTGTGTATAGAACAGTTCAAACTTTACACTGGAATTCATGCTTCCAGTGAAAGTGGTAATTAGATACAGAAATGCAGAAGAAATGTGGATCTTGGACTCTTGATGTTAGACTTCAGATCTGAGAGAATTTGGGAGAAAACAAGCTTTTCTTGGTCTGGGTTATTCTGGCCTTCACAAGGAGCCCAACTTCCTTTGACTACAGCTAATTCATCATTTATGGTCCAACAAATAGCCTTGGCAAAGAGCAGCTGACCACCATCATTCCACCATAATAGCCCTCTCTACAACATTGAACATTCTCCCCTTCCCACATCTATTGCTTTGGCCTGTCAGCATTCACCATTCAGATTCCTATCACTCTTCTCAGAAAGGAGAATGAAGAGCAGAGGGATGCTGTAAGTGAACTGATGCAAAATGAAATAATCAGAACCATAAGAACAAGATACACAATGACTACAAGTGTGTCACTGAAAATATCATTCAAAGGGAACAGAAATCTGGGAAAATGAAAAACCAATAACTGTCCTAAAGAATAGATAATAAAACATGCTTCTTTCTCCTTGGAAAAGAGATGGGGACTGCTAGGTAAAAATGCTACATGCATCATCAAACACAATATAGCTATTCTGTCACCTTAACTGTTTTTCTTTGTTACAAGGAAAATTCAACTTGGCAGGGTGTGGGAATTATAAACACATATCCAGAAAGAACTGAGATATAAAAACAAAAATATCACTAAATTATTTTTGTTTAAAAAAGATAAAACACTCTTGTGGTTTGGCCACTTCTGAGCAGTTTCTACTAAGGTATTTCACAAGTATCAGTTAGAGTACCAGTTTCAGACTCAGAAACTTGAATTTGAATCCTAGCTTTGCCAATTAGACAAAATCAGTCATTTAATATCGCTATGCCTCAGTTTTCTCATTTGAGAAATGGAAGGAAAAATGCTTGAATTACTGATTTACAATGTTTTGCTATATGAATGTGACTATAGTTGTTAGTGATAGAATCATTAGTGAAAATTAAGGGGATTGTTGGTAGAATTTTTTCTTGTGATTTTTTCTTTCACTGTTTTCACTTGTAAAAGTAAATGTTGGGGCATTCAGGTGGCACAGTGGATAGAGCGCCAGCCTTGGATTCAGGAGTACCTGAGTTCAAATCTGGACTCAGACACTTAACACTTATTAGCTGTGTGACCCTAGGCAAGTCACTTAACCCAAGTGCTTCACCACCACCCTCCCAAAAAAGTAATGTCTGTTAGATTAAATGCTTTATCCATGCCCCAATTTTAAGGAAAACATCCTGTTCAAATTTCGGTTGGCTGGAGCATAGAGTATGCTAATTCTCTCTCCTGGGATTCCCCAATTATTTTTGATAGTTCCATAGATTTTAATCAGCTTTATATCAGAGGTAATTACACTAGATTACCACTAGATGTATTATAAGGTAATTGATGAATTTGCCATGAACATATAAATCAAAGTTGTGAGAATGTGATAAACACAAAACAGGGATGACATTTCATTAGAATTAGAAAACATTAATCACCTAGCAATACTATGTTATCTCATGGTATGGGAATAAAGTCTTTTTAAAATTTTATTTATTTTTTTTTCCATTACATGTAAGATAGTTTCTCACTTTTGTGTATACAAGCTTTCGAATTTCAGATTTTTCTCCCTCCCTTCCCCCTCCCCCAGACAGCAGGCAATCTGATATAGGTTATATATATGTGTGTGTGTGTGTGAATTATATATATATATGTATGTATGTATGTATATATATATATATATAACATTAAACATATTTCTGCATTAGTCATGTTATAAGAGAAAATCAGAGCATGAGGAAAAACCTCAAAACAGAAAAACAACAGCACCAAAAACAAAAGAAATAGTATGGTTCATTCAGCATCTATAATCCACAGTTCTTTTTTTTTTCCGGATTTGGAGAGCCTCCTCCATCATGAGTTCCCTGGAACCCTTCTGTACCATTGCATTGGTGAGAAGAATATAGTCCATCATAGTAGGTCAACACACAACTGTTGATGATACGGTATACAATGTTTTCTGATGCTGCTCATCTCACTCATCATCAGCCCACGCAAGACCCTCCAGGTTTCTCTGAACTCCTCCTGTTCATAGTTTCTTACAGCACAATAGTATCCCATTACATTCATATACCACAACTTGTCCAGTCATTCCCCATTGATGGGCATCCCCTCAACTTCCAATTCCTTGCCACAACATAAAGAGCAGCTATAAATATCTTTGTACATGTGGGTCCTTCTCTCCCTTTCCATGATCTCTTTGGGGAAAAGACCCAAAGTGGTATTGCTGGGTCACAGGTATGGCACAGCTTCACAGCCCTTTGGGCATAATTCCAAATTGCTCTCCAGAATGGTTGGATCAGTCCACAGCTCCACCAACAATGTATTAGTGTTCCAATTTTTCCACAGCTCTCCAACATTTATTATTTTTCCATTTTTTGTCATTTTAGCCAATCTGATAGGTGTCAGGTGGTACCTCAGAGTTGTTTTTATTTGCATCTCTCATTAGTGATTTAGAGTATTTTTTTCATATGGGAATAGATAGCTTTGATTTCTTCATCAGAAAACTGCCTGTTCATATCCTTTGACCATTTCTCAATTGGGGAATGACTTGGATTCTTATAAATTTGATTTAGTTCCCTATATATTTTGGAAATGAGGCCTTTATCAGAAGTATTGGCCATAAAAATTGTTTCCCAGCTTTCTGCCTCCCTTCTAATTTTGGATGCATTGCTTCTGTTTGTACAAAACCTTTTTAATTTAATGTAATCAAAATCATCCATTTTGCATTTTATAAACTGTTTTCCTTTCTAAAGATCTGAAAAGGTAAACTATTCCTTTCTCTCCTAATTTTCCTATGGTATCACCTCTTATGTCTAAATCATGTATCCATTTTGACCTTATTTTAGTATAAGGTGTAAGATGTTGGTCAATGCCTAATTTCTGCCATACTATCTTCCAGTTTTCCCAGCAGTTTTTGTCAAATACTGAGTTCTTATCCCAGAAGCTGGAGTCTTTTGGGTTGATCAAACACTATATTACGAGAGTCATTTACTACTGTGTTTCCTGTGCCTAGCCTATTCCATTGATCCTCCACTCTATTTCTTAGCCAGTACCAAATAGTTTTGATGACTGCCACTTTATAGTAAAGCTCCAGGTTTGGTACCACTAACCCACCTTCCTGTGTGTTTTTTGTTTTTCATTATTTCCCTTGATATTCTTGATTTTTTGTTTTTCCAGATGAATTTTTGCTATTATTTTTTCTAGCTCTATAAAATAATTTGTAGGTAGTCTGATTGGTATGGCACTAAATAAGTAAATTAATTTAGGCAGTATTGTCATTTTTACTATATTAGCTCTGCCTATCCATGAGCAATTGATATCTTTCCATTATTTAGATCTGATTTGATTTGTGTGAAGAGTGTTTGGTAGTTGTATTCATAGAGTTCCTGGGTCTGTCTTGGCAAATAGATTCCCAAGAATTTTATATTATCTACTGTTACTTTTAATGGAATTTCTCTTTCTATCTCTTGCTGCTGGACGTTGGTTGGTCATGTATAGAAAGGCTGATGATTTATGTGGATTTATTTTATATCCGCTACTTTGCTAAAGTTGTTAATTGTTTCAAGTAATTTTGAGTTGATTCACTAGGATTCTTTAAGTATACCATCATATCATCTGCAAAGAGTGAGTTTTGTTTCCTCCTTGCCGATTCTAATTCCTTTAATTCCTTTTTCTCTCTGATTGCTAAAGCTAACATTTCTAGGACAATATTAAATAATAGGGGTGATAATGGACATCCTTGTTCATCCCTGATCTTATTGGGAAGGCCTCTGATTTATCTCCATTGCATATAATGCTTGCTGATGGTTTTACTGTTTATGATTTTAAGGAAAGCTCCACCTATTCCTAAGCTCTCTAGTGTTTTTATTAGGAATGGGTAGTGTATTTTGTCAAAAGCTTTCTCTGCATCTATTGAGATAATCATATGATTTTGGTTAGTTTTCTTATTGATGTGGTTGATTATGTTAATAGTTTCCTAATGTTGAACCAGCCCTGCATTCCTGGTATAAATCCCACCTGGTCATAGTGTATTATTCTGATGATCACTTGCTGTAATCTCTTGCTAATATCTTATTAAGATTTTAGCATCCATATTCATTAGGGAAATTGGTCTATAATTTTCTTTCTCTGTTTTTGCTTTGCCTGGTTTGGTATCACCACCATATGGTATGAATAAAGTCTTAAAGAAAAATTCTTAAATGAGAAATTCTTGCATTCTTTGCTGAGGGCCTAAATTTATAGCCAGTCTGATATGTAAGCAAGGTAAAACCAGTTACTGTGGCCCATGAAAAGTAGCAGATCATGAACTTTTCAGAGTTTTGCTTCTTTTTTTTTTTTTTTTTGTCAGCCCATCTAATTTTGTAAACTCATTCCTTTCAGGTCTCTTGGTATACCTGGAGACAGTAGGATATCAGTGGAGTCAAATGTATTTAATAATGTTCTCATCCTTCATGACTGCCTGCAACGGAAGGCCTGTGTTACGTATTCTACTATTATTTTTTATTCCAAAAAATTACATTTAAATTCCAAAAGTCCATTTGAATATATTTAAGGGGTGGAGCAAATGGACTAAAAGGAGAAGTTCAGCCTCTTCAGCCTGGAGCACATATGCCAGAAGTTTATAAAAATCCTGAAGGGTTTGAAAGGACAAAGAGGAATTTGTTCATCTAATACTATTAACTTGGAACTTGTCCTCTCTTCTCTAACCCCACTGTGCTTTCACTAGCACACACATATTTGAACTTTAAGGGAAAATTCTTAAGGTATATCCTAAAACAGGTGGAAGATATTCTTCCTCTCAGCAGAGAGAGGAGATATGGGTATGGAATGGTGCATACTTTATCAAATATGGTTATTTTGTCAGTTGGTTTTACATAATAGGCCTCTCATTGTTGTAAGGGAGTATTCATTGGAGAATGTGACTATTTCATTGAGGGAAATTAATATGGTTTAAATCAGTAACACTTTCAAAAAATAAAGGTAAATGGATATCTTACTTGTCATGTTAGAAAACAATTTACAGAACTCATTTATTACTCCAAAAGGGGTACAAGTTATGAACAAAAATTCCTTCAAAGAAATCTAAGTACATAGCTCTTCTGCCACCTACAAATAGCTTTTCATGGTCAAGAAATGAAGAACTGACAAGTTAGGGCATTTCAGGAACTTAATAAAGCAGAAAGAGCATTAGACTTGTATGTGGAATGAAGAAACTTGGGAATAAAACCCAGCTCTGTAATATACTACCTGTGGAACTTTGGATGAGTCATTCTTCCTCTTTGGCCCTCAGTTTCCTAATCTGTAATGTGAAAGGGTTGGACCAAAGGATCTGGTCTCTTAAAATTCTGAGTCCTTGAGCATTAGTTAACATGTGCTTTGTTAGAAGTATGACTCTAGGTTAGGTGGAGTGCAGGGCTGACACATAGGATATTCCTGGTATCTTATGATGAAGTTTCTTTAAATAAATTTCTATATCCCTCCATTGCCCCCATCTATTTTTTCTTATCTTTTGGAATATTCTCAATTCCTTAGGCTCTGATTCTTCTTCCCAAAGCTCAGAGTACCTGATTACCTTTGTTTTCAGATGGCCTGCTGCTTTGGTTAAAGTGGCTGTTCACAAAGTACAGTCTGTCTAGCTCTGGGGGTCTCAAGACCCTTTCAAAGGGTCTTCAAAGAAAAGGCTATTTCATAATAATATTGACATCATCTACCCATTAAAATGTGTCATCCCTTTTTGAACTACACTTCTTTGTGAGGCCAGATTTTTTTAATAGATTTCAACTAAAACACCATATATCAAAAAACACCAGATATATGCAAAAGCAGATATGAGAATTAGATGTCTTCTATTAAACTAGACATTAAAAAAATAAAAAATATATAAGCATGTACACATATACAGGGTGGGTCCAAAAGTCCACAAAGGGGTCTGATGTTTTAATAACTTTTTGAAGATTATTTTCCACATTTACAAGATTTGATTTTTCACATGTAATGTAAATTTATTTTCTATATATACTATGATATGATATTGCAAATTAAAAAAACAAGAATAATGGAGTTATTAAATATTCATGACTTTTGGCCCACCCTGTATATGTAAAACAATGTCACTTTTCTCATTTTTTTGTTTTGGAAAATACAGTAATTTTTCCATTTAAAATATGTTATTGTTTTAACTTTTAATAGGTTTGTTATTGTAATTTTAAATGATTACATATTTAATGTGGCAAACATTGATAGATATAGTCCATTGTAACGATTGGAGTGATGCCACCTACTGGAGAGTTACGATAGTAAAGTTCCACCATGAGTAAAAGGCTTCTGAGGGGCAAGCCATGTGGTCAAGTTCCTTGGTGTCAGGAAGTGACGTTTGCTCATGGGTACTGTCTATCAAAGCTACCAGCCAATCAACTTGAGGAGCCTTCCATTTCTGGGAGGAGAACATGAAGTAGGAAGCGGATGCTGGTGGAGGGCTTATTTCCTCTTTGGGTTCAAGACATTGGCTTGGTGGCAGGACTTCACTTGGGAGCTTAGGAAGGCAAGGATTTCCATGCTATGAGAAATCTGTTCTCAATCTTTCTCTCTTTTACTATCTTATATCTTTTAATAAATCCTTAAAAGCTTAAAAACTCTTGGTGAATTTATCAGTTATTTTAGCCAGTTTCCCACAAAAACTGGGGGATAAATTAGAACCCACATTTAGATTTTAAAACAACACACCAAAAGCTCTTTGAAATCCTCAATAATTTTTAAGATTGTAAAGCAATTTGAGACCAAAAAGTTTGAGAACTATTGCTTTAGAACAGGGCTTCTTAACTTTTTCCACATCCAACCCCTTTTTGCCTGAGAAATGTTTATGCAACCCCAGGCATTTAGGTATATAAAACAGGTATACATAACCTTTTACTAATGCCAAATTTTTCATAACCCCCACATTCAGTACATTGTGACTCACAGTTTTTTTTTTTGTTTTGTTTTGGGTTTTTTTTTGGTATCGCAACAAACATTTATTTTTTCCAGTTACATGTAAGGGTAGTTTTCAACATTCATTTTCATAAGATTTGAGAGTTCAAATTTTTCTCCCTCCCTTTCTCCCCTCTTCCACAAGACAGCAACCAGTTTATATATATACACAATCCACAGGTGCTCTTTTTATCAGTTCTTTCTAATGGGTGTGGATAGACTCAAGTCAGACTTTTTTTTTTCAGGCATGGGGGTTAAGTGACTTGCCCAGGGTCACACAGCCAGTAAGTGTCAAGTGTCTGGTGACTCACAGTTTAAGAAGCTAGGATCTAGAGGACAAGATGCATAATAGATAGAACTAGACTGAGAATCAGGAAGAACTCTGTTTGACTCTTCCTTCAAGCATTACTAATTATAATACCTTAGGCAAATTATTTTAACATTCTGATCCTCAGTTTTCCCCATCTATAAAAAGGGGCTAATAATAGCACACACCCACAGTGTTGTTAGATTATAGGACATAATGAGGAAAAAAGATATAGGACAATGCATACAAAGCACTTGAAAAACCATATACCTCTCTACAAATGTTTTGTTATTTATTGTCTATTGAGTAGATCATTCTAACTCAGTGGAAACTCTAAGTCTGGGAACTCTATGACATGAATAAACAGGACACAAGTTTCAAGTCTTCATTTAATATTTGATCTAGAAGGAACCATAGGTGTCATCTGATCCAGCGCCTTCATTTGATAGCTCCCTTATCTTAACATGTCTTATACCCAGCCTGTTATTCAACTTCTGCCAATATCTGTGGTAAGGGCTTTTTTTCTAGCAATACAGAGCCTTAGAGCTGTTGAGATCAAGAAGAGGTGAAGGCCCAGGCACATTCACTTTTCAGGAGGGAAAAAAAAAGAATGTGTCTTTCAGTCAGCCTGTCCCAATTTGTTTTTATCATTTATCGTTTCTGATCAGAACACTGGAATAATGACTCTCAATCTTTGGATTACAAGAGCCCCCTGAAGGCTTTGATTTCCACCAGTCACAGATTCGATTTTTCTTTAGCTCCAGGAAAGTAAAGTGAAAATATCAGATGATTAATATTCTCCTGATAAGAAAACACCTATTTCTAAATTTCACAGGGGTTGTAATAAAACAATCACAGTTCTAAATCCTTGATCTGAGAGATTGGCTTCAGATCTTATATAGCAGGTCAGTGTACTCATTTTAGAAATAAAATATTTGTGGTTAGAATTAGCCCAACAATGAGTACCCTTTTTCTTTTCTCTTTCACTTCTTGAAATTGCAGCCAAAATGATCAATTACCTCCAGCCATCTTTACAAAAACATAAAACCCTTTCTCAAAAGTACAAATCACCTAGGTGGATGATTTACCAAATCATAGAAACCAGTCGATAGAACATTCTCAAAATAAAACCCAGTTGGTCAAAACAATGATATGTTATCAAATAAATGAGGGGAGTTCCAAAAGTAAAAGTCCTCTATGTGAAACGATCAGCTCTTAATTCCTTGGCCAAATTTAGAACTGAGGTCGCATATTCAGTGAGATAAGTATGAGATATGGGTTCTGATCCTGGTTCATCAGCTAACTAGTTGTGAGACCATGTGCAAGTCATTTAAACTACTCCTGTACCTCATTTTCCTCATCTACAAAATAAGAGTTAGGCCAGATAAAGTCCCTATTGCCTTTAAAGTTCTCCAATTTTATGTTACCACTAGGTGGCACTGTTAGCCTCTAACCTGAGCCTATGTAAAGGTAATGATTAGGTTCTGGGTGCTCTACATATGCACACCAATTAGGAGTTTTGACATTATCCTGCAAGAATAAATCCTGAGAGGTAGTTCCAAGCTCTTTGGTTCTCAAAGAGTGATGTCAACTCTGATATAACCAATATTAAATAACCAAAGAGTTCACAGAGATTATAGAGGGAAAGCCTTCTTTATTCCACTGGTGGAGGAAAATGAGAGAAATAAATATTTCTCTCATATTCATAATGAAGTATTAAATTAGGACTAAGGTTTCCCCCTTTTTATTTCCTCATTCGCTATAGGGCTATTCAGTCAGTCTTTGAAGGGTAAGACTATTAAAGAGATGAAATCTTGGGCAGACACCCCACTGGGAAAACTCAGATCTGATTAAAATGTAGAGAGTCTAGTCCAGTAAAATCCTGCCCATTGTGGTTTTAGTCAGCCAGGTCTAAGTAGAAGTGGAGCCCCTTTGTCTATATTGCTCTGGAGGGGAGGGGGAGGGAGTATAGATAAGAGATAAGTCTCTTTGTCCTAGACTGATCAGAGTCACATCCCCAAGCTCCTTATTAGAATTAGTCCACCTCTCATTATAATAATCATTCTCTCATTAATAGTTAACCAATGAGTTGATTTCCCACCTCAGGAACACTCAGTCTTCCAAGGGCATATAAGCATGTGAGTGAGTTCCATGAGGGGTCTGTAGTTTAGGAGAGAGTGACCAAATTATGATCCTTTTATTAATTACTTGCTAGCATAATTAATAAAATTATCAATACCCAGAAACTATATCTCTCAGACGTTTTATACATCATGGAGATTAAAGATGCATTTCAGGGTCTGCTCTAATACTGAGGAGACCCATTACAGGATGGTCAAGCCTTGATACATATAGTAGTGTATAGACAAAGAAATACTCAATGGTAACTGTGGTAATAAGGGGGAAATAGCAACAATGCAGCAAGTTTGACTCATAGCAGGGCTTCATGACTGGAATATGGTTCCCACAGGTGCTTGTTCAAACTCAGAGACCACCTGGGGCTGGTATAAAAACATTCTGGGATTTTGCTGTAGTCAAGTTCATCCAGAGGGTGAGTGCAAGGGATTGTTGGTATGCCAAACTCAGGGCACAGCTTGCTTGTTGGGCCTTAGCTCTGGAAAACATAGTATCTCCTATTAAGAAAATGAGAAGTAAAAAGAAATAAAATGGTCTTGGCATAAGAATCCTGACAGTGAACAGGCTTCTATTCACCATCTCTTTCTTCTGTTTGAGTGGCTGTACTCAGGTGCTCCTCTAGAGAGGCAGATAATAGTGTGAATTTTTCCCACTCAGAATTAACTCTGAGTTTCCTTCCTACTAGCCACCCTGATGCTTTGTTTGTGTTTCACTTAACCTTATTCATGTGACATTGGCATAATGTGATTGTTCCCTATAGGGACAGACAAGAAATGCTCAGCTATATACATTATTTACTCTGGGCAAAGGAATATTAAAAGTAGCAAATAATACATATTAAAACAAATACTTATTTGCCACATACTTAAGAGCCTCTCCCATATCCATGTAATTTTTAGACATTTTTTAATATGCTCTGAACCCAAGAGTTCCACAAAATGCGGTTTTTGTTTGTTTTACCTTCACAGTTGCTCCTCCCTTAAATAGGAAAAGGAGTTGCAGTTGGTCAGGACTTAGGATTCTGGCAAGGTCCATAAGTTTGGAATTGCTGTTCTCCCACTGTAGTATGGGGGTGTCATGTGGGCTCAAAGGGAGGCAGAATAGATGTCTCTAACTCTCTCTCCCCTTACCTTTCTCCAAGGGAGACTTTAATTCCTTCCAAGAGGAAAAGCAGGAAGCAGGGGGTAACAGGCTGCTTATTGAACTCTCTTCAGAGGGGGGGGGAGAGAGGGGAGAGAGAGAAAGAAAGAGAAGAGAAGAGAAGAGAAGAGAAGAGAAGAGAAGAGAAGAGAGAGAAGAGAAGAGAAGAGAAGGAAGAGAAGAGAAGAGACAGAGAAGAGAAGAGAAGAAGAAGAGAAGAGAAGAGAAGAGAAGAGAAAGAGAAGAGAAGAGAAGAGAGAGAACCAGGCGAGAATTATATCTATCTACTCCCTTAAATATTACTAGTTTTATCCTATTGAGGTTTAGGTTCAAGTGAATTTCTGATTGCTAAATTCTGATTTCAATATTGGGGAAAGAGGATCTCAAGCCCTATATCCAAGGTTTGACTATTTTCCTTCCAAATATCAGTTTCCACAATGAACATAACATAAGCAATTATCAAAACATGCAAGTCAGTAACAAAACAGAAATCAGAAAAAAGGATATATACACGACACACACACTTTTGGTTTGGTTTGTGTACGTATATACATATACATGTATATTAATGTATACTTTAAATGTAATCTAATATATATGTTACTATATATTATATATCTATATTATATTGTTACTATAGACATAATATGTAATATATATTACATTACAATATAACAATGAAAGTATACATGCTTGACCATACAGAGTGAAAGGGCTATCCCAGTGACAGCAAGAAAACTCATCTTAAACAAAAGAGGATCCTATATCTCACCCAAAAAGAAGTTCTCTGAAGTCTTTAGTGTAACAAGCTGAGGATAGAGACATGATGGAGACAGCCAGCTTCTTCATGTCACTACCTGCCATAGTCTTTTCCTTCAGCAACCTGAAGTGGGGTTGGCATCTTATGTCTTCTTTCTCAAGACTGAAAGCCATAAGTGACCCAAAGAAAAATCAAAGAATGGAGCTGTCCTGCTCTTCCCCTCTCCACGCAACCCTTCCTTCAGGGCAGGGCAGTCATCTCTGGCCATTTAGAAGAGAATCCTATACCAATGCTCTTTGGGACTGGGATCTTTGGACCTAGAACTCGGCTCTTCTTCTTCACAGTATGAGGCATGACCTGGAATACTGTATTTTTTCTATTCAATGTCATTCATAGGCTGGGAGGTCTGACTTCATCTTATTGAAACTAGCTCATCACTTGTCGATTGAGGGACTAGACTTAATGACAAGGCTTGGCAAGGAGAAGCCTACAGCCATTTTTCTATGTCATCTCTCTCTCTCTCTCTCTCTCTCTCTCTCTCTCTCTCTCTCTCTCTCTCTCTCTCTCTCTTATCTTTACATCTTTCTGCTTCCATGATTTGGTATTTCTAGGTGTTACTTACTCTCTTGCTCCACACTTAGGGTCTCACCATTCAGTGCAACAAGGGAGAAAAAGGAAAAATAAAAACAACTTATCACAAAAATGAAATAATATCAACATTAGTACTTGTTCCAAGCACAACATTGTATCTCTGTGGCCAACAAAATTATAGACATACTCTGGAAAAGGATTGGTAAGAAAATGAGAAATTCCCTCATCTCTTTGCACAAAAAACAGAGCCATCAATACCTGGAAAATTGTGTCTTGTCCTGGCTATCAATTGACATCAATGAGCTAGAGAGTACCTCTGAGAAGGACATCTGAAGTGCTCAAGGGTGAATAGTACTCTGATTAAGACTATTGTTTTCTTCCATATGAAAACAACAAAAGGTTCAGGGGAACATGATTAAAACTATAAAATCAGAAGATAGATAATGGGATTTTAAAACATAAACATCATCTAATCTAAACCCTTTTGGTTTACTGATGAGGAGCCTGAGATTCACAAAGGTGAAATAACTTGTTCAAGGTCACATAAACTCTAAGTGGAAAATATCTATTCAAACTCTGTCCTCTGACTCCTAGACCCAAGGCTGTTCTACAGTACCATGCTGCTCTTGCAGTTTACCATGGGTAATATTCTGTTCAAAGAATCAAAAACCTCAAAGTATTCAGAAAGTAAAGGAGTCACAGACAAGGTCTGAGCATTAGGAAAGTTGTACACAACAACCCATGTTTCTGCCTTTTGAAAGATCCCTTCATTCCATGGGTTTTTTTTGCCCTCACCTATACTTGGCCAGACATATGCACATGCACTATGCACATGCATGCACACACATACACACAGACTCACACCAACCACATAGAACATAACAAAGCAGATGAAGACTTTCATTAATGCCAGCGAAGTTTTGCGTTCTTGTATTCTTGATTGTAACTTTGTTCATGTCCTTCACTCTGCCATAAATGCTTTTCCCCATCATCTCCAGCTAGACACTGAAGTATGGAAGAAAGAGTCCTTCTTTTCAGTCAAAGGACCAGTGACCTGTGTTTGAATGCTGGTTTTTGGCACTGGCTACTTTTGTCAGAATGGGCAAGTCACCAGGATATGACCTCTGAACTCTTTTCCAACTCTAACTCTATGGGCTCTTCTTGTCTTCCTCATTCTACAAGACCCAAATATTCCATGAAAACTTTCCCTGATCCCTTCTAGTTGGAAATAATCTTTCCTTTTTCCGAATTTATTACTATATATCTTTTGCATTCACCATGTCCTATTTTGAACTATGGTTATTTGTGTGCTAGTCTTTGATTCTAAGGAAGACAGTGTGGTATATGTGGTATAGTGGAACTAAAACTGAATTTAGAAACAGAGGAGCAGGCTTTGCTACTTACTACCTGTATTACCTTAATCAACTCACTTGACCTGTCTAAACCTTGGCTTCCTCACCTATAAAATGAAGGAGGTTAATCTAGATAACCTTTAAAGTCCCTTCCCTCTCTATATCTATGATCTTTTGACCTTCTGTTAGATTTCTAAGATCCCTGAGGGGTAGGGACAATGTCTTTTTTTTTTTTTTTTACATCTCACTCAGTGTCTAGCAGTGTTCTGTACTTTGTTAATTCAGTTAATCAGAAAAGCATTTATTCAATGCTTATTACATGCCTGGCACTGTATTAAGTGGCTGGGATACAAAGGAAGCCAAATACATGGTCTTTGCCTTCATGGAGCTCACACTGTAGTGGGGGAGACAACATGTAAACAACTATGTACATTCAAGATATATACAGCGCAGACAAAGATATCTGAAAGGGGAGGCATTAGCTGCTGGGGCTAGTGGGGGACGGGGCAACTATGAAAGGCCTATTGTAGAAACTAGGCTTGGTGCTACTTTAAAAGAAGTTGAAGAAACCCAGAGATAGAGTATTCCAAAAATGGGGGGACAGTCAGTAAAAAGGCACCAGATCATAAGAGGGAGAGCCATGTTCAAGCTCACCAAGGAGTCCAATGCCCCTAGTTAGTGGGAGTAACTTGGATGAGGATTCAGCAAAGGAGATTGAAGAGCAGTCAGACAATTGGATATTTAATAAATATTTTCATTGAATTGAATGGCATTTTGGAAGCAGAGTTGACCCTGGCAGAATTGTAAACTGTCAGAAATTATGTTCAAATTATATCTCCCCTTTCTCCACTCTGGCATCCTTTTTCCTCCTTCCACTCAGACTATTCTTCATACTCTTATGTTTTATGTACCTTTTCCCGGCCCTCATTGAACCATGTTCTCAGAAGTCCCATTATTCCTATTACTCATTTCAAGGTTATTTCTAATAGGGGCAAAAGAATGAACTTCTAATGCTGAATGTCTGTCACTGAATAACTGAGGGTGAGGGGAAAGAGCAGTGTTTCTTTGAGCAGACAGCCACTACAGACACTGCTTACTCATGAGACATGGCGTATGTAGGTTACTGAAGGCCAGGGCTTATTTGAAGATTGCATAGGTCCCACGGGCCAATCCCAGTTCTGATACACTTCTCAGTCATATTGGGTATTGTGGAAGAAGTAATAGGACCCTGAATTTCAAATCTTCTCTGTTTTTCCCATAGGGCCTGAATATAAGAATAAAGTAGTTTTACAAAGATGATTGGGGAAATTTTCTATACATAATTATCCTAGGGCATTATGGTGCTCTTGAAAATTAAGTTTTCCTAAGGAAAAGAAAATCAATTAAAGGCTACCTCATTCTTTTTGAAGAAATGACCACTTCTTCCTTAGGAGAGGGGAACTACTAAAATGACTAACATTGCTTAGTGATTTCCAATGGACATTCTTATAATGAATATACATGAGAAACTCTGAAGCTTGATGAGAATAACATGGACAGAAAAGAACTTTAGCCTTTATTCCTTATTCTTCCCCTAGTGAATATATTGTATGTTTTTTTAAAAATTAATTTTTTCCAAGCAACATAAGTCTGCCTTTTCACCCTTTTGTTTCTCCACTCTCCCACTGAGAAAGAAAGAAAAAAAACCCTATTACAAATATATGTGACCCTAGTCACTTACTAGCTGTGTGACTCCTGATCACCATATATTTTGTGTTTGTCTATATATGTATGTATATGTGTGGATATATATGTATATGTGTATATATACATGCATACAAATTATAAGTAAGTCTTAGAATTCAAGAATCCTTTAATATTAAAACAGGAGCTACATGATCCAACAATCTCATTTTATAGATGAAGCAGCTGAGGGCTCAAAAAGCTTGCCAGTCACATAGATACTTTGTGGCAAGGGCTAGACTAGAACCCATTTGTCAGACTCCCAATCCAGTGGGTTTTTTTTTCATGAAAACAGAAGCAAGAAATGGATGCAAAGACAAAAAGAATGATGTTAATAATCTCTAGTAAAACAATGAAATAGCTGTACAGGTAAAGTCCATTTCTTCAGCCTCACTGCATCTGTATTAAATACTGCTGAGAAGTCATGGGATCTTAGATCCCAAAGTGAAAAGTGATGTCAGTAGCCATCCATTCCAGTCCTCTTATTTTATAAATGAGGAAATAGAGGCCTTGAAAGGTTAAATAACTTGCCTGAGGTTAGTCAATCAAACAAACAACATGTATTAAGTGTCTGCTATGGTCTAGGAACTGTGCTAAGTTTGGGGATTCCAAAAAAAGGGAAAAAATAAGCAGTCACTGCTCTTAAGGAGATCACAGTCTGATGGAGGAGACAACATGAAGATGACTATATATACAAGGCATACACCAGATAAACTGGAGACAGTCAAGAGGGAACAAAGGTAATAGCATTAAGGGAAATTGGGAAATGTTTCTTGTAGGGGATGAGATTTTTGCTGGGACTTTAAGGAAGCCAGGAGGCAGATGTGAGGAAGGAGAGAGTTCAAGGCATACATCACAGCCAATGGAAATGCCCAGCCAGGAGATGGAGTGTCTTAGTAAGAATGTTAGTGTCACTATATTATAGAATATGTGGTAGGAGGAAGGGAAGAAGAGTAAGAGTAAGAAGACTGGGAATGTAGGACAAGGTCCACTTATGAATGGCTTTGAATGCCAAACAGAGGAGACAATAGGAAGTCGGGGAGGAGAAGGGTTAGACATGGTTAGACCTGCATCTTTGTGGTCAGACTTTTCAAATCAATTTGACAGCTGAAAAGATGGATTTGAGTGGGAGAAAGACTTGAAGCAGGGAGACCAACCAGAGGGGTATAGCAACAGGCCTGGGATGAGGTGATAATGGACCGCATTAGGGTGGTGGTAGTGTCAGAGGAGAGAAGGGAAGATATACAAGAAAATTTATGACAGTAGAATCAGCAGATGATTAGATACAAGGAGGCAAGAGAGAGGAGTTGAGGATATGAGCCTAGGTGATTGGGAGGATGGTGGTACCCTCAGCAATAATAGGGAAGTTAGGAAGAAGGGAGGGCTTGGGGAGAAATATAATGAATTCCATTTTAGACTTGTTGTGTTCAAGAGATCTATGGGGTATCCAGTTCAAAGATATCCATTAGGTAGTTAGATATGTAAGATTGAAGGTCAGGAGAGAGTTTAGACATGGATAAATAGATAGAAGAATTATCAGTACAGAGATGATAATTAAATCCATGGGAGCTAATGAGATCACCAAGTAGAAATGGTGTAGCAGGAGAAGAGAATAGAACCCAGGAGAGAGCCTTGGGGGACATCCATATTCGCACAGGTGCACATTAATCTTCATTTGAAAATACTGACCCCAAGTCAAGAAACAAACTAATACATTAATGGGCAAAGAAACTTGTCTCGGTATAAATTAACTTTGTATTTTCAACTATATACTACTGTTCCTCTATATTTTAGCCCACCTGGACTGTTTGCTATTCATTAAATATACTATATTCTCTATGGCCTCTATACTTTGCTCAGCCCTTCCTCTTGGAATACCCTCCACCATATCACCACCTTTCAAAGTCCTATTCTTCTTTCGAGATTCAATTCATAACATTACCTCTTATGTGGTACTTTTCCTGATTATCCCAGAAGTGACCTCTTACCCCTCAGAAAACACTTTATCTTTCCTTTGGTACTTATCACATTCTACTTTGTATTATAATTAACTGTGTGTGTGTGTGTGTGTGTGTGTGTGTGTGTATTCTACTCTACTAAATTGGAAGCTATTTGAGGACAGGACTTTGCATGATATGTCCTTTACATTCCCCACAGAGGTCTGTCACATGGGTGATACCCAGTAAATGCAAATGAGTGAATTATTAAAAAAAAACATAATAATCACGATAGTCACCATAAGCAACAGCAGTAACTGTTCAGAGCCAGAACTAAGAAAATGAATTCTATATGGTTAAATTTGGGTAAAATTGGGGTTAAAAAAACTATTTTTGAAAGATAGTTTCTAGGCACTGTGAAAGGACTCAAAGTCCAGAAATCACATACATTGTATTTTATTAGAATGTTAAGGTTTTCTTCTATTCTAATTTTTTGTTAAAATGAAGAATCTCAGGGTAGATAGCTATACAGAACTACTGAAATCATTGCCAATCTAATTTCTTGTGGTTGTTGTTTGATTGGTACCTTTTAATTTGTCTTTTTTGTTGTTGATATTTAGGATTTTTTATTTCCCAATTTACAGCCAATCTAATTTTAAAAAATTGATTGACATTCTTTTCCAACACCACAGATACCCTTCAACAAACACTCAAAGACCCCTACATGTTGCACTCTTTCCAAAAGAGTTTACTGATTGTCAGAAAAGAAGGATTTATCTTTTAACTTTGATGATATATTATTAATATTAAACAATATATTTGTCCAGATTTCCAATGCCTCTAAATGTTGCCTTTTTTACATTGAAGCCATTTTGAATGTCATTTAGTTTACAAAGAATGAAGAAAAGTTCCTTTTGCCTCTTTTTTCACTCACTATCACTTCATACAGGTCTTATTACTTTTCTCCAAATTCTTCATGTTTGTCATTCTTTACAGTACAGTAATGTTCCATTACATTAATATAGCAGAGATATGAATATTTATCCACATACTAGTCTTTTCTTTCTATCAATAACTTCCTTGTGATATAGTCAAAGATGCAGAATCTCTGATACAAACAATTTAGTAACTTTTGGTTGAATTCTTTCTTACCATTCCTTGCCAGCTATGACTTGGCATGCCTCTCTTCCCACAGCCCTTCTAAAACGGAGTTCCCCCATCTTTTATTAACTTGATATGGTTCAAATAATAACTCAGGATTGTGGTGGTTTTTGCTTAATTTTTTCTTAAGTGACTTGCCCAGGGTCACACAGCTAGTAAGTGTCAAGTGTCTGAGGTCAAATTTGAACTCAGGTCCTCCTGAATCCAGGGCCTGTGCTTTATCCTCTGTGCCACCTAGCTGCCCCCCCAGAATTGTTTTAATTTGAATTTTCTTATTACTAATAATCTTAAGCCATTTTAATGGTTGATGATGAATTGTATTTCTTTTTTCTGGACAATCATCTATTCATATCTTTTGACTACTTATCTCTTGGTATTGGCTAGAAATCTTAAAAATTGATTGTTAGTTCCTTGTGGATTTTGGATGACAGCCTTTTCTCATATATATTTAATGTAAAACGGTTTCCAAAATTCATGTTTTGTCTCCTGATTTTTCATCTAGTATTTTAAAATGCACTTTAGTGGCCAGTTTCCATATATTTGGCCAAATATGGCTATTCAATCTTGCATCTTAATGTGCTTTCTTATGAAAAGGAGCAATCTAAGTCTCATGATATCTAAAATGGATATTCTAAAACATTGACGCACCTACCTCATAGGATGGGAATAAACATGAATTACTTAATACATCTGAAATTCTTTAAGCTTCTCAGAAGAAACCTGCTACCAAAATCTCATAGGAGTGGAGGAAAGAGAACAAGAGACATTTGCAAACTGACTATAACACAGCTATATGATGTAGATATGCTATTACCCAGGAACAGAATCTTCTGGGTCATACTTGCAACCCTTGCATATAACCATGGGAACATGAAGTCAGTTTCTTCTTTTCATCTGACTCCTGTTGCTACCTATCCACTGGAGCCAGACATCACTAGCAACTAAGGAGAAAGGAGGGAAGGGGAAGGAAAAGAGGAAAGGAGTCATTTATTGTTTTGTCTTCTTTGTATGGAAAGCTGGGGTTTTCTCTCAGAAAAAATAAATCAGAGAATGAGCTTATTTTTGATCTTCCAATTATTTGACTGGACTTTGAACATCAAAGAACATGAGACCGAGCAATAACATCTGTGTGGTCTCTTATTCTAAAATATTCTAAACCATTAATTTTTAAAAAAAATAAACAATTTATTTAACATTTTGAGTTCCAATTTTATCCTTCCTTCCCTCCCTCCCTGAGATAGTAAGCAATCAGATATAGGTTATACATGTGCAATTATGTAAAGCATTACCGTATTAGTAATGTTGTACAAAAAATCTTGGATAAAAGAAAAAAATAAAAGAAAGTGAAAATAGCATACTTCAGTCTGTGTTCAATCAATATCAGTTCTTTCTTGAGGGTAGATAGTATACCTCATCATTAGTCCTTTGGGGTTGTTTTGGATTATTGTATTGCTGAGAATAGTTTAAGTCATTCACAATTCTTCATCAAACAATATTGCTGTCACTGTGTATAACATTCTTCTGGTTCTGCTCACTTCACTACACATAAGTTGATACAAGTCTTTCCAGGTCTTTCCAAAATAAGGCTGCTTGTTGTTTCTTATAACACAATAATATTCCATCTCCATCTATACCACAGCTTGTTTAGCCATTCCGCAATTGATGGACATTCCCTTGATTTCCAATTCTTAGCCACCACAAAAAGAGCTGCTATAAATATTCATTTAAAATAGGTCTTTCTCTCTTTTGGGGGGATGTCTTTGGGATATAAACCTAGCAGTGGCATTGTTGGGTCAAAAGATATGCACAATTCTAGTTTCAAATTGTTCTCCAGAATGATTGGATCAGTTTACAACTCAACCAACAGTGGATTAGTGTCCCAGTTTTACCACATTCCCCCCAACATCCACTATTTTCCTTTTTTGTTATATTGTCCACTCTGATAGGTGTGAGGTGGTACCTCAGTGCTGTTTTAATTTGTATTTCTCTGATCAGTAGTGATCTAGAGCATTTTTTCATGACTATAGATAGCTTTGATTTCTTTATATGAAAAATGCCTGTTCATATCCTTTGACCATTTATCAATTAGGGAATGACTTGTATTTTTTATAAATTTGACTCTATTCTCTATATATTTGAGAAATGAAGCCTTTATCAGATACTTGTTTCAAAAATTCTTTCCTAGTTTTTTGCTTCCCTTATAATCTTGGTTGCATTGGTTATGCTTGTGCAAACCTTTTTAATTTCATATAATCAAAATTATCTATTTTATATTTTGTATTGCTCTCTATATCTTCTTTGGTCCTAAATCCTTCCTCTGTACATAAATCTGACAGATACACTATTCCATGCTCTCTTAATTTGCTTAAGGTATCACCCTTTATGTGTAAATCATGTATGCATTTTGACCTTATTTTAGTGTACAATGTGAAATGTTGGTCTATACCTAGTTTCTGCAATACTGTTTTCCAGTTTTCCCAGCAGTTTTTGTCAAATAATGAGTTTTTTGTTCCAAAATCTTGGATCTGTATGTTTATCATATACTAGATCACTATAGTCACTTATTATAGTGTCATTTGTACCTATTCTATTCCACTGATCCACCTCTCTATTTCTTAGCCAGTACCAGATTGTTTTGATAATTACTGTTTTATAGTACAGTTTGAGATCTGGTACTCCTGGACCACCTTCTTTCACATTTTTTTTTATTGATTCCCTTGATATCTTGAGTTTTCGTTCTTCCAACTGAATTTTGTTATTCCTTTTTCTAGATCTATAAAATATTTTTGATGGTTTGATTGGTATAGCACAAAACACATTAATTTAGATAGAATTGTCATTTTTATTATATTTTAAGCCATTCATTTTTAAAGATCCTGGGACCTGTAATGAAAATAAAAAGATATGGTACAGGCAGACTTGAATGAATCTCACTATCACTGATGAAGGGATTAGGACACTATCTCTTTAATCTACAGTCAAAATTGGCTAAAAATACTAAACTGGTGGGCACCCTGGTGATAAAGCTCACAGCTGAGTTCTAGTGATATGACAAGTGCTAAAATTCACACATGAGGTGCTTGGTGGTGTTCACACCAATTGAGTGAGAACCAAGTTAATTTATAAGTTTAGTGGTTAAATCCTAGAATCAGAGGTTATCTGAAATGTTGCAGATCATCTTGGTTGTTTCTCCCTCATTTCAACCCAGGTGCAATTATGGTATGTGTGAACTAAATGTGCCTCTTTGCCCTCGGGATCATGTGATTTAAATTATGTTTTACAAAGTGGTGATTTAGTTGAATGAACCGTGTAGAAACAAGGTCAAATCTTAATTTAGATTCTACTAATTTTCTCCTTTCCTTTTCTTTTTTTATTCAGACTGGGCCAAAAGAATCGAGTACAAGCCTGGTTCAGGGAGTATGCCCCTGTTTCCCAGCATTCACCTGGAAACTTGTGATGGGCCAGTTTCCTCGATCCAGATAACCACAGAACTACAAACTAATTACATTGGAAAGGGATGTGATCGAGAAACTTACTCAGAGAAATCTCTTCAGAAGCTATGTGGTATGTTCTTGCTCTTAATTTTTCCCAGAATTAACTTTTCTAAAAAATACATACTCTAATAAAAATATTTTATCAGACATTTTAAGTATATTCTATCACACCAGTTGTATTTCAACTAGAGGAACAAGTAGGATGGTGAAAGCCAACTCTGAAGATGACCAGAGATGCAGAAATGTTTGGTGCATGCTACCCAGCAGGAGAGTCAAATAAAGACAATATGGTATAGTAAAAAGAGAATTAGGACCAGGAAGTCAAAAACTTAAATTTTAGTCCTGGCTATGTAACTAGTTTAATGTGTGACTTTGAACAAGTCATATCTGTGGGCACCAGTTTCCTCCTTTGGAGAATGGAGATGGTGTTCTAAATTACCTTTAAGGACCCTTCCTGTTCTAACATTCTATGATTCTATGAAGATGAAAGAAGGAAACCAAGGCAAGCTTAGGACTAGCTAGCTCTGGTTCCTCACAGCTGACAACAGGCTAATGCTCTGGAATGCACCTCCCCAATTTAAAGTGATGATGACAATGATAATAATGATGGTGGTGGTGGTGATCATGAACATTATATAGTGCTTTAAGGTTTGCAAAGGACTTTACAGACACCAATTCACTTGATTCTCACAACAATCCTTTGAAGTAAATGCTATTATTATTCCCATTTTCCAAAAGAGAAAACTGAGGCTGAGAGAAGTTAATTAAATGAGCTCTCAAGAGTCTCACAGCTAATAAATATCTGAGGTAAGTTTTCCCGATACTAAGTCCAGCACTATATCCACAATTTAAGCCATTCCAAAGCCATATGCTTTTGGTAAGAACTATATCCTTCACTTGCACAGCCATAGCCACGAGAGCCAACTGTGTAACATAGACTTACAGAGTGTGGATTCCTAGGTACATGGAGTAGGGAGGATAGGATAACTCCTTAGACTGTGAAAGCAAGACATTTACTTTACTTATGACTACTACCATCTTGAGGCCATTAGGCTTAGCCAGTAAGAATCCACATTAGAGACATTTTTGATGCTATTGCTCTTATCAATCTTCTTGTTACAACATAACAGAGATAGGATATTTGAGTAGAAATTCTGTGTGTTTTCCTTGAGAAAATTCTGGATCAGGAACATAGGAGCAATGGAATTCTCTGCCCCACTAATTCAGTTCCAACTGTAGGAACAAGAAGGCAACAGGATACTGGTCTGAGCTAGTTAAATTGCTGGAGATGGCAGGCCCTGCTAAGAATTGATCTCAAACTGGTTTTTATCAGGTTTCTGTCTGAGATTGTGACTCTCAGGCTCCATCTATTTATTCTCTCTATAAATGACATGTGGTGAAGAAAACAATGCTTTCACAAAATAAATTAAAAGGGATATATCTCTCAATTATCCGCATGTTTCAAGCAAACAAAAAAAAAGATGGAAAGTACCAAATTATTGGGAAAATTGCCTCAAATTCTCTACTTCCCTTTGCTAGCAGATACACAGCTTTAAAATCTTTGTTTTTCTTTAAATGACTATCCTATGTCAGTCCCTCTTGACCTGAAATGTCTTGGGGGAAAGAGCCCACACTACCTTAAGTTATAGTTATTTCCAAACCTGCTCTGGTTAAGAAGTAAATGATGAAATCAGCTTGTCACAGATCAGATGAGTCTACAGACATAAGCCTGTACTTTTATTTTAAATGTTCTTTGAGGGAAATGAGGAGATATGGTGGTTGAGAAGGATTTTCAGGAGAAAGATGCTAAAATTGTATCAGGGTATGTTAACACAGTAACATTTAATCTTTGTTGCCAAGCTCTTTATCCTCATATGAAGACTGTTTAATGCACTCTGGAAAAGTTTCCTCAATGAATGACCTTATTCAAATAGTCATAGGTACAAACCCTTTGAAAAAAAAAGAAAAGAAACTTGCATTTCTTTCCCAGTGACATGGAGGGCAGTGCTACCTTGATCAATTACAGAGAACTAATTGGGGGAAAGGGGATTGTGTCTGTGTCTGGTGTGCCTTGAAGTACACTTTTGCACCTTCTAATTAGGAATCTAATTTATGAATTACAGCATGAAGTGGCTTGGGAGGTTAGAGAAGACAGGTGAGAAATGTATTTAAAATGCAGGGCTTCTGTTTTGCTTTGTCTTGACTTAGTTTTCATAGATGTAATTTGTGCTTTCACATTCAGAATGGAAGGTACACTATATCACATGTCATTCTAGTGGTTACTAACTTCAATGGAACATGACTCAAGTGAAAATCTTTTCCTTGTTTTATATAGATAGGAAGGCAATCTACAGCAAGGTTTGCCAATCATGACACTGCTGTGACCCATTGAAACCTTAAGAAGATGCTTTCAATAGGTCATGGAGTCCTGGGTTTCCAAGCTTCCCTTGACCAATCTTTGATAGGAAGTTTTAAATTCATGTGGTGAGAACCACAGTAAGAGGGAACATGTCATTGGAAGCAGTGTGGTGTGGTAGAAGGGGCACAGGTTTAGAGTCAGAAGACAGGTTTGACTAACTACTCAAGTTCTTCCTAGTTTATGTGACCTAGTTATGTTAGCCTTGGTTTCTTTCTCATTAAAATGAGGGGAATAAACATGATGATTTACAAAGTTTCTTCTCTTACATTTTTGTCATAATAAGGAGAAAGAAGGCAACTTGTATATTGCATGTCTATGTCTATATTTGCATCTTCAAGTTCTAGTGTGCCTCTGAATATGTCTCTCACTATATTTGTCTTTGGTGTGTGCTGGTGTGTACATGTGTTATAAACACATGAATTATATGCATATAACATATAAACATATACATATATCTTTGTGTGAGTGGATATTGCTGGATATGTACATTATCGATGAAGAAGTTATCAAGAATCAGTAGCCCTTTTGGGCCCCCATATTCTTCTTCTTCTACCATTTTTAAAGCTTATTGATACATTACAGACTGGAAAATTTGCAAAATTCTTATCTTGTGCCATATTTAATAATTATGACTATTATCTGAAAAAATCTCTGGGTTTTTAACCTTTTTGGTGAAAGTCTCTCTCTGCTCTAGAGACGTCCCCTGATTACTGCCCTTGCCTTTTTTCTGGAACCCCTTGTGGCTACAATCTTCTGTGCCTTGGACCTTCTGAATTAGAACCTTTAAGCTTCTCAGATAATTGGCACCTTCCTGCCTATGACAATAGGAGATGAAAAACTACTCATCTGTTCTTCAGTGAAACTCTGCCCTTTCTTATAAAATGCTTGGCCCTCTTCAGTGTCCCTAAGATGCCCTAATACATGGAGTAAAGATGGCCTATGAGGTCCTATTCATCTAAATGGCGATAGCTGGCTGTAAAGTTGTCAAGTCCTGCAAGCAGCCTCTCTATTATAAACTACTCACTCTTGTCATAGCCTAAAGGCTTAAGCTCTATGGGGATGTCCCTTATTTTATACCTTCTCCAACCCACTTTGGAGGCATTAGTCCCAGTCCAAATATCAGAGGTCAGTGTGATTCCCTGGTTTTGGAGGTATCACCTGCTGCCCTGGTTTGGTGAAGGATGCTGCCCCCAAATTGCTCCTTTTATATTCTCTTAGGTGTCTCCAATTAAGTTATGTGGCCTTCTCTTCAATATATCAAGTTAATGGGGCTGGTGCATTCAGTACTGATAGACACATCTAGTTTTATGAAGTCCCTTTAAGTTCTAACAACATATATGAAGATAGTGGAGGCAGTGTAACAACAATCAGTCAATCAATCAACACGCATTTGTAAAGGACCTTCACTCTTTTAGAATCATTATAGTCGGGGCAGCTAGGTGGCATAGTGGATAGAGCACCAGCCCTGGAGTCAGGAGGACATGAGTTCAAATGTGGCCTCAGACACTTGGCACTTAATAGCTGTGTGACCCTGGGCAAGTCACTTAATGCCAATTGCCTCACCAAAAGAAAAATTATTATAGTCAACAAAGATACAAAGACAAAAATGAAGTAGTTTTCTCAAGGAAGTTACTGTTCTAGAAAGGAAAACCAGAGCACATAGTGCTGGATTTGGAGTCAGAAGACTTGGGTTTAAATCCTGGCTATCTTACAGTTGGTATGACCTTGAGCGAGTCAATTACTCTTTTTTGTTTTGTTTTGTTTTGCTTTGGTTTGTTTGTTTGTTTGTTTTTGCTGGTCCTATGATAACATTCATTCTCAAAATATTTTATAGATATCTAAACTTATTCAGAACAAGTAATTCTGAAATTTCCTTTTATCAAAAAATACAATTACAGCACTGGCTCATGAGAGTCAGAAAATGAAGGGAAAAGTGTTTATCAAACACTTCCTATGGGCCAGGCATTGTGCTAAGTACCAAGTACACTAATGCAAGCTAGCAAAATAGTCCTTGCCTTCAAAGAGCTTACATTCTTTTTTTTTCTTTTTTTTTTTTTTTTAGTGAGGCAATTGGGGTTGAGTGACTTGCCCACTGTCACACAGCTAGTACATGTTAAGTGTCTGAGGCCGGATTTGAACTCAGGTACTCCTGAATCCAGGGCCGGTGCTTTATCCACTGAGCCATCTAGCTGCCCCCAAAGCAGTTGTTTTTAATCTGTCATCCTTTTTTTCATTTTATTGGATTGTTTAATCCATTCACACTTAAAGCTATGAAAGTTATAGGTTTTTATTTCCCTTTGTGTCTCTAATATTGATTTTTTTCATGTTATATTTTTTCCTGTACTTTTATTTTGAATGTTCTTTGAGGGAAATGAGGAGGTATGGTGGTTGAGAAGGATTTTCAGGGGAAACCATGACATGGTTTGGAAATGCCCAGGAAATGGCTCAGTGGCCCAGTTCCTGGCAAGATAAGGTGAAAGCTCACCTAACAGATATTAGGATCCCAGGGCAAAATCTGGTAAATGTAGTGAGAGAAGGAGGAAGATAGGAAGGGGGACAGAGACAGAGGATGGATGGATGGGTGGATGGATGGATGGATGGATGGATGGATGGATGGATGGATGGATGGATGGATGGATGGATGGATGGATGGATGGATGGATGGATAGATGGATGGATGGATGGATGCATGGATGCATGGATGGATGCATGGATGAATGAATGGATGAATGGATGAATGAATGAATAGACAGATAGATGGAAGTTGGGGAAAGAGGTGGTACTACAGTTATAGCTGTAGCTTGCAAGGTTGTCTGCTTCCCTTTTGGTTTGATTACGGGGTATATAGATGAAAGCAGAGGGGTCTCCCTACAGACAAACTACTGCACTCCCATAGAACACACTGCTCCACTGCTATCACAAGATATTGGCCCAAGGTCACAATGGTAGGCAGATAATAAATAGGTGCTAGACTAGGATATAACAGCTGTTTTCTTGATTGGAGAAATGTGTTCTTCCATTATCTGTTACTTGTAGTGGTTTCTCACATCCCCTCCCCACATGGGATGTTTTGTTGTTGTTTGTTGTTTTACTGAGTGTCCTCTTTTTGCATCCCTAGCACTTAGCACAGGGCCTGGCACATAGGAAGTGCTACATAAATTCTTACTGAATTGAACTGAATGTCCCACCCCAAGAAAATAGGGTATATTAAAAATGGGCAAGGCTCAGAAGGTAGGCCTGAATATGCAAACTGAATTGAAGCATTTAAGAAGTCATCTGGGGCAGCTAGGTGGCACAGTGGATGCAGCACTGGACCTAGAGTCAGGAGGACCTGAGTTCAAATCCAGCCTCAGACACTTAACACTAGCTGTGTGACCCTGGGCAAGTCACTTAACCCCAATTACCTCACAGAAAAAAAAGAAGTCATCTAAATACCAGAGATTTTACTGAAATAAAATGTCTACTGAGCCTAGTTTGGGAAATATTGAATTTTCAGGTTCTAACCTCTAAGTTTTATTACAGTTCTTGACACAACCTAGTTTACCAAGATTCAGATTCAGGGGTTAAAGGAGTGGACAATTTTAGATTGGTTTGTGTGTTAGTAGAAATTCATATTTAAAATTTGGATTCAGTTTGGAATTCAGCAAAGTAGAATAGTTCGTTCAGGTATTTGGTTTACAATTTATCTTGGTGTGAGATGTTAACTAAATGCTTTTTTCCTGAAACACCCAGGAGATTGAGCTCAAAGCATTGTTGGTAGCTGGGTATTTGCTTATTTTTCTCTTTTCTTCACGGATGTGTGATTTTATCTGTAGGGGTACTCCCACAATCTTTGCATCACAACCTGTTCACAATTTACAGAATAATCTTTGATAGCAGGGACTGTGTTTTGCCATTTTTTTGTATCCCTAGCACTTAGTACAGTGCCTAGCTCATAAGGAGATGCTTAATAAATATTTGTTTGCTGAGAGGAACATGGGATGTAGCTAAACTCTCTGGTATCTTGATACCCCTTTACTTGTGTTTCAACATCTATGACAAGCTAAAAGGGCAGGTCCATGTGCCTTGAATTACCTCAAGAGAAGTTGCTCTGGTTTAGACAGGCTCTTAGGTGCCCAATGGAACAAAAGAACTGATTGATGTATTGATTGGGAAAATGGGTTCTTCCATTAACTGTTACTTGGGATGACTTCTTATATATCATCCCCACAGGATGCTACCTTCTGCTGAATAGACCGTGCTAATAAGGGGGAATATTGTAAATGTGCTATGCTCAGAAAGTCTGACTATGTATGCAAACTGAATAGGAGCATAGAAGAAATTACCTGGATAATTGAAGCCCAAACTAGGGATTTAACTCAAATGGAATATTAAACCTTGTCTGGTCATGGTGGGGAATGCATAGAGCCCTAGAAATATGAGTAGTCATCACATTCTTATTTTAACAACTTTAGTCAATTCGATGCAGTTCAATAAGCATTTTCTGAGCTTTAATCTATGCTGAACTCTATGATAATCTTCCCAAAGTACCATTTTAACCATGTCACTCCCTTGTTAAAAGGCTATTCATGGGGGGCAGCTAGGTGGCGCAGTGGATAGAGCACCGGCCCTGGAGTCAGGAGTACCTGAGTTCAAATCCGGCCTCAGACACTTAACACTTACTAGCTGTGTGACCCTGGGCAAGTCACTTAACCCCAATTGCCTCACTAAAAAAAAAAAAAAAAAAAAAAAAAAAAAAAAAGGCTATTCATGGCTCCCCATTTCCTTCCACATCAAATCTTCATTTCTTTGCCTAATTCTTAAGTCCTTTTACAATTACAGCCCAGCCTATCTCTCCAGTCTTATTTCCCACAGCTGTTTAGCTTATACCTTTCATTCTAGTAAGAGAAGTCTTCATTCTCTCTCTGGTATGATGGAAAGAGCACCAGATTTGAAGGAAGGAAACATAGACTTATACCCTGGCTTCAACACCTGTTAACTGAATAACCCAGGTGTGTGCTGGAGCCAGCTTGAATTGACTAAAGAGAGATGATTATTAAATTTTTATTATGAGTATTTGTACCTTCAAAATTGGCAAATGCTACAAATCAGGGCTTGATTTATTATTTGGTTGTTTTTCTAGACTTAAGAAAGAGATGGAGGTGAAGCTAGGTGGCACAGTGGATAAGGCACCAGCTGTGGATTAAGGAGGACCTGAGTTCAAATCTGGCCTCAGACACTTGACACTTTCTAGCTGTGTGACCCTGGGCAAGTCACTTAACCCTCATTGCCCCACAAAAAAAGTGATGGAGAAAATGTGAACAATACAGATTTATATGTTATTTAGAGGTAATCGGGGTTAAGTGACTTGCCCAGGGTCACACAGCTAGTCTGAGGAAGGATTGGAACTCAGGTTCTCCTGACTCCAGGGCCAGTGCTCTATCCATTGTGCCACCTAGCTGACCCAATAATGCAGATTAAACTTAAAAGTATATCATATGTACATTCATTCCCCTTCCTCTCCCTCCTTGAAAGCTCATTGTTAAACATCTAACATACCCCTGGCTGTGGCCTTGAGTTCTATGCCTTTTTTTACCTGTTTCTTCTTATTTAAAATGGTGATAATAATACTTGAAAGGAGAACACTCCTTTTTGTAATCAATTAAACTGTCCTGCATTATAGTCTGGTTTTGAATGTGTACTAGTCTATCCAAGGGAGACTACAAGTCCCTTGAGAGGTGGGATTGCAATTGATTATTCTGTATCCCCCACAACAACTAGCATAGAACAACATATCAAAGAATGCAGCAGTCATTTGATGAATCTGTGTTGGTTGATTGATTGAGAAGATAATGTTCTTGACCTTGAGTCCACACATGAGAAGTTACTAAAAGCACTAGGGTACTCAATTCCTCTTGGATTCTCTACTCTTCACTCCCCTCCTCCATTTCTTGATACCTCTAAGCAGTATACAGGTGGGGATGTAGCTCAGACTTCAGTGAATAGCTTGGGAGGATCATTCTAATTCCTTTCACTTGTCTTTCTATTCTTCCCCTCCCACCTCAAATCCTTCCCTGGACTAGTTCCAGACAAACACAAAGTTGTCTTATAATTTGATCCATTTCAGACAAATGGACTCAGAAGAATCATGAGTCCATTTTCTTGTAAAATCCCTTACCTTGGGCAGTTGTTGGTTCCTTCCAAGGTTCTCATAGCCACATATCTCATCCAACCTTCTATATCATCCAATCTAATGAACATTTATTAAATAAATGCTTACGATGAGCAAGGATCTATTCTAGGTACTAAGGATACAATGACAAACTGAGAAGTCCCTGCCCTCAAAAGATTTATATTTTACTAGGAGGATAGATACAGCATGAAAACAGACAATTATCTACATGATAGTTTGAGAAGGTAGAAGAGAGTGCTAACAGTTAAGGGAGCAAAGGCTCCCTGTAGGAGAAACATAAAGGAAGCTAAAGATTCGAAGGGGTCGGAAGAAGAGGGACTATATTCCAGTCAATCAACAAGCATTTGTCAAGTGCTTATTATGTGCCAGATAGTATCCTAAGTGCTGGGAATACAGAGAAAGGCAAAAGCACCTGCCTTCAAGTAACTCACATTCTAATAGGAGAGAGAACATGGAAAAAACACAGAATATATACACTGCAAATGGCAGATACATACAAACTATACACCTACATATTATATATATAATTTATATATATATGCATGTATATATACATATATATATGTATGTATATGTATATATGTATATGTGTATATGTGTGTGTGTATATATATATATATATATATATATATATATATATATATATATATATATATATATATATATGAATATGACAGGTAATCCCAGAGGGAAGGCATTAGTCATATGATGGGGAGGGGGGAGCACTAAGCAAGCCTTCTTACAGAATGCATAAGGGAACCTTTGCAAAGACAGAGGTGGAAGATCATATGCCATGTATGAGAAACAGCTAATGAATCAGTTTGACTGAAATGGAGAGTGCATAAAATGAAGTGATGTGCAATAAGCCTGTAAAGTATATTGGACCCAGGCATGGAAAGCTTTACATGACACTCCAAAGAGTTTTCATTTTATCCTAGAAGTCATGGGAAGCCACTGATGTTCCCTGAGTGAGAGAGTAACAGGATACAATCGTCACTTTAGCAACTGGAAAGGATAGATCAGAGAGGGGAGAAACTAAGAGTCTCTAGTCACAGTATTCCAGGATTTTAAACAGTCTTACAGATGGGGAAATCGAGGTTCTGAGAGATGAAGGGGTTTGCCCATAGCTGTACAGGGAGGTAGGAGCAGGGCCAAGAATACAAACCCAGATCTTCTGGCTCTGAATCCAGTGTTCTTTCCAACTGTGCCACTTTGACTTAAGTTAATGTAGTCTGACTGGCCCCAGAGGGACCACCATGTATGATTCTTTATCATTTCCAAATGAGTTTCTTAAATACACACTGATGAGCAGATGATGTGATTCAGACTTTGCAAAATGACAACTCATGTTTATAAACTGCATTCCCTTGAGTCTGGGTCGAGGAGGAGAGAAGCTAACGCAAAATCTTGAGAGAGAACAACCCGTTATTTTTCGTTTTAGTGCACCAAGAAATGAAAACAAATTTTTGAAGTTTATGATCGTCTGCACCATCTGGGTAAATTGAGTTTGATGTTTTCAAATAGGCAACATCTGTGTGTGAGGTAGTGCAACCTGCTGTTCTACCCACAATTAGAGACTCTTTAGCAAGCAGAGACTGTCCTTGTGCAGGGGAGTCTAAAGAGAGAGTTGCTGATGGGAAGACCCTGCCAAGTTAACGTTCCAATTTCAATAAGAATCTGATCTGAAGAATAAGTTCTATTGAAACACGGAACACCTGGAGCAGAAAACATTCAATAATGAGGTTGGACTTGCCCTGGTAGCAGGTTGGAGATGGTGGAACTGCATGCTAAACAAAAAGAGAGAAGAGAATAATGCCTGGTTGGAATGGCACTTGCAAAGCCCAGCATGGGAGGAGAAAAGCATTGAGGTTATTGAAGTGCATCTTTATCAGGTTTGGGGTCCCTTCTCTGCCCTTTTCCTTCCTTTCAAGGTACAGTCTTCTTCTGTCCTCAGGCACGTAATGCCCCTGTACCTTCCTTCCTATTCAAATCTGCTCTTCAGAAAGATATAAATCCACTTATGCTGAAGTAGTAATGAGGTAGAAGCTCCAAAATGTTACTGCCCCTTTGGGGGTATTTATATTATAAAAAAGGACAAAGTATTAAGACAATGAAATGAAACTCTAAGGGTAGAAGTTCAAGTAAAAACAAATATGATTATGGTAGTAGAAAGGAACTGTGGAAATCTCTTCTCAGAGAGAACCACTCTTAAGTATAACACATATAAGACTAGTCCCCTCTGGTTGAATCCAGCAGGGAAGCAAGCAAACTAACATAGAAATCACATTCATAACGTAATGAAGGGATGGAAACTTGATACTACTGTGACTGCAGGAGCTACCTAGAGACCTTGCCCTGATCTGACTTCGGGACCATTGAAATACATCTTTGTGCAAATTATTCTAGCTCTTTCTGGAGAATGTATAGAAGCAAGATAAATATAATCACAATTAAAGCTCAGTTATTATCTTATAAATCACTGGCCCTGGATCCAGGAAGACCTGAGTTCAATTCTGGCCTCAAGACACTTGACACTTACTAGCTGTATGACCCTGGGCAAGTCACTTAACCCTGTTTGCCTCTGTTTCCTCATCTGTTAAAGGAGCTGGAGAAAGAAATGGCAAACTCTTTTATTATCTTTGCCAATAAAACCCCAAATGGGGTCACCAAAAGTTAGACACAACTGACTAACAACAACAACAACAACATCTATTTTATTTCAGGTCACAAAGAGTCAGACATAACTGCAACAATGGACCAACAAAAGGGATTCTGAGGGATTGCAATGTATGATTCCATAGATACAGCTAGCCTTATATGTAAGAAGAGGAGGTGACTATTTCTGGAGTGGTGTGATTATAGGACACAGAAACAGCTTTTGCCCCTAGTCCCACATCATCTGCTCCCTGAGGTCTAAAACTCCTTCAATGAAGGGTAAAGCTTTCCATTTCACAATTTGAATTAATGCTTAGGGTATAAGATACCCCTGGGAAAGTATCACCATCTTTCCAGTCACCAGGTTAATTTCTGATAAATCGGTTTAGAATGTCTAGAGAAAAAAGACCCAGGATAGGGTCTTAGGGAACACACAGTTATGGGGAATGATATTTGATTCTCTTCTTTAAAATCCTGACTATTCTAGCTTTGACATATCCTTTGTGTCTATTCCTTTCTTTCTATTCTTTTTGATACCACTCCATTTTAGGGCATTTTGACCTCTCCTCTGGTCTACTGAAGTAGCCTTCTAAATCCATCCAACAAGCATTATTTGGTGATACACACATATAGTATATGTATATGTATATATATATATGTGTATGTGTGTTTATGTATGTGTGTACATATATGTATGTATGTACATGTGTATGCATACTTGCCGCATTCATTGCCAGATTAATCTTCCTAAATCACAATTATAATTATTCCAGCTACTACCATATCACCTACTGAGAAAAGTCCAATGTCAGTAGCACAAAGTCTCAGAGTTGAAAAGGATCCCAGCAGCTGTCCAGTCTGACCTACATCCAAAAGGGAATCCCCTCTACAATACATCAAAGTGCATGAAGGTCTTGAGTAAGGAGTAAACCATTGTCTCCCAAGACATCCCATTCCAGTCTTAGAAATTAGAAACTAATTAGACTGCATCTCTAATTATTAGAAAGTTTTTCCTTACATCAAATCTGCCTCTGCAGTTTTCAGCTGTCACTTCCAAGTCTGTCATGAGAATTGACACTAGACAAGTCTCATCACATTTTCACATGATAGCCTTCAGATATGTGAGGCAGTTATCATGCTTTCTTACCCACGTTCTCTAAGTTAAACACCCCAAATTCTTTCAAGTGAATTGCATATTTAGGCCCTTCAGCATCCTGGTCACCCTCCTCTGGCTGTTCTCTAGATTATTGGTGTCTTTCATGAGATGTGGCACCTAGAATTCAACAAAATATGCTGGTGCTGTCCAGCCATCTCTCTACATAGACCTAGGAATAATGTTTTAACAAAGCCTAAGATTCCATTCTCAATCACAGTTCACTTATTTTGAAACTGTAGTAGTAGTATCAGGAGTAAAAGTGGTAGGAGGAGGAAAAAGAAGAGGAGGAGGAGGGAAAGAAGTGATGGTAGTAGTAGCAGTAGAAGTGATAGCAGTGATGGTAGTGGTTGTGGTGGTAGTACTACAAATAGTAGTAGCCAAGTGCTCACATGATGCTCAGAAGAAATGATACAAGGACACTCTCAAGGTCTCTCTGAAGAACTTTGGAAATAATTGTGAAATATGGGAGACACTGGCACTGGATCACCCAGCGTGGCATGCCCACATCAAAGAAAGTAGTGTGCTCTATGAGCAAAGCAGAATTGCAGTAGTTCAAAAGAAACATGAGATTAGAGACATCTCCACTCCAAATGTTCATATGGACTATTTGTGTCTGACCTGTGGTGGAGTCTTCCAAGCTCATATTGGTCTGATCAGCCAGTTGGACACTGTGCCTTGACCCAACATGGTGATTTCATTTTGGTCCTTCTTCAAGAACCAAGGACTACAACCATGGTGGTGGTGGTAGCAGTAGCAGCAGCAGTAGTACTGAGGGTAGTGGTGATAGTAGCAGCAGCATTTATATAGGGCCTTAAAGTTTTCAACCCACTTTACAAATGGTATCTCACTTTATCCTCATAACAACCTTGGGAGATAACTATTATTATCTGCATAAATAAGTAAAGAGAGACAGGCGGAGGCTAAGTGACTTGCCTAGAATCACATATCTAGAAACTGTCTGAGCTTGGATTTGAACTCAGGTTTCCTGACTCCACATCTGGTTCTCTAGCCCCTATTGCACCTAGTTGTCAGCCTAAGTCTACAAAGAATCCCAGATCTTTTTCAGATGACCTACTGCTGAGCCAGACCTCCCTGTCTTATACTTGGGAATTTGACTTTGGAACCTGTGTCAGACTTCACATTTATCTGTATTTATTGCCATATTATTAGGACCAATCTGACATTCTATTCTACTGATATATTTTTAGATCCTGCCTGTCATTTGCCATTTATGACTCTTCACCTTCTGGTCCCAGTCTATCTCTCCAGCCTGCTCACACAATTCTTCCTCACACCAGTAAAACTAAAATACTCATCATTCCTGTTCTATTCCTTCCTACCTTCAGGTCTTTGTTCCTCTTTCAATGGACATCTCTACCATCTTCATGTCTTGAAATCCTATCTATCACAAAAGGCACAATCCAGATACAAGGCCTTCCCTTCCCACCCCAAGCAGCACTTTGATAACCCCTCTTCATCAGCATTTATCACATTCCATTTTGTATCATTATTATTTGTGTATGTTTCATTTCACCAAGCAGGACTATAAGCCCCTGGATGTCAGAGATTTATTCTTTTGTTTCACAACATATATTTATGGTGATCTGTATCCAGTAGGTGTTCAATAAATGTCTATTGATTTAATGAATATGAACTACACTGTGGTTTGTAAATCTTCAGTGAACACTGATAATTTCTTCTCCACTAGGGAGGAATAACTGAGAATCAAAGATGACATTTTGGATGCATTGTCTTCAGTCACAGACATTGTTAGGTATAGAGTACAATATTGATCCAAATGCATGTGTGTTGGCTTGGCTGTTTGTCAATCAATCCATTTAAAATATTTATTTAGTGCCTACTATGTGCCAGGCACTGAAGATACAAAAATAAGAACAGAAACAAAAATAGATAAGGAGCTCATCTATTTTATCTAACAATAATTAACATTCCTCTTCTCCTTCAGGTAGTCAATAAATCCAGCAATAATCAGTCAATAAATATTTATTAAGCCTCCACCACATGCCAGGCACTGTACTAAGGTACACAAGAACTTCCTTCTTTCACAGCTCAGCTCAAGTATGAAATCTACAATGATTATGCCAACCCTCTTCAATGTCCTCCTTCCCTGTGTCCCAGTCTTATACTACCCAATGAAGCACCTAATTATATGCATAGACTACTGAATTTGAAATCGGAGGACTTGAGTTCAAATTCTGCTTCCGACATTCACTAGCTGTGTGACCCTGGGTGGATTAAACTCCTTCAACCTCAGAAGAGGATAATTATAGCATATACTTTACTGAGTTGGTGTGAGGATCAAATGAGATAATATATGTAAAGTACTCTTTAAAATACTATATTAAACATCAACATTAAAATATTATATAGCATCATAGTATGAAACATTAAAATACTATGGTGTTATATAGTATTTTAATTATATATTATATTAAATATTATATAATATTTAGTTACTATTATTACTATCTTCTACCATTTGGTTTTTGCATACATGTTAGCCTTATCTAGCAAATGGATTGTAAGTGCCTTGAGAACAGTAGTTTTGTTTTATTCTTCTACATCTCCTAAAGCTCCAAACAGAAGGCCAGGCATACAGTGGTTCTTCTAAAGCATGATGTGAAACTCCAAGAGAAACAGGAAGATTAGCAGGAGGATTCCCTAAAAGCTGCATATTGATTTAGCAAATCACATGCTAACTTTAATTTGTTTTATCATATTTTTTTTTTACTTTTGTTAAGGATTTTCCAATTATGTTTTAATCCAGCTAGACCTCACACACACTCTGGAGTATTGCAGACCATATGTTTGACACCTCTCTTCTAAGAGGTAAAAGAGTTTTTAGATGGAACACTGGTGATCTTTAAATCAAAGAATCCTTTGTTTATTACCTTCTAGGTCTTTCTGAAGGATAAAGGATCTCCTTTAGTATTAAGGAGAGAAAGAAGCCATGTAGGGGACAGGGATGAACCTCTTATTTGAGCAATTCTGTCTCTATTATCAAAGACACCAGAGCAGATATCTTAGTTATAACCTTCGGCTCTCTTGATTTTTGTACCCCCTGCAGGAGCTTCTTCAGGAGCCATAGACCTCTTGCCTTCTCCCAGTGCAGCCACCAACTGGACAGTTGGACTTCTGGTGGACAATAATGACATGATCTTCAAATTCGATGGCAAGCAGGGTGCAAAGATTCCAGATGGGATTGTCCCCAAGAATTTAACAGACCAGTTCACAATCACCATGTGGATGAAACATGGCCCAAGCCCTGGAGTGAGAGCAGAAAAAGAAACCATTCTCTGCAATTCAGATAAAACTGGTGAGTCTTTGTCATTTTTCTTCCTCAAGAGTTTTACTGTGCAAGTTCTGAGGTGGGCATGAATGGTCCCCAGCTGAAGGGATTATTGGAGGGGAAAGTGGAAACAACAGAGAGAAAGATGACAGTGATATGCCCTTCAATATGCTTACATGTCTTTTTTCACTCCACTTAGTTCTCAGGCCCATGGGTACAGTAGCATCAAAGGAGAAGCCTGCTGACCCATGAAAAGATTGAGCCCATTATCTCAGTCTCATCAGCACCAAGTTCTTATCATCTGAGCTAACAAAATATAATACATGATCCAGTACCACGCAGCACAAAAGTCATAGGCAGTAGGTTCTAGCTATACCTTGCAAAGTCCTGTGGGATGTTATTTAAAGTCGTCATCCTGCATTTATTTTTGCAAAGTGTTTTCCCACTTATATAATTCAATATTTCAGGAGTCCTCCTTCTCCCCCTGCCTGTGAGGTCAATAGAGCAGTCAACAGTCATTCCCATTTTGGAGTTGAGGTCATAGAGACAAATTTTAAAAAAGAAAAAAGAAAAGAAATTACATATTCAAAGTAATATAATTACTGACAGAGCCAGAAATTTGAAGCTCCAAGCTCTTTCCACTAAACCATGTTACCTTTATTTGTTCAGTGTAGACAACTGAAAAAGATAACTAAACCATTAAGAAATGGTAAGGAACAATTTTCTGGATTTTTAAGGATTGACATAGAATAAACCGTTTAAAGCTAGCTCATGCCTGCCACCCACATTTATTCTCCTCCTTTGACTTCTAAGAGGTCTTTAAACATTTATTTAAAAAAAAAAACTCCTTCTATCTAGTCCCTGACCAAAGTGAGAAAGAGTCCCTCCTTCTTGTCTGATGAATTTTTAAACACTGATAAAGAGAATCAAGTAAAAAAGAATGACTGTCCTGACTGGAATTAGTACCTGACATCAGTTGCCAATTCCTTGGTTGTTTGTAGCTGAATTTCTGAGTAATTTGTGTTTAGGCGGCAATTTCTCTGTTCCATCCAAAAACTCTTTAGCTATAAATTATCCCTTAGATAGATCCAAGGTCTCTCTAAGCCCTAAGGTGTGACCACCCCTTCCTTTATCTCTCTCTCAACAAATTCCAAAGGTAAAGACTTGTTCTGTACAAACAGCATCAGAAATAATGCAAGTGATAATAACTACTATTTGTGATTTAATCAGTGTCCTCCAGTGTTTAATTATCTCTGTAGGGATACTATCTGTAATTTATAGACTTACCAAATTAGTTAGGACATTAAAAAGTTAAATGACTAACCTATAGTCACACAACCAATGTATGTTAGACTTGGGACTTGAACCCATGTTTTTCTACCTCATAGGCTACCCCTCTATCCATTGCCCCATGCTGCCTCTGGATTGGCTTTAATGTTGGCTGAGTGCTTACCATACATTTTAATTAAGCCTAACAACAACTCCATAATATAGGAACTACAATCTTGATTTTATACATGAGAAACTGATGTTTAGAGAGGCTAAATTACTTGGTAATTTAATGGTTAGAAGGCAGCTAGGTGGTTCAGTGGATAGAGCACTGGCCCTGGAGTCAGGAAGACCTGAGTTCAAATATGACCTCAGACACATACTGTGTGACTGTAGACAAATCACTTAATCTCTCTCTCTGCCTTAATCCACTGGAGAAGGAAATGACAAAGCACTCCAGTATCTTTGCCAAGAAAACCCCAAGGACAGAAGGGTGTACAGGATCACACAAAGTCAGATACAACTGAATAATTGAACAATAACAAACTTAATGGTAACTACCAGAAGCAGAATTTGAATATTGTTCTTTCTGACTTCAAGCCTGGCACTAATGGTGTGGCACAAGGAAAATGCTCCATTTAGGCTATGAGTAATTGAGCATACTGGACTGGAGCCTTAGCAATTATCTGAGGACTCTGACCAACGACTGAAATCTAACAGGCTGATTGAGGCCAAAAATCTATGTCCCTGTGTTTGATTTAGCTCTTCATATATAAAATAGCACTGAAAAGCTATCATGATCTAAAGATTAAGGCACTCTGGCTCAGTCATCAGGTAACTATCACTGTGCTAAGAGCTATTGGCCATTAAAAAAAAAAGAAGGTTAAGTCAAGGTCTCTACTTTAAACAGATTATGGTTTTATTCACTAGATAACAGGAATATAGCATAAGACAATCAGAAAATAAGGACTAACTTTAAATGCAGTCGAAGTTCAGCAAAAGAAGAGACCAGAGGGAGCTAAAGTGGCTGGATGGAAAACTTGAATTAAAGATTGAATGACGGATATGATTTTGATAGTGGTTAGGGGGAAGAAGGAGTTGGGGAGGGCATTATTTTTTTTGTGGGGCAATGAGGGTTAAGTGACTTGCCCAGTCACTTAGATTGAGTTGGGGAAACCCTATGACAATATCCATCTTAATAATGAATAATATAGTTAAAATTAGTCCAGTTATCCTAAAAAGAAATTTATAACTATGCCCCCAAAGTTATTAAACTGTATATCCTTTGACCCACAACCCCCATTACTAGGTCTATATCCCAAAGAGATCAAAGAAAGAAGGAAAGGAACCACTTTTTGTGGCTACAAAGAGCCAGTAAGTAAGTGTCAAGTGTCTGAGGTCGGATTTGAACTTAGGTCCTCCTGAATCCAGGGCCAGTGCTTTATCCAGGAGGGCATTATTAACAGAAGGAATGTTTGTTTGTTTGTTTGTTTGTTTTAAAAAAGGCTAAAGATATGAGAATGAATAAATCAGTATGACCTGTAAAATGACAATAAGGAAACTGGAAGACAAGATTAGGTATAGGGGATCAATAAGAAGGTAGGCTGGAGCCAAGTTATAGCAAGAATGATAGGCAGAATTTAATTAATTAAGAAGTCCCTGATGAATAGTGAGGATAACAGTATGGGATTTATGGGATTCACTCTGGAGAACTGCAAATGGTGGAATCTTTCAAGTATATCCAATTTGGCCAGGTTACTGTGGACGGAGCCACAGCAAATAATGATGAGGCATGTCAGTTTCATACTGTTGCCCTTAAAAACATCTACACTGGAATTTCAAGAAGGTTGGGCAAGTAATACATGAAAATAATCAACAGAAGAATTATTAGAGAAGATAGTTCACTCAGCCCTTGTTAGGAAGTTGAAGAAGAGGGTTAATCTCTAAATTAGCAATTCCTCTACATTTAGAAAATATATTATGTAAATTATACCCCAAATAGTAAAAGATCACATAAGCATTGAATGTATTAGCAGTATTGGCTTAACATTCAAGGCTTTCTTGTAGGAATTTCCTTGTGGAGTTTCTCGTTTCCCTCCCTTCCATGTCAACATGTTACATTCTTTGTCCTGGAAGGTATATTAGAGATAATAGAGAACAGAAAAATGTAAAATCAGTTTCTTTTGTTAGTTAAGCCAAGTTCAGCCATCCAATTAAAAGCTGCTTCTTTGATGGACCTAACATATCAGCTAATGTTGATTTGTATTTCCTTCCTATTTTGTCCCCCAGAAATGAACCGACATCACTACGCCCTCTATGTGCATAACTGCCGGCTTGTCTTCCTTTTGCGGAAGGATTTTGACCAAGCAGACACTTTCAGACCAGCAGAGTTCCACTGGAAGCTGGATCAGGTATTTATTTGCCTCCACTTTGTTAAATCTCCTGACTTTGCTAGAGTTCCAAGACTGGTCTACTTTGTACCAGTGACCATTAACAGCAGGATCCCAGGTTTCTGGCCTCTTTCTAAGGTTTGTTTTAGAAAAGGTTTTAAAATGTCAGGTATCTCTTATAGCAGTAGAAATTATGGTTGGGGATAGAAAATAGCAACTTTAAGTACAGAGTCTATAAAAGTCACATTGTTAAAACTAGACAAGGCATGGAATTTCTTAAGTTCACATGTTGGTAGCCCCTAGGGTACAGGGAACATTTTGGTGTTGATGGTTTAACTGCATTAGTTTAATATTTTTTTCCAATTAACAAAAATCCACCTTCTGTCCTTACCATCTTCTATGACCCCATTGAAAAGGAAAAACCAAACCATTGTAAAAAAATATATATGCAGTCAAATAAAACAAATTCCTGTATTAGTCAAAAAATATATGCCTCAGTCCATCATGTCAGGAAGTGGAGAGTAGTCTTCCTGAGTACTCTAGAATGGTGGTTGGTCACTGTGTAGACCACAGTTCTTAAGTCTTTCAGAATTGTTTGTCTTTACAATCTTGTAATTGTATCTTTTTCCTGATTCTCCTCTTTTCTTTCAGCATCAATTTATACAAGTCTTCCTAGGTTTCTCTGGACTTACACTTTTCATCATTTCTCTCAGTACAATAGTATTCCATCGTATCCATATATTACAATTTGTTGATCCATTCTCTACTTGATTGGCATCCCCCTTGGTTTCTAGCTCTTTGTAACCACAAAAAGTGTTGCTGTAACAGGGGTCCTTTTCTTCTTTCTTTGACCTCTTTGGGGTATAGACCTAGTAATGAGGGTTCTGGGTCAAAGGATATACAGTTTAATAACTTTGGGGGCATAGTTATAAATTTCTTTCTAGGATAACTGCACTAATTTTAACTATATTATTCATTATTAAGGTGGATATTGTCAGGGGGTTTCCCCAGCTCAATCCATCTTGGTAATATCAGGGTTCATTGATACCCTATAGCTGTATTGCCACCCTCTGTATTCTTTAAAATATTATAGTTGATTGCAAACACATAGCTAATTGAACAGAGAAAGAACCATAGAAGAACTCTTCCACCTAGCTCATTTGTAGAGGAATGGTTCCCAAATGAGTCACAAGATTGAGAGGTAACTTTCCAATGCTGAATAGGAAAGGACCCTCCTTGATTCAATGCTATAGACTCAAATAGTCACACTGACTGATTTGAAGAGGTGGCATTAAAATCAGAATCTCTTTATTGGAAAGTGACAGAAGTAGCCATAGGAATCATTGCCACACTTGGGGACGAGGATGAGGGTGGGGCTGAGGTACAACCCCAGGCTCTGGCAGGAAGACTGGTACCTGGCTGCATATGACCTATTTTGACTAGAAATAGCAGTTATGGTTCGAGCCATACCTGGAGTGTTTGCACTTGACTTGTACTTCCTCCCTTCCCTTGCCAGGGAGCCATGAGTCAGAAAGAGCCTGCACTGGCTCTCCAGTGAATTTTTCCCCTTTTCCAAGGATGAAGCAATAAGGGATTCTAAGAACAACCCCCTAACCTCCCTGGTCAGAGTCTGTTGTTCTACTGGCAGAGAAGTGATCAGAAACCTATTTCTTACTCCCTCCTTCCCCTTTCTCTTCTCTTTCCCCTCTTCCTTCATTTCTCTTCTCTTCCACTGCTAAGAGTTGTCAGGGGGAAGTCCTTCTGCTTGAGTTCTGGCAGGCCCCATTGGGCTCAGGATAAATATTGATAAATTATATGTCTTCCCTTCACTTGTAAAATGGGGATCATATTTCTTGCCGTCTTAATGGGTGGGGGAGTAGCTGGAAGGAGAAAGAGAATTAAGCACTGAAAATAAAAAAATTTAAATTAAAATAATAATTTTTAAAAAATTGTATGTTTTCTACAGTTAGCATTACTGTTAATGATGCTATTTTCATTTTATAGGAATCATTTTTGATAGAATGGCCTATCCATTCCTGAGATAGGAATTCTCCTAGAGTTTATATGCTCATGATCCTCAATCAATACCTCTATCTTTAGAACAAAATAGGGTCATTATTTCATAAGGCAAAGCCATGGGAGGGTGATATGACCAGAGCTTAAGAACTCCCAAGAATCTTAGGACACCAAAAGCTTTGGGGGGTCTTGCAGACACTCTATTTAGGAGAAGTTGGGCACTCCTTTCCCTTTTAGCAGGTTACATAGGCCTATCTTCCATCCAAATGATAGCATACAGTGTGAGTGCATTTTTACATCCCAGTCATCATTTATTTCTTTTGAGCTTTGCTGTCACTCCTCATGTGATGGTGCAAGTTTAGTTTTGGTGACAGGAGGCTCAGAGCAATAACTTCAGGTCTTTGATGAAAAGATTAACATGGAAGAGAAGGAGTGCTGTGAGTGTTCCTCTCTGAAAAGGAAAAGCTGTGACTCATTCCTGTTTCCTGATTTTTTATCACAAGGACCATGGCATTAGAGTTTTCAAAGAGAAATGAGGGGGCTTGTTGGAGTCAGAAGCTTTGAAATGTATGTTTCTTGATGCTTCACACTCTCTGGGTTGTAGCTGTATCATCACCTTACTCTCCAGGTGACTGAGTTACTGGTGGAAAGATCGACTTGAAGCTGTTATCACAGTTGCCATTGATTTTTATTGGGGGGGGGGGGACAGTGTTGGACTATTCTTTTCTGCAGACTTGAATATCAAAAAGGCATTTTAAGAATTCCAGCAAACAAAGGGAGGTAGTGACCCAAAGGATAGAGAGTTGGGCCTGAAGTCAAGAAGACTTGAGTTCAAATGCAGCTTAAAACCTTAGTTGTGTGACCCTGGACAAGTCACTTAATAACTGGCAGCTTCAGTTTCCTCACTTACAGATTGTAGCTAATAATAGCACCTACCTCATAGGGCTGTTGTGAAGAACAAATAAGATACTATTTTTAAAGTGTTTAGCATAATGCCTAAAATAGTAGGCACTTAATGGATCTTGTTTCTTTCCTTCCCAAGAGAACATGATTGTAAAAAATCCCCTTTTTTAAATACAAATAGACTCTCTAAAGTTTGCAACATTATTTTCAATCTCTCATACAGGAATTTATCCCAATCTCAGCCCTGTTGCCCAGTGACAGTCCTCAGGAAATTAGGAAGTCAGTGAAGTAGTTCTTAAGAATCCCCCTAACTTCTATTTATTATCCCTTTCCCCTTCAGTGACTCAGCTGCTGCCTCTCACCTCCCTCCAGTCTCCTGTATCTTCATGCTTCCCTATGACTGACCAAAGCATCTCTACTGCATTGCCCTCTCTCTTAAGGCCTGCCCTCTCTGTTCCCTCCCTTCTATCTCTAGTGCCCTATGTTCCAAAATTAGTTCCTTCACATCAAAGTACCCATTTCCTCTGAACTGGGGTTTTAGCTAAGAGTTAAGAGAAAAGTATATCAGTAAAATGTAAATGACAGCAAGGCTCCTTACTACTTCTAATAGCATTAGCATTTTAAAAGAAAAGCTACTTCCTTAACCCTAGTACCTCTTTAATTAATGGAATTTTAGTGAACATGAGAAACTTCAATTGAGAATTGCATAGCCTAGGGAAGATCTGAGGGTCCAGTCAGCAAGCAGATATCTACCTTCTTCATCTACAGGTGGTGTTGTTCAGTCCTGTCCAACTCTTCCTTTGTGATCCCCATTTGGGGTTTTTTTGGGGCAAAGATACCAGAGTGGTTTGCCATTTCCTTCTCCAGCTCATTTTTCAGATGAGGAAACTGAGGCAAACAGGGTTAAGTGACTTGCCCAGGGTCACACTGTTAGTTACTGAGGCTAGATTTGAACTTGGATTTTCCTGACTCCTGGCCCAGCACTTTAACCCTTGAGCCACCTAACCACCCTTCATCCATGGGTAGTATTGGCCATTCTGTGGACCTATGACTCTGTGGAAAGTTCTATTTACATTGATACTGTCATAACTATAGGTGCCCATGGCCTAGTGATGCCCATTCTCTTGGCAGTCAAAATAAAATTGCAATAGAATTACAGATCTTTGAAGGCAATCTTTGTATCTGTAATTCCTAGCATAACACCTTGCACATAATCAGTGCTCCATAAATCTTTGTCGAGTTATCTTTAAATGTTTAATTGTTTTTTATATGCTTTCATAGCAACCCTATCCCTCCTCCTAGAAGTGCTCTATGGAGCAGGGTAAACTGTGTGTTGGGGAGGCAGGGAGGGGAGAGTAAGGAGAAAGGCAGTACTTGGAGGCTGGTCTTCCTGACTTCAAGGGCAAATCTCTATTATATCACAGTTATATAACTTCTGCATGCCCCCCAGGCAGTGCTCTAAGCCTGGAAGTTTTGGAACAGTTACTCCTTGTATTAGTAGGAGGAGTTTCTCACCTGTGTATTTGTGTGTATGTAAAATCTACAGACCCAATAGCATTGGTAAACCTGGACCTGATTGAAAAAATGCTAGCTTCTGGATTGTCCACATGGGCTTTTAGTACTCTTACATACAAGGCACAAGGGCAGGGTTCCCAATATGCCAATGCTGAGATTTCTTGGAGGGCAGAGCCAAGATGGCTGAGAGAAGCCAGGAAGTTGCCTGAGCTCTCCTGAGTTTCCCTCAAAAACAACATTAAATCAAGCCTCTGAACAGATTCTGAAATGACAGAACCTACAAAAAGACAAAGAGACACAATATTCCAACTTGAGATAATTTAGAAGACTTCAGGAAAGGTCAGTCTCATTTGGGCAAAAGGTGAGTGCAGCTCAGCTCAGTGCAGTGCAGCATGAAGGGGATCAGGGCAAATCAACAGGAGGCTCTTGGCCATCGTATGGCAACTGAGGCCCCTTGGTCCTGGTTCAGCAGGCTAGTGACACAGCAGGCCAGTTGTGAGAGCCACTAGCACTAGTAGAGAGGGCAAACTGCCACCTAAAGAACCACTCACCGGACAGGAGAGCCTTGGCCAAGCCATCCCAGCACAGGGAGAAGGTCTAGGGCAGTGAAGAATCCACAAGCCATGGAAGTCTCAGAGTAGAACTCCAGTGACCTGGCCCCTATCTCCCAGCAGAAGAAGCTTGCAGCAGTGGCCCCTGTGCCCCAGTAACAAACCTCAACTTTAAAGGTTAAAAAAATATATAAGCCACAATATGAGTAAGAAACTGAAAAGGGTCCTTACCATTGAGAGCTTCTCTGTCAAAGGGAAGACCAAAATACAAATTCAGATGAGAACAATATCCTCAAAATGTCTATGTGTGAAGCTTCAAGGTGGTGAATTGGTCTCAAGAACAAAAAGCCTTCTTGGAAGAGCTCAAAAAGGATTTTAAAAATCAAATGAGAGAGGTAGACAAAAAAAAATGTGAAAAGAAATGAGAGAAATGAAAATTACACAAGAAAATTATATAAAAAGAATCAACAACCTGGAAAAGGAAGCAGAAAAATTGACTAAAAATACAATTAGCCAAATGGGGAAAACAATTTGTTAAATGGAAAAGGAGGTGGAAAGGTTTACTGAAGAAAATAATGCCTTAAAATTTTGAATTAGGCAGATGGAAGCTAATGATTCCATGAGACACCAGGAATCAGTCAAATAGAATCAAAAGAATGAAAAAATAGAAGAAAATGTGAAATACCAATATGTCAATGTTTCAGCCTCTCCAAGTCATTAGAAAGCTTTTAAAATTAGGAATAAGGACAAATGTGTCTATTGGACCTAAGGTGACTGGGGTCAGCAAATGTTTAACTAAAGTGAGAATGGAGTCAAAATGTTGATCAAGTGACCCCTGCGCAGTTGAGTTTCCCCTAGCCCACTTGATGAAAGCAAGGATTTAATAAGATATTAAGGTCTTAAGGGAAGGGTAATGGAAGGTTTAGACTTTCTTGTTCCACTAGGAGATATAAAGAAGTTCCTCCATTATTAGGAGAATCTGAGGAAATTATAGTTTCTAGCCATTGGTTAGTTAAAGGACTATCCATACCCTTGATTGACCTTAAAAAGCCATCCAGCATTGCAGACATAGATACCCTCTAGGGAGTAAAGAGGAGAGTCATCCCTGCATGTCAAGAAAAAAGATAGGTATGGAAGAAAAAACCATCTCTTGAGAGAGAATTGCTCTTTGCCTTTTCCCTTTTACTTCATCCAGAGTCTGGTGTGTCTATGGCTGGGCATGGGGGGTGGGAGAAGGGGTTAATTCTTTTTACTATTGTTTATGTTCTGCCACATAAGTAAATGCCTTTGCTCTAAGCTGCGTCAAGAGGATGACTATGACAAGTAAATTCATGAGTGGAAGCTTACAAGATAAGTTTTTAGGTAAGTTGATCCACAAAGAACATTGAACTGGGTGTAGCTTTATTCCAAAGGACTGTATCTATAGCCGAGAAACTGGTAAATATGTATACACAAATGCCAGTTTCCCCTCTACCACAACGGGTAGATATGCTTATATATTTAAACAAATTCAACATATATAGTTATATATTTATAAGTGTGTATATATGTATATAAATATACACACATATATAGATGCCTATGAAAGAAATAAAGCAAATTAAAACTTAATTGATAATGGTAATGTTCTGAGATTCTTACTACACTACTTGAAGTAGCTAAAAATGCCCTAGGATGTTTCCAAAGGAGGATGAGAATGACTGATATAACCATATGGTTTTGGAATTAAAATTAAGTGAGAGAAAAATACCAATTTCTGGGAAAAAAATTCACAAGGAACATCCAACACGTAAACTGATTCATGTATTTGAAATGTGCACAAAGACGATCTTTGTTTGTAAATGAATCCCACTTTGATGAACTTTGCTGTCCTATTCAAAATAATTGTGTTTAATGATGTGGGTTTTTTTTTTGTATCGCTATCACTTCCCTTGGATATTTTACATATAGTATATGTGTATAAGTATGAAATATGTATGTATGTATATACACACATATACACATACTTATTTGCACATTTGGAAATCGGGAGTTGTTGATGAAGCAAATGATGTTTTATTTTCATCATGAAACTATCACCTTGAGTCAGTTTTCTCCATGTGAAGCAAAATTTAATTTCAAAACAAAAATTTCCTCAAAAGCAACCAGAACATTGTATTTGCTACCACAACACTCTGTGCCTCTTGTACCAATCATGTTCCACTTTGTGTCACAGGACTTTTTTTAACCTGTCTTGCCTCTCTGGGTTATAGGCTCCTTGAGGTCAGGGACCATGTTTCATTTTGATTTGTATTTCCTTCAATATTTAGCACGGTGCTTTATACATTAAGTAAACATTTGTTTAATTGAATTAACTCTGGACCAAGGTTTTGTCTCTGACAAGAACACCAAAGAATAGGTAATGGGAGAGCATGGCTATGGTTTCCTTTGATATTAATCTACAGTGGTTAAGGATGTAGGCCAAACCATGTCCTTGTCATGATAGAGACCACTAGACTCCTCTAAGCCAGCAAACCTGTCTCTCTGTAGCTTCTAAGATAGAGAATTATTTTCCCTTCCACTCTTCCCATGTAATTATAACTGTATCAGTAGTTTCTCAAGATAATTTAAATTTAATTAATTTTAAATTCCTTAATAGTATCTTACTAGAAGAATATGTTTAGACTTCCTTATAGGTAGTAAGATCTCTATCACTAGAGGCTGTGAAGGAGAAACTATTGAAGCAGTAAGGAAGATTCCTTTTCTTCAAATTGGACTATATATTGTCATTTCCAGCTCTCAGGGTCTCTAATTCTGTGATTAGGTGAATGTCTGACAGTTACTGAGTCAAATGTTATCTGTTTGTTCTGAACACTCAGAAGAAAAAAATCAGAGATGAAGCTGCCTTAGAAAATACAGTAAAAACATTGAGATACTATATTGGTCTGATGATTCCTTTTATGAAGTCAGCTCTAAAATATCATCTCTTCTCATGCTCAGAAACTTACTAGAGCTTTGTTCAATTTTGATCTTTATAAATTAGTCTGAATATCATATTGTAAGTTTTACAATGAATTTTTACCAAGGTCAATAAAATGGTGACCTAAGCAGCTATCATAATAAATACTATTTCTTATCTATCATGCATGAATTTGTCCAGATACAAATGAGTAAACAATATGGATGGTTCTTAAGACATACAATCCAGTGGAATCATTCAGGTGTTATTTAGATGGACTAATGAACTACTTACTCACTTTAGTTGGGGAGAAAGATAAAGTCTACATCTGCACATCATGAGTACAGCAGAGAGCAACATGTCAGGCCCATCCATCTGAGACATCTTCCTCTTCTATACCTAGTTCCTACATGCAATCAATCATGTGGCTAAGATAAACATCGAGAGTCAAAAAGGACTAGATGTTTGCCTTGGCCATGCTTTTCTGCACATAAGGTACATCCCAAGTGTGGAGAAATGACAGGCACCTCAAGGGGCCCACCGAAAGCTTCTTGTATGCCTGCCTTGTATTAGCTTCTTGCATGTCTGCTTTTCATGTTACTCCCTCTGCTAATGGCACAAAAAGGCAAACTGTCAGGTAACCCAAGCATCTCTATCTCTGTCTCATGCATGCACAAGATTCACCTGCAGGCTTATGGAATCTTTTTGTCTAGAATCATTACTTGTAGATCTTGGGCTGCTAATAGCCAGCAGCCTCAGCCCTATGACCAGAACTGACCAGTCCTGCTTACTAGTCCTATTTGTTAACTAGCTCCCCTCCCCTATGTTCCAGATTACTGATCTTGTTTCTGTACCTCTTTTCCCCTTCCTCCCTTACTTTGTCTCCCTGGATTTGTTCTCTCCCCTGCTTAATCTATGATGACTCCCTGAACCATTCTACTTTGCTAAACGTCCTGGTCTCCACCCCTACATTGGTAGCCAGTTTTGCTCCATTATCATCCCCCATCATGATATAATACAAATGTCTATTCTCCTAGTTCTTTTCCATGCTGTTTCTATTATCATATTTTATCTAATCAATCAACAACATTTATTAAGCACCTGCTATGTGTTAGGAAATACGCTAAATTCTGTGTATACAAAAAGAAGCAAAAGATTGTTCTTGTCCTTAATCAGCTTACAAGCAAATTGGGGAAAGACAACATGCAAACAGATGTATACAAAGCAAGCAATATACAAGATAAACAAGAAATAATTAAAAGAGGAAAAGCATGGGGATTTAGAAGGTTTAGGGAAGTCTTTCTGTAGAAGGTGGGATTTTAGTTGAGACTTAAGGAAAGAGGGAGAGCCAAGATGGCAGAGGAAAGACATTAAACACACAGAGCTCCTGACACAATTTCCCCTGAAATAGCAATAAAACAACCCCTGGAGCAGCAAAACCCACAAAAAGATGGGCTGAGATTATTTTTCCAGCCAAAGTCAGCTTAGAGGGGGCAAGCAGAGTCCAAACCTGCGATTATGCCAACACAGTCCCCAGGCAGACTGCTCCAGAGAAACTTATTCCTGAGCCTCCGAATCAGCTGCAGCACCAGCGTCTTCTGGAACTAAGCTTATAGTTGGGTAAGAGGTGCTGAATGGTTGGCCAGGGGGAAAAATACAGAGGTGTCTGAGGAAACTAAGGAGGAATTTGGCTATCCCACCCCAGCAGGGAACCAGGTAGAAATCTTGCCCAGCAGAAAAGCCCAGGTGGAGGAGGGGCACAGACTCATCAGAAGCTAAGCACTACCACAGCACCCTGCTGGCTGGTTAATTAGCAAGTTGGCCTGAGGTTATCTTCAGACCAGAGAACAGTCCAGGTGAAAGAAAAACATGCCCTCCCTCAAACCAAAGCACCTGGGACCCTCTGAAGCATTGGACAGTGTAACTTGGAAGTAGGGCCCCACTGTAAGAGGGAGTTAAAAGTCAAGTAAAAGATGGCAAGATGAGCAAGCAAAGAAAGTTGAAAATTATTGAAAGTTTCTTCAGCTACAAGGAAGATCAAGGTGCACTCTCAGAAGAGGATAACAACCTCAGAGCCCCTATATCCAAAGCTTCCAAGAAAAATATGAATTAATCTCAGGCCATGGAAGTGCTCAAAAGGGACTTTGAAGAGAAAGTAGGAGAGATGGAAGGAAGAATCTGAGAGGTAGATGAAAGAATGGAAACAGAAATGAGAGCGATGCAGGATAGTCCTTAGAAAAAAGTCAACAGCTTGAAAAGCCAAATGGAAAAGGAGATAAAAAAGCTCTCTGAGGAAAATCATTGCCTAAGAATTAGGATTGAGGGGCAGCTAGGTGGCGCAGTGAATAAAGCACCGGCCCTGGATTCAGGAGGACCTGAGTTCAAATCCGGACTCAGACACTTGACACTTACTATCGGTGTGACCCTGGGCAAGTCACTTAACCCCCCCATTACCCCACAAAAAAAAAAATTAAGAATTAGGATTGAAAAAATGGAAGCTAGTGACTTTATCAGAAATTAAGACACAGTAAAGCAAATCCAAATGAATAAAAAATAGAGGGCTATATGAAATATCTCCTTGGAAAAACAGCTGACCTGGAAAATAGATCCAGGAAAGATAATTTGAAAATCATTGTACTACCTGAAAACCATGGCCAAAATAAGAGTTTAGACATCATTTTCCAAGAAATTGTGAGGGAAAATTGCCCTGATATTCTAGAAGAAATAGAAATTGAAAGACTCCACCAATCACCTCCTGAAAGAGATCCCAAAAGGAAAACCTCCAGGAATATTATAGCCAAATTCCAGAGCTCCCCAGTCAAGGAGAAAATACTGAACACAGCTAGAAAAAAGAAATTTAAATACTGTGGAGCTACAGTAATGATAAAACAAGATCTAGCAGCATCTACATTAAAGGACCGGAGGGCATGGACTATGATATTCCAGAGGGCAAAGGAACTAGAACTACAGGCAAGAATAACCTACCCACAAAACAATATAATCTTTCAGAGGAAAAAATGGGACTTCAGTGAAAAAGAGCAGTTTCAGGCATTTGTGATGAAAATACCTGAACTGAATAGAAAATTTGATCTTCAAATACAAGACCCTAGAGAAGCATAAAAAGGTAAACAGGAAAAAAAATCATGAGGGATATTAAAAGATTAAACTGTTTACATTCCTACATGGGAAGATAATACTTCTAACTCATAAGAACTTTCTCAGTATTAGGGCAGCAAGGAATACACTTAGAGGACACAGGTCTGAACTGAATTTGGAGGGATGATATCTGTAAAGCATTTATTTTTGGTTTATCTTTATTTTTTGTGGGGCAGCCAGGGTGGGGTAGCTTATGTCTGGGGCCAGATTTGGGCTCAGGGCCTCCTGGGTTCAGTGGTGGTGCTTTGTCCACTATGCTATTTAGCTAACCCATGATGACATATTTAAAATAAAGTTAAGGATAAAGAGGGAAGGGTGCAAGAAGAGAGGGCAGAGTAGGGGAGGGGCAGTCAGAAGAAAAACACTTTTGAGGAGGAATAGGATAAAAGAAGATAGAAAATAGAGTAAATATGGCAAGGGAATAGGATGGAGGGAAATAGTTATGATGATTGATTATAATGGCAAAACATATGGTACCTACTTTGCTGGGCTATTGTGAAGAAAATTCTTTGTCAAGTTTAAGGTACTATATAAAAATTGTGATGAACAGGATGCTATCAGAAAAACCTGGAAAGACCTACATGAACTGAAGCAGAGTAAAACGTACTGTATACAAAATAACAGCAATAGTGTAAGATGATCTGCTGTGAATGACTTGGTAATTTTCAGCCATGCAATTATCCAATATAACTCCGAAGGACTTATGAAGATTCTAATCCATCTACAGAGAAAGAACTGATAGTATCTGAAAACACATTGAAACATAATTTTTTTTGATAGTTTCTTAATCTGAAGTTTTGTTTTTGTCTGTTTTCTCTCACAACCAGGGTAATGTGGAGATGTTTTCCATGACTACTCATGTATAACTTATATTGAATTGCTTGAGTTCTTGGGGGGGGGGAGGGAAGAAGAGAAGTTGAAACACAAAGTTATAAAGAATTGATGTCAAAATTTGTTTTTACATGTAATTTAGAAAATAAAATTCTAAACATCAAAAAAGAGATAAAGAGACTTAAGGGAAGCCAGGTCAGTCAGAGAGAATGAGGTAGAGAGTTCTAGACATGGGGGTCAGACAGAAAAAATGCCTAGTGCTGAAAGGAGTGTCTTAGTTATGGAACAGCCAGAGGAAGCCAGTGTTATTGGATCCAAGAGTATACTTCATAGTGTAAGGTATAAGAAGGCTGAAAAAGTTGGAGGAGACTAGGTTTGATTGCCAAATAGAGCATTTTGTATTTGCTCCTGGAGGCAATAAGAAGCCACTGGAGCTTACTGAGTGGGGGTGGGAGGTAAGGTGGGAGGGAGTGTGATATGATCAGACCTGTGTTTTAGGAAAACCACTTTAGTGGCTTAATGGAAAATGGATTGGAGTGGGGAGAGACTTGAGGCATACCCATCAACAGTCTATTGTAGGATTGTGATGTGAGGTTATGAGAGCGTCTGTACAAGGGTGTCAGAGGAAAGAAGAAGGTATCTTTGATAGATTTTGTGAAGGTAAAATTGACAGATCTTGGCAACAGATTGGATATGGGGGGAGTAGGAGGAGAGATGGTGAGGAATCCAGAATAAGTTCTAGGTTGTGAGCTTGAGGGACTGTAACAGGGAAGGTATAAGTGGGGAACAGCTTAAGAGGGGGAAAATGAGTTCTGTTTTGAATGTATTGAGTTTAAGATGTCTATGGGGTATTCAGTTAGAGATGTCTGAAAAGCAGTTGGAAAAGAGAGATCAGTACAGCAAGGTAGATTTTCAAATAATTAGCATAGAGATGTTAATTAATTCCATGGGAGCTGATGAGCTCACCAAGCGAAGTAGTTTAGAGGGAGACGAAAGAGGAAACAGGACAAAACCCTGAGGGACACCTATGCTTAGAGGGCATGGTAGAAGTTCTAGCAAAAAAAAAGAGAGAGAAGGACCAGTCAGATAGGTAGAAGGAAAACCAGGAAAGTACTGTCCTGAAAACCTAGAAAAAAAAAGCACCAAGGAGGAGAAAGTGATCAATGGTGTCAAAGGTTACAAAGAGGTCCAGGAGAATGAGGACTGAGGAAAAAGTCACTGGATTTGGCAACTAAGAGGTCATTAGTAACTTTGGAGAAAGCAGCTTTAGTAGAATGATATGGTCAGAAGTCATATTGTAAAACATTAAAAAAAGAATATTAGGAGAGAAAGTGGGGGTACCTATTGTAGATGGTCTTTTCAAGGAGTTTAGCAACAAAGGACAGAAAAGATATAGAATGACAGTAGGGTTGTAAGGATCAAGTGCAGTTTGTTTGTTTTTTCAGGATAGGGGAGACATGGGTATGTGAGTAGGCAGTAGGAAATAAGCCAGTAGAGAGGGTTTCAGTAAGAGCTAGTAGATGGAAAAAGAAAGAGAAGAGTAGATTTAAAATGAAGGAAAGTTTGTTGCTTAGGGAATGTGCATTCTAGAGGGCACAATAGAAGGCCTGAGTGTAGTTAGGATGAAACTTGAGGTCAGAGGGTTGAGGGAGATGGGAATGAGGAATTAGATGATAGGAGGTAGAGAAGGGCGGTTGGAGGACAACTTACAGGAATTCAGAGTCACTGGGATGTAAAGGATTTGACCATGTATGAGAATGTTTATCACTGAGTGGAGGATACCATTCCTCTATCCTCAAAAGACAGGTACAGCAGGACATCAAAAGGCTTGAAGTCAAAGTTGGGGTGGGGGGCCTCTACTTCCGAGTTAGGAGATTAAGCTGACAGCAGGAAGTAGAAGATACCTTGAGCTCATACAGTTAGTTGGAAGTGTTTCTTTGGGGTAGATGCCCAGCCTCATCCCAAGCAGCCTTCCTTAGGGGACATATTGCCCTCAGCAGCAGGTGGAAGGCTCAAGGGCACTGGAACTCCGGAGATCCAAGGTCTTTTCACCTGAGGTGGTTGGTTATGAGGTGGCAGCAGGAAATGGTGGACTCCCTTTTTATATTTACTAAAATAGAAATCTATGTCTACATATCCCATGAATACATGATGCTAAATGGAAGTTAATGAGTAATGGAAAGTGTGCTTTACTTGGAATCAGGAAGAACTAGGTTCAGATCAAATAAGTATCTAATCAGGTCAACAAGTATTTGGGAAGTACTAACTGAGTTCCAAGCACAAAGTCATAGAAGGGTGGCACAATCTGCCTTGGTAGAGGTAATAACGATAATGTTAAAAAAATAATGATAATGTTGCTAACATGAATATAGCACTCTACAGTTTGTGAAAGACTTTACATTATCTCATGTGATCCTCACAGCCACCCTGGGAGGTAAGTGCTATTATTATCCTCATTTTACAGATGAGGAAACTGAGACTCAGAGATGTTAAGTGATTTGCCCAGAGTTGCACAGTTAGTAAGTGTTTGAAGCCAGATTTGAACTCCTGTGTTCCTGATTCTTAGTCTAGCATTCTACCCACTACACCAGCTCTAGGCTGGGAAAAAATCACAGATTTAACCTATTTTGTTAAGTAAAAGTTTAGAGAATGGAAATTGTCAAGAAGCAAGTGGTATTCAGGGATTAGCAGTAAAATAATAAATTGTTCTTTCCTTGTAATTTAAGCCAGGAACATCCTAAGAGATTCATTTATAGCAGTATTTTGGCTATAAGTATTCACCATTTGATTTTCCTTTTTTTTTTAGACAGGAAATAAGTGAATAAATGATCAGCTACAATTATACCCTGAATTGTGCCTCTAGAGAGAGATCATATATTTTTACTTCTTTAAAAAACTCTCATTAGGAAGATGTTAGAGAGGGAGACATAAATGTAATAGGTTAGATAGCAGGGCAATTATATCTCATTGCCACTCCAATCAATTGTTCTATCAATGAATATTTATTGCATCTACTCTGTGCCAGCCCAGTGGAAGGGAGCATGGGGAACTACAAATATGTATGTGATGTAGCCCCAACCTATAAAGACTTCCAAATCAAGGGAGATGAGATGCATAAAAAGAGCAATAACAGTCTAAACTAATCTATCAAGTGTCAGGTACATGACATGGCCTGTGACTAACACTACGTAAGTTCAGAAAAGTGAAAGAATACCATGGACTCAGATAGCTAAGAAAGGCTTCACAGAGGTAGATTTTATCATTCCTAATCACATAATGAAAGAGAACTATTTCTATGTCACTAGAAAATTTTTCAGCCAAACTTGTGATCTGCTTCTAAGAAGATCATGTCTATACAGGGTCACCATTCTTCATCAGAATGGGTCATTGTGAAATTATCATAGTTGAGTGGCAGGTGATGGCTTGATTGATGAAGGGAAGGGATACAAAGAAGGAAATAGGTATTTATTAAGCTCTTACTATGTGCCAGGAACTGTGTTAAGTATTTACAAATATTCCCTTATTTCACCCTTGTTGGATCAAATGAGATAATATGATGAGGGGGCTAGGTGTAACAGTGGATAGAACACTCAGCTGGGAGTCAAAAAGACCTTAGTACAAATCCTGCCTCAGACACTTGGCAGCTATGTGACCCTAAGCTGGAAGTCACTTAACCTGTTTGTCTCAGTTTACTCAACTGTAAAATTGGGATAACATCAGCACCTACTTTGCATTGTTATTGTAATGATTTAATCAAATGAAATAATATTGGTAAAGTGCTTAGCACAGCGTCTGGCACATAGTAGGCATTATATAAATGTTTATTCCCTTCACTTGCCCTGAATCACAAATGGCCAAACTGTCCTGGTCATCACACTTACCAAAACCACTAGACATAACCAAGCTATTTCTCTCATCGATATAATCATATTGAATATATTTGTCATCTGATTGATTTTGTAGCAGTTGTCCTTCAAACAGTTTACTAAAAGGGGAATCATATAAAAGAACATTGAAACTTACAGAACAGCAAAAGTTATATCACACATCATGGGGAGCTTATGTGATTTAGACTTATAGAGAAACCCTTGAAAAGGTGAATCAAGTAAAAAGAGGATGGGCTAAACAGAGCATGACATGTAAAAGTTACTCACAATAACCTTCCCCTTCTCTGAATAGTGTCTGACACATAGTAGGAGTTTAATAAATGCTTGTTGAGTGATTGATTGATGATTCAAACTGTTATTGCCTGTAATAACAATACAAAGTAGCCCAAGACCTGTTCAGATCTTGCATACTAATTGTCTGTCTCTAGCTAAGTTCCTTGACAGCAGTGCCTATGCCATATCCTTCTTCCCCATTCCCCACCACACCAAGCACTGTATTTGTTGGTTTATTGGCTGATATGGACGGGTATTCACTTTACACAAATATCCTTCACTGTATAAAATACCATGAATTTTTTTTTTTTTTACTTCGAGGCTCATGGGCTTTTTAGCTGTAAGGGACCTTAGAGATTACCTAGATCAGAAGTTCTTAGTTCTTAGAAAGTTCATTTCACAGACCCCTCTGGAAGTGTTGTGAAGCCCATGGAATTCTCAAAATAATGTTTTTGAATGCATATATAAAATACATAGTATTTAAAAGGAAACTCATAATACATTTATCTATCCATATGTACATATACATATACACACAGACACACTACACAAACATATATGTATATACATATACACAATACATATATGCATACACACATACATATCCATACATACATCATACATACACACATACATATGTTTTCATAGACCTCTGGTTAAGCACTCCTGATCTAGGCCAACCTATTTATTTCATAAATTAGGAAATTGAAACCAGCATCTCCTGACACTAAATTCGGTGTGTTCCTCCCATTATCCCGAGCTGCCTCTCAGTTGCCAGATCCCTTAGTGAATTTAAACTAGGATTCTGTTTATAGAGATTCTGTTTACATACAACTTATCACAGACACATACATTTAGTCAAGCAAGAAGTGCCAGCACTATATATGATTCCAAAAGTCAGAATCCTTCTCCTCACACATTAGGAGGCATGAGCAGCCAGGTAGAACATCAACTGCCAAGCAGCTCTGGGAAATGACTCCTTTACAAGCCACTGCATCTTGGTAATTCGATTGTAATGATGGTATTATGATGGGATTTTTGCTTAAAATCTACTAATGCACATTCCGGCAAGCTTTCAGTTAGTCACATCCAAACCAAGGTAAAGACGGAACAGAGAGCCAAAACCAACAAAGGAACTGCTTATCAATTAGTTCCCTGATAATGGCTTTTATGCTAAATGGGGATGATTAAATAATGCCATGAATTCTAATGATTCCAAACATTGGATTAATAATGCTCTTTGTGTGTCCTTGAGTGACATACACCTGCTGCTACCGCCTTCCATTCTCTCCCTCTCAAAATGTCTTGTTTCTTAGGTGAAAATACTAGCTTCCTGCTAGGAGGCCAGATGCAATTCCTTTACCCAAAAGATGAGTCCCTGAAAAGTTGCTTGTAAATCAAAGATTTAGAGATTTAAATTATCCTTTAAATACTCTAAAGAAACTCACTTCCCTTGTTTTTAAAAATGTGGACATTAACTTAACACATAGTATTGATCTCTGGGTAATTGTGAGATACCTTCTACAAGAAGTCTCCCATCCTACCTTTCATCTAACCTTAATCTGCCCAGCTGGACTATAAACTCTTGGAGGCAGGGATTATATTATCCTTACCTTTGTATTCCCAATCCCTAAATAAATACAATCTCCAATTTCAAAATTTGTATGATAGGTTTCCTAGTACAGAACCTCATAATCTCCTGCTTGGACTATTTCAAATAATCTCCTAATTGGTATTTCTGCTTCTAGACTCACCCTTCTCCAATCCATCTTCCAAAATGCTGCCAAACTGATTTTCCCAAAACAGAGTTCTGGTCATATGATACCCCTGCTCGAAAATTTTATAACCATAGATTTTTGAGCTGGAAGGCACTTTAGAGATCACCTGCTCCCACAGTCATATGTTATAGATGAGTAAAATAAGGGTCAGAGAGTTGAAATGACCAGACCAAAGTCACTGAGCTAGTAATTAGGAGAACCTGAGATTCAAAGCCAGGTCTTCTGTCTCCAGATCTAGCAGTTTTCCCAGCATGCTACTCAATTCCCTGTTGCTTCTAGGTTAAAATAAAAAAATCCTTAGCCTTGAATTTAATGCCTCCCAAATATTGCTTCTATTCATCTTCCTAGTCTAATTTCATATTTCTTCCTTTCCTACACTTTCCATTGCAGTTAAACTGGCTTGCTAGCTGTTCCCCATTAAATAGCACTTCATTCTCCCACCTCTGTGACATTATACAACTTTTCTACTTTGTCTGGAATGCACTCCCTCCTCCCCTCTACGTTGTAGAATCCTTAGCTTTCAATAACAACTAACATCTATATTGCCACCACTAAATTGGTTATGAAAATATTCCTCTATCAAGGAATTACTCACACACATGTTCCAATCAGAATTTAAGTAAAAGTTTTTATTATTTGGCACACACAAGAAGTCTAAACTTCAGCTCCCGGGGAGGAACAAATTTATGGCATGTTCCTTAATCAGTCAGCACATAGAGGTATAGAAGTCTAAACTTCAACTTCCAGAACAAAGGAGAAGATAACAATTTTATAGAGGAGAGAAGAGGGTGGGGGGAGAGAGACTTAGGACTGAAAAGTTACAGCTATTTGGAAAATAATGATGCTAGCTATCTGGGGAGTGGGATGCATAAAGTAGTAAATAGGTTACATTCTTAACTTGGGATTAGTCTCTCTACCTGGTCCTATAGCAAACACGACCGGCTCCCAACTAAGCTCATGCTCTAAATTCAAGGTGTCCAGCTTTCTGGGTGGCTACTTTGTTAGCTATTTGACTAACAACTATCTGGTTAATTAACTACTTTGCTTTTCCAAGCAAAGAGTAATTTCTAACTAACCCCAGCAGGTTGATCAACCATATTTCTCCATGGTCAGTGTCCCCCTCAGGGCCAGAGCATTTCTAACTGGACCCAGGCCTACCAGGCTGCTACTACTGAGGCAGACAGAGGTTAAATGACTTGTCCTGGATCACATAGCTAGTCAGTGTTAGAGGCAGGATTTGAACCTGCAAGTTTTCTAGTTTGTTTCAAAGCACAACTAAGGTACCCCCTCCTACATAATGCCTTTCTAACCCCACTTCCTCCCCAAGCTGTTCAGGCTCTCTCCAACCTGAAATTGCTTTCTGTAACATTGATTGTATTTTGGCATTTACCTATACATACATGCTATATGACACCAGCAGACTGTAAGTTCCTTGAGGGCAGGGAGTTTTTAGTTTTTGCCTTTTTTTTTGTTTCCAGTGCCTAACACAATGATCTACACATAGTAGAGGCTTGATCAATGTTTGCTGAATTGGATAGAAATTCGGATCTCAGTTGTTCCCTAATGAAGAATTAATGTAGCTTCATCAAGGAGAGGACTGGACAGTGGCACAATCTGACAATGCTTCTTTCTTTTCTTCAATTTTTGTTAAATTCCTTTACGTGTCCTATTCAAACTTGCTGAATTTCTTTTATACTCATTATCACAAGCATCTATGACCATATGCTTAGAGAGCAATTTTCTCTTCAGTCTCCATGTTTTTCTTTCATTTTCTCTGTGTGGGGCCTATTTTTAAAACAAATCTAACATGTGAGTGTCATTTGGGTTGTCATTATCTTCATACCCTTTAAATGTTCCCAGCTCCTCTGGCCATGTCATTGATCTCATTAACTTTTTAAGGCAGTAGGTATGGTGAGCAACCAGCCCCCAGTTACACAACTCCCAAATGTTTCAAACCCTTCTCTTCTTTTGTCAGTAGACTGGCCTTCTTCCTAATTTCTCTTTCACCCTATCTCCTCCCCCTCCCTTCCACTGTACATACTCAGTAGTTCCTGTTACTCCTATAAAATCATTATTTGTATTTTCATATGTAAACTGCCCTAAGGGAATTGGAGGGAATGTGTTTTGTCAGTAGAAACAATCTAATACATATTTTAAATGGGCATCGCTCATTTTACTGCCAAAAAAATCATTTCAACATAATTAAAATTGCTTATTAAGTCAAATAACATTTTCAGTAATGAACTAAAATGTCAGAGCGTTTTAACGATTGTGAGGCATATAGCAACCAATAAGTACCTGAGAAGTCTTTGCAATGTCCATAGTGGACCCAGTTTTAGTTAAGTATGAATATAAATAGAATGTAGGCACCATGAGGATGGGAATTACTTCACCTAGCATAGCACCTTTCATATAATAAGCTCTTAACAAATGTTTGTTAAATTTAATTGAACAAAAATTATAGGCATCTTGGCCAACCTTTCTGTGGTTTTTAGATTTTTCCATGGTGTTTAGCACAGTACTTAACAAAAGATAGGGGATTAATAAATGTTTAATTTAAATTCATTTGAGTGAATGAATGAACCAATGAATGGTATTTTGTATGGAAAAGGGTTTGTTTCATCTCCTTTCAATTAATCTTTGGTTTTTAGATTTTCTCTAGTGTTTATCATACCATGCAAGGTAGGGGAATAATAAATGTTTGGTTTTTTTAAATTCAAATTCATTTGAATGAATGGTACTTTGTATGGAAAGGGATTTGTTTCATCTCCTTCCAATTAATCAAACTATAAAGATTTATTAAGCACCTACTAAGTTCCAGGAACTGTGCTGGAGAAACAAATGGGAAAAAAATAATAAAAGACAGTCCCACATGAAAAGGAGATTACAATTTTTTTTTTTTTTAGTGAGGCAATTGGTGTTAAGTGACTTGCCCAGGGTCACACACCTAGTAAGTGTTAAGTGTCTGGGGCTGGATTTAAACTCAGGTCCATTTGAATACAATTTAATGGGGGAAGATAACACACAAAAGGAAGCTGAAAGGGAATGTGGGGGTGGGGAGCATGAGAAGGTTCCTGATGCAGGGACATGGTGAAGTCAGAGAAGCCCCAAACTAGTACAGCCAGGTGAGAAATGAGATGTCTGAGCCCAGGCTCTCTCCTTAAAAGGAAGTTTGGAGGGGCAGCTAGGTGGTACAGTGGATAAAGCACTAGCCCTGGATTCAGGAGAACTTGAGTTCAAATGCAATCTCAGACACAGTATGACCCTGGGCAAGTCACTTAACCCCCATTGTTCCACACACAAAAAAAGGAAGTTTGGAATTCATGGCCCCATACTCCAATCAGAGAAGCTGACGGTAGTTTTGTGCTCTTACAGGCTGATGAGGTTATTCCAATAATCTTCTCTGAAACAGAGAATCACAGGTTTGACTATCCAATCTTTTTTTAAAGACACCTCCAGTGATGGGAACCCACAGCAGTATAATGGCAAAACACTAGATTTGGAGTCAGAAGTTTCCCTCATTAACTATATGATCCTGGACAAGTCACTTAACTTCACTAGGCATCAGTAGCTTCCTCTGAAAAATGAGATCTAAATACTTGCAGTTTCAGGTTGTTGTGGTTGCTGCTCAGTCTTTATAGTTTTGTCTGACTCTTCATGACACTATTTGGGTTTTTCTTGGCAAAGATACTGGAATGATTTGCCATTTCCTTCTCTAGCTCATTTTACAGATGAAGAAATGGAGGCAAATAGAGTAAAGTAACTTGCCCAGGGTTGCACAGCTAGTAAGTATCTGAGGCCACACTGGAACTCAGGAGAATGAGTCTTTGACTTCAGGCCCCGCACTCTATCCACTGTGTCATCTACCTGCCCCTCAACCTAGCTGTTGTAAGGATAGCGTTTTAAAAACTGTCAAGCTTCCCATCAATGTGAACTACTCTAATCGTGGACCTGTGATATAGCCCATTCCACCTTTGAACAGTTCTGTATTGTTTGGACGATACAAATTGTCAGGACAACCCCCTCTTTCTCATGTTGGACAGAAAGGAAATTGGTCAACATGAAAAATAATATAAAAAGGAAATTCTCAGTCTAATACCCATTACTTAGGTGAAATTGGCCAAAAGCACTTACTGGAGTGAAAGCATTTCTTGGCAGTGGTTACATAAACAGCTTTCCTCCTTCAGACAGACAGAAAGGCACAAGCACAGCTGCTACTTTGATCTGCATGGCTGGAGTCAGATTTCTACTTTCTTCTTTCTTTTTTTTGCAGGGCAGTGAAGGTTAAGTGACTTGCCCAGGGTCACTCAGCTAGCAAGTGTCTGAGGTCACATTTGAACTCAGGTCCTCCTGAATCCAGGGCCGGTGCTTTTTTCACTGTGCCACCTAGCCACCCCCCCCCCCCAGTTCTACTTTCAAAGCCCAGCTCTGGTATTTACTGTATGGCCTTGAATAAGTCACATCGTCCTTGAGCTCCCAGTTTAATCATGTATAAAATGGAGATAAGACTTTAGACCACCCACCTCACTGGGTTATTTTGAAGAAAGTACTTTTCAAACTCTAAGCCGCTCTACAAATTGAGTTATTGTTCTTATAATTATTAATTAGTCAAGGTGTTCTTTATGAAAGTATTGCCTATGTACTAAAAACACAAGAGCCCTCCCTTCTGGAAGGTCATATTTTCATTGGGGAGATGAGATTGACTCACATGAAACAGTCTGAGAAAAATTAAGTGCCAATATGTGCAATATAGATGGGTAAGTGGAATAAAAGAATCATAGAAGGCAGAGGTCATTTAAGTTAGGAGAAGGTGTATTTTTCTTTCCATAGATAGCACTCCCCTTTCCCCTGGTCAGTAATTTCATCTGTATCCTCTTCTTGCCAAGTGCACATCATCTCTGTGTGTGTTGGGAAAAGAAGGGCTGCTTCTCAGAAACCATTAAACCAGCTTAGAAATACAAAGTCGTCTTCCATGAAGAAACAGTCCTCCTGGGGCTGCTGGTATGGGCAAGACTTCAAAATGGAGGACTGTGAAGTCTCATCAGTTGAAGTGTTTGGTTTGGTTGGTTTTTCCCATCTTCACTAGTTCCTCCCAGTCTCCTCCGAGTCATCTATTTCCATACTTAATATTATAACATGCAAATATTGTCACACTTACTGCTCATTACTTTAGCTAAAGGAAATGCCATTTAATTATGTCTTTAAATAATGAAACCTCCTTCATCACCTTGACAATCAATGCATATTTAGAGAGAGGTAAGACCTCATTTTGAAAGCTACTGCATTACAGCATTGCTCAGGAAGAGGCGGCTTTACTGGGGAAATTGAAATCCTACATAAAAAGACTCATGCTTTGCTCCTCATCTCCAAATTTCAAGAAAGGCACACAATTTGCCAATGATATTTATGATAGTATCTTGTTATCACAGGGATGACCTATGGCTTCATCATATGGGAAAATTGAATACACTGTAAAGATTCCACTGTTTTGATTGGCTTCTATTCTTTCACAGAGGAAGAAGAGTAAAAAAAAAAAAAGAGGAATTAATTTACTTTTTCCACATACTCGTAGGCCACCTTCAAGAGTCCTAGGGAATCTGGATGGCCAAATGTTTTGTTTATATCCAATAAATCTTGGCAATAATATCTATAAACATGGATAAAATAATGTAATGAAAATCAGGCAGCTTGGAGGCACAGTGGATAAAGTGCTGGACTTGAAGTCAGGAAGACCAGAGTTCAAGTTCCATCTCAGTCACTTAATAGCTATGTGACCTTGGGCAAGTCTCTTAACTTGTTTGCCTGTTTGCTTAATTGAAAAATGGGGATTATGATAGCAGCAGCCTCCTAAAGTTGTTAAAACTATTGTAAGCTATTATTAAATAACCAGAGAGCATCATAGAAGATAGTTATGTCTGCAGGCTTAACAGCTGATTTGGATCTTCATCAAAATAATCAAATTGATCCAATAGATAAAATAACTATTAATAAAACTTTAGACAGATAAAGCTCCAATGGCTCCTTTCTATTTGAGGATCCTACTGTTGTTCTAGTGACAGAGTGGTATGGCCTTGAGATCCGGAAGACCTGGGTTCAAGCCTTACCTGTGACACATACTGGCTGTGGTCCCTGAGCAAGTCATTTAACCTCTAGTGACTCTCTGGGTTCTAAGTTTTATAAATAACACTTAAAGCTACTGAAAAATTGCCAAGTTGAGGTAGTTTTTTCCTTCAAAATCCTCTATAACAGTGGTACCAAACTCAAATAGAAAAGCATCCTTGCTGGCCACAAATTGACTTAGAAAAACACAAATTAACATTATACACGTTGCATTGTATTTTTATTTATTTTGTTAAACATTTCCCAATTATATTTTAATCTGATTTAGGCACACTGGGCAGTTTTGGGGGCTAAGGCAGCTAGTATGATACTTTTGTCCTACACCACTGAAATCACAGGTCTGGACCTCCCCTCCAAAAATGAAAAAGAGGCATCATGGTACTGTTGATAGAGTGCTTGACTTGGATAAGAATCCAGTGCTTGACATAGAAAGAATCTAGAAATATTTGGAAAAATATTGACTCTAATACTTAAAAGCTGTGTGACCATGGATGGGCAAGTCACAACTTTCCCTAAATTTCAGACAACTCCCTAAGAGGTTTTAGATTAGTTCTTATCAGTGTTGGTAGAGAGAGTTCCTACATCAAGATGAAACTATAGCTCCTTGAAATACCAATGTATTGTTTCCTTAGAAATTTGACTGTCACTGAAAGATAATGTTTCATAATGGGTACAGCACATAGTGAACCTATTTGCACCACATCCCAATCTTGTACCAATAGAGATATGGGAAATAAAAGGCAAAATGAAAAATAGGAGCTCATAAATACTTCTACCTTTCAGACACAGATGATCAGATGTATCCTACATCACTTTATACATCTAGGCTTAAAGAGCCACTTTAAGAGGTTTATAGATCTCTTATAGAATCATAGACTATTAGAAATGGAAGGGAACTTAAGTTATCTTGTCTAGCCCTTTTATTTTGCACACGAGAAAACCGTGGCTGAGTGATTTACCTAAGTTCACATAGCCATAGCATCCTCCAGTCACCAGGTGCTGGTGGGTGACTTGATTATGGCCATGTAGTTTGAACAATAAGTATACTGCATAAGCCTGGTTAACCCTCTCTCCCATTGTCTCCTTCTCTTCCTTTCTCTTTCTCTTTCTCTCCTCCTCTTTTCCTTCTCTGATCCCCTGTTTCTTCCTCTCCCTTTTTGGTCTAGACTCAAAAAGCCTACATGGCCTTATGTAGTTATCCCTCAGTCAAGAAGTGATCTAATTTCATCCAATTTACAGGAACACTTATGGATCTTGTATCTTTAGGGTTACTGTTAAAAATTACATTCTCAATTTATAGAAGTTGCTTTTAAAAGCTTGGTATAAGTTTACTGAGCTATAAATTTCCCAGAAAGTCCACGTGCTTGCTGGTTCTCATTAAATTCCTCTCTCCCCCACTCTTAAGCAAAGACATTTGTTTATCCAGAGGGGTTCAGCAAGCCAAGTGACCCCAGCTTAAAGATCTGGAAAAAGCAAGGAATTTTAAAGAGAGTCGTGGTATTAATATAACTTTTAGGCCCCTACTCTGGAGGCCTAGATAGAACAGAAGGGCTGGTCCTGAAGAAAGAAACATGTTTTCAACTTGAAGCATCTTGAGCAACAAAAGAATCAGTCTCTACTCAAAGGCTGAAAGAACTTTAAAAAAAATATTCTGATAACTATATTTCAGTATAATTGCTTTACTTTGTAATCCCATGCATCATAATTTATGACTTTAATGTTAGTCTAAGAAAAGTTATCCTGGGAAGTAAATGCTATTTACAGTTGAGGAAACTGAGGCAGAGGTTAAGTAACTTGGCAAGGCACACACAACTATTAAATGTCTGAGACTGGATTTTTACTTGGATCTTCCTGACTAGACACAGAGCTCTAGGCACTGGGGCCGCTCCTTGCCACTAGACTATAAGCTCATTGAGAGCAGGACATGTTTCACTTTTGTCTTTCTATCCCCAGAACTCAGAATAGTAGTGGCACATTGTTGGAATTCAATAAATGCTCGTTGATTGATGGACCCTAGCCCCAAATTCTTCTGCTGCTGCTTTCATATTAGTCCTGACCTCTTTGCACTGACCAAGCCTGCTTGCCTTGGGAGCTTATTCTCCCTTGATCACTGTTCTTGACCAAGCTGCTTCCTGCTCTCTTAACCAACCCTGTCAAATCACCCTATCTATCCTTCCTCCACCTTATCCAACTAGGCTTCTTACTTAAGCTCTTCCTTTAACCATGTTCTGTATTAACCTCAGCCTCTTGGACTCTATCTCTTGCTGTTGGAACGTAAGTTCCTTAAGGCAAGGAATATTTTTGCTTTTTGTTTGTATTTTAGTAAGCACTTAATGTATGTTTGTTGGTTGCTTGAATGACTGGTCTAATCCCACTCTTCTCAAACATCTTGAAGCTTCACAAACTGTCACACTGAGAACATTATTATATTTAAATTTTCATCCATTCAACTTAGGGGCAAGTCCCTCAGTACAGTAATTTCTGAGGCATTGTGATTGGCAGAAACCAAAGAATATAACCTGTTTCATTCCAATCTTTTTAAAAATAATATTTTATTTTCCCCCAATTACTTGTAAAAACAATTTTTAACATTCATTTTTAAAAATTTTTGAGTACCAAATTTTCTCCCTCCCTCTCTCACTTGCACCCTCCTTGAGAGGATAAGCAATTCGACATAGGTTATACACATTCAATCGTACAAAGCATATTACCATATTAGTCATGTTTTAAAAGAAACACAGACCCAAAGGGGAAAAAAACATGAAAAAATACAGAATGAGAAAAACAGTAAGTTTTAATTTACATTCACACTCCATCAGTTCTTTTTCTGGATATGGATAATATTTTTCATCATGAGTCCTTTGGAATCATCTGGGAACATTGTATTACTGAGAAGAACTAAGTCATTCACAGCTGATCATCATATAAAATTGCTATTACTGTGTACAATGTTCTCTTGTTTCTGCTCACTTCAATTTGCATCAATTCATGTAAGTCCAGGTTTTTCTGAAATCTGCCTGCTCATCATTTCTTATAGCACAATAGTATTCCATTACATTCATATACCACAACTTGCTCAGCCATTCCCCAATTGGTGGGTATCCCCTCAGTTTCTAATTCTTTGCCACCACAAAAAGAGCTGCTATAAATATCTTTACACCTATAGGTCCTTTTCCTTTTCTTATGATCTCTTTGGGATATAGACCTAGTAGTGGTATTGTTGGGTCAAAGAGTATACACAGGTTTATGGCTCTTTGGGTATGGTTCCAAATTGTTTTCTGGAACGGTTGGACCAGTTCACAATTCCACCAGCAATTCAGCCCCATCTTCATGAAATTATACTCTATTTAACAGAGTAACCAGAAATTACATTCATTATAGTGTTCAGATTCTGCTGGACTAGGTTCATGTTAATGATCAATTTAGAAAATTTGCAAGGACTTCCCATTACCCTTTATTACTTGGACCCCACCCCCGTGATGCAGCTAATACATTATTACATGTCAGTGACTTATCTATATGGAGAGTATCTGAGCATTTTAAAAGCCTGTTCACTTAATAAGATTTGGGCACGATCTTAACCCCTTGCTAATATAGTGTGTTCCAGATACACTTAATGCTTTTTATCTGTGAAATAAAGTGTAATTGGTTCTTTAGGAACATGAAATATATGCCTAACATTAAGACCAGAGTAACTTATTCATTGGTCTTGCCCAATTTATCACTTTCATAGGCTAATCTTGATGAAGTTAGGATTTCCTGTGTACAAGTGAACTGTTTCTATGTAGAAATGTCTAGCCTTACTGATCTGTTTTTCCTTCAGAAGGAAAAGCAAATTTCTCTGGTGTTTGATGAGATTACAGGTTCACTTTGAGAGCAGAATGCCCCAAGATATTCCCTTTCTGTGGAAAATAAATTAGTCAGACTCTCAACAGTAATTTGAACCAAGATATATGCAGTAAGAATGAGGCTCTTCTCAAGGTACATCTTATTATAGTCAGTTCTGCTAAAAACCTATGGTAAGAAAACACAAATTTCTGCCTTCCTTGATATATATGGGAATATTTTGAGCATAATACAAATTTCAAGTTTGCTTCTGTGTGATGCTGGTGAGAATGCAGAAAACTAACCCCCTTCACTACAGCTCACAAGCTGGACCCCTCCCAACACCCACTTCCACAAGCAAACTTCAGGTCGTTTGTCAAGGTACAGTTGCCCTGTTTATTGTACATCTTCTGTTTGCAGTGGGAGCCTTGAGTGGAGAAGGGCTGGTCCATACCTTCCCCATCCCCCATAGTCTCTGGCCTGATGCAGTTGCAGCCTATCCAGCTTGCTGCTACACCCCAGATGCAGACTGAGCATGCAGACATGGCCACTATTTATCTGAGTATTTATATTTTCATTAACCCTTTATATAGATATAGATATAGATATAGATATAGATATAGATATAGATATAGATATAGATATAGATATAGATATAGATATAGATATAGATATAGATATAGATATAGATATAGATATAGATATAGATATAGATATAGATATAGATAAATGGTGCTACTATTTTTATTAGGTTCCTATTTTCTTTGTAGGCAGTTAGGTGGCTCAGTGGGCCTGCAGTCAGGAATACAGGTTCAAATCTGGCCTCAGACACTTACTAGCTGTGTGACCCTAAGCAAGTCACTTAACCCGTTTGTCTTAATCCACTGGAAAAGGAAATGGCAAACCATTCCAGTATCTTTACCGAGGATACCCCATGGACAGCATGGTATGCTATGGTCCACATGGTCACGAAGAGTCAGACACAACTGAACAATCTGTTATGTGTCACCAATGAAGTTTTTGAGCATTATGTTCTTAACTTCATTTTCCTCCATAAACTCTGTGGTTTTTTATTATATGATTTTGTCAAGCTCAGTGCTTTTGAGGCCTATATATGTCACATTATTGTAGAACTGCCTGTACTCACACCTTCAACTGCTTTTGGCTACTGTTTTGAAAAGTGTGTGCTTAAGGATGGACTTTTGGCTTCAGAATTAGAAGGGATCTAGAAGAAATGCCCAAAATTGGTGTCATAAGACCAGAGTTCTAAACATGGTAACCCTACTACCCACCTGAGTCACCTTGGGCAAATCACATCTCTTTGAACCTCAGTTTTCTCATCTGAAAATGAAGGCATTGGAATAGATGATCTTTAACATCTAAGGACCTTATATAACCTTCCTCTCATCTCTCGTTCAACTATGCTTGTCTAAGTACAGATGAACCTGAGTCTTGTAATTTTTGAAATCACCTCAAATCATCCGAGGGCTCATTTCCCACAGAGAGAGGGAAGGAGGGAAAAGAGGAAAGGAGGAAGCTTACTCTAAATCACTATTGATTAGAGAAATGCAAATTAAAACAACTCTAAGGTACCACCACACATCTATCAGGTAGGCTAATATGACAAAAAAGGAAAATAATAAATGTTGGAGATGCTGTAGAAAAATTGGAATACTAAGGCATTGTTGGAGTTGTGAACTGATCCAATTCTGGAGAGCAATTTGGAACTGACTCCAAAGGGGTATGGGACTGTGCATAACCATTGACCCAGTAATACCACTACTAGGTCTATATCCCAAAGAGATCATAAAAAAGGGAAAAGGACCCACATGTACAAAAATATTTATAGCAGCTCTCTTTGTGGTGGCAAAGAATTGGAAATTGAGGGAATGCCCATAAATTGGGGAATGGCTGAAGAAGTTTTGGCATATGAATGTAATGGAATATTATTGTGCTATAAGAAATGATGCATAGACAGATTTCAGAAAAAAACTGGAAAGACTTAAGTGGACTGAGGCTGAGTGAAGTGATCAGAACCAGGAGAACATTGTACACAGTGACAGCAATATTGTGTGATATCAATTGTGATAGACTTAGCTCTTCTCAGCAGTGCAATGATCCAAGACAATACCAAAGAACTCATGATGGAAAATGTTCTCCACATCCAGAAAAAAGAACTGTGTATTCCAAATGCAGATTGAACCATGCTGTTCCTACTTTTGTTTTTGTTTTTTGAGGTTTTTCCCTTCTGTTCTGATTCTTCTTTCACAACATGAGTAATGCAGAAATGTCTAATGTGATTGTACATATATAACCTATATCAGATTGCCTTCTGTCTTGAGGAGGGGGGAGGGAAGGGAGGAAGATAGAAAAATTCGAAACTAAAAATTTTATGAAAACAAATGTTGAAAACTATCTTCACATGTAACTGGACAATAATAAAATACTTTTATAATTAAAAAACAAAACAAAAGAAAAGGAAAAAAAAGAAGCTTACATTCCCATGGGGAAAGGAAACATACAAAAGGGAACAGAAGATTGGGGGAGAGGGAGGGTAAAGTCTGAGAAAGTCAGGAACAGAGCTAGAAGATGAAAGAATATGGGCCAGCCAAGGTTCCTCCACAAAATAGATGCTTCAGGAGGAGCTCACCAATGGGAGAAGGTGGGGTGGGCCTTGTAGATGGATATTTCATAGTGAAAGGGTAAGATAGGCTGTTCCACGGAAGAAGGCACAAGTGCCAAGGGAAGTTTCACAATGAGCCAGCAGTAGAGGGGGCATGGTTTTGAAGTCCAAAAGAAGCCAGGAACAGAGCTGGGAAAAGAATGAAGATTTCATTGGTGAGGTCATCAGGAATACCTTTCAAAAATCTGCCTCTAAGGAGCAGCTAGGTGGCTCAGTGGATAGAGTCCTGGCTCTGGAGTCAGGAGAACCTGAGTTCAAATCTAGCCTCAGACACTTGACACTTACCAGCTGTGTGACCCTAGGCAAGTCACTTAACCCTCATTGCTCCACAAAGGAAAAAAAAAAACCTGCCTCTAGTCTGAATTTTTTTTTTCAGATCTGTGATTTCATTAATGTGGGAAATTCCCTCCATTGATGCAGCTCAGCAACTCATCTATAACTTATAGTATTAAATAGCTATTAAAAGGCTAAATGACTTGCCTAAGGTCATATAGTCAGTGTCAGAAACAACACTTAAACCTGGGCCTTCCTGACTCAAACCAGACCTTTATCCACTACTAGGGGCTGCTGCAACTATAAGAAAAGTTAAAAAGAGAGAAAACATCTTACAAGTGGCATTGGTGAAAGCTTCTCAAAAAATTATAGTTCACAACCAGGAAATCATATTTAATAAGGAAAAAAGTCATTGAAAATCACTTTCAAGTACACTGCTGGCTGGGTTTAGTTTTGTGTCTTTAATTTTTCCCATTCTGTTGTATGGACTCTATCTGACATGCAGAGATGAAAGTGTGATTTGCCATTCAGATTATAGGGGGTGAAAAAAATCTCATTTTAGTCAGCAGGAAAACTTCAGGCTTCAAACAAAGGATAAAGTAAAGCGGCTTTATAAAGTTGTACATTCAAATTGGGGTTATTATTTAGGATTACAGTTTTGTTCCCATGCATCCAAGGTTTCTTTTCTTGCTTTGGAACTACAAAGCCTTCTTCTATCCTGCACCATTACGAGGTACTGTGGTCAAGAAGCAAAAGATAACATGACAAATTCATTCATATGCACAATAAATATTTGCCTGACACCTCACAAGGTTTCCATGGAGTGACCTTTACTTCTTACTTGGCTTGGAATTCTTACACAATGAGGATTTCATCATGACTACACATGAGTTAGATAAAAATAAATGGGAAGATTCTCTCTAGATTCATAGAAGTCTTTAACCTCTTTTGTATCCTGGACACTTGTGTCACTCTAGTGAAAACTATGAGCCCCTTCTCAGAATAATGACTTTAAATGCATAAAATACACAGGATTGCAAAGGAAAGCAGCTATACAGGATTGCAAAGGAGGGCAGCTAGGTGGTACAGTGGAAAGAATGATGGGCCTGGAGTCATGAAAACCTGAGTTCAAATCCAGCCTCAGACACTTAGTAGCTGTGTGACCCCGGGCAAGTCACTTAACCTTTTTTGCTTCAGTTTCCTCATCTGTAAAATGAGCTGAAGAAGGAAATGGTAAACTACTCCATTATCTTTGCCAAGAAAACCCAAAATAGAGTCCCAAAGAGTCAGACACAAATGAAAAATGACTGAACAACAACAAATAAAAAATGAATAGGGCTTCAGCAGATGAAAAGGGAAAATAGGGCATTCCAAGCATATGGAAGAATGTGAGCAAAAAGCATACAGGGTGTGTGGAGCAGATCAGTCCAGCTTATCTAGAGCAAGGATGGGGAATCTACTGTCCAAAAGCTAGATCTTAATGTTGGTAAACTAAAAATAGTTTTTATATTTTTAAATACAATAAAACTTTATTTAAAATATAAATATCATTCTTTAGTCTTGTAGGTTGGCATAGTTTGCCCACTCCTGATCTAGAGTGTGAACATGTATTAGTTAAGTTCTCAAAATGTGGTCCCTTTCTATTTACACATTATAGGCTTTCTGAACAACACATACCCATGCTAGGCACTGGAAGAGGTAAAAAGTTGAGATAAAACATAGCCCTTCTCCTCATGAAACTTACATCCAAGGAGGGGATAACAAAGTTATGATAAGTTCACTTCTGCCTTGTTGCTTGTAAAATGCCTGCCCACCTCCCCAAACGAAAAGCTAGGAAAGAAAAAGTAAAGTAAAAGAAATAACTAACCATATAAAAAATACTTAGAAGAAAATGGAAAAATAAAACAACCTTTTCTCTTCAGAGGGGAAGCATAATCCCAGAGAAAGCCAAAAGATGTAACCTGTGGCCCTGGTCCCCACAATACTCTAAACTCATTCACTTGTTCAAACTGAGTTCCATGCTACACGGTGTACCTCCAAAAGAGTCATTTCTTCTTTCTTTGGCTTATGTCCCGTGACTAGTTTTTCCAGGAAAATATTCTAATATATTTATGGTAGAACTTCTGTCTAGGTCCACCAGATTCTCCAGATCTCATAGAGGCACTCGAGGTGGCAATGCATACAGGGAGAAGACAGCTTCCATTTCATTCCACAGACAATGTAGAAGACATAGGTATCCATGAACAGATGCAAAATACGGATAAGAAACTCAAATGGCACATCAGCTTCTTCTGGAAGGGAAATAAACTAGGCATTGCCATAGGTTCAGTGCTTTGATATTTCAGTGCATCTTTCATTCCCAGAGGTCCACAGATTATTCCTAAGACTCATAGTTCCACCATGTGTTTTAGAGTGCCCCTGGAAAGTAAACATATTTCATGACTGCTAAATAAGTTATGCACTTCCCATCAGAGCTACACTGGCCACATAAACTCACTGGCTTCAAACTACAAATAGAGCACTGGCCAGAAGCTAAGTAACTGATGTTCTTCTTTCTCCAAACAGTATATCACATCAGTACATCTACCTCCACTCCAGGTGGCCCATTCCCTGAACTGTTGAACTTGGGAACTCCTGAATGCAGGATCACCAATGAGGCACAGTCTAGAAAAATCTACTTTTTCTAGCTTGATTCTTGTATCATGCTCTTTAGGAAATTCAGACTCTTCCCTCTTCCACATAGGAACACTGTTCATGAATGATCCTCTCAGACCACATATAAGCACATCTGCCTCTACCATATGCTAGTTCCACAAACTGTAATCAGACTGTTTCTGGGAAGAGGAAACTGCATTTGAGCATATGTTCTACCTGTCACTCTAACCGCTACCCACCATCCCTCATGTTGATGTTCTTTGCTGCGTGATGGTCTGTTTTCTCAAAGTTCAAGAAAACACTCTCCCTTGGAATGAGGAGGATAGCATGTGTTGACATCATTCTTCAGTTTTTTAGACCACAGAGCAGAGAGGTTTCATCTACTTAAGTCCCAATCATCTTGGAGTTCAGTGCATCCTATTAGCAAGATATCAATGGGCATGCCTATACTCCATAAGGAGAAGCAATCAGTGAACAATTATTAAGCACCTACTATGTGCCAGGCACTGTGGCAAGCACTGGGGAAACTAAAAAAGGCAAGAGAAAGACTTTGTACTCAAGAAGGTTACAATCTAACATTAGAGACAACATATAAATAAATATAAACAAAGCAAGGTATATACAGGATAAACAGGAAATCATTAACAGAGGGAAAGTACTGAAATTAAGAGGGGTTGGAAAAGGCTTTTTGTAAAAGATGATTAGCTTTTGGATGCCCCAAACAAATGACTATGCCTTGTAATCCTGTCAAGTTAAATAATCAATGACTTCCCTAATCAACCACCCCCTCCCTTATACTAATATGGAAAGAAAGAATAGAAGTTAAAAAGGGGAGACTAGAGTCAAATTATGAAGAGCCTTGAATACCATACAGAGCAACTTAAACTTTACTGAAGAGGCACTAGGGAGCCTCTAAAGATTTTTGAGCAAAGCAGTACTATAACCAGAGTTGTATATAAAATAGGTAAGTGTGCCACTGGTATGAAGGGTGTATTTGAATGGGATTAAAAGGCAAAAAAAAAGGAGGAAGAAAAAGCCATAAGAAGTCTATGTGCAATAGTCCATGTGGGTGATAATTAATACCTCACTAGAGTAACAGAGGAGGCAACTAGGTGGTGAAGTGGCTAGAGCCCTGAGCCTGGAAGACCTGTGTTCAACTATGACGTCAGATACTTAATAGCTATATGACTGTGGGCAAGTCATTTAGCCTCTGTTTACCTTAATCCACTGAAGAAGGAAATGGTAAACTGCTTCAGTATCTTTACCAAAAACAAACAAATCCATGGACAATATTGGCATGCTATATTCCACGGGGTCACAAAGAGTCAGACATGATTGAACAACAATGAGTGATAGAAGTAGGAACTAGACAGAAACAGATTCAAAATCATGAATATTGGTCTTAACTCAAGCCAAATTGTAAATTTCTAGGTATGCTATTATATGTCCTACAGTGCCCAGAAGTTATGGGTTTATAAAAGTTCTTCTATAAACCTTTCACTTATTAATACAACTCTCAGACACTATAACTTTCCATCTATGATGAGACTGACTTGAATTCAGCTTACCCATATCTGAGAGATCTGAGAGATTTCACAAAATCTCTCGTCAACTTTAGGAAATGGTATTGTGTTTTCACAGGTGTTTATTCTCAGTGACTGGGTTTTAGTTTTGGAAATCTTGAGATTACTCAAGGACAAGCTCACCTCAGAAATCCTTACTTAGTGGCAGAAATCTCTTGGGAGAGCCTGCCTAGGAAAGATTATAGGCATGGATAGATTAATTCATAATTCTCTGAACTCACCGTACACGTCTCTGCCTCAGTTGTCATGCCCTTAAGAGACTTCGAAGTCCCTAAATGGTATCCTGACCTACTTTGTCTCAAGAAGAGAGGAAATGTTTGTCTTTTCACAGTACAACTCAAAGCTCCATCTGCTGATTAGAAAGCACCACTCCAAAGCCAAGCTAGGAAACAGGACCTTAATTACCTAATCTCCTTTAAGTCCCTAGTATGTAACTGGCTTGATTAGATCTCATCATTGAGAAAGGTAAGCACTCACACTTCAGGGTGACTCTTTGTTCTAACATATTGAATCAGTTAGAATTGTGACTTCTTATTGTTCAGAAGCCAAAAGGAATCAAAGATATAGAGCTGAAAGGAAACATAGAGGTCATTAGAAAACGAGGGCCCAGAAAAGTTAAGTGACTTATATAAGATCAAATAGCTCTTAAGTATCTGAGGTGGAATTTGAACCCAGGTCTTTCTCACTCCAAGTCCAACATTCTATCCACTCTACTATACTTGTTTCACCTGGTCTGTTCATAGTCTGCATTTGATAAAAATAAAATGGGTAATACTCTAAAACTGGTGTCAACCTTATGAAACAGTAAGCTTTTGGAATGACTTGTAGGGTAAAAGAGTCCTCCCTGCAAAAAAAGGAAAACTTCCTTTGTAGTCACAGTGAGTGACCAATGTTTTACCATCTGTCACTCTTTTGAATTAAAACCCTCTCATGGGGGCAGCTAGGTGGCTCAGTGGATAAAGAACCAGCCCTGGATTCAGGAGGACCTGAGTTCAAATCCGACCTCAGACATTTGACATTTACTAGCTGTATGATCCTAGGCAAGTCACTTAACCCTCATTGCCCTGCAAAAAACCAAACCAAAACAAAAAAAACACTCTCATGAAAGCCCTCATTCGGGATAGTATTACCTTCTACAATAATAATAGGAGCCAAGTTCCGATAGGTCTTACTAAGTTTGTAGAGCTTCAAGGAAAGGCTGGTGATAGACTATATAGCTGCTGTATCACTAGGCTGCCCACCAAGTGATGACTTTTTCAGGTGATGGAAACTCTTAAAGACTGTCTAATAAATTGTAGAGTAGTTGCAATCTAATTGGTGGATGGAACATTCATGAAATACAGGTCCTTGAATCAATTGATATATTGGACTAAGGTATTTGAAAGATCTCGTTAAAATGCATCTGTGTTGAGATGAGAAAAGTAATGCATTTGGTCCTCATAATCCATTAGTACTGAACAGTGAAATCTACTTTGTCAAGGAGCATTGTATTATAGTGCCCTGGACTGGAGTCAGGGGACCTGAGTTCTAGCATCAGCTTTACTAGCAAATTAATATGTGACTATATCAGCAAGTCCTACTAGGCCTGCAAAATGAGGGGGTTGGACTCTATTATCTCTAAAGCAAAAAAAAAAAAAATCTTCCTTAAAATTATAGTGTTCTATATTGGCCCCAACAAGGAATAGAACCTGAGGAGATGGGACAGAAGAGAATAAGCTTTGATGCAGATCTGAAGAGAAAGGAGAAGAGTAGTTTTAAGATAGTGCCTATGGAGGAGGGCCAACATGGAGTAATCCCATGAAGGCTCACTCTGGTCAGCAGGGGCAGCATGAAAGCACTAGGGTGGGATGTAAGTGGAGTCCAGGTTTAGAAAACAACGTTATTTTTCACAGTTATGCTTTCTTCTGGCTCTCTGTGTAATATGATATTACAGTTCTTCCTTTAACATCAAAGACTAGATCTCAAATATGACAGCAGATCATAGTTCTAAAAGCTCTGGCAATGCCTAAATGGAGGGGAAGGAAATTCTGTGAAAACTTCCAAGCTAATATATGTAGTTTGGATAGTGACCTAACTAACAGGTAACAATAGGTCATGCTATAAAACCATATCTCCCAAACAGTGATACTTTTTAAAGAAGAGAAGGAAGAAAGGTTCAGATTATCTCTGTTTTTCTTACCTTTACCTACATTTTCCCCCAATTTGGTCAACTTTAAGTTACAGAAAGCAATCTAGCCTGGGAGTCAGAAGATCTGGGTTCTAGTCCTGGCTCTGCAGATAGCTCTGTGACTTGGGGATAAGTGACTTTACCTTAGTCACCTCCCAGGGATAACTGTAAGATTAAAATTAATCTTTGCTCATGAGGCACAAATTCAGAACCTTATCATGTGGACCATATTACATAGCCTCCTAAGTGGTCTTTCTACTTAGAGGCTTTTCCCCTTTTTATCTACCCCTCACAGAGCTTCCAAAATAGTCTTAAGGTTCTGTCATAATTTTTAAAATAAGCCATTTTTTTAAAACCCAGTATTAAGCACTGGTTCCTACACTTATCAGCTGTGTATTCTTGGGGCAAATTACTTGTATTTTCTTAGGACTATAGGATCATCTGATCCAACCCTCTATTTTTGCAGATAAGGAAACTGAGGCTCAGGGAGCTCAGTTTCATCATCTGCAGAATAAGCAGAATAGAGCAGTGTTTTCTTTGGGACCCTGGTGGTTCATGTGATGTGAATAGGGATTCTGTGAAAAAATATTAATGCAATATTTTTCTAAATATCCAAATAATCTAGAATATTAATTATGAATGTACATATAGTTATTAGCTATCACAATTTAAGTACAAAAAGGGGCTTAATTACTTCCCTCTTTTTCTTTCTTTCTTTTTTTTCTTGTGCAGGGCAATGAGGGTTAAGTGACTTGCCCACGGTCACACAGCTAGTAAGCGTCAAGTGTCTGAGGTAGGGATTTGAACTCAGGTCCTCCTGAATCCACCTAGCTTTCCCCACCCTTTTTCTTAATTGTTTGACTCAAAACCCTCCAGAAAACTATTTGTGTTCCATCAGCATACTTCAAGCCCTTTCAAAGTGTTCCAGGATCAAATTTAGTTTGTTAAATTGCAGGACAGAAAATCTCTGAGGCATGTGCCAGATCTAATAGCTTTCATATTTCTATTATAATTGAGCTCCTACTAGGTGCATATCCTTATACTGGAGAGGAAAGACAGTTATCTGAAATAGCAGCAAATTAAATCCTTCTTTGAACAGCATAATGGAGTAATAAATGCTATTGTCAAAACATAACTAAGAAAAATGGGCAGTTGGGGGAGGGGAGTGGGGATGGTGCCAAGACTGTGATTTTATTAGTGTAGGGAAGTGGTGTCAAACTCAGAAGGGGAGGAACTACACTGTACATATAAATCCCTGCTGACCACATATTGACTTGGAAAACCACATAGTTATTTTTATTTGTTTTGTTAAATCATGCCCCAACTACATTTTAATCTGGTTCCTGCCTCCTGTTGGGGCTGAGTATTTCACACCCTGGTTGTAGGGGAACTCCTAGTGAGGAAATTCCCTCCACTAACGCAGCAAGGAAGAAGAAGGCTATTTGAGGACTGTGAGGAAAATGTCATGGCTAGAACAGAGTCTGTGTCAGAGAGTTAGAGAAGATGAATAGTATAAATAAGGTGGGGCTAGTTTATAGAGAGCCTTGAATGTCAGGATGATGATTTTATTTCTTTTTTTCTGCCCTAAATGAGGAATTAACAATCAACATCATTTCTTCCAAGGACAAATTCCTTGCCCAAGTGGGTAGATTGATTTCTTTAAAGTCTCTTTTTAACTCCATTACAGTGCTATTTCATGAGGAGATTGTCTCCATAAAAATTTTATTGATTGAACACTCTGTGTATGGGGTGGCACCAGAGGCTTAATTATAGGGCCTAATCAGAGAAATTCAGTCCCAAGGCCTATCCTCGGGAGACCATCCCATAACCATCTTGGCAAAGGAAACCCAGTGACTTTTATTCCCAATGCTATCACTGCTTGGAAAGTGAAGATTCATTCCCTTCCTTCTTTCCATTTCTGTCTTTCTCTCTTTTGCAGATAAACCCCATAAGCTCCTTTTTATCCTCAGGCATAATAATAAACTCCCCATGAAGTGGTCTCAAGTCTGAGCATGAAATTTCCCCTACTTCTGCCAGACCACTAGAGAAGGGACTTACACGGGTGTACAGTGACAGGGTTTTCTAGTACCCGTGCAATTTGAAGACACAGCATTTGTCATCACTTTAATTCCTTTCAGTTCAGCACATATTTACTGAGCTGTTGCTGGGTTCCCTGTGTTTGGTACTAGGCTGTATACGTATCCTAGAAAAGGCAGGGGGAAAAAAGAAAAGGCAGGGAAGTGCTTCTTATCCTTCAGGAGGGTTATAGAGAGCAGAGGAGCACAAAGGACACAGCATTCATAGAACAAGACACAAGAGCATCAGGCCAGAAATCACAAAATCTGTGGGGGATTCCCACAAAGTTATAGCATCTCCCTGGTTGCCAGTATCCCAATAATGAAATAAGGATCATAATGGTCATTTAAACCTCCTACCTAAGAGTTTTGTTCATTTCCTTCTTCTGCGTAGAGAGGTAGAGGACTATGGGAGGCAGCTTGGCAGCCCAGTGAATGAAGTGCTGGTTCTGAAATCAGGAATATCTGAGTTCAAATTCAGCCTGAGACATTAACTAGTTGTATGACCTTGGGCAAGTCACATAACTTCTATTTGCCTCTGCTTTCTTGTCTGTAAAACTGGGGATAAGAATAGTACCTACCTCACAGGGTTATTATGAGATAATATTTGTACATGCTTAGCACAGTGCCTGGCACATAGTAGGCACTAAATAAATGCTTGTTTCCATCCATCCTAAAATGTAACAACATAGATGCAATAACTGTGGACCAACTTTTCTTGACTGAATTTTTATGTATCAATAGCCTCTTTCAATATAGATACCATATCAATATTTTTATGCATCAAGATTTTAGGCATCAATAACCTCTCCCTATATAGGTACCATATCTTTAATTTTTTATTATGAACTTAAGCATCAATAACAAACACAAATTTTTACAATTTTTCCTTTGAAACAAAGGAGGATCTTTGTAGAGCAAATGAGATAATACCTAAAGTACCTAGCAAAATACTTTATAAATGTGAGCTCTTCTAATTAGAAAATAGTACAAAGCAAGATATGATTGACAGTGAAAAGAAATGACCAGGAAAGCGAGAGGTCTGGTTATCAGTAGGATTTCTATGTTCTTCCTTTATCCTAAAAATTTGAGAAGCTATTTAAGTTTGAAATTAGATTTTCTTTTCTTTTATTTCTATTAAAGATGTCATTTGCCCAATCATTTAGGCTCAAAACCTTAGTGTCTTGACTTTTCCCTCTTTTTACCCCTAAATCCAATCACTCACTCGCCAAGTATCCACCCCACCTCCTTTCCATCACCATCCTATTTCAGTTCCACCCACCCCACCCCCCTGACTTTTTTAACCTCTGCCTCGGATTCTGATAATAACCTCCTAACTAGTCTCCCAAACTCTCCCTTGTTCTAAGTCATCCTGCCAAGAGAATCTCTATAAGGAATGGGCCTCACTTTGTCATAACCATCATCCAATAATCTTCAATGGCTCTCTCTACAAATTCCTTAGACTAGTATTCAAGATCTCCTCTACCATCTTACTCCTATTTGTTTTCCCCTTATTTCATTATATATATATATATATATATATATATATATATATATATATATATATATATATATATATATATATATATACATACACACATATATATACACACACACACATATATATACATATATATATGTGTGTGTATATATAATACACACACACACACACACACACACACACACATATATATACACACACCTATTCTAATGACATCAGATTACTAGAGTAGCTTTTCTCCCTATCTCATCTTGTGGGGTTTTGTTGTTTTGGGTTTTGACTGTGTGTTTGAACAGATTGTCCCCTTAATCCTAGAATGTATTCCCTCTCCATCTTTGCCACTGAGGCCCAGCCCAGATGTCACTTCCATAAGGAAGAATACCCCCATAGTTGAAAGTAAACTCCTTCCCAGATTTCTTATAATACTCCATCTAGACCTATCTTTTGTTCAGATCAAGATCTACTTTGTATCATACTAGTTTGCATAAATGTCTTGGTGCCTCCCCTGCCACCATCAATTAGATGATACACTCCTTAAGGGAAGGAATGATGCTTGTTGTTTTTTTAATCTTTGTATCCTCAACATGTAATATGATACCTTATCACATCATATGATCATAGAGTTGGAATGGATCTCAGAGGTCATGTAGTCCAGACCCCTTGTTCTACAGATGACGAAACTGAGACTGAGAGGTTAAATGATTTGCCCCAAATCACACAGGTCATGAGTGGCAGAACCATGATTTAAATCCACATTTTCTCTCTCCAGAACCAAGACCTTTCCCTATGCCATGCTGCCTTTCAGTAGATGATTAATAAATGTCTGTTTAATTCACACACACACACACACACACACACACACACACACACACACACACACACATTTGGTGGCCTTGGGAAAGTCATTTACCTTCCTTGGGCCTCAATTTTCTCATCTATATATTAGGAGATTTACCTAGATGACCACTAAAGTCTCTTCCAAGGCTAGAGCTATAAATAGTTCCTATTCAATGACTATTAATGGATGAACCAATCAGATGTCGGGCATTGTGATAACCTAGATTCTTAGGAGTATCTATCATCTGTAAGAAACCTTTCAAATACTCAAATTCCTTTCTTGGGTGTTTTCTACCTGTTTTCAAATCTTTGAGGTAAGTTCTCCAGATAAGAGCCCAGGCTGCAACAGTCACTCTAGCAACTTTTCCTAACAGCTCAGTGTCGAGATCTGATATTGTAACATTTTAAAAACAAGTCCCAAAAGATTTCCCCAAATCCCCACAAATGTAATGTCCTTATAATCCAAACAAAATACCTAAGCCTTTGGATTCCAAGTAAAGTAAAACTTTTCACTAGCTCTCTCTTGAAGTCCCAGGATAAAATACAAGTTGGTCTCATCCCATAAAAATCCCAACAGAAGCCAAAAACAAACAAAAAAACCAATCAGACCTGCTCCAAGTGTTTTATCTCCTAGAGAACAGTCATATGATATTTATGGCTACTGCCAATCAAAGTCCTTTAATTAAAATTATGGATTTTCAAAATTCCTAGAAAGTGGGCTCAACTTGGTAAGCTTATTTAGTATGAAGTTTGCAAATCCAGCATGAAATTCAAACATTTCTTCAGAATTGCCCTACAAAAGAGCAAACAGATATGCTCAGGCTGTGCCTGTTAGTGGCACAGCGGGAGGATTTATAGAGCTAATAGCTGACAGAGACTGTGGGGTCTTTTAAAATGCATGGCATGGTTTCCAGGCATGTGTCTTTGGAAGTGGAAACACTTAACAAATTCCATAAAAGTAGCTCAATTTTCCAGGAGGTGGGGAGGAAGGGGAACAAGCGAGGGGGCTTGAGGGGACAGAATTTATTATTTGAATTATTCAGGGCAGGTTTATATACAGGCACAGAGATATGTGACATGTCAACTAAATTATAATTATGTTTCTCTCAAGATCTCCATAGAGATTTCTTTGTTTTTATGAGAGGAGGAGCCCATTCCCACATGATTATTTGCAAGAAACTATTTTTATTTATGGACAACCAGTCTCAATATTCTGAGAGGCAGGATGAAAAATTAATTTTCTTCAAACACATTTACTGAATATTTAACTTTATCTGTATAATCTATTTGTTTAATATAGTGGAGTGGATGATACTCTACAGAGAATTCCTGTGCTCATAACTATTTCTTATCCTGGAAAGAGAGAAGCCTTAAAGAGTACTGGGCCAACAATCAGGAAATGTGGGTTCTAGACTAATCCCAGTTCTGTCCTTGAGAACCTGAATCATTTGCTTTCTCTGGGTCTAACATAGTGGGAAAAGTGCTGAAATCAGAGGAGCAAGAACTAGGTTGAAATCCTAGTTCTACATGGTAGCTAGGTATACATGGCAAGTCATTTAACACTCTGAACCTCAGTTTCCTCATCTATAAAAGGGGAAGGTCATGTCTATAGAACCTATATTGTCAGGCTTAAATTTATCAAATATTTATGGAAAGTCTACTATATACTGGGTATACAAAGAAGAAACAAAACAGTCACTGTCTTCAAGGAATTTAAATTCTACCAGAAGTATACCCAGAGGTGTACTAGTGAAATGTTTAACAGTTAGTTGGTTCTGCAAAAATACACAATGCACTTTTTTATCTTTCTTTTTTAACTATTTATTTAGAATTTTTCCCCACATTACATGTAAAAACAAATTGTGACATTTTTAAAACTTTGTGTTCTAAATTCTCATCCTTCCTCCCTGTTCCCTGCTTAAGAACTCAAGCAATTCAATAGAAGTTATACATGTGCAGTTGTACAAAACATAGCAGTCAAAAACTTTAGAAAAAGGAACTAAAAACCACAACAACAAAATATACTTCCATCTGTATTCAGGTACCATCAGTTCTTTCTCTGTAAGATGGATCGCATTTTTCATAAGTCCTTCAGAGTTCACTGCATTGCTGAAAATAACTAAGTCATTAGCATCAGATCATCTTACAATATTACTGTTATTTTGTATACAGTACATTTCACTTTGCATCAGCTCATGTAAGTCTTTCCAAGTTTTTCTGATAGCATCCTGCTCATCTTTCTTTTTTGTTTATAGTAAACTACATTTATATAGTACTTTAAAGGGAGATTTCCTTGCAAAACACCATTGAGGCTGATACAATGCACTTTTAAGTTTAATCTTCTTTATTAATAATTTTCTTCATTGCCTTTCTAAGGTGATATGTGTCTAGGTGTGCCTAAACATAAATCAAAACAATAAATCAAGTCCTGATATGTAGCATTTGCTGATGTCTAAGCACTGAAAATTTAACATGTAACCAAGAAGGAAATAGAAAGTAAAACAAAGTAATTTCAAGAGACAAAGAGGGCTAATAACTGGGGAATAAGAAAGGCTTCATGGAGGAAGTGACACCTGAGCTGAGTTTTGCAGGAAGTGAGGGATTCCATGAGGCAGAGGTGAGGAGGAAGAGCATTCCAGGCATGGGGAACCATGTGTTCCACAACAGGATGGAGGAAGAAGATGCAGTGTCATACACGGGGAACATCTGGAATGCTGAAAGACCAGTTTGATTGCAACAGAATTCAGGAAAGAGAAAGATATTGAATGACTGGAAATATAGGTGGGAGCTAAACTGAAAAGTGATTTAAATGCCAAATTGAAGAATTTTTATTTTAAACAATAAGATTTTTCAAGATTTTTTGAGCTGTCGAAGGGTGAGGGAGGGTGGAGCCCTCAAGAAGCTTACATTCTAATGAAGGAAGACAATTTTTTAAAAAGGGGAGTGAATTGGAGATGAGGGAGATTCCAGCATAGGAGCAAAGTCTATAGAGTTAGAAGCAGAACCCAGAGAAGAATGCCTCAAAAGGCAGACCCAGGAAGGAATTCACCAATGGGAGAAGGGAGCTAGATAGACAGAGGGGCAGTCCAGGTTGATAAGGGCACAAGCACTAGGGGAAATTTCAGTATAAGAAGGCAGCTGAATTATGGTGGCTAAGTCCAGAGAACCAAGAAACAGAGCTAAGAAATGGAGGTCACTGCAGTTTAGAACTTAATGACCTGGAAGTCCAGGGTGCTTAAGAAAATCTTATTAAGAAAGATGAAGTTCCCAAGTATGTAGGCAGCAATTGAGTTGGAAGAGAGAGTAGGACTATAAACCAACTTAACTCTTTGAGAAGAGAGGGGGAATGCCTTGGAGTTCAGCAGATAAATGAGATAAAGAGTTGGACTGAGTGATAAAGATGGACTGAATGAAATTCAGAGAATGAGACTTGTTGAGTTATTGTGGCAGAGGAATGGTCTGCAAGTGGGAGTGAGGAGCAAAGAATGCATCTAGTTATCCACTTGGTCCAGTGTTTGGAGCTGAGAGGAGGGGCAAAAGGAGAAGCCCTCATATATTAGAGGGTGATCAGGGATGCAGTGTCTTATGGGACAACCACTGGACTGCTGCACCAGGGCTGCAAGACCTGGCTGCTGACCTGAGCCAGGGCTTGGGGCCTTGCCACAGGCTGGAGTATGGCCTACTGCTGGCTTCCCTGGAAGTCATCTGCATTGGACTCCACTCCCCTTTTACCCAAGTGAGACAGACCTTTTCCATCAACCTTCTAAGTTGTCTTGGGCTAGAAAATCCTCTTATTAGTTCTGCTGCTCAAGAATTCATTTTGAGGCCATTTTGAGATAAATTTGGGAGAGTTCAGGTGAGTTCCTGCCTTACTCTGCTATCTTAGTTCTACCCATCCACTACTGAGGTCTAAAGAACCTGGCCCTCTGGGAAGGCTCAGGTAAGAAGATGACTAGCAAGGCTAGAAGCAGCTAATTTATGAGCCAGAATCAAGCTGGGAAAGGGCACTGCTGTGGAATAAAGACCCACAAAAACTCTTCTCTACACTGAGTCTTCCCAGAAAGTCTCACTGCTTAGGCCAGGTATAAAGATGACCCTTGGTTTTTATAATGCATTACTCTTCTGCTGGCTATGAGTATCTCTGACCCTCAACCAGAACCCTGATCCTGATTAAAATAACATAAAAGGACCATAAACCTTGTTTTTTGACAAAATAGGGGGAAAAACTTTTTTTTTTCGGGGGGGCGGGGCAGGTGGCTGAGGGTGTGGGGTGGCATTAGGGTAGAGGTAGTAACATTAGAATCTCCTGACATGAAAGAGCACGTCCAAAGCATTCTCAGGCCAGCCCCAATAGGAACAGGGCACAAGAACACAATACACTAGGCACACTCAATCAAACAAGCATTCATTAAAGACCTGCTCTGTGGAATGTGCCCTGATAAGCACCCAAGGTATTAAAAAAAACATCATCCTCTCAGCCTCAGGAGGAAAAAATAGTGATTGGAGGGAACACCTTCCTTCTGGGGACAGAGGGACAAAGTTAGGGTCTAAACTGGAGCCCAGAGAATAGGACTTGGGGAAAAAGGCAATGCTGAAGTGCCTGGTAGTAAAACCGAAGTGAGAACAAGGAGTGTTTACAGAGATTTCAAGCAAGGGGAGTGGGGTGGGGGTGGGGTGGAGGCAGCTGTCTACAGAGAATGAGAAAACAAACTTCCGAGAGTGTCAGCAAAAATGGCTGTTTATTATCTGCTGTAAGCAGCCTCAATAAATCTCCCATTTTGGAGGAAGGCTTGGACTCTCTACCCATTATCTGTTCGTATTTGTTGATGTGCTAACAGGTCAGATGTCTTGTATCTTCTTCTGAACAGAAGCTGTCATACTTTTAATCTAATTGGGGGGAGGGAGGGGGTCACAAATACATGAGGATGTGCAACAGAGTAGGTTGTGTCTCTTGCCTTTCTGTCACCAGTGCCCAGCACAGTGCCTTGAAAATAACAACCACTTTAAATTTTATTTTATTATTTTCCAGTTACACATTACATATAAGGATAGTTTTCAACATTTGTTTACACTGGATTTTTAGTTCCAAATTTTTCTTTTCTCCCTCCTCTTTCCTCCCTCCTCGCCAAGACAGAAAGCAGTCTGATATAGGTGCAACAACTACTTTAAATGTTTGTTGATTTAAATAAATAGGAAAAGGGGAGAGCCAAACAAAGTGCTTTAAGAAAATCAGGGGGCAGCTAGGTGGTACAGTGGTTAGAGCACTGGCCCTGGAGTCAGGAGTACCTGAGTTCAAATCCAGCCTCAGTCACTTAACACTTACTAGCTGTGTGACCCTGGGAAAGTCACTAAACCCCAATTGCCTCACTAAAAAACAAACAAACAAGCAAAAAAGAAAACCAACCTCTGTGGAAAAGGTAGCACTTAAAGTATATCTTGCAGGAAGAGAGAGTTCAAAAGGTAAATATGTGGAATAAATGTGTTTTAGACATTATGAGTGACTTTATCAAACACACAAAAGTGGCCAAGAGAAAGTCAGAGAACAACTAGTTTTCCAGTTGGGACTGAACCTTAAATGCATGACGGGAAATAGTGTGAAATGAGGTTGGGAAACTAGGTTGGAGTCAGGTAGCAGAGGGTCTTAAAAATTAGACTAAAGAGTTAGTTTTAGTAGTCCTGGTGAGAGAAGTTGAGGGCTTAGATGAGGGCATTGGCCACATAAGTGGAAAGAAGGGTACTGATGTGAGAGTTGTAATGTGATAGGATTTGGTCGATAATCTGATGTTTGATTTGAATAAAAGGTCAAAGTCATGGAGGGATGGTGAGGGAATATTTAGTAATAATTCTGAACTCTCGAAACTCACTGACTTGGAGGAGGAGGATGCCATTAACAGAAAAGGAAATTAAGAAGAAAAAAAAGAGCAAGACAATGAGCTATCTCAGTTACATTAGATTAAAGAGCCAACAAATCACCGAGACATAGATTTTAAGCAATTAGAAATTTAAGACAAGATCAAGGGAGTTCTTGTGCCTGGATGTGTTTTTGGAAGTCACCTGCATTTTTAAAAAAAGGTAACCTTGACTAGAAGGACCACCTCCTTCTCTTGAGACTATAAGGAAGATGGGTAAGAGAATAGAAAGGTTTTGAGGTATGGGACCGGGAAAATAGGAGAGCTTATGATAGATGGGCTTAATTTTTTGAGATATGCATGTGGAGATGAAAGTGAAGATTGTAGAAAAGTTGAGGGCTTGAGAATAAAGGAGAAGGTTTGGTAGAGCTGCTTTGGGGAATATGAAAATGAGCAATTTAGGGATGAATTAAAAGGATTGCTGTGCAATGAGAAGGGTCCAGTTGAGTTTTAATAGTATACATTTATAACAGATCCTGTCAGGACAGTATTGTAACTTCTTTCAGCAAAAATTAATTAACAATTCAGGACTTAGAGCAAAAAAGGCAAAGAATGGGCTGACCTGGGGTTTTGGATTAGTAGGGTAAGAACAATGGGTAAACAAGGGGATTCCAGGGTGTAGAACAGTATTCTACTGGAATTTTGTTCAGTTCACCTAGCTAGGTGAAATAAACTGATGGGGTTGGACTAAATGACTTCTAAAATTCTTCCAACTCTAAATCTATCATCCTTTGAAAAGATGGGAAACTTTTCCTGATCTCTCCAATTGTTAGTGCTGCCACCCTCCTTGAATCACCTTTTATTCATCTGTGCCTATGTTATCCTCCCAAAAGAATGTGAATTCATTGATGGCAGGAACCATTTTTATTTTTTAATTTGTTTTTCCAGTTATTAGTATAGTGCTTTGCACATAACAAGTGCTTAATAAATGTTTGATGAATTGAATTAAATAGCTATTTTTAAAATGCTAGGCAGTTAGGGAATTCTTAATTTCCCCTCATAGTATTCTTTGTTCCCAGAATAAAAAGGATTGTTTTCCCTATGACACTAGGTTAGCAATCTATAAGAAAAATGATACACAGGACAAAAGTGAACTCCACCAAAGATGACTTTCTGAAACAAGGAATATTTTTTTATAAGACAGGCAGAACCAAATACATCAGGAAATGCCTTGAAAGACATTTAGCCTCAGGAGCAAAACTTTAGAACATTAGAAAGATAAGCCTTATGTTTAATCTCACAAAAAGCAATGAAAATCTATGAATGTTTGCCAGTGTTTAGGATTTTCTTTACATTATATGTCATCTATTTTAAAAATTATTCATATTTTTGTTTTAACACCATCCTTATTTCCAAATATATACTTTCCCTTCAACCTGCCCAGAAAGCCATCCTTTGTAACAAAGAAGAGAAAGAGAGTTACTTCAATAAAACTAATCAACACATACACCAAGTGTGGCAGTACATGTGTGTGAGTGTGTGTGTGTATGTGTGTGTATACATATATAAAATATTCTATACTTAGAGTCCTTTACCTTTGCAAAGAAATGAATTGGGAGAGGTCCATCTTCTCCTCTCTTGGTATGCCCCCTAATTTCAAATGGTCAGAAAGAAGCATAATTTAAAGAAAATTATTACAGCCCAGCTAATGGGAACTCTGGTCAGAAAATAGTTGCTGACTTAAAAAGCCCAGAAGGCTAAGAGGCCAGAGAAGATGAAAGGCATCTTACTATATGTTATTGCAACCATACTTTTAACAGCAGCCCCATCTGCAGCTTTGGTAAAAAAAAAAAAAAAAAAGTTTTAGCAAAGCTCTGAAACACTCTTGAAAAACTTTCCTTGGAATCTCTTTTTGGAGCCTGTAATTTCAGAATAGTCAACAAATCTGACTTAAACTTAATCCTAGTGGTTAAATATTTTCCTACTTGGCTGGCTGGGACCCCAGTAAGCTATCTTATGCACTCTATTAACAATTAAAGGGGAACATTTTTTTACTATTTCCCTTGTGACATAAAACCATGGGGGACAAAGCTGGGATAATGTGGCTTGTTTCAAAAAGATAGATAATGAAATAACTCCTAGGAATTAAGGGTAGAGCTGGCTGGGATTGAATTTAGTAACCTCTTTTCTCTGTGTTCGTATCATAAATGCAACAAGCATTTACCATTTCTAAAGGATCTGTTATTTCAAACAGGATGATGAGCTTGGGGTAAGATTCCTAGGCATGGTACAAGGGAAAGAACATTGGTTCTGAAGTCAAAGAACCTGGCTTCAAACCCCACCTCTGATGTTGACAACTTGGGTGATCTTAAGTTAACTCCCCCTCTCAGTTTGATTGGATATAAAAGGAAACTGTTGGATCAGGTAATCTCTAAGATCCCTTACAACTCTAGCATTCTATGATCCTATTGGGAAAGTTCCCTCCCATATAGCAGAAAAGACTATGGTGGGAAATGTCATAAATGGAATCCTGGAAACTTCTACTTCTTTGTACTCACATTGTTCTGTGGGATTTAACTAGACAAGTAGCTGGGAGTGCTACATATGGGTCATATCAGAGAATAACAGCAAAAGTAATCATTAATGGTAACTAGGATTTATCTAGCACTTTAAGCCTTGCAAAGCATTTTTAAAATATTATTTTTCATTTTATTTTTACAACAACTCTGAGAGGTAGGTGCTATTATTATCCCCATTTTACAGATGATGAAACTGAGGTAGGCAGAGACTAAGGGACTGGTCCAGGGAATCACACAGCTAGTGTCTTGAGGCTGGATTTGAACTCAAGTTTTGTTAATTCCAGGTATAATACTATACTGTGCCACCTCAGTGACTAGCTAATATAAAATGTACCTGGACAGTAGCAACTGAGAACAGTCACCTGGCATTTCTTTGAAAACCCTCTATTGAAAGAAAGAGAAGGGAAGAAGTACCTACTATATGCCAGTCACTGTGCTAAGTGCTTTACAATTATCTCATTTGATCCTCAAGTCAACTCGTGAGGCAGATGCTATTACTATCCCCATCTTACAGTTGAGGAAACTGAGGCAGATAAAAGTTAAGTGACTTAACCAAGGTCACACAGCTAGGAAGTGTCTGAGGCCAGATTTGAACTCAGGTCTTCTTAATTCCAGTCACAGTATTCTATCCATTGGATCATCCATCTGCCTCAAGGGGAACGCACCACTTCAAGAGACAGCCCATTTCACTTTTGAATGTCTTTAAGAATTAGAAAGTGCATCCTTACATCAAGCCAAAATCTGCTTCTCTGCAACTTTCATCCATTGCTAATGAAACCGATCATTTATATAGAATTTTCATGTAAAACATTTTACAAATATTCTTTCATTTTATCTTCACAATAATGGTGAGAGGTGCTATTTCTGTCTCCATTTTAAAGATGAGGATACTGAGACAGATAGAGATTTAAGTGACTTGCCCAGTGGATAAATAAACATTTAGTAAGCCTCTAATATGTGCCAGATACCATGCTAAGTGACAGGGATATAAAAAGAGGCAAAAGGCTGCCCTCAAGGAGCTCATAATCTAATGGGGGAAGCAACAAGCAAATAAACATGTAAAAACAAGCTCTATGTGGGATAAAAAAGAAAATAATTAACAGAGAGATGGCATCAGAATTAAGAGAGACTTAGTTTTGCTTTCTGGGGTGAATAAGAACATGTCTTTTCTCTGGTCTAAAATCATTTTTTTCAGCTTATCCTCTGATGAATGGCATGATCTCAGGGCCTTCAACATCCCAGTAATTTTCCTCAAGATACCCCTCCACCAACTTATCCATGTTCTTCCTTAAAATGTGTTCCCCAGATTGTGCCCAGAAGCACACAATTTTTCTTGTTTGATGAAAGAAGCTTCATGCACAGGACACAGGGCCATGTTCAAGGCTGGTCCTTGGCAAAATTAATCAGCTATGTAGAACTCCTTCCTCTTCCCTGACCCCAATCCTGGTCTCTCCAGGAAGAAACCAAACTGATCGACCAATTCAGACTGAAATGTTAGGGACTTAATATGGTTGTTACTCCACCCATCGCTGCTGACATTTTAGATAATCCTGAAAAAGGAAAATAAATCTCCAACAGGAGAAGTTTTAGGTACCTACCCTGGGACAAATTCAAGAATAAGTTAAGGAGCACTTCCTCCATTTTATTATGTATGGTCGCATCATAACTCTCGCTCTGCTTATGGGTTTCTCTTTAAGGTTTTCAATTGTCTTCCTTATGCCTCATCCTGAACAATGTCACCAATGGCACTGATGGTCCCCTCCTAAGCATTCATAGAGCTAGAAAATTAGGTTTACAAATCTCCAAATTAAAGGGCCCTTAACTCAGCCACATACTTGAGGAAAAGAAACTTATATGAAAGTTAAGACCTTGATGATCTTCACAAGGGAACAAAACAGTCCTACTTTTTTTTTGGGGGGGGGGGCAGGGAGCAAGTTTTATCTGAGCTATTCGTTCACAAACAGCCCTGGAATTAAAGTTCTTCTATAACCTCTAAAATGTCACTTTCCCAAACATCCTTCCTTACTGAGCTGAATTATATATCTAGCATATTTATTTTGTTCCTGGCTCCCAGGTTTATCATTTTTCGATTACTGTTTGTACTTGCAGTCACGGCAGAGGCTAATCTGGGTCTTTAAATGAGTATGGCTCCCAGTGTATAAAATACTAATTAAGCATTCAGTTTCAATGCCTCCAAAGATTCTCCAATCTGAAGAAGAGACTCTGACTGCAGGTGTATGTGTATGTATATGTATATATATGTATGTGTATGTATATATATGTATGTGAGGTTCAAGTCAGTGTGGGTCTTCATTAAGTTTATACTTAGGAAAATAATTCTTCTATCCTACCCTTAGGTTCTGTTCTTACCAATCCCTAGCCCTAGTCATTTTTGCCTCCTTTTTATCCTTCCCTAATAAAGGTTCAGCTTCCTTTGGGAAGCCTTGCCTAAAGATCTCAGCTCACAGTGATCTTGGGATCTCGATATCTCGATCTCTCGATCTCTCGGTCTCTCTCTCTCTCTCTCTCTCTCTCTCTCTCTCTCTCTCTCTCTCTCTCTCTCTCTCCCCCTCTCCCCCTCTATAATTGCAGAGTCTTAATTCTTTGTCCCACTCTTATTGGTACTAATGAGCTATGTAGTCATAGAGCCAAAGAGGAAAGAAGGGAGGGATTTAGAAAGACTAGGGATGATTCAAACAATGTGGAAGCAAAATAAATTATATTATCATCTTCTATATGCCCCTGGATTTATCCAAGAGATGCTTTCAGTAAGACTAGAAAAGAGGAGCTCATATCCAATTATTTTATTCAATCACAAAAAAGCAGTTTTTTATCTACCTATACAATAGTCTGTAGGACATTAAGCATAAAAGAATAATAACAGGATAGCAACTTGTCTCAGGACTGTTTATATCTTAACTTCAATGAATAAGATGAGAGGAATGGGAATAATACTACAACAAATAATAAAATCATTATGGAACTGGACCATTAATACACATAAAACCATAATCTTCTAGGTATAATATTGAGCCCCCCCCCCCAAATTAAGAGCAAAGGTGTTATTTTTAATAGCTGTATTCATACTAAGTGCACATAAACTCCAAATTACTTGGAATGAAAAGCATAATTAATATGGAAGTCAAGGCCCAAAAGGAAGAAAGACCCTGAAATGAAATGATGTCAAGGCTCGGAAGAGAAAGAGAAGAAAGCCAAACCACTTGGGAATGAGATCATCTCCACTGTCCTCTCTGCTCCTGGAATTGTCCCAACTCCCCTTTCAGCAAATTAACAGAAGATGAGCTTGCATCCCAATACTTTCATCCAATTAAACACTAACCATAAAAGAATAATAATAAGGTAATGAATAGCCCCAGGACTGAGCTATGTGGAATGTGAAAGTGAAAATGAATAATAATAACTGGCATTTATAGAGCACTTTTAGGTTGGCAAAGTGCTTTTTAGACACTACTGTGGGTCTCTCAACAACCCTATGAAATAAGTACTAGAGGCATTAGTGATCCCTCCATAAAAGTAAGAAAAGTAAGCTTAAAGAGGTGAGTTACCTTCTCCATGGGCAAGGGCAAGGTTATTAATTGTCTTAGACAAGATTGGAACCCAGTTCTTCCTGACTCTACATAAAGAGACGGTATAATTTTGGTGTCACCTACTTTAAAAAAAAAAAAAGCTCCTACCCATGGGCTAATGTCCCAAATTTTCCTAACAAGCAACAGAGTCTTTCACTATATGGTTACAGATAATTCAAAAACAAAAGATTCCTGGAAGATGACTTAAGTTTTGTTATTATTCAGTCACGTCCAACTCTCTGTGACCTCATTTGGGATTTACTTGGCAAAGATACTGGAGTGGAACTCATGTAACAGATAAGGAAACTGAGGTAAATAGGGCTAAGTAACTTACCCAGGGTCACACAGCTATTAAGTGTCTAAGGCTAGATTTGAACTCAGGGGTCTTCCCGACTCCAGGCCCAACATTCTATCCACTGTGCCATCTAGATACCTCACTGAGGCTTAAATGACTGATACAAGATCGTTTCCTGAAAGCATATATGGTAGAAGGAAGGGAAGGAAGTAGGAGGGCAGTGGTTGCATGATAGAAGCATGGATCCTGGAGTGGGGAAAGGAAACAAAAAGTGGGGACTGCTAACACTGAATACAGACACAGCTAACTGAAATTTGAAAGCAAGCGGGCAAGGACAGGGAGCTATCAGCTCTATAACATGAGTTGTTTGGAAAAGAATCTAGGATCCTCCATACCTTGTTAAGGAAATCCAGATGACCACTTTTCTCATCAGCTTTCCTTAAAACCTTTGGCCAGAAGTCAGAAAGAAAAGGAATTCTGGTTTCAAGGACAGTGCCCTGGTGCCTCACACGATCCATGGCACAGAATATGCATTTAGCAATTGCTTTTTGATTGAGTGCACAGCAAAGTTCCTGATTAATCAAATAACTGATGCTGTGAAGTAGTCGCATTATTCGAATCCATGCTGCCTATTTCCCTTGGGATGGAAACAATTGCCATATTTTATATCATTATAACCTCAAATGGTGTGAATTTGAATGCATGAGGCCTCTTTGTGGGATTCATTGTTCTTACTACTCAGGACCTTGCTGTATTTATTTGGGAAGATTGTGTGCTTCGGCCTCCTCTAATGCCCCACTGCTGTCCCTCATGGTGACTTGGTGAAGACCCAGGTCTTCTGAAAACCTAAGCCAGAGAAGCACTAACTAGAAGATTCATCGAAGCCCCAAAGGCTCTGAGTCCAGTAGTTCTACCTTCTGTGAAAGGACTCCTCAGAGAGGCCCCAACACCAGATTGGCACCAAGGTGATGAATCTTTCAGCCACAGCATTAAGTTTTACCAGAGCTTCAGTCTGTGTACCAAATGCTTTCATTTGTCAAAAGGTCCAAAGGATCAAATGTAAATCACTTGACCCAGCATGACACTACTACCATTTTAGGCATGATTAGGAAGGGGCCAAGAGTCTAGAAGTAGGGAGGCAATTGTTCCCCTGGCCAGACCACATCTGACATATTGCATCTAGTTCTGGGTCCCACATTCTTTGGTTCTGACATGATAAGTTGGAGCAACTCCAGGGGAAAGTGATCATTCTGATTGAGGGCCTAGAGATCATGCCATGAAAGCTCATTTAAAGAATCTGTGGAATCTTTGACTTGGAGAATTTAAGAGGCCGTCAAGTATTTGAATGGCTGTCAGAGATTAGACCTGTTCTGTTTGGCCAAAGCAGACAGAACTAGGAAGTAATGAGTAGAAGTGGCAGAGAGACAAATTTAATTTGATGCACAGGAAAATGAACAAACAAACAAATTTGCTAACAGGGTTATCCAGAGGCAAAATGGGATGAATACTTGTCAGAAATAACATGAGGGGATTTTTCTTCAGTCATAGATTGGACCAGAGAGCCTTTGTTAAGATTCTCTCCAACTATGAAATTCTGTGGTAATATGGGCTATGCTAAAAAGTATTCATTTTTTAGCTTTTTCTTAAAGATTTTAAATTGCACTAAGACTTTTAGGATACCCTTTATAGTCCTCCACTATCAAGCCTCATCCTCCAATATTACATACACACACACCCTCCTTCGAAACAGGCCTAACTCTTTACTGTCCCTTGGTCGCACCAGGTTCATACTAGTGCCTTCACCTGATATGCCTGCCTTCCTCCACCTGCTTACTTGAGTGATATCTAGACTTCAAGGCCCAGCTTAAGTCTTCCCTGCCTCCTTCCTTCAGACCTCTAACCCACAGTTATCATCCTTTTCTCAAAACTCCTTTTCTATTTATAGTGAGTACAGAGTTTATTATAGAAATGAGAGAGAGAAAAAGACAGAGAGACAGAGACTGACTCATGTGTGTTGACTATTATTCTAGCAAAATGTAAAGGCACGGACTTTTTGTGAAGGCAAAGTCCATCATTTTTTACCTCAATTCTTACCTAGCCTTTAACTACTGAATGGACTTTGCCTCAGACAAACTGAGACCTGGGGAAGACCTTAGCTTAAAAAAGTCAAGGTCTCCCACTGCATCCAGGGCCATCTACAGTCATCTTGACCCATGTCTTGCCACTGGACTCCAAAGATTCTGGAGGAAAGAGAGAAGTTGATGACTTTGTATAGCCCTGCCTCATTTAAATCCAATTCACTTACAAGTCAAGATATCACCTTCCTGATGTCATTGGTCCTCTTCAAGAACAAAGGATGAACAACAACAAAGGCAGGGATTGAGTCTTTTCCTTCTCTTGTGCTCCCTTATGGTGCCCTGTTTAGGACTGAATGAGCTCCAAGAAGCTGATCAGTGTGCACTTGATTGAATTTCTTTTCCCTAAGCTTTTGTGACAGAAGAGAGCTTTGCCCCTTCCTACATTCCTGAAAGGCAACTTTATAGGCTTCTACTTCCTTCTTTGTTTTACTGGTACCTCTTTTCATACATGCATTTCCAAAATAACACATAAGATTACTAATGACACCATCTTCCTTCAAAGATAATTCATTTCAACAAACACCTATTAAGCTCCTGCCACATCTGACAGTGTATGTGCTATTCCTCATGGGTTATCACCCTCCTCTCCACTAAGAGAAATAGAACAGAAAAGCATTCATTAAGCACATACTATGTGCCAAGCACTGTGCGTGTGCTGGGAATACAAACAGAATATCAAGACAGTTCTGCTCCCAAAGAGCTCACAATCTAATTGGGAAAGTCAAAACACATAGAAAAGAAGGAAAGATCTTTCATTGCTTTTCTTTTCTTCAGGATCAGGATTAATACAGCTAATCTGTATTAATCTGATTTCAGATGCATTTTAGTATCCTTTTCATTTATATTATTGTAGTCATTGTGAATATTCCTGACATTTGTTCAGTCAATTCTATGCCATCATCTGGTTCACTTCTCTCCATTTTATCCACTAGTATAATGGATGGCATAACTAGTAGTTTCAGTTCCCTGTTAACTATTGGGGTCTATCCTTCCTAGTGCCAAAACTGTCCTTTTCTTTAAAGGACATAATGCCACTGTGGGTAGATCACGCCTTGTCTCATTTCATTAAAGGTTTGCAGAACTCTTAATGCAAAGGGAGTGGGGTCCTGTGGCACTAGTATTAAAACCAGTGCTTAGATAGCACACATGTCCTTGCATTAAACACGCCTGATATGGGGAACAAACTTAGCAGGGCTGAGATTGAATATCATGATTCATGTCAGGCAGGGACAGGCTGTCATTTGAGGTGGCAGATATTGGCTAAGTCGAAAATCCTTCCCCCAAGAATCAAAGATGGTGGCAGCAAACCATTTGATGAAGCATAATAGGATGTGGGGTTATTTAACTGGCCCCCCTCCTGCTTACCTTGCAAGGTTCACTAAAATATTCATCAGGTCTTATCAGGCTAATATGCTTCTGAAGGAGCAATTTTCTGATACATGAGACAGGACAATATGAAAAAGAACATTAAGAAAAATATCTTATTCCAAAATGAAAGAGAAAAAAGATCATTTAGCTTCCCTCATGGTGTTATCTATTCATGAGGAACTGTGCATTTAATCCAAAGGAGGGCACAGAGAGAGCTTTTACGTTCTCACCTTCAGATTACCTTCATGCAAAACTCAATCAATTTCACTCCATATCCCATTGCTTCCCCCCAAGAAAATCCTACCATTACTGTCACTTGTGACATCTAAGGCATAAGTACAACCCTAGAATGTCAGATCTGGAAGCAACTTGGGATGCCATCTAGCTCAATTCCCTTCATTTTACAGATAAGGAAACTGATTCCCAGCAAGTAGATATTACTTATCTAAGGGAGAGGAAGAATATTTTATTCTAGCTAGAAAAGCCAACTGAAATGCATAGATGAGTCACAGTATATTACTCTGTAAATATCAGTCTCAGAGCAGAAAGAGTATAACCTGGATACAAATCTAGAAGTGGGTTCTGGAACTTTTCAGGACTTATTAATTTTGAGGTTCTTCTTGGTAGGTGGTAAGTATTTGACTGCCATGGGATTATAGCTGAGTAATTGTCTTAAACGTATTTGAGTAAAAAAAAAATAGAAAAAACCTGAGTTCAAATCTGACCTCCTACACTTCACACTTACTAGCTGTGTGACTCTGGGAAAGTCACTTAAGCCCAATTTCCTCGCAAAAAAGAAAGAAAGGAAGGAAGGAAGGAAGGAAGGAAGGAAGGAAGGAAGGAAGGAAGGAAGGAAGGAAGGAAGGAAGGAAGGAAGGAAGGAAGGAAGGAAGGAAGGAAGAAAGAAAGAAAGAAAGAAAGAAAGAAAGAAAGAAAGAAAGAAAGAAAGAAAGAAAGAAAGAAAGAAAGAAAGAAAGAAAGAAAGAAAGAAAAGAAATGAAACTTATTTGAGTGTCTGACAAGCATTTTTACCTTTTGTGACTATTATAAACATGAAGGAATGATAAGACTTACAACCAGCTGAATGTGTATGGCGAGTAGATATCAGCTACAGGAAGTACAGGAAGTAGTTTCAGGAGCATTTAAAAAAACAAAAACAAAAAAACTCACTCACCAAGCTCTCTATGGTTCCTAACCTTTCCTTACCAAGTGACAAAGCCTTCAATTCTGTTAGAAAAAAATTAATTTTATATGACAAGAGAGAACATAGTACCTGAAATTCAAACTAACATGGATGTGTTAGATGGAGAGTAGCATGTTACATTTACATGCTAGTACTTCACATTTATATAGCACTTTAAGGTTTACAAAGCACTTCCCTCACAAAAGCAACATGACATAAGTAGTGCAAAGATTGCCATGTCCATTTCACAAATAAGGATGCTGAGAAGTTGGTTGGCTGGCCCATAGAAGGTTGAACACCAATGTGTGTGGACCCAGTGAGTTGCAGTCTCCCTTTGAGGTGGTAAACTATGTAACATCATTGCTATTTTATAGATGAGAAAGAGAAGTTAGATTTAATATTAGAATCTGGGTTTTCTAACTCCATATCAAGTGTTTTATTCCATGATTGATATTGATATCACATCTTTTCCTGAGAAAGAGGTAGGTCCACTCTGTGCCTGAAATATTTAAATGTAATCAAAGTTTCAATCTTCTTTAATTACTTGGAAAATATCAACAGGGATGTTTGGGATTTTTTTTGAAATTTTAGCTCTTGGATTAGCTAAAAGGAAACAGGAAACTAATTAAAATCACATATTATTGTCATGTAAAAATGCTTGAGCAAATTCCCAGAAGAGGGAAATAATAAATTGCTATTAAATCATCCCTGATTCCCATTGGTCAACCAAAATTATTTCTCCACAAGTGTGAACAGCACCCTTGGCCCAAAATATAACTGCTATATTCCCAGTTTGGAAGGAAATTTTAAGTGAGAGTTTTAACTAGATATAAACTCTAGGAGAGTTTAGATATATTCATACATGTGTTGTCCTTGATGACTACTAAAGGATTCCATCCTTGGTCCTTCAGGGATGATGCAATAGAGGGTGACTATATCCTCTCCAAAATATCCTTGGTGCCCTACATGATTTCCTAACTTTCTTCCTCTGTAAAGGGGATAATAATACTTGGCCTAGGAGGATCATAAAATACTATGAGGATCAAATAAGATGAGAGATATAAAAGTTCTTTGTAAAGTATAAAGTGCTATACATTCTTCCCTGGACCTGCAGTCAAGAGCACCTTACTAGGTACATACCAGGAAATCCATGTAGCATGTAGCACAGTTTTAAAGGAATTCAAAAATAATTTTTCAAGATATCTTGAAGAAAAGATTTTTAAAGAATAGAAAATATCTCCAGTAGCATTACTGTCAAATCAAGTCGACTAGAGAGGCAACTTGATATAGTAGAAAAGAGCTGGTTTTAAAAGTCAAGTGCATTGGGGGCAGCTAGGTGGTACAGTGGCTAAAGCACCTGCCCTAGATTCAGGAGGGCCTGAGTTCAAAGCTGACCTCAGACACTTGACACTAGCTGTGTGACCCTGGGCAAGTCACTTAACCCTCATTGCCCACCAAAAAAAAAAAAAGTCAAGTGTATGACCAGCTTCTGACCCTTGGCAGGTCATCGAACCTCTCAATGCTCCAATAATGGGGCCACTGGGTCTCTATGACTCTAAGATCAAGGAAAGGTACCATAATGAATTACTGGAAATCCCTCATTGGTAGAAGTTCCTCATTGGAAGCTTCTGAAACCAAAGAAAGTCTCATCCCTCTCCCCACCCCCAAAAAGTGACTAATAAGATATCTATATGTTTATTTTCTCATTTCAAAAAAAATTAAGAATGACCTATGTATATATTGAGGGTATCTGATGAAAATACAAGAGAAGAAACAAGCATATTTTTACAAGCAATTCTGTATTATAAACCAAAACTTCTTAAAACTGTGGGTCACAACCCCATTCGGGTCACAAATGTGGGGGTCACAAAAAGTTGGCAACAGTAAAAGGTTGTGTATACCTTATTTTATATACCTATATACCAAGGGTCATGTAAAAAGGTCAGGTGAAAAGGTGCCGTGAGTGGAAAAAGTTTAAGCCATTATAGATCATATCTGAATGTAGCAATTCTCTATTATAGATCACAACTGAATGCAGCCTTCCAGGAAGGCATCTCCTACGCAGATGAGCAAGGGATCATTTGATAGATGCTTGTGAAATATTAAAAGACAGAGAAAGACATCCAGTGTTTTGGGTAGGCTTCAATGGAGGATATAATGGAAAGATATGGGCAAGAGGTCATTGATGGTTAGTTATCTCCATCTATGGAAGGATGATCTACACAGGGAAGATCACAGATTGATTGTAATATAGAAGTAAACTTGTTTTCAGAAAAACAAATTTTTAAGTTGACTGGGATTCAGAAGACCTGATTCATTTCCCTCACTTTTATACCTCTTAACTTCCCTGCCTTTCTTCAAGCCTCAGTTCAAATACCTACTTCTGCAGGAGTTCTTTCTTGGTCCATCTAACTGCTACTTTGGGTTCCTCTCTGTCATATATTTATTTAGGTATTGTTTTGCCAATTATAATACAAGCTCCCTGAGAGCAGGGTCTTTCTTTGGATCCCCCAATGCTTAGTATAGTGATTGGCATATTTTGTTGTTGTCACTGCTCAGTCATTTCAGTTGTATCCAACTCTTCATGACCCTATTTTGGAGTTTTTTTGGCAAAGATACCGGACTGGTTTGCCATTTCCTTCTCCAGCTCATTTTACAGATGAGGAATTGAGTCAAATAGGGTTAAGTGACTTGCCCAGGGTCACATAGCTAGCAAGTGTCTGAGGCTAGATTTAAACTCATAAAGATGAATCTTTCTGATTCCAGGCTCAGTGCTCTATCCGTTGGGACACTTAGCTGCCCAATTGGCACATAGTGAGCACTTAATATATCCTTGTCCACTGATTGAATAATTACCTTTTTCCTTGGGCACTAACCTTCTTTAGCCCTCAGTTTCCTCATCTATGAAATAAAAAGGATGAATTCAATGATCCCCTATGCTCCCTCCCAGCTTCAGCATCCTGTGATTCTAAGATTGGGATTTTTTTTTCACATGTATTTATTTTTGTCTCTAAAACTAGACCCAGTTCATGCTCCTCAAAGGCAAGGATAGGATCATCTTTTTTTTTTAATTGAGTCTAACAAAGCACCTCAATGAGGGAATACACAGAGGAGGCATTCAATAAAAATTTGTTGGTTGATTGAATGAACTGATTGAATGGCTGGTCTGACCCTACTCCTTAACAATATAAATAACGAGACAGATTGACAACTCTCCTGGATAAGCCCACCAGTAGTCCATTACTCAGTTTTGGGCTGTAATGATAGTTGAAACAAAATCAACCCCCTAATGATCTCCTTTGCTCACAGTATAGAAATTATTTGATTGAAAAGCTGTTTTGTGGTCTAAACAGAAGCTGTTTTGCCTCTTCCTTATTAACTAAACCCATTCCATTTTAGTCTTTAATTTTCTAAGGGGAATTTGGGACATTTTTTCCATATTGAAGTAATAATTTCTTTTCAAAATATGAGTAATTGTTATTAAGAGTAATAGTGGGGCAGCTAGGTGGCACAGTGGATAAAGCACCAGCCCTAGATTCAGGAGCACCTGAGTTCAAATCCAGACTCAGACACTTGACACTTACTAGCTGTGTGACCCTGAGCAAGTCACTTAACCCTCATTTTCCCGCCAAAAAAAAGGGGGGGGAAGAGTAATAGCTAGAATTTATGCTCTGCTTTAAGGTTTCCATAGCACTTTTCACATATCTCATTTTATCCTCACAAAACCCGGTGAGTTATTATTATACCCATTTTACAGTTGAGGAAACTGAGGCAGATAGTAGTTAAGTGATTTGCCCAAGGTCAGACAACTAACTAGCAAGTAAGTATCTGAGGCTGGATTTGAATTCAAGACTTACTGATTCTAAAGTTAGCCCTCTATCCACTGCACCACCTACAATATAATGTCAATAAATAATGAGTTACATTTGCATAGCACTTTATTCTTTATAAAACACTTTTGCATGGGTCATCTTATTTGATCTTCACAGTATTCCGGTTAAGTAGGTAGGCAAGGTATTATTATCCCTGCTTACAGAGGAAGAAAAAAAAGACCAGAGAAATCCAGTGACTTTTAATAAAAAACCAGTTAGAGGCAGTGCTAGAACTAGAACTCAAGTCTCCTAATTTCAAACTTTTCCCACTAAACTTTCCACAGTGAAAGAATTTCTAATGTTTGTTTTTCAATATCCCCAGTATGTTCTAGTAGATTCAAAAGATAATGTGAAAAATCATTTTTAATCTGATAATGCTGCTGCCGCCCCACCCACTAAAGCAAACAACCAGAGACCATGCCTCAGAGGTGCTATGTCCCTCAGCTCTGCACTCCTTAGGACCATAAGTTATCATCTTCTCACTGGCCATTTCATTTTTTAATAATTTAATTCACTTTTCAACTAACAAGCATTTATTTTTTCCCCCTCCCATATTCTTCACCCAACTAGAAAAGAAAAAGTGAAACAAAACCCCCACAACAAATATGCATAGTCAAGCAAAACAAATTTCCATATTAGACACATCTGTAAAAATAGATTTCATTCTTCATCTTGAGTTCATCACCTCCATGTCAGGAGGAGGGAAGTCTGCTTTATCACCCATCCTTTGGAACTATGGTTCGTCATTGGATTATTATCATTCTTAAGTCTTTCAGAGTAGTTTGTCTTTATATTATTGTTAACTTTATAAATTATACTTCTGGTTCTGCTCACTTCATTCTATATCAGTTCATACAAGTCTTCCTCAGTTTTTCAAAAGCATTTCTGTTACCATTTTTTGGTGTTCTTTTTTTTTTGGGGGGGGGGGTTGGGGGACGGGGGTGGGACAATGAGTGTTAAGTGATTTGCCCAGGGTCACACAGCTAGTAAGTGCCATGTGTCTGAGGCAAGATTTGAACTCAGGTCCTACTGAATCCAGGGGCCAGTGCTTCATCCACTGAGCCACCTAACTGCCTTCCTGTTACCATTTCTTGTGGCAAAATAATAATATATTGCATTCATGTATCATAATTTGTTCAGTCATTCCCTAACTGATTAGCAACCCTTCAATTTGTGATTCTTTGTCACTCCAAAAAAGAACTGTTATTAATATCTTTATATGAATGGGTCTTTTTTTCCACTTTCTTTGATCTCTTGGGGCTATAGACCTACATGATGAATTGCTGGGTGAAATATTATCCACAGTTTAGTGACTTTAGGGGCACAGTTTCAAAATGATTTCCAAAATGGCTGTACCAATTCACAGCTCCCCTAATAGTTTCTTAATGATCGTATTTTCCAAAAGCTCTTTCCCAAAATTGGTAATTTTTTGGTTTTGTCATCTTTGCTAGTCTGATCAACCCAAGACATTTTCCTCTCTTCGGCTACTACTGCCATTGGCACTCCATCGTACAAACTAGACCCCAGAGACTGTGCCTAAACCTCGAAATGATCAACTCAGATGTTTTGGTTTATTTAGAGCATAGAAAGGGCAAGGTAGAAAAGAATTTAGAGATTCTCTAGTCTAACCTTTCATTTTACATAAAAGGGAAACTAACTTCCAGAGAAGTAAAATGTTCTTTTTTTACCATTGTTACAGATCAAGTTAGTAGATGATACAGTAGGACTTCAAGCAGAAAGAGAACTTACAGTTCATCTAGTCCAAACCCCTTTTTTATAGCAGATGAAACTGAGGCCCAGAGAGATTAAGGATGTTCCCTTACTAGAGGTTTTCAGGTAAAGGTTGGATGACTACCTGGTACAGATGTTATGATTTGGTTACAGATTGATTAGATGATCTCCAAAGTACTTTCTAATTCTGAAATCTTCCCTTGATCAAACAAGGAGGAATAGAAGACAGATTGATGGATTTGGATTACTCTGTGATCATATCAATAGAATGCATGAAAATATATAACTATTAACACATATATTTTAATATGAAAACCAAACTACCCACCAAATACATCAAAGGAATTAGCCTCATAGATACAGATATTCTGCTGAAAACTGTGGTTTTTGGTTTTTGTTTTTTACTAACTATGCCATGATATTTCTATGCTCTCATTTAACAACAACTTCTTAACAATGCATTCCAAGGCATTTCATAGGCTACACCAACATATCTGGTCAAGGACTTAAGTCTCAAAAGCAAGAATATATTTTGCAAAAATGAATATTAATATGTATTTATCTAAATCAAATGAAAACAAAATCACCTTTCTCTCCAGATTCCTCCACAAATATGAGTACTTTCCTCCAGGGCTGTATCCCATATCTCTGTTTGTTTCTTTTTTTAAATTTTTTTTTCTTTTTCTTTTCTGTTTGTTTCTTATGAATTTTTTTGATTCTACTTTGAAAGCAAATACATAACTTTATGGGCTATGACTAGCAGTGACTTATCAGAGTTAGGATCCCAAAAAGTAAAAAAAAAAAAAAATACCTTCTCTAGAAGAGGGGCTAAGAGAAACTCAGCCATCTTAAAATTTGTTTATCCAGGTTCCAATTAATTTACTTTTTTATGATTCTAATTTCTTTACATCTTCAGAAAATATTAGTAGTGATGGGGAACACAAAGGTTCCAGTAAAATCCTATCATTTTAAATTTAAATAAATATTGGTTAAGCCCCTACTATGTTCAGAGCACCATTTTTCCATTCATGGAAAATACAAAATTTAAATAAGACTTGACCTTTGCTCTTAGAAAACTCACAGTAAAGAGGATGTGACACATGAATGAATGAATGAATGAGTCAGTCAATCAGACAAAACAGTTATTGAAAACTTTATATGTGCAATGCACTGTGTTAAGTGCTGAAAATATAAATAGAAAATCAAATAATTTCTTGTTTATGCATGTTTGTTCACATGAACATATATCGTAATATGAAAATGGTACATCAGATCCACACACACACATATGTGTGTATGTGTATATGTGTGTGTGTATAGGGTTAAAAGTGTAAGAATGAAGTGCTATTTGATGCTGGGGGAAGAAGGTTTCAATATAATTTAAAAAGCTGTTATTAAGATCCTGTTATATACAAGGCTTCATGACACAAGTCTCATTTGAGGACAGGTAGAGTTCCAACAGGTAGAGGAATAAGAAGAGGAGTAAGGTTTCAGGCACAGGTTAAAACTCAAACTAGGGTAAGAAACCATGAAACTGCAGAACTACACAGGAAAGAGCAAGTTATCCAGTTTGGCTAAAGTATAATTTACATGGAGAGGAATATTGTAAGATAATTCTTGTGAGAGACTATGATGGGATAGTTCAACTAACAAATGGATGAGATCACCAAGGCAGAGAATGAAGGGAGACTGGAGGGCTGAGTGCAGAATTTTGGAGAACACCAACCTTAAAATGTTGGGAAGAGGAATATGAACCTGTGAAGGAGACATAGAAGATTAGAGAGATAGAAAGGAAATGCGAAGGTGGTGGTGTTTCTGAAACCAGAGAAGGCACCAATATTCACAATGATTCTATGGTTAATAAAAATAACAATAATGTTTGTTTATTTTAGTCTTGTCTTATTCTTTGTAATCCCATATGGGGTTTTCTAGGCAAAGGTACTGAAGTGTTTTGCTGTTTCCTTTTCCAGCTCATTTAACAGATGAGGAAGGTGAGACAAACAGGATTAAGTGACTTGCCTAGGGTCACAGATCCGATAAGTGTCTGAGGCCAGATTTAAACTCAGGAAGAAGAGTCTTCCAGACTTTAGGCCCAGCACTCTATTCCTTGAATCACCTAGTTGCCCACCAATCATAAGAGCAACATTTACATAGCATTTTAATGTTTGCAAAGCACTTCACAAATATTATTTTATTTTATGTTCATAATAACCCTCATTTTACAGATGTGGAAACTGAGGCAGACAGAATTTATGCAACTTGTCTAAGTTCTGAAGATGGACTCCAGTCTTCCTGATTGCAGGTCCAGAGCTCTATCCTCTGTACCACCTAGCAGTAACAAATGCTGCATTGAGGTCAAGAGGAAAAAGACTGAGAAAAGCACATTAAATTTGGCAATTTAGAGGTCTTTAAGGAAGGTTTCAGTAGAGTGACGCCAGTGAATGTCAGATTGTAGTAAGGAAGTTGGGGGGGGGGGGCGTTGACTATAGGCTACTCTCCTGTAAATTTTAGGAGTTAAGGGAATTAGGGAGGGAGTCATAGAGCAAGATTAGCTGAATAGTATAGAAGGGTTAAATTCTTTCCATATTGATACTCATAACAACCATATAAAAAAATAGAAGGAACCAATATTTATTCAGTGCCTATTAGGTGTCAAGCACTGTGCTAAGCAACAAATATTTTCTTTATTTCATCCTCTCAATGAATCTAGGAGGTAGGTACTATGATCATCCCCATTTTATAGTACAGGGAACTGAACCAAACCAGTTAAGTGATTCGCCAGGGTCATACAGGTAGTATGTATCTGAGACTTGATTTGAACTCAAGTCTTCCTGACCAGGCCCAGCTCTCAAACCCCTACACAACCTACCTACCTCTAATATAGATAGAGAAGGTATTTATCTTATTTAAGGAAATCCAGAGAGTTAGGGAGGCATGTTCAATTCATGCAACTAATAAATGGCCAAGCCAGGATTTAGAGTCAAATCTTCCAATTCTAAATCTAGTCAATTCAATGTCCTTGCTTCATCTTCCTCTCTTTCTTCTCCTACTTCTTCCCTTCTATTTTTTTGTGGGGCAATGGGGGTTAAATGACTTGTAGGGGGTCACAGCTAATAAGTGTCAAGTGTCTGAGGCCGGATTTGAACTCAGGTACTCCTGAATCCAGGGCTGGTGCTTTATCCACTGCTCCACCTAGCTGCCCCTTCCCTTCTATTTTTTATTCTCCTTTCTTCTACCTTTTCCCTCTTCCCTCTTTCATTCCAATCCATCTCCTCCATAATGAAGATCATTTATGGACCTTTTTTTCCCTAATATGGCACTCTGCTAAGTGTTATCTAAATTGATTCTAAACTAACAGTCTGGTCATCCAAGACAGCCAATAATTATATGGACAGAAATAGTCAATGAATGAATCAAATGTTTGCATCATCCTCCCAACAAATTAAAAAGTGTTTGTTGAGCACATACTACATGCAAGAAACTAGATTTTGGTGGTAATATGTGTTTCTGTTTAGGCTCTGTATAAGCCAAAGGGTAAAGATAGTTCACAGTAACGGAAGAGGGCATTGGGAATGTTGCATGTTGAAGAAAACAAAAAACATCATTTGCTCTACAAATTACTTAGGAAAATCTTCCTGGAAAATGTTGTAACTCAGGAGATAGATAGATGGCTTGCTGAGTTGGCACCTGAGATAAAAGCTGAAATGTTCGGATAAAGAACATTGTGGGGGTCTCTGAGTTTTTCTCCAGAGGTGTCAAACACTCAGGCTGAGGACCAGATTAAAATGTAATTGAGGGGCAGCTAGGTGTAGCAGTGGATAGAGTACCAGCCCTGGAGTCAAGAGGACATGAGTTCAAATCAGGCCTCAGACACTTGACACTTACTAGCTGTGTGACCCTGGGCAAGTCACTTAACCCCAAATGCCTCACTCCAAAAAACCAAAAATAAAAATGTAACTGAGAAATGTTTAACAAAATAAATAAAAATACAATAAACAAAAATAATGCTAATATATGATTTTCTAATTCAATATGTTTCTATTTGAGTTTGATAACCACTGTTCTTCATGAAAGAACTACACAAAGAATCCATAAGGATTCATGGTTTTCCCTAGCTCCTAGGTCCAGTGTAACTGTCTTCCTTCATTAATTGAAATAAGAAGCTATTTGATCATTATGGGGAGCATCCAGTTTTTAAAAGTTCTCTCTTTCTTGTTATTGATTAGATTTGTGACAAGGAGTGGCATTACTACGTCGTCAATGTGGAGTTTCCTGTGGTCACCTTATACATGGATGGCACAACGTATGAGCCTTACCTCGTGACAAACGACTGGCCCATTCACCCATCACACATAGCCATGCAACTCACTGTTGGTGCATGCTGGCAAGGTAACCCTGTTGAAACCTAAGAGGATCCTAAAGATCCAAATATCCGACCATTCCTGTGCAGAATGGCATGTAGTAGGCACTGAATGTTAAGCTGAATTAAAAGAAGCTTTTAGAGGGGAGTAATTAAAAATTGTAGATATTGGCCTGCCTAATTTGACTAATCCTTTCCTGATAAAATAGAGATTATGGAAACTACATACTAATCCAGACAATAAGCTTTTCAGATAATAAATTACCTAGGTTGAGCCAAATGTTGATTTTAGATCAAAAAGAACTATACCCATTGACTACATGTTGTTAATGATTTTCCTTGCTGAGCCTCTGATAATTCCAAACTAGAAACTGAGAACAGAAAGGCTTCAGATTCTCTTACAAATGCCATGAAGTGGCCACCATCTTACTTCTCCCTTCTTCTCCCCCATGCCTTTTGGGAGAAATGGCAGGTTGTTCTACAGTCATCTTGTAGAATTCAAAATATTCATTGTTTTTAACTAGGTGTATATTCTGCCACTATATATTATGCAATGTTACTGCAGAACAGTTCCTCAATAAATAGTAATGTTGTAATTAATTGTGTAAACATAAAATTAAGCTAGAATGAATTGAGACAAGTGATATGGTTTCTCGCTCTTTTGTAATTCTCCAAAAACTATTTAGAAAAAGGCAGAAGTCTCACTTGCAACTATGGTATAAAAAACCATTCACATTTTTAAAATTTCTAGAACCCACTATTCTATCCTAACTCTCAGTCTCCTTAACTGTTTTAAGTTTCAAAGGAAAACAGAATCTTTCATATCTTGATGATGACAGGAAATTTCTCAATATAATTAAAGCCAAAGTCTTCAGGGCTTGTGATTATTTGTCTTTCCTTGGCCTCCATCTGTTTTCACCAGTTTTTCTTATTCCTTTCAATTCAATTTTTTTTATCATTAAAAGTCTGCCTTCCCTCCATCCCACCCCACCCCCATTGAAAAAGCAAGAAAAAACAAAACATCTATTATAAACTTAGTACAGCAAAACAAATTCACTCATTGGCTATGCCAAGAAAAAAGTTTCAGTCTACCTGCATTGAATCAATTACCTCTGTTTCAGGAGATGGGTAGTTTGTTTTATTATGAGTCCTCTGAAATCATAGTTGGTCATTACAATGATCTGAGTCCCTAAGTCTTTCAAAGTTGTGTTTTTACGATATTGTTGTTATTATATAAATTATTTCTCCTAGTTCTATTTACTTCACTCTGCATCTGTTCACACAAGTCTTCCCAGATTTCTCTAAAACCATCCCCTTCACCATTTCTTAGCATTATAGTATGTATGTATGTATTGTGTGCATATATACATATGTAAATATAAAATAACTTCAGCTATCCCCCAACAGATGGGCACCACACCTCAGTGTTCAATTCTTTGTCACAACAAAAAGAGCTGCTATAAATATTCTTGTACGTATAGGTTTTATTCCTCTTTCTTTGATCTCTTTGGGAATATAGACGTAATAGCAGTATCGCTGAGTCCAAAGGTAAAATTATTCCTTTGAATTTTGCCTTTTTACATCAATGTATAAACATTTGTTATTTTGTAATATGTTTAAATTGTAATGCATTAACTCTTTTAACAGAAAAGCATTAAATTTTCCATTTATCTGATATGGACATAGTTGCAGCAATAGCAATACTAGTAGCAGTGGTGGTAGTTAAATGGATCATAACAGATTTGGAAAGTACCCTAAAAAGACCTGCAATGATAATACTAATGATAATTGGCATTTATAGAATATCTACTTTGTACCAGGCACCACGCTAAGAACTTTACAAATACTATTTCATTTAATCTTCATAACAACCCCAGGGAGCAAGGACTACTAAGATCCCCATTTTATAATTGAGGAAACTGAGGCAAACATAAGTTAAGTAACTTGCCCAATGTTACACAAAGACTAAATGTCTTGGGCTGGATTTCAATGCAGGTCTTCCTCAGTCAAGGCTTAGAGTTCTGTCAATTATGCCACTGAGCTGCCCCCTGTACAATATCAATAAAACACAGGCCCTTCCCCCTAAGGCAGCCATAAAAGGAATAATGCATCACATAAATAGGGGAAGAAAATTAATAGTTTCAGAACACATGATAACATGTCAAAAAACCTATAAATCTTTTTGGAACAAGCAGACCTCATTTGACTAAGCAACGGTAGAGATTTGAAACAGGTACCTACCATCAGATTTGCTGAATGTAACTAAAGGAGGTTTCCCCCTCTAGATGGTATCTATGGAATAGCTAAGATCACAAAGTCACAGAATGTAAGCATTGGAAGGGAAAAGAATAACCACTAGAACATACACAATGAGTGTTTGCCCAGCCTCTACCTGAAGAACCTCCACCTTCTCATGGCAGCACTCTCTACTTTTGGGCAGTTCTCATTATTCAAAAATTTTTCTTGACATTGATGTTATCTAAGTTGTTGTTTTGTTTGTTTTTTTATTTGACAACTTTCCACCTCTTGCTCCTGGTTCAGTCCCCTGGGGGCAAAATAGACTATGCCAAATCCCTCCCTCCTTGAAAGGGCAGCCTAGGGATAGAATTTAGAACTCAAAAACTTTAAATAAAAATGTTTGTTACAAGAAAAAAAGGTGCAGCCTTTCAAATACTTGAAGATAGCAATCATGCCCCCCACCCAAGTCTTCTTCATGCACATCTCCTCCAATGTCTTATGACATGGACTCAAGACCCTTTACCATGTGGGGCTCCTTCTTCTAGATATTCATCAGCTTACCAATGTATTTCTTAAATGTTCAAGAGTGGAAATCAAAGGCACTCCAAAGCTGACATCCATATGAACTCAGCCAACAACATGTCCACAAGAAAACATCAAACAAATGACTATGCATATGTATTTGTTTATAAAAACGTTAAAGTTTATGATCATAATTCATGCAGCTGAGTGGTGCAGGGACCAAAGGCAGGAAGACTCACCTTCATGAGTTAAAATCTGGCTTCAGACACTTACTATCTTTGTGACCCTGGGCAAGTCACTTAACCCTGTTTGCTTCAGTTTCCTCATCTGTAAAATGAGCTGGAGAAGGAAATGGCAAACCATATCAATATCTTTACCAAAAAAAAACCCCAAAACCCTCAAATGGGGTCATGAAGAATCAGACACAACTGAAACAACTGAACAAAATGATAGCAATTCAGGCATAAGAAAACACCATCAGGAATTACAAAAGGGATATTCTTAAAGAGCCTAGACTTAATGATAAATGCAGATTATGCAAAAATTGTAGACTCTATACAACACATCACTGCAATCTATAAAAGTTTAGCACCTACCAAAAATACCTTGGAAGATATCACCTATTGGCTACAATTATACATCATAAACTTGCAGTCTTTTATGAACAAATGAAAAATCTTCATAGTAGAAATACAGGCCTCAAAATATCCTGGAGATCTCAATTAGGAAACTGTACTGGAAGCAAAGAATTATCCTACTTCAAATCAATACCCATAATCACCCAGATATAATGTCAGTCCTTGAAAATGTAAAATTGTTTCCTTAACAGAAATTTCATTTTGTTTTTGAGACTGGGTCTTCCTTCCTATCTCACCCAGGCTGGAAGTGCAATGGCCACCCACAGCTCCAACCCCATTACTGATCAGCACTAGAGCATTGACCTGCTTTTTTTCTGACCTGGGCCATTTTACCCCTTCTCTTGGTACCCTACCCATTTCCAAGGGTTACTATATTGGTGTCAGACTGAGTGGGGACACTCAATTGGTTTAACTCTATTTCAGCTCAGAATTCCTGAGCTGAAACAATCCACTAGCCTATATATCTCATGTAGCAAGAATGAGAGGTGTGCACCACCACACCAGGTAACAACAACATTCTTAATAGATGTTGGCATACCAAATAGTCATAATCTCCAAGTTGTGTTGAACAAAAAATTTCAAAATACAGAGACGTAGCAAAAAAAAATTAAAGAGATCAAACTCATGTCGAACAAGATGAACCAGAAATCATTCCCATCCTTTTGTTTGCTAGTCTAGTTATATTCAGCATGCTTTCAATAACCCTACAGAGGATGACCTTGCATTCTAAACATTTCTTCAACTACAACACGCAGGTATTTTATTCACCCATGCAATAGTCTACAGAACATTAAGCATAAAAGAATAATAGCAGGATAGCAACTTATCCCAGGACCATTTCTATCTAAACTCTATCAAAAAGATATGAAGGGGGGCAGCTAGGTGGTGCAGTGGATAGAGCACCGGCCCTCTAGTCAGGAGTACCTGGGTTCAAATCCGGCCTCAGACACTTAACATTTACTAGCTGTGTGACCCTGGGCAAGTCACTTAACCCCAATTGCCTCACAAAAAAAAAAAAAAGATATGAAGGACAAGATGATTATGACTAATAATAATAACAATAACAATAATAATAGATGGCATATATACAGTCTAAGATTTGCATATTTAGGTGTAATCTCATTTGACCCTCAAAAAGTCCTGTGAAGTACTATAGGTTTTACTCTTGCCATTTTACAAATTAAGAAACTTAATCTTAAAGGTTAAGTGCCTTGTTCATGGTTATAAGGCTATGAAATGTTAGAGATGAGATGAGAAAGCCTTGACTTCTCATCCTGGATTGACTAAATCCCTGCTAAATGTTACATATAGTAACAAATCCCCTGTATTTAGTACACTGGAATTCCTTCCTGAAGGCTAAGGCTTTGTTTTTTCAACAAAAGTCCCCCTCCTTTTTAAAAATCCCATTCAAATTTCCCAACTTTAACCTTGACTCCAATCAAAGCCAAATGTAGACAGGGGTAGGTGGAGTGAGGACAGTCAATGCCAATGTTACAAGAATATATATTTATGTTTTCTAACATCTTAAAAAGAAGCATTATATTAGAAAAAGCCTAAGACCTGGACCCTTGTCCTTTCTCTCTCACCAGATCAAAACTTAACTCAGCCATATCTCTTCCTCTCTTTTGAAATAAGAGGGTTGGATTAGATGACTTTAAGATCTCTTTCTACTTCAAATTATAGAACCTAATGATGTGTATAAAAGTAAAAAAGGGATGTTTAGAAAATAAAAATGAAAGAAATACTAATATAAAATGCTTCTTCTTTTTTTTTTTTTTGGTGAGGCAATTGGGGTTAAGTGACTTGCCCAGGGTCACACAGCTAGTAAGTGTCAAGTGTCTGAGGCCAGATTTGAACTCAGGTCCTCCTGACTCCAGGGCCGGTGCTCTATCCACTGCACCATCTAGCTGACCCAAACAAATGCTTTTTCTAAACATAACACCACCGGTTCACTGTCCTATCCCAGGTTGGGGCACCAAGAGACATTTTGGAAAGGATATAGTCATCCTTTGTGGCACTCTCTCAAAAGGTGAGAATGAAATCCCTTAGTAGTCCATTAGAGATCAACGCATGAATGAATTTCTCCAAACTCTCCTTGAGTCTATATCTATTTCTAGCCCAGAAAATTAAGTTGATGCTCTATTTTAAAATTTCCTTCCAAACTTAGAACATGGCAATTTTGTTTAGAGCCAAGGGTGCTGCTCACACTTGGGGGAAATTGAGTATATAATTGAACAATGGGTATCAGGGATAATTTAATAGCAACTCGTTTTCCTCTTCTGGGAATTTGCTCCAGCAATGTTACATGGCAATAATATATAATTAATTTGATTAATGTGTCTTGTTAGCTAATCTGAGAGCTAAAATTTTGAAAGCATCCCAAACTCCATTTTCTGTTCATATTTTTTCCAGTAAGTAAAGGAAGATGGAAACTTTGTTTATACTTAAGGAATGTACCAGGCACAGAACTTCCATATGTTCCATAATTTATTAATTATAAGAGAATTCATTTACAATTAAGATTTACTTCATGCCAAAAAAATACAACTGTGACCTCTATTTCCAGTGGCATTGCTATCATTTTGATATATTGTGACTACTAGGAAGGTTCTAGTTATCAATAGTGACAAATATATGGGTTTTCCATCTCTGCCTCATCTACTTATTGATGGAACTGAATTAAATGATTTCCAAGGTCCCTTCCTTTTCAAACATTCTTTGGTTATATGTTGAGTTCCAAATAATTTCTTTTAGATCAAAAGTTGAGAAACTTTTTTTCCCCCTGAGGCTGACTGACTCCTGGGGGAGGGGGCAAGGGGAAATTAAGAGGTTTTTGTTTTTTTGTTTTTTTGTGGGGTTTTTTTGGTGAGGCAATTGGGATTAAGTGACTTGCTCAGGGTCACACAGCTAGTAAGTGTCAAGTCTCTGAGGCTGGATTTGAACTCAGGTCCTCCTGAATCCAGGGCCGGTGCTTTATCCACTGCACCACCTAGCTGCCCCAAAATTAAGAGTTTTAAAGTTGAAACAGCACTAGCCTAGGAGTACAAAGACCTAAATTCATATCTCTCAGCTTTGCCTTTTAGTAGCCTGTGACCTTGGATATATTACTTCATTTCTCCCTTCCAGGTCTATTATTCAATGATTTTAAAAGTTAAAAAACAAGTTGAGTAAGTGTTGTTGTTGTTGTTTTTTAAGAAAAAGAAATATAAACCAGTACACTTATTCATTCCACAAAATATAATAAATAAGAAATAGTCTATTTTGGTTGTGTGGCATAGCTATTTTGGTAAGATAGACAAAAAGATAAGGAAAGTGAAAAGGATGGCAGTGGGATTAGGGGAGAAAGAACAGGATAGGACAGGATAGACTTTGACAGCTATCCATCAGAACCATATCCAGCTACTAAAGCGTAAAAACTGGATTTACAACTACCCAACAGTGTCTCACCTTGATTCCATTTTTGTGAATGCCTAGGTCAACTCTCAAGTACCAACTAATCTTCACATTTGGATCTTTGATCAAATACTTGTCTGATAGGCTGGCTAAAAAAAAGATTTTTCCAGGTGTTATCGGATAATAAAAAGTGACCTTAATGGATCATTTACTTTGACAATGCTACTGTTCCTAAGCTTAGGCAAGACTCAGACAGCTGTCTTCTTTCCAGACTGTGTCTACTGCCATGATTGAAAGCAGATGCCATCAGATTGCTCAAGCCTAGTAAATCTGTGTTTGTGGAACTCCTGACCAAAGAAGTCTTTTAGATTGCCTCTACCTGTGTCTGGCTATGAGTTTCTTGAGGTTATTTATTCTGATGAGACTATATTCAATACCAATTCTCAAAAGAGTAAGTTACCATATGACAGATATATGGATGTCTTGGAATCTCTCTTTTGCATGACTACTTTAAAAATTAGATTGAAAGTTCTTTTAGACCCTAACTTCTTTTTTTTGGTAGGGTAATGAGGGTTAAATGACTTGCTCAAGGTCACGCAGCTAAGTAAGTGTCAAGTGTCTGGGGCCAGATTTGAACTCAGGTCCTCCTGAGTCCAGGGCTGGTGCTTTATCCACTACACCACTTAGCTGCCTCTGACTCTAACTTCTTAAATTAGGGGTCAAAACCCCATACTTTTTCCAGACAGTAATCCTGGCAGAGAAAGGATTCCAACTTCCTGCTACAATGAAATCTCACCACTAACTCTACTTTGAAGAACATCAACATTTCTGATCTATAGCTATGTTGGCATTAGGGATAATCTTTATTGAATCCAGGCATGGGGACTGAAACAGTAGCCACAATTTAACCTATTTCTGTTGAGAGCACTACCATTTTTATAATCACCTAGGAATCAGGAAGATTTGAATTCAAATCCTGCCTCAGACACTTTCTGTTTGACCATGAGCAAGTCACTTAACTTTTGTCTACCTCAGTTTCTTCGACTGTAAAGTGGGGATAATATTTACCTTCCAGAGTTGTTATGAGGATCAAATGATGTAATATTTATAAAAACAACCAATTAGCACAGTGTCCGACACATAGTAGGCGCTTAATATTTGTTGCCTTTGCCTTTCCCTCTCACTCATCCTCCATATCTATTCTACTATTAAGATTCTACATCTTTGGGGCAGCTAGATGGCATAGTGGATAAAGCACCGGCCCTGGATTCAGGAATTTCTGAATTCAAATCCAGCTTCAGACACTTGACACTAGCTGTGTGATCCTGGGCAAGTCACTTAACCCTCATTGCCCTGCCAAAAAAAAAAAAAAAAGATTCTACATCTCTCACATCTGCCCCCTTTTTTTCCTCTCAAACAGCTACTATCCTAATTCATTCCCTCATCCCCTCACCAGAATTTTTATAATACTTCTCCCTTTCTACAGTCTCTGCCTTATCTAGTTCATCCTCTATCCAACTAATATAACCTTATGGCACAGATCTGACCCTCCACTCCTCCAGGCTCAAAAACCTTCAGCAATGCCCTATTGCCTTTAGGCTAAATGTAAACTTCTTAAACATTCCATTTGTGACTTATTTCCATGTTATCACCCATAAACTTGTGTCCCCCACCCTTTCCACAATATGTAGGGACCAAACCTATACTATGATTTCAGTGGTTTAAGGAACACTCAAGAGACAATACTCCCTCTACCAAAGCAAGTCCCCACCTTCTCTGCAATTTATCATTTTGAGAGAATTGCCTAGAACACTGAGAAGCTCGGTTGTTTGCCCAGGGTCACACAACTAATATGTGTCAGAGGTAAGGCTTGTGCCTAGGTCTTCCTGGCTTTGAAACTGACTGTCTACCTATTAACAATGCTGTCTCTCACTTGATATTCTGCATACTCTATAGCCTTACCAAACTGGCCTGAAGGCTATATTCTGAACAAGAAAATTCATCAACTGATTCTGTGTTCACACAAACCATTCCCAATACATAGGATGCCCTTCCTTCTCACTGCCATCTCAAAGAATTTTTCTCTTCAATCAAGGGTCAGCTCAGAGACCACCTCCTTGGTGAAGCCTTCTCTGATTCCTCTAGTTAGTATGATATGAGCCCAGGAATCAAAACACAAATACACACACACTCCCATATGTGTGTGTGTGTATATATGTGTGTGTGTGTATAGATGTATATATGCACACAGATATGTATAGAATGTGTATATATATACACATATATGTGTACATACATATACACACACCACTACTAGAATATATCTGGGGAAATTATTTTAGTGAAAAAATTAGTTAATGCATTCCCTGAAGACGATTCATGGCCATGTTTATTTCTAAAATTTAAAATATTGTTTGATATACCCTATTTTTTAAAAAATAAAGATTTTTTAGTGTCTTTCATTATTTTAAGCCTAAATCATGACTGCCCTGAGTATGAGTATTTGAAATAACATGCCTAACTGCCTACTGAGATATGCTAATTGAATTGATTTCTCAACTCTGAGTCAATAATGAATAGAGTGCATTCCAGAACTGTGTTTCTGGCCAAAAAGTCTTTACATGTTATAGAAAAAAAAATTTATCTGGGACAAATGGCTGCTGAACAAAAGCATATATAGCTGAGAGTATCAGTGAGTGATAGATTATCCAAATGGTAAAACAGGTTTACACTATCACTCAGATTAGCCTTTTATGGGTCAGTCACCAAGCAATGAATTGAATCAAGCACATAATCAATTATGAGGTAAGAAAGATTTGCCATCATAATTATGACCCATCATTGAGATACCTTGAACCATCAAGGTGCTTGAGATACATACCCCACCACCACTGTTGGCTCTCATAAGTATTCTAATGATACATTGACTCAGCACCTCCAAAAGGGGTCATAGCCACATAGGTGGCTATAGGAACAAGGACCAGGCACTCCTGGAGAGTGAAGATGCTGACTTTTGTGCTTTGTCTCATCTCTCATATCCTAAAGGAGAATGGATATTTTCAATTGACTGGGGACCTGAAATAGGAGAAAGAATAGACTAGTGGCAATGGAACAAATTGCCCCCATGCCTTTAGGGGAACAGATTGACAAGTCCCATACTGGTTCTCCTGAGTCCCAGTCAATTTTGTGCCTAATGATACCTGACCATAGGCCAACATGAGATCATTCCTCTATGTTGATGGTACCAAACTCAAATAGAAATGGGGGCCACTCAACATACACAAAGATCCCTAGGGGTTGGCTATATATTGACTTAGAATACCACGCATTAACATTATCTGTGTTTTATTACATTTTTATTTATTTTATTAAATATGTTCCGGTTACATTTTAATCTGGTTCAGGCAACAAGTAACCACGTTTAACACCTCTGTACTATGTAAATCTTTGAATTTTCTAGTAGTGTGAATCTCCCAAAATGTCAGGCTTAGCACTGTTGTAAGGCACTATAGGCAATACAGCACGGTTAAAAACACGATTTCTGTCCTCAAGGAACTTACAATTTGGTTAATAAAGAGATAAATATGTAATAAGACAAGGCCATATGCAATGATAAAGGCTGTAGGAATCCAGGAGAGAGAGACAGACACACAGACACACAGACAGACACACAGAGACAGAGACAGATAGAGATCACTATGGACTGGGGGGCAGGGGGGAAGAGGGTCCTCAAGGAAAACTTTACAGAGAAGATGGAACTTGATCAGGTCCTTCACTGATGCAAGATATAGATGGAAAGGGTGATAAAAGAATGTTGACTTGGAGTCCTGAAGATGTAGGTTCAAATCTAGTCTCTGATATTTATTACTATATGTCCTTGGATAAGTCACTTAATTACTCTTGAGTTTTAGAAAAATAGAGGTCGTAATATCTTTAATACCTATTTTAGCAAGTTTGTCATGAGAATCAAATAAATAAGAAAATGTATGTAAAGTGTTTTGCAAACTTTGAAGGGCAATCTAAATGTCAGCTATTGTCATAAGAAAGGGTAGAACATGCCAGGTAGGGATATGGCATAAACAAAGGTGTGGAAGTAACATGAACCTCAAATCTGAATAAATAAGAATTGGTCATATTTTTCCTAATAATTCTGTTTTTCTCTTATAACAAAGACAGTAGCTTTGCATTTTTGTATGTCCCTCTAGATATGGAAGCTACTTTAAATGTTCTAATATAATGATACCCCTTAGGGGATCTGGAAGTGTATTTTATTTTAAATGACATTTTTATAGTTCTTCAATTTCCTTCCTCAGATGATAGTTGTCATTTCTCTTACTCCTCATCTCAGCACTCTTCTGCCTTTATTTTCCTGAGCATCGATTTTAACCCTTTGTCTCCTAATTATCCTCTATCAGCTAACTTCCCATTTCTAGGGATCAACATGGATCTGTTCTGGTCTTGCTAAATGCCCTATATAATCTCTACTGAGTATGGTAGAAAGAAAATTGCTGTAACCTTAACAATTAAAGCTGTTCAAAAGTTCCATGTGTTGTCTTGGGAGGTAGTTCCATATTATTAGAGATCTTCAAGTAGAGACAAGATGGTTTTCTGGAGATGGAGAAGACATTCATGTTTTTTTTGGAAGGGTACTTTAATTTTATTTTTTTAATAAACATTTTTATATATAGTTTTGGGTTCCAATTTTTCTCTCTCTTTCCCTCCCTCCTTTCCCCCTCCATGAGGTGGCAAACAACTAGAAAGCATAGGAATAAAAGGAACTTACCTTAAAATGATAAGTACTATTTATCTAAAACCATCAGCAAGCATTATCTGTAATGGGAATAACCTAAAAGCCTTTCCAATACAATCAGAGATGAAGCAAAGATGCCCATTATCACCTTTATTATTTAATATTGTATTAGAAATGTTAGCTATAGCAATAAAAGAAGAAAAAAGAAATTAAAGGAATTAGAATAGGTAACGAAGAAACAAAACTATTACTCTTTGCAGATGATATGAGGTTATACTTAGAAAATTCTAGAGAATCAAGAAGACATTCATGTTTCAGATGACATCTGAGATCCCTTCATAACTCACTAGTCTTTGAGGGCATCACTTTATTTCATTAAAAAAGATTTTTCATCTGATAATTACTATCCATCATGCAAAGACCAGTCCAGTACAATAAAGTCAGGGGTATGCTCATAAAAGCCAGTTGTTACATTTTTCATTGGGAACATTTATACCTTGAAAATCAGCAAAAGCTACCGATCAGGGTTTGATTTATTGTTGATTTCTCGACTTAAAGTAATGAAGAAAGTATTTAGGGTCCAAAGATGGTAGAGACCATAAGATGGTATAGTAAAAACAAACAAACAAACAAAAAAACAAAACTGGATTTGGAGTCAGTGATATATATTTTTTTGTTTCGTTTTGGTTTTTTGCAGGGCAATTAGGGTTAAGTGACTTGCCCGGGGGTCACACAGCTAGCAAGTGTCAAGTGTCTGAATCCGGATTTGAACTCAGGTCCTCCTAAATCCAGGGTCAGTGCTTTATCCACTGCGCCACCTAGCTGCCCCCAGTCAGTGATACATTAATGTATTATTATAGTACCCATCAGATGCAACTGGGGTGGTCTTTCAACCAGGTTCAGAAGTGTGAGACTATATATGTGTATATGTGTGTATATATGTGTATATATGTGTGTGTTTGTCATTCCCCTTCCCAGGCATAGATATAGGATCTGGAACATAGGCAGCTGGAAGTCTATAAAGAAGACCACGGAGAGCTGCAGCTCAAGTAGAGTGGGGAGACTAGCTTGTGATAGGAGCAGTGGGGCCATGACAAACAATCGTCTTACCTGTGTGAAGTTTGCAAGGTTAGGAATATGAGGGGATCTGTTACTGAATATCTCTTGGACATCCTCAACAAATCTAACTCAGAGTCAGCATGGTACTGTGGAAGGAGTCAGAATGTGACCAGGTGTCAGAATACCTGGGTTCTAGCCCTGTCTCTACTATTAATTAGTAGTATAACTTTGGGCAAGTCATTGCAGGAGCCTCAGTTTCCCCACAGGTAAAATGAGAGAATTGGTTAAGAAATATTTACTAGTATTTAGATCTAGAAGGGATTTTAGAAGTCACCAAATCCAGCAAATCCCTCTTCCATTTCACAGATGAGGAAAACTGAGGCCCACAAAAGTAAAGTGACTTGCCTAGGGTCCCAAAACTAATACATGTTGTAGGTAGGATTTGAACCCATATATTGCTGATCCCAAGTCTAGCACTCTATTATACCATCTCCTGTTCTGATGTCTTATGTTACTAAATTTCTTAGGCATGGGCATATCCTCAGTTCTGCAGCTCTTTGACCCTAACCACTCTCATGATCTTTGAAGGACCCAGCACTCCAGAGTTCCAGGACCCCAGATAATAAAGATCAGGACCATAATGATCCACAGCTTTCCCTCCAGAATTGCACAGGACCTGGCTCTAACAAAAAAGTCCCAATTTGGGGATGTAAAGCTAGAAAAAATGAGTTTTTTAAAAAAGATTCCCATCATAAAGAGATATTACAGTGTCAGGAATACCCAAGCCAGAGACATGGTACCCATCTGCAAAGAAGTAGTAGGTGAAACAACAAGAGTAAAGAAAATTTCCTATCAAAAGAAAAAAAAAAGGCAACCAAGGACAAATCTTTGGGAATATCCACAATGAGTGTCAGGAAGGGAACAGGGAGCCAGCAAAAGAGACAGAGGTGTGGTTGAAAAACTAGGAAAAGAATGAGGGGAGGGTGATCCCACCGAAGTCAAAAGAAGAGAGCAAGAAAGTTTGGTCAACAGTTTTAAAGGCTGAAGCCAGGTCAAGGAGAACATGGGCTGAAAAAAATTCATTACTCTGGGGGATTTGGAGGTTATTGCTGACTTTAGAAGGCAGTTCACACTGACCATTTGGAGCCAAAAAAAATTCCAAACAAGAGCTTTAGGAGAGTGGGAAGGGAGGAAGAGAAGACACTGGGTATAAGCTACTTTTTCAAAAGTTTAGTAATAAAAGGAAGGATAGAAATAAAATGGTAACTCAATGAACTAGATGGGTCAAGGAAGGGCTTTTCTGGAAATGGGATGGGAAGGAGAGTAGCGAAGAACAAGGCAGGGCCCATGAGAAGGGATTGCTGCTGAAACAGCAACCCGGAGAGGTCATCAGAGAATGGAATCAAGGACTCAGATAAGGAATGAACTGCTGGGCTGAGGAGGGACAGCACTTGTTCAGTGACAGGCAGGAAGGACAGAGAAGGTAATGATTGATACTGAGGAGATCTGAGGCACAGAGGAGGGGAATCTGAGGAAGCTCATATTGAATGACCTAAATCAGTGAAATAGGAAACTGGGTCATCCAATGTAACTGTGTTGGGTTGTAGGGGAAAAGAGAGAATAACAGGTTTGCAAAGCTGCAGTGGGAAATGAGATAAGGAATCAATAAGGGTATAGTAGAAAGTACTGTGAATTTGTAATGGGCCAGATCTGCTTGATTTGTGACTTTCTCCATCAAAACTTGGCAGCTGTGGAAGGGAAGTGTAGAAATCAGATAGTAGGAGTTACCCAGGGAATAAGGATCATTGATCAGGAATGACAAGTGATGGGGCATTCAGGGATTCTAGGGCTGTACCAAGTGAAATATTAAAGTAGCAGATCAAAGGTCAAGGCTAATAAAACCAGAGTGGGGAAGGCAACTGAGATAATCAGAACCAATCAAGGATCCAAAGGTTATGGGATAAAGCTTAAACCTACAAAGGCATTTGCATTTTAATAAGAGATTCTTTGAAAGCTCTAACTCTGGGCCTCACTCAAACTTTGGTAGAAGGGTGGCAAGATGGCCTGGGTTTGGATGGGATGAGAAGGCAGAGCACTAATACTAGAATTTCAGGTGTCATGGCATATAAGAGAAGGAAAAATCAGGGCATGGTACAGGACAGGGGCAAAAACCCTTCAAATCACACCATCTAGCCAGCCACACACTCTGCCTTTAAATAAGGCCGGCTAACAAATGTTCTAACCCATTAATGCTCTAGTCACACACATTCCAAAAGTTGTTTTCTCCCAGAGCTGTTAAGCCTCCTCCGTATTGTTTATTACATTAACTTTTTCCCCCCCTCTGGGGCAATTGGGGTTAAGTGACTTGCCCAGGGTCACACGGCTAGTAAGTGTTAAGTGTCTGAGTCTGGATTTGAACTCGGGTCCTCCTGAATCCAGGGCCAGTACTCTATCCACTGCACCACCTAGCTGCCCCTACATTAGCTTTTAATCATTTATTGGAGCATAGATTTAGAACTGGAAAGGACCTTAATGATCTAGTCCAATTGTTTGTTCCTTCCTTCCTTCTCTCTCTCTTTCTTTCTTTTCTTCGGGGCAATAGGGGTTAAGTGACTTACCCAGGGTCACACAGCTAGTAAGTGTCAAGTGTCTGAGGCTGGGTTTGAACTCAGGTCCTCACGAATCCAGGGCCAGTATTTTATCCACTTCGCCAGCCTAGCTGCCCCTCCAATTGTCTCATTTTACAAATGAGCCTTAGACTTGCCCAAGGTCACAGAGGTAGGCAATGACAGAACTGAGATTTGAACACCAGGCTGTGACCTCAAATTCAGCATCTTTTCCACTGTACCATGCTGAATCCTCACTCATCTGCAGAACTGACATAATACTGTGATTAGCTGTATGGGGAATGTTGGGATACATGCAAACAGGTCAGTGTGGCTAACCTATGACACACCAGAAATGGCCTATTTATTTAATCAATCAGTATATAAGTTTCTTGTGAATTTTGTTTTAAGAAAAGCAAGGGAAATCATTATCTTATGTGATCTGTTGGTTATAGCATCCCATCTTGAAGATGAACTAGCTGTCAAAGGAATTGGAATGGAGTACACCTGGAACTATAGGGCAATGCTTGAATTCTTCCTGGTCACAAAATTCTCAAAATAAAGCCAAATTAAATGCACATTAAAGTGAAAAATAAATGTCCACATACCACTTTTAGTTTTTATTTATTTTCGCATCCTTTATTTTATTTGGTCCTCATCCTGATCCTCTAAGTAGGGCAGGTAACATTTTTACCAATGCCCAAAGCTAGTTTAAAGGAGCTCACCTGGTCTAGAGCTCAGGTTTCATAAATTCTGGCTAAACATCTTTCCCGCCAAACCATTCGATCTCATAGGGCACACACTTTGATGAAAGGTACTAAGGAGTACATGAAATCAAACTGAAAAGTAGGAGAAAAGGTTACAGTCACCTAGCACAAGACCCTAAGGACATAGGAGAAATTCACCAAATTCACTGGAAAGGAATGGAATGGAATCCTTGGATGGAGATGTTGCTAGAGGGTCACGGAGTGAGCAAAATCCCATTAATATACAACAACCAACAAACTTTGCTCTGAAGCCTCCAGTCTGAAAAAAGAGGGCAAAGGAGACTTCACCACCACCTTCAGATGAGTCTGCTTTGGGTTCCAAACCCTGACATTTCACAGAAGTTAGGTGTATAAATGATTAGGAACTACCACCTACACAGCAAAGCCATCAAACACCTCAAATTCAATATGCCCCAAATTCAACTCACTATCCAAAAACTGACTCCTCCTTTACCTTCCACTTTCTCTCAAATAGCATCTTCCCCTGTCAACCAGGTGTGATCTCTCTCCCTCCTTTCCTCAACCCTGATGTCCAACAAAAACAGAAACTCACATTTGTGTATTACTTTATGGCACAAAGTACTCTATGAGTATCATAGGACATAGTGAACATGAGATCATAGAATCTCAGATTTGAAGCTAATAGAAACCTTGTTTGTTGTTCAGTCATTTTTCAGTCGAGTTTGACTCTGTGACCCCATTTGGGATTTTCTTGGCAAACTGGAATGGTTTGCAATGACCTTCTTCCACTCATTTTATAGATTAGGAAACTGAGGCAAACAGGGTTAAGTGACTTGCCCAGAGTGCACAGCTAATATCACATTTGAACTTAGGAAGATGAATCTTCCTTGACTCCAGGTCTGGCACTCTATCCACTTGTGCCACCTAGCTGCCCAATAGAAACCTTAGAGAAAACAGGCTGGTGGGGTAGGAAATGTATGTACTATAAACCCCTTTATAGATGAGGTTAAGTAACTACTTTGTTGATAGTGACACAGCTACTAAGTCTTAGAACCAGTTATCAAAGTCCAGTGCTCTGATTTCAACTACAGCACTTTCTACCACACTATACTGTCTTTGTCAAGCCATAATATTTCTATTTCTTGAATATCTCTCACATCCACCTCCCTCTCTCCATTCCCATCACCAAAATTTGGGCGCTTCTTAACTTTTGTCAGAACTCAACCCATCCAAACCAGAACTCATTCTCTTCCCCTCCCCAAAATCTCCCCCTTCCAAATGCCCGTTACTGTCAAGGCTACCACTCTCTTCCCAGTCATTCAAGCTCACAAACTCAATGTCATTCTCTTCCCAGATACCCAGTTCATTGCCACTTCTACCTTGGAATATCTTTCATCTATGTCCCCTTCTCTGCACTTAAACACTTTGAACCTCATCATCTCTCACCTTCCCTACCACAGTAGCCTTCTAACTGGTCTCACTGCCTCAAGTCCCTTCCAAATCCACTCCATCCTCCATTCAACTGCCAATGTGATTTAAATTCCATGTAAGGCTGACCCTGTCACCACCACAACCCGCCACATGAGGAGCTCCCATAGTTCCTTATTTCCTCTAGACCAAATATATTTGGGGCATTTAATAAAACCTTACCCATTCTTCACTTTCCAGTCTTCTCACACTTTACTCTTCATCATTCACTTCATGGTCCAATGATGCTGTAGGGAACACGACCCTCTGTCTCCCATACCTGGAGAGTCCTGTGTCCTCAGTTCAGTGTCTCAGTTTCCATGGCTTCCTTCAAGACCCAGCTCAAAGCCTGCCTTCTGCAGGAGGGGTTGCCCAGGCTCTGTAAGTATCTAGTACATACCTAACAACTGCCATGACATCCCTACCATTATAATGCAAGTTGCTTGACATCAGGGTCTATGGGGCCTTTTCTTGTACCCTCAGTGCTTATTAGCACAGTGCCTGCCATATAAGCGCTTAAATGCTTGCTAGAAAAAAAAATTTTAATAAATAAATAAAAATGGAATGAATGAATGAATGAATACATGCTTACTGATTGGATGAGATGGTGATGGTCTCCAAACTGATCTTTATTCTTCTGTTCTCTTATACCTCCCCTAGCCTTCCCTGCCAGATTAACCTTCTTTAAAAAAAAACTCCTTTTAAAAGTTAATATTTCCCTTAATTACATGTAAAAACAATTTTTGATTGGTTTATTTATAGTTTGGAATTCCAAGTCCTATCCCTTCCTCCCTCAACTCCCTTCTCCCTTTCCTGAGACATTAAGAAATCTGATATAGGTTATACACGTGTGTTGATTAACCTTTTCAAAAAATTTAAATTTTAAATTTTAAAATTTTAATTTAAAAATTTAAATTTTAAAAAATTTAAATAATGGTTACATGTAAAAACAATTAACATTCATGGGTGGTTTTTTTTTTAAGTTTTGAGTTCCAAATTGCATTTCTCCCTCCCTTCCCTGCCCTGGGACACTAAGCAATCTGATATATGTATATAGATTAGGGGGCAGCTAGGTGGCACAGTGGATAAAACACCAGCCCTGGAGTCAGAAGAACCTGAGTTCAAATCCGACCTCAGACACTTGACACTTACTAGCTGTGCGACCCTGGGCAAGTCACTTAACCCTCATTGCCCCACCCAAAAAAATAAGACACCTTTCATAGTATGACCCTCCATTGCCTACTCATCACAAACCCCTTTGCCAAGCATTCAAGGGCCTCCTTGATTTGACAACTTTCTTTTCCTTCCACAAGGATATGCTCTGTGAGGTAGTCAGTGAGAACAAATCTATTTCCCAAACAGGTCTATGATTTCCTGTCCTTCTGTTCATGATGTTTTCTCTGCCTAGAATGCCCTTCCTCCTTCCCCCCAGTTATTCTTGTCAACTTACTATTCTTAGAGCCAGTAGAGAGAATGCTGGACCTGGAGGCGGATGGAGGTGTCAGGAAGTCCTGGATTCAAATCTTGTCTCAAGAATGAAGCTGTATGACTTGGGAACCTACTCAATTCCATTCCATTCAATACTCCAAGCCTCCTTTTCTTTCTTTTTTTTTTTTGGGGGGGGGGTACAGGGCAATGAGGGTTAAGTGACTTGACCAAGGTCACATAGCTAGTAAGTATCAAGTGTCTGAGGCCAGATTTGAATTCAGGTCCTCCTGAATCCAGGGCCTGTGCTTTATCTACTGTGCTACCTAGCTGCCCCTCCAATGCTCCTTTTTGCCATTTGGGGATAATGATAGCTTTTCCATCACAGATTTATGAGGGTCAAATTAAATTATTTATAGCACTTTTTAAACCTTTAATGTATTCTGTGGGGGTGTCCCAAAATTCTTATTACAGCTAAGCTTTCATGAGCTTAAAACTGCCCTAAGACTTTTGGGATGCCCTATAAGTAGTCAACTCTTGGGGCTTCCCTCTCTATTCCTACCACCTCCATGAAATCCTCCTTCCCCTGAATCGCTATTGCCCTCTCTTGTACTAACTCGCATATAAGAGTTGGAGTAGATATTTAATCTCCTCAGTCAGAATGCAAGCCCCACAGGGTCAGAGCCCGTGTCTTGGTCTCCTTTGGACTCAAATGGCACCTTTTAATACTAGGCATTTATTTGGAAACAAATCCAAAGGACTGGAGGAAAGGTCTCTAGCATGTTGACTGTATCATCTACAAAGGATACATATGGAGAGGTAGAAGAGAATGACTCAGGATAAGGAGCCACAGTGTGGTGGAACATCCACACAGATGAATTCACAGATTAGCATGTAGGAATTCAAATGAATTACATCCCTGGACCACCCACAGTAAAATGAAAAGCATTACTCTGAGTACTAGTCATAACTAACATTAATATGGTGCTTTAAATTTTTCAAATTGCTTTACATATATTTGATCCTCACCGCAGCCCTATGAAATAGGAACTTTTGTTTGTTTGTTTGTTTTTTGTTTGTTTTTGTTTTTATTTGTGGGGCAATGGGGGTTAAGTGACTTGCCCAAGGTCACACAGCTAGTAAGTGTCAAGTGTCGGAGGCCAGATTTGAACTCGGGTACTCCTGAATCCAGGGCCAGTGCTTTATCCACTGCGCCACCTAGCCGCCCCCTGAAATAGGAACTTTTAGGATTCCCATTTTACAGATGAGAAAGTTGAGGCTTAGGAAGGTTGACTTGCCAAGGGTTACAAAAGAGAGTCTGTGTCTGAAGCAGGTTTTGAACTCATAGCTTCCTAAATTCTGTGCTCTGTTCAGTAAGCCTAGATTTTTACATACATATGCCAAAGAGAATACTACACAAAGAACCAGAAGAGTTGGATACTAGTCCTGGTTCTTCTATATGACCTTAGGCAAGTACTTAATTTCTCTGACTCTCAATTTCCCCATCTATTAAATGGCCAAATTAATCATCACCCAACCTACCTCCAAGGGTTCTTATGAAGATCAGTAAAGACAATGTATTTGAGAACACATTAGTATAGGAAAATTCTACTTGGGGAGGGGGGGGGGGTCTAAGAAGAAGAGTTAGCGTCTCACATACCTTCTTCCCAGGGTTTGGGAATATTGCCCACTCCTCCTCCTCCTCCTCCAGAATAAAATCTGTGCTCTTTCTGCAACACATTGAACAGCAAGTCCAGCTTGCCAGATTCATGCCAAAGAAGTGTGTAGGGTCTGATTTGCCTTATAATGGGGTTTTGCCACCAAAAGTGGCCATTTTATTTCTTCCCTTCTCTTTTCTAATCTCATTAAAACACAGATGTTTAAATTGATGCCTTTTGGCTGCTAATTCTGGAAGGGGAACATGAAGTCCTCTCACCCCTCTCCAACTCAGAGAACATTTGTGTTTTTAATTTACACACCCCTGAAAATAGGAGTTTATTATAATGGAAAGGCTGACAAGACTCTTAAATATAGTGGGGCTAGTGAGTGCAACCATACTGGCATGCATAAAACATCACCTCATTAGGATTCTAGCCACTCAGTGAACATCTGGGAAGTTGAGTCCCCAGCTTTTTGCATCAGCGAATGAATTTCAGCACAGTGTCATTGTCTCTTCCATTGCCAAATAGGAATTTTTTTGTGCATATAGATGGGATCATTTTATTGCATGGCTTATAAGCCTTCAATAGTTTCCAATCTTTCTGCCGGGCATTCGAGACCCTCCACAATCTAGCACCACCCTACCTTTCCAATCTTATCCTGAACCACTCTCATTCCCACTCTCCTCATTTGAGCCAAACTGGACTTACTCGGAGGTAAGTGCTATTATCATCCCTATTTGCAAATGCTGAAACTGAAACTCGGGGAATTTGTAACTTGCCCAGGGTCATACAGCTAGTAAATAGCTGAAATATGAAACCCAAGACTCCTGACTCTAAGTCCAGTACTCTATCCACTGCATAAACCTATAAGACAGTAGAATCAAATTCAAATGGAAATGGATACCTACAGCCTGCATATTGACTTAGAAAAACACAAATTTAGATTATCAATGTTGTATTCTCTGGGGTTTTTTTTTGGGGGGGGGTACAGTTAAGTGGCAGTGAATAGAGTACTGGACCTGGAGTCAGAAAGCCTCATCTTCCTGAGTTTAAAGCAGGTCTTAGACATTTACTGGCTGTGTGACCCTGGGCAAGTCACTTAACCCTGTTTGCATCAGTTGCCTCAATTTCCTCATCTGTATAATGAGCTCAAGAAAGAAATGAAAAACCACTTCAGTATCTTTGCCAAAAAAGAACCCAAATGGGATCACAAAGAGTCAGATATGACTTAAAATGACTAAACAAAGAGATTGTATTTTTATTTATTTTATTAAAGATCTCTAAATTTCATTTTAATCTGGGGCAAGATGAATGTCAAGTCTTTGACACTTCTGCTATAAGACATTTATTCCAGTTATTTGTATATCTTTCCTGCCCCTTCTACTGCATTGTACAGTTCCATGACTCACAATCCAGGAGCTTTGTCTTATTCAAACTTTGTTTCTTCCCCAGCACCTGAATTCTGATGCTCTGAACAAAGCAGGTACTTGGCAAATGCTGAATTGACCAGAATTAAATTGCACTGAAATGAAGCCTTCCCCCAACATCCCTGTAGATAATGTCTTGTGCTGTTTCTCTTGTAGGAGGCGAAGTTACCAAACCACGGTTTGCTCAGTATTTCCATGGCAGCCTGGCTGGTCTCACAATCCGCCCAGGAAGAATTGAGAGTCAGAAAGTGATTTCCTGCTTGCAGGCCTGCAAGGAAGGTCTGGATATTAATTCCCTGGAGAGCCTCGGCCAAGGAATAAAGGTAAGGGCTGAACTGACATCGTCTTTGATAACATTTGGAGCTGATTTATGAAGTGGTCCGTACTGGGCAGAGTACGCAGAGTACACAGAGTGCGAGTGTACTCCCAGAAGCTATGTGACTTACTAGAACATCCCAGGGAAATAAAGTGTCATAGCAGAGAAGCAGTGACAGCACAGAGACAAATGTTCCCATTACATCTGAGGTCAACCCTAGAAAGTAAGGCACCATAGCCACTAGAAACATTTAGGTCAGACACTCTCAGTGTCTGTATCAGTTCCTTGTGCAAAAAGCAGACCAATTCTCTTCTGATTTAATTAGGATTTGAAGCACTTAAAAGGACATCAGTTATTAGGGATGCAAAAAAGGCAGGAAGTATAGGTTGTTCCTTGTGTTTTCCATTGTAAGGGGTCACTGGTTCAGCACCCTAACTAAACAGCAAAGCTGTGAAAAGATGGAGTCAGAAGACGTAAATTCAATCCCTAGCTCTATCACTATCTCTGAGCAAGTCATGTCACTGATGATAATGATGGTTTTGGCTACTATTTATATAGGGACTATTATGTGCCAAGCACTGTGCTAAGCCTTTTACAAATATCCCATTTCATCCTCACTACAATCCTGGGTGCTATCATTATTCCTATTTTATAGTTTAGGAAACTGAGGCAATAGAGGTTAGGTGACTTACCCAAGGTCACACACTGAGTAAGTGTCTGGGGCTGGATTCAAACTTAGATCTTCCTGAATCCAGGCCCAGTACTCCACCACTGTACCACCTAACTGCCTCAGTCCTATAAAATTAAGACAATAAAAATGATTTTCATTTATATAGCATTTTAAAATTTAGAAAGGTTCTTACATTGTGAGGAATATCATCAAAACCTTGTAAGGCATTCTGCAGATAAGGAAATTGAAGCTTAGAGAGGTTAAGTAAATTGAACCATGGTCATAAAGCTTAATACAGAGGTAACTAGCTGGCTCAGAGGATAGAGTGATGGGTCTGGAGTCAGGAAGACTGTAGTTTAAATCCAGGCACAGACACTAAATAGCTGTGTGATCCTGGACAAGTCACTTCACCTCTGTTTTCTTTAATCCACTTCTTGTCAAGAAAACTCCATGGACAAGTATGGTCCACAGGGTTACAAAGAGTTGGACACAACTGAATAACTGAATAGCAAAAACATGCAGCTTACTGGGTTCAGAGAGAGGATTTGAAGCCAGGTCTCCCTGCCTCCAGATCTAGAAGTTGATCCCTCTATTCATAATGCTTCCTCCATTGGGAGAGGAGCCTAAGAGGAAGAAAGAAGCCAAGCAACACAAATACCAGTCTGTGGTCTCAGGATATCCCAAAAGTTAGCCTGGCATTAGCTGGAGCATAGGCTCTCCCCCGTCCAGGGTCACCTGAGGACAGGGAATCTGGGCCAGAAAGAGCCACCATCATTCTTCTTTCTGTCCCTTTTCCTATTTACCCAGGCCTTATATTCCCCAGTCTGTGAGTGGTTGCTCAATAGTGCAAAGCTCCCCATATATTATCTAGGCAAACAACTTTCCAATCCCCATGCCTAAAGCTTCTTTATTCACTCTCTGAGCTTTCCTGCCAACTAGGTACAGGGTAACATCAAGCAGGCGGTTCTCTAAAAGTCTAATTAAGCAAGCAGATTACATACAAAAGCAAGAAAACTTTCCACAAGGGAATCCATATTAGGAAATATGAAATCCCAGACAGAGCAAACTGGCTCTATGGATACCTGGTACAGAAAAAAATAACGATCCTCTTGCATGTGCCATGGTGGGTAGACAGTGTGGTACAGTGGAAAGAGCAGTAGATTTGGGGTCAAGGGAACAGGGTTCAGGTCCTATCTCTGTTCCTTCCCACATCTATAATGTTGGGCAAGTCACTACCCCAATCTGAACCTCAGTTTACTCATCTGCAAAAATAAAGGTGGGGGGCAGCTAGGTGTCACAGTGGATAAAGCACTGGCCCTGGATTCAGGAGTTTCTGAGTTCAAATCTGGCTTCAGACACTTAACACTTACCAGCTGTGTGACCCTGGGCTAGTCACTTAACCCTCATCACCCTGAGATGGATTAGATGATCTCTCCAAGGTACTTCCAAAACTCAGATTCTCTGATTCCTCTCTAGGCCTCAGTTTCCCTACGCTTCAACATGAAAGTTTAGAACCTCTAGATTGTCTCTAACAGTCTGCAAATCTCATTGTTTACCTGCTCTATGCAAAGCACTGTGATAGATAAGCCACAATTGCCATTTCCATGGAGCTTTCTCTAATAGACACATTGTAAAGAGGAGTGATCTAGATAATGGGGCTAGATGCAAAGACATATGAGTCATCCGCATAGACATGAGAATTCACCCCATAGGAACCGGTAAAATCACAAAAAGAGAGAGGAGAGAGGGGTCGGGAGACCTAGAATAGAGTCTGGGGAGAGTGGGGGAATGATCCAGGAGATGAATCAGATAAGGAATGATTAAAGCTGAAGGAGAAGGAGCAAGAGGGAATAGTATCATGGAAGCCCAGAAGGAGGTGGTCAACAGTGCCAAATACATCAGACAAATGAAGAAAGATGAGTATGACTGGGGGTTTTCAGAATCAGGACAAAGATGTTATTGATATTGGAAATGTGTGAAAAGCAAGGAAGAGGGAGGGCAAGTTATTTTTGTAATGGCACTCCCACTCCCAACATCTCCAACCCATCATGGACCATGGATCTTTTAGCCTTCTTACAAGACTGTAAGGGACTACTTAGGATGCCTGGTATTCCTGTTGTCGTGTCTGGCCAGAGGTAGCGATTGTGTGGTGCCGGGAGGTGGGAATTTTCACAAAGAAGAGAAGAAGCTTCCTTTGAAGAATTCTCTCACTGCCAGGAGCAGCCATTTTAATTGGGACCTCTTCTATGACAACAGAGAGGGAGTATAGTGCAGTGGTAAGACCATGGAATCTAAAGTCAGGGCTTGGGTTTAAATCAAGCCGGGAGGTACAGAGAATCAGTACCTAGCATGTTAGTCTAGGATTTTCTTCCTTTATATCATTATTGTGGTGCATTGGGATAGTCACAGGTGTTTGTGCTAGTGTAGGTTGTAAGCCTACGTTAGTACTAAGCAAACATAACCAACCAACATAAATTTATTAAGCACCAACTATGGGGCCAGGAGAGGCAACTAGATGACTCAGTGGATGGAAAGCCAGGCCTGGAGTCAGGAAGACCTGACTTCAAATCTGGCCTCAGACACTTACTAGCTCTGTGACCCTGGGTAAGTCACTTAATCTCTGTTTGCTTGGGAGGCAAGTAGGTAGTATGGCTAGACCTGGAGTCAGGAATACCCAAGTTCAAATTTGGCCTCAGACACTTAATAGCTGTACAAGTAAACAAGTTACTTAACCTCTGTTTTCCCCAATCCACTGGAGAGGGAAATGGAAAACCACTCCAGTATCTTTGCCAAGAAAACCCCATGGATGGTATTGGGGCTGTAGTCCATGGGGCCATAAAGTATCAGACACAGCTGAATGACTGAACAACAACAAAAAATTTGCTGAGAACTTTGCTAGGTACTGGGGATACAAAGATAACAATGTGATGATTCCTGCCCTCAAGGAATATCAGGAAAGACAATATTAACTAGATTAGATAGATAGATGAAAATTTATGGACTCTAAAGGTCATAGGTTAGGAGGAAACACATCCCTAACACATGAGTAATAATAATAGCTAACATTTAGTTAGTGCTTACTATGAACCAGGCACTGTGCTAAGCACTTTTTAATTATTATCTCATTTGATCAACCCTGGGAGATTAGGTGTTATCATCCCCATTTCATAGATAAAGAAAATAAAGCAAAAAACAGTTAAAAGGCTTGCGGGGGGGGGGGGGGGCAGCTAGGTGGCACAGTGGATAGAGCACCCGCCCTGGAGTCAGGAGTTCCTGAGTTCAAATCCGGCCTCAGACACTTAATACTTACTAGCTGTGTGACCCTGGGCAAGTCACTTAACCCTAATTGCCTCACTAAAAAAAAAAAAAAAAAAAAAAGGGCTTGCCCAGGGGCAGCTAGATGGCGCAGTGGTTAAAGCACTGGCCCTGAATTCAGGAGTACCTAAGTTCAAATCCAGCCTCAGACATTTGACACTTACTAGCTTTGTGACCCTGGGCAAGTCACTTAACCCCCATTGCCTGCAAAAAAACAAAAACAAAAACAAACAAACAAAAAAGGCTTGCCCAGACACACTAAATGTCTGGGGCTGGGTTTGAACTCAGATCTTCCTAATTTCAGGCCCAGTGATCTATCTACTGCACCACCTAGTTGCTGTTAATATAAAGACAGAGATGTAATGTCATGTATGATGAAAAGCAAGGACGACAGTTTGGCTGTCCAAAAGAGTATGTCAAGGGGAGTAATGCATAATAAAGTTGGAAAGATAGTCTATATAAAGGGCTTTAAATGGCAGAGGGGTTTATATTTGTTCCTAAAAGTAAAAAAAAGGATGCTACTGGAGCTTTCTGAGCAATGTCAGCAACCATGTGGAAGATGAACTAGACATTTGAGGCAGGGAGACCAGTCAGGAAGCTACTGAAACCATCCAGGTGTCAGGTGAGGGGCTGGAGTGGTGTCTCTGTGACTGGAGAACTGGGGACATCCAAGAGATACTGTGGTGGTAAAATTGACAAGACTTGGAAAATGACTGGATATGTATATCAAGGGAACATGAAGAGCTAAGGATGACTCTAAAGTTGTGATTCAACCATATAGAGAACAAGAGTGAGGGAGCTGTGAGGTCAGATCCAGTCTAGCACTGACTTTCTGAATTGTTTTAGCTGAGCTAGCTCCTGGTTTCTCCAGGCCTATAATTCTCTTCCTCCTGGCATTGTGTCAAACTTTAGCTAAAAGCACCCCCTTCTGTAGGAAGCCTTACCTAATCCTCCATAATAGTGATAGTGCTTTCCCTTTTATTCCTCCCAATTCATTCCGGATATAACTTGCTTGTGCTATTTACATGTTGACTCCACCATTAGATTGAACCCCTTGAGAGCAGAGTATGTCTTTTGCCTTTTTCCCCCTGTATCCCCAGTGTTTAGCAGTGCATCTGCCACATAGAAGGCACTTAATACATGTTTATTGGCTGCCTGATGGAGTACTGATCACAGGTTAACTTTTTCCTCTCTTTTAACTTCAGAACAGTTTAACCCCATTCTGGGTTTCAAAGAAGATCACTTACAAAAAGTAAGTGGCCAAACTGGCCCCTCAACACCCAATGTTAACTAGTGATTTTCATCCATTGAATACTGATTGGCTTCATTCTTTCCAGCTGAATAGCTCTTAACTAGCTCCTGAGAAGTATTTCTGGGCTGATAAAATTTAGTGTGTAGAGTCAAGAGAGCTAAATTCTAGGATCAGCCCTGCTATGACCAGCTGTGTACCCCAGAGGTCATTTGACATTTCTACACCTCAGTTTCCTCAACTGTCAAGTACAAATTTGTCAAACCCACCTATCAAATGAGTGGTTTGGATTAGGTAATGTTCCAGGTTCCTTCCAGATCTGCAATTCCACATTTCAGACTCATCAATCATTCAACTGAGCCAAATCTATAGGGTTTGCCTCTAGTTTTGAAGATTACAGTCAGATCCTGGGACACTTTCCCGTGTCCACTTCTGGCATATTCCATACATTCCTGAATCTTTATTAGTCATAGGGATTTTTTGAAACTATTTTCTTGCTCTCGACAGATTCTATGTTGAATCCAAGCTTGTAGTCCCAGTGGACCCATAGAAATATGGGTCCATTCTTATTGGGGAGGGACATTCAGACCTGTGATTTTTAGTGTGTAGGGGAACTCTCAGTGTGGGAACTCAGTAGGGGAATTCCTTTTGCCAACACATGTGAACCATCACACTATGACTAGAAAATTCCTTGAAGCCCTGAGAAGTGAAATGACTTGCCCAGGGTCACACAGCCAGCATGTTTCAGCAGCAAGACTTGAACCAGGCTTTCTTCTCCAAGGTTATTTCTCAGGGTCACCTTACTGTCTCCCAACAATGAAGCACCTGCATGGAATTGTGTCTCCTGCTATTTGTGGAAATTTATTTTGATTTGGGGACCCTACCTTTGGGCTGAGATAGAAAGCCTTAGGCCCTCAGGCTTTTCTTCCACTTCAGCTGAGCCAAAAAGCTCCGTGAGCTGTACAAGATGCCAGGTCAGACAGCTGCGGAGAGGGAGCCCTAGCTCCCTCAGCCCTGAGCGGATCTATCCAAGAGATCCTGGGCTCGTCCAGGCCGGGCTCTGCTGTAGCCAGTGTCTAGGTCCCAGGAGTGCAGCAGGGGGCACAGGCACCTGGAGCCCTGGGTGTGGTATGCACAGGAGGCTCGAGGGCTAGGGTGGCCGGCGGATTAGCTTGCTGTGTGTGGGGGTGCAAAAATCCCCGAGGTTTGAGTGGAGAGAAGTAAGATATATATAGACCTGGAAGTTAGACCGCAAGGGAGACTGACAAGATTAGAAGAACAGAAAGGAGGCTGACAAGATTAGAGGGGTGGCAAAGGCGGCAGAGGGCAGACTGACGGAGCAGACAGACAGAACAGGAGGCAGCAGAGAGCACAGAAGTGGTCAGCACGGGGTACAGGTTGGAGAAAGCAAAGATTTAAGAGAACAGGACACTGGAGTACTAGGAAAACGGAAGGAGAGGTCGGTGAGAGAGAAATGCAGGGGTTCAGAGGTGACAGTATGAAGAGGAAAGTTAGACACAGGGGCATCAACAAAATGAAAGGGGCTTGGAGTTAGTGAAAGGAGCTGAGCAGTGAAAGTGGAACATACCCTAAGGCAAGAGGCTGCAACAGCCTTTATTGTATTTAAAAAGTTCCAGGCGGAGACTCGTCAGAACGCAGTCAGGTTGTACATTTTATTTCCCTATATTCTTAATTTAAAATTGTATCTCAAATAAACTCTGCTTTGATTATTTAGTTAAGAGACTTTTTAATCTTTTGCTTATTGATTTGGGAGCACTGTGGAGAAATTTTTAAATGGCCCATATTAAGTTAATAGCAGTCAGATAGCCAGTTAGTCAAAAGGCCACAGATTAGTCCTCCAGTCAGATTAGTCTCCCCAAATTATGCCCAACTAGTCAAAATATTTTTACATGTTTCATCCATATAAGTAACTTTCCCAATAGCCCAGTGCAAAGCAGGAGACCAGAAGCACTAATACCCTGAGAGTTTGGCTTAGGAAAGGTTTCAGTTGTGAAATGACAGCAGCATGAGGGGGTCCTCTCTAGTTGCCGCTCTTCATCTGTTGCCACTCAGTGGGTTTGGCAGAGTGACAGAAGGAAACCAAAGGAAACAGAAGGCTCCTGTAGGCACCAGTGTGCTGAGAACTAGTCCTCTCACACTGACATCTCAAGTCATGAGTGAAAGGGGGCACCAGGGATGCTTGACCTCAGGCATCGACATAATCCACATGCATCCTGTTTGACAACCAGAAACATCTGTCCCAACCACATAGCAATCAGAGAACTCCTCAGCAGCTTCCCGTAGCCAACATAAATTTACATATAACCTTATTGGCTGAGAAAAAAAAAATTCACATTCCTGGGAACTGAGAAACACAGTGAGGTGGAGATTATTGTCACGCATCCCCTAAGGACTCAGCTGCTTCCTCCTGTCTGCCAAGACACCACCGGCTTTACCATGTCACCTGATGTCTGATGTTGCAATCTTAGATTTTCTTGCCCTTGCTGTAGCTTGATTTTCAGATTTCTGCCATGGGATTGAGAGAGCAAAGTTAAAGCTGTTGCTATTTTTATCCACTGTGCATGTGGTATTTTTTTTCTTTTCTTCAACAAAGATATAAGTGATTAGCATAAGACTCTCCATTATTTCCCACAGCTGCTCTCCAGATGCTTTGGTAGTTGAGCTATTAAGTAAAATAGGGATCCTCAGCCTTCCCTGGCTATTTCTCTTCTTTCTTGCTAGAAGGCTCGAGCTAACAAGGTATACTATTCATGCTACTGTGAAATGTTGGCAATCCATTCCTCTCTTGAAAACCTCTTTATTCCTTTTTCCCTAGCCTCATCCAGGGCACTTGCCTGTATCCCCACGTGGGCCCATTTTGCTGTTTGGTGGGATCATCACCTCTAGGCTTTAACAAGGTCACTTATTCAGTCACTTACAGCTCCCCTATAGGGGTCCTTCTGTGGGCAAACCTCATTTACTCAGGTGCCAGGTCTGTGAAGTTCATGATAATTTCTCCTTCCCAGGACTGATCTGGTTTACCTTTGCAGATGGTACTTATGACAAAAGGGTTTACCAAGTGAATTAATGGTTAAAATAGGAGTGGGGGGGGGGAGAGAAAGACATATCCCATTGCATCAGCTATTTCCTCCACCTGGAGGATACTTTATCCCCAGCCTCCAAATTTTTCTTAAGTTTTACTCCTACAGTGCCAGCTGTCTATTGGTTATTCCATGGGTTTGGCCCATCAGGATCTCGATTTCAACACCATCTCAAATTGAAATCTTCATTCCTTCCCCACACATGTACACATAAGATGTTCCAACTCCTGACTTTCCTATTTTTGTCAATGGCAAGTCCATTATCTTGGTCACCCAGGCTAGAACTACCTTCTCTCACCTACCAATATTTCTCTTGAATCTTTAGTCCTTTCCTTTCCATTGCCAGGGATACCACCCTAGTCCAGATACTTATTACCTCAAACCTGATTGACTACAGTAGTCTCCTATCTGATTTCCCTGCCTCTAGTCTTCTTTCCACCTCCCCATAATCTGTCCTTCATATCTTTTCCAGATAAGCCTTTCTAAAATACTATTCTCATCAGATTTCTCCTTTTCTCAAAACCTTTAGTAGTTCCCCATTTTCTCCAGGAAGAAAGTCCAAACCATATTTGAGATCCACCACAATAATAACTGCAATTCACCTTTCCTATAATCTATTTTTAATTTCTCCACCACACAAACCCTTTATTCCAGCCCTAATCCACTTACCATCACCTTGAAAGAGCACTGGATTTGAGAGGATCTGTGTTTGAATACCAACTCTGTAACCTTAGACTTTACAGAGGATAGGGGAAGAAGGAAGAAGATTGGAGGGGGGGGGGGTAGGAGAGTGCATGAGATGGTCTCTAAGGTCCCTTCCTGCTTTGAATCCTATATTTCTAAGACCGCAGTATGTCTTCTACCTTTCCCTTCCCCCCCTCCATGGTCCTTTGTTTATTCCCTTTCCCCTGTTTTTCTCTGATAGCCTTACCTATCTCAATCCAACCTTCTTCATGGCCCAACCAACTATTGCCCTGTCTTCTCTCCAGTTTGTTTCCAATCCCATATCCTCCATAAAGCCTTCTATTGTCATTCCAGGGAAGTGATCTCTCCCTTCTTTAAAATCTACAGAGCTTATCACCTAGAGCATTCATAGGAAACATTGTGCACTGCCTTATTTTCTAGCTGTGTACATTCCATTATCTCACCTGAATTATAGGCCCCTGAAAAACAAAGGACCCTGTCTTCTTAGTATTACTCACAGCACCTAATAAAATACCTTGATCATAATAAGGAATCAATTAATAAGAAATGAAGGGAAAAAAGAAAGGAGGGAAAGAATGAACAACACACCAATTAAATAGCCAAGTACTTGAAAAGTTTTTTGGAATCTAAAAAGAGCAGCTGGGCAAAATGATTGGTTATATATCACTGTATAAACAATGCTTCACAGCCATAGTCCTTTATCTCAAAAGATTCTGAAAGATTAAGGCTACTCACTCATCCATATGAAATCCCTCATGTGAAAGATGGAGTAGACTTATTCTGCTTGGCTCCAGTGGGCATAACCAGGAGGAATGGGTGGACTATACAAAGCAGTTAATATAATCCTGATATCAACAAAAACTTGCTAACAATATCCAGGCCTGGAGTCAGGAAGACATCTTCCTAAATTCAAATCTGGCCTCAAACACTTACTGACTTGTGACACTGGAGGCAAGTCACTTAACCCTGTTGGCCACATTTTTCTCATCTGTAAAATGAACTGGAGAAGTAAATGGCAAACCACTCCAGTATCTTTACCAAAAAAACTGTAAATGGGGTCAAGCAGAATCAAACATGACTAAAATGACCAAAAAACATGGCTAAGCCAGAGATAATGGGCCCTCCCCATAAATTAACACCCCAAAGGTCTTCATATCACCATGTGTTCTTCAATGTCAAATGACTGCAAGTTGCACAGTACCACAGTCTTCAAAGAATTGAGAGCCACTGGAAGGGTCATGAAGAGGTATATGGTGGACTACCATACATTACAAGTGAAGAATTATTCGAAGAAGCAATATAAAAGATGCAAGAGAGATAGAGAAATGGAGGGGAAGAAAAGTTGGCCACATAGAAAGAACAAGTGATAACCAATAGTCTTTGTGCTCTATTGGTATTCATGTTATAGGAAGAGCTATAGAGGAAGCCCTGCAGCATGTTGAATAGAACCTTTATGAAGGATTAGTAAGAGAAAGGACATGGACAGGAATCACCTGGGATGAGTAGGCATGGACAGGTTGCCATCCAGATGGAAAGAGGAAGTACCTACATCAATGAGATCACAGATCCCTCAGAGTACTACCTTCAAAGTAATAAAAATGTATTTCATTTTTTTAAATGTTATATTAAACTTGTCACTAATTCAGACGCCTTCGTTCTGCCATTTAACAAGTATATATTAAGGGGGGCAGCTAGGTGGTGCAGTGGATAAAGCATTGGCCCTGGATTCAGGAGTACCTGAATTTAAATCCGGCCTCAGACATTTCACACTTACTGGCTGTGTGACCCTGGGCAAGTCACTTAACCCCCATTGCCCCACACCAAAAAACAAAACAAAACAAACAAACAAGTATATATTCAGTACCTATTTAGTGCCTACTATGCTAAGGACTGTTGAGAAATGTAAAACTAAGGAAACCATTATCTCTGACCTTAGTCTTAAAGAAAAGTTAGGGAGACAGGTTATCCAGTAGAGGTACAGTCAAGGTAGTACATCAGAAATTGCAAAATACTGTGGTACCAACTTGATGCTGAAGTGTTTTAAGAACTTCAGAGGAAACGAATAATCACTTTCACCCAGAGTTAGGTCAGAAAACCTCACAGTGGAAGTTGGGCATCCAAGACAATGAGGAATTAGAACTGGTACAATAGAGAGGAGCAAAATCCTGGATGGAAGGTAGACTTGAGCAAAGGCCCAAAGGAAAAAATAGCTGCCATGTGTATATAATACAGAAAATAATATGGGAGGCAGCTAGGTGGAGCAGAGGATAAAGCACGGGCCCTGGATTCAGGAGTACCTGAGTTCAAATCTAGCCTCAGATACTTGACACTTACTAGCTGTGTGACCCTGGGCAAGTCACTTAACCCTCATTGCCCCATCAAAAAAAAAAAGAAAAGAATCTGATTAGAGTGAAGTATCTAGGCCAAAGAGTAATGGCAAATAGAGATGGATAGGAAAGGTTGATATCAAACCGGGATTTGATAGATGACAACAGGGAGCAGTTATAAGTTCTTATACAAGGAATAATGATGTAACCTCATCTGTTAGTACTTACAGAGAATGTCACCATACATGGCACTGTCCTAAGGTTTGGTAGGACTTTGGTATATAAAAACCATATGTATTATTAACTGTGGTAAAGAGAGAAAAGGGTTTAAGTATACTCCCCAATATTTTCTAATTTAAAGGAGTTGTTTAACCTCTCTGAGCCTAAGTTTCTTCATCTGAAAAATGGGGATGATAAAAAAAATTAATCTTACTAAATGTGACCTATTATTATTAGAAAGAGCACTGGGGAAGTGAATGATGGGTCAATTATGATGACCAAGCCTGATGCCAAAGAAGAGTTGGGAAAATGTTTTGCAGAGGTTTTGCAGAGACTATGGCTATGGAGTATTGTATATACTGCCTGATATAGCCAATGTGATGGTTCATTTTGACTAGCTATTTTTGTTTCCTCTTTTTTATTCACTGTTATAAGGGAAGACTCATGGGTAAGGGGTAAGGGAGTATAATATATTCAGAAATTAAGATGATATAGCAAAATATAGCAATAAAAATCAGATTTTTTTAAAACATTAAACTTTAACCAAGACTTCTGTATTTTAAGTCTGGATTTGACATTTAATCATTTAACTTCTTGGTTAAGCCTTGGGTATTTGCACTAAGTACTGTATAAGCCTTAAAGTGCTATGTAAATGTGAGCTATTATTAGAATATTACAAAATACAGAATATGGACAAAATGTGGCAATGTAGAATGGAGAAGAGAGAGCCAGCCTTCGACACTTGTATTTGAGTCCTGTGCCTGACATCTACTATCTCTGTGACCCTAGGGGTCATTGAACTTCTCGCCATTCTAAGATGATAAATGGCAGAGACATGCATTGGTAAAGCAAATTTTCCTCATCTGGTAGTTCCCTAAGCCAATGAAATCCCAAGTCCAGTCACTATCCCTCTCCCGATGAGTTCTTTAGATCCCCTGAAGTCTTGCTGCCTCACGTTTGCTATAACATTATTATTGGCAATATTTATGGCTAAGGATTGTGACAAAAATCAATAACCAAGAGCAAGCCATGGTCTACACTCAATTCTCTGTGCTAACAGAAAGTAGATAGTACAAAGCAGTGGATTTGGGGCGTTTTCAAATACATCATGTTGTTTTCTAGTTTTTTCTACAGCTGATATTTAAATTTTCCCTGAAAGAATGCCAAGAGAAAGTGGCCCCAGTTTACCAGGTGACCCAGAGATTCCAGTGTGGGTTTAAAACATTGCTGGCAATAATCCAGAGAGTAGCTAACACATGCAGATAATTAATAGGTTACTATATTTATGTATGTGACATTTTGTAGACATTTAAGTTCAAGAGTTATATTGGAGACCTTTCCTTAAACATACATCCCTTTGACTACTGTTGGGTAGGTGTTTATGTGCCTGTTATTTTTTATACTAATCATATACATTTCCTCTAGTATCACTTCAACCCTTCCCAGTCAGTTCTTGTCATGGAAGGAGAAGACATCGGGAATATAAATCAGGCTCTGCAGAAAGTGTCCTACATCAACTCCAGGCAATTCCCCACAGCAGGAGTCAGGAGGCTCAAAGTATCATCAAAAGTCCAGTAAGTTCAACTCCATCAAACCCATTAAGTCCATTGTGCTACAACAATCGTATTTGCCATAGGGATTTTGGTTCCCCGCCCCGCCCCCTGCACCAAAAAATAAACTCAAAAACTATCAGCTCTACGCATTAAACAAATGTTCACTTTTCCATAGCTACAGTGTTATTCACATTTTTCTACTGTAGGAAAGGGGATAACTCCTGTTTTCTAGCTAAGTACCTGAAGAGATCTATGTAGATATATGTAACAATTCATTATTTAATTTTATTTTTCAGGAAATTTTTTGTTTTACTAATGATTCTGCTCTTTGTTTTGTCAATTGTGCAACATGGTTTCCATTCTAAGCCCAAGAAGCCAAATAGCCACATATATGGCCTAATTTAAGGAGTTCTGGGAAGATGCCCTTACTGAAAACTAACTCTGTCATTGTTCTACTGTAGCAGTTTGTTTGACCTGAAATTGCACCATTAAAGCTCCATTTCTTGGGAGTGTGTTTCATTTCCTCTGTCCCTTATCCCATTGTTCTTGGATGGCTAAACCTTACTATCTAATACCTTAGCAAGAATAAATTGCATATTTGTTTGCATGTTATCTCCCTCATTAGATTGTAAGCTTCTTTTGCCCCTTTTTCTATCCCCAGTGCTTAGCATAATGCCTGGCACAAAGTAAGAACTTAATACATTTTTATTGAATTAAAGTATGTCAATCATTTAATCAACAAGTATTTATTGAATATCTGCCAGGTACTTAGCTCCTGTTTAGGAGCTATGAAAGATCTGAAAGCTAAGGAGAAGTCATAGACTATGTGACACTATTTGAATGATCTTGAACAAGTCATTTCCCCATCTCTGGTTGTTAACTTTTCTCATCTAGAAAATGAGGGGGTTGAAATAGGTGGCTCTCAAGGTCTTCTCCAGCTTGCTACCAAAAATCCTATGGCCCTATATTCTCAAGGACCTCTTGCCTAGTCTATTATAATTGTTTCCTAACTGGGTCTTCTTGCCTCTGGTCTCCCTCTTCACTTATCCTTTGGACAGCTGCTAAAATGTATCTTTCTAATGCACAGGACTCACTATGTTATTGTTTGTCCTTTATTCTCAAAGAGAACCAATGGCATCAGGAGGGTGATGACTTGAAAGTGAATTGGATTCAAGTGAGGTAGGGCTGTGCAAAGTCATCAGCCTCACTCTCTCCTCTAGAGTCATTTGGAGTCTAGTGGCAAGGCAAGGGTCAGGACGACACACCAAGATGAAGTGGGAAACTTTGTCCTCATCAGACTAAGGTCTTTTTAGGGCTCAGTTTGTTTGAGGCAACACCAATTCAGTGATCAAAGGGTAGATAAGAATTGAGGCAAAAGACGGCCTAGTTTGTCTTCTCAAAAGAATCAATGTGGGGGAAGGGAAGACCCACAGGGTTTCTGGACAGAACAGAAATCATTGCTATTTCACTCACTCTGAGCCATCAAAACCTAAACAATGACCAAGTGAGGCTTAGGTTGGGACCTATTATTGGCCAATCAGTGAGAGTCAGAGTGATTTGGGTTTAAAGGCATAGTCAAGTAGCTCCATTTGAATTCGTGGGCTTTATCAAAGCCTGGTTTTTCAGAGCTGTATTTCAAGAAATCATAAGTGATCTCATCCTTCCTCAAAATTTCCTAAATCAATTCTGTATTGATCTCTTCTTTGCCCCTGTCGTATTATACCTTGTGCCATGCTTGTTTCTATATGTATCCTATATAACCCCACCACCCCCATTACGTGATTAATTTGAGGGAAGGAACTATCATCCTCTATCTTTTGTCTCTAGTATCTAGCAAAGTGGTTTGCCCACAACAAGTACTTAAAACTGTTTGATGAATTGTTTAATTGTATGAATTAGATTAAAAAGCAGAACAATTATTTACACACCTGCAACAGAGAATTAGTTTATTGGTCCATAAGATGCTTTTCTAGCTATGGAAGGTAAATGAGAGGCTACTTGAAAATGGGACCCAGAGATAAGAAAATGGAAAGGGGAAGCAAAAACACGAGGAATGGAGTAAGAAATTCAGAAATAGGATGTGGGAGGGTACAGAAGACAGATTTAGTTGCCAGGTTTTGCCAAAGACCAAGTTTGTGTTCTAACAGTGAAATATAATTTCATAAACGAGCCCCAGCTGGAGGAGGAAGGGGAGCACTTCTTTATCCAGATGCCTATAGAGGTCCTAAGCCCTCTTTAGACAACCCTATTTTGGAAGAGAATTGTGCTCAATGAAGCAGGGCCTCCAACTAAGTTTCTTCTGAGCAAAGCTCAGGATCATGTAACCTCTCCAGAGGATTACAGATTTAGAACTGGAATGGACAATAGAAATCATCTAGTACAATGCCCCCAGTTTATAGATGAGGGAACTGAAGCCTGGAATGGTTAAGTGGCTTGTCCAAGGTCACACAGGTAATAAGTAGCAGAAGTGGAATTTTAACTCAGAGCCCTTTCCACATCCAGGACTCCTTCCACTAGAGTAATAAGCAATCCTTATAACAGGATTGTCTCTCTAAATAAAGAGGAGCTAGGGGGCAGCTAGGTAGCATAGTGGATAAAACAACAGCCCTGAATTCAAGAGGACTTGAGTTCAAATCCGACCTCAGACTTGACACTTACTTAGCTGTGTGACCCTGGGCAAGTCACAGCTTTCATTGTCTCATGGAAGGGAGGAATGAAGGGAGGGAGGGAGGGAGCAGTCTTCTGAGTATTTACCTGATAAGCAGTAAAGAGATAATTTGGCACTAGGCACTCTTCTATCAAGATACATTGGTTAGTAGATTTTGCATAGTTCCACTTTCCCTTGTTATGCTAGAAGTAGCAGAACAACGATTCTCTAACCCCAAAAAGGCTTATACTTTCAAGCACCAGAAGTACTCTTGACAAGCTGCTCACTCTAGTGGTTGTCAGTTTCAGCTCACCTGAGAATATGGGAAGCATCTGAAGAACAACAGAGCATGTCCTTCCCCTTGGCTGGGGAGAGTCAGGCTCAATGTATTATAAGACAAAGGAGCATATTTCTAAGCCTTTAACTACCAGTTCTACCTAGAAACAACACTCTTGTGGTATCCTTAAAGGGAAATAAAACACACAGTGGAAAAGCATGGTTTAGCTCTGGGGTCTCATTTAGCAAGATGGCTTTATCCAGCCTGTTAGATAACAATTTGCATACCTAATAATAGTGCTCATAACAATTACCTTCTACTGAATTAACTATGCCATTGATTTCTCAGTTTAACATTAATTAAATGTTTAAGAGTTGCATGTTGATCATATAAGAATATTTCCATTTCTACTGGCAGGATGATCTCTGTAAATCCCTTCTGATAGCTTTGAACTCAGTAACTTAGAGCAGCCCTCCACAAATAGGTGTCAAATTTCAGCCCTTCCATAGGGAGCCCCTTTGAGCCCTCACAATCAAAATGGGATTCTGCACCATAGAAACTCAGCCGGCTGAGAATTAATAGAAGAAATATCCAGTAAAATGGGGGCATTTCAGGATAAGTGATATTTGGGCATGAAGTTCTGATGGAGTTGGGGTAGAGAGAAGACATAGAGAATACTGAGGCAAGAATGAGGTCTTAGAGATTTAGATATACATCAGAGGAAAAACTGGCCACACTGCAGGTTAATCAAAGTAAAAATAAATGGCAATGGGGGGGGTAGGAGAAAGTGCCATTTGAATTATCCAGAGGTAATCAGGGAGAGATTCTGTTGATTTAAGTATATCAGTGTGAAGAGGATTATAAAAACAATAATGTCAACACCGTTGGGAATGAGAAGCCCCACGGAATGTCAAAGCTAGAACTAAGACCCAGATAGGTTAAATATTTTACCCAAGGTAACTTAATCTTCCAAATAATCAAAGGCTGACCCCTGCCTCCTTAAGCATAAAATGCTAAAAATAACATTCTGATTGATGACTCATGGGAGTCCTTATGCCCATCCTTTATTTCACTGTACTAAATATAAATACAATAATGTCTTCAGGAGCTTTTGAAGAGTTTGTCTCCACACTGAATGTCCACAGACTAATAAATGCTTTGCTAATTGTGACAATTTAAATTTCTCTCCCCCCCCTTTCTTAGCTTATAAATTGTCATTCCCATCATCATTTCTCTTTCCAATTTGCTGTTCTGAAACTGTTATATGCTAGAGAACTAGAGAAAAAATAACTTTATTCAAACTCTATATAAGGCACACTATTCATCTTGACAAGTGTTTCAACAGCCTGGCTTCACTTTCTTGGACCCTCCTTAACACCAGTGATTTATATCTTTGCTCCATAAGTATAAGCCATGCCTTGGACTCTACTCAGAATTCCCTTGAAGCTCTCAAGATTCTGAAATTTCCATCTTATAACATTATGACAGCAGGGTTGGAAAGGACCATAGAGTTCATCTAGTCCAACCCTCTCATTTTACAGATAAGGAAACTGAACCTCAGAAAGGTTAAGCCCAAGTCCATACAAGTAGTATATTCAGCTTCTTCTTATCCTCTACCTCCCATTGCTTTACTTCTCCTGCCCCTGTTCCTTGTACTCATTCTTCCAGCACCTAAAGATAATTTGTTACTTCACTCAGCTCCTTGCCCAGCCTAGACAGTCATTTCAATGATGCTCTTGCTAGGCTGCTGCAATCCCTCATGCCTGTGACCTGCCCTGCCAATTTCCAATCACAGAGAAAGGCCACAGCCAGCTCTTTCCACCACCATTCCTAGACTGCCTAGAATTGCTCAAAATTGTTGCAAAAGCACTACACACCCATGCTAACTGTAGTTGGACTTTCACTATTGTTCAATGACCCTTTTAGTCATCTCTTATTTACTCAGCAAATGCCCTGAAATGGACACTTCAAACTGTTACCACTTGCCTCAATAATTTCAACTCTATATCCACTTCCACTCACTCTCAAAAGGCAGCTCCACTGCCTACTTTACTTAACAAAGTGAAACACGAGCTCTCTCAACTTTGCTCCACTCCACCTCAAAATGTTTATGTTTTCACCCATCCTTTCTTACTTTCCTCCAGTCTCAGAGAGGAAGAATTGTCCCTCCTATATAGAATCATCTTACCACCTGTGTCTTGATCCCATTCCCTCCAACTTCCTCTCAGACATGACTTTATCACTCATTTACTTTCTTGGGCATTTTTAATCTCTCCTTATAGTTCAGACTTCCTCTATTCTAAAAAATAAATTCTTCACCAGACCCCATTCCCTTTTTCAAGCTACCATCCAATATTTCTGTTTTCATGGAATCTTCTCAAAAAGATTGTCTAAACTCTAAATATGCCTCCACTTCTTCACCTCCCATTCATTCCTTAACACCTGGCAATCTGGTTTTCCACTTACTTGAAATTGTTAGGATTTTTTTGGTAGGTCACCAGTGACCTCATAATTACAGTATTGTTTGTGTGTGTGTGTGTGTGTATATGTGTGTGTGTGTGTGTGTGTGCGCGTCTGTTTTCTCAGGTCTTATCCTCTCATAACTTTTTTTTCTCCCTTAGCTTCTGGGATATTGCAGAGGATTCTAGCTTTTCTCCTCTTTGACCACTCCTCATGTTTTCTTTGTTGGTTTAAGCCTCCTCTTTTTTGTTTGTTTGTTTTTGTTTGTTTGTTTGTTTGTTTGTGAGGCAATTGGGATTAAGTGACTTGCCCAGGGTCACACAGCCAGTAAGTGATAAGTGTCTGAGGCCGGATTTGAACTCAGGTCCTCCTGACTCCAGGGCTGGTGCTCTATCCACTGCGCCACCTAGATGCCCCTTGCTTCCTCTTACCTAATAAATCTCCCACCTACACAATAAGTCCAATAGCTCGTCTGCAATGTTCTATTCTACCTCAATATTTTAGTCACTGTCAACCACTTCTGCAGTTTCAACTATTTATTCCTCTCCAGTGGATTATTCCCAAATTTACCATTCGGGATCCAGACTCACATCTACAATTGTCATCTGGTTATCCTGCCCGCATCTCAAACTCAATAAGTCCCAAGCCGAATTAATCCCACTTCATCACCCCAAACCAGCTCCTTTCTCTGACTTCCCTAATCACCCAAGCTAGAAATCAAGGAATACTCTTCAGTTCTTTCTTCTCTTTACTTTTTACATCATTAGTTGCTAAATTCTGTTGATTCTACTTCCAAAATATCTGCCATTTGTCTTCACCATTACTTTCCTACTGTCCTCTTCTACTTTCCCTGAGTTAGGCCTTCATAGCAATAGCCTCTTCATTTCTCCTCTCTCCTGTCTCTAGTCCATTCTGTACATGGACAGGTCACTTGAAGTATCTATCTTCGGTTTTCCTTTCTACAAACGGGAGATCATATAGCTGTAGTACCTACTATACATAGCTGTAAACTTTCAAGTGCTACATAAATGCCAGATATTATCCTTCACCCCCTTAGGCAGACTAAGACAGTACCTTTTCTATACTACTTAGACTTACTAGATTGTAAGCTTCTTGAGAGTAGACCTGGGTTCTAGCCTCAACTCTGACACTCACTCCCTGTGTGGTCCTAATAGGGCTTGCATGACTTCCTTCACAGGTTTTTGTGAGAGATAATCAGTCAATTTTAAAATCCTAGGAAATGTAAGGTATTCATTCCTGTATTTCCCACAGCACCTAGCACATTAGGTTCAATAAATAGCTGCTCAATTGAATTAAGTGAAGGCCTAAGGGATTCTACTTGTGACCAAAGAGAAGATACACTTTGGATGTTTTTACCATTTTTTGTTTCCTTCCTAGCTCCTATTTTTGGAAGTTGAAAACTGCCAGATTCGTGATCTTTAATCTAGGATGTGTCCCGAGGTTGCATACCATCTTAACTTCTGACCATCTAACCTACGAAGTTAGCACTTGGTTGTAAGACTGTCTTGTTGGGTAATCTTGTACCTTCAGCTAGACAGAAAGTCCTGGGCAAAAAGCATGGCCTGTAGTTTTTTTGAAATATCCAAATCACTTAACACAGAGTAGGGCCCAAGGTAAGCGCTTAGTAAGTATGTATCCTTCAAGGTCAATCTCAGGTGCCAGTTCTGCCACCTTCCTTTATATCCTCAGTAAAATACCCACTTTGTAACAGGCACTATGCCTAAAACAACTAGGTGGTATAGTGGATAAAGCACTAGAGCTAGAGTCCAGAAGACCCAAGTTCAAATTAATCTTCAAACATTTAATAGTTTTGTGATCCTGGGCAAGTCACTTAATCTCTACCTGCTTCAGTTGCCTCAACAGTAAAATTGTGATTATAATGACACCTACCTTTGTGAGGACAAAATAAAATATTTGTAAAAAGCATTTAGCACAGTGCCCAGGACATGGTAGGTTTTATATAAATGCTTATTCTCTTCCCCTATGCTGTACTGCTAGTGGTATGACCCTGAGCAGTTATTTAACTACTGTCTGCCTCCATTTCTTCAACTATAAAATGGGGATAATGATAGCACCTACCTTCCAAGGTTGTCATGAAGATCAAATGAGATAATATTTTTAAAGCTTTTGGCACTGTTTCTGGCACATAGTAGGCACTTAATCAATACAGATTTCCTTCCTTCTATGTCTCCAATGCATTCTATTTGATCATATCTTATCACCTTATTAGATGGTAGGTTCCCTGAGGGCAGAAACTGTGTTGTTTTTCACCTGCCTATCTCCAATGCTGACAGTGCCCTGCTAATACTGAGTGGAATCTTAATACATATTTTCAGATTGAATTGAATTGGTAAATTGCCAACCATACTATTCACTGAAGGAGCCCTGTGTTTTTTCCAGATGTTTTGGAGAAGATGTCTGCATTAGCGTTCCAGATGTGGATGCCTATGTGATGGTGCTGCAAGCCATAGAGCCTAGGATCACCATTAGTGGAACAGACCACCTAGTGAGGCCAGCTGCCCAGTTTGAAAGTGCCAGAGGAGTGACTCTCTTTCCTGATGTGAAGATTGTGAGCACCCTTGCCAAAACAGAACCACCAGGAGATTCAAAGGAAGAAGACCAAGGTTCGTTTGGAGTATTTTTATTACCTTCCTGACAGCATGTAAGGCTGTATTTCAAGGTGTAAATATTTTTTTAACATGTATGTAGTAAAATGAAGGTTTCACTCAGCAGGATTACTCCAAGCTATTGGGGAATTTTCAGAATTCGTATTTCCAACAGTTTCATTATCGGTAGGGTTGTTCCGAGAAAGCCGAATAAAGTATTTTGAATTATTCAGCTAGGGACCAATATTAGCAACACCGAAGGCTGAAGTATATGCCTGTAGGAAAAATTCTTCTTTTTTTCTCCCTCTACAGTGGTACAAGTTTATAGGAGAAAAAAAAAAAAACATCAATTTGAGAACTGTCCTCAACTATGTTTCTCAAGGAGAATAACTTTCAAGTCTCTATACATCCTTCAGGAAAGTGGTTGCTAATGATCTGCAGGCTTGGGTGGACTGGATTCCCTGAAGGGTTGCTTCTATAATAATCCTAATTACCAGTTGCCTTAAACTACCCCTGCTCCCTGAAGGCTGAATAATATTGCAATCCGAGCCCTCCTTGCACACTCTGTAGCTCATAAAAATAAATTGTGTTTTACCTGTCTCAGATTGTGCAGTTTCAGAGTTATATGCCGATGTGCATTATGCTGTATGATCTCTTCTTCTCTCCTATGGTCATTTGTGGTTAACATCAGCCAGAACAAGAAAGGGGCTTTGACCTCAGCTATTGGAGGCTATAACAGATACCTTCTAGATGTGGTTTGCATATCAGCCGAAAGCTTTGGCACCAGATAATGGGCACAGCAGGAAGGGGCAATTAGTGATTTCCAGAATTGTCCTGTTGTTTATAGATCCAATAAGCCAGTTAATTGGCTACTTAAGAAGATGGGACCTTAGAATCATAGAAGCATAGATTTAGAGATGGAAGAGACTAGTTCAAACTTCTCAGTTACAGATGAGGAAACTGAGAGCTTTAAAGGTAAAGTGATTGGCTAAAAGTCACAAGATAGTATGGGGCAGAACCCTGGTCCTTTAACTCAAAAGCCCACCTTTATTGTAAGCTATTAATAATGACAAATGGGTTTGTCCCTACCCTTTACAAGTTAGTAGTGTAAAGTCAGTGATAGACTAGGATTTACTAATGCTTAACTATAAAGCCTTGGATGAGTCACTTCAATGGACCTCAGTTTCCTCATCAGTAAAGTAAGAGGGTTGGACAAAACAATTAATAAAGTTCCTTCCTACTTTAAGAGACTTATCATTATCTCATTGTCTGTTAGGAAGTTAATTTCTCAGCTAGGTGGCACAGTGGATCAAAGTATTGGACTTGGAGTCAGAAAGACCAAGTTCGAACACTGCCTCAGACCCTTACTATGTGACCCTGAGCAAGTTACTCAGCCTCAGTTTCTTCATCTGTAAAAGGGAGACAGTAACACTACCTCAGAGGGTTGTTGTGAGAATCAAATGAGTTAACAGAAGTAAAGGCCTGTGCAATCCTTTAAAGTACTACAAAAATGCTAGCTGTTATTATTATTATTATTTTTTCATCTGGAGGTATTCAAATTGCCTTCCCACAGGCATAACCTTTATGGTCCCATAAATGGATTTGATAAAACTGAAATGTCTTAGGAGGGAGTGGGGTTTGGGGCAGGGGTTCAAGAGGGATTTTAAAGAACTACCACTGAACCACTAATACCCACCACCACCACCAAAACTGAGAAAACTAGTTAAGCCAGTTTTTCTTGGTCCATTACCAGAAGCTTCCAGTTCAGTGCATGCTGACTTGGGACCTCAAGCCTCCCATGACTAGAAAATTAAGGTTAATATGGAAGGTAGGTTCATGTTTTCAACCCATGGCTCTCCAATTAGTGCAAGACTCACAAACTTCCCCTTGCCCCCTTTGCCCAACTGCCACCTTCTCTTCTCTAGACCATCATTAGAAAAAAGGAAGAGCTGGAAAAACACTATACAGAGTCTCAAAATCAATTTTCAATTATGTTTATTGTTCATACTTCTGCATGTGCTCTTGGATGCCTTTGATATGGGGTGGTTTTTCTTTTTTGTTTTGTTTTTTTTCCCCAGAACTGCTGCCCTCTGGCTGGCATTTTTCAAGGTTTAATAGGTTCTTAAAACTATTCAACCATTTCCTTGAAAAATTGAGAGTCATAAAATAAGCCAGGGAGCAGGCAAAAGAGGAGAAGACTTGTGGAGAGCTATGGTAACATTATGCCCTAAAGCCAGGACAGAGCTCTATACAATTCTGTTCTTAGCCTTCCATGCTAATATGTTGGTGTTAATGCATTACTTTTCCCAAGTAACATATTTGCAGTTTACTGGGGACTTTCAAGAGGTGATATATCAATGTAAAGCAGTAACCCTAATGCTTGGAGTTCAGGATTTAAGGAAGGTATTTTTGGCCAGAGGAGGGATTTGGAGGGGTGGGGAGGAGGGAGTTAGTATCATGAGATCATAGATCTAGAAATAGAGGTGACCTCAGAAACCAATTTAGTCCACCCCTTCCCTTTACAGATAGAGAAACTGAAGCCCAGAAAGGTTCAGTGAATAGCCCTCCTATTCCATCATAAGAATTCTTAACCTAGGGTATAGGAACCTTTTTAAAAGATATATTGTTAATTATATTTCAAAATAAATCGTTTCTTTGTAATCCTATATATTTTATTCATTTTAAAAATTACTTGGAAGGGTCCATAAGTTTCACCAGACTGCCAAAAGAGTCAGGCACAGAAAAGGTTAAGAATCCCTGAGAGGAACACGGTGGTTGTGTCAGAGACTAACAATAACAATGATAATAGGTCACATTTATGTAGGACTTTAGATTTTACAGTCACCAAGTCCCGTTTCTCCCTCCCTAGTATCTCTTATAATAAGCCCCCTTCTCTTCTCTGACACTACTGCACCACCCTGGTCCAGGATTCAAGACCTTTCCAATTGCTTGCTGATAGGTCTCCTTGCCTTATCTTCCCTCACTCCAATCCATCCTCCACTCATCTGTCCAATGGATCTTCCTAAAGCACAGGCCTTCATCACTTGACCCCTTTCTACCTTTCCAATATTATCATGCCTTACTCCCCACCCCCCATGTATGCTCTGCAACCCAGTGACATGGGCTTCCTGGCTTTTCCTTGTACACAACATTCCATCTCCTGATTCCTTGGATGTTTCCAAGGCTTGGAAATCTCTCCCTCTTTACCAATGCTTCCTGGCTTCCTTTGGATTTCAGCTAAAGTCCCATATTTTGCAAAAAGCCTTTCCCAGGCTTCTTTAATTTTAGAACTTTCCCTCTGAAACTACCCCACCCAAAATTTATCTTGTATTTACCTTTTCTGTTACATAGTTGTTTGCCCCCATTAGACTTTCAGAAGGAACTTTTGGGGAAGAGGGTGTTTATTGGATTTAGGGTTGTTGGTGGATTTTTTTTTCCTTTCCCTTTGTAACCCTAGCACTTAGCACAATGCCTGGCACATGATAGGCTCTTAATAAAGTCTAATGGACTGATTATGCTTTTTCTTAATGTGCCCTTATTATATAGACTGTTCGAATATCATTTTATAAGTAAGTAAACTGAGGTTCAAAGAGGTAGAGGGATTGCCAAAGTTCACATGACTAGTAAACAGTAAAACAAAAACTCTAATAACCCTGGGCCTCTGACTCTTATGCTCTTTCCACTTATTACATGCTCATGCTCCAGGGCCGTCCCTTAGGCCTCTGCTTTTTTCCCTCCCATAGCCCCAAAGCACATGCTCTTAGAGGAGATGCTGCACAACCTGGACTTCTGTGACATTTTGGTGGTGGGAGAAGAACTGGAACCTGGACAGGAATGCTTAGAACTAGACTATGGCAAGCTGCGGGAAAGACATTTGGATGCCACAAACTCCACATCAGGCTATTCTATCTATGGTAAGGGAATTAACTACTTCAGTTTTCCCCCAATGTCTTGTTGCTGGTGGCTTTCCTATGAGGAGTGGCCATGACTTTAGCTTTAGGACCTGCTTAAATGTACTGGTCAGAGGTCAAAGAAAAGACCACTCTGCCATGGCCCAATCAGCAGGGGGAGACACTTGATTTCTGACTCATGATTTTGGTCCCCAGGTCTTGACCATCCTGAGTCACTCATACCAATGTTAATCAAACCAGTGGTTCCCATTTAGTGGTTCCCTAGTAAGTGGTAGAACAGAAACTCTGATCCTGGGCCTCCATTTCCAAGGGTTTCATGCAAAAAAATTATCTAAAGCAGTAAATAATTGCCTAATTCTTACAAATATATTGTTCCTTTCTGACAATATGATCTAGATAACCTAAATGTATGGTCTTTTCTTTCACCCTTAAACTCTCTTACTTTAGGAATTATTTATAACAATAAGCCAATCTACCTAGCATAGAATCCCCACCAGATATAAATGATCATGGGTTAATTTGGTTGGATCTTTGGAACCTGACTCTTTTCAAGAAATAACTCATTTCAATAGTAAAGCTTAATTTGATGTACATTCTATCCCTAACACCCCCTCCACCAGTAGAATTCCCTCTCTGGGCAAATCAGAGAATTGAAAGCCTTGGCCTTGGGGCACCCTCCTGAGAATGACTCAAGTGTGGCTTTCCTAACCTAGGTGTGGGCACAATGATCAGCTATGAACAGGTCCTTCACCAAGTCCGCTATCGCAATTGGCACCCAGCCAGCCTAGATGAGCGAAAGTTCCAGATCAAGTGCTCAGAGCTCAATGGACGCTACACTAGTAATGAATTCAACTTAGAGGTGAGTCCTACTATTGTTTCATTTTACAAACATGTATTCATGGCCCTAATGGGATCCTAACATAAGCCTAAAACTGCCACCCCCTCTCTCCTTCTTTGTGGCCCCTTTAAGAGAATAAATCTGGGATAAAGACAAGAGATACAGGAATGACCTTGAAGGACAGTTCTAAAGTTCTCATTCATTCAATCACAAAAACCTAGGTTAGATCAAGTTAAAGATATGAGACCAAAACAGGACCCCCTCCACCTCTCTCCTTGGTCACCTGCCCACTACTTTCACAGACTGGGAGTGGAAATTGCTCTGAAAACCACAAAATCACTTAGAATTAATACTCTTCATTACTAAATTCAGGGAAAACTCAAATCTGCATGAATAGAGAGAGGTGAAGAGAAATAGGGAGGAGGAAATAATACTCTTTTTCCATCTTAGATTAGCAACCCAGAATGCCCACCATTAGGGGATACTCCAAAGAAAGGAGGATGTTGAGGTATTGACATCAAAGGATCATTAAACTGATGTCCTTGCCCAATGACAGGAACTAGAGCTTAATTCAAGAGATAGGAGACCACTTTGTTGTCTGTTCATTTGCCTGTGGGCTCTGCCTCATCTTGGTCCTGTTTGCCCTCTTAATTCCATCACCACCACCCAAAACTTATTTTAGAAATTAGAAACCCTTTGTTTTTTATGCTAGCCATTTTCCCTTAACCTGCCTCCCTTAAAAGAAAAAACAAAATTAAGCCAAACCAACATATGCAGCAACCACATCTGACAGCTTATATCACATTTCACATAGTCTCCTAACTCTGTCCCGAGGTAAGTTTTATTTCATCATCAGCTTTCCTGGATGAAGATTCTCCATCGTACTCCATCAAACTTCAGCTACCTTTAAATATTGTTTCTGTTTACATTATCTTAGTCATTGCCTACATTGTTCTCATTAACTATACTACTCTAAATACTTATGCCACTCAGCATCCGTTTATACAGGTCTTCTGAAATTTCTCTCAGCTCCTCATGTCACTGATTCTTACAGCACAATTATATTCCGTTACAGTCATATAATAGCTTCTGTTTAGTCATACTATACAAGTAAGTGGTTGATGGGCAACCACTTCATTTCCAGTTTCCAAGTTCCATTCTGATAAGTATTGATTAAGATGCTGTACAGTGGGTTCTCTTTGAAAACTGCTCTTTCCGGGTGGTGGTGAGTTGCTGATTGTATTTTTTCCTTCCCCTATTCCTTCTTTTCTTTTTCCCTAGTTCTATTAACCTTACTTGTGTTTTAAATTTGTTCCCATTTTGTTTTTTAAAGAGGCTGTTAAATCTCCTTTCTTACCCCAATATTATGGCGAGCTGCCCAATTAACATTCCCCATATTAAATTTGGCCCTTACAATGCAAAGACAACAATGGTTTACTGCTAGGTATATGCCCCAAAGAGATCAAAGACAAAATCAAATGTTCCCAAATACACAAAAGTATTAATAGCAAAATGTTTGTGTAGTAGCAATAAACTAGAACTAAAGTGGATACCTATCAATTGGGGTAAATAAATTGCAGTAAATGGAATATTACTGTTCCATAAGTAATAATAAACACAATTCAGAGAAGCATGGGTAGACTTATACAAATTGATGCAAAGAGAAACAAGTAGAACAAGGAAAACAATAACCTAATAATACATAAGGAAAGAACCACAACAAAAAATACTGAATATTATGTAATTAATTATAATTACACAGCCCTGAAGAAGAGATAATAAAATGTACCTCCCTCCCTCTTATTTGCAGAGCTGAGGGATTGAAGACTTGAAAAAATTGCATCTATTCAGTTAATATGCTGGTTAGTTTTCCTGAACCACTTTTTCTCCCTCTTTCTCTTTTATTCTTTGTTAGGAAAGAGGGGAGGCCTATATTCAAAAATAAAGTGATGTAAAAACAACAGATATCAATTAAAATTTTTAATTTTTAATAATCCAAGGGAAGACAAGTTCACCTTTGTGAATTGTCTGGTGCCAAAAATATCCTGCAAGCAAAGGAGGCCACAGAAGCTGGCCCAGCACACTAGCTAAAGGTACAGATGCAACCAGTTTCTTTCTTTCTATTTCTAGGTGAATGTGCTACATGAGATCACCCCAGACACAGAGCACATCAACAATATGGTTGTGCAGCCTCAGTTCCTTCAGTCCATGCACCATTCAGAGCCTGAAATAAGTAGCATGCGTAATTCAGGTAAGAATTGGGGGATCTATACACTTCAACTTGGCACCACTGCCTCCCCAGCAAGGGCATCTTCTCATCCCCTCAGCCAAACCTACTACCACTTCAGAGTCCCAGGGTCATCCATTAGGAAGGCAGGGGAATGAGTTAGGGAGTTAGAAGAGCCAGCTTTGCCAATGGCTTTGTTTAATGTCAGATGGCTCCATTTGTCCTGGCTTTGTTAGTAACTATCCATGTATTCCTAATCAAATCATTTAACTTCTCAGAGTTGCCTCCTTGTTAAGAGAAAAGACCAATGCTAAAGAAACAGAAGAGTCCTGGAAAACATTTGATAAGACCTGTGTAAAATATAAGCAGCCATATGGAACTGGCCTTTCTTTTAAAATGTGTTTATTTCAGAGGTGTAACAATCACAGCCTCAGAAATGGATGATAGGACCAAAATGTTTGCCCAAATGTATCTGATAGGGCAAAAGTCCTATATAGGTGATCAGATATATGAAACAATAATAAATTCATAGACTATGTATGCATGGAGTCAGGAAAACCTGAATTCAAATCCTACTTCATACTAACTGTGTGTGACCCTTGGCAAGTCATTAACCTCTGTCTGCCCCAGTTTCCTCATCTATAAAATGTTAACAAGAGTAGCATCTACCTTACAGGGATGTTGTGAGGATCAAATGAGAACACAAATGTAAAGGAATCTGCAACCTTAAAGTGTTATATTATTATTATTATCATAATTATCACTATTATTGTCAGCTTAGACCATTCCCAGTATGAGAATTCTCTTCCACCAACAAAGATGTCAATCCTCCATTGACTTGGAAAGTCCTAGGGTCCTGAGGTACAGAAAGCTTAAGTGACTTTACCCAGAGATATATAACTAAGACATATCCAAAGGGGCATATACAAATATATACACATATATGTGTGTGTATGTAAATACACACATGCATTTATATATATATATATATATATATATATATATATATATACACACACACACACACACACACACACCAGATCTTAATGACTCCAGAGAAAGCTCTACTATGCCAAGCAGCCTCTTTCATATTATAATGTTGTTATATCATATTCATTATATTATGTTTCATATAATAAATTGTATCAGTATCATAGTGCAGTAGAAAGATCCTGGTGATAGAGGTCAAAAGAATGGGGTTTTAGTCCTTATTATGCCACTAATTCTCACTGCGTGACTTTAAGAAGATTACTAGAATGTCTCCATACCCCAGTTTCTCCCTACTACTATACTTGCAATTAGAAGATCTGGGTTAAAAGTTTCAGCTTCACCCTTATAAGTATGTGACCTTAACTGAGCAAGTCACACCTGTGAGCCTCAGTTTCATCACCAATTTAAAAAACATTTGCATCTCTCCCCCGCCCCCCCCCCCAGTTGCTGGGAGGCTGACATTGTAGAATCGGAAAAGTACCTTATAAATGCGAGTGATTTTCCTTGCTTTAAAAGTAAGAATAACAACTCGCATGCCTGTATAAACACAAAGTCCAATCCCAGTGCCAGTGTCATGAGTGGAAAAGACATTGTATCTAAAAATCAGGAAAGACCTGAATTTGAATCCCCTTTCTGCTACTACGACCTGTATGATTGTGGGTAAGTAATTTTCCCTCTTTGGTCCTCTATTTCCTCTTTTGCCAAATGAGGAAATTGAACTAAATGATATCCAAGGCCCCTTCCAGCTTTAAAGCCTATGGACATCATCATCAGTACCATCATCATCTTCATCATAAAAGAGCATTTATTAAGCGCCTACTCTATGTCAAGCACGGTGCTAGGAACCTGTGAACACAAAGATAAAAATTTAACAGTCCCTGCCCTCAAGCAGTCGACATTTTACTGGGTATGTATATTTCATATAATTATGTGAATTTAAGAAGGAACAGAATTTTAGGACGCTTGTCCCTAAACAAGGAAAAGAAAATGGTAAAGCCTAGTAATACAGAATCTAGCTATCCCAGCCAGAAGACCCAAGATATAGAGCCTCGCTCAACTTGCTGTGAGGTATTGGGGAAAACAGCATTTCTCTATGTCTCATCTATAAAATGGGAAAAAGCTAGATTTAGAACCCCAGGACATGAGTTTGAATGCTGGCTTTGGTACTTACTACCTGGGTGACTCTGGGTAATTTGCCTCACCTTTCTGGGCACACATCAGTTTCTTCATCTAGAAAATAACAAGGTGGACCTAGTTGGATCCCTAAGGTTCCCCCTAACTCCAAAACCTATGGCTCTCTGATCTAACCTGGGAATTTCATAGAATTAAATAAGATAATGTGTGTGACAAGTATAAAATATAAAGTACTCTTTGGAAAATATGAAGGATGATATAAACATTATATAATTAATCATTGAGAAACACCTATGATTCCATGTAACCAAGAACTTAATAGAAATACACCTACAATTCATTTGTGTCTCTTTTCCTCTTTTCAGTCATTCCCAGCATTGCAACGGTGGTCATAATCGTCTGTGTCGGGATGCTGGTGTTTGTGGTTGCGATGGGTGTATATCGAATCCGAGTGGCGCACCAGCATTGCATGCAGGAGAGTGAATCAGCCAAAGAGAGTGAAATGGATTGGGATGACTCTGCCCTTACTATCACTGTCAATCCCATGGAGGTAAAACCATACCCCTTAACTGGAAAGTCCTTTCTGGAATCCTCTTCCCCTTTCATTATGATATATTTAATATATCACCTATGACATAAGGAGCCTTCTAAGGAATTTTGAGGGGAGGGGAAGTTGTTGGGGAAGTCTCTCTATTATTACCTATATGGCCCTGAACAACTCACTAACTTCTCTGGCCATCAGTTTCTTCATCTAGAAAATGAGGCAGTTAGACCAAATGAACTCCAAGATCCTTTTAAATCTATTCAACTAAATCTATGATCCTCTGATTCTTTGTTCTGCCTAAAGCCTTTCACAGGCTCTGTACTCTTCAGCCTTCAGCACTGTTTCTCAATTTGGTGAGCATTTGATGCCAATCTATACATGCCCCAAAGAGATCATGCCCTACACCAAGTCCCCATCTTCAATGTGAAACCTCTACAGTCACACCATTAATTCCTATGCCTTTCTTAATTTGTGTAAACAAACATACCCAGATCATATAAACCTTGTCGATATAAAACAAAAGATAGAACCCAAGCAAGTAGTAATCACATCAGCTGGTTAAACTGGTTGCCAGCTCCTGAAAGAAATTACCCTACCTATCCAAGAAATTACTGTACCACCTCTTGAAAGAACCCACTAGCTAGTTATCAACAACTCCTACCTTCCCTTTAATGATCACATAGAACCCTAAGAGATTCAGCCCAGAAAGAAAGAACTCTCTTCAGACACTCCAGGCAATATAAACAGGCCTACACTAGCAAGGGGACTTTTAGAGGGTCAGGAAGCTAGGAAGTCAATAAAGGGATAAGAAAAAGGGAGAGTGGTGGGGAAAAAGAGAAGAGGAAGATGTTGGGACCTGCTCCCCGCCCCCCCAGTCACACTAAAACAGTCAACATTAGTATTGAGCACATATGTGTCCACTTCTGTATTACTATAAACTAACACAAAAGCAGAAGAAAACATGGTCTTACCAGCCTCTTTCCTCCCTCCCCACCTGCAAGGAACTTAATTTGGTTGGGGGTGAGGAGGAGAAGACTAAAACAGGTGAAACCTTTAGAGAATACAAGACTTTGCAGAATCAGATGTTAGATTACAGTATGCAGTAGAGATTTAAGTGCTTTAGGAGTTAAAGAGAAAGGTCACTTTGGGCCAGAATAGTGAACATGGAATAGGAAGGGCTATGTATGTGCCTGTCCAAACATATTACATATTCTCAAATGATGTCAGAACCTCCCAGTGAATTTGAGTATTCCCTTCTGGAAAGAGGGTAAAAAAAAATTATCAACTATCTGTCTAAACTCTTCTGAGGAGTAAATAATGAGAGGCACCATGGTGGAGTGATGAGTGTAATAACCTTGCTGTCCAGAAGGCCCAAGTCAAGTTGTATCTCTGATACATCACCACTGTATCACAACTTCTCAATGACCCAACCAAATGATCCATTGAGACTATAAGTTACACAACTGATGATCTGAACCAGTGGACGGACTTTCCACACTTTCAGATCCCTACAAAAATGAAGTCATGAGTCTAGGCCAAAAAAGAACAAATAAGTTTCTTTGCAATGTCAAAATTCTGCAATTCTTTTATAGAAGAATGTGTAGCTCTTTGCAAATATCAGATGCTCCTGAATTGTTCAAAAATAATAGGGACCACCCCCTTGCAGCAATTAAGGTTATGTTAATGGTACTGTTGTTACATTGACTCATTAAGTGATTCTGATGACCTCTGTAGGGCCAACATAGAATTCCTTCTCCCAGTTTCAAGGACACCACTTCACCGACATCCCGTTGACTATAATCAATACCAGATAGGCAATATTCTATGTAAAACAGCAGGGAAATTCAATAGCTATGTCCTTTCACCAGTTACCAGCCATTTATCATTAGTGATGAACATTTCTCAGGCATGAGTCTTTAGCATTAAGAGCAAAGAGTTCCAGAAGACTCATTTGCATAAATACTTTCATGAGTGTTGCAGTAGGAGATCCTTTAATAAAGCCAAAAAGATTTTATTTTATTGAGTACTCTGTGAATTCAGGCTGCTAAGGAAAAATTTCTCAATGTGTTTTTTTTCCCCCTACACTGACATCTAGAAATATGAAGAACCGGGTCATGTGGAAGAGGAGAGTGAGGAAGAGGAGGAGGAAGAGGAGGAAGTAGAAGAAGACAGCTCTAGTGATGACTCAGATGACAGTGAGGAAGAGGAGGAAGAGATTGGCAAGGGCAGAGGTGGGCAGAATGGCCCCAGGCAAGCCCAGTTGGAATGGGATGATTCAACACTCCCTTACTAGACTAGTCCATGGTCCCAGGTATATCCCTTTTGTAAACACCAATACAATGTATTCCTGAGTCCAGTTACACAGAGACTATGAATTTGATGACAGGATTTCAAAAGTCTTGCTCAGCACAGCTTCATAAAATAACTTGACCCTTTGCTCCTGGGGGCTGAGAAGGCCCAGGAAAGCACAGATGACCCAGATAAGTCTCACATAGTCACTGAGAGCTCTACATTTAGCTTGCCCATCTCTTGACCCCAAATGCCTCTCTCCATTTCCTATGGGCTCACCAAATTCCTGTCATTCAATCCATAGAGTTTTGCCTTTTCTATTTTTTCATATAGGAAGGTTCTCCTGCTTCTGATGTTCTTTATTTCTGCCAGGCCAAATGCTCCCTCTTGCCCTTGGGTTTCACTTCACTGTGTGTCTGACTAAAGATTCTACTTTGATCACAGTTCAGCATTGTGACTGGATGAGTGGCAGTGGGTAAATTCTGCTCATGGTTGCCTTTTCTTACCTCTTTGAAAGGTCAATGTTTTATGCAGAAAGGTTGATTGAACTTCATAACCCAAGTTTATATTGTTAAGGAGACAAGATAACACTTATAAAAGGAATTTGGAGGGGGGTGGGGAGGGAGAAGGGAGAAGATATTACCTACCATCTCTCTGGGGCTATGTTAGCTTCTACAGAATATCAATAACAAAGGATCATTCTTTATTGTCGGTCATGAGCAGTAGAACTGACCTTCAGCCACAGATGAGAGACCCTACAATGAGCACTCTCAGATCTGTACAGTTGTATTGTTACAGAATCTGACTACATAATGCTACCCCAGCTGGGAATCATAGGTTCTGGGACTACTGTTTCTTCAGACTAGAATTTAAGGATGGTGGAAATGAAAACAAAATCCAGGCAAGGGAAAATGTTTCATTTTTACCTGCTATAGGATTATACAAGAACAGCTAGGATTTACAGGGAGGACGGGATGAAGGAGGTAGTTAATAAAATATGAGTCCCTGTTGGTTGGGCCATTATCTTTTCAGTCAAATGGTGGCACAGAATTTTGAAAAGCATCACCTAATAAACATACCCTCCTTTGTATCACCATCCCCAAGGCCCCTTATCTCCTCTTTCTTGCTGTCTTTTCTTTTGATAAATGGGGCTTCTCAAAGAATATTAGGACACGGATTGAAATGCCTGGAATTAAAAACGAAAGCTTAGAATATAACAGCTAGAAACTAGAAGCATATTGGTGACAATATCATCTGCTTATTCCTCCCCACCACCTCCCAAAAAAGTTCAAAATACCAAAAAGAAAGCAAACACATCAGTACAACCTGATAAATCTGGGGATTTTTTTCTCTCTTTTTTTAATGTAAGGAAATCTCTTTGATCTCCAGCATATCACGGACACCTAGTGAGGCAACTGTTACCATGGTAACTAGTCTAGAATCTTTTGTAGCCAACAGAATAGCAAGTGTGGGCATGGAAATGCTGTATGACATCCTAGAAGACTCCTTAAGAACTTTAACTTGTGTTCATTCCATCTACTTAGTTTGTGCTTTCTCCCCACCACCATGTTTTCAATCTTAGGTGAAGCTTCCCACCATCCTCTACCTCTTATAGAGAGACATCTCTTGATAGGTTCTGTATGGAAGAAAAATGATCAACCAGCCTTTGAGATTTAGGTTTAAAGACTAACCAAGGATCTTTTCTGGCTACACTATCTATACCCTTCCTGAATTAAAGGACAATCAAATGTAGAATTGTAAAAGTCTCTAAAGATTTTCTAGGACATCCACCAATGCCAAAATCCCTGACAAGAGATCTCTATAACCTTTTCACAAAAATTGGGGTTTATTAAGGCCAAGTCTGTGAGCAAAAAGTTACCACCACCACACTGGTATGACACCTTGGATCTTGCAAAGCAATTTTTCATGGCCATTCTCAGACAGATAACTACCATATTCCTACCATTTTACAATTCAGGAAATTGGATTAAACTTGGAAATTGGTGACTTGCCCAAGGTCACCCAGACCTAAAATGCTCATCTCCTAACTCTTACCTGGTGCTTTTTATATCACACCACACTGTCTAGACCTGGCAGGGCCACCACTGACAGCTTGTAGATCAGATGAGATATTTGTAAAGTGCTTGAATAATAGTACCTGGTCTGTAGTAGGTGCTTAATAAACATGTGTTCCCTGTCCTAGAAAAAATCCTTTTAGAAGAACAGAAGGTTTGGGTTTCAATTTCTATTAATGGGAAATAGACCCTCCTATTGTAAAAATGCACAATAACCACATACTCAGATCTGCTCTAGCAGGATATCGACTGAGGGGAGAGGGGATGGGGAATCTGCAAAAGTCAACCCATCCTTACGAATGAATTACTTGGAGACAAATGGATTCAGATACCACTGAATTCTGAAGTTTCCAGCAAGTAAAATTAATAAATAATAACTTTTTTTTAAAACAAACCTTTCTGAATTAGAATTTGATTGAAAACATGTTCAATTTTATTTTTACAATGACTTCCCCCCTCCCCTTTCCATTGCTCAGTGATTTCTTGTTTGCAGAGAACTCGTTTCTTGGTGCCCTTCAGTTGTCTCCAATGGCTCTATTACTTATTCATGGTTGAATGAGTATGTATGAGCACTTTGAAATATTTATATTTCTGTTATTGGGGGGAAATTAGGTCACAGTGGCACATTACAGAAGTAGCAAAGATGGATCATTTTATATGTTAGTGGGCAAAGAGATCCCATTTGTAATGGTAACAGGTCACAAAGTACTCTCCAAGTTTTGTTTGTTTAAAATTATAATGGCCATGCTAGCTTCCAACAGAAGAAATTAGAACCCTGCTAAGTCAGCAAGCACTCATCATTTTCCCAACACTGTGCTATTTGCACTTGGGAGGGGGCAGGAGAAGGAAAAACAAAAGGGAGATACACAAGATGAATTTGTAGTCTGATTAGGGCATTACACTCTACATACCATCAAGCATAATGGGGAAAAAAATAAAAACATTTGGATGTTTCCAAAGAGCCATATTCTTGTCATGTAGATTGTTTCTAAACAAAGGAGTAACTTTTTTCCCTTCATCTGTGTGTAGACACAGCCTCATACTTCTTTTTAGCCTACCACTTTGACTCTGTCATCCAATGAGCAGGACTGAATGAGTAACCAAAGTCTATAACTAAGAAGTTCCCAAATCAGCAAAAAATGAGACCACTCTGGATATTTCTACCACCTAACCAATACAGTGAGACAATCTGCCATCATCATCTTCCCAAAAAGCCTAGAACCATTACATTTTGATAGATTTAATCCAACTCTGTAGACGTGTCATCTGTAGTAATGTTCATCTAAATTCCTCAAAAGAAATCATTTCCCTGATCTCAGTAAGTCTAGATGACTTTTAGATTTCTGCCTTCTTGAACTATTATTTTTTCCACTAGTAGCTTGATTTCCCTGCTCAGGTATAGGTTTGGATATACATATGTATCTATAGATAGGTAGGTGCATATACATATGTGCATGTATACATATACACACACACAAAAAAAAGTTGTGATATGAATATGGGCTCCCCCCCAACCCTGAGAATGTCATTGATGTGTTCTAAACAAGCAGTTTTCCCTTCATGCACTAACATCTAATTCATTGAAATTCTACTGCAGAGACTCCCAGCTCTAAAATCCAATGACTTACACTATTTGTGTCATACCACCACAATTTGGATTTTTTTTAAATTAAAGAAAAAAAGATAGGTTTGTGGAACTCTGCCCCACTCATTACATTCATATGGCCCAGACTTATTCAAGACCTTGGATCTATAGCCAAAAACAGTAGAATGAAAAGTGCCAGCTGGTGTTTCCAGGTGTTTTAGGCCACTAATCAAATGGACAGGTCAGTCATTAAGATGTTCAAAATAGGGGCAGCTAGATGGCAAAGTGGATAAGCACCCGCCCTGGATTCAGGAGTACCTGAGTTCAAATCTGGCCTCAGACACTTACTAGCTGTGTTACCCTGGACAAGTCACTTAACCCCAATTGCCTCCCCCCCCAAAAAAAAAGATGTTCAAAATAGTATTTAACAGTTAATTGGGGAATTTTCTGTAATCACCCCAAGAATAAAAGATCAGGGAATGCCAGACATGAAAGGAACCTTAATAACCATGTAGTCCAACTCCCTCATTTGCTAACACAGGAAACCAAAGATCAGAGAATAGGGACTTGCCCAAAGTTACACAACCAGAGGAAGAGCTGGGGTTTGAACCTGGGTCATGAGGATGACATTCATAACAGTGTATGCAAAGACATAAAAACTCCAATTTGCCAGAATAAAGCAAGTCAAGTCATTCAAAGTCACACTCACTGCAGTAAGATGGACTCATCTTTACTACATCCTCAAAACAACTATAGGAATGATATGCTTTGAACTTGATCTAGGCCAAGTTCCAGAATGAATTCTCATGGAATCCAATCAAATCCAGGACAAACATTCCACAGTGAGGGAAGAAAAACTAGCATTCAGGGAACCAAATGATCAGTAAGAAGTCATTCCATTGAGCTACAGCATTAACTACCCAAGGCCAGTTAGCTCCCCAGACACTGCTGAGCCCATAATGATTTCCATGTAGGAGTGTTCATTAGCACAGACTTCTTTTCATTTCAGCCCTGCTCATGATATAGCTCTAAAAATGATTCTAAAGACTTATGCCTGTTTAAATCAATATCAACATAATCAGTGGAAAGTGCTACCCAGTGGACTTTAAAATTAGCAACCTCCTTTGCTCAGTGAGAGAGTATTAGTAACAGTAAAGGGGAAAAACAATCCTTTTCAAATATGCATTCATTTAAATTAATCAAACAGGTGGCAGTGATGAACAGGATTTACTTATCTAAGAGAATCCACAAGTGGAAAACAAACAATTTGGGGGCTAGATGAATGTCACACCCTTTGGTGAATTCCCAAATCCTCCCAATATATACCTTAGCTGGCTAAGAATTGTGTAGTATGTTGCTCCCTGATACTGCTCTTGTACATTTATTGAAGGTGACAGGATAAAACTCCTGGCCCAATTTAATTTTCATGTAGCCATTTTCCAGTAGTTTAGCTGGAGGCAAAGGACACAAGTAATGTAACTTGGGCTGTCTCCTCTGTCACCCTCATTTCCCTGCCTTTATTTGTTTTACCTTTATAAATTTCTTTTATAGTATTCTCCATATTTTGCACCAAGTAAAAAGGAAAGAGGGAGCTTATGAGGGCAGTGGCTCAGATCCTGGTCTTGACTCCTTTCCAGGCAGACAAAGCTAAGACAAAAAGGTCAGCTGTGACAGAATTAAACACATATCTTGAAGGGTCAATTAGCAGATGGAAATAGCAGTTTGCTAATATTTAGTGGTCTTGTTTGATCATCAGCATTCTGCAGCTTTCCTGGGAGCAGGACAGGAATAGCCCTGGAGAGATTGGAGATGTGGCATGGTATTCAACCTGCATTTGGCTTCCAGGCAGTCCTCTGTCATAAGTCAAGGATGCAATTAGCATTTCTAGGTCTCCTAGCCAACATTTCAGTAAAGAATGCTTGGTTAGATTTCAATCTAATTGGCTTTTCCAAAGAGAGCCCTGACCCTTTTTATGGTCCCCTTAACTCCAGGTGCTCTTTAATGGGATTTCAGCCTGGAATCGCAATCAGAGGACTTCTGGGATTTGCCTCTGATTGGCAGGCACCATGACATTGATATGAGAGTCTAACGTGTGTGCCTGCCAGGGTAATTGAAGTAGGAGAGGCCTTCCTCTGATTTCAAAAAATATCCCCTCTTCTCCATGGGGGAATCCCATGGGAGAACCTTCCCTCGCCCCCACCCTCCCCCTCCCACACCCCAACAACTAAAGCTGAATGAGTTCTAGATCTTTTCTGGAAGACAGATTTTAATTGGGAAAGGTGGCCAAGTACTGTACTAAGTGCTTTATAAATATTATCTCATCCCCATTTTACAGTTGAGGAAACTAAGGCAAACAGAGGGTTACTCGACTTTGCCCAGGGTCATACAGCCAAGTAGGTATCTGAGGCCACATTTGAACTCGGGCCTTCCTGACTGAAGGCCCAGCATTCTAACCAGAGTACCACCTAGCCACCTCCAGAGAAGGTAAGAAAACAGGAAGACACTGAAAGGGAGGAAAGAGATAAGACCAGGGAGACAAAGACCCAGAAACGAAGGTAGATGTCATTGAAGCATGCTTTTCACTTATTTTGTGATCTTGAAATCTCAGAAATGAGACTGACCACCAGACTGGCTTGTGTAAGGGTAAATCACCTGTGTGTCTATGTGTATGTATGGGTGGGGGAGAGGAGGAAGGGAAGGAGGTGTGCACAGCAAAGAATATACACACTCTATGAAGTAATAATGGGAAAGAGTTGCCACTTTCCATCACCACCTCAGGTGGTTTCTATCTCCCAGGAGGTTGAATTTCTCACAATGAGTTTAATCTATTCTAAGTATAGACAACAGATGATGGGGGTGAAAAACAGATCTAGTAGGAAAAAGTTCACATCCTCTGGTTGACTGGAAGAAATTGGTGGGTTGGCAAGCTTAGCCTACTCTGCTACAGCAGTACTTCAGCATCTCTCAGGAGCATTCCTGTTCAATCAGTGAAGCAGAGAAGGGTTGACCATGCACAACATCACAATGTAGGCAAAGTCTGAATCTTCCACATAACCTTTTCTCCTTCTCTGGTACCCAACTAGTCTCTCCACCCCCTAGCAAAAACTTTCTACATCCCCTAAGCCCCATTGTAGCTTGTCCACCCTCTATCTCAACTCCTGGAGAGCTAATTCTCTGTACCTTTCAAGGTCAAAATTCAATAATATGATAAAACTAATAATGACTATGTAAAGAGAGGAGAAATACTACCCTTCCCTGCTTCACATCCCCACCCTAGGGTCTTTCCTTCTTTTCCAAGAACCATTTTGCCTTTTTTACCATGATCTTTTAGAGCCAATGCCTAGGTTTAAACAGTACTAATGGCAGAATTTCAGGTGCCTTAACAGGCAGATGGTGGAAACATTTGGAGACAAAGCTTAGCAGGATTAACTAATGTGTACTATTCCCCAAAATGATATATGCATTTGTCTATAAATAGGGCCTGCCCAGTAAGAAGATTCTGAACTATAGCACATACTCTGAACCCAACACTAAGCAATCAGTTACTTTGTTCAATGGGTGGTGGCTTCCCCCATTTAAATTTAGGTTGGTAGTTGTACTAATAAGACACACCTTCCCCTCTCCCACTCCTCTCCATCCTGAAAAAAAAAAAAAACACTTTGTAGCTAGAGATGGTTTTCTGATGCTGTGTTGGCCATAATTAAACAGTTCCCTCTATGCCTTTAGCTTGTGCTCATGCTTCTGAGCCTTGTTTATGAGCAACAAGCAGCTAAAGCCAAGCTTTATTAGAAAATAATTAAATTGTAAATGCAGAATCTGAATCATTAGAAAAAAATTACTTCAATGCTCATTCCACCCAGCCTTTGTACATCACTGAGAACAGAGACGTTCTAGGAAGGAAAAGAAAATCCTCCCACAGTTTATTTAAGGAAGTTGTTAATTCAGTGTATTGAGCCTTGCCTGGGCAGCCATTTGTAATGGGGATTGTGGTATGCAGAGTCACAATTTACACAACAAATTGGATGGAGAATAAATGGCTGCTTTTGGAAGGGCACTCACTCATTCTAGTAGTTACTACGAGTGAGGAAAAACATCAAACACTGCAAGGTCCATTTAGTCTGTCCCAGGCTGTTTTTATACCTAAAATTATATGGTTTCAGGGACCAAGGAGGATAATCCTCCCTACTATTCCCCTGATACCTGAAATTCCATAATCAGAGATTCATTCCTTTCACACTGAGAGTTACTCTATTATAAAATGTAACACCTCCTCCCCAAAGGGATAACTGTTTAGGCTTATTGGTAATTAGATAGTGTATGAATCAGTTATTAGGTCTTTAACCACATCAAGAGTTGATAAAAGGGAAAGAAGAGAAGACTGTTGCTTGAACAGGAAAGGGATTGGGAGGGCAAAAAAAAAACCCATAAAAACCAGAGGAGATGCTGAAGACATTTTTTTCCAATTTCACAGTTTTGTAAATGGTAGTGCTGATGGTATCAGAGGTATATAGGCAGTCACTGGAATAGTGAGCGAAATGATGCCCCAGTGCACCAGATTTTTCCCATGAATCAAAATTCAAGACCTGTTCCAAGTGAAGGGAAAGCAACTTCTCTGCCATAACTAATGGCCCTCAGAGGCATCACCATCATCTCCTAGAATGTTATCATCATCATTACACACAAGTGCCCCCTTCTAAACCCGACATTGGCAACATGCATTTAGCCTACATAATTGTAAAAAGGGCCTTCTGATGGAAGATAGTCACTTTAGGTTCTGATAGTGCCCTGGCCTCATCATTATGAATATTATTTATGGGACTATAAAAAAACTAGCTAATTGGGTTGTTGGAGCCTTCTAGATGTTTGAGTTTGATGTAAGTGGGAGGTAATTTGAGTATAAAAGTTCAAGTTTTCATAAACAGAAAAGGTAAGTTAGGGTAATACTTGATTCACAAAAAGATCCATAAAAGATTCTATTTCAATATCAAAATACTTTAACATATAGCCCGTGATTTCAATTTTTTAAAAACTCTCTCCACAAGGACCTCTTATTTAAGTTATTTCTCATAATGCAGCTAGTATCAAAGCACTGTGCTATAAGAAGAATCATCTTCATATTGTATATAGAAGACAGAATACTCCAGAATGAAAAAAGTCAAAAGGCCATAAAGATGAACCCTAAAGACCATACATAAAGATAAACATGATAAGGACTCTTGAACCACAACCCTTACCTCTCCCATTAGACTGTACTTGGTTATTAATCTTATTTTTAAATAAAGAAAACCATTCCTCAGGGCCTGAAGTCAGTTGTTAGATTTTGTGTGGTATAAGTTAAAGCTCATAGTCAAAGTTGATCCACTTTTTTTTTTTTTTTGCTGGGCAATGAGATGACATGTCCAGGGTCACACAGCTAGTAAATATCAAGTATCTGAATCCGGATTTGAACTCAGGTCCTCCTGAATCCAGGGCCCATGCTTTATTGACTGCTCCACTTAGCTGCGCCCTCATCTACCATTTTCTTAAAGCTTCAACTACTTGCCATTGCATAACTTCTGCTGTCAATACACTGTAGTATCAGGTTGAAAAACATCTGAGGCCAGTTTCCTTCTAGATAAAGGGAGCTGATAAAAAGGACTTTTAGAAGGACAACATTTTCACTATCCAACATTTTGTATGTGTTGGGTGGGAAGTCAGGGTGAGAGATGAGCTCAGAAGGATTGGCCCCTTCCTCAGTGGGAGGAATGAAAGGATTTGGGGAACGAATCCTTGGGAAACAGGAACATAAAAGGGCAGGGAACACAGAGTCTTCCTGTCAAAGGAAAGGAAATCCATAACTTTTTAACAATCTAGGACCTTTCAGTTGCTCTTTGCCCTCCCCCTTAAATAATCAGATTTACTGCAAAGGAGATTTATCAAGATGAATTACAACTCCAGACCTTCTAAATGAAACAAGGACAGTGGGCATATTAAAAGTAGAAATGCAGACAGTACATATTAATCATAGATAACAGAAACATGCCAGCTTTAATGTCTGTCCCCCTTTATCTTACCATTAAGATGCTTCCTTGCAATTTTTATTTCATAGAATTAGAGACTATTAGATATAAAAGTCATGGTATATATCCCCCTACATTTTCTGTGCTCCCCATGCCCATCCCCATTTTATATATGAAGGAACTAAAGGTAAGAGAGGTCAAGCAACTTGATCAAGGTCACTTGGAACCTGAAGCTGGCCATCCTGTTTCCCAGGTATGTCTTCCTTCCACTATAATAAATACACCTCTAAGAACAAAAATGAGAAAGATACAACCTTTCTTCCTTTTTTCACAACTGAAAACATTGTGTAAGTTGAGGTTTAAAAATGATGGAACATAGGTTTGTAGAGCTGAAGAATTTGTCTGTGTGACTAAGTATTGTGACCAGAAAGAGTAGAGTTAGTTTTGGATTTGTCTGTGGACTGGCTTTTGCTCAGAATGCTCATTTTTCTTGTCCTGGGTATGTCATGTATATGAATTTAATGTGCATTCCTTTCCCCTTGAGAAAAACAAAAAAACATTAGCCCTGGTAACTATAGAATGACTTAACTTATCTCACCAACTGGAAATTGAAAACCAAACCCTCAATGCCAGGACATTTATAGAAGCCTATAATGGAGAAGATAGTCTGAGGGATTTAAAAAAAAAGTTTTTATACTAATTTTTCAGCTACAAACCCTCTTTGAGTTGAAAGGAAGAAAAAAAAGAACTAAAAATAGTTGAGGGAAGTTAAAAAAATAAATATAAAAGGTAGATAAAGATGAAGTTAGAGGATGGATAGGGATGTGAATGGGTAAATTGACCCAGATATTAGTACTAAACCAATAAGGCATAAAAGAGTAATAGAAGGCTTAGGAAGCCACCACTTTAGGCAGAGTATCAGATGTCAAGATTATGGAGATGTCGTATTGCTAATGATTAATGGACATTTGAATTCATTTGGGTTGGGTAGATAAAATCTTGAAGAAGAAATCATTTGTCCACTTGACCATAATGGGGGGTGGGCTGTTGCATCGGAACAATCATTTCAGGTGTCAACTATTAGCAACAAGGAGCTGATTGAACAATTATTTCAGTCCTTAACTGGACAGGATGTGTGGCAATACAGCCAATTGTCTGACATCAGCCAAGGTTTTTGGACTAGTCATCCCAAATCGGGTCACTTCTGTGTGATGTAGAGACTTGCATTCAGCCACGAAGAAAAGTAGTCTGTAGGTTTAGAAATGAAGCCAAGCATAGAGATTAGAGGCCGAGGAATTAGTAAGTATAGAGCTGTTTGAGTGTTAAATTGGTGACTATATGAATGTTGTTACTAGACTGATGATAGAAGTAGCTGATAGGTTGATGATAAATCAGAGTGCTCTGGCTGAGCTTTTTGGTGCCTGGGGTTTAATTAGTGGATTAGTATGGAAAATAGAAGAGGTGGGTAAACTATGCAGTTGTGATAAATAACCCTTTGTTTATGTGGACTTAGATTATTTACATATTAGGCCAACCCACTGGGTGTGAAAGATTTGGATAGTCCCAACTATATTATAAACTGGAGAACAGGGGACTGTGTACTACAAATCTGTTTCCCTCTCTATAAACATCTGGCAACGTTTTTGCACATAATGCCTCAATATTTCAAAAGATTTGTGATTTCATTAGCATTTGTATTCCACTGATAAAATCACTTGATAGAGGATTTTTGAGGCTTTTCTCTTTGTTGTTGTTGGTTCACTTTTACATTTTGTTTGGTCTGAACCTGTTATTCACATAGGGAGCTCCTAGTGTGGAAACTGCACAGATTCAAATTGTCTTTAACTTAAAACCTTAGAGACTTGCCTGAGGCACTGAGGTACTTGTCTGCACTTGCATGGCTTGCATATGTCAAAGGAAGAAACTAAAACCAGGCCTTCCCAGACTCCAAGGTTGGCTCTCTATCCATCATGCCATGTTGCCTCTTTCAGTGACCAAAACCATTCATGACCTGGTGGTCAACCCTTTGGAGAGAGTCAAATTTAAGTAGGCGTTCCTCAGAGAGCAAACATGTGGTCTGTTCTTAAGCCCTTTCTTGAAGCCTTTCCAGCTTTGTAGTACCTACGACAGCTACTGGTAGAGATTTCAAGAAGCCAGGGTCACAACACATTGAAGCATCAGAAGAAGATTATATGATTATATATAAGATTATATGGTCTCATTAAGAATTTGTATATTGATTGATAGCCCAACCCAATTTGCCACATATGCAGAGAACCTTGGAGTAGCAGTGACCCCAAAAGTTTTAATGAGGTAATAGTGGAGGAAAATGTCTGAAACTTTCTGACCCTGTCTCATCTACACAGCCTACTGGGCTGTGTAGTGTCTAGTGAAGTCCACTAGACACAACAGAATGTTCAACCATCCAAATGCTCTGATTGGCTAGAGTGATTAAGTAATTTGATAGAGAGTAGTTGAGAGATCCTGTTGAGTTGGAAATTCTCAAATGTCTACACAAAATCAATACATCACTTCCAGCTAGAAAAGTTTTAGGGATCCCATGCTATAAGAACCACCATCTCTGACTTTGCCTGAGAAAAATTGTCTTGCTTTATGAACTTTAGCTATATTTTTTTAAAATATATTTATTTCTTAAGATTATGCAGATGGCCCACAAGTTTCTTCTCTTCCCCCTTTTCTCTCCCCATCTCTTCAGATGTACAACATACATTTCCTTCCTGAGCTACTAGTAAAGTGTAAGGTCTTTGAAGGCTGGTATTCATTTTGTTTTTGTATCTCCAACACTTAGCACAGTGCCTTGCACAAATTTAGGTGCTTAATAACATGCTTACAGGATTGAGTAGCAAATGAAATTGTAAGAAAGATGTTGGGGTAAAAAGAGGAGAGAGGGATTTAGGTATTTGCTGGAGGAGGCACATATTCATGCTGGGAAAGACACAAATCATCCTTGTACCTAGGTTTTCATAACTCCATTTTGGTCCCTTTCACTCACCACAAATTAAGCCATAGTACTTAATTCTCTTCAGAAGTGTCCCTTGGGGGCAGCTAGGTGGTGCAGTGGATAAAGCACCAGCCCTGGATCTAGGAGGACCTGAGTTCAAATCTGACCTCAGATACTTGCCAACTTACTAGCTGTGTGACCCTGGGCAAGTCACTTAACCCTCATTATCCTGCAAAATAAAATAAAATTTAAAAAATAAGTGTCCCAGGTAAGGGACTTATGATCTCTAGGTAGCCTCCTCACCCCATCTGTGATGACAGGAAGTGTGTCAGGGATGAAGAAGAGCAGGGGGGGGAGGGGGCCTCCAGAGTCCTTTGAACTGTCTTAAGGAGCCTCTTTAGCATAGAAAGGATGTTCATTTTGCTAAATATACTGTCATGTGAGGCTGTGAGACTTAGAACAATTCTAGGACTGTCAGGTTACAAGTGGCTAAATATATTTATAGATAAGTGAATCTGATCTAATGTGTACCAAGAAGCAGATGAAATAAACAATGTCGTATGATTATTTAAAAAGCATAATCCTGATTGAAGAGTGATTGTAAAACCTAAGCTGCTTATATTCAACCTTTTCTTTCCTATTCCTGCCCATCCCTTCCCTGTACACAATTAACCTCCTACTGCTTAATTTAGCATCACATCTAGTCCAATTTGGCAAAGAATATTTGCATTGAAAATTCAACTTTGTGTGGTGAGACTTTTTGTCTTTTAAAACATTGTATACCAATCCATGTTTGAATAACATGCTGAAGTTGCAATTGTTGAGATTCTAACAATTTCACGATTTGTTAAGTGATTCTTCAAAACAGCCCCCTGATTTTCAACTTTGACCTGTAAATGTCTACAGACAGATTCATTTCAGTGGTCACTATGGCACTTTCTGTGAATTGGCCAATAAATATGATTTTGGAATTTCACAATGAAGATTTTTGTCCTGGAGTTTTTATTTAACTGCTTGCGTGATTGTATAAAATAAAGTGAATGTCCTCATCTTGTGTGAATTTCTGGGACCTGTCCCAAGACTGAATTTCCCCTTCAGGTACATTCATTCACACTGTTTGCATGTATTGGTGGAGGGGAGGGAGAGAATGAGAGCAGGGTGGTGATCATAAATCTCACTAAAAAGAAAGTTTCCACTGATGTAGGATTATCCAGCTCTCTCTTAGGCCTAGCTCAAGGCAGCACTGTTACACTTCAGAATGACTCTTGACAACAATGTTTACTAGGGACCAAGAAATGGGGGTACTCAGTCCTAAATGATTGGAGTTGGTATGCAAGACAACTCTGTTGTCAGAGCCCTCTAATAAGATGAGGAGATGAAGGCTTTGTTCCAGGGCCCTAAGGCGCTCCTCCCCTGGCCATCATAGTGTCTTTTAGTAACAGCAACCCATACTGCACAATATGACTATTTCCATTTTATCATTCAAGCGGAGATCATGATAGGCATGATAGATCATGATGATGTCTATTGTCTTAGGGTCCACTTTCTTTCAAAGACTTGGAAACTGCTCAACTGAATTTGCCCCAGGTGCAACAATTCCCTTTTATGGTTCTAATGTTTGTACATTGTATGCTTTCTTATGTAGCAGTTCTACCACCCTTGTGCTACACCTGGATGCTCAGGAATGCCCCATGTAGGTCTCCACTTACTTAAGACAGTGCTTTCTAAACTCCTTACACCCCATTGCCTCCTTCCCCTATTAAAATATGTGTTCCCTTCCTTCAGGACCATGCGTACAGCTATGTAATAACCAAATACTCTAAACCTTTCCTTCATTTCTAGGCTGTGGTGCAAGTCTGAACAAATAATAGCTTAATTCCCTCAAATCTGCCCCCTCCCTATGCAAGGTAGTCTAGTGGTTTGGGGTTTTCTTTTTACCCCAAAGTACTAACCATGATCAAGATTGGAATGGCTCAGGGGACTAAACTCTCAGGCAATATTATGTCACCATTCATCCAAGCACAAAAGAAGCATGAGAACATTTAGGATATTTAGGTGGTGGAGCACACTGGACAACTCAAAGACAAAAGATCTTCACAAATGAATCAACTGGGGAATTCTTAATATATATCTTTGTTAAATATCCTCCTCCTTCTATGGCTAAATAAATGTCTATGAAGTGTTATATGTCTCATTTCATTCCAGTATCTATCATAAAACAGTAGGGGATTGTCCTGGGTCGTTGTCATTCTCTATCTAGACTTTTGCCATAATCTCCCAACCAGTTTCCAAACCTCCAGGTTCTTTTTCCCAATCAGTTCTGAAAGAACACTGACAGATTAATCTTACTAATGTGTCTGTATGATCATTTCATACCCTTTTTCCAAAATTTTCAATGGCTTCCTCTTATTTCTGGAATAAAGTTCAATCTCTTTAGACTGGTATTCAAAGATCAACAATGTAGCCCCAACCTATACTTCCAGCCTCACATCTATGAGTTGGGCAAATTGAACTGTTTGCTGTTTCTCAAACATGCCTTTATCCAGCCTCTAAATTCCGCGGTCCCCCGCCCCCCCCCAACATTCCTTCCTTGAAATGCCCTTTCCTCAGTCTGTCATCTTTTCCTACCAAAATTCTACCCAGCCTCAGGGGCTAGTTTAAACACTACTTCCTCTAGAATGTCTTTTTTTTTTTTTAATCACCCAAACCAAATGTGATCCTGCCTTACTCTATATCACTCATTCAGTAACTAGCATTTCATAGCTAGTACTATAAATACACCTTATCTTTTTTCAATTAACTTGTAAACTCCTTGAAGGGAGAGACTAATCAATAGGTCAGTCAATGAGCATTTATTCAGTACCTACTATGTGCTAGGTACTGTGATAGATGCCAGGGATTCAAAGAAAGATAAATGGCAGTACCTGCTCTCAAAGAACTTACCATCTAAGTAAGATACCATGAAAAAGACCATATACAAATAAGCTATATAGAGAATAAATTGGAAATAATCAATAGAGGGAAGGCACTAGCATTAAGAGGGCTCATGTCTTTAAATAATTTTGTAATCTAATAAAGCTTCATTGAATATCTGCTAAATATTCTGTCGACTATTTGTTGCTTTTATGGAAGCTGTGTCACCTATATGCAGTAAGAGGAAGCCCTGGGGGCATCTAGGTGGCACAGTGGATAAGCACTGGCCCTGGATTCGGGATGACCTGAGTTCAAATCTGGCCTCAGACACTTGATACTTACTAGCTGTGTGATCGTGGATAAGTCACTTAAGCCCCATTGCCCCACCAAAAAAAAAAAAAAAAAGAGGAAGCCTTGACTCATAAGGCAGAATATTAGAGGCAGAATTTTAGGCACTACAAATAGTTTGTTAACATGGGGCCTCCACCTTTCCCCCCAGTCCTTAAAGCATCATGTATATAAGAAACCCTCAGTTTTTCCTGGGCACTGGAGTAACTATCATATCAACAACCATATTTGGAAGAGGCAGTAGTTCTGTCACATATCACCTATGGAGAGAGGGAATAGCCGATTATTGGCTAATGTGGAAATTTATTTTGATTTGGGGACCCTACCTTTGGGCTGAGATTAGAAAGCCTTAGGCCCTCAGGGTCTCTCCCCCTCCTCCTCAGCTTCAGCTGAGCCAAAAAGCCCCATGGGCTGTACAAGACGCCGGGTCAGACAGCTGGGGGGAAAAAGCCCTAGCTCCCTCCGACCTGAGTGGAGGGATCCGAGAGATACTGGGCTTGTCCAGGCTGGGCTCTGGTGAGGCACGTGATGCTGAATCATCCCCCCCAGCCCCAGCCTTAGCCCTGACTGGCAGATTAGCTTGATCTGTGGGAGCGCAGGAAGCCCCAAGATTTGAGTGGAGAGAAGAAAAGGTATATATAGACCTGGGAGTTAGATTAGAAGGGATCTGTCAGGGGGGAAGAGACAACAGCAATGCAGGAGTTCAGGGGGCGGACAAGGACGGATGGTTCGGTTCGGACAAGGAGACAAGGCGGCTGATGAGATTAGGGGGGGTTCGGTCGGACAGGGGCGGACAAGAGAGGCTGAGGACATTAGAGAAGTTCAGTTCGGAAAAGGAGAGACGGGGCTGAGAAGGAACAGGGGCTGCTGATGGAGGGCGGAAAAGAGGTCAAGAGGCGACTGGCGAGATTAGAAAGGTTGTACCATGAAAGACTAGAGACGGGGCTACAAGGACGCAGGAGAAGATGAGAAGGACTAGGAGCAGGGAAAAGAGAGGCTGAAGGGCAGACTGACGGAGGAGACAGACAGAAGGTCGATGAGAGAGAAACACAGGGGTTCAGCAGTGGCAGTAAGGAGGAGAGAAAAGTTAGAAGCAGGGGATTTACAAAGTGAAAGGGGCTTGGAGTTAGAATAAAGGACCTGAGTGCCCGGAGGCTGGCACAGCTAAGGCCCTTATTGTAGTAAAAAGGTTACAGGCCTTATTACAAACCAGGGAAAGTGTAACATGCCCTGAGGCTGGAGGCAGCTAAGGCCCTAATTGTATTCTAGAAGTTCGAAGCAGCAGGTGGGAAAGAGACTCAGTGGAAAGAGACCACAGGCAAGCAGTCAGGTTGTACATTTTATTTCCCTGTATTCTTAATTTTAAATAGTATCTCATAAATAAACTCTGCTTTGATTATTTAGTTAAGAGGCTTCTTAATCCTTTGCTTATCAATTTTGGGAGTGGAGCAGTGTGGTGGAACTTTATATAAATGGCCCACATTAAATTAACAGCAGTCAGATAGCCAGTTAGTTAACAGTCCCCAGATTAGTCCTCCATAGATCAGTCCCCCCCCCCCAATTAGCCCTATTCATCAAAATATTTCTACATTTGAATGGCGACCACGGCAGGACTTATGGCCCAATTATAATTTTTCTAAACTTATAATTTTTCATATAATCATAATTTTTCATTAGCCCAAAATTATATTTTTCCAGATTAGATATAGCTTATTAATAATTAATTTTTTACACCAATAAACCAACTAGTATTTATCAAAGGGTTCAGGGTAGGGAAGCAGGAAATAGCTGGGTGAAAGGGAGATAGTAAATTCCCTGGGATCATGTTTGGCTTAAAGTGGGTGTATATTGTCATGGTGGAATCCAATGACATGGACTGAAAGATTCTGTCAGCTGACCTATGTCTCACAACCCATCCTATACCATCTTGCAAGCCATGGGAACTCATGAATGTTATTTACATAACATAGTCAAGAAAAAAGTAACAGGCAGGGCAGCTAGGTGGCACAATGGATAGAGCACAGGCCCTGGATTCAGGAGGACCTGAGTTCAAATCCAGCCTCAGACACTTGACACTTACTAGCTGTGTGACCCTGGGCAAGTCACTTAACCCCAATTGCCCCACCCCCTCAAAAAAAAAAGTAACAGGCAAAGCTGTGGGGTTTGGTGGAGTGTGGTGGGATTGCAGGTGATTTTCAGGAGTGTCAGGAAAATAGTGCTCACTGACACATATATTGAATAGACAGGCCTGCCTTCACAGTGCAATTTTAAGGGTTCTGAGAAGATTTTTATGTTCCTCTCCAAATATTCTCTCCATCATGCCTAAAAGTTTCTCCATGTTTTTCCCTTTTTTTCTAATTCTTCTTTCACAACATGACTAATATGGAAATTTGTTTAACATGATTATACATATATAACATATATCGGATTGCTTCTGGTCTTGGTGGGAGGGAGTTGAGGGAGGGGGGAAAGGAGACAAGTTTGGAACACAAAATCTTATAAAAATGAATGTTGAAAAGTATCTTTACATGTAATTGGAAAAAATACTATTAAGTAAAAATAAGAAAAGAAAAAGAAAAAAATTCTCCATGGGACTCCAGGCCAGAGGTTTTTCTTAATTGAGGCTTATCCCATTTATGAACAAATACCTCAAATTGAGGATTTCTAAAGTTAGATGTAAGCCCCAGAATTTCAGAATTAGAGCACATTGGCAGCCATATAACCTAACCTAATATTTATTAAGAATTTCTGGGGGGCAGCTAGATGGCACAGTGGATAGAGCACTGGCCTTGGAGTCAGGAGTACCTGAGTTCAAATCTGGCCTCAGACACTTAACACAAACACACACAAAGGTACTTTGTACAAACTTGATTTTTATATAATGCAACCAAAACCTTATAACCTTTTCTATATTGGCATCTGACTTTCACTTCCATGGAACCAGACACTAGTTGGTCCTAGGGCCAAAGAAATTTGAGAGAACAATGTAGTCAGTCAACAATTGTTTATTAAGTATTTACTATGTGACAGGCACTGTGCCAAGTGTTAGGGATGCAAAGAAAGGCAAAAACAGTCCTTGCTATGCAGTAGAAAAATCTTCCAATTTAAAGTCAAGGAACCTGAAATTCAGCTCTTTACCTTAAATATCTGTGGTCCCTTGAGCAAGTTAATTTAGTCTCTCTAGGTCTTAGTGTCCATCTGTATGACCTTGGATTTTTGGACTGGATATTTGCATGTCATCTCCCCCACTGGAGTGGGAGTTCCTTGAGAGTAAGGATTATCTTTTACCTTTCTTTATATCTCCAGTGCTTAATACAGTGCCACAGGCACTTAATAAATATTTAGTGATTGACTGGAAAATAAGAAAGTTGGATTTTATCAATAAGTTCCTTTCTCAGTCCTATGATCTTTTTTTTTTTTTTTGGTGGGGCAATGAGGGTTAAGTGACTTGCCCAGGGTCACACAGCTAGTAAGTGTCAAGTGTCTGAGGCTGGATTTGAACTCAGATCCTCCTGAATCCAGGGCTGGTGCTTTGTCCACTGTGCCACTTAGGTTCCCTCCCTGTGATCTTATGGTCCTAAGATTGACACTAGAAGCAAGTTGGCTTTCTCCCTAGTTGCCATGTAAGACCATTCAAATCCCATTGAGTGGAATTGTATCAGCAACAACCAAAGTAAGCATGTTCTTGGAGTCTAAACCCAACTCTTACATGGAGGGAAAGTTGAAGGGAAAAGGGTGGCTGAGAGGAGAAAGTAAGGACTCCAACTCAGAAGAGTTACATGTTGGGGGCACCCATCTGATAGCACTGTGTCTGCTCCAACTGTTTCTAATTAACCCACTCAGGTTAGCAGTGTGAATGACTCAACATAGTTTAACCACCTGTTTTTTTTTTTGGTAAGAAGCCAGACTATTTTATGACACGATACATGGTAAACAAAATTAAGCTAACACTCATCTTAAATCCATAAATGTAAACATGCATGTGTTTGTACACTCGGGTGCACACAAACACACACATATTTTTTTCAAATGAAGAGGGGCACAGTGAGAGAATAGACCATTGATATCCTAGAAAATGACTCTTATTAAGTCCCATAGTGGGCTTCTGAACTAGCCCCAGCTATCTCTAGTTAACAAAAATGAAGAACAAAGGGAGAAGCCCAGGTGGGAGTAAAATGGGGGGGGAGGGGAAGATTCATCCTGTAAATACAAAAAGTGCTTCATTTGGAGTCAAAGGACCTAGGTTTGAATCCTGGATTGCCTCATTTATCCCTGTATGACCTTAGGCAAGTCACTTAAATTCTGTGGGTCTTAAAATCATAGAATTTCAGGATTGTAAAGGCCATGAGAAGCCACCTACAGACTCCGAAGTCCCTCAATATACAACATACCCAAAAACTCATCAGACACTCAGTCTCTTCATTTGTAAAAGGAGAATGTTGGACTTGATCTCCAAAGTCCCTTCCAGTCCTAAATCCTATTAACCTATGACTTTTCATTGTCGAAATACAAATGCCTTTCTGAGTCAACTTCCCACCAGCAGTTGCTGATTTCACAAGATCTCTCCAAATTAGGATGGGAAAATATTTACAGGGCTATTAATGCAAACAATATATTTAAAGGGATTAATGAGAAGCAAGCATAAGGGCCATTAAGCATATCTGAACAGCTTTCAACATGCTACTGAGGACCCTAATTATTTGTCAACAAGGATGTCATTTTAACATTAGCACTCAATAGGGTAGAGAGGTAGGCTGCTTTCTTGCCATTCTGAGAAAGTAGGAGATGGGAAGAAGCTCTGGATTTCTCTATTGGCTCATGTAAGGTGCATAATGAGTCTAACAAATGAGGACCCATGATATGGAGGAAGTTTCTGACATGGCCTCTCACCTCCCCAGCAGTGATCTGCCACAGCTTTCTTTGGTCCTAAGGATAATAAAGTTAATAAGTCAGCCAGTCAATAAGCACTAACTTTGTTGACAAAGTTAATGAATAACCAAAGTATCATCATATAAAACACGTAGAGCACAAGATCATCATTTTAAGGAGCTATGCAGTAAAGGTCTCCAAAACATAGAAATCCAGTGAATACTAGACTGGACTGAAGAGGCTTGACTAGATTATCAATTAATGGGAATATTTAGCTGAACCATGAGAAATTGAATAGTACAGCCTTCCAAATGGGTCTCAAAGTCCTATCTAAGGAGTTAGCATCCTAGAGCAGCAATTTTCAGAACCCAGGTGACTGCTTTGAAAGCCCAGTGTAAAATTTTTAAAGTATCTAGATTTTGTACTTTCCCATCTCTTTCTGAAGTTCTCTCTAACCTCTTGCCTCTTTTTCCTTTTTGCCTAAACAGCTGCTGGTTTTTCAAAGCCCCTCTCACCAAAACAACAACAAAAATCAAGAATTTATTAAACACTTAAAATGTGTTAGACACAATGCAAAATGATGTGGATACAAATAAAAGGCATACTCTGCCCTCACAAAGCTTATAAAATATAAGGGGAATCTGAAAGGGGTAGGAGTTGGGAAGAAATAAAAGTACCTGGTGCTGGTTGGGAAAGTCTGGTCAATCAGGAGCTGTGATCTGAAGAAGAATGAGAGCTGGCTGGCCTGGAATACCCTTCTTAAAATGGAGATTCAGGGAGGAGCAATCCAATCAGAGAGAGATGCCTCAGGGTTGAGAGGTACTCCAAAATTTTGAATTAAAGGACTTGAGTGTAGCTTCAGGGTGGTAGAAGAAGTCACGAGTTCAGCCTTAGAGGGCAAATCTCATAGGTTTAACACCACCACCCCACTAATGGATATTAGCTCCTTCCTTTCTCCCCTACTCCAAAGCTCCCAGTCCCAAATACCAGTCATAGCATGTTATTGTCCGATTAAAGTAATTCACACCAACGTATTAAAGAGGTTTAACCCTATTTATGTTTGAAAGGAGAAACTTGCTAAACCATGGAAATCTCTAATTGGAAAGAAAGAGAGGAGAGAACATCTCTGAGTCCCCTAGACTGTAGGATTTCCTTTGCCTACTCTGGGCCACCATGTCCTTCCAAGAAATCATGTGCTCCTACGTCCTCCCCACCTTACACAGCCCAAACATGCATCAAAGTAATATTCCTAAGAGTAAAATGGAATAAACATTACAGTGGCATATCCTCTTCATCTTTGAAAATGACTCTTAAAGGATTGAGCAAAAACAAATCCCTACAGGATGGAGCAAAACCCAAAAAAATCATACTTGGAGAGAGTTGGCATATGTCCTAAATATTTAATACCTCAACTCATGAATCTTTATGAAAGATTGGGTCATTCTTAGAGCTAGTTTGACTATTCCTATGGGAATCTTTGACATATCCAAGAGTGCCCTGGCTCTCATTTTGTGCACATGCCCTGTGCCCTATTAGCACAGTGATCGAATACTGAATTTTTCAAGGTAAGACTTTGCAAAAAAAAGTTCTTGCTAGACCACATGTTCAAATTTTCAGTTAGGAAGATTTGGCCATCATCCCTATAAGGAGGCATATGAAGAAGGATTTGGAGTTACTTACCAAGACCCCTACATACCCAGGTTTAGCTATTTCTAGGAGAACCTGATGAGTTCTGCTTGGCAGTCTCCTGAAATGACTTCCCCTCCAAGGAAGCATAAGAATTGACCCTGGGCCAAAGAAAACCGATATCTCTGCCTCAGAAAAAGGAAGAGCATCTGAGAGTGTCAATACTATGTGCGATCATACTGGTTTGCTGCTTGAGTACAGAAAAGCCCTGAAATCAGAATCAGAAGAGCTAAGTTATAGTCCTAGGTCTTTCACTAACTTGCTGTGTGACCTCTCTAAGACTCCATTTTCTCATCAATAAAATGAAGGGTTTTACTAAATAATCTCTCCCAGGTCAATGATCTTTGTCATTTTGTCGTACATAGATCAAAAGAACTCTTAGCAAATTCTGAGAGTAGGTTGGCTCAGTGGGTAGAGCTCTGGGCCTGGAACCAGGAACTGAGTTCAAATCCAGCCTCAGATATTTATTAGCTGTGTGACCCTGGGCAAGTCACCTAACTGACACAATGCACTGGAAAAGGAAATGACAAACTACTCTAGTATCTTTGCCAAGAAAACCTCAAATGGAATCACAAAGAGTTGGACACGATTGAAAAATTCCTGAACAAATAAAAAAGGTCAATAAATGATTGGCGTTTTAAATTGAATTCATCAAGGGTTCAGGAGAGCACATGCTCTGGCCTCTTCCTAAAGGGGATCCACAAACAGAGGTTGTGGTTGGTCCTCACCTGTCTTGGTGTCTGGGAGCTGTTACATGTGTTTCTCCACATAGGACTAAAGCACTTAGACTCAGTTACAAGAGAGGTATCCTAATCCTCTGATAACCCCAATTGTGAATGATTGATTCATTGAATGAAATCTATTATTAGTTCTTAACACCTTAATTATCCATTAACACACTGGACAGAGAATAACAGAAGAAAGGTTAAGAAGTAGAGGAATGCATGGAAAAAAGAAAGAAAAGGTGGAAGGATGTCAGAGAAAGGCACCCTGTTCTTAATTTTTCTGAGAGTTAGCCTTGGCCTTAAGAGACAGTGAAGGAACTCTATTATTTCATATCAGACACGAGTTGTTTTCCCCCTTCCTCTAAAAAGAGACAATAAATACCCAAACATATGACTGTCTTTGTGCAACAGGGGAATTGGGGGAGGGGGGGGCAGGGCAATGAAGGTTAAGTGATTTGCCCAGGGTCACACAGCTAGTAAATGTTAAGTGTCTGAGGCCAGATTTGAACACATTTCCTCCTGAATCCAGGGTTGGTGCTTTATCCATTGCATCACCTAGCTTCCCCAACAGGGGGATATTTAATGTGAATTGAGAGACTGGTGCCCCTGGCCTAGTTAAATCATGATGATTACAAACCCAACAACAGAACCAAGCAGTGTTTCAGGTACATTGGGCTAAAATCCATTAGCACAAATCCCTCTCTCCTTCCAAAATACTTATCCCTTAAGGATGATTGGAATATTTCGGGAGATGGAGTGCCATCCTTATCCAAAAGAAGAGAAAAAGTAGGTAAGAAATAAAGAGTTGCAAAGCAAGTGGTACTAGTAGGACCAGATTAACATAATGGCAAAAAAGTCAATTGCTCTAGAGTGCCCACTTCTCATTCTACCTATCTTTTCATTGGGGTAGAGTACTCCCTGCAGTTTCACTGGTGTATGCCACTCCTCTACCAATATTCTATGTTACAATTGCTCCCTAATTTATAGTTAGTCTTAGAGGGTTGCCTTAGAGAAGTTGCGACTTGCCCAGTCATGTAGTTAGTTTTTCTTTTTTTCTTTTTCTTTTTTTTTTTTTGGTGAAGCAATTGGGTTTAAGTGACTTGCCCAGGGTCACACAGCCAGTAAGTGTCAAATGTCTGAGGCCAGGTTTGAAATCAGGTCCTCCTGAATCCAGGGCCAGTGCTCTATCCACTGCGCCACCTAGCTGCCCCGTTGTAGCCAGTTTTTCTTGAGCCACCTCCATTCTACCAGCTCTATCTTAAATATTCCATTGTAAATATTGACACTTTATCAAAGGTTGACCCTGTATGACTGGGTGCCCCTGCCCCAACTCTGGCCCTAAATGTTCTTGACCTTCCTCTCTCTTCCCAGGATCAAATCTAGGTAAGCAAGCAGAAGACAGCATTTTTTAAAATTAAGGTATTTTATTATTTTCCTGTTACATGTAGAGATAGCTTTCAGCATTTGTTTACATAAGATTTCCAATTTCCAATTTTTCTCCCTCCCTCCTCTCCCTCCCCACCTCCCCCAGACAGCAGGCAATGAGATATAGGTTTATATATACAAATACACATACATATATACATATACACATACATAACAACATTAGACATATTTCTGCATCAGTCATGCTATAAGAGAAGAATCAGAGCAATAAGGAAAAACCTCAAAATAGAAAAACAACAGCACCAAAAACAAAAGAAATAGTATGGTTCAATCAGCATCCATATTCCATAGTTCTTTTTTTTTCTTCTGGATTTGGAGAGCCTTTTCCATCATGAGTCCCCTGGAACTCTCTTGTACCATTTTTTTGGTGAGAAGAATCCAGTCCATCACAGTTGATCAACACACAATGTTGATGATACTGTGTATAATGTTCTTCTGGTTCTGCTCATCTCACTCATCATCAGTTCAAGAAGATAGCATTTTAAAAACATTAAATGCCAATTATTCTTGGCTATTGTGTTGTGGTTGTGGTTGTACAAAGAAAGTACATGGAATACATACGTGTATGGCACATAGAAGGCAGCTTGCTAATGATTAACAGGCCAGCCTTAGCATCCAAAAGACAGGGTCAAGTCTTACCCCTACATATACTGGGGCAAATCACATCACCTCTCATTGGCCCTAAGAAACTCAAGACTTTAAGTTACTTAATGTGTTACCAACCAATGAAACCATAAGACAGGACTCAAAAATGCACTGCTTATTATTCTGTTCCCCCATTATTTCAGCACTAGAGGGCTATGAAGCAAAACAAAGGGGAAAAACTCTTGTTAGACAGAATAGTAATAATTCTGAGAGCAAAATGAATATAAAGTCAGTCAGTCACAGCAAAAACCCGAAAATCATTGGGACAACTAACCACCTAAAAAGAAATTAATTGAAAACAATTGTGAGTACTCCCCTTTTCTTTGAGAGAAAGTATCTTTGAAAGAGGGATTAAGTACTAAAGATCATCAGCTCTAGCATGGACAGTTCTTTCCAAAGGCATGAACAGTCAGGAGGATCTGATGAATTACTTGCCACTGAAATAAATCCATCAGAGAAGAAGGTAAAGCCATGCTAGAGTTGTTGTTGACATATGATAGAACTCAATTCAAAAGATCAAAATGTGTTCTGTTCAGTTTGGCTGAACAATTGGATTAGTTTACATTTGATAGAATTCAATTTTTAGGCTAAGCTAAAATAAGTTGACCACCTACTTCTTATTCTAATGTCTTAGAAATTTGATAAAATATTAAGAGTTGGAAGGGTTGTCTGACCAATGCCTTTATTTTACAGGTGAGGAAATTAAATGAGATAATTTACATAAAGTACTCTGTAAGCCTTACAGGAATATATACATATATATGCATACATGTCAGCTGGTGTTATCTCATTTTCATCTTTTTCAATAGGGTTCAGGTAAAAATAGTCCTAGGATAAGTCTCTCTCCTGTTATTTTAAACATAGCTAACTGTTTTAACTATTTAATATTTAATTATCTTGCTTTATTGTTTTGATGATTGTTTTTTGTTTTGTTTTGTTTTTTTAATATTTATTGACTGACTGCTTTGAGGATCTTGACTGTTCTCCTCCAACGTTGAATTCCTCCTTATAACTGCACTTTTTTTGTTTTGTTTTTTTGGGGGTTTGGGGGAGTTTTTTGGCAGGGCAATGAGGGTTAAGTGACTTGCCCAGGGTCACACAGCTAGGAAGTGTCAAGTGTCTGAGGCTGAATTTGAACTCAGGTCCAGTGATCTATCCACTGAGCCACCTAGCTGCCCCCTGATGATTGTTATTTTAATAATTTTTAATTAAAAAATATATATATATTGAATATCTTATAGACTATTACACAGATATATAAAATAATTATTTTTTGTGGTCAAATACAGGTATTAGAAAATAAATTCATTCTCTTTAAGTTCCCTGAAAGCTCCTTTGACACAAATTCAATAGCAGATAGAACGACAGGGATAATATTCACCTCATCTTGTTCCCATACTCTTTTGATCTCCTCTGCTAGGTCTTTATATTTTCAAAGCTTTTCATTCCATATAGCTTGGAGTTTATTTGGCATGGCAACACATATTTTAAAATGTTGTTCTTAAGGGGTTTTCTTGGATCTGTTTTATGTAGAGGCAACTGTAGGAAACAATCCAGTCTGTGATAATGGTCTAGCACTAGTATAGTTTATTGGGTTATTTCCTTAGGATAGTTTGTGGTCTCTATTTGTAGGGTGGAGAGATTTGTCATTTATTAATTCGTGAAACATAGTAAGCATCTGATATGTAATTCTGGTCACCATCCCCTGCCTTGCTAGGGATTTGGAAGGTGAGAAATGTTTACAGCCTATAGCAGCATTCTGTATTGTGTCTATCCTTTCTTTGAATAACCTACATTAAACACTTTTTAGGGTAAACCTTCTGTAGTTTCTTCTGGCAATGACCTGATCCTGAGTTGCTGTTATAAGCCCCTTCCTTTTCACATACAAAAACCAAAAACCTCTGTATAACTCAGCATTATTTTTCAATGTTTCTATGTAGATTTTTTTTATTGAGTTCATGCAGATGTTGCCCAATAAGGGCTTTTTGATTCTACTCTTGGATCATAGTCTTTTCATAGGCTTTATCTAGAGTTAAATCTACCTCTAACCAACTTTTACTATTGCTTGGTGGGGTGCTATCTTTTTAATACAAAATTATTACTTGGGGTTAAAGAAATATTTACCATGTACTCAGACTTCTTAAACCATGTGTGGTACAAATATCCCCCACTACCCATGTAGTGCAGGAGTACTACATGAATGAGGCAGAATAGACATCTCTAGCCTCTTCTCTCCCAACCCTTTTCCAAGGGAGACTTTAATTCCTACAAGCAGGAGAAGCAGGAGCTTGGGGCCAGCAGCTTGGCTACTTTGTTCTCTTCAGAGAGAAGGGGTACTATTCTAGGATCATATCTATTTGCTCCATTACATATTTTTAGTTTATGAGACATAGTTTCAAACTTCAAGCTAAACTTCTGATCACTGTTCATTAATGGGAAAAGGAGAACCTAAACTTTATATTCAAGGCTTGACACATTTCTCACTAAATACCAGTTCCACAATGAATATACATAGTTGTTGTTGTTTGTCCTTCCTCTCAAAGAGGACTGTGACATCAGGGTGATGTCATGACTTGCACTGAATTGGATTTAAGTGAGGGAGGGTTGTGGAAGGTCACCAACCCCTCACCCCTTGCCATCTGGGTCTAGTGGCAAGATATACATCAGGAAGACTGGAGATGGCCCTGGATGTTTAAGGCAATTGAGATTAAGTGACTTGCCTAGAGTAACAAAGCTAATAAGTGTCTGAGGTAAGATTTGAACTCAGGTCCTCCTGACTCCAGAGCCAGTGCTTTATCTACTGTGCCACCTAGCTTCCCCTGAATATACATAGTAAGTAGCAAGGAAACCCACTTATTCAGTCAAATAGCAAAACAAATTAGAGAAAGTATACATAGGAGAATATATCTATCTATCTGTGCAAGAATTCTCCCATTGGGAGCAAGATAACTCAGCTCAACCAAGAGAGAGTCTCAGATCTCATCCAAGAAGCAATTCCAAATCTCTAGTGTAGCAAGCTGGGGATAGGAACATGATGGAGACTTCTAGCTCATATTGGTTTCTTCCCAGAGTCTTAGTTTCTCTTCAGTAATGTGAGTGGGGTGGGCATTGTCCATCCTCTCTCTCAAAGGTGGAAGCCAAAAGAGTCTGAAGCAATTGTAGAGCCCATAAAGATTAGAGAGATCCACATAGGACCAAAGAGACTGGAGAGATTCAAAAGAACTGAATCTCTTATTCTCCATTTCCTCCCTGCTTCTCACACAGGTGCAAGCATGGAATGATCTCCACCGTTGAGGAGTGAGTCCCATACCAATGAACTTTGGCACTGCCTGACCCATGTTTCCATAATTTTCTATATCTTCCTCCTTCTGGAGTTCTGTCTTTTCCCTGATTTCTTCCCAAGTTTATGTATTAAAGGTTTTGGTTGGTGCTGAATTGTTTATTTTTTTTCCTGCTTTGATCCCTTGTGTCACCTTAATTTTTTTTTTTTTGCCTTCGATTCATGATTCAGGGAATCTAGAATTTCTGGTATACTTTAATTGACAAGACTCAATTCTACATGTTTCTTTTTTTGTTCTTTTTAGTTGGGGGATATAGTGTTCAATTTTTTTTCTACTGCATGTCAGCTAGACATTGATTTAATCTTCCAGTGCCTTTCTTCAGATCTTCAATACCTCTCTCAAGTCACTTCTGTCATGGTGGTGTTTGATGCTTGTCCTTAGGGGCATTCCCTGATGTCTCCCTTTTTCCTCTGATGTTCTTACCATGGCAACAGCTTCTGTTGCAGATCTTAAAATAGTTTATGTTTTCTATCTATACTGCAGGAAAATGTATTCATTCATGATGGTTATAGCTTTTTAAAATTATAGTTTTAGTCTGCTAGTTGCATTCATGCTGTCAAACTCAAATAAGATTTTGGAGAATTCCAGTTTTAGTATGCTCATCTCCTTTATAAAACTAATGACATTGTTTCTACCATCTGCTTCATTATTAAATATACTTCCTAGAGTTTTAATTAAGTGGAGATTTTCAATGACCTTAGAATCAATCTAGGCTTAGGAAAGTCGCATTTTTTTATACATGTTTTGCAATGGTCAGAAATAAATTGTATGACTTGAAAATAAGGGCACCATTGACAAAAAAGCAGCATGAAGCCCATTTCTATAGCTGGTGAGATTTGTTCCTACTTTGTTACAATATAGTATTGATACATAATGAAAGAATTTGTGCCTTCAGCTCCTGTCTTGTACACTTGGGTTTTAACTCCTTTAGTTTTTAGTGTCACATGCACTAAAACATTTCCACCAGGTAGAGTAGTAGAATTAATGATCAGTTCTTTGGATTCCTTGTTTCTTATGGTTCCAAAGCATGGAGGAAAACTATTTACTCTTTGTTCTCCTTGTTGAGATGATCAATGTTAACAGTTTTGTATAAGGCCAACCTGCAACCCCATGCCACTCCATCCTTTTCTTAGATTCATGGGAACAATTTCAATATATTATCTGGGGGTGTTAACCCCAAACCCAGAGTCCTCTTGGCCAGTATTTCAGAGTTCCCATCTGGCCTTTACAATTACCACAGTGGTCTCAGGATGAACAGGATCCCTGGCTGACCTTGGCTAGCATTCTCATTCATTATTTCCCCCTGTTCGCAATGGACAATGAATTTGGTTTTGAGTGCCTTACTGCTAATAACAGTAGTCATAGTAGTAGTAATAATTGTAGTCAAACAGCCTAGTTAACAAGCATTGATTAAGCACTTACTACATGCTAGGCATTGTGCTAAGACCTGGGAATACAAATACAAGTAGAAAGAAAGACAGCCCTTACCCTTTAAAAAAGCTTACATTCTAATGAGGGAAAATAGTAAAAGATAGCTGAAAATGTTGGGGAGTGGGGGAATGTAGGGAAAAGGTACCAATGGTAGCTTGGAGAAAGATGAATGGTCTGGGGATTTTTCCCTTAAAATGAATGTTCTTAGAGGAGTGAACTTTCAGGGTGAGACACCAAGGAGTGGAATGAACTTCCAAAGGTGAAAAAGTTGCTGTGACATAGCAGAGAAAGTCCAGAGAGGAATGAAGATACAATTGTTGCTGCTGAGAAACTTAAATTTATACGAAGATAACATAGCCAACTCTTTTTCCACCATCTTGCAGTGCCACCACCTTGGTGCGCATGAATATCCTGGAAGATGCTCTCAAAAGCATCAATGATGAAGAAAAAAATGAGGAAAATGCCAGGTTCTCATTAGGCTGTGCTCTAAAGTAATTGTCAGGTTCTTAACTGTGATGATGAAGCACAGTTATGTTGACCAATTTAAGATCACCGATGATCATGGAGCATTTTTTTTCATGAATTACTGAAGACAAAAATTGTTGTGAACCTCAGAGGCAGATTAAACAAGTGTAGTGTAATCATCCCCAGATTTGATGTTCAATTGAAAGATCTGGAAAAGTGGCATAATAATCTGCTACCATCCCATCAGTTTGGGTTCATTGTGCTTACAACCTCAGCTGGCATCATGGACCATGAGGAAGCAAGACAAAAACACGGAGGATGAAAAATCTCGGGATTCTTTTTTCTAAGGGTATAAAACGTACATACAAATAAAATGCTCCAATGGAACAAACAAACAAAAAGAAAGATAACATAGCCAGTAAGGAACACAGTCCATTATATCCATTATAGATATGTTTTACTCCAATTGGTCAGCCAACAAGCATAGAAATGTCCACCATTGTACTATGTGTGCTAAGTGCTAGGGATTCAAAGAAAGACAAAAAATCATCTCTGTTCTCAAGAAGCTCACAGTCTGATGAAAGAGACAACATGCCAACAACTACGTACAAATTGAATATGTACAGAGTAAATTGGTGGCGATCTCAAAGGGAAGTCACTAGCATCTAGGACCTAGAAAAAACTCCTAAAGAATGTAGGATTTTACCTGAGACTTGAAAAAAACCAGGGAAGCCAGGAAGCAGATTTGACTTCTATCCTTTGAAAGATCCGTTATTTCAACAATGTATATAAGCCCTCTACTAATGCAGATCAGGGCCCTTTTTATGCCTTAGTCAGCATTTTTTTTCATGAATTACTGAAGACAAAAAAAAAATCACTACCTATGGATAATTATATCTTAAAAATTCTTTCTGGGTTTTTGTTCTTAGTCATCCCCATAAGATTCTGTCTCTGCTCTAGAGATTACCCCATTGCCAATCTTCCTTCTACCTGTAACTCCCATTCTGCTCCCTTTCTATAACCCTCTATGTCTGGAAATATCCACACCCCACTGGGGGCCTCCTTAGTCAATCTCTTCCATCTACCTGCCCATGAGATGAGGTGGAAAGCAATTAGATATACTGAAGTGAATCAAACTCCCCACTCTCAATCACCCTATAAAATTCCTAGCTATCTCCTGCACCTAGAAGCTGCCCTGTTGAATAAAGTACAGGACCTAAATGTCCCTACACTGAACAAGGATGATTGATAAGAACTTGATATAATTTGGATATCAGATATCAAACTTTCAATTTGCCTCATTCCTTCTCCTGTTTTGGTCCTAAAATCTTTGCAACCAAGGCCCAGTGATGTCCTTTTGCTGACTAATATGTGGTTATATCCTTATCTCTCTGATGACTCATCTGTATATATCTTTTTTCCCTGGACCTATCTTTCTTTATCATCCCATCTTCATGCCCCTGACTATCACAAATTGGGCCTTAAATGAACAAAAACACTCCACAAAACATGCCTGTTTCCAGGCCCCTTTCATCTTGCATATACAAGAATCTAGCATCACCTTCAAGAATTCAGGGTTATCTCTTCCCCATAACTTGCCACTAGAATAGCACATTAGTAGCAGAAACAGTATCTATACAACACAAGAAACAACTGGTTAAAAGAGAAAAATTATAGTCAAGCTGGTTATTTCATGTCATGTAAAACATTAATGACCAATCTGTCTGAATTAAATCATTTCTTTTTTAGATGAATTCAAGCCAATCAATTGTGCATGTATATATAGCCTGAGAACTGTGCTGGTGTGATGATACAATGATCACTCAAGGATCAAAATTTATACCATCTGCAGGGTTGGCAATACAGACTGAGCTTTAATCCTCACAGCCTAAAGCTAAGCAAATGGACATGTTGAATGCCTTCTTTGATTTACACATCACAATGGGGCAGGGAAGAGAGCTCAGTATTGATAATCATTTTAGGCATGAAAAATTGCTCCTTTTGTGAAGTAAATTCCTACTGTACTATTTTCTGATTCTGGATGGTTAAGTATTTTCTGAGAGTCCTGACTTACATTCCCTTGTGCAAGTCTATTAAAATGTGTTCAAAAATGCTTTTAAAGACAAGGAAATCTTGAGTTCTCCTTCCAATTGCTATAACTACTACCAAAAATAAAAAAAGCACGGAGCATATAACTGCTTGGTTTGGGATGCACAGACCAAATTTGCATAAGAATGTTTCTGCAAGTATCAAGGTCTCCCTCACAGATTCCCTCATGCAACACTAGATAGTTTCATGTTGGCTTCCCAGGTTTACGACAAGGGCTATTATTAATCCTCTTGCTTCAGGGCATAAGTTGATTGCCAGTTCAGGTGGGGAGGGGTTTTCTTCTCATGGCAAGCTAGAAAATGGACAGGGCATTATGGAACTTTCCAGATGGTCCCTTCCAGCTATTGGTATTTGGGGTGGGGGGTGAGGAGGATTGGGGTACAAAAGGGATATCAAACTCAGTCATCTCTTTTGATTGTACCATTTCTTTATTTTTCCCCTTTCACCTACCCACTGAGCAGGAGACATGAATTATTGTCAAGCATTACATTGCATTAAAAAGTCCTATAAACCATTGCATAAAAGGAATGGAATTTTTATGCTAATGGAAGAGTTTCCCAGTTAACCTACAGCTTGCAGAAAGAAATCTTGTGAGAGAAAACCTCAGCTGTCCCTCTCCTCCAGGTTTAGTCCAGGTAATGTTCCTGGTCATGTCCGTGGTCTAGTTCAGGTCATGTCCTGGTCCACTCCAGGTCAAGTCTGTGGTCTAGTCCATGGTCATGTCTATGGTCTAGTCCAGGTCATATCCATGGTCTAGTCTATGGTCTATTCCAGGTCTAGTCCATGGTCTTGTCCAGGTCATGTCCATGTCTAGTCCATGGTCATGTCTGTGCTCTAGTTAAGTTCATGTCCATGGTCTAGTTTCTGGTCTAGTCCACGTCTAGTCCATGTCATGTCCAGGTCTAGTTCATGGTCTTTGTCTTTGTACCCTCACTTAGCAGATTGCCTTGCACAGAGTAGATGTTTAAATAGTATTTGTTGAATTGAAGTGAATTGAACATTTTAAAAGATAGAGCACGTGAGACAGGCTCTTTGAGAGTTAACATTCAGTAACTAGTCATTTATGTTCCTGAAGTATTACAAATCATGTTGGGAAAAGATATATGGTACATGTCCACAAATCAACTACTGAAGCCAGCACACTAGTGCTTTAGTGAAAGCCTTGGGGAGGTGGTAGAGAATGGAAGGTGGGGAGGGCAAAACAGGAAGAAAAATATCTGGATTTCCATTGGAAGTTTCCTGTTTTAACTATTACATTTTTATTACACATTTTTTCAATCAGAAAAAATCTGCCTTTTCTACCTCACACTCCAAATGCCACCCTCAATTAGGAACAAGGGGGAAAAACATCCCTGTTACAAGCATGTATAGTAAAGAAAAATCAATGGCCACGTCAAAAATTATATGTCTCATTCTGCACTGAGCCCTTCACGTATCAGCAGGTGGGAAGGACATTTCATCATTAGTCCTTTAGAATCATAGTTGGTCATTACATTAATCAGAGTTACTAATTTTTTCAAAGATTTTTTCTTTACTATATCAATGTCATTGTGTATTCTCTTCACTTCACTCTACATCAGTTCATATTCTTCCTAGGTTTCTCTGAAACCATCCCCTTCATCATTTCTTATAGTACGATAGTTTTCAATCACAATTATATACCATCATTTGTTCTCCAATATATAGTCACACACACACAGATTCTCATTCTTTGCCGTCTCAAAATGAACTATAAATATTTTTGTTATATCCTTAAAGTTAGTTTTGCTTAGGACTAATCCCTCCCTTTACCTATCCCTTCTATTTCCCCCTTCTTCCTTCTCCCTTTCCCTTCTATTTCTCTGCTGAGTGAGATACATTTTTATACACAAATATATGTATATATCCTTCACTCCTTTGACTAGTTCAAAGAAGAGCGAAATTCAAGTCTCAGCCACTCTGCCTTACCCCCTCCTTCTTGTTCGCATAGATATCAACTAGTGTTCCCTGATGCAAGATAATTTCCCTCAACCTTCTTTCCCCTGCTTCTCTTCTTGTCAATTTTCTCATAAGACATACAGAATTAATCCCAAGTTTTTTAACTAATTAGAATAACTCAGAGCAGCTAGGTGGCACAGTGGATAGAGCACCAGCCTTGGATTCAGGAGGACCTGAATTCAAATTTGGCCTGAGACACTTTACACACTTATTAGCTGTGTGACCCTGGGCAAGTCACTTAACTCCAATTGCCTCACCAAAAAAAAAAAAAAAAGAATAACTCTATGATTCCTGATGATAATAGGGTTCAGTAGGGACATTTGTATCATTTTCCCATATTAGAATGTAAGCATTCTATCCTTGTTTATTGTTTTATCATTGTTAATTTGTATTTTTAATGTCTTTTTTCTTTTTGTTTCTCTTAACTACTATGTTTAAACTTCAAAGTTTCTACATGGCTCTAGACTTTTTATTAAGAATGCTTGGAGATAAGACAACTGCTAGAGCAGCAGAACCCACAAAAGTATGGGCTGAGACCATTTTCCAGCCAAAGATGGCTTAGAAGTTCAGCAGCTGGGAGTAGAGAACAATCCCGCAGCCCCAGGCAGGTTGTGCCAGAGAAATTTACCCCCAAGTCTCCAAAAAAGCTGCAGCACCAGTATCTTCTGGAACTAAGCTCACATTTTGATGAGAGGACTGAACAGCTGGCCAGGAAGGGGTGGGGAGACTACAGGGATGTCTGTGGGGGCTGAGGAGGAAACCAGTTGTCCTACTCCAGCAGAGAACCAGGAAGAAATCTTGAGTAGTGGTAGCCCAAGTGGTGGAGGGGGTGCAGGTTCCCCAGAGCTAACAACCACAGAAAATAAAATCTTCTTGTCTGGTTAATTAGAAAGTTGTCCCGGGGTTATTTACAGACCAGAGCATAGGGCAGGAAAGTGAAGAACCTAGCCCTCCTTAAATCGTACCACCTGGGACCCCCTGAAGCTTGAGACAGTACAGCCTAGAAGCAGGGCCCCACTTTAAGAAGGAGGTAAAAGTCAAGTAAAAGATGGGCAAGATGAGCAAACAGAGAAAGATGTGAACCATAGAAAGTAAAGGAAGATTGAGGTGAACCCTCAGAAGAGGATAGCAACATCAGGGCTCACATATCCAAAGCTTCCAAGAAAAATACAAATTGGTCTCAGGCCATAGAGGCACTCAAAAAAGGACTTTGAAGATAAAATAAGAGAGGTAGAGTAAGAAATGGAAAGAGAAATGAGAGTGATGCAGGAAAGTCATGAGAATAAAGTCAACAGCTTGAAAAGCCAAATGGAAAAGGAGATACAAAAACTCCCTGAAGAAAATCATTACTTAAAAATTAGGATTGAGGGGCAGCTGGGTGGCGCAGTGGATGGAGCACCAGCCCTGGATTCAGGACTACCTGAGTTCGGATCCGGCCTTAGACACTTGACACTTGCTAGCTGTGTGACCCTGGGCAAGTCACTTGACCCCAATTGTCTCACTAAAAAAAAAAAAAAAAAATTAGGATTGAGCAAATAGAAGTTAATGACTTTATGAAAAATCAAGACACAATAAAGCAAATTCAAATGAATGTTTTTAAAAAATAAAGGGCAATGTAAAATATCTTCTTGGAAAAACTGCTGACCTGGAAAATAGATCCAGGAGAGATAATTTGAAAATTATTGGACTACTTGAAAACCATGATCAAAATAAGAGCTTAGACATCATCTTCCAAGAGATTGTCAGGGAAAATTTCTCTGATATTCTAGAAGCAGAAGGTAAAATAGAATTTGAAAAAATTCACCAATCACCTCCTGAAAGAGATACCAAAACGAAAACTTCCAGGAATATTATAACCAAATTCCAGAGTTCCCAGATCAAGGAGAAAACATTGCAAGCAGCTATAAAAAAAGGAATTCAGGGGGCAGCTAGGTGGCGAAGTAGATAGAGCACCGGCCCTGGAGTCAGGAGTACCTGAGTTCAAATCCGTCCTCAGACACTTAACACTTACTAGCTGTGTGACCCTGGGCAAGTCACTTAACCCCAATTGCTTCACTAAAAAAAAAAAAAGGAATTAAAATACTGTGGAGCTACCATAAGGATAGCAAAGGATCTAGCTGCTTCGACATTAAAGGATCAGAGGGAATAGAATATGATATTCCAGAGGGCAAAGGAATTGGGATTACAACCAAAAATCACCTACCCAGCAAAACTGATTATAATCTTTCAGGGGAAAAAATGGGACTTCAATGAAAGAGAGGACTTTCAGGTATTCATGATGAAAAGACCTGAACTGAATAGAAAATTTGACTTTCAAATGCAAGACCCTAGAGAAGAAAAAAAAGGTAAACAGGAAAAAGAAATCATGAGAGATGTTAAAAGGTTAAACCATTTACATTCCTACATGGGAAGATGATACATATAAATCACAAGAGCTTTCTTGTATTAGGGCAGATGTTAGGAATAAATTTAGACAGAGAGCAGAGGTGGGAATTGACTATGAAGGGATGCTATCTGTAAAACATTTATTTTTTATTTATCTTTTTTTGTAGGGCGGTCAAGGTTTAGAGGCATGCCTGGGGTTGTGGGGTTGGTGAGTGTCTTGTGTCAGGCCTGATTTGGGCTTGAATCCTCCTGGGTCCAGGGTGGGTACTCTATCCACTGTGTCACCTAGCTGCCTCATGATGACATCTTTAGGGTAAAATTGAGGGGGGGGGATTACATTAGGGTAGGCGGAAGAGGAGAGGTAGAATGGGGTAAAATCTCACATGAAAGAAGCAGTAAAGGGCTTTTGGAGTGGGGGGAGAGATGGGGGAGGAGTGGGGTAGTGAATGAGCCTTACAATCATAAGAATTAGTTCAAAGACCTTAATCTCATTAGAGTTGGCTCTTCCAGGAGGGAATAACATACATACTCAATTGGGTGGAATAATCTATTTAACCCTTCAGTAAAGTAGGAGGGGAAGGGGATAAGGAGGGAGGTGTTAAAGAAAAGAGGGCAGAGTCGGGGAGGGGGCAGTCTGAAGCAAAACACTTTTGAGGAGGGAGAAGGTAAAAGAAAATAGAAAATAGAGTAAATATCAAGGGAAGGGAATAAGATGGAGAGAAACAGTTAATAGTAATTGTGAAAACATTTTGAAGCAGAAGCAAGAGTAAGGTAAGATGATGATTTGATGGATTGATGATGATTGGAAGATTGAGTGATGATAATCATCATCATTAAATGAAGATGAAGATTGACTGATGATGATGAGTATTGATGGACAAAGATTGATTGATGATTGATGATGACAAAACCTATGGTACTTCCTTTGCTGGGCTATTGTGAAGAAAATTATTTGTCAAGTTTAAGGTACTATATAAATGTTATCTATTACTGTTGTTGCAATAATCAACTCATGGGTTTATTATAAGGAAGTCTCTCTGTAAAGTACTATATAAATGTAGTTTACTATAAAAAATAATAAGCAGGATACTATCAGAAAGACTTGGAGGGACCTGCATGAGCTGATGCAAAGTGAAATCCACCATATACAAAATACCAGTAATATTGTGAGATGATCTGCTGTGAATAATTCAGTTATCTTCAGCAATGCAATGAACCAAGAAAACTTTGAAGATCTTATGAAAAATGCAATCCATCTATAGAGAGAAAACTGATGGTACTTGAATACAGACTAAAACATTTTTTGTTAGGTCCTTTATTGGAAACAAAAACAAAACAAAAAAATGATCAGCAGGATGCTATCAGAAAAATCTGGAAAGACCTGTATGAAATGATGCAGAGTGAAATGTACCACATACAAAATAACAGTAATATTATAAGATGATCTGCTATGAATGACTTGGTTATTTTCAGCAATGTAATGATCCAAGATAATTCTGAAGGACTTATGAAAATTGCAATCCATCTACAGAAGAAAGAACTGATGGTATCTGAAAACAGATTGAAGCATAATTTTTTTAATTGTTCCTTATTCTGAAGTTTTGTTTTTGCCTGTTTTCTTTCACAACCTGGCTAAGTTGGAGATGTTTTGAATGACTACTCATACATAACTTATATTGAATTGCTTTAGTTCTTTGCAGGGGTAGGGGAGAAAGAGAAGTTGGAACACAAAGTTTTTTTAAAATTGATGTCATTTGGAAAAATAAAATTCTAAATAAATAAAAGAAGAATGCTTGGAAATACTCTTTTTCATTACAGATTCATTTTTCTCCTATAGAATTATACTCAGTTTTTCTCAGTAGGTTATTCTTGTCTGTAATCCTATATAATTTGCTTTCTGGATTATTGTATTCCAAGCTCTCCAGTGCTTTATGGTGGTCACTGCTACGTCTTGCGTGATCTTGACTATGGTGCCTCAGTACTTGAGTTCTTTCTTCCTGGTTGCTTTCATTTTTTTATTTGTCTTGTGAGCTTTGCATTTGGGCTATATTGTTACTGATAGTTTTCATTTTAGAGTTTCTTTCAGGACATGACAGGTAGATTCTTTATATTTCTGCTTTATTCTCTGGTTCTAAGACATCTGGTCAGTTTAACTATTTCTTGTTGATAATTTCTCTTCCTACATTTCTGATTATTCCTTCTCAGTGTCCTTTGCTGAATCTTTAACCATGTCATTTCCTCTTACTTTGAGTTGTACTACAAGGCTCTGTCCTAAGCCGTTTTTTCTTTTTTCTTTACTTTCTCACGTGGTAACCTCATCAGCTCCCTTGGTTTCACTGATCATTTCTAAGTGAATTACTCCTAGATCTATATATTGACACCTGGAGAAGTAGGCTCTCAGAAGGGTTGGGAAAAGGGAAAGGATACAAATTCTTTAAGTGTGATCATTAATGAGGGCTTTTTCTTCTCATTGACTTTGAAATGATAAAACAGACATTGGCATGGGGACTTTTCCATAATTACTACAGGATTAAGTATGGGCAAAACTGAAGACTATAGGGAGTGTCCGGTACATAGTAGGTACTTAATAAATGTTTGTTGATTGATTAATTGAATGGAGGGAAGATTGGTCCTCATGATAATAAATGAGTACGCTGGTGGTGGAAAAATCAGGTTTTATGAGGAAAAGGTCCTTTAAATTTAGTTATTCCATTAAGTTGCAGTAAATTTCAGTTGGTTTGCCTATAAGTCATCCCTAAATTATGTACTTAATTTAGAAAAATATACAAAGATAAAACATTCCCTTTATGGAAGTCTTAGAAATTTGACTAATGAGCTTTCATGGGGCTCTTGACTTTGGTGGGGGTTAATATTAGGTTGAGACATCACTCTCTGTCCTATTTTCAATCAGCCTGATGGCTGAAACTCATAAACTCAGAGGAAATACTCTGATTATTGATAAAACTATAAGTTATTAGGAATGTCACAGGCTTTATAAATGATCAGTGTCAATTTATGAATATTTTAATACCTTATATTTGTACAGCACATTTAAAACTTTTTTCAAAGAATTCTTATTGTTCCATCCTTTGTTTTAACAATCCTAACATCTATCATGGTGGCTAGCACACAGTAGGCCTATAACAAATACTAATTGGTTGGTTGATGGGATCATAACAAACTTGTGAAGGAGAAAGTAACATAGATTCAGAAATGGAAGGAACCTCAGAGGTCTTCTAGCCCAACCCCTCATTTTACAGATAAGGAAACTGTTCTGTCTCTACAATATCTCTCCCATGCATCCTCTAATCAAATGTCACTGGAACCATCCTAGTTTGAACCTTTATCTCTTCTCATATTGATTATTGTGAAATTCTCTTAACTGATTTTTCTGCCTCCAGTCAATCCCTTTGTCAATCTTCCTTTCACACTGATGTTTAAGTACCAGACTTGTAGTCAAGAAGAGAACTGGGCTTGAATACCACCTTTTATATTTACTAGCTATGGGCTCATTGACAAGTCACAAAATTTGAGGCTCAATTTCCTCATATACAAAAATGGAAAAAAATGGAGTTAATTATATTTATCCATTTTCTTTAATAATTCCGGCCCTTCTGCTCATGCCTTTGATCTCTTTCCCTCCCACCTCCCCTGGAAGCTTGCCGTTTTGATCAACTTCTCTTTCTCTAATTATCTTTTTTTAATTAAAAAATTAATAACTAGTACTTTTAATTAATCTGTTCCTTCTACTACTCCCACTAAGTAAATAAAAATAAGACAAAACAAAAACAAATTCCTCAACAAATATCTACATGTCCAAAACCATATATCACTTTTCTACATTTTAAATTCATTACCTCTCTGTAAGAAAGTAAGTAGCATGTTTCATTATTTTGTTTTATCATTGTGCTAATCAGAGTTTTAAAATCATTCACAGTTGTTTTTCTCTATTATTTTATCATTGTATGAATTATTCTCCTAGTTCTGCTCATTATGCTCTGCATCTATACATAAAGGTCTTCCCCATTTCCTCTAAAATTGTCCATTTCACAATTTCTTATAACATAATAATATTCTATTACATTGCATTATATTCCAGATAGCTGTTTCTTTAGCCATTTCCCAGTAGGAAGTCCATTTGTTTCCAATTTTTTACTACTGTGAAAAGAGCTGTTATATTTTTGTATATAAATTCCCCCCCCCTCTTTCATTGATTTTTTGGGAGGCATAATCCTAGTAGAGGAATAGTTGGGCAAAGGGTATATACTCTCCCAAATTTTCAACTTCTCCTTATCTACCATCTCCTTCTCTACCCCATTCAAATAAGCCCAGATCTCCCCTTCCTTAGAAAATCTCCACATGACATGACTGTCCCTTCAAGCTTTGGTCCTACATCTCTTCCGTTTTCACAGCCAAAATTTTAGAGAAGGCTTATCCATTCATTGCTTTGACCTTTTATGATTCTCCCAGGTGTTAGTATCCTTCATAAATCACTATGTATTTATCTTATTTATCTTGTTTATATATCCTGTATTTGCTAATCTGTAAACTTTTTGTATACACACGGTAGAATGTAAACTCTTTCAGGGTAAAGTCTATCTCATTTTTATATTTTAATCCTCAACTATTAGTTCACTCCTTGGCACAGAATAATAAATGCTTATTGATTAGGTGATTGTCAGTACTACTCCTTTGGCATACAAAATAATCTACCTTATATTATTTTTATGGACATATCCTTTTTTTCCCAGATTGATTGCAAATCCCTAGATCAGGGAGATTATATCTTTTTTTTTGGTTTGTTTGTTTGTTTGTGAGGCATTTAGTGTTAAGTGTCTTGCCCAGGGTCACACAGCTAGTAAGTGTCAAGTGTCTGAGGTCAGATTTGAACTCAGGTCCTCCTGACTCCAGGGCCAGTACTCTATAGACTGTGCCACCTAGCTGCCCCCAGGGAGATTATATCTTACACATCCTTGTAAAGGACAAGTCACAGAGCTCCCATATTGTCAGTGCTTAATAACTGTTTGTTGGATGTGATGATTATTTTTTTCCCCTCAAAACAGAACAAGATTTATTTTAACAAGAACGAACTTAAGAAAAAAAACACAAACAGGATCAGTAGGATCAAGGGAAAGGAAATAAAAATGGGGAAAGGTATAATACCTGAAAAATACCACCGCCCAGGAATCAGCTGAAAATACGCAGCAGAACGCCTGTCCTTCTCTGGATGTGATGATTATTTGAGGGAGTGAAAATAAGGGGAGAAGGGAGTCTTCTAGACAGGTTTGCTTTCCAAAAGGATTCCTTGTAGAAATCCTTCCCTCATTCATTTAAAATAAGATTTGGTTTTATAAAACTAAAATGTTGAGAACAACATATCTGGAATATGTAAATCATCTAAACTACAGTGAGAGGCCCCCACATGGGGTTATTCAAACCTATACAATCTTGTTCCAGAGCTGTGTTTCTGAGCATCTTTCCTCTCCTTATCCCAAGCAGGTTTCACCTCATTCAATCAGTAATTCATTACCACTGGCATTAGAAGCAGAGCTCAGATCTCTGGGGATTAGCCTAAACTGAATCTGGAGGCTCTCAATGACTCAGGGCCTTCACTCCAAATTCCTATTAAGTACTCTGGATTTAATAGCTGCTATTAATACAAATTATGCTTCATTAAGCATGAAGTTGAGGAGAACCTCCAAAGCTCTGGTTCAATATAGGACTGAAGGACAAATAGAACAACTATTTTTATTCCTGGCAATGTCAGTTGGGTGAGAGAAGGCAGGCATTTCTGTACTCAGTTCATCAGATAAAGATCTAATTACACTCTCAGTTGATTTCATAAAAATTCTAAATAAATGTCCCTTCTTTTAAGATTAGTCAAAGTCTGGTTTTACTGGAAGGAAACATTTCCAAACCACAATGTGGGTTTTGTTTGTTTGTTTGTTTGTTTTAACCTCAGAGTACTCAGAAAATTAGAAAGTCTTGAAGGGAGAAAGCTTTCTTTTTCTCCACTGACAGCTGTCCCCTCTGGAAGTCTCTCCTAAGTCAAGGATGTACAATTAAATATCACCAATTGTATGAAAGTATTGTCTGGAAAAATCTGCTCTCATAGTAGGCCCTTTTCCTACATGATGCCCAATTAGCCAATGGAAAAATAGAGGGAAAATAAATAAAACAATTCACTTAAATAAGCATTCATGTACTCAATAAGCCAGATACTATGCTAGGTACAGAAGATTGTCTTGGGAGGGACAAAGAAAGGGGAATGAGCATTTGTACAGTACCTACTGTGTTCCACTGATGTATGGAGTATTCGTGGAGGACCAATACCACTGGCATGAGAACTTGCCAAGTCCTTTTCAAGGCCGATCATCCACCTTTGGTGTTCACTTTTCCACCAACTCTCACCTGTGGTTTCAAGAAGCTGTAGCATGCACAGTGACCACACCCTGGTAAAACTGTCTTGACAAATGGGATAAATCAGATTGAGGGTAACTGACAGGCCTCAAATCCATCAGTAAGTTAGGAGGATACTACCCCAAGTATGTGAAGACTTCTCCCAGTGGAATGGGCAGATGAGAAAAATTCTTTCCAACAGCATGAAGTTGGATGAAGCAGGTAAGGTAGAGACCTTAGAGCTTTGTCAGACATCAAAATGACAAGATCAATGCATCCTGAGCCAACACCAGTCATCCTGACTTTTGTCTTGCCACTGAACTTCAATGACTCTGGAAGAAAGAATGAGGCCGACAACTTTGTGCAACTTTTCCTCATTTAAATCTAATTCACAAACAAGTCAAGACATCACCCATGATGTCATTGGTCCTCTTCAAAACAAAGAATGAACTAAGTGCTTTACAAATATCATCTCATTTGACCTTCCCAACAACTCTGCAAGGTAGGTATTATTATCTCCATTTTACAGTTGACAAAAACTGAGGCAGACACAAGTTAAATAACTTGACCTTTGTCACATGGTTAATAAGTGTCTGAGGCAGGATTGGAATTCAAGTTTTCCTGACTATAGGTCCAGCACTGTATCCACTGCCCAACATTCCGTCCATTAGCAGAGTAGCTGGTCTCTGTGCTACAACAGAGCTCAGCCAAGGAACTGAAGAACAGAGGGAACTGGGGCAAGATACCTGTGTGTGCTTGTGTGGCATTTCATTAAGCATCATGCTGAGGACAGTTCTATCCAGCTGGAAGTCACTTGGGACAGAGTCTGAGGCCAGTGATGCATGACTTATTCAACATGAGAGGAATTTGAAATAGCTTTGAGGTGTAGATCCCCAGAAATCAGCCATCAAATGGGGAAAAACAGAAAGTGGGCATTAGACTAATATAAGGGAAAATACTGAAATTATCAAAGATCTCAGAAAAAATAAAACAATAATTTTGATAATATTAAATTAAAAAGGGCTTGTATAAGCAACACATCCAACAAACAGTTATTAAGCACCGACAATATGGGAGCTCTGTGACTTACCCTTTACAAGAATGTGTAAGATATAATCTCCCTGGGGGCAGCTAGGTGGCACAGTCAATAGAGCACCGGCCCTGGAGTCAGGAGGACCTGAGTTCAAATCTGACCTCAGACACTTGACATTTACTTGCTGTGTGACCCTGGGCAAGTTACTTAACCCCAAATGCCTCACAAACAAACAAACCAAAATTAGAAGGAAAAGTGCAGCCAAAATTAGAAGGAAAGCAGGAAACTGAAGATGGGGATTTTTACACAAATTTCTCTGGCAAAAGTCTCATTTCTCAAAATATATGTATGTATACTCAGTTTTATACATGTGTATATATATATATATATATATATATGTGTGTGTGTGTGTGTGTGTGTGTGTGTATACTCAGTTATTTATATAGGTGTATACCCATATATATATATGTGTGTGTGTGTGTGTGTGTGTGTATAAATATACATGTATATATATGAGTCAAGTTTCTAAAAATAAGTTCCATTCCCCTATTGATAAATGATCAAAAGATCCAAATAGTTTTCAAAGAAATCAAAGCCATCAACAATCATATGGGAAAAATGCTCTAAATCACTATTGATTAAAGAAATATAAATTAAAACAACTCTGAGATAGCACTTCACACCTATCAGATTGGCTAATAGGAAAAAAATGGAAAATGACAAATGCTGGAGGGAATGTGAAAAATGGGTATACTAATGCCATGCTGGTAGAATTGCCAATTGGTCCAACCATTCTGGAGAACAATTTGGAACTATGTCCAAGGGGTTATAAAACTGTGCATACCCTATGACCCAAAAACACCATTACTAGATCTGTATCCCAAAGAATTCAAAGGAAAAGGACCCATAGGTAAAAAAAATTATATTAGCTCTTTTTGTGGTATCAGGATTAAAAATTGAGGGGATAGGGTAGCTAGGTGGCACAGTGGATAAAGCAATGGCCCTGGATTCAGGAGGACCTGAGTTCAAATCTGGCCTCAGACATTTGACACTTACTAACTGTGTGATCTTGGGCAAGTCATTTAATGTTCATTGCCCCACAAAAAATAAAAATAAAATAAATAGAAATTGAGGGGATGTCCATCAAGTAGAGAATGGCTGAACAAGTTGGGATATGTGATTGCAATGAAATACTATTATACCATGAGAAATAACAGGTTTCAGAAAAACATAAGAAGACATATGAACTGATGCAAAGTGAAGTGAGTGGAAGCAGGAGAACATAGTACACAGTAACAGCAATATTTTCATGATGATGATTAATCATAAAAGATTTAATACTCTAATCAGTCCAGTGGTCCAAGACAATTCCAAAGGAATTGCTATCCATATCCAGAGAGAAAACAGATGAACTCTGAGCATAGATTATAGCATGCTTACTTTTCTAACTTTATTTTTCTTGCTTTTTTTTTGCAACATGGCTAATATGGAATTATGTTGTACATGTCTTCAAAACTGATATCATTTTGCTTGTCTTCTCAATGGGTTGCAAAAGGGCTGGAGGGAGGGAAAGTATTTGGAACTCAATTTTTAAAAAATCTTGTTAAAATAAAGTAAAATTTTTAAAAGAAAGGCACTATCAGAGATGTTGAGCATTAGTAGATAATGCAACAGGAAATATGGCCTCCAGATCAGGTAAAGGAGTCCAGACATCTATAAATAAATATTGTAAGATAAAGGAATATGAATTGAAATTTAATTAGGCAAAGGGCCCTGTGGATTCTTAAGAAATCATGGAACCAAGGACAGCTAGGTGGCGAAGTGAATAATGCACCAGCCCTGGATTCAGGAGGACCCAAGTTCAAGTTCGGCCTCAGACACTTGATACGTACTAGCTGTGTGACCCTGGGCAAGTCACTTAACCCTCATTGCCCAGAAAGAAAAAATCATGGAACCACAGGATGGTCCTTAATGGTTTGAAATAGAAATAAGAATTGTAGAAACAGATTTTACAACCTACATAACAGAAATATTTGACAGAATACAAAAACTTGAATCCATGGTGGCAATTTTCATCAACAAATAAGAGAGAGAATAATGGATACAAACACACAGAGGTTAAGGACAATCCTGGAAAAGAAAAAAATGCATAATGTTAAAAGAAAATATGATCTTCATAAAAGCAAAACGTATGCAATTAAGGATTATGGTCTTGCAGAAGAATACCACAAGTCACAAAATCTGAACACTAAAATGTAGGAAATGATATAAGAAAGTTTCCCAGAACTTCTGAACACAGAAAACAAAGTGTCAATCCAAAGAATCTACAGACTGCCTCTTAAAAAAAGAAAGAAAAGAAATGCCTATGTTGCAAACTCCAAGACACACAGTGGCTAAATTTAACAATTCCACTGACAAACAAAAAATTCTATGAGTGACTGGGAAAAGATGTTCAAATACAAAGGGAAAGAAATTCAATAAGACTATTCTGTACCTACCAGAAACAACAGGAGGGAACAGAACAGTGTTTCTGAAAAGCAAGTGATCTTAAGGTGATAACATAGCTTGCAGACCCAAGCCTAATTATTAATGAAAAAAGCTGTCTTCTTCATACAAGGCATTGGTGAGAGATCTGGTCTCAATACCAGCAAGACCTAAGTTCAAGTCCTGCATCTGACACATACTCACTGTGTCACCCTGGGCAAGTCATCTGATTTCCACGAGTCTCAGTTTCTCACTTTTTTAAATTGAGGGGTTAGGATTGGATGGCCTCTGTGGTCCCTTTCAGCTATAGATCTGTTATCCTAATTGATTCTTTCATGAATCTTTCCTCACATTAATCGTATCTCAACAAGCCTCCACTCTGGCCATTTTCCTCTATCTTAAGCAGAACAGGTTACCTATTTGCATTTCCTACGAATAAATAATAACAATGATAATTGTCATTTATATAACATTGTAAGGTTTGCACAGTGTTTTGCATACATATTTCATCCTCACAACAACCCTGTAATCAGGTGCTATTATTATTCCCATTTTACAAATGAGGAAACAGTATCAGCAAAATTAATTGATTTTCCAGGGTCACACGAATGATGTGTCTGAGGTGGGACAAAAATGAGCAGAAATACTTTGACCAATTTTTTTTAACCATAAGGTTTTTTTCCCAGGAAAATCTTCCTAGAACACTCAAAGAATGGATACCCCAATCTCCCTTAGGTTCTCAACAGAATGCAAGGGTACTCAAGCATAGAGATAATCCCTGATTGACTTGTGAATATCAAAATGGCAGCATAGGTCATCTATGTAGTCTCTTCAACCTAAGATTCTTTGTCTGAGAGGCACTTAGGATTGTTGTTCCTCCTTCATTTTCCTTTCCTTTCCTTTCCTTTTTTTTCATTCTTTCTTTTTCTTTTTTTTTTTTTTTGCAGGGCAGTGAGGGTTAAATGACTTACCCAGGGTCACACAGCTAGTTAAATGTCAAGAATCTGAGACCAGATTTGAACTCAAGTCCTCCTGAATCCAGGGCCAGTGCTTTATCCACTACACCACCTAGCTGCCTCCTCCTCCCTCATTTTCAAAGAGGACCAGTGACATGAGATGCTATTTGAGGGATGCTTGATGTCAACTTCACAGGTTAGAGATGAGTCCCAAACATGCTACTTTTCCTTAAACATATCCTATTATTGACCTGTCATCCATGACTATCTTATAATCAATCTGCTATACATGATTTTGTGTCATTGATTTATTCTCCATGAATGTGGAATAATGAAGCAATATTTTCAGCCTGTATGACTTGGTGATGTTTTCTAATTTTGTTTCTTATCATATGTGGTAGAACTTTAAAAAAAAATTAACCTAAAGGTATCTCTTTCAGATTTTGGGGAGGGGAGAAAGGTACATCTAGTTCTAACATTGAGATTTTATGAACAAGAATTTAATTATTTAATTGATCCTTTTCATGATTTCAGCCTCGAATCAGTTTTGTCTTTCCAGAAAATAAAAGAAGCCTGGCCAAGGCCTAAGGTTCTTGCACCAACCTGTCACATAGTCAGCCATTTACATGACATCTTGGAGCAAGTACTGATCCTGGAGAAGCTGCCACTACAAATCAACTTCCTGGATGGAGTAGCTTCTCAGTAAAATCAAACATCTCCTCATTTACAGGATTCTGAAAGATGCTGGCTGCAACAGCTCTGAAGTGATATTAGAAAAATCCAACAAGAATTTCTCCCAAAAGATTCAACAGATCCATATGGTTTCCCAATTTAAGATTCTCGTCGATTTATTAGAAGATAACATTTAGGTTTATGACTCATCGAAATTTAAACAAATTATTACTATTTCAAAGACAAAGGAGGGCTTTTCTGTTTACCTATGACCTCCAGCACACTGAAGAGGTACTGCAGACACACAGAGTCATTAAGAAGTCCTAATTGTATTACTGGAAGGACAGAGAGTCTCATGAATTATCAGTGCACTTTAGTGTTGATGGAAAAGGATCTACTAAAGGTAACTGTCCAACAGGGAAACAGCGGGAGCTCCTGATGGCACCTCTGGCAGATGGAAAAATAGGTGATTGGTCAATATGATCTCAGCATGGTGCTGAAAGAGGAGAGAACTGTATTCAGAAGTGTGTCCTCAATATGACAGATATACCAAATTCCATGGGTGAGAACAAGTAGTAGCTATTCTTCCCCTTCTTCCTACCCCCTACCAGGGTCAGTGTAATCTTGCATGATTGAGTACAGTCTGAGTCATCAGCTTCAGATGTTTGTGGTATCTTGTTGTTCATGTTATATTAATCATATATTGTATTTCCTTTATTACAAACAATATAATGTTTTAGAGGTATTAGAAATTAGGTATTCTGGTCTTCTAGGGAACCTGAATTTTGCCCAGGTTGGAAGAGTTTGGGAAGCAGAAAGAAAATCCAAAAGGGTGTGTTATACTGGTTGTCCCAAAAGTATTAGTGCAGTTTCATCTCTTTGTTAATGGGTTCTTTTGTGTCTCACAAAAAAAAGAAAGAAAATTCAATGCTCCCAAACATCCATGAGTTTAAAATTAATTGAGGACACTGGATTCAGCATCAGCATCAGAATGTAGGTAGTAGCAGGTTGTTTGTGCAGACCAACAAAAGTTGGACCTAGGAACACTAAGGCAAGGTTGAGGATTTAAGGACAACAATAGTTCTAAGAGTAGGGCAGACCTCAAGAAAAGCCCAGGAAATAATAAATAGTATGGTGGAGCTAAGAGTATGGGATCAGCCAAGCCATGAGAAGGTAGAGGGTTCTAGCCAGGGTCCAAAGATCAGGACAAGGCCTGGGATCAGGAAGATTCATCTTCCTGAGTTCAAATCTGGCCTCAGACACTTATTAGCTATGTGACCCTGAGCAAGTCATCTAACCATATTTGCCTCAGTTTCCTCATCTGTAAAATGAGCTGGAGAAGGAAATGGCAAACCACTCCAGTATCTTTGCCAAGCAAAACCTCAAATGTAGTCACAAAGAGTCAGACATGACTAAAAAAACTATCATTTTTTCACTTTATTTTTTGCTACATATTTTTGCACCTAGGCATAGGGATAAGAACTGGATTTGTGATTTCCCTAGCATTGAAAAAAAGAAACTCTCTCTACTGATGCAAGCCAGCATTCTTGTCTGTCACTTATTGTCTAAGTAAGATTTCAGGGGTACAGAAGGGTTAATGACTTGCCCAGGATTATTTAGCCAGTAGGTTTCAGAGGTAGATTTGAACCCTGGTTTTCCTAGCTCTAAGGCCGCTTTCTACCACAACAGCATATTGCTTTTGAACATAATAAATACCTAATAAATGCTCAGATTTAAATTGCATTGAATAGTAAAATGGAAATTAATTTCCCTAGGGTCAAACCCTTAGAAAGGATTTGCATCCATTTGTTTGTTTCTGACTTCCCAAGGTCTCTTGTTGGACTGGCTCATCTCTAAACACCTGGTGGGGGAAGGAGATTGTCCCAAGCTGTGCCATAATCTTCATCTCACCCTTCATTTTAATATGTCTCTTCCCTTTGGGATCAATCTTTTCTGGGCACCAGATTTCTTGAGGATATGTTTTTTTCTACATTCCACTCCAATCTGCTCATTAAAATGTCAGTGACCACATCAGTTTTCTTGGTGCCCCTTATCAGGGGAGATGCTGGCACTTACCTCCATTGGCCCAGCTACCTCCTCATTCCTTGTTCCTTTTCTCCCTCCCACCCTGTCTCCTTCCCTCCTTCCCTCCCTCCTTCGCTCATCAGTCGGGGAGGATTGATTGCCTTCCCTAATGGAACACTTATCTCGACTCACTCATCTTTTATTGCACCTAGAGATGCAGCGCTGACTGCCCCTTAATGGAGCATACACGGGTAGCTTCAGGACGTTCAAACCCTTCATTACTACATTTGCTCCATCTCATTGCACTCACACCTCCTCTCCTTTTCATAAAGCTCCCAATTCTCATTTGCTAACCTTCTTAAGCCATTTTGTATTATAATGTAGCCTAGCCCATTGGGCACCAAAGCTGAGCCCATTCCACTACTTCCTCCATTTCCTCTGCTCTGTATTCATCATCATAATGCATCTTCTCTCACTCCATTGGAGACATCCTCCAAATGTCACCTTGCTTCCAGAGCCACCTGTGGAAATGCTCTAAAAAGACTCAATTGGCTTCCTTTTCCCTCACTCCATACCAGCATCTCAGACTAGCATTGGAGGCAGACTGGCAGGTGAGCTGACAAACTTCATCCCCCTCTTTTTGAAAGAAGTTATTCTCTTGTGTTCTTTTGGTTTGCTGGAGACATAATAATTCAGTGAACAAAATCACTTAATTTGCCTAAAAATGCTTTCCAGAGACATTAAATCCATCTCAAAGTAAGTACTTAATCTCACATAAAGCTGGGAGATCAGGCCAGGAGTGGGAGAAGATAGAGTCATACCTTAAAAATGCTCTATCTTATCTTACTTGATCTTATTATCGATTATAGTCATACCTTCACTCTCTCCTATATTCATCTCACAGATACAAAACCACCATATGCAGCAGGGATGGTGCTGCTATTTGATTTGGGATACACAGACCTAAATTTGCCGAAGAGCATATCTACAAGAGACTTGGGTAACTAGGTCAAACAGTGCTTATGGAGCACAGTCTTAGAGTCAGGGAGACCTCAGTTCAAATCCTGATTCAGACATTTTACCATCTGCATAATCCCAGATAAATCACTTAACCTCTCTCAATCTCAATTCCCTCATCTGTAAAATGGGAACAATCTACTAGGGGGCCATTTTGAGAAGCAAATGAGTTAATACATGTAAAGTGCTATTATTATTGTTATTATTTATTATTATTATTAACTGATATGCCCATTCTCTCTCTTATCACAATCCCTGCCTCCAAATCTCTTTCCATCACATTCTCCATATCCTCAACACATACTGTCCATGTTCCACATTTCAGTTCCAGCATCCAAGCCCCCATCTTTTGCAAGTCTCCTCAGGGTCTAAGACATTTTCAGAAAGAATCAGATAGACTAGTGTTGCATAAAGCCTTAGGATTTTATTATAGTGTATTCTAAATCACAAGGCAAAACTCAAGGCCTAAACACTGAACAACTGTTGGGAAGGGAATGGGAGAATGGGAACAAGGGAAGAGGGATTGGAGATAAAGTATAGCACAGGCCCTGAGACGTAGCCACAGCTGTGTCTTGATTGCTAGGGCCTCAGAAGTCATGACTTTCAGGTGCTGTTAGGAGATGAGGTTAGGGGGCATGGAGAAGGGTAATCAGTTGGCCCTTAATGTAGCTGTCTTGGCATACCCACATTTGCCAAGCTCTCTATTACCACTCCTAACTGATGTTTTATTACCTTGACAAAAGGACATTATTATTCCCTCAGGTTGGTTTTGGTTTTATATAGAATTGGGAAGCCAACATTATTCCCCATCTCCCACCCCTTACCTTAGGAAACAGAAGAAGTAGGAATAATGAGGGCAATAAGTGTCTAGTCCCTGACTGACTTCATAAATAGGGAACAGTTTTCTATACATTACCCCAAATAACTGATCAGGTCAATTACAGGAGGTGTTTACTTAGGGGTACAAAGGTCAAGAAAGAGGTCAAGGGAATATCTGCTCTATTTTACTATTCCCCAGCCTAGGATCCTCACCCTTGCCTAATCCTCATCCTCATAACAGACACACACACTCTCCCTAACCATATTCTCTAATCTTGCTTTAAACTCCTAATCCCTGATCTATAAAGAATTGTGAAAAGGAATCTTAGAGATCATTCCAACTAAGCTCCTATTAAAAGGAGGAATCAATGACAAAAGATGAAGAAAAGGCCTTTGACAAAATATAGCACCAATTCCTTTTAAAATACTAGAGAATATAGGAATAAAAGGAGCTTACCTTAGAATGATAAGTACTATTTATCTAAAATGATCGGCAAGCATTATCTATAATGGGGATAAGCTAGAAGCCTTCCCAATACAATCAGGAGTGAAGCAAGGATGCCCATTTGCACCTCTATTACTTAATATTTTATTAGAAATGTTAGCTATAGCAATAAGAGAAGAAAAGGAAATTAAAGGAATTAGAACAGGTAATGAGGAAACAAAACTATCACTTTTTGCAGATGATATGATGTTATACTTATAAAATCCTAGAAAATCAACTAAAAAGCTACTTGAAATTATTAACAACTTAAGAAAAGTTGCAAGATACAAAATAAAACCACATAAATCATCAGCATTTTTATGTATTACCAACAAAGTCCAGCAACAACAAATAGAAAGAGAAATTCCATTTAAAATAACTGTGGCCAATATAAAATACTTAGGAGTCTACCTGCCAAGACAAACACAGGAACTATATGACCAGAACTACAAAACAATTTTCACACAAATAGTCAGATCTAAACAACTGGAAAATATTAATTGCTCATGGGTAGACAGAGCCAATATAATAAAAACGACAATACTACCTAAGTTAATTTATTTATTTAGTGCTATACCAATCAAACTATCAAAAATATTTCATAGATTTAGAAAAAATGAAAACAAAATTCATCTAAAAAAACCCAAAAGTTCAAGGATAGCATGGGAATCAATAAAAAATACTAAAAAAGGTGGTCTAGCAGTACCAGATCTCAAACTGTATTATAAAATAGTAATTATCAAAACAATCTGGTACTGGCTAAGAAATAGAGAGGGAGATCAGTGGAATAGAATAGGTACAAATTACACTATAGTAAATGACTATAGTAATCTAGCATATGATAAACCCAAAGAGCCAAGCTTTTGGAACAAAAACTTATTATTTGACAAAAACTGCTGGGAAAACTGGAAAACAGTATGGCAGAAATTAGATGTAGACCAACATCTCACACCATATACCAAAATAAAGTCAAAATGGGTACATGATTTACACATAAAGGATGAGACCATAAGTAAATTAAGAGAGCATGGAATCTTTGAGATCTTTCTGTGTTAGAACAGTCTCTTTGAGTCCTGGCTAACAAACTAATGGGGCAGGGAAGAAAAGAGAGATCAGTATCTTAAGGGGGCAGCTAGGTGGTGCAGTGGATAAAGCATTGGCCCTGGATTCAGGAGGACCTGAGTTCAAATCTGGATTCAGTCACTTGACACTTACTAGCTGTGTGACCTTGGGCAAGTCACTTAACCCTCATTACCCCCCCCCCAAAAAAAGAGAATATGGAATCATTTATCTGTCAGATTTATGGGCAGAGGAAGAATTTAGGACCAAATAAGATATAGAGAGTAAAACAGATATAGATACAAAATAGATAATTTTGATTATATAAAATTAAAAAGTTTTTGCACAAACAAAAATAATGTGACCAAGATTACAAGGAAAACAGAAAACTGGGAAAGAATTTTTGAAACAAGTATCACTTATAAAGGCTTCATTTCTCAATTATATAGAGAACTGAGTCAAATTTATAAAAATACAAGTCATTCCCCAATTGAGAAATTATCAAAGGAGATGAACAGGCAGTTTTCAGACAAAGAAATTGAAGCTATCTATAATCACATGAAAAAATGCTCTAGATCACTATTGATCAGAGAAATGCAAATTAAAACAACTCTGAAGTACCACCTAATACCTATCAGAGTGGCAAATATAACAAAACTGCAAAATATTGGATGTTGTAGGAGATGTGGAAAAGCTGAGACACTATCCACTGCTGGTGGAGTTGTGGAAAGATCGAACCATTCTGGAAAGCAATTTGGAACTATGCCCAAAATGCTATAGAACTATGCATACCCTTTGATCCAGCAATACCACTACTAAGTTTATATTCCAAAGACATCCCAAAAAGAGAAAAAGACTTATTTGTAAAAAATATATTTTGGGGCAGCTAGGTGGCACAGTGGATAAAACACTAGCTCTGGATTCAGAAGGACCTGAGTTTAAATCCAGCCTCAAACACTTGACACTTACTAGCTGTGTGACCCTAGGCAAATCACTTAACCCTCATTTCCCCACAGCAAAAATAGATAGATAGATGGATAGATAGATAGATAGATAGATAGATAGATAGATAGATAGATAGATAGATAGATAGATAGATAGATAGATAGATTAATAGATGAAATAAAAAATCCTAGCAGCTCTTTTTGTGGTGGTTAAGAATCAGAAAACAAAGGAATGCTCATCAATTGGGAAATGGCTAAACAAGGTATAGTATATAATGGTGATGGAATAGTATTGTGCTATAAGAAATGACAAGCAAAATTATTTCAGAAAGGTCTGGAAAGACTTCTATGGACTGATGTATATTGAAGTGAGCAGAACCAGGAAAACATCATGCACAGCAACATCAATACTGTTTGATTAAGAACTATGAATGACTTAACTATTCTCAACAATACAATGATCCAAGACAATCCCAAAGGACTTTTGATGAAACATACTATCTACCTCCAAAGAAAGAACTGATATTGATGGGAGACAGACTGAAGCATGCTATTTTTCACTTTCTTTAATTTTTTTCTTTTATTCAAGTTTTTTGTGCAAAATTGCTAATATGATAATGTTTTACATACTCATACATGTATAACCCATATCTGATTGCTTACCATGTCAGGGAGAGAGAAGGGGAGGGAGGTAAGAAGGGATAAAAATTAAAATCCAAAAGTATAAATAAAAATGTTTATTACTTTAAATTTTTTTTAAAACAAAGGAGGAATCAATATCCCCCTACAATATCACTGAGAAATAGCCATCCAGATTCTTGCCCAAGCAATTCCACTGGCTAAGAGATCCTTACCTTACATGGAAATTTGTTCCATTTTGGAATAGAAAGTTCTTATATTCAAATGGATCCATGATCTCCTCAATGTACATGTTCCTTCCAGTGATATAGACCATAATTCATCCATACCCACCCATTCTCTGTGACTTTTATCCATGTCCCCCCCATGAAATGTTCTACACAGGGTGCCTTCATCACTTTCTCATAACATCTTGAGGATATAAGTAGAACACTAGGGCTATTTGTCCATCTGTTACCCCTTGCCCTCATCATCCCATCCCATCTTCTTTATTCACTCATACATTTTCCTTTACTTCAGTTCTTCGACAAAGTTCCATATATATATATATATATATACATATATACATATACATACACACATATAACCATAACGTATCATAAAATTTTACTTTATTATATGTTTATTTCTATTTTAAAATTTATAATTTTAGATGTTTATAATTATTGTATTATAAAACATATTATATATACATATATGTAAAATATTTATAGGCTTATGTTATAGATATCCTTATACAGTATGTGTATATATTGATATATAAAACAAATAAGGAATTTTGTGTATATATATATATATATATATATAGACATATATTAGGTATATATATACATATATATGAAAATACATTTATATTTACCATTAGCCACTTCATTACCCTTTGTAAGGGAAACTCATTTTTAATTCCTTTGAGTCTGCTGTGTTTCATACTTTACAGCCATACAAATACCAATATAATATTGGCATAAAAAATGGGCCTTTGGTTTTGAGAGAAGTTTGGAGTCAGTAAAAGAGACTTGCAGTTTTCTAAAGGCTTGTTCCATCCTGGGCCCAACTCATTATCCATATGTATTGTCTGTCCAGATATACAGTACTGACTTTAAGTGAGCCAACATTTGTCTTCCTTTAAATTTCAGCCATTAATTTAGTTTTTCCCTCTGATGAAGACACCCAGAGCAGAAAAATACTTCAAATTCATTTAATAATTCATGCTACAAACTTGTATCAAGTACTTCAAAACATAGCCTCTACCCTCAGGAAACATGCCTTCTCGTATCTTTGAGTACCTCCATCTCAGTCTCTGTCAAGTCTTCTCTCCTCCAGGTTATATATCTACAGTTCCTTCAACTGTTTCATGTATATAACAGGGCTTCAAGTCTTCTCACCATCCTACTAAACCTCTTATAGAAATGTCTAGTCTCTTAAAATGTGGTGCCCAGTATTCTAGACGAGCTCTCACCAGACCAAAAGAGGTTTGTTCTGGACACATTTCTTCTGTCAATATAATCTAAGACTTTTAGCTTTTCTCACAGAAGGGATACATTATTATCATACACTACACTTGGAGTAAACTAAAACCTATAGAACTTACTCATCGGGACTGCCATTAAGAGAGTTTTCCCCCATAATATGATTGTGCCATTGAATTTTTCAAACTTAAATGCAGGCTTTTACACTCATTCCTATTAAATTTCAGTTCTGTTTGTTTAGGCCAATTCCTCCAGCCTGTTGAGACCTTGGCTGTGTCATCTAACATACCCGCTATCCCTACCAGTTTTCAGGCATCTCCCAATTTGATAAGCAAATATTTCTTCCTTTCTAATAATAAAGATCATAATAGCTAATGTTTATATATTATTTGATCCTCACAAAAACCCAAGAAGATAGGTGCTATTATTATTTCTGTTTTATAGATAAGGAAACTGAGGGCCAAAGTGATTAAGTGATTTACCTAAGGTCACAGTTAGTGTGTGTCTTCCTCCCTCAAAACCTAATACTCTAGCCACTGTGCCCCTAGCCACCTCTAATTCATTGATAAAATAAATGTTGAACAGGAAAGAACTAATGACAGAGCCCTAAGGCTCTATCACTAAAGAATTTCTCCAGTTTCTAGTAATTCTCATAAATATCTCGCAATTCCCATCTTCATGCTGGTAATATTCTGTTTATACCCCTATATTCATCCCTATCCATGTTCAATCTCCATCCCCATCACATCCACCCCTATCCAAATTTTACACATTTTGGGGAAACAGCAGATCAACTTTAGCTCACTAAAACTTAAGTTCAAGCAATCCATTGGCATCAGCCACCTTCATATCTGGGATTAAAGCTATCTGCTACCATACCTGGCAATTCCACTTAGAGACTCAGTTCAGGACCCGCCTCTTCTATAAAATCCCTAACTATTCTATTTACAACTATTCTAACTTACACTGAACTTTCCCTTCTCTAATACAGGGTGAGCCAAAAGCCACGAAGTAATGAAGGGGTTTCAATATTTAATAACTCCTTTTTTTTGTTTTTAATTTACAATACCATAGCATCACATGCAGTATATGGAGGAAATAGCTATAGCTATAGATAAATGAAAAGAAGAAAAAATAACTTTCAAAAAGTTATTAAAACATCAGACACCTTTGTGACTTTTGGCCCACCCTATATATTGCATTTAGATCCTACACATTTGATTTTAATTTTAAATTTTTTTTTTTTTAGTGAGGCAATTGGGGTTAAGTGACTTGCCCAGGGTCACACAGCTAGTAAGTGTTAAGTGTCTGAGGCTGGATTTGAACTCAGGTACTCCTGAATCCAGGGCCAGTGCTCTATCCACTGTGCCACCTAGCTGCCCCTACACATTTGATTTTATACTCTCTTAGATTGTCCTTTAATGACTTCATATGTTGCATTTTTGTCTACAAAAGTAAAGTGTTAGCTTCTTCAGGGCAAAAATGGTATCTTATGTTATAACCTCCATAACAGCCAATACATTATTGAACAAATAGCAGGCTATCAGTGAAGTCTTCTGTACTGTCTGGGCATCATGGCATAGTGGACATAGTGGTAGCCAGAGTGGTGGATCTTGAATTAAGAAGATTCAGCTTCTGATACTTGCCAGCTATGTGAGCACAGGAGGTTCAAAACCTCTCCTAGCCTCGATTCCTCATCAGTGAAATGCAAATGACAACAGTTCCCTCTCAAGACTCATATGAGAGTCATATGCTAGACCCAATTTCATTCTTACAATGTTGAAATTGGACAGGACCTCCAACTTTCTCATTTACTGATCTAAAATCTGGGGCTTCAATTGGAAAATGGCTAAACAATCATGGTCTATGAATATCATGAACTGTAGCTGGCTATAAGAAACAACAAATATGAAGAATTCAGAGAAAAATTTGAAGATTTATATGGACTAATACAAAACAAACAATATACACAAATGCCTACAACAGTGTAAACAGAAAGAACAATGGCCAAACTTGGCCCCAGAGGAAAAATTGAGGAAACATTTTTCTATTCTCTTTGCAGAGTCCTGAGAGGTTGGGGGTCAGTGGAATGAGGATGGAGGTGGTCAAAAGGAAAGGGAGTACAAGAGACCTATGAGTGTAAATATTGCTTATACTGTTAGACATAATATGTATTGTTTTATTTTGCTAAAATGCTTTTCCCTCCCTTCTAAAATCTTTGAAGGAAGGAATATCTCACTGCATTTGTTGTTGATGGGTTGTTTCAGTCATGTCTGACTCTCTGTGACCTCATATAGGGTTTTCTTGGCAAAGAAACAGCAATGTTTTGCCATTTATTTCTCCAGCTGAGTTTATAGATGAGGAACTGAGGTAAACAGAGTTAAATGACTTGCCCAGGGTCACACAGATGGTAAATGTCTGAGGCTGGATTTGAACTCAGGTCTTCCTGACTTTAGGCCCAGTGTTCTATCCACCTGGCCACATACTAGTCAAAAGTGGACAGATAGGGACTATTTTAAAATGAAGCTGATATAGGAACAAAAGATGGCATCAAAAATAAGATAAAAAGAAAAACCTGAAACCTACAGGGGAATCCTAGACTTAGAGCTGTGAGGGACCTTAGGATCATGTAGTCTAACTCCCTTCTATTACATATGAGGACAGTGAGGTACAGAAACATAAAGTGATTTACCCAGGATCACAGAGTTGGAAAATGGTGGAGTTGAGATTTGATTCAAAATGCTCTGAGTACAAATCTTACCCTCTTTCACCTAACCTATGAGAAATAACTCGACCAAGATTGCCCAATCATTATGACTAGCCACAGATCTCCTGATTCCCAGACCAGTTCTTCCCCATATACCATGTTGCCTTCTCTACATGCATGCCTCTCTGTACAGGGATACACCCACAGACTTTTTAGAAAATCAATGTAAGCTTCGGGGGTAATGGGGTAGGAAGGCAGGAGGTGAAGCTGGGGCAGCATAGTAGATGAGATCCCCTTTTTTCTGAATTTCCCCTTCATCCAGAAATGGAAAAAGGAATTCTACCCCGACTCTCTCTATGGCCTGCATTGCTCAAATCTTTTGCCAGCTGTTTCTTTGTTTTGCAGTGTTGATTTGCCAGATATTTCATCTTTGGCCTTCAGCATTTTTATCCTCATTTGATGAAATGGCAGTGCATAATACATATGCCTTCAAAGGAAAGCACGCCTGCTTCTCAATAATGGATTTTCAATTTTCTACTATGAGGGTAAAAGACAGATGAATATGGAAAGTCAGAGCACTTACCACCAATCTGCATGCAAGGCTCAAATCCATTTCACTTACTGGAGATACTTATGAGAAGTCAGCCTTAAACATCTCAGTTCTCAGCCTATATCAACAGAACTACTCAGTTTCTCTTCCTGTTTCAGGACTGGGCTAATAAATGAGGTTCTAGGGGGTTATATAATAAATAAGTTGAGACTTTCTGTTCATTCATCAAAAGTTTCTAACAAGTTTATAACCCCGTAAAGTCTTAATTCACTAAATCAAATATTTATTTAAGCTACCTTTTTCTTGAGCTTTCTGACTCTTAACAGGGAGGCTGTTAACTGATGAAGGAAATCACTCCAAACTTGCAGCAAGCAGTAGTGCTTTTCTTCAGGGTATCATCATATGGATGCATGGAGGCTGCTTGGCATATTAGAGAGAACACTGGTCAGGAAGTCAGGAGCCCTGGGTTCTAGGCTCAACTCTACCAGTTACTTTCTGTGTATTCTCAGACAGGTCACTTCCTTTCCCTGTATTTCAGTTTCTCCATCTCTAATAACGTAGGTATGGGAGAGAGTGGTAGGATTAGATGCTATCTAAAGTCCATTAAAGTGCTAATATTCCCTACATCCAGGATAGTGAGCTGTTTATGAATTGGGCTGATGATTTACCTGACTTCCATTTTTCAGAATACACTATCCTATTCAGTACTTCAAGTCATTAAGATTTAGTCAATGTGGGGCAGCTAGGTGGCACAGTGGATAGAGCACTGGCCCTGGATTCAGGAGGACCTGAGTTCAAATCTGGCCTCACACACAACACTTACTAGCTGTGTGACCCTGAGCAAGTCACTTAACCCTCATTGCCCTGCAAAAACAAAAACAAGAATGGAAGAATCATTGAATGAAGTATGATATGGTTTCAAAAAGATTTAGTCAATGTGGGGACTCCATCCACTAAACCAGATTATAATCGCCTTGAGGCCCTAGAAACTACCAGTCAGTCCTGAATTGTGGCTTCATGAGCTGTTCAGCCAATTTGAAGATGACTCTCTAAACTTAACTGAGTTGGCCCTCAGATAACAGCTATACAGTCTGTCACCTCAGTGCTGTTTGCCCTTCATTTTCTTTTTTTTTTTTTTTTAGTGAGGCAATTGGGGTTAAGTGACTTGCCCAGGGTCACACAGCTAGTAAGTATTAAGTGTCTGAGGCCGGATTTGAACTCAGGTATTCCTGAATCCAGGACCGGTGCTTTATCCACTGCGCCACCTAGCCGCCCCTGCCCTTCATTTTCAAAGAAGACCAATGACATCATGGGGATGTCGTCTTCACTTGTGCGTGAATTTGATTTAAACAAGGCAGAGTTGCACAAAGTTATTAGCCCTACTCTCTCTTCCTGAGTCATCACAAGACAAAAGTCAGGATGACTAGAGATGGCCCAGGATGCAGTGGATGACCCTGGCATCTTCATTATCTGAAGAAGCTTTACAATGCTTGCTTCAGCCGCCTTTGTGGTCCTTGAAACAAATTATTGTCATCCACCCATTCTGTCAGGAGAAGTCTCCATATACTTGGAGTAGACATCCCCCTAACTCACCAATGGGTTTAAGTCCTATTGCTTACTCTCACCCAGATTTAGCCTGTCTGTCAAAATGGTTTACCAGGGTATGGCTGCTGTGCATAATACAGCTTCTTGGAGCTACAAGTGAGAGTTGAGTGAATCAGGTGGATGCCAAAGGTGGATGAGCATCACTGAAAAGGGCTTGGCAAGTCCTCATACCAAAGGTGCTAGTGCTCTCTGGAGACCCCACACAGCCCAGTCTGTCACCTAGCATGTATTAAAAGCCATTTCAGGGCAGCTAGGTGGCACAGTGGATAGAGCAGCAGCCCTGGAGTCAGGAGGACCTGGGTTCAAATTCGGCCTCAGACACTTAACACTTACTAGCTGTGTGACCCTAGGCAAGTCACTTAACCTCAATTGCCTCACAAAAAAAAAAAGCCATTTCAACTTTGTGAAACCTGCAAGAGGTTACATAAGCTTCACTGACACAATAGGGTCATGGAATTATAGGTTGAGAGCTAAAAGGAACTTGAAGGATCATCTAGAATTTACTCCTCATTTTACACCTAAGGAAACTAAGGTCCAGAGAGATGTGGCCTGACCAAAATCACACAGATAATAAGTAGCAGAGTTGCCTTGAACCCTGAACCTCTAACTCCAAACCCAGCATTCTTTCATGCCTCTAGATCCCAGGGCCATTTCTACTCTATAATGAAGCATCAGGAGAGGACTTTAACAGAAAGTCACATTCTTTTTCAAATATATCAAGAGTTCAGATTTGTAGACAATTGGACTTTGAATGGATTGCCAATGAGGAACCCTATTCAGATGGATTTAGCACCAATATATTAACCGAAATGGTAAGACATGACTGGATGATTACAATTTTAAAACCGAGATTGTACTTACAATGGGCTCCTGGGATTGTACTTACAATGGGCTCCTGGGTCAACTGTTTAGCTTGAATTGACCAGTCAGTGCAAATAAACAGTCTACTGTGTCATGCAATCAACTGGGCTTGGGCACAATGCCCTGTACATAGTAGGCACATAAATATTTATTGAATGAATGTCGAATGAATGAATGTTTTCATTGACCAAGTGAACTGGCTATCTTGCAATTGCCTAACAAAGCCACAGTACCAACATGTGGCCATGCCCTAGGCCTTCCTCCGAGCTTAATCTGTTTAGGAATAAACATGGCAAGTTTTATGCTTGATCTCTTAATGTCCATCTGCTACTAAAATGTTAAAGTCTCATATGCATTTGTGCATGTGTGAACACCCACTGATAAAGAGTTAGAGGGTATGTTCATACATGCATGGGTGCAAGCTCTGTTCCACATACCCACACTCCTACAAACATACCATAAGGTAGCTTGAGGCTAAAGAATAAATAATTTGGATAAAGGTTTGGTGCAGAGAATTCATCCACAGAGCAGTATAAGCCCAGGTCTAGAAACTTTGACTGGACTGTGGCTGAGAAAGTGGCAGAAAGATGTCATAAGGACTCATTGCTTCCAAACAACCATGGCTGACATTTAGGGGGAATGAAATCTGGGATTGCATTTGACCCTGGGCACAGGTAGAGGAAGTGGTGCCTACAAGGGATGAATTCAGAAGTATCTCAAGGTCCAAAATTAGTTCCTCCTATCTTCCTACATCTAGCTTGAAATTCCCACCATTCGTCAATGCCTTAGAACAGCTTAGCTATTACTGTTTAGGGCATTCAAGCTTGCAACATCAGAGTCTTCCCTTACTCATCACCTTCACCCCTCCCCTGAGGCCCACTTAGTTGCCAAGTCTTAGGGAATCTACCTCCTAGATATATCTCATATGGTTTGGACTATAACCTGCTAAATTAGGTGGCCTGTTTTGCCATTTTCCCAGGTTCTCCCTTCTCCAATTCACCCTCCAGACTGCTGCCAAAGTGATAATCATAAAGCAAAGGTCTGATCATGTCACTCCTCTGATTGCCTCTAGAATAAAATATAAACTCTTTAATTCAGCTTTTCACAATCTGGTCCCAGCCTACCTTTCCATATTTATTATATATTATGCACCTTCACCCACTGTATATTCCTGCCACACTGGTCTACTTGCTGTTCCTCACACATTAAATTTTATGCCCTATCTTTGTATTTTTAACAGGCTGTCCTTCATGCTTAGAAAGTACTTCCTCTTCACCTTCTCCTCTTAGAATCCCTAGCTTACTTCAAAAATTCAGTTTAAGCACCATTTCCTAAATGAAGCCTTTCCAAAGTGGTTAGCACTTCTCCTGCCATAAAACTACCTTGTACTTATTTTATATTTTTTTTCATTTGGTTATGTAAATAAGTAGTAATGGTATTGCTTTAGAAAATAGTCTATTTGGCATTCCATCTTTTCTTTTCTCTCCTTCCTCCTGGATAGGAGCAGAACTTTTCCTATCCTATCCTATCCTATCCTAAGAGAGGTAGTTTAGGGTATATGGTTACCACTTTCTATCCCCTTTCTCTCAGGAGAATTAATAAGCCACATCCTGTTACAACAATTAGCTCACTTTTTAGTCCAGGGCAATATAATAACCCTCAAATGTGCATGGTCCCTTTTTTGATTTTGTGGAGTTTATATGTAACAAAAAAGTTATTATTACAATCACAATAGCTAAGAGCCCTCAGTTAGGAAAATTCCTAACATTTAGACAGAAGTTTTGCTTCCTGCCCTATTCTAAATTTTTGTTATCTCTAGCTAACCCCTGACTTATCTATTCATGTTTAAGGCAAAAATCAAGATATAGGAAACATTTACATAAAAGAAATAAGCAGAATATATTATAGTATATATTACTAAATAGCATAAGGGAGGAGAAATTGTGGAAAGAACAGGTACTTCAATTGAAGCCCTTCTGTCTATTATACATGCAATCTTGGGCAAGTCATTTATTATTTCTTCGCCTTAGTTGTATTCAAATCATCTAAGAACTAGTACAGCTCTAGGTCACCCACCCAAGATCCCTCTACATTTGGGAATCTATGATACTGGTTTTACCTAGGGGGTGATATGCTGAGATCATCAGTTCAACCCTATCTGTATGCTGAGGGGTCTGGAAGGCAGCCTGATAGACCCAACAACTCTGGGGACTAAACCAGTATATGGTGTTACTATGGTATGTTCCAATCCACATTCAAGAGATTAATTAATGGGTAGATCAAGTCATGGATAGTTTGTATGGAGAAGCCCATGGTCATTTGAGGGGGAGTCTCCTTTTAGTCCTTGAAGAGTTATTGATAGCCAACTACTTGTAGTTTCAGCCCAATGGTCCCTGCTAGTGATGCTACCCTCTTGCAGTCCTCATTCAGTTCTACACAAGTACCACCTCTGTATATATCTTCCTTCCTAGTTTTCTCATATAGTCTTTTTGAGTTGCATTGTATAACAGAAAATAAATGATGAATCAATCAAATAATTAATCAACAAGTACATCTTAAACACTTGCTATAGCCAAGTATTGGTTATACTAAGTTCTTAACCAGTTGATCACATTAGCCAGCTTAAAAGCAAGTAAACAGGAAAGTGAACAAACTTTAAAGAAACATATCTCCTGCAGAAAGCATTGAGCTCAGGGGCAGCTAGGTGATGCAGTGGATAAAGCACCAGCCCTGGATTCAGGAGGACCTGAGTTCAAATCCGACCTCAGACACTTGACACTTACTAGCTGTGTGACCCTGGGCAAGTCACTTAACCCCCATTGCTCCACAAAAAAAAGAAAGCATTGAGCTCCCACCCTCTACAAAGAGAGAGAAAGAGGAAACATAAAAGAAAAGGAGCCCACTAAGCTCCTAAGAGTCCTAACTGGGTCCAACAACATGATGCCTGACCCACTTGCCACACATCTCTCAAGTATTGCTCAATCATGGCAGCTAGCCTTATTTGTGGCTTCCCTTGCTTTCTTTCCATTCTCACTGCAGCAATGCCCTTCCAGGCCCTTGTTTTTGGTGCCAAATATTCTCAAGCAAATCCTGCTCTCTGATGCAGTAAGACATTATCAACCACAGGGCCAGGGCAGCTCCCCAGGAGATTAAATAGGGAGAATAATGAGAGCCATTCCCTCCTGTACCAACAGCGGTCCTGTGCCAGCATACTTATCTACTTGGTAATGCCAACTATAGTATTATACATGATTATCCTGTAATTCTAGGTGCAACACATTTACCTACTGTTTGCCATAGTTTTTTTCCAATTAATTCTAACAAAGTATAGGACCGTTATGGAAGGGAGGGAGGAGGAAAGAGGTAGGTGGGGGGCGACATTGGAAGACTGTGGGCAACCAGGAATAATATAAGGACAGAAGTCACATGCAGGGGGTTAGAAAATAGAAGGAAACCAATGAAAAAGGAAATTAGGGTCTACTGAAGACAAGCTGCCAATTTCACTACCTTGGCAAGGGCTGATCCTTGAGTTAACAATCCAAGTTTCCAGACTGGCAGTTCTAACATACAGAAAGGAATCCAACCTTTTCTTGGCATTGATACCAAGGGTTATAGCACAAAGGACACACATTCACCACTCAAATGCCCATTCTAATGAAGGGAAGCTGGGGCCCAGTTCATAACAAACGATAGATAATCCAAAGATATTATATACTTTGGCAGAAGAAGCATTATATAATTGTTTTGCTGCAGATTCCCTCCAAAACTCTATTATTCTCAGGCTAATATTTGTGTTTGCTAAGGCTAAACAACAGTTTGGAAGGATAACATAGTATAGTGAAAAGAATACTACACTTGAAACTAAGAGATCTGAGGCAGCTGGTGGTATGGTGGATAGAATACTGAGCCTGCAGTCAAGAAGACTTGAATTCAAATCCTTTCTCACTTCCTAGCTGTGTAAGCTGAAGCAAGTTACTTAACCACTATCTGCCTCAGTTTCCTCAACTATAAAATGGGAATAATAATAATAACACCTACCTCAAAGGCTTGTTGTGAGAATCAAATGAAATAATATTTGTAAACCACTCAGTACAGTGCCTGACACATGGCAGACATTATATAAATGCTTATTCTACACCCCCTCTTCCCCATCTTCCAATTAACCATGGATTCTTAGGCAACCTGCCTCCCGTTTGAGCACCAATTTCCTCATTTGTAAAATTAGAGTCTTTGAACTATATTTTTATTAAGGTCCCTTCCAACATCATGATCTTAATATGTCGGATGTTGGATGGCAAAATCAGGATTCGTTCTGGCAGGTCATGTGAAAAAGACCTGTGGTTATTAGTGAAATATCAGACTCAATACAAGTCAACAACAGCAACTGGTCAGTGGGAAAGATGGGCCCTGAGCTGGCAAGGCGGTCTGGGAGAAGCCAATGTGCAGTTATAATCATGGCACAGAGAAACCACATAGCAGAGCAGACCATTAACACCAATGTTTGCAGCACTGAGTCAACTGGATATTTTGTCCTGTGGGATCACAGCTAGTTCAATTAAACTGAATAGCAGGGCAGCTAGGTGGCAGAGTGGATAAAGCACTGGCCTTGGATTCAGGAGGACCTGAGTTCAAATCCAGCCTCAGACACTTGACACTTAACAAGCTGTGTGACCCTGGCAAAGTCACTTAACCCTCATTGCCCTGCAAAAACAAAAAACAAAAAAATAATAAACTGAATAGCAGCCAGATTTCAATGACTTACACTGCTCAGTCCACAACTGGTAAACCAATCTATATGGACAGAAGTCAGTGTGCTAAAGTGGAGAGAGCCCTGGCTTTGAAGTCAGAGGACCTCTGTTCAAATCCCACCATGGACATTTTGTTCAAGTCCTTTAGCTTCTCTGCAACTCAGATTCCTCATCTGTAAAATTAAGGGATTTAAGTAGATGCTCTTTAAAAGTGCACTGTTTTTATCTGTTCAAAAACTCTTTAAGGGTTCCTCATTGCCTACAGAATAATTTCTATATGTTAGAGCCTGGCATTCAAAACCCTTCATAATCTGGCCCTTCTTTATTTTATTTTTCTTATCTTATTTTTTACTCCCAATACATATCTTCTGCTACAGACTGGTCTCTCATTGTCCTAGTATACAATACAACATCTTCATTCCTCACTCAGAACTTTTGCAATGCTATCCCCATTATCTAAAATGTCTTTAAATTATTTTGGATCAATATATTTGGGTGATTGTGGACAACATTTTTGTCTATGATAACATTCTAATTATAGTATAATTTAGTTGTTGACTTCAAAAGGATATTTTGACATCTGTATTTGTATGATGGGGTTTTGTCTTCTGTTAGTTTATGAAAAGTGGGGCAGCTAGGTGGCACAGTGGATAGAGTATCAGGTCTAGATTCAGGAGGACCTAAGTTCAAATCTGACCTCAGATACTTACTAGCTGTATCACCTTGGACAAGTCACTTAACTCTGCTTGCCTCAGTTCCTCATCTGTAAAATGAGCTGGAGAAGGAAATGACAAATCACTCAGTATCTTGGCCAAGAAAACTCCAAATAGAATTGAACATGACTGAAACAACTGAACAGCAACAAAGTTTATAAAAAAAGAGCAATTTTCTGATATATAATTCTAGCCTCTGGGTCCTCTCTTCCTAGGTATTTGGTAGGTGTTGATCATTTGCAACCTGCTTTGATGAGTTACAAAATTTCTTGCATAACCAAACTGATCAGGGCAGCTAGGTGGCTCAGTGGATAGAGCACTGGCCCTGGAGTCAGGAGGACCTGAGTTCAAATCTGGCCTCAGACACTTAACACTTACTAGCTGTGTGACCCTGAGCAGGTCACTTAACCCCAACTGCCTCACCAAAAAAAAAAAAAAAAAACCCAAAAGAATAACTGAACTGATCAATAAGCCCAGGTTCCTTGAATATATCCCTTCAGGAGGAGGAAGAGGAAGAGGAAGAGGAATATGTGGCAGAGCCCAATTCTATCTTAATCCTTTGGTTTCAAATCGCTCTCTTCTCTAAAAGCATAGACTGTAACTCTAATTTGTTATTAGACTGTGTCATGTGTTGTTATTTTTTTTCTCCCCAGTAGGTTGTAAGCTTTTCATGAGCAGGATCTATGGGTCCTTTTGTCTACTTGTATCCCCTATAGACTACAAGGTCTTAGCACATAATAAAAGTTTAACCAAGATTTGTCTAATGAACGAATGGGTTAAACATCTTCCCTCTCTCAAAAATTTTTCCTTACATCTTGGAACATGGTAGATTAGGCCACTCACAAACCAGCCATAAGTGAGTGCTTTTGCCAATCTCCTAGGGTCAGAGGGATCTTTGAGTATCTGATTGGGTATTAATCAGTAATTCTGGAGAGCTGAGGGAGAGGAAGGGAATAGAGTGAAAAGTAGCTGGTGCCAAATCTATTTAAGCCAGCTGCAGAAACTCATTAATTGCCCTTTAGAGGAATTTTTAAAAGTTAACTTAGAAGAAAATAGAGAAATCTTTGTATAAAATGTCTCTGATAAGAATTTGATATTCAAGATATGAAGGCAACTCATGGGAATATTTAAGACAAAAAACCATTGCCCAATAAGAAAATTATCAAAGGATGTAAAAAACACTTCCCAAAAGAATCTCAAACTATTAATAACCATAAGAAAAAATCCTCCAAATCACTTAAATGCAGATAAAAACAAGCCTCACATTTCACCTCACCCATTTGACAAAGATGACAAAAGACAGGAAAAGTCAATGTTGGAGGGGTTAAGAAAAGACAGCCAAAGAAATGCATTGTTTGTTGAGCTGAGAATTGGTACATAAATGCTGTACCATTTTAGGGTTATGCAAAGAAAATTACTAAAATGTCCGTATCTATTGACACAGAGATTCTACTGCTAGACATGTACTCAAAGGAGGCCACTGACAAAAAGAAAGGTTCTAGAGCTCTTTTTTTCCTCATAGCATAAACTAAGCATACAGTAGGTACTGAATAGCACTATTACTATGAATTATTCCTATAATAATTTGCATAGTACATCACAGGTTAGAAAAGGCTTTCATGACCTCATTTCATGATCTTTTCATTTGATCCTCAAAAAATTTGAGAGATGGGCACATGAGTTGCCATTATCCTTGTTTTATAGATGAAGAAAGTGAGGGTCAGAGAGGTTAAGTACTTGCCTAAACTGACAAAGATCCAAGTTGCCTCTGATATTTCCTCCGTGGCCTGTGAGCTAGTGCATGCTTACCTAAGGCAGGGCTTCACTTTGTATGATGTACTTTCCCTATTTTGCTGGCTTACTGTGGCTTAGTTAAAATTACATTCTTTAGTTGGTACGGGCTCATCTCACTCTCTGCACTGGCCCATAAAACCCAGTCCCAGGCCACCATTTGGGGCCTTTAATGAGTTGGGTGCAGGGACACCTGAGTGCATTGCATTCTCCTGAGTTGTAAGTAATAAACCTTTGCTTCCAAACCCTCCAAGGTTCAAAAATTAATCTGAACTCTTACCCAAATAGGTCTTCTTGCTCTTAATCTTGTGCTCTTTCCACAATACTCTGAAAGACATTTTAAAATTAAATAAAAATGAACTATTTTAAAAACAATCATTTGACCATTTATTATTGACTTTGACCTTGTGATCAGTCTGCTAATCAAAAAAGTCAATTAGTCAATTTTAATGTTTACCATAACAATTAAGACCTGTTTGGTCTCAAATCTCAGTCCTGAGTTCACAGGGTTGAATGTCACACCTTGCCTAGTCTCCTTTCTTGACCAGCTTTGGACACCTGTTCCACCTCTCAGAGGCTCTTCTGCTGGACCTCATATCTTGCCTGCTTAAGTGTGGGGGGATGGAAAGGCTATTAGAGATCACTGGCTCCAGGCCTGCTGACTCATCTGTTGAATATGGCCTCACAAGAACAGTTTGATGACTCTTGATTCCAACTAACTAACCCTGATCTGCAGTGATAGTATCAACCAAAAACAAAAATCAACAAATGTAATATTAGGACACTGAATGAATAAATGAACAAATGAAGCTTTTATGAAGTGCTTACTATGCGTAAAATACTGTGCTAAGTGCTAGAGGTTCAAAATATTTTTTTGCAAGGCAATGAGGGTTAAGTGACTTGGCCAGGGTCACACAGCTAGTAAATGTCAAGTGTCTGAGGCCGAATTTGAACTCAGGTCCTCCTGAATCCAGGGCCAGTGCTCTATCCACTGTGTCACCTAGCTGTCCCCGAGGTTCAAATTTTTAAAAGTAAGACAGTGCCTGCTCCAAAGGCGCTCATATTCTGATGGAGGACACAAAAATGGAAAGTTTCAGCTAGGTGCAAAGCAGATTGAAAAGTCCCATGGTCCTTAGGGTTCTGTAGCTTCTTTAAAAGTCACTAATAAAATTATATCAATTTCTGTGCACCTGTGAGTGGCAGTCAGTTGCAGTTTGGTAGAGTTATCTGACCCCTTTTTCACATGAGTTGCTTCCCATAGACTGGTTGTCTGGGAGGTGCTACCTACCACCTACCAGTCAGTCAATAAACATTTATTAAGTGCCTACTATGTGCCAGGCAGGAGCCAGTAGCTCAATGAATGGAGCACTGGGCTTGGAGTCAAAAAAATCTGACTTCAAATCCTACTTCAGGCACTTACTAGCTATGTGACCCTGGGCAAGTCACTTAATCTCTGCTTGCCTTAATCCATTGGAGAAGGAAATGGCAAACCACTCCAGTATCTTTATCAAAAAACAAAAACAAAAAAAACAACCCATGGACAGTATGGTCCATGGTGGTCACAAAATCAGACATGACTGAACAAATAAACATGTACCAGGCACTGTGCTAATACAAAGAAAAGCAAAAGATAGTCCCTGCCCTAGAGGAGCTCACAATCTAATGCAACTGCCACTCCTAGGGGTCCTATATTTATTTGCCTAATGGTGGCAGTTGCTCAGCAATTGTTCCTGGTTATGTATGAGGAGGAAAGTGGGTTATTTCTCCACAATTATTTCTCTCCTCAATGATGGCTGTGGGGAGATGTCTAGAGACAAGTCTTATGGGGCAGATGGAAAGCAGGCACTGCTGTTCCCAAAGCTCTTGCCCACAGGATCCTGGGCTATCTCCATCAGAATCAAAGAGGAAATGGTGGTCAAAATGGCAGTGATGATGGTTTTTAACTAAATGATCCCAAATGTCCACTCCAACTCTATCATTTTAGGACCCCAAGTGTTAAAAGTAAAATAAGTTTTCTTTGAAAAGTAGTGAGTTCCCTGCCCTGGAAGGTTTTGAAGCAGTGACTCTCAGATGGTCATCTCTCAAGGATATGTCATTCAGTGAAGAATTGTAGACATGTTCTCCAAATTTACTTCCTATTCTCAATACAAAGATTCTAAAAGGAAATTATTGAGCACCAACCATGTACCCAGTCCTTTGCTGGGTGCTATAAAGAATGCAAGAGAGGTAAAATACATGGTCCTTCCCAGAGTAAATAATGTAAACCGAGTAAGCATGGCATAGTTGAAATTGAACAAGGCTTAGTATCTTGAAACTTTTAGGTCAAATCCCAGGTCTGACACCTTGGAGACACTACTGACTTTCTTTAGACCTCAGTTATCCTCATCTGGAAAGTGGGGATAATAATATTTGTATTCCTAATCTCATAGACTTGTGCGAGACTCCTTTTTAAACCTTAAATTCCCATATAACTCAGTTATCTTTACTGACTTTTCAAATTTATTATCTATTTTGAGAGATAAGATAAAGGACATGCTGGCAAATACACCTATCCTGAAAAAAAAAAAAGGACACACTTTTAAGTTCAGACTGCATTATAAACATTTTCACCTTCACTTTAATGTATGAGGTATTTTATTTTTTCCGTTACATGTAAAGATAGTTCTCAACTTTTGTTTATACATGCTTTACAATTTCAGATTTTTCTCCCTCCCTCCCCTCCCTCCCCCCCTCCCCTAGACAGCAGGTAATCTGATATAGGTTATATCTATATGTCTCTATACGTATACATATAGATATATATATATATACACACACATATATATATATACACATAATAACATTAATTTACCTTCACTTTAAATCAAGTCAATCAACAAAGCAATAAATCGATGCCTAAGTTGCAGCATTTGCTGATTCCCAAGGTGTAAATGCTCACACTGGAACATTTCAAAACTGGCTCTCAAAGGCCCCTAAGAGCTGGCTCTACCACAAGCCCAGATAAGATGGTGCTACAGCAATTAAAGAACAATAGAAGGCTAATCTGTAGAATTAAGGATTTGGCATAGATGAGATCATGCCTAAGGTATCATCCAAATATAAAGTCTATGGTCCTGTGTTTCTGTAAGACAGTCTAATCGTGAAATCAGGCAAAACATATTCCGAGTGATTTGGTAATTCAGAGAAGGGGAAGACAGGCTTGGAATGATCAAGTGAAGGCTTCAAGGAGCAGGTGACACATGAAGGATGAATAAAACTTTTGCAGGCAGAAGGGAGAAGGATGGGGACATTAGGCAAAATGCTTAATAACTATTCCTTGAATGGATTTCATCTGGATATTAAGAAATAGTGAAGCAACGTAGTATAGTGGATGAATAGCTAGTTTCAGAATCAGAAAGTTCAAGCCCAGCTTCTAATACACAATGGTATTATTAACTACGACCCCATATGTCTACTTTCCTGTGCTTCTAAAAGTTCTATAAGAGTGTTCTATGCACATATCAAGTATTTCCTTGATAAAATTATGTGAAGGGGAAAAAGCTGGCTTTTACTAATGATTTTCTATAGTAGTGCAATCTTTACAGTCACACAATTGATGAAATTGAAATGTACCAAGTATAAAGATCCCATTGTGGTTATTGTTTGTTGATAGTACATACTCATTAAGCATTCACTTAATTTAAAAGGAGTAATCAAGTATATAGCACTGGGTACCTGAAAGAAGAGGCAAAGAGAGACAGACAGACAGACAGACAGAGAAGGGAAAGAGAAAAAGACAGAGACAGAGGAGGGAGGAAGAGAGAGGGCATAGGGAGGAAGGGAGAGAGAAGAATAAAGGCAAATTCTTGACAATTTTTCTGAGAGCATCATGGATATATTCTTGTTACAATGGTTACTCCCAAATGTTAGCATGAAATAGAGTTATTTTTAAGTGGTGTTGTGAGACATATTATCTGTCTTGTGCTTGAATTAATGCTGTTTGAATTAAACTTTTCAGGACTCGTGGAGCCCATAGTTGGTGGACAGAGGCTTTTTTCTTTCAAATCAACAACAAAATTACTAAGAACTTAGCAAACGCTATTTAATTGAGCAACATTGTATAATAAATTCTAAGAAAAATGCCCCCATATACAGTAGTATACTCTCCCACATGTTATCATGTGCTGAAGAGGAGAGGGAACAAATTTGGGGAATGTTGGCTGGACGACATACATGAAGGGTTATGAGTGCACGGAAAAAACATGGCAGTGAATATGTATGTCTAGGGAAGCATATATAACCAGACCAACTGTTGCTCTTAATGTAGCATGCTAAAAATAATTCTCTGCCTCCAATGCTACTATTTGTGTCCCTGAAAAAGTACCAATATCTTCTAATGATTTCATTGGGCTTCGATGTTGTTATTGGGCTACAGTTAGGCTTTGAACTCCTTGAGAGCAAGGACTATCTAGTGTCCTTCTTTGAATCCCCAGAACTTAGCATGGCAAATAGAAGGCACTTAAATGTTTACTAATTGACTACAAACTGGTATCTCTGCTGTGCTGCTCTCTGCTACTTTTTGATGTTCTGTTCTGGTGTTTCTATTGAACTGCTCTCTGACTATTATTTGCTTAGATCTGATCTTTATCTGTGGTTTGGACTTTTCTCTAAAGGGGGAGAGGATATAGCAGCACTTTTAGTTTATAACCACATGGACAGTTATGGGGGTTTCTTAAACCCCTACCAGGTACACCTATAGAACTAACTAGAGAAGCCCTTAAGAACAATGCAAATGAAGAATAGCAGATGCCAACAAAGAGCGGCTCAATAGAGAAACCAGAAGGAGAAAAAGTAGAAGAGATATTATATAGTAGCCAAATTACACCAGAAATCTAAGGTATATCTCAGTTGACAAGGGTAATAGTTATGCAATAACAACAAATAATATGAAACAGAATGTAAATAAATGAAATAGAATATCCACAAATGTCCTAGTACAGAAGAGAGGGGAAGAGAGGGGAAGAGAGGGGAAGAGAGGGGAAGAGAGGGGAAGAGAGGGGAAGAGAGGGGAAGAGAGGGGAGGGGAGGGGAGGAATCAATATGAGCAAAAGAAGTCAAGGAAGGGATGGGCATTAGAGGATGGATAGTATTCAAAGAGGTAGAAAAGAAAGAGAAGGGCATTTCAGGCAAAGGGAAGAGCATGGTGGGGGTATCATAAATGGGAAGGAGTATTACATGTGAGGAGACATGACTATAAAAGGTTAAAGATAAGTCACAGATAAATTTCTCCCCTATTGCTTTTCTGTTAAAAAGAAAAAATACAAACGAGGGAAGGAAAAGACCAGAAAGGACATCAAGGATTTGAGACACAGGTAGCTTGGGGAGGGACATCCCTAGGATGATACTTTGTAGATTTAACCACTGTCATTATCACTTCTTATGTTTACAATCCTTGACACAGCAGGACAAAAGCATAGAAGAGTGGGTTTAGTTCACTCTCTGTGCAGTCTATGTGATGGAAAAAAGTCCTACTAAGGATAGGGTACTCATTACCTTGTGAAACAGGGTTTTGCTCTGTAACATTTCCTAGAATGGACACAGAAGGATAGCTAATACAGTGGCTGACAGAATCAACCTGAAAAGACAGAAAGGAGCAAGGATGTTTTCAAGGATGTGGAGAACAGTCTGGTCAGAGGATGACCCTGATATTTGTGGGCAGACAGTGAGGCGCCCTCATTGCCCCTGAAGGTCTTTGTTGGGGAATAATATATATGAGGCCAGATGATAGAAAACCAGCAGAGAAGCATAGATTTGAAACATTGGAAAACAGGCAGCTATGGAAGGCTTTTGAGAGGGGGAGAGACTATTTTAAAAAGTAATGTAGAAAGATCAGGCAGCTAGCTTTATGAATTCCTGAAGTTACTCATCTCTCTCGGATCACTTTATGACTTGGCAATTTATCCCATCCCAGTTTTCATGATCACATCTGGCCATGTAGTCTCATAGAGACTTATGGACAGCCTGATTAAGGAAGGCACATTTCCCAGTCTCATTCCTTGGAAATGACTCTTCTGCCAGAGGCATAACATGATGATGAACATTAAGGAGTGATGGAGTCAAACCCAGTTGTAAAAGAAGACCAATAATACAGGAAGAACGTTGTGTGCAATTCATCAATGCTCCACTTCTCAGAATAAAATTTTCTACTGGGCTTGCAAACACATTTGTTATTTTAAAAAGGGAGAATAGGAGAAAGGAGACTTGGAAGAGAGGAAGGTTAACATGTAGAAAGAAGAGAAATGATACTCTTGGGGAAGAAACCCTTAAATTAGATGTTTGTCTTCCCAGTGCCCCCATCTCCTCTCTCTGTTCCCTCCGTAACTCCTCGTTCAAGGCCCTCTTACTCCTAGGTCTCATAGAACTCCTCAGTGTTCACATGCTTCCCTCTACACTTAGTCAGTGAAGGAAGTCAGTCACTCAACACACACTTATTAAGTACCTACTATGTGCCAGGTACTGTATTGGAGACAATGTTAGGGCTTCAGTGCAGGACCCTTACCACAAAGAGACCCATTTAAAAAGGGATTCTAGGGAGGGAGCTTAGCCCAAAGGAATGAATTGTGAAGCCTTGCCAATACCCTTTAAATGATGTGACATATGTGGCAGCCAATCCTGTCCTGGGGAAGTTTTGTCGTGAGGAAACAAAGGTTGAAGACCCTATATCCTGTGATGTGGGATAGATGCCAAAGTATTGCCCTCCTACTTTGGAAAAATGGTCAAGGGGTCACTCCAAAATATGACTAAGTGCTATCTACTTCCAGAGACCTACAAAATCTTGCCACCTGGACCTTTTCTCCCCCTGCCTCTCACTTCTGAGAACTTTAAGTGTCTAGAGGTGGCCAAGGGTAATATATGTGTGGCAAGTTCCGTTTAGTGTTGCTAGAGTGGGGCAAAGCAGGCTAGAAATGGTTCTATGACACCCTGAAACCAAGACTAAGTTCCCTTCAAGGGAATATTGGGACACCAGTGGGTAGAGCGGTGGGCCTAAAGTTAGGAAGACCTAAGTTCAAATTCAGCCTCAGATATGTGAACCTGGGTAGTGTTAAGGGTTAAAATTCTAGCTAAACTGTCTAAAATATCTTATGAGTGGTCGCCAATAAATTATAAGCTTTAGCAAGAGTTAGACTTTTAAGCATTTATTAAGGAGAATAAGAATTTGGTAAAGAGAGAGAAAGGCCTAGATTCCTATCTATTAAAGGGAGAGCACATTTCTAGCTCCGCTCTCCACCAGAGTCCAAAGGAAAGAGCCTCAGAGCAAGCGCCAGTCTCTTCCTTCCTCCTCCAACTCGCCCGCGTCACTTCCTGACACCAAAGAAAAGACTCCTGGTCTTGCCCTCAAAAACCTTCGCTTCATGGGTGGAACTCTTCTACAGTAGGTCTCCAGCAGGTGGCGTCATTCCAATCATTACAGTAGGTCACTTAACCTCTGTTTGCCTCAGTTTTCTCATCTGTAAAATGGGGATGATAATAGCACCTACATCATAGGATTGTTGTGAGGATCAAATGAGTTAATAATTGCAAAGTTCTTAGCACAACACTTGTTACATAGTAATCACTATATAAATATTGACTATTAGTATTATAATTATTATCTTATACAAGGAAGAAATGGGAGAGAAAGGTTTGCCAGAGTTATTATGCCTTCTATTTCCTTCTTGTCAAAAAGAAAAGTTTACTTGGTCTCTGTGTGCTCATGACTGTGTTCAGCCAAAAGCTTCCTATGCTGAGGGTCTAGTTTTGATAATGGCTTATGAAATTAGGGTTAGTGTTATCTATATGCAGAATAGGTAATTATTTATGCAGTATGGTTTATGCTTATGGTATTATTTTGAAAGTTAAAAGGAACTTTAGAGGAAATCTTGTCCAACTACCCGGCTCCCTCTCCTAATTTTTGAGATAAGGAAATTTAGGTTAAGTGACTTGCCCAAGATAACAGAGGAAGGTGGAAGAATTCAGATTTAAACCCAGGTCCTCTGACTTCAAATTCAACATATTTCTACTACACCATTTAGAAATAATTTTCTTTCTCAACTGTTACTGATGTCTTAAATTCTACTACGAATTAGGCATTCCTTAGAGTTAAAAAATTGTCCTTTCTCAAAATCCAAATACTCCTAGTCGGAGTCCATTTGTAAGGTGGAGAGGGCAGGGCAAAATGGGAGACTTCTGAGATGAAGGCATTATAAACAAGCTAAGACTGTCATTCATATACATACATATGCATATATGTGTATCGTAGTGGGAGAATTTTATCTAATTCCTTCTTGAGAACAAACTTAGGAAAAGGAAGAAAGCACAGGAATAATAGGAACAGTTTTCTGTTTAATTATAGTATGTATAATAAATGCTGTTTTGACTACATAAATGTGAACATGTTACAGAAATACAGCATTTGTAGTATATATTGTTTACTGTACTTCCTTGACTGGAGTATTATTATGATGTTTCAACAAGGCAAAGAGGAGACACTGGATTCCCAACAGCTATTCCATGAGCTCTAGAAGATCTGACTAGGTTGAAAAGACTTTGAGTAAGGGCCTGGTGATGGACTCTGTCAGCTGAGAAACAGCATAGTTAAGTTGGGAGATACTTATATTTCAGCCACCACCAGAAGGTGACTACCAGATGATGTTTTGGGATGGGTTTGTTTGTTTGTTTGAGCCTCAGTAAATATAGTAGGAGCAAACTCTTACTTGCCAACACCACAGTAAAAATTTGGTTAGTTTTTCCTTAAATAAAACACACTGAAATCATCCTTAAGACTTGACTAGGGGGCAGCTAGGTGGCGCAGTGGATAAAGCACCGGCCCTGGATTCAGGAGTACCTGAGTTCAAATCCGGCCTCAGACACTTGACACTTACTAGCTGTGTGACCCTGGGCAAGTCACTTAACCCCCATTGCCCCGCAAAAAAAAAAAAAAAAAGACTTGACTAGCACAAGTCTTGGGCTTTGATATCACTTGTTGATCATTGAAAATATAAAATAACCATGAGGGAGCTCCAGGTGTTTTCTAGATGGTACACCACCATGGGCAATTCTGGTCTTATTACACTTTATTCCCCTCCATGATCCATGAAAAATGTCCTACTTGTCATTTCTCAAGCATCCACCACTTCATACCTAAAATGCACTCCTTCTTCATCTCCAATACCTGACTTCCTTGACTTTCTTCAAGATTCAGCTCAGATTTCACCTTCTGCCAGATACCTTTCCTGATCATCCACCTAGTCCTTTCCCCTCCAAAGACCAGTACCTTCCTTCTGAGATTCCTTTCCATTTACATTGCATACAATTTTCATGTATCTATTTATGTAGTCAATCCTTAATTTTCACAGAGGTAATATTTATAGAAAATGGTATGAAAGTAAAAAAACTGAATCTATGGGAAGGAGAGGGTTAGGTTGCCACAACCACCAAAAACTGTAATTTTTCACTAGAAATTACTGAAAATACACTTTTCGGCATATAATTCTTTATGGCAAAACAATAATTCTGATAATATGTACCTTCCCTAACACAGTAACCATAAAATAAACCATAAAATGGTGTACATGAAATAAAATTGGTAACATACAAAACATTTTTCTCACATGCAAAATGTGTTTTCTTTCTTACTCACAATTCCCTAGAATTATGTTACCTTTTCTGCTAACATCTCAATGACGACAAAAAAAATCGATCTCAGATAATATTCACTTTTCATAACATAAAATCTACAATAAATACTATACAACAAATAAGATTCTTAAAACTAAAACATTTTAAAACCTGAGTACTTCTACTCTGTCAGATAATAGTGCAAGGCCATTGTACTATATACTATACTGCTGGAAACCTCTCTACTTTGAAGAACCCCCTGAAAACCAAGGGGGAAGTTGCTGGGACTTTAGTCACTGCTATTGGAAGATGAAGAGACTTTCCAGGTCTCAACATCACCTTAGAGCCCAAAGGACTTGCACTGCTTTGGGGGAATATTTGTAATTCAAAACTTGAGTTGCAAAGGCAAACAATGAAAATATGCAATAAATACCCAGGTTGCTCTTTATAACGGTGGGGTGAACAAGACCAGTAAAGCAGTTAGTAGAATACTGGCCACACCACAAACTTAGGAACATCACACCTCTCATTTTTTCCTCTACCACAAATAACTGCGAATGTGTATATATGCTGATATGAAAGTGAAAAAGAGATTCCTAATAAAATCATGTGTTTGAGTTAAACATGCAAATGCTGAAGATTGGTGATTTACCATGTTGTTTACCCCATTTGAATGTAAGCTCTGTTGAGAGCAGGGATCATGTTTTTGCCTTCCTTTTTATACCCAGTGCTTAACACACTGCTTGGCATATAGTAAGTACTTAATAAATGCTTGTTGACTGACTAACACACTGATTGACTATCTGACTAACTTTGAGGCAGGTGACCTTCTCTCAGCTGAGGCAACTCAGTGCCCCCCATGCTTATCCTTGTTCCACTGCCATAGCAAAGTGAATCACATTTTGTTAACTGTTGAATGACTTACAAATGTCTTTTTCATTTCACCATTAGATTTACACTAACAGGGGACTGGCCTGAGTCAGCCCCAACCCAGAACAGCAACTCATAAAAATCATCTCATTAAAGTGAAGAGTGATTAGAATCTGTGCTGCTGGAATCAGTCCCCACATCAGTGATGTCTGACATCACCGACCTATGCTGCACACCAATGGTGTTGATGATCTTCAGAAAACTGACAAATATAATTGATAAAGGAGCCTGTTGGGGTGAGGGCCAGTACAGGATTTGGAATCAGGAGAGCCAACCCACCTCAGATACTTAACATTTGCATGGTCCTTGGCAAATCATACTTTCCGAACCTCATTTTCCTCACCAGTAAAATGGAGAAAATACATCTGTGCTACCTCTGTCACTGTTCTCTACAAGTCTTTTAAATGCCATATAGATAGAAGGGATATCTGGGTGTTTTAATGCAGGATTGTGATTTTATTAGTCTAGGGGACATACTGGTGAGAAAACTCCCTCTATCAATGAGGATCAGCAGCTCAGTCTTGAGACTTGCTTGAAGCAGTCAGAGGGTAAGTGATTTACCAAGGCTCATACAGCAAGTACATGTCAGAGGCTTGGATTGAGTTGTGGCCATTCTGGCTCTGAGGCCAGTTCTCTATACAGTATCCCACAATCCCTTTCAATATGTAGATAGTATTACAAACATTTACAGTATTATGTTTACAAAGTCATTTGTTGTTGTTCAGTTATTTCTATCATGTCCAACTCGTCAAATCCTATCTGGGATTTTCTTGGCAAAGATACTGGAATGATTTTCCTTCTCCAACTCATTTTTTACAGATGAAGAAAGTGAAGCAAACAGGGTTAAGTGACTTGGCCAGGGTCACATGGCTAGTAAGTATCCAAGGCTGGATTTCAACTCAAGAAGATGAGCTTTCCTGACTCCAGGCCCAACACTCTATCCACTGCACGACCAAGCTGCCCATTACAAAGTCATAGTATCATATATTGAGAGCCAAAAAAGACCTTATGCATGGTCAAATCCAACACTCATTTACAAGATGAGGAAACTAAGGCCAAAGGTCAGACAGATAGTGAAAGAGGCAGAATTTGAACCTAGGAACCTCTGTCTCCAAAACCAGTCCTCTTTCTACCATCACACTGCCACCTAAGTCTAAATCTTCTGATATATTTTTACAATATAGACTTAGCCCTGCTTTTCTTTGTCAGATTCCAGAGAGATAAGAAATTCCAAACAGTCTTTCCTACTATGTGGAAAGACCTGCTTTAGAAAAGCATACATTTGCCTCAATAACTTTTTTAATGCCATATAGATGGGCCCCAACAAAAAGTAAAATATTTTTAATCCACATGGACACAGGCTGTAATCTCCTGGAAGACAATAAGCATTGTCAATCAATAAACAATCATTGAGAGCTTACTATGAGCAAAGCACTGTGCTAAGCACTGAGGATAAAAAGACAAAAGATGGCCCCTGCTCTTGAGGAAACAAGGCAGCTTAGTCCCTGTTGACAGGTGCTGATATAAATGCCACCTGGGAGGAGAAGAAAAAGAGATTGCAAAAAGGAACAGGAAAGAGTAAAAAGTAGTAAATAAGTGCGGTTGGTGTCTATTACGTAAATCAATGTCAAGTGCCCAAGTCCACGATCCTCTCTAGTTCTTAGGAAGTTGTGCAAGATGCCCACGTGTACCATGGCTGCCTCCCTCACAGTGGGAAATGAAAGTCTTGATGCTAGCTGGTCACTCACCCAATAAAGAGCCCAGCATCCTCAGCATAAAATTAATTTGAAAACCAGCATGGTTTCTTCCTTTATTTTTCTCCAGCAATGGTTCTCTGGGTAGGGCAGCTTATTATAAAGTTCCTTCAGTGAAAAGAAAATGGGGAAAATGTTAACTCCCTCTGTTCCTTTGAATGTATGCAGACAGATGCAGAAAAGTTGTCTTACTTTCTTACTTTATAGGAAGCTCTTTAAAGGTGGGTGTGAATAAGAACATAAGAGTTTCTAATTCTGAAAGGCCTTATTTCTAAGTCCCCTTAGAAAGCACATATAGTTTAGACAGTATGATGTTTGGATTTAATCACTATCCACAAACCTTAAAATGCTATTCTGAACTTAGACTCTGGAGATTTTGTCTAGAGAATGAAAATGGTCAGGCAGTGGTAAGGTCAATCTGAGTATTTAAGTCAGTTCACAGGGTCTATTTGAGAACATATATACACATATATACATACACATGTATATGTGTGTGTGTGTGTGTGTGTGTGTGTGTAAATAAATGCAACCATTATATGGCATGATTTGAGGGACTGCAAAAAATACTCTCCATTAACACCAAAAAAAGAAAGGAAGGAAAGAAGGAAGGAAGGAAGAAAGAAAGAAAGAAAGAAAGAAAAAAGGAAATTTCACCCACTGGCCTACCACAAGTTCTGCCTGAAATTACCACTAGAAAATAATTTTTGAAAGACTAATATATTATACATCAGTCATTCCCATCTTAGTGTGAATTAATTAATCAGATCAGTTTCCCTTGCAACAACTACATAAAAGAAGGCACCGAGGAAAAAAGAATTTAGAGGCCAGAAGAATAACTTCAGAGCATAGGTCTCTGCAGGGGAAGGGCACATCTAGGCAAAGGGAGCTACAATAGATTAAGGTGAGGATGCTGAGAAATTAGAAGACAATCTAATAGTACTGGCTGAGTAGCGCAAAGGAATAAAAAGGGAGACATGACCAGGGGACTGAAGGGAAGCTTTTCTGACCTCAAAATTAAACCAACTCTGAATGTACTCCCACTTGCAAAACAGATAATAAAAACGCACATTAAAACAATTGTGAGGGTTCATCTTGCAGCTAGAAAACTGACAGAGACAGGAAAAACAGGGAATAGATAACATTGGAGAGCTTGTGAGAAGACAGACACAAATATACTCCAAGAGGTAGAGCCATGAATTGGTTGGTCAAAGCATTCTGGAAAGCAATTTGGAATAATGCTAAGAAGGTGACTAAATGTCCATATTCTTTGACCTAGTAATCCCATTGCTGGTCAATTATAAGAAAAAAAGAATGGTCTCATATATACCAAAATATTTATAATGATACCTTTTGTAGCAGAAAAATAGAAAAAGATGTCCATCAATGGACTAAACAAATTATGGCGCATGAATAAAATGGAATTTGTTACAGAAATTGTTCTGTAAGGATTGATGGATGTGAATACAGAAAAGCATGAAAAGACATAAAGTGATACAAAATGAAGTAGCAGAGAATAATATACACATGACTACAATAATGTAAATGGAAACAGCAACAACAAATCTAAACTTAGTGTTATGAAATAATAATAACCAAGCTTGGCTAAAATTCTAGCTAAACTGTCTAAAATATCTAATGAGTGTTCGCCAATAAATTATAAGCTTTAGCAAGAGTTAGACTTTTAAGCATTTATTAAGGAGAATAAGAATTTGGTAAAGAGAGAGAGAAAGGCCTAGATTCCTATCTATTAAAGGGAGAGCACATTTCTAGCTCTGCTCTCCACCAGAGTCCAAAGGAAAGAGCGTCAGACTGAGCGCCAGTCTCTTCCTTCCTCCCCCCACTAGCCCGCGTCACTTCCTGACTCCTGGTCTTGCCCTCAAAGACCTTCGCTTCATGGGCAGAACTCTTCTACAGTAAGTCTCCAGCAGGTGGCGTCATTCCAATCGTTACAGCCCCAAAGAAGAGAAATTACCTCACATCTCCCTTCTTCACAGACGGTAGGACTATAGGGAACAGGACCTACAATTTAGGATTTGGTTGATGTATTAGTTTTGCTGAACTTAGTCTTTGCTATCATGGGTGGTTCCATTGGAGGGCAGGGGAAAGACAAATTGAAAAATAAAACATTTTTAAATGAAAAACATTAATAAAAATTTAAAAATAAGAGAGACTTCTATTAGTAGAAGTGTCAGTGGGAAATGATAGCAATGCAAAATAAAGGAAAATGGCATCAATAAAACATTTTTTTGTTTTGTTTTTTGTTTTTGTTTTTTGCAGGGCAATGAGGGTTAAGTGACTTGCCCAGGATCACACAGCTACTAAGTGTCTGAGGTCAGATTTGAACTCATGTCCTCCTGAATCCAGGGCCAGTACTTTATCCACTGCACCACCTTGCTGCCTCCAATAAAAAATTTTAAGATGCATAGAATGAAAGAAGTTTGGAAGTTTGGGCAAACAGCAGTTTTGCTAATACTACTTTGTTAAATTTAATATACACTTAAGAAAACAAATTGTATATAAGAAAATTTCATGATTCTTTATAGATCCTTCTTTGTTTAATGCATTATATATGTTCCTTAAAAAACCTATAGCAGGGGCAGCTAGGTGGCGCAGTGGATAGAGCACCAGCCCTGGAGTCAGGAGTAACTGAGTTCAAATCCGGCCTCAGACACTTAACACACACTTACTAGCTGTGTGACCCTGGGCAAGTCACTTAATCCCAATTGCCTCACTAAAAAAAAAAAACAAAAAAAACAAAAAACCTATAGCAGTTTGTTGTTAATTTATCTTTGAGAGTCTTGGGGCTTTTAAACTAGTCTCACTGTTGGGACTAAGAACTACAAGGCAAAAGAGACAGCTGTATAGGAGTGACAGATTTCTTCAAACAGCTGTTTACTCTTTAATTACTTTCTAGGATATACAGAGTGGTTAGGAAGTCTTCACTGATTATCTAAGTATGGTGGTATAGATGTGTTGGCCCTGCACTTAAGGTGCTTATGGTAAGAGGGATTGTTGAAGGAGTATACTGAATATAGAGGCAGTAACATTCAAAACATGAGAACAGAACAAAAGACTAGAGCACAGTCTAGTTATTCTCGTTATCAGGTAATGAAATCACAAAAATGGAGGTGCAACTTAGTATTCAATTATAATAGAGTGATTTTGGACATGAAGCTCTGGAGGAAATAAAGAAATTCCATTTAAAATAACTACAGACAACATAACATACTTGGGAGTCTACTTGCCAAGAAAAACTCAGAAACTATATAAACACAATTAAAAAATATTTTTCATATAAATAAAGATCGATCTAAACAACTAGAGAAAATTAATTACTCATGCAGACCCAATATAATAAAAAATGATAATTCTACTTAAATTAATTTACTTATTTAATGCCATACCAATGAAACTACTAAAAATTTATTTATTAGGGCTAGAAAAAATAACAATAAAATCCATTTGGAACAAGAGATCAAGAATATCAAGGGAATCAATTAAAAATGTGAATGAAGATGGCCTAGCAGTACCAGATTTCAAACTATATCACAAAGCGGTAATCAGAGGAATATGCATTAGTAAATGACCATAGTAATCTAGTCTTTGATAAACCCAAAGATCCAAGCTTTTGGGGCATGTGAGCTCACTAATGAACAAAAATTACTGGGAAAACTGGAAGGTAGTTTGGCAGACACTAGATATAGATCAACATCTCATATTATATAGTAAGATAAGGTCAAAATGTTTACATTTATTTAGACATAAAGGGTGATATCATGAGCAAATATGGGGAGCAGGGAAATTTTTCCCTTTCAGATCTATGGATAAGGGAAGAATTTATGAGCAAACAAGAAATAAAGAGGATCATAGAAATTAAAATGGATAGTCTTGATTACATTAAATTAAAAAGGGTTTTCACAAACAAAACCGACACAATCAAGATTAGAAGGAAAGCAGGAAAATTGTGCGGGGGACAGGAATTTTTATATCAAGTTTCTCTGTTAAAGGACTCATTTTTTAAATATATAGGGAATGAGTCAAATTTATAAAAATAAAAGTCATTTCCCAATTATTAAATGGTCAAAGAATATGAACAGGAAGTTTTCAAAGAAATCAAAGCTATATATAATCATATGAAAAAAATATTCTAAATCACTATTGATTACTACTATTGATTGTACTACATCACAACTATCAGATTGGCTAACAGGACAGAGAAGGAAAATGACAAATGCTGGAGGGGATCTGGAAAAATCGGGACATTAACGCACTGTTGGTGGAGTTGTGAAGTAGTCAGTCCAGTCATTCTACATAAAAATTGGTATACCCTTTGAACCAGCAATATCACTCACTACTAGGTCTGTATCTCAAAAAGATCAAAGGAAATGGACCTATATGTACAAAAATATTTATAGCAGCTCTTTTTGTGGTTAAAAAAAGAATTGGAAATTGAGGAGATGCCCATCAATTGGAGAATGGCTGAAAAAATGTGGTATATAATTGTGATAGACAACTATTGTGCTATAAGAAATGACAAGCAAGGTGCTTTCACAAAAACCTGGAAAGATTTACATGAACTGATATAAAATGAAGTAAGCAGAACCAGGAGAACATAATACACAGCAACAGCAATAGTGTAATGATGATCAACTGTGAAAGACTTAGCTAACCTGATCAATATAATGACCAAAGTCAACTGCACAGGACTCATGATGAAAAATGCTATCCACCTACAGAGAGAGAACTGATGAACTCTGAGTGCAGACTGAAGTATAACTTTTTCCACTTTCTTATTTTTCTTGGGGATTTTTTTTTAGCAACATGCCTAATATGGAAATATGTTCTGCATGATTTCATATGAATAATTGACATCATATTATTTTCATTATCAATGAGTGAAGGAGGGGCCAGGGGAGGGAGAGAATTCAGAGCTCAACTTTTTTTAAACGAATGTTAAAAAAGTAAATTTTTAAAAAACTTTTAAAAGAAGAAAAAAAGAACTTGAATGCTGGTGGCTTGGATATTAAGAGGGTATAGATACTAAGTACCATCATTTTTCATTCTGAGGTGGCTGCACATAGCTTCTGGTTTATCAAAAGGTATGTGGTGCCATAGAAAGAGCATTGGTTCTGGAGTAGTTAGCTTTAAATCCCACTTTACAGCTTGAGGAAATCATTTAATCTTAGTTCCCTCATTTTTTAAAAAAAGGGGGAGGGGGACGGATAGACTAATTGGTTTCTCATGTTTCTTACAGTTCTACACAGACCTTGGCTCTACAGAGGTGGTATGGTATGGTATGGTATGGTATGGTATGGTATGGTATGGTATGGTATGGTATGGTATGGTATGGTATGGTATGGTTGTATGGTGTAGTGGGAGGGCTTCCAGGTCAGCTACTTCTTCATTTCTTACCTGGCTACACTCCTTTGGACTCCATCATGCCTCCATGAACCTCATCATCGAGTAACTCATCATCATGTGAGAGTCCATCAATACCTTCAGTATCCTCCACATCTCTTATTAGAGGGCTGGAGGGCAGAGGAAAATGCTCCTGCAAAGCCTCCATTTAAAGGGGAATCCCAGAACAAATATCTCTTCTTTTCTCACCTGGCTGCACTCCTTTGAACTTCATCATACTCCTTTGCTTACCTTCCCTCACCAACCCTGTCAGCTTCCTTTTATTCTGTCTTCCCCCATTGGATTGTAAGCTCCTTGAGGGCAAGGCCTTTTCCCTATTTGCATCTGCTGTGCTTAGCACAGTGCCTGACACATGGTAAGTGTTTAATCGAAGTTTATTGACTGACTGAATTATGGAATCACACTTGCTTGGTTTGTGGTTCCAGACAGTTATCACTGATATAACCTTAAGAAAAATAATTTGTCCTCTGTCAACTTCAGCCTCTTTATTTGTAAAATGCAGGGATTAGAGGAAAACAACAAAACTGCAAGGTGGGTGACTCTGGTGACCAAGGTTGGCTTCAAAGAGGAGATAAGAAAATGTACTTCCCTTTCTTCTTTGCAGAAGTGGGAAAGTACTGGTTTGAAACTTTACATATAACTTCAGACCTTTTATTGAATTGCTTTCTCTTTTAAAAAAAAATTATTTACAATATGGTACACTTCCATGTTACATCTTCCTGAGTTCAAATCCAGCCTCGGACACTGACTAGCTGTGTGACCCTGGACAAGTCATGTAACCCTGTTTGCCTCAGTTCTTCATCTGCAAATGAGCTGGAGAAGGGAATGGCAAATCGCTCCAGTATCTCTCCAGTATCTCTGTCAAGAAAACCCCAAAAATTCAATCAATAAAGAGCTGGATGTGACAGAAAAATGACTGAAAAATGTAGGATGACTCTCTGGGTAGAGGAGAAGGCAGAAGGATATATTTGAAAATAAAGGTGATATAAAAGCAAAGAAATGAGAGGGATCAACTAAATAGACTAGGGTTTTTAACCTGGGGTTCATGAACTTGGTTTTTTACAAATATTTTGTTAATAGTATTCCAATAAAATTGGTTTCCTTTGGATAATCCTTTTTTGTTTTTTGGTTTTTTTGTGGGGTTTTTTTTGCGGGGCAATGGGGGTTAAGTGACTTGCCCAGGGTCACACAGCTAGTAAGTGTTAAGTGTCTGAGGCTGGATTTGAACTCAGGTACTCCTGAATCCAAGGCCGGTACTTTAACCACTGCGCCATCTAGCTGCCCCTGGATAATCCTTTTTAAAAATTATGCATTTAAAAATACTTTTTTTCTGAAAAGGGATCATGACACAAAAAGTTTGAGAATCCCTATATTAGACCGAATTTCTATGGTGCTCTCCAGTGCTAAATCCTATGATTCTACAAAACAACACAATTTTAGCTCTATTAAGTCACCTTAGTGAAACTGGATCCTGTTCTCCAAAAAGAAGTTTTAGTGTATATTCTTACTAAGAAGGTAACATGAAAGCCTGTGGTCAGGGAATAGCAGGCAGAAGACACAAAGTGGAGGATATGTACAGCAATGATAAATAGGTCCAGATTGCCAGTTTGGTTGAGGACCAGCCCTCTATGAATTGGCTTCTCCTTGATTGTGTACTATTGATTTTTGTCCTTGTAAAAACAAGATGGGAAAACTGGAACAGTTGGTTAGAGAAAATCTTTTCAAAATCAAAACATTTCCCTCAGTGACTTGAGATCTAGAAAATAGATGAGATTGTAGTAAAAATAGAGTGGTTTCCATGAATCCTAATTCTCGTGTGCACAAATACAACAGGCTCTTTTCAAGGCCCAGGCAGGCACCTAATCATGTTGAAAATGCAATTGCCCCCTGCATTCTAGTTAGGTCTTATTGACAGCCAAGCCTTGCTGAGGTGGCTTGAGTATGCAGGAATTTCCTACCACCTGCTGGGATTTGGGCCGTAGGAGACTTCAATCACATGCCAGAGTAGATGCCAATTGTTCATTTTATTGGAAGCAACAAAGGCAGATTTGAGATTCTTAAGAAATCATTCCATTCTTACCCTACCCCCTTTGCACAGTTTAAACAAATCAATGGAGGTTCCAAGTGACCTAAACATAAAGGAAACCTGGTTCAGGAAAAACAAAAACAAAACAACAAAACAAAAGAAACAAAAACAGATAGTGCTGTCCTGTCTCAAATACTGGGCTACCCTATCTTAACAGCTCACATTTCCTTAGTAATCCTGTGAGGTAAGGATGGAACTATAAGTGTAGAATATTGCAAATTATATCAGACTTCTTTATTTTGCAAGTGTTAGTTTACAAATAATAATAATAATTAGTACTTACATAGCAATTTAAGATTTGCAAAATGCTTTACAAATATCTCATTTTATCCTCACAACAACCCTGGGAGGCAGGTGCTATTACTATCCCCATTTTACAGATGAAGAGACTGAGGTAGAAGAGGTTAAATGACTTGCCCAGGGTCACACCACTAATAAGTATATGAGGCTGGATTTGAATCAGGTCTTCCTAACTCTAAGTCCATTGCTCAGTCTACTGTGCCACCTATTTGAGATATATATAGAGGAAGGCATTTGCCCTGGTCACACAATTCCAATTAAATCCCATTCAATTAACATTTATTAAGCAATTACTTTGTGTCAGGTAAAGCAGCTGTCAACTCAGCAGATAGATCATTGGGCCTGAAGTCAGGAAGACCTGAGTTCAAATCCAGATTCAGATACTTCCTAGCTGTTTGACCCTGGGCAAGTCATTTAACCTCTGATTGCCTGACATAAAGGATCCACTGGAAAAGGAAATGGCAAACCACTCTTGTCTCTTTGCAAAGAAAACCTCACCGATAGCTATGGTCCAAAGGGTCATGAAGATTTGGACACGACTGAATGACTGAACAAATGTGCCAGGTGCCGTGCTAAACACTACAGATATAATTTATATAAAAGATAAATAGTGCCTGATCTCAAGGAACTTACAATCTAAAAGGGGAGACAACACACAAAAGGAATCAGGAGCAGGGAACGAACCAGGGGTCATGCAGCACACACAGACACATTTTGTTCCATGGGTTTGAAAGCAGGCAGAGTGGCAGATGCGAATTAATAAATGTCACAGCCAGGCCCTGAGCCTGTGTTTCCTAACTCTAGACCCATGTTCTTTCCATTTTGCCACAGGAATTTATGTATATTTTAATATGGAACCTTCTGTAAAAGTGACACCTGCCCCACCACCCTCACCTTTGCTGTCTCCCCTAAAGGAGTAATGGTAAGAAAAATAATTCTAGGTCATAGAAGTGGTTGGAGGAGAGGTGAGGGAGGAGAAAATTCCCATGAAGGAAGGAGACAGAAAGTACCTGAGATGGGGTAACAGACTGGGCTAGTGGAAAAGAGCCTCACATTCAGGGTCAGAGAATAATAGTTCCTCTCTTACCTCTACAACTTACCATCTAACATTTACATTTGACCTTGGACAAGTCATACATTCTTTCTGGGACTCAGTTTCCTTGTCTGTAAGATGAGGTCAGACCAGATATTCAGTGAGGTCCCTTCTAGCTCTAAATCTATAGTCCTTGTTGATTGATTCTCTTTTAAAATCCATTAAGAATCACACCACAGTAAGCTTGACAAGAGCAGGCTTTAACATGCAAAGTAGGTCATTTCCTACATGATGTGATTTGAGGGCTCCTCTATGAAAAACTTTTTTTTTTACCTTGCCTATTATAAACACTGAAATTCCAAGATTAATAATCAGCTACTTACTAGCCATGTGACCCTGGGTAAGTCACTTAACCTCTGTTTAACTCAGTACCTCCCAGAGTTGTTGTGAAGACCAAATGAGAAAAAAATTGTAAAGTGCTTAGTGTAATGCCTACACATAGTAAGCACCATATAAAATCTAGTTATTATTATTATTGGGACAGCTAGGTGACAAAAGGAATAGAGAGCTAGACCTGAAGTTAGAAGATCTGAATTCAAATCTGGCTTCATACACTTAATAGCTGTGTGACCCTGAGTAATTCACTTAACCCTAGCTACCACAATTTTCTTATCTGTAAAATGAGCTGAAGAAGGAAAGGCAAGCCATTCTAGTACTTTTGCCAAGAAAACTCCACATGGGATCATGAAGAGTCAGACATGGCTAATCAACTAAACAACAATAACAAGATTGTTGTTGTTGTTGTAATTGCTTTGGATTAAGAAATGCTTCCATTTTCTCATTCAGGAGGCCAATTGCTTCAAAGGAAAGATAACACACTAACTCCCACACACACACTTTAATGCGGATACATCATAGCATCATGTGTTCATTGCTCTAGACCTAGGAGGGACCTTCCTGTCTAATTCAACCTCCCCATCTCACAGATGAGGAAACTGAGGCCAAGAGTGATTAACCGAAAGACACACAGATAATAAATGGTATAGGGGGAATTAAAACTTGAGTCCTGTGATAAGTTCTGAGGCCTTTCCATTGCTTTTTTCCTGTACCATAAGGGCCCTGCCCTACAAGAGAGTGGTAGCTGGGTACCTGAGACAGAGAGCTAGGAGGAAAGGAGGTACAGGAAAATGTAATAGTCATGGAAGGCAAATTTTAATGACTTCAAGTAAATTGCTTCGAGCTGACCCTGTATCTTTGTTTGGAAATACTTTTCCAGAAATACTTTTCCAAAGGCCAAGAAAGTTACTTTCTTCTCATTCCTTCTACTTAAAGGAGAGACTAATGGAAGGGCCAGTGGGGGTTACAAAAAATTCTGGGGATGGGACTGGGGGGTAGATGAAAGAGAAGTTGGATGTGAAGCCAAAGAACCTGAATTCAAATGTCGTTCTGCTACCTAAGCTTTCACGACCTTGAAAAAGTAATTTTGCCTCTCTTGGCCTTAGTTTCCTTATTTATAAATAGGGGTTTAGATGATATGATTTCTACATTTCTTCCAGCTTTCAATTAGGTGATCCTATGAGAAATGATGTGGAAAGAAATGATTCATCTTGGGCAATTAAGTGGCACAGTAGATAGAACATTGGGTCTGGAGTCAGGAAGAGGAGTCTTCCTGAGTTCAAATCCAGCCTCAAACACTTATTGTGTGACTCTAGGCAACTCACTTAACCCTGTTCATCTTAGTTTCCTCATCTGTATGTAAAATGTGCTGGAAAATGAAATGGCAAACCATTCCAGTATCTTTGCCAAGGAAACACCAAATTGGGTCATGAAGAGTCAGATATGACTGAAATAACTGAACAGTGAGGAAAAGTGAGCTGCTAATTTCCCAAAGCCTAGATCACCCAGCTAATGGAGCCACAGAAGCCTTAGTCCAGGTATAAGCAGCAAACTAGAAAAGCAAATTTTCCCTTTCTCTGGCAGATAGCTTCTCGAGCTCCATGTAGACCAACTCTGTCGCTGTCAGTCACTTTTAAGATGAGAGCTGAGGGCTGCATTGTCAACTCTTCCTTCAATCCCATAATTGCATGTCGGCAAGAGACTAACAGCTGAGAACAAATTTTATGTCCCCTTTCTGGGGGGTCTCCTGGCTCCTCTCCTAGGTGAGAATGTCTTTGGGTGCCCTTGACAGTTAATTCTCTCTCATCTCTCTGAAGTGAACAGGAAAGCTTAAAAGCAACTGGCACAGAGAGTGTGTGGGAGTGATGGACGTCTACAGAGAGGGCAACAAAGAAGGTTCTGCTACATCTAAAAGGGGGAAATGCTGACTTTAAAGTCTGGCAGAGCTAGGAAGGTGACTCCCAAGTTATATAAATGGGGGACTTTCCGAACACCCATTTCTAAATTACATAGTGTGGAAGTGGACCCACTGAGAATCTACTGTGATTTTGTTGTTGTTGATGAGAAAAAATATATAGTTTCACCAATGTATATAATTCCCACTATGGAAATTCCTTCCACTGATACAGGTCAGAAACTTATCATTCAAAAGTGTCTGTGTGTTACTCATTGGAAGTTTAATTGACCTGTGCAGAGACCCACAGCTAGTATATATGTGTCAAAGGCAGGATTTGAGCACAGGTCTTCTTGATTCCAAGGCTGTCCCTGTGCATTGCAGCACACTGTGTACGTATAAATGTGTATATCTACGTTTATATGTATACGTGTATATATATATATATATATATATATATATATATATATATCTGTGTGTACACGAATACACACACACACACACACACACATCCATAGAACTTAACACAGCGCTTACAACAAGATACTCAATAAATACTTATCAACTAATCAAAACATCCCCAGGCCCTTCACAGTCATAATCACTTTTCTCTGGACTCTTCTCCAACCCATCAATATCCTTCTTAAAATGCAGTACCTGGAATAGAAAACAGTGCTTATGTACACAGTCCACTCAGAGCAGAGTACAGCAGTAGGTCTACCACTTTCTAAATCTTGGCTCTAATGCCTCTCAAAATATAGCCAAAGTCATTTCACTTCTCTCAGACTCAGCTTCCTGATCTGAACAGTGACAAGTAGGGCTAAGTTCTACATCTCTTAGTAACTGTCCTCTGAAATTCTATGATTCTACAATTCCATAAATAAATGTATGATACACCATGATTATATGAGACTCAATATATTATAAAGCATAAATATGGCCAATAAAAATCCAGCTCCACTGTATCATAAATTTGACCCAAAATTAATATGGTAGATGTAATAAACATTAATTAATTTTTCTCCCACTGAAAAAAAATGAACAGCATTTTTAAAAGTAAGGGCTGACCGGACATTTCTCCTCTTTTTAGTAATGAATCATTGATTTTTTACATCTATATCAATCAATCAATAAATAAAATATGTATTAAGCATCTACTATGGGGCAGGCACTCTGCTAAGTGCTGGGGATACAAAAAGATAGAATCAGGTCTTTCTTCCTCCTCAGTTTATTCAAAGCATCAGCTCCAAGTGCAACTGTTTAGTAGTACAGGAGGAAGTAATAACTTTCTCCCCCTTCACTGCTACAAGACCCTCTTGACACTTTGTCTACATCCATGAGTGCATTTCACACTTCCTTGGAAAACTGTAAAAGCAATCACCAGGTTATTAGTTTCGACTTTTTAAAAGGAACTTCAAAACATCTCTTACAAAGCTGCCAAGAATTTCAGCCTAGCTCTCAGGCAGTTGGAAAGGGTTTAAAATTGAGAAAAGTGGGGACAGCTAGCACTACTGTATTCCCCAAAGCACCTAGCACAGAGAGCTGGGCTGCACAGTCGCCACTCAATAAATGGTCCAATGGAATAGACACAGGAGAGAAACTGAGAACATTCTGCACCAGGGAATTATAGGACTGTAAGATATCTGGGCCCTTGGACATCAACTAGTTCAAAACCCTCTTTTACAGATGGAAAACCTAAGATCAGAGATAGCCTTCAATATCTCTCACATTTGTCCCTTTTTCTCCACACGTGGACAGGACCTCATCCTCCCAAACTATTTTGCAGTAGCCTTCTGATCCGTCTCCCTGTTTCAAGGGTCACACTTTGCCAATAAACCCTCCACCCAGGTTCAAAATTTATTGTCCTAAAGCATAGATCTCACCTGCTCAAGAAGCTCTGGGAACTCCCTGTTGCCTCTAGGATAAAACAAAAATTCCTTTGTTTGGTATTTAAAGCTTTTCTCAATTTGTCCAGACCCTCAATTCAGATTACTTCCTTCCGCATGTTCGAGTCTGGCTTGTCTACTTACTGATTCCCTACACAGCATATTCCTTCTTTCCCTCTCCCTCTATGCCTTTTCCAGCTTCATGCTCGATATGGTGGTCTCCTTCCTCTTCCTCCTGAAATCCTTGACTTTTCTTCCAGGGTTATCTCAGAAATCACCTCAAGGCCTTTCCTGCTTCCCTCATTTGTTAGAGATCTTCCTCCAAACTATTCTCCATTTTCTTGACAAAAACTTTGTACTAAGTTGTACAGTCCCATGCAGACCCTCTCCAGTAAAATGTGAGCCCTTTGAGGGAAACTTTTTGTCTTTTTTTTTTTTTTATGAAGATTCAACCCAGATCCTCCAACTCCAAATTCAGTTTGCTTTCTACCACACAAGCCATAGTGATGTTTCTAAAACTAGTATCTCTAACAAACTTTGGAATTTAGAATTTCTGTTTTTCCCCAGCCCTTTCCTTCACCTGATTGGAACAGAAAAAGAGCAGTACAGTAAAGAGTGGTGATACAAATACATATTCATATTTATAGAGGCATACATCAATATGCAGATATATGGCATATATATGCAGTAGAGAGACAGAGAGAGAGAGAGAGAGAGAGAGAGAGAGAGAGAAAGATGCTTTTAAGATGAAAAGTCAATGGAAAACTTTAAAAATTCATAAAATTTCAAACAGAATTAACCACATTCTCCTTGAGGACAAAATAAACACCCCAGAATTTAAGGAATCTCCTCAGGCCAATAAGGCCTAGACCATTGAAGAAGGCCTCTAAAAAAAGAAGTGAAAGTGACCTGTACTCCATTGTACATCGTCAAATTAATATTAGACTGAGCAGGACTATAACACCACAATATAGAGTTCAGCAAAATTTCTCTTCTGTCCCTTCTATCGTGCCCTTTTTGAGTCCTTTTCCATTGTACTGCTACCAAAATCCTATCAGTGTCCAGTAATTGCGCCTCTCAGACAGGGTTTCAACCACTCTAGACACATGAAAAGTTGCCTTTGATGAACAACCAAGGAGGAGAGAATTATATTGGACTAGGGGAGTCCCTACATATATAACTGGCCAAGGAAATAATTTTATTTCAAGGGCACTGGAATACTCCTCAAATACAAAGGCTCTATTGCCGGCTGAATCCTTAAAGGTCCATGTTATCCTGTCATTTCTTTAGCTTAAGGTTTTGAGTTCTGTGGTCAGCCATTGATGCCCCAGTGTGAATGAATTTCAGACCTTTTCCTGAGATCACTTTTTAGGAATAGATCAGAGCAAGAAATAGGGAGTTGTGGCAGTTGCTGAAGTGGGGGGGGGAGGGCACAGAGAGTGGAGTGTAGGCGTGGAAAATGCAGAATTGAGAGGTTGGGTGCACCAAGGACAAACACACTTGAATGGCAGTTTAGTTTAAGGTTGCCCCAGAACACAATAGAATAAAATTGGATTAAAATTCTAACTTCTTCCAAATGAAAATGCAGCATTTTCCTCTTCTGTTGTTGTTTAGTTGTTTTTCAGTCATGTCTGACTGTTCCTGACCCCATTTGGGATTTTATTGGTAGAGATGCTGAAGTGGTTTGCCATTTCCTTCTCCAGCTCATTTTACAGATTAAGGAAACTGAGACAAATAGGGTTAAATGGTTTGCCCAGGGTCACACAGCTAGTAGGTGTCTGACCTTCCACATTTTCATGTTTGCTTCTTAAATGCATACTTAGGTAGACTAAGCCAATTTCATCTAGCACAGAAGAAGGGAGGAGGAGCTAGAAGGGACCAGGAAAGGCTTCATGGAGAAGCTGGGTCTTGAAGGACACCATGGATTCCATGAGGTAAAATTGAGGAAAGAGAACATTCTGGGCATGGGAGACAGCCAATGCAAAGTCTTGTGTGTAAGGAACTGAAAGGCCAACATGGCTAGTAATAGACTGTGTGGAGAGTAGTAATGTACAGTAAAGTTGGAAAAGTTTGATGGGGCCAGGTTGTAAAAAACTTCAAGTGTCAGAGAAGTTTATAGTTGATACTAGATAATAGGGAGCTACTGAAGTTTATTGAGTAGGTGAATAATTCACTTCATGATCCAGCTATACTGGCCTATTCACTGTTCCTTCCACAGGATATTCTAGTTCCTGTCTCCATTCTTTTCATTGACTGTCCCCATGCTTGGAATACTCTCTCTCCTCCCCTCTACCTCATGTTTTCCTTGACTTAGCTCAAATGCCACCTTCTGAAGGAGGCTGAACTGACCACCTTTGGATGTAAAAATCCTCCAAGTAAGGAGGTCCCTTACTTCATGTGTGCTATTGTCTCCAACCCCATGTTATGTCCAGAATGTTCCTCCCTACTCTATCCAAGGGAAGGGAAGGGGGGAAAAGAATGGGGAAGGGAAGAGGTGGGAGAGGTGAAAGGGAAGGGAAGGGAAGGAAAGGGGATGATGAAAAAATGGAAAATGGAAGGGCAGGGGGAGGGGAAGAAGAAGGGAAAAGGAAAGGGAAAGTTAGGGCTCCTCCCCTCACCCTGATTTGGAGCCTGAAGGATGGTGCACTGAACTCTTCCCAAAGCCTTCCTTTACAGAGGGCAGGGATCTGAATTTTCCAGGTAACTCTTCTCTCTCCATCAGCAGCTCTGCTTGGTTTTGACTCCTTGGAACACTATGGCCTGATGCTGGGTACACCCTAGTGTCACTTTCCCCCCTCCCTTTTCATTTTCCTTTCATGCCTCGTCTTTCCCCCATTAGATTGTAAACTCTTTGAGGGTAGGGATTGTCTTTTTCTTATTTGTATTCCCACCTTAGCACTGTGACAGGCACACAGTAAGTGCTTAATAAATGCTTAATGAATTGGATGGCAGAAACATCACAAAAGTGTAAAGGCATAAATGATGAGCTCAGAATGGTGTCAAAGGAAAACAGCAAATATACAAGAGGTGTGGTGGTGGGAACCTCTTCCTTGTGTGGTTATTTTATTTGATAAGAAAATTATATTTCAAAAAAAGGTTTCCAGAATTTAAAAGTCTGGAATATTTTGCCTGATTAGATATTACTTCACTATTTTTCCCTCCCATATTCCATTTAAGCATTTCTTTCAACTGCTGAGTTAGGCTTTTTTTTTCTCATGTATTTGGTGTTTGATTCCTCAATGATTCTCATTTCATTGTTTAGAGAATTTCAGATGGACATTTATGATAAACAGATATGAGTTAATAATGGTAACCTTGGCTATCTGTTCTTGTTCTGTCTTCTACAATCCAATCCACTGCAGTCCCTGAGGGCAAGCAACCTCCACCCTGAGTGCTGAGCTATGTATTTAATAAAGCCTAGACTACAGCAGCCACTTTTTATTTTTCTTTGAGAAATTAACATCATGGCCAAAATCCCCCTGCAAATATTCTGTGCACGAGGCCATGACTGTAAGTGACTATGATACTATTTAGACTTTAAAATTTCCTTAGAATGCATAAAGTCCAGTATTTTGAAGGTTGACATGGCATTGGCCCGAGGGAAATATTCTCACAATTGTCACTGTTGTAAGTGGCAAAATGCACTCTGTAATTCTCCTGCCATCATTGCCTTATTTGGGGAGGGAGAGAGGCAAATTGTTTTTTTCTTAAATGGGGATGGTTATCAGTTTAGGAGATTTCTGGACAATAGAAAGAGCAATAGTTTGGAGGCTAAGTTTTGTGGGATCTACTCAAATAACTTCACTTGTGGCCTTCAAACAAACTAGTTATATAATCATGTGCCACGCACCAACCTTCACAGAGTACAGATTGTCCTTTTATTAAATAAAGGGGTTGGGCTTTAAGATAAGACTGATTGGTAGCAGTTAGCAGAGAGCATTAAATGCCAGACAAAGAGATTTAAACTTTATTTAGTAGCCAAGGAGGAGGCACTGAAGATTGTTGAGCAGAAGAGTAACCTTATTCTATCTCTGGATAAGAATGGTTATTCTGTCAGCAGTATGAAGAATGGATATCAGAAATCAATGAATGATATGGGGCAGGCTTTTAGGAAGCTAATGTAACAATCCAAGTAGGAGGTGATGAAAGCTTTGACCAGAGTGGAGGCAGTGGAATAGAGGTCTGGATGGGAGTGACAGTTGCTGCAGAGGTGGACGTGATTGGACTTGATAAATGATTGTGTATTAGAGTTAAGGGAGAAGGAAGACTCACTAATAATTCTGAAGTTTCAAAGCAATGACCAAGTAGCTGATCAGTCATGCAAGCCTTCTCAGAGGCAATAAGTGAATCTTGAGCTCTGGAAGTTAAAAACACTTGGCTGCCCCTCAGTCTAGTCCAGGCCTAAGACAAACCAAGCTCCTATTGAAATAGCATCTGGATGGAATTTTGTCTTCAGAAAGAGTAGGCTGAGTGAAATGGGGCATGTGCAATGTAATGGAAAGAGTGTGGGATCTAGAATGAAAGGACCTGGGTTCAAATCCTAGCTCTACCACATGATAACTGCGTGACCTTGGACAATCCATTTAATTTAACTTCTCTGGGCCTCAGTTTCCTCATTTTTTAAATGAAGTGGTTGGAGTAGATTACTTCTAAGTCTCTTCCAGCTTTAAATATATGATCCTATGCACAGTCCATGCTACCGACAGTTAGGCTAGAGAAGCTACCCAAATACCTTGCAAGGGACTGGTATAAAGTAGGACTAGTAACTTGGAGAAGCCAAGAATAATTCTTAGGACAAGGGGAAGATGAGGGATACTAATATGGAGAAGAAGAGGAGGAGAAAGAGGAAGGGGAGGAAGAGGAGAGAATGGGCTCTCTCAGGAGGTAGTGGGTTGCCCTTCACCTACAGTCTTCAAAAATGACTTCTTGTATGTTGTAGATAGTATTCTTATTCAAGTATAGAATTGAATAAATTGTTTCTGAGGTCTCTATAGCCTTGTTATTTCTTTTTTCATATTTGTGTCATGACTTGCCAATGAGGTTAGGAACCATGTCTTCTCTCTCATATCTCCCCTAGTACCCAGCACAGGGCTGGACACAGTGAATTTTAAGTGGTTCCCTGCTTAATGAATGATATCTTGGTTTAGGGATGAGAAATCTGCTTTCTTTTTTTTCTGATTCTTCATAGTATTTGGTCTAGACATTTCCTAAGATTTCATGCTTTATGCTGCATCACAGTTACTGTATTTACTCATTTGCATGCCATATCCCTATTGCTGGTTCAATAAGGACTAGGGCTATGTATGTCTTAGCATCTTTTAAAGCTGTCCCTTTCTTTCCTTTAATATGGCCACCCACATAGTAAATTCAGATCCTCATTACTGCTTACCTGTACTATTATAATAGACTTTCTTTCTTTTTTGGAAAAAATTGTGGTTAAATGACTAGCCCAGGATCACACAGCTAGTAAGTGTCTGAGGTCAGGTTTGAACTCAGGTCCTCCTGACTCCAGGGTTGGTGATTTATGCACTATGGTGCCACCTAGCTTCCCCAAAAGTTTTCCAATTTGTGTCCCTACATGCAACGTCTCTGTATGCCAGGAGTTCTTAACCTTTTTGTGTCATAGACCCCTTTAGTAGTCTGGTGAAGACTACAAACCCCTTTCAAGTGAAAAAAAAAAATCATGATAATTGAAGGAAATACTAAATTTCAGTTAATGGTTAGTGAAAATAGAGATTTGTTTTCCCAAGCAAGTTCACAGACCTCCCCTAAAATTGATCTATGAACCCTTTGGAGTAGGTCTATGGACCCCAATTTAAGAGCCCCCACATTTGCCACAGAGCTGCCAACTTGATGTTGTGATAAAATAATTCATAATAATCAATTTCTTGGGGGACCCAAAGATTAGTTTCAATCCTTTCTCCCCACCCCCCACCCAAGAAAGTCCAATTCTTGAGGAAGTTCAAATCTTGTCTGGGACAAGTCCAAGGGAACAAAAGAAATAGAGACTGATTCTTTTGTCTAACTCAGTAAACTGATGGGATTAAACCACACCTAAGTACCAGACTTGGCCTTTGCCCTCCAGCCAGGGTTTCTCCCATTAGGTCATCAGTAGAATTCAAAATTTTGACTACCCTCAAATCATGTCAACCAATGGAAGTAAATGATGCTAATCAATTAGCTTTGATCAATTTATAATTACCCACCTCTATCAAAAAAGGATAAAAAGCTTTGACCACTCAAGGTTTCTTCTCTCTTGGCTTCCTGGACCCACTCCCTTGGCTTGGAAGTTAGGGAGACACGTGGTCAATTATTTACTGGTATGCATAATATTAATTAATAATAAATGCTTATTATAAGCTTGATTTTCTTCCTGACAATAGCCTGTTCACATTTCTTGAACATTTTATCAAGTGGAGAATGGCTCTTATTCTTATAAATTTGAATCAGGGCAGTAAATAATACATGCTTACTGCTAAAATGGGTTAAATAACCATTAATATATAAATAGCAATCAATTAATTTATAAAATACAGTAGTCACAATCATTTTTTTAAAGAAACACATATTCCTAAGACACAAGTTTAACCAGGTCAAGCCCTGTTCAAGAAGCTTCAGTGGGTCCATATTGTCTCTAAAATGAAGCACAAAATCTTCTAGTTGGGCATCATTTACAGACATAACCTAGCTTTCCAGAATGATTTTACACATTACTCTCCTTTGCATATTCTGCACTCCAGCCAAACTGACCTAATTGTTGCATCTGATCTCAGTCATTTTATCTCTTGTGTACCCTGGCACAGGCTGTCCCCAATGCCTGGAATGGGCTCCCTAGTTCCTTTCAAGGCCTAGGTCAAGTGCCACCTCCTATATGAGGCCTTTCCTCATATCTCTCTCTCTCTCCCAACACACACACACACACACACCCCTAATGTTCTTCCCACCCAACCCCCCAAATTACCTTGTATATATGTTGCATGTACTTATCTATGTCCATGTCTCCAACCCAGGTAGAATGTCAACTCTTCAAGGTCAGGAGCTATTTTGTTTTTCTCTTTGTAACTCCAGTCCCTGGTGTAGTGAATGAGCATCAACAATGATTAATAAATGCTTGTTGGATTGAATTGAATGGAATAGAATAATTTCTCTTTATTGCCCAGCCCCTAGCATTAGACTTAATAACATAGTATGTTCTTATTAAATGGACTCTAAAATGTTGCCGTTGAATAGGCTGCCTTCCCATTTTTCCCCCACATAGTTTGGGAAGCAGAATGACTCTTGCCAAAGAGCAAGAGGAGAAACCAAGAGATCTGCAATGTATTTGTATACATCTGTATATGTATTTGTATAGATCTGTATTTCATCATGTCTGGCATTCCTCAAGGCCAAATTGGCCCAATAATGACTCAGAAATCCTGACCACTATTCAAGTTCATTCTGTCAGACTTTAGAATATCCATTACAATTCTTAAATTAAAAATTTTAATTAAAATTTTTCTTAATTATGAAAAAAGAATATCCATTAGCCAACAGGGAGAGGAGCATTTTCAGGGACAAATGTGATTTGGAAGCTCTGAATTAACTGACAAATCTGAAATGGAAACATCATAGAAAATCACAGCTTAAGAGCTAGAAGGGATTTATAGTAGGAAGTCATCTAACACAACTATGTTTATTTATTAGGAAGCTAGGTGGTGCAAAGGATAAAACACTGGACCTGGCATCAGGAAAAGTTCAAATCCAACTTCAAATACTTATTACCTGTGTGACCCTGGGTGAGTCACTTAATCTCTATCTGCCTCAGTTTCCTCACCTTAATAAAATTGGGATAATTCTATCGCCATCTCTTAGGGTTGATGCAAAGAAAAAATAGGATAACATTTGTAAAATGCTTTGCAAATCTTAAAGAGCTATATGCAAATGCTACCTACTTTACAGATGAGGAAACTAAGGCTCAGAGAGGGTAAGTAATTTACCAAAATCACACAGGCAGTAAGTAGCAGTGCTGAGTTTGGAACCTAGGTCATCTACCTGCAGATTCCATGCTCTTTGCATTGTAATTTCCTACTTAATTGGCTGCCTAACTTCTTTTAGTTATTTATGCAGCTGTTTTTAAATGAGCTCTTTCAAGTACCTTTGAAACAGAATCTCAGGGCTGATGAGTTTTCCTGCAATCCCGGGACTATAATAGGAAACAATGCTTTGAATAAGGAGGACTATGGTTCTTTTTTGTGTAATTAAAACTTAAAAGATCCCTAGAAATATGAGCATAACCTGGAACTAATGCATATGAAGTAGGCTGTTGCTAACTTGGTTTAATTAGTAAGAAGTTACTTCTGGTGTTGACTCAAAAATAATTAACTTTTGAAAAATGAATGGATATAAAATTGAAAATACAATGCAAAAAGGTGAATAGAGGAAAGATTCAGTAAATGGGCAACTAACTATCTACATAGAACTGGCAGTTCAGTAACTGGAAAAGCAAGACTCTGAACCATACTTATTGGTCTTTGCAAATAATAATAGCTTACATTTATATTGTGCTTTGAGCTTTGCAAAGTGCTTTCCTCACACCAACCCTGTGAGACAAGTAATACATGTAGGACACCAGATTTAAGTCAAGAGACCTGCATTGAAATACCAACCCTGCTATTTATTGTCTATGTGACCTTAGGCAAATCATTTCTTTTCCCTGAGACTCATGTTCCTCTTCTATAAAATGAGGTTGGACAAGATAATGATGCTGGCTCATGTGCACATCAAATTTAAGGTTTGAAAACTACTTTACATACATTATCTCATTTGATCTCTACAATAGCCCTGTGGAGTAGGTGATATGTATTAAGCACAAGAAAAGAATTATAGGCCACTGTATATGATAGAGTGGTCATTCAGCCTCTGCTTGAAGACTTCTCATGATAGGAAAACTCATTGCCTCCTGAGGCAGACCATTCCATTGTTAAATAGCCCTAATTTGGGAAGGGTTTTTTTTTTTCCTCCTTCTGTAAGTTAATATATAATCCTTCATTTGTGAGAATAAAATATTCCAGGGATGATGCCCGCCTTATGTAATATAACTACTATTAATGAAGGAGCTGAGGGCACTCCCATTCTGTAAATCTTCTCACCCACTGAATTAGCTTTTGGAAGATGAGGTGAACAAAGAGGAGTAGCAGTGGGTACCCCAGTGAAGAAATACAGAATGGCATCCATGGATTGTTGTTGTTACTCATGTCTGACTCTATACCATGGGCTTTTCTTGAGAAAGATACTGGAGTGGTTTGCTCTTTCCTTCTCCGGTGTACCCTCATTTTACAGATGAGGAACTGAAGCAAGTAGGGGTTACCTGACTTGCCCAGAATCACACAGCTACCAAGTGTCTGAGGTCAAATTTGAATGCAGATCTTCCTGACTCCAGGCCTGGCACTCTATACACTGCACCACCTAGCTGCCCTATCCCTGGCTTAATAAGTGTAAAGAATTAATTGTTATTTGAGCTATAATGATAGTGGTATAGTAAAGTTCGAATTTAGTTGTAATGCTTCCAGAATATTGTATATGTGCTCAGTGGGAAAGATAAACTCTCTGTAATGGGGGAAATGGGGTACGAGTTTGGGTTAAGGTTGGGGTTCTTAGGAATTCCTCTTTAAAGAATTACACCCTCTTGCACAGAAAAGTAGTTAAAATAAGATGGTAGTTTATTCAGGGCCAAGGGAAGGGAAGGGGGGAGGAAAGGGAAACCATGAAAGAAATCCTTGGACTTCTCATGGGGAGATAGGCACAAAGCATGTGGCTCAGAGGTACCAATCTCCTCAAGCAGGAGATTGGCAGGTATTTTTATAGGACTGATGGGGGAAGGGGTGACCATTTGACTGGAAAGTTCCTTTAGTGAGGGAGGACCATCCCCCACTGGTAGTGACTAGAGGAATTGGGTGAGGGGTGGCTACTGATCCCTCTTCAGGACACAAAGGCCACAGCCACACCCAAATTTATCTCCCCAGGGTAAGGGAGACCAGAATGAAGAGTGGGAATCCGAAGCTAGCTCAGTCTAATTTGGTTCCACTTATCTCTCTAGGCATTATCTGTCCTCTGGTTTAGTTTCTCAAGGAGAAGGTTCCTTGATGTGCCCCAGAGAACTTCTGGGGTGCTCTGCACCCCATGACATTTCCCATACCATTGTTCCAAAGATTTTTTACTGTGTTTGTGAGGAGGAAACCAGCAATACCATGAATAAATATTGAGCAGGCCAACAGTTTAAATCGGGACAATATGCTGTCCCAAAATATGCCAATTAGAATATACAAGGGGGGAGCCAAATATTCAATCATGGTGCAGTTCAAAATGAACCAGCTTTTCTCTGACCAGCAAGATAAACGCTAAGGTTTTTTAAGAGCAAGGAAGATTGCCTAAGGGGGCAGTGGAGGAGGGGCAAGAAGGTCCCCCAGGTTAGTTGGCTAGGCCAAATAAGAGTGGGGGGGAGGGTAAAGAAATTCATTAGGTTAATCAACTCCTGGTTGACTCGCCAAAAACTGTGGGGACCAATTTTTAATTGGGGCATGTTAGCCAAGCGGCTCACCGCAATACTGGGGCAAGGAAGGAGACCAGCAGCCTCCCTCAAAACAGAACAGGATTTATTTTAACAAGAACGAACTTAAAAAAAAAAAAACACAAACAGAATCAGTAGGATCAAGGGAAAGGAAATAAAACGGGGAAAGGGAAATTATACAGCCTCAAAAGATACCACCACCCAGGAATCAGTTAATATGCAGCAGACCTCCTGTCCTTGCAGCGTCCAGCTAGAATGCCCAATTCTCCTCCCCTAATCCCAGAAAAACCCCACACAGCCCCAGCCAATGGGATGGCTGCTCTGACAGTCACATGACTGCCCTCACTAGGCTTCCAATCATAATTTTGCCAGGCCCATGTAGGTGTTGGTGAGTGGTGATGATGTGAGGTACTACCTCCGTGGCAATGGCTACAACCAGTGGGTGGAGCACCATGCGGTTTGCGGAGCCCCAGGCCAGTGTGCTCCAAGGCATAAAAACCTCAAATAACAATTAATTCTTTGCATAAGACAACTGGATTCTTAGCTCTGCTTCTGCATTCAAACTGTTGCAATTTTGTATTTTGGTTGAAGTATATGATGAAAATCGAGCCTCACACAGATAAATGTAGTTAGAAAGGGCAGCTAGGTGGCACAGTGGATAGAGCACCAGCCCTGGATTCAGGAGGACCTGAGTTCAAATCCGACATCAGACACTTTACACACTTACTAGCTGTGTGACCCTGGGCAAGTCACTTAACCCCAATTGCCTCCTCCCCCCAAAAAAACAAATAATAATAAAATAAATGTAGTTAGAAAAGGGTAGAGCATTTTAATTGGCAAATAATATCTTAGTATTATTATGAAAATAGTTTTGACCTCACAAACACCCTGAAAGAGTCTCAGGGACGTGCAACATTCTGCAGACCATACTTTGAGATCTGCTGGTCTAGGCAATTTTTTATTTGCTTCCCATTATTAATCTGTTTACACTCTATCCTATAAATCAACTTCAAGCTACCTAATGAGGACAATCAGAGAGTAACTAAAAATGTTTGTGATCTCCCAGGGAATAAGTAATTTTTCTCCCATATCTTCACATGCCTTTCATTCTTCAGCTGGATTTGTCTCTTGTTTCTTTTCCCAGTCTGACCAATTTCCTCAACTTCTACTCATGGTACAAGCATTGAGTATACATATCAAGGGTTAGCGCCCACTCATTTCTTTTATATAAAGGGCAATAGACAACACTCTCCTAGGAATGAGCACAAAAGCAAAAAAAAAAGGTAGTTGTTGGATAGAACACCAGCTAGCAGCCCATGATTCCAATCCCAGGAGAGGAAAATGACTTTTCTGCTTTGGTTCTCTCAAGCCATCAATGAACTCCCTAAGAAAAAATCTCCAAGGCCACAAGTGAATTCTACCAAACATTTAAAGAATGATTAATTCCAATACTTTGGTTCTTTCCTATTTGTGGGAAGAGGGAGAGATAGACCTCACTGAAGTTGCTCATATAGAGGAGTAGTGTCTCTTTGACTCAGAGGTACAGGAGAAACAGAATGTCTTGGAGGGGCATTTGTTGTTGTCCAGTCATTTCAGTTATGTCCAACCCTTCATGACCCCATTTGGGGTTTTCTTGGCAGAGATACTAGAGTGGTTTGCCATTTCCTTCTCCAGCTCATTTTAGAGATGAGGAAACTGAGGCAAACATGAGTAAGTGACTTGCCCAGGTCACATAACTGGGAAGTGCCTGAGGCCAGATTTGAACTCAGGATAAGTCTTTCTGACTCCCAGGCCCAGCACACTATCCACTTCGACACCTAGCTGCATTTTGAAGGGCACTATTATAGTAAACATCTTCATTGGTCCCAGTAGCTATGTTTTAGCAACTTCTCAGAGTTTCTCATAAGGGAAGAACCGGGAGAACAAAACAGCCTGCACATCTCACCATGTGGCATAAGAACTCCCAAACTTTCCATGTCTTTCTTCCAGAAATCTTTGTGAAAAGTCCCACAGTCTTCTAGTTTCCCTAAGTCTGGAGTGGTGTCTGAATGAATGGCAGAGCCAGTCCAGGCTTCTATGAACTCAAAATGAGATATCTAAGATCCAGCTCTAAATCCTATGAGAGGGGGCAACTAGGTGGTGCAGTGGATAGAGCACTGACCCTGGAGTCAGGAGGACCTGAGTTCAAATCTGGCCTCAGACACTTAACACTTACTAGCTGTGTGACCCTGGGCAAGTCACTTAACCCCAATTGCCTCACCAAAAAAAAAAAATTAATAAAATAAATTGTAAAAAATAAATCCTATGAGAGGATATTATCCTTCATTTTACAAGGGAAGAAAGTAAGGATAATGGAAAAACTAAGGTGAGGAAAAAAGGTTAAATGATTGGCCCATGGACACTCAGTTAGGTGGCAGAGTGGATCAAGTAACAGACTTAATACTCAGGAAGACCTAAGCATGAATCCTGCCTCAAATACTTAACTGTTTGACCCTGGAAAAGTCATTTAGTCTTGCTCAGCCTTGGTTTCTTCATCTGTAAAATGGGAATAATAATATCACTTGCCTCCCTGGGTTGTTATGAAGTTGAAATGAGAAACTATATACCTAAAGCAGTTTGCAAACCTAAAAGCACCATGTAAATCCTAACCCTTATTTATGATTAGGGGGAGAGTCAGAATTCAAATGTAGGTTGCCCAATCCTCTTCACACTACACTGTTCCTGGCTCCCAAGAGCCATTGCACATTCCTGAAGTTTGCTAAGCTCCTCAGAATACCTAATTAGAATTTGCCTCTCTTCTTTTCCTGAACCCCTCTCTCCCAATCTACATTGGGTAAAGAAATTCTGCTAAATCCATAAATGCAAATAACAGCAGTTTAAAAGTGGGCTGGAAAATGAGAAGTGCTGGCCTGGAGTGCTGGTGGCAACCGATACAGCGTCCACACATGCAGCATCCCCTTTGTTGGTCTCAGTCAAGCTGTGGATTCCACCTCCAGGCTGGTTCTTCTGCTTGTCAGCCTCAGGAAGGTAGAGCTCAGCAAGGCTCCCTTACTCTGTTCCTCTTAATCTAGTAATTATGGCATCAATGACTGAAAACCTCTGTGAGGAAGGGATTAGAAAGCACCATTGTGGCAAACTGTGCCAAGGCTCAGCTTTTAAAAATTATCCCAATGTGCATTAACCCGGGCTAATGATTTTTTCCTCATCTTCAATAAATTCGACATGAGCTATGTATTTGTGAGTCTCTGACAGGAGGGACTACTTTCCTGACATCAGGTAAATGTGCAATCAGGGGGTTTTAAAGGCTTTCAAATGCAGTACAGCTTACAACCCAGACCTGTAAAGTGCCAATAAGTGACAGATCAGATGTCTTGCAAACAAAACAAAGCTCATTTCTGCCCTTTGTTTACATAGCCCTGAGTGTGAGGGGTTCTCCTAACTCAAGAGCACTTGACTCAGAATGGGACATGCAAAATGTAGATGAAGACAAATTGGGACCGCTGAGGAAACCACTTTCAAATTGTATTAATTTTATTATTTTTTCATTTTATTAATTTGACCTGTAAAGCACAGTGAGGAGAGAACTGAGGTAGGAAATCAGTAGATCTGGGGCTTCATTTCTGATTGGCCACCAGATAGCCTTGGACAAATAATCTCACCTTTGAGGATTTCATTTCTTCAACTGCAAAAAGAGGATCGAATTGGTTGGTCCCTAACTCCTAAAATTTGATAGTGCATCTATTGGTATGGGATTAGGTTAGATGACCTTGCACATCCCTTCTAATTCTGGGATTCTATGAATTGATGAGGTGGATCCCCTGCCAGTTGGGAGACTTCTTGATTCTCCCTATTCATCACACCAGAGATTCTTCTTTGCTGCATTCACATTCCAGTGTCATCTGCACTTGCAGAAGCAAATACGAAGATGGAAGAATTACCCCACCAAGATCTATCTTAGATGAATAGCTCTATGGATCCTTTCAATTCTAAGCTTCTGTGAGCCTATTATTCTGAAAAAGATTTAACTATGCATCATGAAGGTGATTTGGGTATCCCCTATACAAAAAAGAAATATTTAATTTCAACAAATATGTATTAACTATTTTCAGAAAATTATAATGGGGTTAATGCAATATGAAAATGAAATAAGATTTTTGCCCCAAGGAGTTTAGTAAGGGGATATAAATGAAAACTATGCAAATGATTGTAATATATAATGATGATACATAATAAGTGCATAGCAAGTTAGTTTTCATGGGCAGGGGGAGTGGGGAGGAGGGGTCAATATCTTTATTGACTAGTGGGATCAGGGACAGTTTAGTGGAAGATGTGTCAACATTTGAGCAAAGCCTTAAAGGAACAAGTAAGATTTCAATGGCCAGAGGTTGATTGGAATGGAGAAGTGGATAGATGAACACTGGGCATTCCAGGCACAGAAGGTACAAGCAAAGGCATGGAAGGGACAATGTGGAATATGGGCAGAGAAATGGCAAGTTAAATTAAAATTAATTAGATAATATAGTTTGGGTATAATGCTATGACCAGTATGAGATAAGGGTGGAAATTTCGGGTGCCATTCAACTTATGGAGAGAGCTTTGAATTCCAAACCAAGAAGTTTTACATCCATTTGATAAAAATAGTGAGCCACAGAGATTTTAAGCAGAAAAAGAATTATAATAGATCTGAGTTATATTGTCTGTAAAACAAAATTATGATATAACAAATCACATTTCCATTACAAAATGGGTCATTAGGGTAGCCAAGGAAGAAGACCTGAATTCATATCTTGCCACAGAAGTGTCAACCCTTGGCAAGTCACTTAATCTCACTCAGCCTCAGTTTCTCCACCTATAAAATTAGGATAATAATAATAACACTTCCATCACAAGGTTGTAGTGAGGATCAAACAAGATAATATATAGGAACATTTGCAAAACCTCAGAGAGTAATATAAATGTTAGTTATTAAGATCATATAAGCATTGGGAGGAGAAGGTGGTAGGTTGTAGAATCAGAGAATGCTTTGGGGAGATATAGTTTCAGAATTACAAAACCTTATATTTCAAAGCTGGAAGTCAGAGTCATCTAGTCAAACCCATACAGGAGCAAGACTTCCATTTATAGCAGGTAGATGACAAGCGAGGAAGAACTAAGTTCAAACCCTGCCTCAAATGCTTATCAGCTCTGTAACCCTGGGCAAGTCACTTAACCTCTGACTGCCTCATTTCCCTTATATGCTAAATAGGGATAGTAAAAAGTATCATACATGATTGTTGTAAATCAAATGAGATAATATATGTAAAGTGCTTGACAAGCCTGAAAATGCTATATAAAGGCTAGGTATTATTAGTTATTACAACATACCTGTCAAAATAAGGAAGGGAATAAACATTTATATAGCACCTACTATGTGACAGGCTCTGTGCTAAGTGATTTAAAAATACTATCTCATTTGATCCTCACAACAACCCTAAGAGGTAGGTGCTGTTATTATCCCCATTTTATAGTTGAGGAAACTGAATCAGATAGAGGGTAAGTAACTTGCCCAAGGTCATATAGCTAGTAAGTTTCTGAGACAAGAAGCTCAGATCTTCCTGACTACCAGGCCTAGAACTCTACCAGAGGCATCTAGGTGGAACAGTGGCTAGAGCACTAACCCTGAAGTTGGAAGGACCTAAGTTCAAATTTCACCTCAGTCACTTACTAGTTGTATGATCCTGCACAAGTCACTTAACCCCAATTAAATCCAATTCACTGGAAGTCATGACATCACCCCCAATGTCATGGTCCTCTTGGAGAATGAAGGGCAAACAACAACAGCAGCACTCTATCCACTTCACCATGTAAAGAATTAATTGTTATTTGAGGTTTTTAATGCCTCAGAGCACACTGGCCTGGGGCTCTGCAAACTTCATGTGCTCTGTCCTCTGGTTGTAGCCATTGCCATGGCGCTGGCACCTCACGTCAGAGATGACGCCTACATGGGCCTGGCAAAATTATAATGATTGGAAGCCTAGGGAGGGCAGTTATGTGACTGTCAGAGTGGCCATCCCATTGGCTGGGGCTGTGTGGGGTTTTTCTAGGATTGGGGGAGGAGAATTGGGCATTCTAGCTGGACGCTGCAAGGACAGGAGTTCTGCTGCATATTCTCAGCTGATTCCTGGGCGATGGTATCTTTACAGGTTGTATAATTTCCCTTTTCCCATTTTATTTCCTTTCCTTTGATCCTACTGATCCTGTTTATGTTTTTCTTTAAGCTTGTTCTTGTTAAAATAAATCCTGTTCTGTTTTGAGGGAGGCTGACAGTCTCCTTCCTTGCCCCAATATTGGGTGAGCCGCTTAGCTAACACTCCCCAATTAAAAATCGGTCCCCACAATCACCTAGTTCTCTTTGCTGGAGAACTGCCAGACAAAGCACTCCAATGGGGAGGAACCCACTCTCAATGGAGCCCATACTATGAGTATATAAAAGTTCGAGATTAAGTCAATTCTAAACCTGCCTCTCTTCAGCTGGCCAGTGGGGGCAAGCAGAGAAGTCTCCTTCACTCTGTTAGCTGAAAGAGAAGCAGCTAGTGCTTGTTCAGGAGACAACAGAACTCTGCCGCAATTGAATTGATGAAGTGAAGCTCTAATAGGCATCCCATACAACCCTACATTGCAAGCAGATGAGTCTCAAGGTAAGGGATAGAGCAATTGGTTTCCCATTTAGACTTCTCCACTCTAGGAAATTTCCTATATCCAAGGAGAGGAAACCAAGATATTAACCTGAATCCTGAAAAGTTTTATTTAGAGTATGTTTTACTCCATTATTATTTAAAAGAACTGATTCTAAGAGGAAAATCTATAAATGCACCTTTTGTTTATCAATTGATTACATTCACACATCACATATAAAACCCATGAGTTGGCTGATGTTCATCAGGACCAGAAGTTCTGCATGGAGCAACACCAACATTCTTATCAATATCAGTTTTACCCAGGGAAGCTACATGGCTTCAAATCTAGCCTCAGACACTTGACACTTACTAGCTGTGTGACTGTGTAAGTAACTCACTTAACCCTCATTGCTTGGCCTAAAAACAAACAAAAATATCAATTTTACCAAACATGGAAACACTCTGGAGAGCTTTTGTGAAGGTGATGGTTGGATTTCCATGTGGCTGAGACTGATTCTGTGGACCTGTCTACCCTGCAGCTAAAAAAAAAATCATTCTTGGGTTTGCAGTTCTAGTTGCCTTTTGCAAAGCCTTATGGGTAACTCTGCTTGCTAGATCTTTTTTTTTTTTTTTTTTTTTGCGGGGCCATGGGGGTTAAGTGACTGCCCAGGGTCACACAGCTAGTAAGTGTCAAGTGTCTGAGGTCAGATTTGAACTCAGGTACTCCTGAATCCAGGGCCGGTGCTTTATCTACTGCGCCACCTAGCTGCCCCCCTTGTTAGATCTTTTTGAGATGGCCTGAAGCACCTACCAGGCCATTCCCTCCAGGTTCATGTTTCTGATACTGAGGTTTCCCCACCTGATCCTTTCTGTTGGAAGTTTTGGTTCAATAGTCTAATAAAGCTATATTTCTATTAAAAAAAGAACAAGTAGAGGTTCCTTATATTTTCAATTCATATATCTTAGATTTAGAGATGCCATTCTTTTTGTTTTCTTTTTGTTTATTTTGTTTGTTTTATGTTTTGCAGGGTGATGAGAGTTAAGTGACTTGTCCAGGGTGACACAGCTAGTACGTGCCAAGTGTCTGTCTGAGGTTACATTTGAACTCAGGTCCTCCTGGATCCAGGGCCAGTGCTTTATGCACTGCACCACCTATCTGCCCTCAAGAGATGCCATTATAGTGAAGAGATTCTTAACCTAGGGTCTATAGACTTGCCCCAAGTGTCCACAGATTAATTTGAGGAGGTCCATGAACTTGGAACATTTAATATTTTGACAAATATTCCAATATATCATTTTATAACCCTATTCATTTTGTTTTATGAGTTTAAAAACATGATTCTAAGATGGGGTTCATTGGTTTCACTAAATTACCAAAGGGGTTCATGACATAAAAAGGGTTCTAGTCCAACCTCCTCATTTTACAGATGAAGAAACTGAGTCCCATGGAACTGAAATGACTTACCCATGAACATTCATAGTCCAGGTAGCCCTGTGTGACGTCTGGAGATATTTTACCTGAAGTGCAGACCTAATCTTGAACAGGAATCAAACAGACCAAAACCCAGCTTTGTCAGCTCACATGCTCTGTGGTGAGAACAAAAGATCCCCAAGTATTTATTCACTGCAGTCCCATTGCCTAGAGCTGACCTTCTGTGGAGAATATAGCTACAGGCATCTGCAGCCCCTGCTCACCCTGCAGTGTGGTGAATTAAAGAGGGGAGAGAGGGATTATGACATAAGCAGTGAACTCAGTCTTACCTATGTAAATGCCAGTCTTGTCCCTCAGCATCCTAGTTGTAACAGTAGGTCATGACTTGAGGAAACCAAGCTGCTGGTCTTTTTAAGAGATTGAGAGTGCTGTCAAATAGACCTTGCCATCCTGGAAGGGATCAACAGGCAGCAACATGCAGGGTCCACGGAAGAGTCAATCTGTCTCTTATCTCCATGCTGTCCGTGGGAGAGCATCTTACCCAGGTCATGCATGTGCCTGTGTATGAGGTTTCTTCTCACTACAGAAAGGAACTGCACCTGTTGCCCCTGCCCATATGAGGAGGATGGGGGATGCCAATGTTGTCACTGTACCTGTTCAGACGCTCCCAATTGCCACTGGTGCTGCTGCTCCTGCGCCAACGACCCACTCTTCAAGTGCTGCTGTATTTGTCCCGAAGGGCAATCTACCTGCCACTTCTATGAGAGCCGTTGCTGCTACCAGAAATCTTTTGCTAATCTCCCGTAAGTACTCTAGGAACCCATGCACAGACAGATGCCCATAATAACCTGCTGAGGTCAGCATTGTTCCAGTAAATCCTGCCAGAATTTGTTTAATAAACAACTTCCCTCATAAACTAGAGCCCACCAGGACCTTTTCCCCTTCCTTTGAAATAATTACAATTCGTTTCTGCATCATTCATGGGTCAATGCATGTCTTTTCCAGGTTTGTCTCCATCCTTTAAGGCCCAAATCTGGTTTCTTCTCCTCTATGAAGTCTCCTTAGACTATCCATGTCTACACTGTTCTCCCCTTTAAGAAAGAAAGACTTTAAGTTAGAAAGGACCTTAAAAGTCAACTTGGTCCAAACCTCTCGTCTTACATATGGGGAAACTGAGGCCTAGGAAAGTTGAAGTGGCTTGTCCAAGGTCATGCAAAGTAGTAAGCAATAAAACAATCAAACCCAATCCCAGGCCCTCCGATTCTAAATCTACCTTTCAAAACACTGGGCCACTCTAGTATGCTGTTCATTTAATAGGATCGTCAAACTTAGAGGGACCTTAAAGGTCACATCAGCTCACTTGACAGGTGAGGAAATTGAGGCCCAAAGAAGTTACTGTACTTGCCCTAGGTAACACAGAAGTCACCTAGTCAAAATTTGAACCTAGGACCTCTGATTCCAAATATGTTGGCACTTAATCTTATCCTACCAGTGGCATCAGTGATCCAAGCTATCATCTTGTAATGTTGTTTTATTTTTTTGTATATTTATGTTTTGTCTCTCCAGCACAGGCTGCTTGAAGGCAGACATGATGGATGCCTTAGATTTCTTTGTATTCTGCATAACATCTAGCCAATGTTTTACATGCCATAAGTACTCAATTAAATCGTCACAGTTTTTTTTATCTGAAAATTAAGTCTACTTTGCTTTGTGACATCAAAGCAAAACTCTGGCTAAACAACATTATTGGAAGCACTTACTGCCACACAAATAATTGTTCAAAATGCTTTATAGATACATTCCTGGTTGGCCACATTTGAATTACAAAAGCTTAAAAAATATCTTAGAGGCATAAAACTCTAAATGTAGGACGGAAAGCCCTGGATGGACAATCTGTGTTTGAGTTACAACTCAAGATATTTACTGACCTTGGTCAACATAATTCTATGTGCTCCAGTTCGTTAATCTTTAAAACAAAAAGGTTGAACTAGAAGTACTCAATATATTTTAAGTTTCTCCAAACATTCTTATTTGTAGATGACATGGTGCCAATAATATCACAGGGCCTTCTCAGTGAGATATCATAGACATTTAAAAGAAATTTACACACACAGGGGAAAAAATGAGCCAATGTTGTAGTTGGATGGACAGCCCTATTGGATTAGTATATCAGTACCTAGAGCTCACGAAGGCACTTCGTGCAGATGGGCAATAAACTAGGACTACAATTGAATGAGGTAACTAGTGGGTAGAATGCTGGGCCTGGAGTCAGGAAGAATCATCTTCCTAAGTTCAAATTTGCCCTCAGATACTTACTATCTGTGTGTCCCTGAGCAAGTCACTTAACCCTGTTTGCCTCAGTTTCCTCATCTGTAAAATGAGCTGGAGAAGGAAATGGCAAATCATTCCAGTATCTTTTCCAAGAAAACCCCAGATGGGGTCACAAAGATTCAGACACAACTGAAAATGACTGAACACACAATTGAATGAGAAGAGTGAAATATACTTACTACATGTGGGTAACTGCATAACAATTTCAAGTTGCTATCTGCTGCTGAAACTCATCTTTTTAATACCAGTACAATATTCTTCTAGTGATGGCCCATTATTACACTGTGAGCTCCTGAAGGGCAGAAAGTTCTGCCTCTTTTTGTATCCCCAGTGCTTAGCTTAGCACAGTGCCTGGTACATAATGCTTAATAAATATTGACTTATTGATGCTTATGTCTCTGAACAAGAGCCATGATCTCCCAAGAATTTGTCAGTGACACAAAGAGGATGGGAATTCATTGGAGGTATAAGTAGGCTGAAGCATGTGATCTATGATGACTTTTGTACAGGAATTAGAATAAAAGATACCATCGATGATACAGAAGAATATTGTATGACTATAAAAGGAGATAGGTCAATCATATGGTGAGATAAGACTGTCTCTACAAATAGCCTGAATAGTATAGGATACATGTAGTATATATATGTAGTATGCATATATACTAGTATACATGAAATATTAAAAGTCCTAGAAGATCTTCCGCATGATGGGCCTAGGCATCTATAGAGGATTTATGGAAGGATATGGACAAAAATCACAGTACATCTGGTGGAGGGAGGAGTATACACATTGATGAGATCCCAGAACATTAAAGTATCATTGAATTATTGAGCACTATATGCTAGTCATTATGAAGAAGGTAAGGAGGGGTCAGACATGATCAATGAAATATGACTCATCTGTGTGAAGCTTCTTCAGAACATGGAGGATGGAGGATCCATCTCAGGGCTATAGGATTTCTAAGAGCTCATTTGCCTCTTTTCACAGCATAGGTGGGTGTCTGTGAGATGCCATTTGAGGAACAAAAGAGAAGCACCCTCTTATGATGCTACTACGACTTGATGTGGGATGGAATTAGGGTGAACAGATTGATCATGAGTTGTCTCAAAAGAATTACAAGATTCAGTGACTCAGTTTCCCAAGTTTTATTGCAATACTGTGAGTGACCACAGGGATAGCATCATGGAGTTGTCTTTCAAACAGGGAAAGAAAAGACAGTTATATTTATAGTATGGATAAATTGATTATCAGTCATATTATAATAATCTCTTCCTCAGGAAGGTACAGGAGAGGGCTTATCCTAATTTAGAGTTCCTGGGGGCTTGAACCAACCCTAAGGCAGGTACCTTTTTCTGTGGAGGTGTATTTTCGGGATTTACATTCATAAGGTGAACCTGGGGACAAATTTGGCCTTCTCTGCATATGTCACCTTTTCATTCCCATGCCTAGTTTCAAAATATTCTCATTTATCAGTTAGAACTTCTATACCCTGCCCATGTATCATTGTTATAGTTAAGGTCTCTATGTCCTGCCGCTTTATGTTCTTGTTATGAGTGCTGATTAATGTGGGTAAGAAGAACCTAGGCCCTGACTTGCATTAATGAAGACTCAAGTCTTATGTTATCCATTAACTGGGGTCTGAATCCCTCTTAGAGCCCAGATCTAAATTAGAGCTCAGGTCTTAGGTTTTTCTGTTAACCCCTTTTTTGCCTCCTACGTCAGACTGGTCCTTTGGTTTAAAAATTCCATAGAATATGGGCTTCTCTGTTAAAATGCAAACACCTCTGGGAGTGGGGAGCAGTCAAATTGTGTGTAACAAACCATAAAAAGTTAGAAAAGGAAGGAATCCTAGAGCTTATCAGACCATTTTCCTCTCTAATAAGAAGGGCACTACCAGCCTTGAAACCCTATCAGCCTACAGTTAACAGCAGAGAGGAAGACACATCAAAGGCCATTTATAGAAAAACTACCTTTCTTATGCTTCAAGATTGTGCTGAAAATTTGATATTCAGGACCCCTGAGTACTAAGCTGTGTAAATTGTTCCTCAGAATGGTCAGAGATTAATGTTTCTGTGTACCCTTTGGGTGGTGAAAACTATGAATTCCCAAGAGGACAATTGATCCTTTGCCTGTTTTCTGATGGCTATTGCCTACTCTGACTAATCTGCAAAAGTCTCACAAGATTTTGGGGGGGGGTTTACCTGCAAGATGTCTTCTAAGGAGACACCCACTTTTGCCTTCATTGATTGGCCAACAATAAGTCCCAGTCCAGGCCTCATTTTGCTATTGTTTGGCCTCTCAATGGCTCAGGGTGGGCCTAAATAGCAACTGTATCTCTTTCAGTCAGAAATCCTGAGGGTCTTCCCTTCCCTCCACCTTTTATCTATTTTTTTTTTGACTAGGTAAAAAGAGGCCTTTCCTTGCCTCCTTTCTTAATCACTGAATGTCTGAGCAATGCCTTAGGCAAACTGAGGCCTTAGCTTAATATGACAAGGTCTCCCATTGTATTCTGGGCCATCTCCAGTTGTCCTGATATATATCTTGCCACTAAACCCATATGGCTCTGGAGGAGAAAGTGAGACTGCAGACTTTGCACAGCCCTTCCTCACTTTAATCCAATTCACTGCAAATCATGATATCACCTCCCCAATGTCAAGGGCCTCTTCAAGAATGAATGAGAAGCAACAATAATAATTCTAATTTTGGGAGACTATAGGCATATGACAAAGCTACCCCCTAGAGAAGTGTTCTCAGGATAATATAGCACATGATTTTGGACAGATCCTTTCCACTAATAGCCTCATTTATTAGAATGTCCATTTTGAACAAAAAAAGATAGTTCATTTCCTCTATAAGACTGTTCTCTTTGATTCCTTTCCTCTGCTTTTATCCATATTTTCACTCCCCTTTCTCACCTCCTCTGATGTTCATGACATGGGGCCTAATTAAGAGAGGATAGACATATCAGGACAGACTATTAAAGTTTAAACTGGCCAACTAGATATCAGAACCAACACACAAAAGAAGTAAGAGGGCTTAAAATTCTATAGCAGTCAAGTCAATTGGGCATGGCTACTACCTAATCTAAAAGACAGAGATAATTCCAGAGGTCAGGACTATCATTCCAAAAAAAGAAAATTCCCCTGACTCTCAGGAGGTGGATAGTATGTTTCATCAATAGTCCTTTGGGATTGCCTTAGACCATTGTATTACTGAGAATAGTCAAGACATTCACAGTTCTTCATCAAACAATATTGCTCTTTCTGTGCACAGTGTTCTTTTAGTTCTGCTCACTTCTCAATACATCATTTCATATATGTCTTTCCAAGCTTTTCTGAAGTTATCCTGTTTGTCATTTCTTATTGCACAATAATATTCCATCACCATCATATACCACAATTTGTTTAGCCATTCCTCAATTGATAGGCATTCCTTTGATTTCCAATTTTTTAGCCACCACAAAAAGAACTGCTATAAATATTTCTGTACAAATAGGTCTTTTTCTTTTTATTTGGATATCTTTGGGATAAAACCTAGTAGTGGTATTGCTAGATCAAAGGGTATGCACAATTCTATAGTCCTTTGGACAAAATTCCAAATTGCTCTCCAGAATGATTGGATCTTTTCACAATTCCACCAACAGTGGATTAGTGTCCCAGCTTTCCCACATCCCCTCCAACATCCAATCTTTTCCGGTTTTTGTTATATTTGCCACTCTGATAGGTGTAAGGTGATACCTTAGAGTTGTTTTAATTTGCATTTCTCTGATCAATAATGATCTAGAACATTTTTTCATAGGATTATTGATGGCTTTGATTTCTTTGCCTGAAAACTGCCTGTTCAAATCCTTTGACCATTTATCAATTGGGGAATGATTTGTATTTTTTATAAATTTGATGCAGTTCTCTATATATTTTAGAAATGAGGCCTTTATCAGAGATATTTGTTTCAAAAATTCTTTCCCAGTTTTCTACTTCCTTTGTAATCTTGGTTACATTAGTTTTATTTTTGCAAAAGTTTTTTTTTTAATTTTATATAATCAAAATGATCCATTTTACATTTAATTTCATTCTCTGTATCTTCTTTGGTCTTAAATTCTTCCCCTGTCCATAAATCTGACAGATAAACAATTCCATACTCCCTTAATTTTCTTACGGTATCATCCTTTGTGTATAAATCATGTACCCATTTTGATCTTATTTTTGTGTATGGTGTGAGATGATGTTCTATATCTAGTTGCTGCTATGCTGTTTTCCAGTTTTCCCAGCAGATTTTGTTAAATAATGAGTTTTTGCTTCAAAAGCTTGGATCTTTGAATTTATCATATACTAGATTACTATAGTCATTAACTATAGTGTAGTTTCTGTCTGTTCTATTCCACTGATCTCTACCTCTCTATTTCTTAACCAATACCAGATTGTTTTGATAATTACCACTTTATAGTACAGTTTGAAATCTGGTACTGCTAGACCACCTTCTTTTGCATTTTTTTCATTGTTTCCCAAGATATCCTTTTGTTTTTCCAGATGAATTTTGTTATTATTTTCTCTAGTTCTATAAAATATTTTTGATAGTTTAATCGGTATAGCACTATTAAATAAGTCAACCGAGGTAGGATTGTCATTTTTTATTATACTGGCTCTGACTACCCATGAGCAATTAATATCTTTCCAATTGTTTAGATTTGACTTTATTTTTGTGAAAAGTGTTTTGTGGTTATGATCATATAGTTGCTGTCTTGGGAGATAGACTCCCAAGTATTTTATATTGGCCACAGTTATTTTAAATGGAATTTCTCTATCTGTTGTTGCTGGACTTTATTGGTAATATATATATATATAAATACTGATGATTTATGTGGAGCTACTCCATATCCTACAACTCTGCCAAAGCTGCTAACAATTTCAAGTAGCTCTCTAGTTGATTCTTGAGGATTTTCCAAGTATAACATCATGTCATCCATAAAGAGTGATAGTTTTGTTTCCTCATTACTTATTCTAATTCCTTTAATTTTTTTCTTCTCTTATTGCTATAGCTAACATTTCTAATACAATATTAAATAATAGAGGTGATAACTTGCTTTACCCCTGATTGTATTGGAAAGGCTTTTAGGTTATCCCCATTACATATAATAATTGCTTATGGTTTTACATAAATAGTACTTATTTTAAGTACTATTTTAAGGTAAGTTCCTTTTATTCCTATGCTTTCTAGTGGTTTTAATAGGAATAGGTGTATTTTGTCAAAGGCCTTTTCTGCATCTATCGAGATAACCATATGATTTTTAATGCTTTTGTTATTGATATAGTCAGTTATGGCTAAGAGTTTTCCTAATATTGAAGCACTCCTGCATTCTTGGAATAAATCCCACCTGGTTATAGTGTATGATCTTTGTGATATATTTCTGTAATCTATTTGCTAGTATTTTATTTTGAATTTTTGCGTCAATATTCATCAGTGAAATTGGTCTATAATTTGCTTTCTCTGTTTGGGCTTTTCCTGGTTTGGTTATCAGCACCATATTTGTCTCAAAAAAGGAGTTTGGAAGGACTCCTTCTTCACTTATTTTTCCATATAATTTATATAGCATTGGGATTAATTGTTTTTTAAATGTTTGATGGAATTCACTTGTGAATCCATCTGGTCCTGGGAATTTTTTCTTGGAAAGTTCATTGATGACTTGTTAAACTTCTTTTTCTAAAACTGAGTTATTTAAATATTTTATTTCTTCTTCTGCTAATATGGGTAATTTATATTTTTGTAGAAATTCATCCATTTTATTTAGATTGTCAAATTTACTAAAATATAAATGGGCAAAATAACTCCTAATAATTATCTTAATATTCTCTTCATTAGTGGTGAGTTCACCCCTTTCATTTTTGATACTAGTAATTTGGTTTTCTTCTTTTCTGTTTTTGATCAAATTAACCAAATGTTTATCTATTTTATTGATTTTTTTTCATAAAACCAACTTCTAGTTTTATTTATTAATTCAATGGTTTTCTTACATTCAATTTTATTAATCTCTCCTTTGATTTTGGTGTTTAATTGGGGATTTTTAATTTGTTCATTTTCTGTTTTTTTTAGTTGCATGCCCAGATCATTGATCTGCTTTTTCTCTGTTTTATTGATGTAAGTGGTTACAGATATAAATTTTCCCCTAAGAATTTTGACTGCATCCCATAAGTTTTGATACATTGTCTCATCATTGTCATTTTCTTTAATGAAATCATTGTTTCTATGATTTGTTCTTTGACCCATTTGGTTTTTTAGGATCAGATTATTTAATTTCCAATTGGTTTTGGGGTTTTTTTGTGAGGCAATTGGGGTTAAGTGACTTGCCCAGGGTCACACAGCTAGTAAGTGTTAAGTGTCTGAGGTCAGATTTGAACTCAGGACCTCCTGACTCCAGGGCCAGTGCTCTATCCACTGCGCCATCTAGCTGCCCCTCCAATTGATTTTTAATCTCACTTTCAATTGTCCATTATTGAATGTAATTTTTATTGCATTATGATCTTAAAAGGATGTATTTATAATTTCTGATTTTCTGCATATGGTTGTAAGGTTTTGTGCCCTAATACATGGTTAGTTTTCATGTATGTCCCATGTACTACTGAGATGAAGGTATATTCCTTTCTATTCCCATTCAATTTTCTCCAGAGATCTATCATATCTAATTTTTCAAGAATTTTATTTACTTCCTTAACTTCTTTCTTGTTTGTTCTTTGGTTAGACTTATCTGATTCTGAGAGGGGAATGTTAAGGTCCCACACTAGGATAGTTTTATTATCTATTTCCTCCTGTAACTCATTCAACTTCTTCAGAAATTTAGATGGTATACCATTTGGTGCATTTATGTTAAATATTGATATGACTTCATTGTCTATGGTACCTTTCAGCAAGATATAGTTTCCTTTGTTCTCTTCTAACTAGATCTATTTTTGCTTTTGCTTTGTCTGAAATCATAATTGCTACCCCTGCTTTCTTTGCTTCAGCTGAAGCATAATAGACTTTGTTCCAGCCTTTAACATGTACCCTGTGTGTATCTCTCTACCTTAAATGTGTTTCTTGTAAACAACATATTGTAGGATTTGGGTTTTTAATCCATTCTGGTAACTGCTTCCGTTTAGTGGGTGGGTTAATCCCATTCACATTTGTAGTTATGATGACTGTTTATTTCTCTCCATGCTATTTTTCACCTGTTTATCCCTCTCACTTTGACCCCTCACCCTTCCCACAAATGTTTTACTTATGGTCACTACCTTCCCCACTATCCTTGTACCAGTTTCCCCTCCCCCTTCTATTATCACTGTCCCCTTTTTTTGAACTTCCTTATAGGATAAGATAGATTTCCATATCCAACTGAGTGTCACTGTTTGTTATTCCCTCTTTGAGCCAACTTTGATGAGAGTAAGGTTTAATCTTTACCCATGTCCCCCATCTTCCCCCATTATGTTAGTTCTTTTATGCCTCTTTGTGTGTGTGTTCACTCCATTCAGTTTTTTCCCTCCTTCTTCTTCCATTCAATTTCTTTTTACTCCTTTATTTTGTTTTCTGGAGTGTCACCTTATGATTACACTCTCTGTCTACATATATTCTAATTATTCTTATAGTACAATTTTTAAGACTTACAAAAATTATCATCCCTTCAATATTTCTTTATGACCACATCCTCATTACATATACTCCTAATTGTTCTAATAATTGCTCTTATAATAGTTATTGAGACTTATAAATATTATCTTATCATATAGAACTAGAAACAGTTTAACCTTATTTAAATTCTTACAATGTTTCTTTCTTATTTCTTTTTTACCTTTTAATGTTTCTCTTGAACCTTGTATTTGGAATTCAAATTTTTTATTCAACTCTGGCCTTTTAATCATAAAAGTCATCTATTTCATTAAATGTCCAATTTTTTCCCTGAAAGGATATACTGATATAAAACTGCCTCTGAACCATCCTAGGAGCAGGGAAAGAGCCTACCAGCCCAGCAGGAAAGGTCTGTCTTATGTGGGTGAGAGGGAAGTGAGGTTCAGGAATAGCAGTAGCAGCTTCTGAGTTTGCAGCAGGGGCCTGTAACAGGCCTCTAAGCCTAGGGCAAATCACCAGTGAGGCTCCACTTAGAACCCTACTGCTGAACTGTAGTGAAACTCCACCCAGGTCAACAGCAGATTCCCACCCCTGTGACCTCCTAGAAAAGAGACTATTTCCAGGACAAACCAACCCCAGGGACTCAGCAACAAAATTACCCTTCTAGGGCCTGCTAGCAGAGTCACTGGTTACCATAGCAACCCAACAGCAGGGTACCACCCCTGGGCCAGATGATCAACAAGAACATTCCTCCAGGGCCAACTACCAAAAAGACTTTGTTAACTTTGGCAATCCAGTAGGTGGCTAAACCCAAATAAATTCTTCTTAAATCTCATTAGATATAATATATCTCTGACCAAAAGCTCATTACCTTAAACCATGGTCCAGGGAAAAAATAAGGATAAACTTTTGTCTTCCCCCAAAAAAGAAAGATGATGTGAAAAATGGCTATGGTTTGATACATGGTGGAATCTTCTCAGAATAGCTTGATACATGGGGAAATTTTCTCAAGGGAAGCATGCTTCTTTTTTTTTTTTTTTTGTGAGGCAATTGGGGTTAAGTGACTTGCCTAGGGTCACACAGCTAGTAAGTGTTAAGTGTCTGAGGCCGGATTTGAACTCAGGTACTCCTGACTCCAGGGTCGGTGCTCTATCCACTGCGCCATCTAGCTGCCGCTGGAAGCATGCTTCTATAGAGAACAGCAAACAATATTATCTAGTGAATTACATCAACTCAAGAAGGAAATGTAAGTTTTTCAGGGCTAGCGACAGAAACCAGTTTGAGCTGGCTCTTGCTGGTATCCTAGAAAAAGTAGGTAAAAGATTAACCCTAGTCTCTACTGCACTTGCTTAATAGACTTATTAATATTAACTTCTCCCCTGTCTAAAATCTCCACCCCATTTTTGATCATGGATGACATGAAGGTATATGTGTATGGGAGGGGTAACATATCAAGGAGGATTGTGGGAAGATTGTGAACCTGTGGCTTAGCAATCTATTGTGGCTCAGGAGGGACTGATTATGGCAGGGTGAAGGATAAATACCCAATGCTTGCTTTCAGCATTTGGCACTCACTGATCGCCTTTACTATGGGTACCCCATTTTCATGAGAATGCAGTAAAGGCTTTTGTAATACCAAAGATGCCTCTGAAAGAACTTATTTTGAGGAGGTAGTCTGCACCTGTTTCTCACAGATGAAAAAAACTATTTTCATTTTTAAAGACTCAGGTACTTTTAAATATTTCCCCTTGCACCATTATCTCTATCCTAGAATTGGCCACATTCCTAGTTTTGAAAGGAAAGAAGCATGGGATACAATAGAAGGAGCACTAATTTAGAGTCAGGAAACCTGTGTTAAAATCCTGTCTCTCTGATGTTTAGTGGCTACCTAACCCTGGGCAAGTCACTAAACCTTTCTTAGTCTTCATTACTTCACCTATAAAATGAAAAGGTTGGTCTAGATGACATCAAAGGTCCCTTCCCATGAAGAAGCAGTTAAATGGTATAGTTGTTAGAACATTGACCCTCTAGCCCAGAAAACTTGATTTCAAATCCAGCCTCCAACACTAGCTATGTGACCCTAGTCAAGGCACTTATCCTCAGTTTGCACAAGCTTTCCTATCTATAAAATGAGGTTAATAATAACACCTGCCTCACAGGGTGGTTATGAGGTTAAAATAAGGTAAGTTTGGTAAAGCCCCTTTTGAGCCTTATAGGGTTATAGAAATGCTATTATAGAAATATTATTATTCCAGATTTAAATCTACAATTATGTCTTCAGTCCATCATTCAGTCCTCTTATCATACTCTTTTCCATTCCAACACAAACTGTTTTTGAGTGAAGGTAATAATGTAAATACCACCTGTGTCCCCAAGACCTTCAATTCCCTCTCCAGAATTTCATAACCCTTGGGAGATTTTTTCCCCCTAGTTTTTTTAGTGGTATTTTTCATTCTCAGTTTATCCCAAGAATTGGGTAGTAGTTTTCAGGTTTAGCAAGCCTGAGGAAGTCCTGGGCATATACCAGATACATACGCTGGAGAAACAATATGCTTCCCAATTTGCCATTTCTCATTAATATCCAGCTGCCTCTATGCCCCTGTGCCACTAAATACTAGGATAAGTGGTGTCTTCTTTGAACCAGGAACAGATTTTTATGTACCACTTAGCATCTGTACATCTTTAACATTCTGAAAAACTCAGGAAGGTGCCTCCCCCCACAGAAAGTACAGTTCTATATATACCATAGCAAACATCTTGGGGTACAATATAACCAACATTGGTCTCAATGTGAGAAAGAAGATTGTGTTTTGAATCCCAGCACCAACTCCTATTAGTGCCCTAGGCAAGTTACTTAACCTTTCTTTCTTTCCTTCTTTCTTTCTTTCTTTTTCTTTTTCTTTTTCTTTTTTTTTTTTAGGGTAATGAGGGTTAAGTGACTTGCCCAGGTACTTAACCTTTCTAATCCTTAGTTTTCCTCAGTTGTGAGATGGGTAAATGTTTACACTATCTATTGTATAGGGTTATTGTGAGAAAAGTGCTTTTCAAGCCTTAAAGTCCCATTTAAATGTGAGCTGTTATTGTCTTTTTGCCTGTATCATATTCTTTCACCCTCCAAACTCTTGACACTTGTTTGAATTCCTTTCTACTGCTCAGAATCTTCTTCATCATTTCCCCTTTGAATAATTTCTTCCATCTTTCCTAGGAATGCCCCCTAATAAACCAAAGGGTTTAACAAATAATGTTTTATAAACAAAAGGATTCTTTTAACCCATTTTCCTTCTTTCATAGCAGGAAAACCTATTTATATTTAGTTCACACATAATAATTAATCCATCTCTGGAAGAAACACAAACATGGCACAATCCTCTACAAGTCAATGAAATAGCTCCCTCATTTCAATATCTCTTAAATATGAAATCCTAGATTCTGTTTGGCTTCCCATGATAACTCCAACTGTTAACTGCTATGGCAAACTGCCTATATCTATTAGTTAATTGTTATATATTTGCTAAAAGAGTCTCACTGAACTTCTAATTTCCTTATGTCTCATGTGTGAACAAGTTATTATCAGGCATCTGACAATGCCCTAATTGGCCCAATGTAATACCATTACAACCATCAGAAAACATCTTTTTAAAATGCTAGAAAAATTCTGAACCCATTCAACCTCTTGTTAGGGTATTTTCTCTTTAATTGAATAGACCTATTGGAAAGAATTAGGACTAATGATTAGAAGTCATAGGGAGAATTTGGAAGAACTCTAAGGAGAAATTTCTTTTTTTTTCTTTTTTTCAATTAACAAGCATTTACTTTCTATCCTAACCTCACCTGCATACACACACACCACTGGAAAAAAGAAAAACCTCTGTTAAGAAATATGCATAGTTAAGCATAACATATTCCCATATTGTTTGTGTAAAAAAATGCCTTTTGAGTACATCACCTCTTTGCCAGAAGGTAAATAGTATTTTTCATCATTGGTCACCAGAATTATGGGGACTAGCTTATAAATTTAAATCAATTCTTTAAGTATCTTAGAAATAAAAGTTTTATCAGAGAAACTTCTTGCAAAGATTTTTTCTTAGTTAATGCTTTTTCTTGTGATCTTAGATGCATTCACCTTATAATCTCTTTTTAATATCTTAATTGTATTTTTTCAATTGAAAACATTAACCTTCTCTCTTTCCCACCATCCCCAGTTAAAAGGAAAGAAAAACAAAACTTTTAACAAACATAGAAAAGCAAAATATATTTCCACATTGACCACATCCAAATATATATGTTCAATCTACATACTGAGTCCATTACCTCTCTTTCAGGAGGTAGGTAGCATGTGTCATCACAATGCCTTTGGTATCATGATTTGTCATTTTTATGATCAATCTTTTGCCCCCTTTATACAAAAGAAAAATATGGTGACATAGAGGAATGTTCAGTACCAGTGTTTTAGGTTTGATGCAATCTGTATCTACTCCCTTGGGCCTTCTTCTCTTTCTACCTACCAGAGACCATTCACAGATTTTTATCCTTTCATTCTTTCCTTATAAATTTTAATGACCCACCATCCCTGATTAGATTTTATTTTACTTAGGATTTGTCTCTGCCTTAATCCATGTTCCCTTTTATTCCCTATTTGCCTCTTTCCCTCTTATTTCTCTGTTAAGGAATAAATTTCTTCACCTAACTTCATGTGTATTTGTATTTGTATTTGTATATCCTTCCCTCCTTCCATTAGGTCAGAAGAAAGTGAGGTAAAGCATTGACTGATCTTTCTCCTTGTTTCTATAATCTTTTATTTGCATACACCAATTATGTGAGATAGTTTCCCCCGACCCTTCCTCTCTTCTTACTTACCTAGCATATTCCTTGCCCCTGCTCCTTTATTTTCTCTTTTAAGGTAAAAAAACATAATGAAACAGTTTCCAAGCCCCCTATCTTATTAGACTCCTTCTGTGACCCTTGATGATGACAGGGTTATGAGGGAACACATGTGTCATTTTCTCCACATATCAGAATGGAAATAGTTCATTCTCATTTAGCCCCTTATTTCTTCCTCATGCTTACTTTTTTAATGTCTCTTGACTCCTAAGTTTGTATTTCAAAGTTTCTGAATGGGCTGTTGTCTTTTCATCAGGAATTTTTGGAAGTCTCCTATTTCATTAAAGATCCATTTTCCCCCTGTAGAATTATACTGTTTTTTTCTTTAAAGAGGTAACCAATAGATTCTTTATATTCCTTCTGGATCTAAGAAATCTAGATAATTTTCTTTTGTGCTTTGTTGAAATATAAGACTTTCTGTTAGCACAATGATTATTTTTTTTTAGACTGAGTCATCTTAGCTTACCTAGGCTGAAATGACAGCTGGTTTGGCCCTCCTCAGGTAGCCTGATGGTTTCCCCTAAATCTCCCCTTCTGGGGGGTGGTCTCTTCAGCACCCTATTGGTCCTGAAGTTAGTAAAGATGTACCCAACTGTCATTAGCCTTACTCTCAGAACTCCTGAGCTCAAGTGATTCACCATCCTCAATCTGCCCAGTATTATAGAGAAGCATACATGCCATCACACTTAGCAATTACAGTGATTCCTAAATTATCTTTTTTTTATCTGTTTTCCAGGTGAGTTATTTTTCATATGTGATAACTCATACTTTCTTTCATTTTTTAAAATCTTTTGGCCATTTTAATATTTCTTGTTGTTTCATTAAGTCATTAGATTTATTTATTTCAAGTTTACTTATTAGGCAAGATTTTGCACCACTTATGCCAATCCTCTTTCTCATGTTTTCTTCCATACCTCTCATTTCTTTTCCAATTTTTCTCCTTTTTCTCCTTTTTCAATTTTTCCCATAGCATGGGAAACTTGCTCTCTTCTGAAAGAGTCCTGTCTACTTTTGGATAGCTTTAACTACTAAAAAATTATTCTAGGAAACTAGTCAAGATAAAGGAAGAAAACGCACCAAACCAAGTCCTGATCAGGACATTAATTTCATTTATAAATCATTTTTCAGTCTTTTTAAAATTCTTGGCTCATAGCTTCAAAGAATTCTAATAGAGTACCTAACTTTTGTTTTTCTTTGAGGTTTTACTTGTAAATGTTTTACAGTCATTCTCTTCTGAGTTTAAGTCCTGAGTGCCCTTGTGACATAATAGCTCTTTAAAGCACTATTCTTTGCCCAGTCTTTTGGTCTTACTTCTTGACTTTGAACTTTGTGTTAGGCCCAGGCTCTATTTTAATTTGGAGGGAATATCTAGACTATGTTTGGTCCTATTTTGTGTCCTTAGTTACTGTTGCTGCCTTCTAACATTGTTGAATGTGAAGTTATTCCAGAATACCAAGGACATCTCAGGAAAGGAATCTATATGCTTTCAGTGCATTCTAAGTAGTCTGATCCAGAGTGAAGTCTGAGCACTGATTTCTTGATCTGCATTCTACACAAGTTCTTGACTTGGTTTTGGGTCAAAACAACATACTTGTATGATTGTCCCTAGTTGGAACTCCATTAGACTGCTTCTGGACTCAGCCACTGTCAGCCACCTGGAAAGCTCTACTAGCTCAGTGACAGAACTGCAGACACTCCCTTTTTTCTGGGATTCCTACTCCAGTTATCCTGGGGCAGGCTTCTGGCAGGTATCATAATAGGAAAGATTCACAATGAAAATGGAGAGGCATCAAAAGACCTACAATAAACTTTACATAAAACATTTTTCTAGACCTAACTCCTTACCCTTACACACACACACACACACACACACACACACACATGCACACACATGCACGCGCATGCATGCATGCATGTGCACAAATGCACAATAAAGACATCAAACGCATTCTGATATTTGAAAAACAGAAGGAATGTTGAATGTGGTTGTGAATGCCTATAATCCCCATTCTGGGGAGGCTGAGGCTAGTCAATCTCTTCAGCTCTGAAGTTCTGAGTTGTAGTAGGGTTAGGCCAATTGGCTATCAGCACTAAGTTTAGCATTAATACGATGAGCCCCGGGAGTGGAGTGCCTTGAGGTAAATCAGTCCAGTTTTGAAAATGGGAAAGTCAAAACTCCTATGCCAATCAGAGTGGGATCTGAGCCTGTGAGTAATTGCTGCACTCTGCACTTCCTGCCTAAGCAAAATAGGAAGATATGGTCTAAAAAAGACCATTAAAAAAACAAACCAAGAGGAAGAACTCTAACAAATACATACCAAACACTAAAAATAAAGTATACAACTGCATATACACAAAGCACTTTTCACCATAATTCTGTGAGATAAAGAAGTTTATAATTATTCCCATTATACAAAAGAAGAAATAGTCTCAGAAAGGTCGTAATTTGTCAAAGGGCACACAACTAGTAAGTAACAGAACTCAGGTCCTCAGACCCTAAGTTCAGTGTCCATTCCACTACATTATGCTGACTTTTCTCATTTATAAAAATTTAAAATTAATACAAATATGAAAACTTGCCAAAATAGCTTCTATGGATAAGGGGGATATCCTTTTTAATACTAAACTCTGAAAATATCATATGCACATTCATTCAAGAAGGATGGTGGTAGATTATATCATACCAAGATATAACTTTCTGGTACTCAAGGATTTCTCAGCCATTATTATTGTAGTCTTCATTGCAGCCTCCATCAAAAGCCACCATATCTGTCTCAATTTTTTAAAAAAGCCAGAGCTGTGGCCTTTGGTCTACTTGCCAGTCTGTCTTAAAGAGGAGATGAAATGGAGAAAAGAGAGAAGAGGGGGAGAGAAAGACAGAGATGGAGAGAGACAGAGAATATAGAGGTACAGAGAACACATAGAGATAGAGAAGTACTACATAAAGTATCTAGATGAATTAATCATAATTTATTAAAAAGTATCAATTAATAAACTAAATTAATCAGCATATTAAGAAACTTAATAACATTTGTTAAATAACTATTATATACCAAAGACTGTCCATGGTATTGGAGATATAAATACAAAGGAGGAGATAATTCCTACCCTCAAGGAGCTTATGTTATACCAGGGTAGAAAACATGTATGCGTACACATATGGAAACATATATATTTGTATATATATGTGTGTGTTTGTGTGTATGTATGTATGTATGTATGTATATATGTAGAGTCAAATGTTTTTGAAATTGAATAGAATAATATGTCACAAGTGGAAAAGATATGTCTTAAGAAGCAAGACTGGAGTGAGTCTGAAATAATAGATAATAATTGTTCACTTTGCATGGAACTCAAAAGTTTAGAAAACATTTTCTTCATGATCCTTTGAGTGTAAGGGCTGCCTTCAATTTAAAGATGGGGAAATTGAGGTACAGAGAGATGATGTGGCTAACATACAGTCACACAGCTATGAAGTATGATATCCCAGGGGCGGCTAGGTGGCGCAGTAGATAAAGCACCGGCCCTGGATTCAGGAGTTCCTGAGTTCAAATCCGGCCTCAGACACTTGACACTTACTAGCTGTGTGACCCTGGGCAAGTCACTTAACCCCCATTGCCCTGCAAAAAAAAAAAAAAGAAGAAGAAGTATGATATCCCAGAACCAAACCCAGGTGTTTTCACTCCAAACAGCATTCTTTCCCCCATACCACAAGGAATAAAAGAGTGAGGTATCCATGATAATTAGAGTAATACAGAAGAGAAACAGTAGATTTGAGATAGAAAATGAAAGTAAGGGGAGAGAATTAGTATTACTCACAGGCAGAGTGAGAAATGCATATAGGATAGAGTGGTGTGAAAATGAGACGGTAGATTAGGGAAATTATAAAATAAAAGTAATTCCCAAACTGTGCACATCATCTTCCTCCTACCCAAAATGAGTTCTTCATTTTTCTATATCTCTCCAAGGTACCATCATTCTACTTTTGAACCAGATTCAAAATCTCTGTCATCTTTGACTCTTCCCTTTTCCTCTTCTATTATGAATCACCAAGTTTTACACAACCTTCTTTCACAATCACGTTCACTGTCCTTTCCTACTGCTACTGCTCCAATTTAGGCCCTTTTCATTTCACACCTTGATTAACTACAGTAGTGGTTGGTTGGTTTGCATTTTTGGAGGCAATCAGAGCAAAGTAACTTGCCCAGGGTTACATAGCTAGTAAAGGTCTGAGGCTGGATTTGAACTCCTGACTTCAGGGCCAGTGCTCTATTCGCTGCACCACTTAGCTGCCCCTGCAACAGTGTCTTAACTGAACTCCTTGCATCCTTCCCCTTAATTTTTTCCTACACACTAATTCCAAAATAATCTTTCTAAAATGGTACTCTCATTACCATCCCTCCCTTGTTCAAACATAATCAAGGACTACCCATTGCTAAACATAATGAAAAATGGGAGCAACACTGTTCTTTGTATCTTGAGGCCTTTTGTAGTGTAGATGACCACAGGATTTTATTCCCTATATCACCTGAGCTAGCAAGCCTGGCACTGTCACAGGGTGAGGACTCTAGTGGGGAATGCCATTCAAGGAGGAAGATTAAAAAACATGACTGCTGGAGTCATGTAGGTGACACGAACAAGGAAAAAGAAGAAAAGAGACCTGGAAGTGGGGCAATTTTAAATGAACCTAGTGCACCCTGATGACTCCAGAGATGAAGTAAGATATTTCATCCCTTTTCCAGACTGTCCCAAGATGCTCCTGCAAAGAACTCCAGGAAGCAAATGGCATCACATCCAAAGCTTTTACCACTGGGGCCATTATATTCCTCTCCATTATACAAAGGAATCAAAGCTATTGAAGGAGAAGTAGACTATAACTTCTGGATATGCAGAACATTGCACCTGTTCATGTATAGATGCTAAATATGGGTTTACTATTTAATTTCCCTTCTCTTTTACTTGAGTTTTTCATGTTTTAATTAGATACTTTTGGTTTGGGAATTATTTCTCTGTTATATCATCTGTTAATTAGGGAATTGATGGTTGTGGGCTTGGTACATGAGCTGCTCAAATGATTATTTCAAAATAGTCAAGAGATCAAGAGATCCAAGAGCCACATAATGGGGAAGATGGGTTACATGCTACATGCCCATCTTCCATCTTTCATCCAGAATTCTTGGACTCCTTGTTTTTAACCTGTCACCAAATAGAGGTCTAGATGAGGGCCCCCTTTTGCCTTGACAGCTGTGGCTCCAGTTTTGTGGCTATTACCAGGTCCCTTCTCCTATGCAAGTAAGCAAAAGCCAATAGTCAGATCTTACCTACTGGTGCAAAGAAAGATCCTATGCAGAAGGGCTTGAGGACTTGGGTTTAACAAGATTTTTTTAGCTAAAAAATTATCACAATTTGTCTCATTTTCAGTAATTCATTTCTTTTCCAGGTTCTGGCTTTATATAATCCTATCCTCCTTGCTGATATTGGTAATCAGTGCTCCTTCCTAGTTCACATAGTTTTCCTTTCCTGTAGCTGCCATCATCTCTCTCTGGAGTTTCTAAAGTGTTTATGTTTTTTTCCAACTCTAAAATTCTATTATTCTATTAATTAATGAGGGAGGAATTAAAGATAAATTATGTGGTACATATTATAAGTACTATAGGAATTCAGAGAACAATATGATCAGCGTTAGCAACAATACCTCACATTTTTATAGTACTCTAAAGTTTATAAAGTGCTTTGCTCAAAACAAGCCTGTGACATAGGTCATTTCTATTCAGGATCATCAGTTTAGAGCCAGAAGCGGTTATATAAGTTGCAGGATTATAGGAACACATCTCTAAAGGACCTGAAAGACCATTAAGTCCCATCCCATTTTACAGATGATAAAACTGAGATCTAGAAAGATTGATTGACTTTCCCAAGGTGCTCTAGGTAGAAATTCAAATCCAGGTCCTCTTACTTGAACCAGAGCTCTGTCCACTTTACCATGTACAGACATACTTCAAGATATTTCAGATTCAGTTCCAGACTACCACAATAGAGCAAATAATGCAATAAAACATGCTACAATTTTGGGTTTCCAAGTGCATATAAAAATTATGTTTATACTATACTGTAGTCTATCAAATGTGCAATAGTATTATATCTTTTAAAATGTACATATCTTAATTTTTAAAAATACCTTATTGCTAAAAAAAAAAAATGCTAACCATCATCTGAACCTTCAGTGAGTCGTGATCTTTTTGCCTCAATGTTGATGGCTGCTGACTGATCAGGATGGTGGTTGCTGAAGGTTGGGGTCACTGTGGCAATTTCTTAAACTAAGACAACAATGAAGTTTGCCCCATTGATTGACTCTTCCTTTCACTTGAACACTTAGAGGCCATTGTGAGATTATTAATGGGTCGGATTTCAATATCGTTGTGTCTCAGGAAATAGGGAGGCCAGAGGATTAATAGAGAGAGAAAAAGAACAGCTGGTCAGTGGAGGAATCAGAACACACACAAAATTTATTGTTTTAAGTTCAGTTTCATATGGGCACAGTTCATGGCACCCCAAAACAATTACAATAATAGCAAAAGTCACTGATCATAGATCACCATAACAGATCTAATAATAATGAAAAAGTTTGAAATACTGCAAGAATTACCCAAACACAACACAGAGACATGATGTGAGCACATGCTGTCAGAAACATGGTGCTTAATAGGCTTACTTCATGCAGGGTTGCCACAAACTTTCAATTTGTAAAAAAAACAAAAAAACAAAAAAAAAAAACCCCACAGTATCTTTGATAAAGTGAAGCCAATAAAATGAAGTATGTCTTTTGCAAATGAGGAAATTGAGTCTGAGAGAAGTTAATTGACTTACCCAGGGTCACAGAGTTAGTATCAGAGTCAGGATATGAAAGTAGGGTTCCTTATTTTGAGTCCCATACAATTTTCACTACAGTAATTGGGAAAGAATTCATAGTAGATATGAGATTTGAGATAACCCTCAAAAGGTGGCTAGGATTTAGATGAGAAGAGAAGGAGGAATAGCAAGAGGTAGGTAATGTTATGAGAAAATATCATGAGCAAAGGTGCAAAGTTGGGAATGAACATGTCATATTGAGGGTGAGGAGAAAGTAATTAGAAAATCAATCTGACTATATTCCATTCAATTCAGCAGACCCCAGTGTGGGTCAGATCAGTGTAGGCACTGGAATTAAAAGAACAAAAATGAAATAGTTGCAACTTTCTATTGGTGTGAGTGGGAGGAAACAGTGAAGGCAAGAGCTGGATAACTTATCAGTTACTGGCATCTAAAGAACACTGTTCTAAGAGTCAGAAGACATGAACTGAAGCCACACTTAGGACATAAGTAACCTGGATGTATCACTTAAACTCCCTGAATAAGTTTCAGTTTCTTCATATGTAAAATGTAGACAATGAGATATGAATTAGCCATTATCTCTTAGATTGTTGTGAGGAAAACTCTGTAAACCTAAGAGTACTATATACACGTGCCCTATAACTATTTTGTAAGCACAATGCCTTTCGCACAATAGGTCCTCCAGCAGAATCTGAGGAAAAATGGTTCCCAAGATGGTAATGGTGGTTTGAAGTACCTCCCATCTCTCCTCAGGGGGCTTGGCTGTTCCAGCTTGGCTGACACTTGGTGGGAATGGCTGGCCCCTTCACAAGGGTTGTTGTTGAATGTATACACATGATTTCTCATGGTATTTTGCCTAGTTCTTCTCCTTTTTGACCACACTCTACACTCACGGGTTTTTATGTTGTACTTCCCTTTGTGGAAAGTAAGTCCCTAAAGGGCAGTACCCTTTTTTTCAACGTTCCATGTTTCAATGTTTAATATTTTTCAATGTTTCATGTACAGTCCTTAGCCCAATGACTTGAATTAAAGCCTCAGAGACTGAGACAGCATACTCTCCTTCCATAACCCTTACAAGAACTAGCAAAATGAAAGGCAATGTGGAGCAGTAGGAATTGTACTGGATTGGCAGCACAATACTTAGGTTTGAGTCTCAGATCTATTGTTAGTCTTTTGTAATATTGAGCACTATTACAACTTAGTATTCCTCAGCATTTATTTCATCAAGAAAATAACACCTGCCAGGCACTATGCTAATCACAGGAGATACAAAGAAAAGGCAAAAATTATCACAAAAATCATCAACCCCACCCACCTCATAGGGTGGCTGCACTCTTATTATCACAAATAAATACTTCCTGATTAATAAATTAATTGGTCATGACCAAACTAGCATCAACATAATGTTCTGGGAAAAGCTCTAAAGACATTCAAGTCCTGGATTCTAGTCCCAGATCAGCTACTAACTAGCTATGTGACCCTGAGCAAGTCATTTCCTTCTCTGGTCTTCAGTTTCTTCATCCCTAAAATAAAGGAACTGGCACCCGGTACAGTGGAAAGAATACTGCGTTTGGAGTCAAAACACCTGGGTTTGAATCTTGACTGCCACTAACTGCCTGTGTTCTCTTGGGCACATCTCTTAATGTCTCTGGGCCTCACCAGTTAAACAAGGGGGTTGGATTAGATGGTCTAGAAGACTAAGGTCCCCTCCGTCTCTGACATGCCATGGTTCCGTGATTCTACTTTCAGGCGGGGTATCTTTAGTGCTGCTCTCAATTCAAGACTCTTGCGCAAGAATGGAAGCTGTGATTCCTTACTCGCTACAACACAGTCTAACCTGGTGGAACACCTCGGCTGCCCCACATGCGGCAAGCTTAGGCTGCACTCCTACATATTACCCTGTGGACACTGCATCTGTGAAACATGCCTGCAGAAGATCCAGGATACAGCTGACATCACCGAGAGCTTCTTCATCTTCAATTGCCCCATCTGCCAGCGGGCCCACTGCCTGCCCAACAACAAGATGGTGCTACCTGAGAACTATTTGCGGAGCCGCCTCACCAGGCGCTACATGCAGAAACATGACTTCCTCACCTGGCGCTTTGACCGGGCCTTGAGTCCCGCCTACTGCCAGGTGTGCAGGGAGCACAGGCTGGCTTATAAACACTGTGTCACCTGCCGCTTGAATCTCTGTATCGAGTGTCTCAAGAGCATTCACTCGGACACATCGATGCATGACCACATTTTCGTGGACGCCTCTAGCCAGGAGCAGGAGGAGAAGCTCTGTGTCTATCACCCGAACCACAAGATCACTGAGTACTGTCGGAATGACCATGAGCTGCTCTGTCAAACCTGCAGGAACATCCACCATGATGGGCATGACGTCATTAGCCTAGTGGAGGCCTGCTCTGAGCTCTCTGCCGCTCTCTTCAGCGCCATCGCCAGTTTCAAATCAGGTTGGAAACTTTGTTTGTCCACCCTCCCCTTTTCCCGATTGGGGCCTTGGGTGGGGCCTCCGCACTAAGAAAACACAAAGGCAGCATGGCATAGGGAATAGGGCTTCCCTGCCCTTGGAATCCAGGAAGAGCTGAGTTCAAATCCTTCCTCAGATGCTTATTAGCTGTGCGACCCTGGGCAAGTCACTTAACATTTCTGTTAAGTTTCCTCAGTTTCCTTATCTAATAAAATGAAGGGATTGGGACTTTGGTGACTTCTAAGGTCCCCTCCAACTCTAAAGCTGTGATCCTATGGTTACTGTTCTTGGAGATGTTTGCATTTTGCTAAAGGACAGCAGGTGGACCTGCTGGGAGGGTGGAGGTGCTGGGAGGGGGAGAAGAACACCTTCCACCATCGCTAATGAATTTCATTCCTCCATTGATTCACCCATTCGTTCAACAATCATCAATTATCTAAGATGTAATATGAAAAAAATCAAAAATTTATTAAATGATATATCTGGCCAGAGCAAGCTTTTTTACATATGTATAGCTAATGCATATACTGTTTTCTGTAAGCCTCCACCCTACCTCTGAGAAACCAGCAAAGGGCTAGAAATATAGAAAATCCTCAATAAAAACTTTAGTGATTCCTTATTCTACTGTTCTATTTGGGCCAGTGGAATAGGGCTCTGGCCCTCAAAGAACTTATAGTGAAGCCTCCATCGAGTGAGAAAAGTAATCAAGAATTGTATTTGAAAATGCCAGAGGCAAAGAGATAGTGGCCATACTTACAGATGGCCAACATCCAGATGTAGAGTGGGAAAGTGAGTCAGTCAGGCAGATGTTTCACAACATTCAGGCAACTGGAATGTAGATGAAATGGTTTTCTAATGACTACTTTTTTAAAAACCGATCTCTCTATCAACAGGTCCCTGTCATTAACAATTAATAGTCAACAAGCATTATAACAGTGCCAGGCACTGTTCTGGAGATATAAACAAAGGCAAGAACAATCCCTGCAGCCAAGGAGCTCATAATCTAATGAAGTAGATGACATGAAAATAACCAAGTACATATAAGGGGAATAGACATATATTATAAGGCCTACTATGTTCTAGTTCCTGTGCTAAGCACTTTCACAAACATTATATCATTCAGTACCCACTACAGACATGCAAGGTTGGTGCTATTATTATCCCCATTTCAAAGCTGAGTAAACTGAAGCAAACAGAGGCCAAATGACTTACCCAGGGTCACACAGCGAGTAAGGGTCTGATCCTGGATTTGAATTCAGGTCTTCTTGACTCTAGGCTCAGTACTCTAGCCACCCAGCTGTCTATATAAGATATACAAAAGGTAAATTGGAAATGCTCTCAGAGAGAAGGTTAAAAGGAACCCGGAAAGCCTTCGTACAGAAGGTGGGTCTTTAGCTACAACAAGCCAGGAGACAGAGATGAGGAGAGAAAACTTTCCTGGAATGGGGACAGCTAGAGAAATGACATAAAGTTGGAATGTGGAGAGTCATGTGTGAGGAACAGCAAGAAGGCTAATGTCATTACAATGGAGAGTATGTACAGGGAAGGAAACTGTTAGAAGACAGAAAAGACAGGGAGAAACCAGGTAATGAATGGCCTTAAAAGTAAAACAGAAGAATGTGTATGTGGGTGTGTATTTGATATATATATATATATATATATATATATATATATATATACATACACACATACACATACATATACATATACATATATACACACATATATAATATACTTATATATTATTTGTTATTATTATACACCATATACTATTATATCCTATAATTGTATGTATTGTATATCATATATTATAGGATTATTGGATATAGTATATATTCATATATTACACAATCATAATTGCTTTATATATAATTGCATTTATACATATATATATTTTAGAATTAACAGGGAGTTGCTGAAGCAACAGGCCTGATGGTGAGGAAGGTGACAGAGAGTGATAAGCAGAGAGCTGGATTTGAAGTCAGAGGACCTCCATTTGAATCTTGCTTGTACTTAGTACCTGTGTGACCTTAAGCAAATTGCTGACTCTTGCTGTTCCTTAGTTTCCCTATCTGTAAAATGGGAGGGTTAGATTAGATTGCCTCTACAATCCCTTTCAGCTCTAAGCCCATGATCCTAAGATTGGGTTCTAGGAAAACATAAAATTAATTGTCTTTAAATGGAGAATAACCATGAAAGATTTAATTTCTACTTGAATATCCTCCCTAACCCTAGGTGACTCAGTGGATAAAGCACTGGAGGTAGAGTTAGGGAGACTGGAATTCAAATCCTGCCTCAGACATTTATAAGCTCCATGACCCTGTTCAAGTCATTTCACCTCTGCCTCACTTTCCTCATCTGTAAAATGGGATAAACAACATCACTTTTCTGTAGGGTTGTTGTAAGGATCAAATGAGACAATATTTGTAAAGGGTGTTGAAAATCTTAGAGTATTGTATAAATGTTAACTATTATCATTATTGTCACATCTTCCTTTGCACTTCCACCTCAAAGACCCAACCTCTTTTTGTAAGCACAATGTAATAGAAAGAATTTTAGACTAGGTAGGAGACAGCGAGAACCTGGGTTCTAATTCTGTCTATAACTTAATATTTGGGAGACCATAGACAAGTCACTTACACTTTCTAAGCCTCAGTGTCCTCATCTATTAAATAGGGATAGCTATAGTACCTACTTAACAGGGTTGGAATCAAAATAAAATGAAATATTGTATGCAAAGTATTTTTGCACACCTTAAAGCACTATATAAACTTCAGCTACTATTTTCTTAATACATATGGCCAGGACCAGGCTTGTCCATAAACAGACATTTGAAGGAGCCCTGGAAGGTCCCTTCACCCCAAAACACCATCCTCCTGAAATTCATCCCTCTGCTACATCAGCTGAAATTCTCCCAGTCATTCTGGCTGTTGATAGACTTGATAGACTTCAGAGTACTATATAAATGTGGGTTGTTATTTTTATTGTCACTGGTATATATAATGTAGATGTTCTATTAATTATATTAATGGGTTATTATTTAACTATGATATATAATTATCATTCAGTCATACCCAACCCTTCATGACCACACTTGGGGTTTTCTTGGCTAAGATACTGGAATGCTTTGCCATTTCCTTCTCCAGCTCATTTTACAGATGATGAAATGGAGGCAAACAGGGTTAAATGACTTGCCCAGGGTCATTTGGCTGGTAGGTGTCTCAGACCACATTTGAGCTCAGGTCTTCCAACCCCAGGCCTGGTACTCTATCTACTGCATTACCTAGCTGCCTATGGTATATAATTATATCATATCATTAACTATAATTCATTAAAATAATAATATAACTCTTTTAAAATGCCATTACCCCCTGGGAGAGTTAGTCCTATTAGTCATTCACACCTCAGTATGAATTTTTACTCTTTTTTTTTTTCTCCATATACTAGAGACCAGTTGAATTGAAGTTATGGGAGTCTTGACTGGAGGTAAAAGAAAGAAAGTCCTAGGCTCTAAGGGGAGGATTTCTGGGGTACTGCAATCAGACTTTCTGGGCACTATCAGGGTACAGAGTAGAAAGGTGTCTCAGGAGGGAATAAAGAAATAGGTAAGTCTGAAGATACCAAAACTAGACTTTGTTACTCCAGAAATTTTCCAGTTCTACCTTTCACCAATACTCAGTGTCAGTTATAAGTATATTCCACTGTGTCTAGTAGGTGTGTTCCTGAAAAGATATATAACAAAATTGAATTTAAATCCAACAGGGAAGTTATTGTTTAAAGGAAACCACGATTGAATACTGTTTTAAAAAACAAATGTCTAGAGGCTAGTTTACTGTCTTTGTGAATCACTTGATTTTTCTAAACTCTGAATGTTTCCTCTTCTGAATAAGGGGGATTAAAACACTTTATACTACCCTCCTCAGAGTGTCAAATGAGTTAGGGTAGGTCAAAGGCCTTTGCAAATTAAGGTCTAAAGATCAGTCAGTAATTATTTAATTGGCTTCAAGTACTGCAAGCGATAACAGTTTTGACCAATGATCCACCTACCCTTCTAATGGTTTAATCACTTGGGGAACTTTTCTCTAGGGAGGCAGCTTTGCAGTGGGGAAAAAAAAATCAATTCCGAAATAGGCATCAAAGGTTAGCATAGAGGAGAGCTCAATTCTGTGCTCAATTCAATTAACCAAACATTTAAGTATGTACTCTCTGTAAAGGAACTGTTAGGTTGTCTTTTCTTTTGTTGTTTTGGCAAAAAAATCTGACTCTTACTGAATCTAAAAGCAGTGACTTAGAAAACATCAATTAAAGTAGTCTGTCTCCTTAACTTAATATAAGATTTTAAAAATTAATTTTCTTCTTTTTTAACTTCCTAGCAGGTCAATCTAAATTAATGAATTTTGTTCAATTTTTGGCTTTTATTATCTTGTTATTCTGTTCATTTTTTTTAACTCACTAAAAGCAGTTTGGGCTCTTGGAATAACTTCATTCAATATTAAGCCCAAGCTAATTCTATTTCTATTATAGTGTGTCTTGTCTGACAATCTGAAAAATGACTGCTCTATTTGCAAATGGAATAATTTTGTATATGAGCTAGAAGAGAACAAGAAGATGGGTTTATGTCCTGGTATTTTGGTTGGCAAGCCCATCATAATTTTCTTTTCTTTTTTTTTAATTTTATTTTAAATTTATAGAATAAAACAAGTATTTCTATAACGTAGTACAATAAAAAGATGATTGTACATGTAACTGCAAATCTATCATGCACAACATGCTATTCCATTCAAATGTACAACAAAATTATCATGTAAATTTCTTTTTTTCTTCCTCCCCTACTCCTCACTCTAGAAATGGCTAACATTTTATTTATAATTTTAATTGATATTTTAATAAATTTATAATTTGTGTTTTAAATTTTTATTTATAATTTTATGTTGAGACAGCACTAACTAATTTAAAGGGACAACTTTAGCATATGTAGATGAAGTAGGCAGCCACCCCCATCATATCATTTTAGTGGAACCAGCAAAGCCACACCTCTCTTCCCTAAAGATTTAATATTTCCAGAAAACAATAAACCATGAGTTAACCTATGTACATACATCCATACGGATATGGATATATTCACACTCACAGGTTTTGGTAGAGATGAGAAATTAAAATCTAGAGGCACAAAGATCTATGCAATCATCTCATCAAACCTCTTCAGTTTATAGTTAAGAGAACTGAGAGAGAGAGATAAGATGACATTACTTGTCCAAGGTCACACAGTAAGTAGAAGAGTTGAAATTTGAATCCAGTTCTTCCAAGTCCAGTTATAAGACTCTTTCCATCACACTCTGAAGCCAGAAAAGAAAAATATGGATTACAGGAACATTTTTTCCTGACTTTCTTTTCTTGGTGGGTGGAAAAGACATAAAAATGACATTTCTCTCTCACACACACACACACACACACACACACACACACACACACACCAACCTTTAAATGCCCTCTGTAAGGCTGCCATCTGTAAGGGCTGAACTTAGTATGGGGAGAGTTAATTGGGTAGCTCGCCGTAATATTTGGGTAAGAAAGGAGATTAACAGTCTCCTTTCAATAAACAAAACAGGGTTTATTAATGGGAACACATTTAAAACACAAGTGAGGTTAATAAATCTAGGGACAATGAAAAAGGGAATAGGGGAAGGAAAAAAAATACAACCCACAAACTCACCACCACCTGGAATCAACTTCCAAAGAGAACCAGCTGCGCAGCATCCCTCTCCCTCTCTTATGTGCGCCAAAGTGAAACCTCTCCTCCCTTCTCTTTCCCAGAAGCCCCCTCTCCCACAGGAAACAGGGCCATCTACACACACACACACACATACACACACACACACACACACACACACACACACACACACAGCCCCAAGCTAATTAGCTGGCAGCCCTGATTGACAGAACTAACAGGCTGCTCTACAAATGCAAGCCGGCCTCTTCCAGACACTGAAGACCACCTGACTTGCCTTCACCAGGCTTCTAGTCATGACAGGGCTTCCCCACAGTACAGTTTGGCCAGGCCCATGTAGGCACACAGGTGTCTGGCATGAGGCCAGCATGCACGGACCTCTGCCAGGGTCTCCAATCCTAACCAAAGATGGAGTCATAGAAACCCCAAATCATGATTAATTCCTTAAACCTCCCTAACTTACTGACAGTGGCTTCTATCCCCTATGAAAAAATCAACCTAAAAATTTAATATTTACCCCCACTCCATGCCCAACCAGGGGAGCCTTGTGCCTGAATTCAAGCTAAGATATTAATGACTAGGGGAAGCTAGGTGGTGCAGTGGATAGAGCACTGGCCTTGGATTCAGGAGGACCCGAGTTCAAATCCGGCCTCAGACCCTTGACACTTTCTAGCTGTGTGACCCTGGGCAAGTCACTTAACCCCAATTGCCTCACCAAACAAAAAACAAAAAAACAAAAACAAGATATTAATGACTAAGTCAGTTCAGTATAGTGAAAAGAGTGCCCAATTTGGAGCCATAGGATCTGGGTTTGAATCTGGACTCTGGCACTTATTTATGTGACATTGGGTAGGTCGCTTAGCCTTCCTAGGCCAGAGTTTCTCCAATATTAAATTAAGGAGGTTAGATTAGATGACCTTCAAGGTTCCTTCTAACTTTAAAGCTATGATAACATTCTATGCTAACAGATATCTTCTTAAAAGCAACAGAATTAGGAAGAACAAAAAAAGAATAGGTGGAAGGGGGAAAAAGCAGAGAATCTGGAGGTATGAAAGAAACCAGCAAATTCACAATTTTGCTAAGGGCCAACCAGATCTGTCAAGAAAATAGGTCTTATGGTAATTAATTTCCTGGTAGGTACAGATGTTATTGCATTATGAGTCTTTCCTTTCCCTGTGCAAATGTTTATCTAGAAATAGTTAAGATAGCTGTCTCTGAAAATAAACAGCAATATCCCAAGGGGTTAATCTACAAATTCCACAAGTATTTTGATTTAAGCAAAACATGCTTTAAATGATTATCAAGAGAAGTCTTGATCACTAGGGACAACCCAACTTATTGTCTCTATTTTACAGACAATGAAAGTGAAGCCTAGGGACATTAAGTGACTTGCTTTGTGAGTTGTTGGGATGTGTTATACTCATTTTATAAATGAGAAAACTGAATCTCAGAGGCATGAGATTGTCACCCATGCTCACTAAAGTGAGCCAGGATTTTAATTCAAATATCTTGACCCCACTTCCATCTCGTCTTCAGATTGACCACTGCAAGGAGGAAGCATCACAATGGAGCATTAGGCATTCTGAAGGAATTTCATGGGGAGGGAGCAGTTATAGAACAAATTCCAAATTGTATTTTATTCTCTGGTGCTAAATGATATTTTAGAAATCAGGTGGCAAGATCAGTTGCTCTGGTTGTAGTTGGGGATGCCTCCTAAATCAGGGAAGGTTAGAAAGTATTTAACCTGAAGTTGAAATAACTGCCTCATATTGTTTTTCAGTCCGATTTGAGATTGATAATGACCTGATAGAATTCAACATTTTAAAGAATGGCATTAAAGTGGACAAAGAGTCAAAAAGGAAAACAATCCGAGGTGGATTCCTAAGACTGAGGCGTATACTTCAAGAAAAAGAAAAATCCCTCATGGAGCAACTGGAGAATATGGAAGGATACAGGCAGAAGGAAATTGAAAAATATGTGTGTGCCACAACTCTTAAAGTTAAGGAAATGGATGGACTAATTGAGTTTTGTAAAGAAGCTTTGAAAGAGACAGGTCAGGTGGCATTTCTACAGTCTGCTAAGGCTTTGGTAGATCAAATAGAGGAGGGGATCCAAAACACATATCGGCCTGACCCACAGCTCAAGGTAGACAGCATAGAGGTCCTTCAGCTGAATTTCACAGACTTAGCTAATGCCCTGTATGCCCTTTTCCCTAGCCAGCAACAGAAAGAGTCATCCTCAGGTGATTTTTCACCCACTCCCTATCCCGTGCATTCTGAAATGATGATTACTCGAAAAGTCACCTTCAGTGCCCAAAATTTTACCAATCACCAAGTAGTTCAGCGCAGTTACTCTTCACAGTCCCTCCCAGGATCCCCTAATGAGAAGGGTAGGGCAAGCTTTGAAATGTATGGAAGAACACAATCCATCTCCACTCCCAGGGCCACGGAAGGATTCTTTACCTACTGGATGGCACCTACCGAAGGCCAGAACTTTTGGTCTACTCCTCCAGAAGGTGCAAAAGTCCAGACCTACAGCAGCTTTCACAACTGGTATATCACCAACGAAGGGAATTTGAAAGTTCCAGGGCTCATTGTCATCTACCAGACATTGGTGTATCCAAGAGCTGCCAAAGTAAGTCTTTTCTCTATGGCATTTCACAAGATGTTAGTGCTAGAGTAGGACTAAAATATTGTGGATAATTTTACACAGGTTGATAGGAAAAGTGGTTAGACCTTCTCTGTCCTGCACACAGAGTCTTTTTTCTAAAGTTCTTCCAGGCAGAAGGTTCCCTAGTCACTTTACCTATGGGGTATCAATCAGGCTTTGAAGAATCTGGCACAATAATACAGCTTCCCTGAAACTAACTTGTACCTAAAAGCTTATATTCATTTACAAGAAAATACTGCTGACTAGCAGACATTTAAGCAGTCACTGTTTTCTCTTCAAGTAGGTAATCCTACTAAGGAAACCAAATCAAGCTCAGCAGTCTATTTAAATCAATTATTTGGCAACCTCACCTATTTGGAATATAGCTGAGAACTAAAAAAGGCAACAGCAAAAGAAAAAGACTCCTGAGTAACCAAAATAGAGGACACAAAGTAAAAGTAAAAATATCCCTAAGCTATAGTTGAGAGGGACCTCAGAAGTCATCTTGTTCAACCCCTTTCATTTTATAAGTAAAGAAACTGAGACCCCCCCCCAAAAAAAAATTGTGACATGCCTAGGGTCATATATTTAATTAGTGGTAGAACCAGGATTCAAACCTGGGTTCTCTGACTCAGGACCCACTGCTCACTCTTTTCATTATCATCCCTCAAATCTTTTCTCTTGTTTTGTTTAGTACTAACTTTAGATATACATAACAACACTCAGTTATGTTTGATTTCCCACTCCATGGTTCATGACAAAAACCAAATCTTAGGGGAGAGAGGGGGGAAAGATATTGCTAGAGGCAAGGAAACTTACAGAAGTAGTAACTCAAGAAAGTAATGAATCCAATCTAATAGGGGGAAAAGACAAACATAAGAACTCTGAGATGTTATCAATATAGGACCATATAATATAGGGAGTGTGTGTGTGTGGGGGGGGGGGGGTATCTAGCCCAGTATACTTCCATAACTCTTAATATCACTGCATTGTACATTTGGGGGGCGGGTAGTGAGGGTTAAGTGACTTGCCCAGGATCACACAGCTAGTAAGTGTCCAAGTGTCTGAGGCCGGATTTGAACTCAGGTCCTCCTGAATTCAGGGCTGGTGCTTTATCCACTGCACCACCTAGCTGCCCCCATACATTAATTTTTTTAGGGATGGCTGCATCACTAGGAAATAAAAAAGGTTAAATGTTCACTTTATTTAAGAAAACAAGAGAGTATATCTTCCAAATATTTCCAAACAAAAGGGTTAACATTTTAAACGTTTTTATACTTAGAGAATTTTCTATCTAGAAAATGTGGAAATACTCCCTCCCTGATAAGGACACATTTGGTGGCTTCCTATTGTTCAGAGGGTAAAAGACAAATTGCTTTTACTTCAATTAAGGCATTCCATAACATAGCTTCAACCTTCCTCTCCAGTTAGTTCCCATCACACGAACTATAATCCAGCCAAATCAGACTACTAGTTATTCTGCAGTCACATCTTGCTCTCCCACCTCTGTTCACTCCCATAGATTCTTCAGCTCTACCTTTAAAAAATGTCTTCCTTAAGGTTCTGCTTAGGCCTATCTTCCTTTGAGGTTCTGCTTAGGCCCCACCTGCTCTCCTAAGCATTCTCTGATCCCTACAATTAAAAATATTCTCACCTTCCTCAAATTTCCCCTTCCTGGTTCTCATCTTTACCCAATTGTACTCTACCTTGTACTCTACTTATGTATATATCTGTCTTAATAGATTATAATAAGCTTCTTGAAGGCAACATCTATGTTGTTTTTCATCTCTATGTCCCAAGTGCCTGGTTTAGTGCCTTGCACATGACAGAAATGTTTATTTCTCTCTTGAATTTAATAAATTATTGAATTAGGACCAAAATATTTCCCCTTTTCTACTTCATTCACAAATCAGACCTGTAGGTTACTCAGGGAGCCTTTAGAGTACAGGGCTGATATTGAAAGGGAAAACTCAGATCTGTTCAAAAGTTAAGGTTAGGTGAATTGATAGATTCTGACCTAGGTCTGGGAAAATATGCATTCTCCCTTTTGTCAGAGGGGTGAAATGGATACAGATAATTTTCTTTGACCAAAATTGAGTGATCAGAGTCTAATCTCCTAGCCCCTCATTAGAAAAATCCCACCTCTCATTATAATATTAATTATCCTCATTACTTGTTAACCAGTTAGAGTTGATTTTCACCAACAGGTGTACCCCCTTTTCCAAAGGCTTTATAAGTACTGAAGGTTTCACAGATTAGCTTTTTTCTGTCACAGAGAGGACAAATGAGTCATTTTTTTGTTAATCTGCTTACTAGCAGTGATAATAAAATTTATAATTTACCCAGAAACCCTGACTATTGAAAATGTTTTACTTGAGACACACATGAGGTTCAATAAATGTCTGATGAACTGAATTGTTTAGTTTTTTACATCAATGGAGTCAGAGCAAGGAAGGAAACTACTGGGATAACCATGCTATAAGAACCAAAGTAATTCTTATCGGTGAGAGCAAGTGCCAGCTTAGACACTGGTTCCCTTAGTCATTCACTACTGGAGTCACACTGTCAAAGTTTCCCTCGAAATTCCATTTCCTCAGGATTCCAAAGTGCCCTTTCAGTAATTAGGATTGCATAATTAAACATAAAAAAACTAACATGAATCAACAAGCATTTATTAAATACTTACAATGTGTAGGCTAACTGCTGGAGATACAAATACCAAGAATGACAAAATCCCTACCAGGCAAGTAACTTATATGCTAATGATTATTGGTAGTTGATTTTACAGCTAATAAAGGGCTTTCCTAATAAAGAGTCAGGTTTACTGCAAAAGGTGATAGAAGCCTGGATACTTCAAGGAAAGATCTACAGGAAGTATAAATTTCTCTTTTAATATCTAGTTGTGTTCCATCAAAGAGGGAGTCCCTCTACCCGCCTATCAGAAGGATGTGGGATTTTAAATAGTAATAATATTGTTACCAATTTTAGTCAACGAATATAATTAATTAATTAATATTTATTAAGCACCTACTATATATGCCAAGCACAGTGCTAAGCAAGTTCCTACCTTCAAGGAACTTACAATCTAATAGGAGAGACAACAAATAAATATATACAAAGCAAACTAAATATAGAATAGGAAATATTGAACAGAGGGAAGGCACTAGAATAAAGAGGTGTTAAGAAAGGTTTCCTGTAAAAGAATGGGATTTTAGTTGGGACTTAAAAGAAGCCAGGGAAGTCAGTAAGTAGAGTTGAAGAGGGAGAGTATTCCAGGCATGGAGGACAGGCAGAGAAAACCCCCAAAGCAGAGAAATGGAATGTCTTTGGTGGAACAGCCTGGTCAGTATCACTGGACCAAATAATACATATAGGGGAAGTAAGGTGTAAGAAAACTAGAAAGATAAAAAGGGGCCAGATTATGAAGAACATTTAATGTCAAACAGAGCATTTTGCATTTGATCCTGGAAGCAATAGGGAGCCACTGGAGTGTATTGAGATGGGGAGGATGACACTTTGGGACCTGCACTTTAGGAAAATCATTTTGGTGGCTGCCTGGAGGATGGCTTGGAGTGAGGAGAGACAAGGCAGGCCAACCCACCAGCAGGCTATTGCAATGGTCCACATGTGAGGTGATAAGGACCTGCACTATAGTGGTGACAGTGTATGAGAAAATAATTATTATTATTAATGAATTTCTAGGAGAAACTTAGACATGTTAGTGTTAGCTGCTCTCTCCCCCTCCCTGGAAACCAACCTGGGATGAGCCCAAAAGAAATGCAGATTGATCCCTCTGATTAGCTAGGGGAAGAAGCACACCTAGATGGTTGGAATTTGATCTCTAGACCACCCCCAAGTCATGTCAATCAATGGAGCTGAATGATGCTAACCAATTATCTTAGATCAATGTGTGGTGACCCACCTCTACCAAAAAGAGGATAAAAACCCCTGGGGATCCGAGGCTAGCTCTCTGTCTGTCCTCCTTCTTGGGACTTTTACTCTTCAAACTGGGTAGGTACTTGCATAGGCCTGTAAACCTGTGACCATTGAGGAAGTCAGGGATACACGTGGCCAATACTTTATTAATATGTGAACTTAATGAATAATAAATGTTTACTGACAAAACTGGTGTAATAGAAATTCATTTATAAGTAGCAATATTTTAGAAACTCCAGCCTAGTCCCATAATGTTTTAAATAACACAACTGTCAGAGGAGAGAAGGGGGCATATTCAAGAGATGTTATAAAGATGAAATCAACAGGCCTTGGCAACAACTTGGATGTGGGTAAGAGACAGTGAGGAATCCAGGATGACGCCTGAATCACAAGCCTCAGTGACTGGAAGGATGGTATTGCCCTCTATAGTAATAGGGAATATGGTAGGAGAAGGGATTAGGAGAAAAGATAATGAATTCTGTTTTGGACATATTGCGTTTAAGATGTCTATGGTACATACATAAGAATGTGTAAGCAAGTGTCTCACAGAATGTCCTGAACCACCCCAAGTGTTAGAATTAGGTATGTCTGGGGTGCAGCTAGGTGGCACAGTGGATAGAGCACCGGCCCTGGAGTCAGGAGTACCTGGATTCAAATCTGGCCTCAGACACTTAACACTTACTGGCTGTGTGACCCTGGGCAAGTCACTTAACCCCAATTGCCTCACTAAAAAAAAAAAAAATTAGGTATATCTGGGCCTGTGGTCAAATAAGAGTATCTCGCCTTATAAGTGGTCTCCTTAACTTTCCTCTTTTAAGAAATGTTTAACATATCAAAAGGGTTATATTTTTTAAACCAACGGTAGGGACAAAATCACCATCACAAAGAGTTTAATTTGTGCCTGGTTTATCAAATACAAATGGATGATGATGATACCATCTAGCATTTATATAGAGGCAGTTAGGTGGTGCAGTGGATTGAGTGCCAGCCCTGGAGTCAAAAGGACCCGAGTTCAAATATGACCTCAGACATTTACTAGCTGTGTGACCCTGGGCAAGTCACTTAACTGTTTGCCTCAGTTCCTCATCTGTAAAATGAAAAGGAAATGGCAAATTACTCAGTATTTTGCCATGAAAACCCAAAATGGGGTCAGGAAAAGTCAGATGTGACAGACTAAACAACAAAGCACTTATATGATACTTAAAAGTTTGCAAAGAAAGTTATAGATACCTCATTTTATTTTCACAACCCTGGGAGGGATATGCTATTATTGTCATCATTTTGTTGTTGTTCAGTTGTTTTCAGTCATATCTGACTCTTTGTTGACCCCATTTGGGGTTTTCTTGGGAAAGATACTGGAGTAGTTTGCCATTTCCTTCTCCAGCTCATTTTACAGATGAGGAAACTGAGGCAAACAAAGTTATAGTGTCTTACCCAGGGTCACACAGCTAGTAAGTGTCTGAAGCCAAATTTGAACTCAGAAAGATGAAACTTCCTGACTCCAGGCCCAGAACTCTAGTGACACCTAGTTGCCCATCCTCATTTTAAAGATGAGGAAACTGAAGCAGACAGAACTTAAGTGATCTGCCCAGGGTCACGCGACTAGTTAGTATCTGAGACTGGATCAAATTCAGATCTCCCTGACTTTGGTGCCAGCTCTCTAATGGCATCACCACACAGCATGAATTAGTTAATAGAGAGCCTACCTCAGAGCCGGGAAGACAAGATTCAAAAGCAATCTCCGACACAGAGTGTCACAACCTCTCAGTGCTACAGGTCAATGGTATCAAATTAAAATGGAAACAGGGGGCACTAAACTGAACATAAAGATGCCTGTGGGCAGCATATTTATTTTTAGAAAACCACATATTAACATATGTATGTTTTGTTGTATTTTATTTATTTTGTGAAATATTTCCCAATTACCTTTTAATCTTGTTCCTGCTGTGGCATGTGTATTGGAGGAAGGAAGCATGTTTGACACCTGTATTTGAGGCAATTCTCTTAAAACCATAAATTTCAGAGATGGGGTCAACCTGCTTTCTTAGAGAAAGTTTTCTACATTGGAATTCCCTACCACAAAGATATCATGATTCCTATCCCTAATAATAACAATAGCTGATATTTATATTATGCTTTAACAATGCAAAGCTTTCATATCTTAGGTGATACAGAATATCCGTCAGATAAGTATGAAAGGTGTTATTCTTCCCATTTCACAGATGAGAAAAGTGTGGCTCAGGAAAGTTGTAACTTGTCCATAGCCACAAATCAATGAAGTCTCCCAGGTGTCATTTGAACCTAGATCTCTCTTTACACCAACTCACTGGTGCTTTCCATTACAAACAGCTCTTACCAAAAGCCAGTGGTTAAATAAAGAAAATTTTGCTTATCAAAAATCATGAACTCGGATACAATTTGCCAACTGTTGATGCTCTTTAACTATTATATGTTTATGTAAACACAATCTTCTCTCATTACAAGTAGTAATTATTTTTAAAAGGTCACCTTAGTTCCAAATCTACCTTAGTTCCAAATCTACCTCCAATCTACTGTTTGAATTGAAATCACAATTCTGGGGCAGCTAGATGGCGCAGTGGATAAAGCACCAGCCCTGGATTCAGGAGTACCAGAGTTCAAATCCGACCTCTGACACTTAACACTTACCAGCTGTGTGACCCTGGGCAAGTCACTTAACCCCAACTGCCTCACCAAAAAAAAAAAAAAAAAATCACAATTCTTCCATTCTGCCTCAATTTAACTACCAATAAAGAGTTCTATTATTTACTAGTCTTGGACCAAAATTAATGATTATTATGATCTAAGATCTTTGTGAGTGGCCTTATGAACACTGATTTCATGAAATAGATTTGTCTGAAACAATGCTTTTCCTGGATTTCATGGTAGACCTATTTGCCTTAAAAAGTGGGCTTGTCAAATGAGAAAATATCTGTATCAAGGTAGAAAGAAGGAGAATTAAATTTACAATATTATTTATGTGTAATCTCATTAATAATATTGAGGTGAGAATTATGTCATTTAGCATTCACTCTGTATTTTAATAAAGCACATATTATTTATAAAACTAGCATAATTGATAGGAAGTTGACTTGTAATCAAGAAATAAAAGATAGGGATTAATAGGAACTTTTCTGGATGGAAAGGGGCAAATAGTAAAAGTGATTTTTGAACTGATAGTATTTAAAGCTAGAAGGGATCTAGGAGATTATCTAGTTCAAATCCCTTTATTTTAAAAAAAGAAATAGAGAGCAAAAGTGTTAAAGTGACTCACCCAAGGTCACATAGGTAACAAAACTGGGTTTCTGCCTCCAAAACCTCTATTGACCACACCATACTTTCCCCCCAATCTTATGTAACATGGGCAGAAGTCCTTTGCAAGATGGAAAATACCATCAAATTTCCCAGGTAGAAAATTATGCTATAAACTCTCCTAGTGAGTTAAGCAATTTAGGAAGAAGAGGCTATAAATGGCAACTAAGCCTGAATGTGGACAACTTTAAAGAGTCTCATTTAAGGAATACAAGAAATAGTATGAAACAGTGGAGAGAGAGGTATGGAAGTGGAAACTGGAAGACTTGGGTTGACTCATTCTGGCTATGTGACAAATAGAATGAATATCGAAGTTTCAGGTGGAGAGCACTATAGCTTTCCTCCAGTATCAATTCTTTGTTGGTTACTCAAGTCAACAAGCATTTATTAGGCACCTACCACTAGGCAATGAAGAAAACAAAGAAAAAAAGCAAAACAATCCCTACACTCAAGGAACTTACTTCTTTTGTAGGGAAACAATATATACCCAGATAAGTAAAAACAAATATATAAAATAAATACAAAGTAATTACTAAGTAAGAGCAATACTACCAAGTTGGAGAGACCTCTTCTCTTGTAGGAGGTGGCATCTGAGCTGAGCCTCAAAGGGATCTGGGGGTCCAAAGCAAAGACAAAAGAGGAAAGCTATTCCAGAAAGAGGGACAGCCTCAAGTAATGTCACCGTAAAAAGAATATGTAATGTAAAATAAGAGTCAGGAAAAAATGTAGAATTAATCAGAGGGAAAGATTTAGATTGGAGCCAGAATGTGAATGGCTTTAAGGGGCAAAAGAATTGTATTTTACCCCTGAGGCAATAGAGAGCCCCTCGTGCTTCCTGAGCTGGGAAATGGTATAATCATACCTCACTTATTCTTTAGGAATAACAAATGAGTCACTGTGGGGAAGATGACTTAGTAAGGGGAAAGGCTGAATACTGGAAGACCAATTACATAGGGGACCATTGCAGCAGTCCCACCAAGAGGTGATAAAGGCCTAAATAAGGTTGGCTGTGGTATGAGGATAGAAAGATGACAGAGATGATAGATGTTGTGGAGGTGACAAATAAGAAGACGATAAGTCACAGCTTAAGGCATTTCTACATTCTCTTCAATATGTCCTGGAGAAATGATGGAGAGGCAAGGCCATGGTGCACCACCACCTATAATATAATATACTCTGCCTAGTCACTGCCCATAAAGGAGGACTTCATGGAACTTAAAACTTCATCCCAGGAAGGACTAGCCTTAAAGTCAGGAAAACTGGATCAAGTCCCACTTCTGACACACTCTATATTCTGACATATATAATCAGGTGTTATGCAGGGCAGATCATTTAAACTCCCATTGCTCTAGGCAACTCTGTAAGGCTCTAAATTGTAGAGAAGGGTCAAACCTGTACTAGAAGAGGGTGTTTCCTTGCCTGGAAGTACCCTGTAACTCCAGTTCCAATCCTTATCCCATCATTGTAGTGTGGAGCTGGCCCTGGGTAAGTTCTAGCAAGTTTAACCAACCTGGAAAGGCTTTGAACATAGAGTCTGAGCAAGAATCTATACCTGATGTCTGAAGATCAGCTAGCTAAGTAATGAGTTTATTACCAGTAAGTTGAACATTAGCTGTTATATTCTTTTGCCACAGAAATCCAATTGCCAATGAAGAGGTAAAGCTAATAAGAATAAAAATAGTTTTAAAGGGGTAGAGTTTAATTTATATATAAAATGATTTAATTATGAGTTCTTCATTATGAAATCAGATTGCTTGAGGAACATGCCTAACCAATTAATGTTGATGTCAGAAAGGAAATTCCAAAACACGGATTTGTTTTTGATGCTCCAATCAGAAAGAAAACACTGGGCTCAATGGCCCATGAGTGTGAGTCAGTGTCACATTTCATACATTCTCAAAAGACTTTAAAAAAAAACTAGTATTTTGACCCCATTTGGGGCATGTTAAGTGATGTTATGTTTAACATATTTGCATAGCCTTTTCAAAGTTTACAAAGCAATTTCTTCACAGCATTCTTATGAGGCAGATAGTGCAAAGTGCTATTATCTCCATTTTATAAATGAAGCAACTGAAGACAAAGTGGGTGAGCTTACTTGTCCATGATTTCACAGTTACTAAGTGTTCACTACAAAGGTCATATATGGAATCCTCATTATGTTGGTCTTTGTTATGCAGGAAGGAGAAGCCAAAAGCTTAGTGCAATAGATATTTGAACTAAACCAGAAGTATCAATGAATTTAAACTGTATGATCTTTTGGGAGGGAGTGGGCCATGCAGATTTCTTTTTCCTTCATAGATTTACTGGACATGTCCCACAGAAGATGTGGATTATTTTGAGATGGAATTCTATGAACTTATTGTTTATCCTCCCAATAACGTCCGGACAGAACTTTGTGGACACATACGAGACATAATGCAACAGAATCTGGAACTACATAATCTAACTCCTGGCACAGAGTATCTGTTTAAAGTCCGTGCGGTCAACGAAAATGGACCAGGGGAATGGAGCGATGTCTGTAAGGTATTGTGAGCTTTCCTTATGTGCTGTTGTGTGTGATACACTTGCACTAGTCCTGGAACAGGTAGAGGTCTGTACCTTCACCAGACTGAACAGACCAGATAATTGTCCCAAAAATATTAGATTGTTCCCATCTAAATGACTTCTAAGTGATTTTAGATATGATTCTCCCTTCAGCCCTAGGCAACATGCTGAATAGAAATAAAATATACAATGTTAGAGTGAGAATGAACTTCAACGATTATCTTGTCTGACCCCGAATGAAGACAAGGTCTAAGGAAATTAACATGAAAATAAAGAATATGATTGTAAGGGCAAGAGAGTCAGAATCTTCCTACTGAGCTATTACAGAAATTTACAAAGTTTACAGTATCTCTCCAATTTGAAAGGGATTTTGAAGACTATCTTGTCGAATTCATATCTAAATTTTCAGATACTTCTAATTGTTATGAAATTGGTCCTTTCCTCAGACTTTAAACTGTCTCTCTGCAGCTTCTACCCAGTTCTGTCTTCTGGTACCAAGCATACTAAATCTAATCCCTCTTCATCAGGACACCCCTTTAAATACTTGAAGACAGCTTTAATGTCCTCTCTTAAGCCTTTTTCTTCTCCAAGTTGAAAATTCCCAGACCTTTCAATTAATATTTTCCAGGACACTGTCCATCCTAATCACCCACCTCTAGATATGCTCTAATTTGTCAATTAATAAATCAGTAAATAAATATTAAGCACACATTATGTGTCAGCTGGGGATACAGAAAGAGGCAAAAGATAAAGCAAACCCTCAAGGACACTTGAATACAGTTCTCCAGATGTTTTCTGATCAGGGATGAGTGCAGCAAGGTTATTACCTCCCTCATCCTGAGCACTAGATGTCTCTTCTAATAGAGCCTAAGTCAGTGGTAACTGTTTTGGGTACCTTGTCACCCCATGTTGTTCTGAGTTTGTGTGCAGTTGACTAAAATTGCCACAACTTTTCTTCACAGATTCTCATACAGCCAAGGCCTTCACCACCCTGGACTTGTGAAGTTGACATTTAAACCCAAGGGCATGGGGTAGCTAGGTGGTTCAGTGGATAGAGCACCGGCCCTGGAGTCAGGAGGACCCGAGTTCAAATCCGGCCTCAGATACTTGACACTTACTAGCTGTGTGACCCTGGGCAAGTCACTTAACCACAATTGCCTAAAAAGAACCCCAAAAACCAAATAAACCTAAGGGCAAAATTTTATATTTATTCCTACTGAATTTCATCTTACTAGATTCAACCCATTGTTGAATTCAATTGATTCAACCCACTTGCTTTAAAAAAAAACAACTTACAATTCTGTAATTCAAAGTATTGACTATCATTCCCAGCTTTGTGTCACCTAAAAATCTGATAGGCAGACACCTATACCTCAATCCAAGTTACTGATTAAAATGTCAAGTAGCAGAGTAGTAAGGGCAGATCCCTAGTGTCCTTCCTTAAAGATCTCCTTCAGAGTTGACATCAGCCTCTTAATGGCTTCTCTTGGGATCCAATCATTCAACCATTTCTGAATCCACTTAATAGCACTAGAATTTAGGCCATATGTCTCTAACTTGTGCAGAAGGCTCTCCTGACAGACACTTTGCTAAAAATCCAGGTGTATGATATTTGCAACATTGACATGATCTTCCAATAATGGCAGTAATTCTGTCAGAAAATTATATTCATCTGGCATGGTGTTTTGTTTTTTTTTTTTTCTTGAATCCATGCTAGTTCTTAGGGATCCCTTTTCCCTTCTCAGTTCTCACAAAGAAAATCATTCTTCTCATTCATTAAAGATTTTTTTTTCCAGGAATCAAAGTCAAGTTCACAACACCATGGTTTGTAGCTTCTCTCCTTTTCTTTGTTTTGAAAATCAGGTCAGGGGGCAGCTAGGTGGCACAGTGGATAAAGTACCAGTCCTGAAGTCAGGAGGACCTGAGTTCAAATCCGGCCTCAGACACTGACACTTACTAGCTGTGTGACCCTGAGCAAGTCACTTAACCCTTATTGCTGCACCAAAAAAAAAAAAGAAAAGAAAAGAAAAGAAGAGAAAAGAAAAGAAAATCAGGTCAATATTTACCCTTTTTATTTTTAAGTCATATTCACCCACAGATCCTACTGCTAGATACATATATCTCCAATGAGGTCAAAGATAGAAAGTTCCCATATATACCAAAATATTGAGAACAGCACTTTTTTGTAGCAAAGTAGATGGCCATAAAATGAGGAATGATTAAATGAATTGTGGCATATAAACATAATGGAATATTGCTGCACTGTACAGTGGAAAATGTGGCAGCTATGTGGCACAGTGGATGAAGTCAGGAAGACTCATCTTCCTGAGTTCAAATCTGGCCTCAGACACTTGAGCTGTGTGACCCCAGGCAAGTCACTTAACCTCTATTTGCCTCAGTTTCCTCATCTATAAAATGAACTGGAGAAGGAAATGGCAAACCACTCCTCCAAATGGTTTCATGACATGATTTAAACAACTGAACAACAACAAAACAGTGGAAAAATCACAGGCTTAGGTACTAGAGGACCCAGGCTCAAATCATACTTCTGCTACTTATTACCTGTGTGATCTTTGTCAAGTCACTTAACTTCCCTGGTAGAATGAGATGATTAACTCCTCTTGACTGAGGGGTAATAGACTCAGAGTATAGACTAAGACTTGGACATGGACAATGCAGGACTTTGTTTTCCTTAACTATACGTGTTTATGATAGGGATGGGTTTTTTCTTGCTTTTTCAAAGGGGATGGGGCAGGAAAAAGAAAAGGCAGATTTTGTTTTAATTTAAAAAATGAGGTTAAACCAAATGGTCTCTGAGATCTTTTCTAGCTCTAGACTTGTGATCCTATTGATCTAATAAATGTAATAAATGTGTTTAATTGAACTCAAAAAGAATAAAATGGGCAGAAACATGAAAAAACAATAGACATGATGACTACAGGAATGTAAATGAAAGGAATAAAATGAAACTAAATGCTACGTAACTAAAATGAGCAAGCTTGGACCTAGAAAAGAATTGAGAAAATACATTCTTTCATTACAAAGGACTATGTGTATGTAACATTGCATATACCATGAAATAAGGTCAATGTATTGGTTAGATTTATTAATACTGATAGTAATAACACTTTCAGTTGTGTCCCATTCCTGATGACTCTATTTAGGGTTTTCTTGGCAAAGATACTGGAGTGGCTTGCCGTTTCCTTGTCCAGCTCATTTTGTGGATGAGGAAACTGAGGCAAACTGACTTAGGTGACTTGCCTGGGGTCATGCAGATGCTAAGTGTCTGAAATCAGATTTGAATTCATGAAGTTGAGTCTTTCTGACCCTTAGGCCCAGCACTTTATCCACAGTGCTATCTAACTGCCCCTAATAGTAATAATGGCTAGCATTTACATAACATTTTAAGGTTTGCAAAGTGCTTTGTGAAGATTATCTCATTTTATCCTCACAACCACCCTGATAGGTAGGTACTTTGATGACTTTGTGTAGCTCTGCCTCACTTAAATCCTGCACTAGTCAAGACATCACCCTCTTGATGCTGTTGGTCTTTTTCAAGAATAAAGGACAAACAACAACAGATGATAAAACTGAGGCACACAGAAGTTGTTACTTGCTCAGAGTTTTACCTTTTTTCTCTTTTTAAAATCTTTTTTATAAGGAAAAGTTTGCTGGTTAAGGGATGGGAGATGATGGATATGTTTGAAACTAATGTCATGTAAAAAGAAAAGATAGTAATAATATTTTAAAAGAAAAAAAGAGGAAGCACCACTGATAATCTTAAATCACATAAAATTTACTAACAAAGAGAAAATATTTTCCCTTCTCCAGTCCTGCATCCCTTCTCACCCTTCATGGTGTTTCAAAGATCAGTGGCTGTAGCTCAGCAAATATATATATGTATGTATGTATGTATCATCCAGTTCATTCAATACCTTGTGATTTATTTCAGCTGGTCCTGATAATTTGGAAACAGTTTATTGTGTTCTTTTATCATTTCCCCACAGCTCCCATTCCATCTCCTTGTCAATCATCTTTGTTCCATCCTTCCCAGTCCAGAGATCATTCTCCCTGGCAGAGAAAATAGAAGCAAATGAGGGATTGAGTAGTTCTGCCCTCCATTGTCTTTGATCACCATCCTGTCCTCCACAACCATTATTCCTTTACCTTCTTTGGACTTTTTCTAGTCTCCAAGATTACTAAATCTTAAAATCCTCTCTTACTGTCCTTTGTATTTGTCACTAGCCTCAACTCATTCTGCTTTTAAATGCTTCTGACTCTATTCATCTAGAATTCTGTAAAAATACTTTTTTATGTATTCCCTGTTATCTACCCTTGCTTCCATTTTCCATGCATGTATTTTAAAATTTTAGTTGGTCAAGGTTTCTTATTGCACCATACTTATTACCCATACTTTATTCATTTATACATATACATCAAAGGATATATATATGTGTGTGTGTGTGTGTTTTTTTTATTCTGATTGCCTTCCTGAGTATTGTCTTACTTGAATTACTTTTCCTTTCTACTCATATTTATCCTTTTGCTCATAATCATGCAATTTTGTATGATATCTGTCTTGGCAGGTATATATAGGCAGTTTTCACATCCCCTTCCATATTCATTTTAATGCCCCCTTGATTTGATTCACAAGATGCTTAGCAAATGTGTTTTTATTACCTCTTGCCAGGTATACTCTGTCTCTTCTGAAGAGCCCTTCATTCCTATGATTTAAGCTATTCTCCAGAAATCCAAATGGCATCCTCAAACACCTTTTCATCCCATTGCACAATTCCCAGATCTGCCTTTCTTTTCTCAATCTCTTATTTTCAATCAATAAAAGGGTTACAAATATTATCTGTTTTCTCCAAAGTCTTCAGGATTTTTTTCCTCTGGAATATCATAATCCTTAATGATGCTTTCTATGTTCTTTCTGGTAGTATCATTTATCCCAGCATGAAGCACCATAAATAGGTAGTGGTTATCAAGATTGACAATTCTTAGGAAGTCTCTGACTTGCCTTGGAAATATACCCCAGGAAGGCTGATAAAAAAGGACTTTAGAACAGGGTGTCCAATAAGTTGGGCTAATAAAACCAAACTCTGGCTAAACTTTAGTATTGAATTTTAAGATAAAAATTGATAAAGGCTTTGTGCTCTATAAATTCATCCCTTTATATGTTTTTGTCATTTTATCTTTTGTTGCCTTCCACACTTTTTAAAAATAGTAGGAGGAGAGTGTGTCCCTACTTAGGCTTAAATCACAGCATCCCTGGAGGCTAAATATGAAAGGCTGGCTGTTGCCAGTTCCCAAGTAGAAGTGATAGATAGGGATCTGCAAGGGAGGTCGAAATTTAGGAAAGGGAAAAGGGGTCAGCTATGATTTCTGACCTCTCCTTACCTGTGATTTTCCCACATAGCATATATGATGCTTGACACTATACGTTAGAATTCAAAAATTTGATGATAATTCCATTTTTAAAAATCATCAAAGGATATATGCTTTTATCAACATGAGGAACTCCCTAAACCAACCTTGTCAAAAGCATCTATGACCTAGATAATTTCTATAGAGTTGTTTAGAGTACAAAGATATTTAGTGACTTTTTCATTAGCAATGTCAGAAGTCAAATTTGAACCCATTTCTTCTTGACTCAGTCTAGCACTGGCTATCTGCTACCATACTGCTATCTAAACTATCTATACTATACACTATTTTATATATATATATATGTATATATATATACCCTATCTAAAAATAAAAATGGTCCATATTGTTTTGTGTTGCATAAGACAACTCTGTGGGGCAATTAATACCCTGCTTTACACTGAGGTAACTGAAACTTACCAATAGATGTGGATATTCTCCCCATCAAAGAAGATTCCAACTCAACCATGCCTGCCCGTCCTCAGTGACTCTTGTCGACGTCAGTGTATAAATTCATTTTAGGGAGTTGGTGGAATAGGGATAGAGAGAATCCTCCCAATGTGTTGGGACCTTCTCTACTTTTTCCTGACATTAAATGATTATTAGTGGAGTAACCAAACTGTTCAAGAAGCTTCAGTTGCTCTATATTATCTCTAAGATAAAATATAAATTCTCCCATTTGACCTTTAAAGCCTTTTAGAATCCCTTTATCACCTCTCTTTCCAGGCTGAATACATATTACTCATAGTCAAGAGGACATAGATCAAGAACTAGATAAACAATTTTGAAAGAATTCACAACTCTGATCAATGCAATGACCAACCACAAATCCAGAGGAGTGAGGACACTCCCTATTTCTTAACAGAGAGATACTAGACATAAGATCCATAATGACACATTTACTTTTGGACACAATTAATTAGGGAATTTGTCCAGACTTCATCATGTACAATCCCCTTGTGTTACAGATGAGGAAACTGAGGACCAGGGAGGATAAGTGGCTTGTCCAGGGGAACAGCATCACATAGGTTGTGTTAGAGCCAGAATTCAAACCCAAGCCCTTATTCTCCAGAGTCAATGGTCTTCTATACTCTACATTTCAACCAAACTGGCCTACTTGTTACATGGCATTCAATCTCTTGCTTCCATACCTTTACACAAGGTGTTCCCCATTCCATGGGTGATTAATGAACACTTACTGATTGATCAATTAATCTAATCCCTTACTATCACCATGGGAATAGCCTACCTTCTTTTTCAATTATACCTTTCTCTACCGTATTCCAAAGTGCCTTAGATATTGTATGTTGTATTTTGCACCCACCATGTTCCTTTACATTGCTCTATGAGTGATATTTTTAATTCTTCAGTCATTATTGTCTTCTGTGGAGGTTTCCAGTTCAAACTGGCTTTCAAAAGCTAATTGCTAAATTTTCAGTGTGAACATTTATACTTTGGAAATTGACAAAAGCTACAAATCAGGGCTTGATTTGTTTTGCTGATTGTCTAGCCCTAAGAAAGTAATGGAAAATGCCAATAATGCAGATTAGATTTTAAAATAAGTTTGCTTTTTTTCCCAGAAAACTAGTTGTTAAATATTTACTAGCACACCACTATCTATGACTCTTAGTCATATAAAACAACAGAATATTAGTGTTAAGAAAAAGATGGGCCTTTGTTTCTGGGAGAAATTTGGGATTATCAAAGGAATTTTATGATGTCCTAAAGGAAATCTAACCCACTTTCTTTCTACTATTTAATTCTGAGTTCAATTTGTTGTCCACTAGTATTATCTGTTCAAGATACATGTTAACAGATGAGCTCTATAGACTGTCCATCTCCTTGCATGTCATTATATTGGGAAAGGTATTCTGTATCCCCTTGGTATTTTTTTATTAGTTAGGGATCTTTTCCAGGAGGTTCCATCCACATTGTTCTAGAACTTGATGTAACCAATCAAATGTCATCTTAAAACAGAAATATTTGAAGGAGCTCACTATCCAGATGGAATGCCTCTTGAATTTGGACTCTGTTTTCAATTTCCTCCATGACAGTAATGAACACATTTGATAAGCATATTTTCCCATTATATTAATTTCCTGATATTTATATAATCAAAGTTACCTGTATTATGTTTCAAGAAATCTTTGATAATTTTTACACAGGGATGAAATCAGGTATGTACTGGAGCCCACTGAAGCTGACCTGTGAGAGTCTAATATTAAATGTTCATTGGAAGAATCTATACCTTTTTTGTTGATTATCTAGACTTAATAAAGTGATAAAAAATGTTACTAATGCAGATTAAACTTAAAAGTTCATCATGTATAACTTTTTTGGGGGGGAGGGGATGTAGGTTCTTAAACATTTACCTGCACACCTGTGAATAAGAGACAGTTTGCTGGAAGAGTCTTTAAAATTGTGTTTTGCTCTATCAGATCAAATGTTTTCATTTAGAACTATGCACCAAAAGTTACAAAACCATATTTTGACCTAGTGATATCACAATTGGGCCTGTGACCCAAAGATATCAAAAAGAGGAAAAAAAGGATCTTCATGGATAAAAATACTTCTAGCATTTTTTTGTGATAGCAAAGAACTAGAAACTAAGGGTGGGGGTCCCCATCCATTGGGAGAAAAGATAAACAAATTATAATCTATGAATATAATGGAATAATATTGTTCCATAAGAGATGATGGAAGGAACATTTTCAAAGAAACCAGGAAAGACTTATATGAGCGGATGCAGAATAAACAGAACCAGGAGAACAAATGATGTAATAAAAACAACATTGTAAAGACAAACAATTTTAAAACTTAAGAACTCTGATCAGCACAATGGCCAGCCATGATTTCAAAGGATCAATTATGATCCTCCAGACAGAGAGGGGCCCATTATACAGAACGAAACATGTATTTTGGGACTTGACTAATATGTAAACCTTCCATATTTGTTACAAGGGTTTTGTTTTTCTTTTTTTTCCAATGAAGGGAGTAGAAGAGGGGGAAAAGTTTGATACCTGAAAAAAGTAAAAATAAAATAAAATTGCACAAAAATCAAATGCTTTTAAAAAATAATCAATAACTAGTAAGCATAGTGGAATCTCATATTGAGATCTTATATTCTTTATATCTTTCAATCATGTCAAAGAAAAGATATGGCCTACTGTGAAAATACCTCTTGCAAAGCCTGCCATGCCTTGCTAATACCATATTTACCCTTTAGATGATTCTCATTTTTTTTTAATGTAAAGAAATAGGGAAGTAGGCACCCAGGTCAGTAGTAGTTTGTATTTTCTTGATCACATTTCTTCTTGATTAAAGGGCAGATTTTTTCCACATCTTTGGCATCATTCCCTGCCTCAGAAACATTGTAAATAGACCTATCAGTGCCCTCACAATTGCATTGCCTCCAGCTGGCTAATCCAGCTGTTCTTCCTATATTTGTGTTCATTAGTGCCATTTCTACATCCCCTCAAAGCACATCTAGGATTGTGATATTAAAGTCCATGTATGGTAGCTCCACTGTTTACTTGGGTATTTTACCCAGCTTTTCTTAAACTAGTTTTCCCTTCCTCTCTTATATTTTATGAGGCAATATTCTTCATAATCTTCCTTAATTTATATGCATAAGATTTTAAGCAAAAATTTATAAGTTTTGTTTATAACTCACATTTCCAAATTTTTCCCTCTCCTCAGCCCTGGAGAGCTATAACTTTTAGAAAAAAAACTTCAGCAAAACTAACCAACACAATTAGAAAAGTGTGATGGCATATGTAGTTTTCCACACCCCTGAAAAAGAGTGAGTGGAAATGCCTTCTTATATATCTTCTTTGGAACCAGTCTTGGTAATTATAAGTTCACAGATTCAATTGTTTTATTGTCATTGTTCTTTCCAATTATATTATTGTGGTCATTGTGTATGTTGTTTTCCTGGTTTTGCATCAGTTCATATATATCTTATCATGCTTTTTTGTATTTGTCATATTCATAATTTCTTATAGCATAGTAATAACATGTTACATTCATGTACCACCATTTCTTTAGCCATTTCCCATTCAATGGGCAGCTGCTTTGTTTTCAGTTCTTTGCTACTACAAAAATTGTGACTATAAATATTTTGGTGTATATAGGGCCCCTCTTTTTAGCCATTGATTTCTTTGGGGTATATATCTTATCTATAAGATTTTATAAATGAGTTTATATTCAAAATGAATGCCCTTTGGCTGCCATATAACTCTGTTTGGCAGGTAAGTCAAATGTTTACTAACTATAATGCATTTTAGGCTTTTGTTTATTTCCTTGTTATAATTGATATATATTGATTAAAATTCAGTATAAATTACTATAATCTATGTCTATGTATTTTCTTCTCAGTATCCCATTTCTCATCACCAGTAAAATTGAGTTATTCCAATTGTATGTCTCCTCTTTTTCTCATTCTTATTCTTTACTCCAGCTTTATGGTAATATTAATCTTAATCTTTTACAAGTTTGTGATGTGACTTACATAAACATCTAGTTCACAAATGACTCCCACATGAATAACAAGTTATTTCCTATTGATTTAAGTAATATCAGGTTCATTTTGTGTGATGTTATTTGGTGATCACCATGCTTTCTGATTATTTCCAATAACACCTTCTGATTTATTTCCCAAAACAAGTTTTCTGACACATAGACATAAAGCTTCTGTGTAGTCCATAAGTCTTTGGCCTCTCTCATTATTAGTTCCTTATCTATGTTTTCCAATATGTTTCTTACCATCCTCACCTATTTCCAACTTTTGTGTTGATGTTACTGAGCATCACAGTATTTTGTTATTGTTGTTGAAGAGTTTTTGTTTTGCAGTCAAGTCTGACTTCGTGACCCCATTTGGGGTTTTCTTGGCAAAGATACTGAACTGCTTTGGCATTTCCTCCTTCAGCTCATTTTTACAGATGAGGAAACTAAAGGAAACAGGGCTAAGTGACTTGCCCAGTGTTACACAGCTAATAAGTGTTTGAGATCAGATTTGAACTCAGGAAGATGTGTCTTCCTGATTCCAAGCCAGATACTCTATCCACTGTGCCACCTACCTGCCTGCATCAAAGTATATATTGCTTTCATTTGGAGGGTTTTGTGGAATTTTCTAAAGAATTTCTCTTTCTCTTCATCCTCTGCATAAGCTATAATTTTTTTCATGGTCATCTTTTTGCAAATGTTTATCAATATAATACAAACAATGCAATACAAGAACTGTACAGTGAAGAGATGTTTCTACGTAGTTTCCTTTGGATACATCCTAAAACTAATCCCTTTAGCTACCTCTCAAGGATAAGCTGTGAGACAACTTTCCATTTAGCTAAAATTTCTGTCTTTCTTCTGATTTCATTTATTATTGAGAATGTCAAGATTGACATTCTGTTCCTCTAGAAGTATGTCAAGTAGGTGGATATGAACAAAAATCTCATACTAAGACTGTCAATAGCTAAGTTAAAATTCATAGGTAATATAAACATTATGGTTCTTATTACCCACATTTCCACCACTCTGCCACTATTTATGCAGACACAAATGAGGACTACACAGGACTACAAGTCATTTTGTATTTTTCTTTTTTTCAAAGGTTGTTATGGCCAAAGAATTCATCACCAGTTAGCTACTGGTGATGAACCTTGTTACACTTAGCTAGGCTGATCCTTGGAAAGCAGACTCAATCACTTACTGGAACCACACTGAAAGTCCTAATAATAGGCAGTACCTACCAGAGTTTGGGTTCCACAAGTATAGCCTTCAAGAACCTCCCAAATCAATCCCATGCCATGATGAGTCACAGGAAGGTCTTTCAGGAGACTTAAAGAATTTAAAGAAATCATTTAAGGCCACATAATAATCAGCACCTTCTGAGGTATTGATCAAACCTTCTAAGTCAGATGTTTGTTGCTTTTTCCTATTGTGCAACAACAAGGGAAAAAAATGAAGAAATGAGTTCTTATAAAAGACCAGAGGGTGCTTGTAAACAGCTTGTTCTCTTAAGTATTTAAGACATATAATTAATCAATAAATAACATTTCTCCTGCAATTGCATTTACACAATAATTTGTACTCTCTGTGAAGGAAGGAAACTCAATCCAGCCCACCCGGTCCTGTTTCCCATTATCACAAATTATCAATGAGTGGAGTCCAAATTAATGAGGTTTTCCTGTAGCTTCATTTTTATCTGACACAACGAAATGCAATATAGATTTTTCTTTCAGAACTAATTCTTCTTGCAGTCTTTGTGATTTTATTAGCATTCCAGGGAAACAGGAATTTCCAGAGCATTTGTCATGATTTGCCTAAGTAAAGAATCGAATAGCAAATGAAAATAAGATGGGATGTTTGAATGACATTTATAAAGCTTCTTACAAATAACAACTTCAGTTCTTTCCCTTACAGTCAGGATATTTTGCCTTGGTATCAATACTGTGCAGACATTTCTGAAAACTTTTATGAAAAATGCTTCAATGAGAAGGCAGAATTGTTTTCTTTACCAAAAATTGTTATATTTCTATTACTTTTGATTTATGTAAAAGAAATGAGAAAGCACCTTTTAAATACATATATACATTATTATTATCATTATTAATCTTACACCTAGTGGTTATTTTTAAGGAATTCTCTTTGGAAAAAAAAGTTCCCTTACATTAGACAGAGAAACAACTAGGAACCATTAGGGGTTTGTCCTTAGGTTCCTAAATTAAGAGGACAGACACAGACAGCATTTTCATTGCTTTTGCAGTGAGCAAACGACTGAGCTTATGACCTACTTAGAAAGACTAACTAGATCACATGTACCACATGTAGACTCCTCCACAACTTGCCTTACCTCATACCACTGTTCCCACCACCCCTCCCATGGTGCCCTTCTTAGCAGTGGCTTCATTTTATCTTCCAATCTCCCCACCCACTTTACCACCAAAAACAACCCTAACAACAACCCTTAATTGTCCTGGGGGGCAATTGACTAATTATAGCTCTACTGGGAGACAGGCAAGGGAAACATACACTTTAACACTCAACCAAATTAGCAAGGTACACCCCAGACCTGGAAGCATGAGGTTGAACATATTTAACCGAATAAGAATTTGGTGAAGAGTCAATGCCTCTCCCATCCTAAAGACGCTAAGGAGTCCAACCCTAATTGCTCTGACATTCCTTCCATCCAGATTTCTAGAGGGCTACTTTAGGCAATAGATATGTTCCTAAAAAGTTATGGGCTTGTAGATCAAATACTGTTTTAGATGTAGTAGGGGATCTTGCTATCTAAAGGCAGTGGATGGATGCTTTTGTAAGGCTAAGATTCCTCTTGTAAAGTGAATAGTACTCTCTCTCTCTCTCTCTCTCTCTCTCTCTCTCTCTCTCACACACACACACACACACACACACACACACACACACACACACACACACACATTTCATCATCCACTCTTGATTTATCTACTTGCTAAGTTGGGCACTGTTTTGTGGTAGAAAGGGCACTGACTAGGAATAGAGAGACTTGAATTCTAGACCCAGCCCAGTTACTAGTTAATTGTTAGTGGAAAGTCACTTATTCTCTCTTTGACTCAATTGCCTCATCTGTCATATGGGAATCATCATCTCTGCCCTGCTGACCTTAGAAAAAATAAGTGTACCAGTACTTTGAAAAGTAGACCATGCTATACCCATGTAGGTATTGTTATTCCTTACTAGGTTTTCTTAAACATTGGAACTGTAATCTGTGGTTAAGTTTTCTCAGGAAGAAACAAAACAATAATTAATTGTAATCTGATTCTCTAGACAAAACTAGAATGACCTAAATGTTGGCACCTCCTTCAGATACCTAAAAACTTAAAGACAAAATAAAATGTGAGCTCTGCTGGGTAAATCTTGGGGCCAAATTCAATTTCATCTTTTTCCTCCTTAGTCATGTGCAGATAACCTCAGAATGGAAGAGGTACATTTCTTTAGTGCCTTCCTATTCCCTGAGCACAACTTCCTCATTGGTCATTAAATGAAACTCACCCCATGCTCATTCTCTGTTCTTTCAGACAAAATTCACTCTTAAATCTGTAGTGAGTAAAAAAAAAAAAAGATTTGGAGAAACAGAGTTTCTGGGTAAATTATAATCAATTTTATTAACCACAGCGAGCAAACTGTTAACAAAAAGGATTAATTGTCCTCTCAACAATCAAAGGAGAATCGAGGCCACTTCTTGATGCTTATATGCACTTTGAAGAGTGGGTGTTCCAACAGATGGCAAGCAACTCTGATTAGTTAACAATTAATGAGAAGAATGAATATTACAGTGAGAGGTGGATCTATCCTAATGAGGAGCTGGGGGGAATGTGACTTCGATTATGTCATTTACTTCTAAATTGCCCAGCCTTGAGCAATCTAATCAGAGAATTTATCCTCACCCAAACCTGAGTGGAGCACAATGGGCTTCCCCTCCTAGGTGGAGTGGGGCCCAAACAAAATTGAGGAGAAATTTAAGCTATCTCATTATCAGCAATATCTTTCAGAGACTGAACAACCTACAGGTTTCTGAAAAAATCCTGGTCCTAATTCAATAATTGATTTTTAATATAAGAGAGAAATAATAATTTCTCTCATTATACTTCTAACTATGTTCCTGTGTTACTCAAGTGAACCAACTGAGCAAGATGCATCAAGAATCCATGTAAGGGGGCAGGGAGGTGGCAAAGTGGATAAAGCACCAGCCCTGGATTCAGGAGGAAATGAGTTCAAATTGGGACTCAGACACTTGACACTAGCTGTGTGACCCTCAGGCAAGTCACTTAACCCCCATTGCCCTGCAAAAAAACAAAAACAAAAGCAAAAAAACAAGAATCTATGTAAGGTCACATTCCACTCATGAAAAAACTTCTACACTCCCATTTGTATACCATATAGCTCTTTATGATTTAACCTTAGAATTTATCCTTAATTTATCACTTCCTGGTAGCCTTTCCTGAAAATCTATCCTGACACACTCTTCATTTGACCATCTCTCTAAATCCCTCCTTACCTGACCATTCATGAAGGGCTTATATTTGAGTACTTACAACATTCTGTTTGTAAATATTCATATAATATTCCTGTATTTTAATTGTAATAAAATCTCAAGGGGGCAGCTAGGTGACACAGTGGATAGAACACCAGCCCTGGATTCAGGAGAACCTGAGTTCAAATCTGGCCTCAGACACTTAACACGTACTAGCTGTGTGACCCTGGGCAAATCACTTAACCCCAATTGCCTCACCAAAAAAAAAAGTAATAAAATCTCAAACCCTAAATCAGAGACCAAGAAAAACCTTGAATGGTATGTTTTTAAGTAGATGTGGCAAAATTTCATTGAGGCAACTAATTAATAATGATGAATGTAGTGACACTTTTCATAAAATATGAAACAGTATCTATTACTTTTAAAGACACTAAAACAGCCAATACCCACAATAGGAAAGAAGGGTTGGGAATTTTACAAATTATCATTCTGTTAGTGATTATTTGTTGTTCAGTTTTTCAGTCATGTCTGACTCTTCTTGACCCCATGGACCATAGCACACCAGGTCCTTCTATCCTCCACTATCTCTCAGAATCTGTCCAAGTTCATTTTCATTGTTTTCATGATATTATCTATCCATCTGACCCTCTGCCATTTCAATGAGTTCCATACTCTCATTATGTGGCCAAAGTATTTAAATTTAGAGCTTCAGTATTTGACCTTCCAGTAAATAGTCTGAATTAATTTCTTTAAGTATTGAGTGATTTGATCTCCTTGATGTCCAAGGGACACTCAAAGGTCTTCTCCAGCATTATAATTTGAAAGCATCAATTCTGTGGCATTCAGCTTTCTTTATAGTCCAACTTTCATAGCCATACATTGCCACTGGAAAAACTATGGCTTGGACTTTTGTCAGCAAGGTGATGTCTCTTTTTTTTAGTATGTTATCCAAATTTGCCATAGCTTTCCTTCCAAGGAGCAAGCATCTTTTAATTTCATGGCTGTAGTCACAGTCTGTAGTGATCTTTGAGCTCAAAAATATAAAATCTGATACTGCTTCCATTTCTTCTTATTTCCCAGTAATTGATGGGGCCTATTGCCAGCATCTTAGTTTTTTTGATGTTAAGCTTCAAGCCAGATTTTATACTTTACTCTTTCATCCTCATCAAGAGGCTTCCTAATTCCTCTTCACTTTCTGCCATCAGAGTGGTATTATCTGCATATTTAAGATTGTTGATGTTTCTCCTGCCAACCTTAATTCCTGCTTTTGATCCACCCAGCCTGGCATTTTGTATGATGTTTGCTGCATATAAATTAAATAAGGTGACAATATACAGCCTGGTTGTACTTTTCCAATCTTAAACTAATCCATTTTTCCATGTTAGATTCTAATTGTTGTTTCTTGGCCTGCATACAAACTCCTCAAGAGACAAGTAAGATGATCTGGTACTCCCATCTCTTTGAGGACTTGCCACATTTTGTTGTAATCCACACAGTCAAAGGCTTTAGTGTAGTCAATGAAGCAGAAGTAAAAAAATTTTTGGAGTTCCCTTGCTTTCTCCATAATCCAGAGAATCTTGGCAATTCGGTCTCTAGTTCTCTGCCTCTTTGAAAACCAATCTACTCTTCTGGTAATTCTTGGTTTACATACTGTTGAAGTCCAGCTTGCAGAATCTTAAGCATAATCTTGCTGCATGTGAAATGAGTACAAATGTTCAGTAAATTGAACATTGCTTGGTATTGTCTTTCTTTAAGATTGGGAAATAAACTGATTTTTTCCAAGCCAGTGGCCACTGTTGAGTTTTCCAAATTTGCTAGAATATTGAATATAGCATCATCTTTTAGGGTTTTAAATAGCTCATCTAAAATTCTATCACCTCCACTAGCCTTATTATTATTATCAATGGTTCCTAAAGCCAACTTGACTTCATTCTCCAGGGTGTCTGGCTCTAGATTAGATTGTTATTAAGACCAATAAACTGTTCGTATTATCTGTGGTCCTCCCCACCCCTAAAAAGGCCCTGGGTGAATACAGAATGAATCTTATCCTGGATACTTGACCAAAAAGCGTCATTTTCTCATTTTTGTTTGCTGTCCCTTATCTGGATTTGCTATAGGAAAATTTCCTAATTGTACTTAGGTTAGGGCTAATGTCTTTTGCTGTTGTTGTTCATCATGTCCAACTATTCCTGATCTCATTTGGGGTTTTCTTGACAGATACTGGAGGGGTTTGCCATTTCTTTCTCCAAATCACTTTATAGATGATGAAACTGAGGCAAAGAGAATTAAATGACTTGCCCAGGGCCGCAGAGGTAGTAAGTACCTGAGGATAGATTTGAACTTAAGAAGATAATTCAAAAAATTAAAAATAAATTTTAAAAAAGATAAGTATTTCTGACTCTAGACCCAGAACTTATGTCTAAGTTTCCCCAGATGTGAGTGAAAGGATCTCTACATTCCACAAAAGTAATCAAGGTAGCGAATACAAATTAGGTATGGGACAGGCATTATTACATCCCACAGAAAACTCACATGATGCAAAGGACAAAAAGGAACCCCATAAACATACAGACAACATATGAAGCATTCACAAAGCTCCTCATCTCTCCCCATCACCCCAAAGGGATAAATACAGGGTTGCTACTAAAGTAGCCCTTTGACATTATGGTAAGTTTTCCCACTGAGCCCACCATACCCTCTTTCAATTTAAAGCTATGGTTTAAAGTCCCTCATTTTGAGGACTGTTGAACAAATAACCTCCTTCCAACAAGTTGTATTGTCCAAATAACTCACCAATTTTCCTTTTCAAGAAGGACACTATGTGGGAACTGGGTGGGCAATCTTCTTTCTCCAAGGAGTATGCTGAATCAGGAAATACCTTTCACTCCCTAACAAGTCTAATTGCTGAACTCTCAAACTCTGAAATGCTTAAATTTGGAATTACCCAGGAAGCACTGCCCAGGAAATCTCATCTGGCTGAAAAGGGTAGATTACAGGATCATATGGCCTAGGAAATTCAAAACCTCCCCCCCCCCCCATGGTCATGTGTTGGTCTATCTCTGCAGGGTGCTTCTTCAGAAAGTCCTAGTTGCTGCCATCTGTTGAGCTGGGAACGTTCATTCTCAGGATCTTTCGTTTCAGGCCACATGAGAGCATGTATCAATTTTGCTATGTGTTTTTGCCACAATTCATCTACTGATCCTGAATGGAACGTACTGTTCATGGGCATAAATTCCTCTTTCCCTAAATGCAAATCTATTCTGCTATGATATGTAGAGAGAGGAAGAGGAAGGGAGAGGGAAAGGAGGAGAGAGAAAAAGAGGGTGGGAGAGGTGGAGAGGAGAGAAGGACAGGGATAGGGAGTTAACAAGGCACCAGGGAGCATACTTACAGTTCACAGGAAGATGCCTCTCAGATGTCTCCAAGGAGAGGTCCATGCCCTGTAATTTTACCAGGTTGACTGGGGAACTCATCAAATTTATCAGGAATTTACTACCTTGAACAATCTCTTTTATATTAGGTCAGGTAAGACAACATGGCTCAATGGATAGAGAGCCAGTTTCAAAATGTGGAAAACCTGGGCTCAAGTCCCACTTTCGACACATAAAAGATATATAACCGGGGCAGCTAGATGGCGCAGTGGATAGAGCACCGGCCCTGGAGTCAGGAGGACCTGAGTTCAAATCCGGCCTCAGACACTTAACACTTACTAGCTGTGTGACCCTGGGCAAGTTACTTAACCCCAATTGCCTCACTAAAAAAAAAAAAAAAAAAAAAAAAGATAAAAGATATATAACCCTGGGCAAGTCGCTTAAACTCTGTGTGCTCTGTACCAGAGGTATCAAATGCTCAGGCCACCTTCAGCACTCCCAAGTAAGACCAGAACCATTATTATATAGTTTAATCCCTTCTCCTGCCCCACCCTCAGCCCAATTTCTATTTGAGTTTGACCTTCTGCTATAGACAACTCTTTAACTAAAAGTTGCAGAGAAGGTCCTCACTAGTATTGGTAGAGGGACCCTATCAATGAAATAACAGCTCTAGTCCCTATCCCTATCCCTATATCTCCACCACTGTATCAACACTCATGAATAAGTAGGCTAAACTTGACTCTCAAAAGTGAATTACAAGAGTTAGGAAAATCAGATTTATTTATGTCTAAATTGAGATTACAATTCAACTATACTAGAATTTAAGTTTAGACATAATTTAATTTGAGCCTCACTGAAGTAGAATATCTTTTTTTAAAGAGAATCAAATAATCTTAACAAAAGAAAAGCAAACTGAATAATTAGTCTATAAATTTGATGATCATTTTTTTAAACTAGGCCATTAGTTAAGGTAAATACCCAGAACTATCTGGAGAGAAGTATCCTGAACAGCATGAAAGGCACACTTAACTATTTAATTACCATAGACTTTCATTTATTTTTGGATAGCAAGTTATGATTGAAATACTCCTGGACTTAGACTCTTGAGATAGGTTCGAGTCTTATCTGCACTCTAATAACAAGCTGTATGACCTTGGGCACTTCACTTTCCCAGGCCTCAGTTTCCTAATCTGCAAAGTTGGGGTGTGAGTGGGTGATAATATCTAAGATACTTTTAGCTATTTTCTCTCATTGTCTGACCTTCAAGGTTTCCCCTCGACAAAACCCTTTCTCTGAGAGCTCTATCACTTGGTTCCTCTTGTGTCATGGTTTCCTCTGTTTTTGATTTCAGGTAGTGACACCAGATGGTCGTGGGAAGTCCAGAGCAAAATGGGGACTACTGAAGAATATTCAGTCTGTCCTCCAAAAACGCTTTTGAGCTCCCAACAGCAAAGTTTAAAAGATGCACATTTTATATATTCCTCACAGCATTCCTTCTTCAGGTTGGAGTTCCTCAAAAGCTAACTCAAAGCTCTTCTAATACAAGTCTTTTAATTCACTAATTAAAAAAAAAATATGCTGAGCCATAACTTGTTAATTATCATGAAAATAAGATAAAACCAATCAATTAACAAATGTCTAAGCTCTGTAGGAGTTTGGGCTGTTGTTTATTTGTATTCACACAACATATTTTACTAAGTAATGGAAAAAGAAATGGTTTTCTGGTATCAGTTTTGCTACCAACTAGCTATATAATACTGGAACAGGTCACTTAACCTCTTTGGTACATCTTTAAAGATGAGGGGATTAGACTAAGCAATCTCTAAGGTTTCCTCCAGATCTAAGTTTTGTTATTTTAAGATTCAAGCCCAAGTGGAAATATACTGGAAGAGAACAACTTGGAGCCACATTTTCCAAACTGCAACCCATGGAACCATGTTAGGTCTCACAATGTAACTACAGATTGATGGGAAAATTTTAGTGCCACTGAAGATTTGAAAGAGGGCAGCAAGCAGAAGAGTTCATCCAAGTCAACCAGTATTTATTCAGAAACCAAGACAAGCCCTTATTGTCCATAAGATAGAAATTTTGCATGTTCCAGGTAGAAGATAAGATTCTGAACTTGCTTCATTCCAAGCCAGGTGCACAACCTGCATCCCTCACAATATAGCTCAGTCCCTGCCCTCTACCAACTGCATGCCCATCCCCTTCCCCATCTATACCCTGACCTAGAGAGAGAGAGAAGGAGAAAGGAAGAGAGGGAGTGAGGAAGGAAGGAAAGGAGGGAAGGAGGAAGGAAGGGAGGGAAGGAGGAAGGAAGGAAGAGAGGGAGGGAGGGAGAGAGGAAGAGAGAGAGAGAGAGAGAGAGAGAGAGAGAGAGAGAGAGAGAGAGAGAGAGAGAGAGAGAGCACATATAAGGTCCCAATCTCTATCACATCCATAACACCATCTTCCTTCATACGGTCACCATCACTCCAGAGAGTCTCTCCTCAAACTTCTATCATACCCCCTTAACTGCTGTCTGATATAAACAAACATAGTTCATGGGTCTGATATACATCACACACATTCCCCCACTGAAACCCTAATGTCATATTTGGCCCGTACCCTGTACCATTTCTCTTTACATGCTGTATGCTATGTCTGACACATATTCCACCAACCTTTCCTCTCAAATGTTATCAGATATACCTCCCATAGATTCCCCTGGCACAATGTCTATCTACCTCACAGACAGGAACACACATACTCCCCATAAATCGCCCTCATACCATGTGTCACTCACACAAAATACCACTGTTCCCCCTCAATTCATGTCTGACACATATCTTCTACCATTCCCTGCATAAACTCCTTCGTTTGACACATTCTTATTAATTAGTCTCACATAGCTTGTCTCTGACTCGCATCATCCTGTTTTCTTCTCATTGTAAGGCAACAAGGAGAAAAATGTCATTATTCAGTTTCTTTGGGTTAGTACAGAAAAGGGGAAGGAGAAAAAATATTTACTTTGTATTATATGAGAATAAACAATGAGAAATATTCTAAAAATTTCATCACCATAATTAATTTCTGTGTTTTGTTTTTGTACTCCAGAATTGTAGTCACTTTCTGCATAAGCAAAATGCATAGAATCAAGGACTTCCCCTCTGGCATGACTCTTTTTCTAACCTACCTTCTAATATCAGGAATATTAAAATATAAGCTTCTTGATGATAAGAATTTTTACTTTTTCTTTGTGCTGTACACCCAGGACTTAGCATTGTGCCTGGCACCTAATATTAGTGTAAAAAATGCTTTTTGAATATCACATATACCATCCTCTTCCTCACACCCTTTGAACACACACCACTGCTTTCTTTTATACTGCATTCCCCAACCCCTCTATTTTGTCACCTAAATTTCCTTCACCTCCTCTTTAATACAGTATGTGCCATGGATAATGTAATTTGAAAACACTGGCCTAGAGAAGGACTTTTCCCACAGACTTTGTGTTTTCACTTCAGTCCCCAAACTGAAATCTGGAAAACTCTTCCTCACTCTATCTCCTATGCTTGACGTTTTTCATGTTTGCAGGAAAGACTAAAGACCATTAGTCTTTCATAACAAGATATCATCAGCCACCCTCACTTCCAAGAAAAGAAGGTCTTTTGAGTAAGCAGACTAGGTGGTTGTCCACCCAAGAACTCAAGGATGCTATGGAGGTCACCCTACCAAACAAAAACACCCAACTGGCTTCTGACTCAATTTCCACTATTTAGAGTTTTGTTCTTTTGTCTTAAACCAAACACAACATTTGGGGTGTCAAAATGCAAATACACAAAAGCTTTATCAGTCCCATCTGCCTCAAGGTAAGTTTGTCCTGTTCTAGGAGATGGTTTCTATACGAAGTTTATAGAGAATGTAGAAGCATTTGGTGTCTTGGGAGTAGGGGTTGGGTCAAATCAGCAGCTTATGAGATGACCATTCTCTTACTCTTACTGGAAATTATCAGGTTTTTAGTACTTAAGGCATAAAATAATTTGCTATTATAAATTGATAAGACATTTTTCTAGGGAATAGAATTGGGGGGAGATGAGAAAAGAGCAGAGAGGGGACCCAGGATAGAATAGAAGCAGGAAGCAATACAGTGAGCTCCCCCAATAAAACTCCTCCAAACAGATCTAGAAAATCCAGGGTTAATTAGAACAGAAAAGGAGAGCTAGAAGTCCACAAATCCCAATAGCATCGGTACAGAACAACAGTGCCCTTGCTCAGTGTTGGGAACAAGTGAATGACTCTTAGCAAGGAATATCAGAGAAGGAGCAAATACATTGATCTCATACAGAGGTCACATACTGAAGGATCCAGCCAAAGCAGAGAGCAAGAACAGGACCAAGGCAACATTATGGGGAGACAGAGGCAGAGACAAAGAGAGTGGCTAAGATGGAAGCCTCTCAGAGCTCTGGGCTTTGTTCAGATAAGTGAACAAAGGGTTGGGTCAACTAAGGGAGAGCCAAAATAGGTAAACATATAAGAGTAGTTAGATAGCAAGGGCCTGATTAATTGCAAACAGTGAAGTTCTGAAGGATCGTGTGCACCTTTTGATGGCTCACTAAGGCCCATCACTCTCATACCACTGGGTTTTTTAAAGCCCAGTGGCTTACTATCACCAATACTTTAGAAGCACCAGTGAGGGGAAGTAAGGAAAAGGATAAAAAGGACAGAATAGAGCTCAGAAAAGAAAGGACACCAAAACCAAATATTTTTACTCTTTAATTTGGCCTTCAGGTACATGCTGAATCCATACAAATGTGTTCACCATTGAACACATTTCAGTCACAACACGGTCCAGCTCTTGTCTGTCATCCTGGGGTGGCTTCAGGGAAAGTTGCTTGGATAAGCCGAATAACCGTGACTGTTTAGACCTGTGCTGGCATGCTGCCACAGCTAGCAAACTGACCTTCCAACACTGCTCCTATCTCTTCAAAAGCAAATTTATTTTACCCCTTAGGGTACAGTGAGAGAGGCATTGGTGACTCTGCAAGAAAATATTCCCCAAAGCCTCATTAAATTCAAGGTCCCAATGTGCTTTGGCATTTTTCATGTTGGCAAAGTCATTCACTTGAGATGAATTTATGTTAATATATATGTAAATCTCAGGCCTTTCACTTAGCCTTTACTTTCTGGTGTGCTGATCCTAGGAATCAGAAAGCCCCCAGGGCCCCCAGAAAGAGCAAGATTCTGACCATCACCTCAGTGACCACCAAGCCAGCCTTAAACAAAACTGGATTGGGAAGAAGATGCTTTCATGTACCTTCACCTTTCTGTTCTCTTTTACCACTCATATAATACCCCAAACCACCCTTTAGGGGGCTAACAGCCCTCCTGTTCTTTCAACCCTGCCTAGAGAAAGCTACATGAGGCTATGGATAGTGTTAGACCTGGAGACAGGAATATTTTAGTTCAAATCATGCCTCAGACACATGGACAGGTTGCTAAACTTCTGTGTACTTGTTGCCTCAACTATAAAGCAAGGATAATAAAGCACTACATTCCAGGATTGTTGCAAAGATAAAATGAAATAATATTTGTAAATCACTTAGCACAATGCCTGGCATATAGTAGGTGGTTAATAAATGTTTGTTTTCTTACTTCCTTCCCTACCCTTCATATCAAATCCAAATCTCAGAAAAGGATATAATGATGTCAGTCATGTATATATTAGTGTGAGGTGTGGTGCTTCATACTGTGCACAAACTCAGCACTGCCCCTAGAACAAATAGAAGTTCCTTAATAAAGATTTGGGGCTGCTAGGTGACATAGTGGATAGAGTATCGGTCCTGAAGTCAGAAACACCTGAGTTCAAATCTGACCTCAGACACTTACTAGCTATGTGTTAAGTCATTTAACCCTGTTTGCCTCAGTTTTCTCATCTGTAAAATGAGCTGGAGAAGAAAATTACAAACCATTCCAGTCTTTGCCAAGAAAATTCCAAATGGGGTCATGAAGAGTGTGAAATGACTAAACAGTAAACATCAAATAAAGATTTATTGATTAATTGATTAAGGTCACAATGTTCCAATGGCCATAATGAGAAATAAGGATTAATTTTTTTCTGTTTAGCCCCCAAAATAAATAACTAGTAGTAACTGATTGAAGTTCCAAGGAGACAGATTTCAACTCAATAGAAGGAAAATTTTCATAAAATTAGAGAGAACCAAGGTAGGAATAAACTGCTTCAGGAGGTAATGTGTTCCCCCTCACTGGAAAAATTCAAAAAGAGGCTAACTGACCACATATTGCAAATTTTATAGAAGGAATTCATATTTCATATGACAGATTTCTGAAGACCCTCTCAATTCTAATATTACATAATTCTGCAACTCTCCCAGAGGATTTGCATTTTCATCCTCTCTATTTAGCTCCAGAAAGCAGAATTAGAAACAGTAGTTGTAAGATGCAAAGGTAGACATACATGTTGAATATAAAGAAAAACTTCCTGACAATTAGAGCTGTCCAATTATAGAATGGGCTTCCTTAGGAAGTAGGATATTCCCCTCACTAGAAGTCTTCAAGAGAAAATTGGATGACTACTTTCTTGCAATGTTGTAGGAGTTCTCTAAGGATTAGGGCTAGAGTTAGTTGACCTCTGACACTCCATCCACCTTTGAGATTCCATGAGTCTAACTTTAGAATGAAGTGTTCTGTCCCTTTCAAAAAGATTTGTAGCAAAAAGAGATGATGGGGGAGGAGTTTGGTGGGGAGTAGAAGATCCTTCCTTGATGTCCTGAAATTATAGCCTGCTCTAACATGTAAGCTCAGCCTTGGTGACAACCTTTTGACATTTTTATTTCCTCAGACTAAATAAACAAGACCCAGACACAATTAAACATAGTAGTCTGGAATTTAATAAACCTAAGAACTTAAACTACTGAGAGAAGGGGTCCCTGTTCAATAAGAACGTGATAGGAAACTCAAGAGAAGTTTGGTTGAAAATAGGTTTAAACCAGGAACTCACACCATATACCACAATAAATTTAGACATAGGACTTACATTTTAAAAGGTAACTTTATATAAAAATTTAGGGGAGAAAAGAAGAAAACTTTCAGTTATATGGTCAACCACCTAGGAATAATAACGACTACTTCTATGATACTAAAAGGTTCTTGTACAAACCCAAAACAATTGAAACAAAATAAATTGTCAAGTAGGTAATTTGTATCAAGCATTTGTACTTCTCAACTACACGGATTTATGGATACCATCAGTTCTCAATGATTTGTTTCATCCTAAACACTAATTGATGCACAATTGGTTTTGTCAATATTCAGCTTCAATTTTGAAATTTGATTAAGTTGGCCATTATAATGCTTTCTTTTTCTATAGTGTAAGTAGGCTGCTATTTGATTATTAAGATGGGTACAAAAATATACTACTCACTATGGTAGTTTTCTTTAGCCACTATCACTGGGAGAGCTACTGCTGCTGTATGAGGAGTCCAGTGAGTCCCTCAGGCTGTATTTTTCTATAATGAGTTCAAAATGATTCATCATTGTTCCCTTGGCAAACCACATGTGGTGTCACATATCTTGTTTTAAGGAACAGACTTTGTGTGTGAGGATTTATCAGGTTTGGGAACATCCTTATGATCCTTCAGCACTGAGCAACAAATCAGCCCTTTCTGTCATAGATTCATTACAGCAGTCCTTCTCTCTAAACATTACAGAGGTATTTCTGAAAAGTCACATGTAAGTTGAATTTTTGTAAGTACACCAAGGGTGCTTGTTGTCTGAAGAAATCCTTCACTGAACACTCTGGTTTATGAATTTAATTTTTTTTCCTTTTGTTCTCTCAAAGCTTGAAATACTTGTTTCTAAGATGGAGGTTGCTGTTCTAGATGTAATTTCATATTATGCTTAAGAAAGAAAATCATTAGAGTGGTCAAGCTCTTGGACCAGGCAGTAGATGGTGGGCATATACTCTAAAGAGGTCAAAGAAATAGAGAGAGACTAATATATGCTGAATATTCATAGCAAAAAAAGAGGAGGGTTAAAATAAATATCTTTTCATTGGGATGACTGAACAAATTGTGACATATAAACATAATGGAATATTATTATACTGTAAGAAACAAATAAGATGAGAAAAACTGGGATACATGAAAAGATTTATACTAACTGATGCAAAACAAAGTAATCAGAAACAGAACAATAAAGCACATGGTAACCACAATAATGCAAATGAAAGCATCACTCAGATTTAATGCAATAACCAACAGTTACAGCCTTGGTTCTAGAGAACAGGGGATGAAATACACTTCTATCCTTTCAGAAAAGAGGTGGGGGCCCAAGGGTATGTATTCATAAGCTGACAGACCTAGGAATTCTGCTGGTTAGCTTTACTTGATTGTTTTCCTTTGTTACAAGGAAGGGCAAAATGAATAAGGAAAGAATTTTAGGAAACAATCAGTGTTGGGGGTTGGGGTGTTAAGTATCAATAAATTGCTTTTTTAAAAAAGCTATACTAGCATCTCAAAGAAGTTATCAATCTTATCTCTACCCCTGTTTGTCTCTAGTTTTCTTTATGAATAAATGAGAATGTAAAGAAAATATGGAGAAAGAGACAGAATGTGCTGCTTTCCTATGGATGTAAAGTTAGTCTATTTTATGTAATCATTAGCCATAGAAATTAGTATTAAAGTGAACATTTCTCTACCTTCGCTAGCAGGTCCTCCAACTGGCCTCATGTCATTAACTTTCTTAATGAAACATCTTCCCTTGAAGCATTAATATGGAAAATTAACCCTAACAATTTAATATTGTAATACAAATATTGTAATGCAATCCTGATTTCTTTCTAAATTCTCTTATAAATAAAGCTACCCAGAAAAAAATAATAAAATGAGGATGGGGACTAGACCTGTGATTTCATTGAGAGAGTAAATTCCATCTACCAAGGCAGGTTGGGACCTTCTCTACAAGACAGTTGTCTAGAATACTATTTCCCAAGTGGGATTTGAACCCAGGTGTTCCATATAGCTCTCTATTCAATTAACATCATGCTGCTACTCAAAATTAAAATAAATTCTATTTAAATCGGTAGTTGTCATTATTTTGAATTTTATATGTATATCATTCAAGAAAATGGAGAAAAAATATTTCCAGAAACTGTTGCAAAAGTTAGGTGTTCAGCCCCCAGGTAGGGCTGTGGTACAATGTAGGTGATACAGTGGATAGAGCACTGGGCCTAGAGTCTCAGTTTCTTCATATATGTATGTGTGTGTGTGTGTGCATGCATGTATATGTATATATGTATGTGTATGTGTGCATGTGTGTGTATGGATGTAGGTATGTGTATAGATGTGTGTATGTGTATATGTGTGTGTACATACATATGCATATGTATGTATGTGTGTGTGCAAGTATATACATATTTTTATATATGTATATATAAAATGAGGATAACACAACCTACTTGCAGGATTGTTATTTTAAAGACCAAATGAGATAATATTTGTAAAAGGCTTAGCACAGTGTCTGACAATCAGTTAATCAATCAATAAACACTTATTAAATGCCTACTATGTTCCAGTGCTAAATACTAAGGTACAAAAAGTGACAAAAGACAGTCCCTGCCCTCAAAGAGCTTATAATCTAATGGAAATAACAACATGCAAACAAATATATACAAAGCAAGCTATATATAGGCTACGTAGGACATGATTAACAGTGAGAAGGCACTAGAATTAAGAGGAGTTGAGGAAGGATTCCAGTGAAAGATGGGATATTGGTTGGAATTTAAAGAAAGTCAGGGAGGTCAGTGTGTAGAGCAGAAGAGGAAGAATATTCCAGGCTTGGGAAACAGTAAAAAAAAATGCTTGGAGCTCAGAGATGGAGTATCTTGCTCATGAAACAGTCAAGAAACAAGAGTTGTACAGTAGATAACGTATACATACTTACTCCCTTCCCTACCCCTCCCCATACTCCAACCTCAGAACAACAGTTTCATTGGGTCAGTGAAGTATAGAGAGCTAGGGCTGGAGGCACAATCTTCAGATCTTGGCGAGTAGAGTCCTAGTAAGGAGAAGCTCCCCCATGGCCCCAAAGTCCCTTGTGTAGGACAAAAAAAAAAAAAAAAAATTAGAGAGTTGATCTGGGGTCACCAGAAGAATCTGCTGCTAATGAGCAAACAAGATCTGGGTCCCAGAAGTGATGACAGCAAAACAGAAGTGGGGAAGAGGAGAAGGCCAAGGGCAAAAGCAGAGATTCTGATCCATATACCCCTGATGCCCCAAGGACAAACAAGAGGACAGGGTGGAGGCTTTACTGAAGATGAAGATAATTGAGGAATCAGTTAGATTTGGTGAACTTTGATATGATGATCAAAAGAGGATGGAACAGTGCTGATTTTCATGGTTCTCAAGCACAGGGAAGACATTCTGAGCCAATCATGGGACTACCTGGCAAAGGCAGCATCATGGTGTTCGACAGGGGGCAAGAGAACAAAGGAAGGAACAGCTCTCTTAATTGAAGTTTTCATTTGTATGGGGATTTTAATTCACTTTTATAGGTTAACCAGACCCCTACCATTCTCACCTATTTCCCAGGACTGATGAGCCCATGTTTAACTGCTGTTCAGTGAAGAATCCTTCACTTCAGCCTTCAAAGCTCTTGTGTGAATTTTTGCTACTACCACCATTTGCTGCACTTTCAGCTAGCCTATACAAATGACAGTGAGCTGGGCCTCTTAACCATTTAAAAATTGAGAACAGGTTGAAGTTGTTTTGAACCCAAGACCTCTAATCTTTCACTATAGCAAATACCAATGCCTGAAATCCCACCACCAGAATTTCCTTCCACTGTGTTAATATTGTCCTCTTTGAAAATATAAGTAGCCCTGAGAAGGGTAACCTTTATGATCTTTAAGAATCTATCACTCATTCTCAGCACAGAATGAATAATCAGTTATTCTCCTCCAAACTAGTTAAGATCAGAGCTGAAAGAATGAAAGTGCTGATGGGCATATGGGTAAGGAAGAGAGAGTTGAAATACTCGTCATCTGCCCGGGAAAGTAGTACCCTAGGAGGCTTCTAAAATAGTGAGGAGGGCAAGAAGGAAGGATGGTAACACCAGGCACCTGAGGGTAGAGTGAATGAAAGTACAAAAAGATACAGAAATGGAGGTGAGAAAATTCCAATGACAAATTTCATTATTTTGCAGTAACTCTGCACCTAAGACATCCAAAGAAACTATACTATAGGTGTCCAAGGTTGTTGCTATGGTACATGTCAGTTTAATAAAGCTATTATGAGAACAAAAGCTCTGAGCCAGACATCATCTGCACCCACTACTAGCCAGCCAACATAGTGATCTTGATTCCCAGTGAGCCATTCTGGCAGGACCTGATTTTCTGGCAGCCAAATTCCCTGATCAGTCTCATAAAATGTATATGCCCTGTCGTACACTCTGGCTCTTAGAGACCTTAAGACCCTGTGGATCTGTATTTATGTATTATTATTTCTTCTTCTTTCTTCTTCCTCTTCCTCCTCTTCTTCCTCTTCTTCTTCCTCCTCTTCCTCTTCTTCATCAAAATTGACATTTATACAGTCATTTAAAGTTTGCAAATCACATTTCAATAATTATCTCATTAAAACCATATAATAACCCTGTGGGGTAAATATTATAAGCATTATCATTACCATTTTAAGATAGTAATAAGTAACTTTATATAGTGCTTTAAGGTTTATAAAGTACTTTACATATATTACCACATTTGATCCTGTGGGATAAAGGCTATCATCCCCATTTTAGAGATAAGGAAACTGAAGATCAGAGAGAGAGGGTCCTGTCTTATCTATGGTCACATAGCTAATGAATATCAGAGAAAAAATTTGAATCCATCTTGAACTGACTCCAGGTCATAGCAGTTAATCCATTATCTTGAGCTGTCTCTTAGCAGTCAACTTCCCTCTCACTCTATCAAATCTCAACCAGTTTTGATAGAAAAAGGGAGATTTATTTCTAAAAAGAAGAGTAAACTCACAACTTATATGTGAATGATAAGAGAATCAGAGTAATAATAAAATAATCTGCCCAGTGCATAAGTGGATGTTTCTCATGCCCCATAAATACATCCTAATCCAGCCAGTTTCCCCATGTCTTCTCAAGTGAGCCAACCTAAGGTTTCCTAACATCTAACATGTTCTAATCTAAGAACCCTTTTTGATGATATACTCTTGTTTCACCTTCCTGGTTTACCTCTTATTACCCTTGAAAGCCCTATTATCAGCTCAAGCTCTGAGACTTTCAGATTACAATAAGTCCCTTACTCTTTTTGTACACAAACATGAGGGAGTGGCTTCAGGGCTCTTCATTCAATCCCTTTGTTTTTTGTTTTTTTGTTGTTGTTGTTTTTGTTTTTTAAGTGAGGCAATTGGGGTTAAATGACTTGCCCAGTGTCACCCAGCTAGTTAAGTATTAAGTGTCTGAGGCTGGATTTGAACTCAGGTACTCCTGACTCCAGGGCAGGTGCTCTATCCACTGCGACATCTAGCTGCCCCCCATTCAATCCCTTTGAACCTCTATTTACCCTGTAGTGTATTTACTCCACTCATAAAGATTCATTGACTGGAAGAGCTCTTTCCTGCTTTTAAGTGGTAGCAGTCACTACACTTTTAGTTGAAAAGACATGTGATTTGTTTTGGGGGATCACACTTGTAGTGCTGTGCCCCCATAAGGTTGAGGATCTCTTGTTGAGACAGTGCTTTCAAGCTTTCTCTGATCAAAGACCTGCTAGATATTGTCGACTATTAAAATATTATTTTGTATCTGACTGTCTCCTACAAACAAATCAGAGAAATAATGTTTAATCTCTCCTACAAAATTAATAAACAGATCAGAGAAATTATAATCTTATAATATCTCCTACTAATCAGATCAGAGAACATGATACCTGTTCTCCTATGAAACAGATCAGAGACAGACTAAAAAAAACCCATAATATCAATTTAATATTTTTGTCCCAAGACAAACACATGATCATGTGGAGTCTCCTCTCCTAGGAAGAGAGCTCAGAGACTCCATATTTTTGAGGGTATATATGAGGTTTTTTATCCACTGATTACATGGCATAGTCAGTTTCAATAGCAAGATACAGAAATCAACCCAGAAGCAAAAAGCAGTTTAACAATTTCAGTTATAACCAGTATGGAGAAAATACAGAAGCATCATGATATAATTACAAGATTCCAAAAAAGGGTTTGGCAAGGATGAGGACACCCAGATGTTACCATAAGATAGGGACTCACTATTCTGAGGGAAAAGAAGTCACTTAGGTAGGGTCTTTTATCTGCTAGCTATCTGGGTTCAGTTTGGAGTTCAGTTAAAGGACATTTTGCTCCTATTAATCCAGGGTTTCATAAAAATACTTTTGGATAATAAGGTACCTCCATCAAATCCAGGTGATCCATATATTCATATTAACAATCTAAAGTGACTTTAATGGGCAAAGAAAATATGATTTTAAAATGTCCTACACGGCCATATTACTCCCTGATATAACAACCTGAAAGGAGCCTCTCCATGATTGTTGCTTTGTGGTAGATATGGCTGAGAGACCCTACCATAACCTTTTTTTTTTAATTTTATTAATTTTTTTTTAGTGAGGCAATTGGGGTTAAGTGACTTGCCCAGGGTCACACAGCTAGCTAAGTGTTAAGTGTCTGAGGCCAGATTTGAACCCAGGTACTCCTGACTCCAGGGCCGGTGCTCTATCCACTGCGCCACCTAGCTTCCCCCATAACCTTTCTGAAACCCCCTTACAGAATCCTGTTCCCATCCTATATACCAATTGTTCCTCTTTTATGAAAGATAGCATTTGTACACGGGCTGTGCCATGGTTTCTGACCTTGACACTGTTTGGGTAGCCTCTCTATCATCTAACCTCAGTGCCCAAGCTGCCTAATTGTTTGTAGTTACACAAGATTGCCACCTGCCTACAGACTAAGTGTAACCATGTACATTGAATACCGTTATGCCTTTGGAGTCTGTCATTGCAGAGGGTTTCTTGACTTCTGGTAAGGTTATTGTGAAGACGCAATACATCAGTAAACTTCTCTCTGCGCTACAGCTTCCTAGTGCTTTGGCTATTGTCCATTGTCCTGCCTATACTAATGGAACCAACCCTCTTTCAAGAGGTAACAATTGTGCTGCTGCAGCAAAACTTGCTGCCCTTGAGGGCCCTACACATGTTCGATCTTTCTGCTTCTGATAATGTTGACCTCTATCTTATAATGACTCTGAAATCACAAAGTGTTAATAGCATTTTTGTGCCAAACAGGTATATGGGGTATGTTAACTGAAGAAGGCAAACAACTCATCCCTAGGAGTTATCACCAGGTATGTCTGTCTGTACATAAAGGGGAGCCATTATGGCACACAAGGGATTATTGATATGATTAGAAGGATACAGATCACCCCAAGTATTACCCCTGTAGCTGCATGTATCTGTGCCTCTTGTCCTACTTGTCAGTCATTTAATCAATGTGCATTCCATGCCATTGCTTTCAGCAACCATGCCCAGTGCCATTGTTTTCAGTGGCCATACTCTGACTGATACTCCTTTTGAGAATTTACAAATTAATTCCATATACATACCTAAGTCTTGGCTAGTATAGAGTATGCTTCATTGTCGTTGATCAACTCACTCATTGAATCAATGCATTTCCCAGATCTAAGGCCACAGTGAATTTTATGGATAAAATTATTTCAAAGAAATTGTGCACTGGTTTGGCCCACCTGCTCACATTGACTCAGACAGAGGTCTCATTTCACTGACATAGTTTCATGTCCCCTATCACTCCCAGAGTTATGAGCAGGTTAAACATATGAACAAAAAACTAAAGATCCTGATTACAAACTATGTTCTGAAATACATCTTGATTTATTTCATCTATGAAATAGATCAACAGGAAAATTATATCTGTCTCCTTTTAAGATGCTTTTTGATCATCCTCCTATAAATGCAAAACCTTTCTCCCCAGTATATACATCATTACTGGGAGGAGATAAATCTGTTACTTCTTATATGTAGGAACTGAAAAGAAACTGAGGGAACTTCACAACACAGGGGCTGCAGTATAGACTGAGCCCTTAGACTTTTCACTACATGATTTTCACCCTGGAAAGAAGTTCTACAGCAATAATTTCCAGGGAATCAGTGGAATTCAACCTGCCTGAGAAGGCCAATTCCACGTATTGTTCATCAACCCAACTACAATCAAGATCAGAAAAGAAGACTTTTGGATAGACTGTGTCTATGTTAAACCTGCTCCTTACCATTTCACATAAGAGCAATGTTTCAGAAAATCGTTTTGCTTTGCTTTATCTTAATACTATCACTTGGTGTTTCTCCTTCCCCAGTTAATCTAGAGAATAAAAAATTATCAAGTATCAGAAAATGAACACTTTTCACAATACCATTTACTTTCTGCCTCACAGACATACTTATCATATCTTTTAAATCTTGTTCATTTCCTTGTTGTTAATTCTGTTATTGCCAGTTGTTCTTTCCAAATTCTACTCTTCCCAGGAGGATTGGAAAAGATTTAACACTAGTAGTAATCTTCATAGTGGTGTAGGCCATGCTTTGTATCATTGTAGAGCAACTGGGGCTCATGGATGCTGGGTTTGTCATCATATCCACCAGAATGACTCTGATAGATGGGCTGTACTCTCTATTATTGAAAACCAAAATTCTCCTACAATAAGCAGATTACACTAACTCTGGATATCCTAAAATACCACCTTTGGAAAGGGCTTTTACACTCTTTGTTTACACCCTTGTGGTGTTTATGATCTTGGCATTACCAAGGGAGACCCTTTTATTCATACTAAAACCTGCCTCTACAAGGAACTTTGAAGTATTTCTTTGACCAACCTTACTTATAATGGTTCTAGCTGGACCAAACATGATACAACCTTCAATATAAATGTATACTGTTATAATAATAATGGAACCTTTGGGGGAATTAAATATCCCCCTTCAGAAGTTTCTTGGGGACTAGTATCCCATGGAAAATTCTTTGTTTGTGGCCCTACACATGTAAAGCATCTTTCTCTCTTCCCCATGTGAAAGAATATAGGCTGGCTGGGGCAGGGGAGGGGGGAAGTAAGCTGAAATAGCAGAGTAAAGGCAGGAACTCACCTGAGCTTTCCCAAATTCCACTCCCCAAACAACATTAAAATAATACCTCAAAACAAATTCTGGAGCAGCAGAACTAACAAAAGGGTGAGGTGAAACAATTTTCCAACCTAAGACAATGTAGAAGGTTGGCAAGAAAGGTCGATCTCACTGAGGTGAAGTGCAGCCCTGCTGAAAGCCAGCCTTGTGAGTGACTGAATCAGGAGCAGCTGAAGCAGCTTCCATAGCTCTCAGTGCACAGATGGTAAAGGGGTCAGAAATCTGGTCAGAAAATGATCATAGGAGACCCTTTGTTGGCATTGGTACAGTACTCTGTTGCATTGACCATATGCAGATCTGGGATGCAGTCCCAGGGTGAGGTGGAGAACTGGCAGGAGGAGGGATCCTGGTCACAGTTCCAAGGTAGAAAAGAGTTCTTGTGGTCACTCACAAACCAGAGCAGAGGCCAGGAGAGCAGTGACCCCTTAGATCATACCACCTTAGAAGAAATGAAATTTACAGATGTCCCCAGAACTAGATCTGAACACAGAACTATGAAAAACCTAAAGTTTGGGAAAGTACCCCCTTGATCCCTGGGAACAGAGCCCAACTTTAACATATAGTTAAAAGTCAAAAAAAGCCAGAAAAATAAACAAAGATAAAAAAATAACCTGATCACATAAAGTTACAATGGTGACAAGGAAGGTCAAAACACAAAATCAGAAGAAGACAATAGGATCAAAGTAACTGCAAAATAGTCTCAAAGAAAAATGTGAATTAGTTTCAGGCCTTGGAAAATCTCAAAAAGAATTTTAAAAATCAAATAAGAGAGGAAGATGGGGGAAATGGAGAAAGGAAATGAAAGGAATACAAGAAAGAGTTAATAGCATGGTAAAGGAGGTACAAAAAATACTGAAGAAAATCCCACCTCTAAAAAGCAGAATAAGTCAAATATTAAAAGAGGCACAAAAAGCCACTGAGGAAAAGAATTCCTTAAAAAAAAAAAAGGAATTGGCCAAATAGAAAAGGAAGCACATGAGCTCACTGAAGAAAAAATTCTTAAAAATTAGAATTGGGCAAGTAGAAGAAGATAATAAGTTCACAAGACATCAAGAAACAATAAAACAAAATTAAAAGAATAAAAAATAGAAGAATATGTGAAATATCTCATTGTAAAAACAACTAACCTAGAAAACAGATCAAGGAGAAATAATTTAAGAATTATTGAAATATCTGAAATCCATGATACAAAAGAGCTTAGACAATATCTTTCAAGATATTATCAAGGAACAATGCCCTAATATCCTAGAACCTGAGGGTAAAATAGAAATTGAAAGAATTCACCAATCATGTCCTGAAACAGATCCCAAAATGAAAACTCCTAGGAAAATTATAGACAAATTTCAGAGCTCCCAGTTTAAGGAGAATATAGTGCAAGAAACCAGAAAGAACAATTCAAATCTCATGGAGACATAGTCAGGATAGCACAAGATTTAGCAGCTTCTACATTAAAAGATCAGAGGGCTTTGAATATGATATTCTGGAGAGCAAAGATATTAAGATTACAACCAAGAATCACCTTATACAGCAAAGTATGAGAATGGTCCTTCAGGGGGAGAAATGAATATTTAATGAAATTGAGGATTTTCAAGCATTCCTGATGAAAACACCAGAGCTGAATAGAAAATTTGATATTCATTCAAAAACAAGACTCAAGAGAAGCATAAAAAGGTAAACAGGAAAGAGAATTCAATAAGGTAAAACAATTTACATCCCACATGATAAGATGATACTGTAACTTCTTTTTTTAATGTTCTTTATTAGGGCAGTTAGAAGGAGTGAACATAGACAAAGGGCACATAGACAGAGGTGTGGATTGACTAGGATGGAATGATACCCCCCAAAATGAAATTAAGGGATGAGAAAAGGGAATGCACTGGAGAAATGGGGAGAGAAAAGTAGAATGGGGTAAATCATCTCACATAAAAGAGGTGCAAAAAAGCTTTAACAGTGGAAAGGAAGATGGAGGGGTAGTTGGCAATGTTTGAACCTTATTCTCATTGGAATTCCTTAAACAGGGAATAACACACACTCGATTGAGTATAGAAATCTATCTTAACCTACAGGGAAATAGAAGGGGATCAGGATAAGAGAAGGGGGACTGATATATTGGAGGGAAAATTGGGGGGAAGTGGTAGTCAGAAGCAAAATACTTTTTTTTTTTGGCAGGGCAATGGGGGTTAAGTGACTTGCCCAGGGTCACACAGCTAGTAAGTGTCAAGTGTCTGAGGCCGGATTTGAACTCAGGTACTCCTGAATTCAGGGTTGATGTTTATCCACTGTGCCACCTAGCCGCCCCAGCAAAATACTTTTGAGGAGAGACAGGATGAAAGGAAAGAAAGATAAACAGAAGGAAAAGTAAGATGGAGGGAAATAAACAGTAATCATAAATATTAATGTAAATGAGATGACCTCACCTACACAATAGAAGTGGATAACAGAATGGATTAAAAAACAGAATCCTACAATATGTTTTTTGCAAGAAACACACTTGAAGCAGAAAGACACACACAGAGTAAAGGTAAAGGGATGGAGGAGACTCCATTATGCTTCAGCTGAAGTAAAAAAAAAAACAGGGACAACAATCATAATCTCAAACAAAGCACACATAGATGTAATTAAAAGAGATAAGCAGTGAAATGACATTTTGCTTAAAAGGTACCATAAACAATGAAGTAATATCAATACTAAACATATATGCACCAATGGCATAGCATCCAAATGCTTAAAGGAAAACTTAAATGAGTTATAGGAGAAAATAGACAATAAAACCATACTGTTGAGGTGTACCTCAACTTGCCCCATTTCATAACTAGATAAATATAGCTAAAAATAAACAAGAAAAAAGTTTGATATGAATAGAAATTTAGAAAAATTAGATGTGACCTCTGGAGAAAACTGAATGGGAGTAGAAAGGAATATATCTTTTTCCTAGTGGTACACAAAAACTGACCATATATTAGGGCATAAAAACCCCACAACCAAATGTAGAAAAACAGAATTTTAAATGCATCCTTTTCCTATCATAATGCAATAAAAATTACATTCAATAAAAGGACATGGAAAACATAGATTAAAAATTAATTGGAAACTAAATAATCTAATCCTAAAGAGTGAGTGGGTCAAACAACAAATCATATAAACAATCAATAATTTCATCAAAGAGAATGACAATAATGAGATAACATACCTAAATTTGAGGGGTACAGTCAAAGCAATATTCGGGAAATTTTATAACTCTGAATGCTTACATCAGTAAAATAGAGAAAGAGCAGATCAATGAATCAGGCATGCAACTAAAAAAAGTAGAAAAAGAACAAATTAACCCCCCCCAGTTAAATACCAAATTGGAAATCCTGAAAATCAAAGGCGAGATTAATAAAATTGAAAGGAAGAAAACCATTGAACTAATAAATAAAAGTAGGAGCTGGCTTTTTAAAAACAATAAATAGGTAAACTATTGGTTAATTTAATTTTTTTAAAGAGAGAGGAAAGAGAAGAGAAGAAAACCAAATTATCAGTATGAAAAATGAAAAGGGTGAATTCACCACCAATAAAGATTAAATTAAAGCAATTGTTAGGAGCTATTTTGCCCAATTATTTGCCAACAAATATAACAATCTAAGTGAAATGGATCAATATTTACAAAACTATATGCTGCTCAGACTAACAAAAGAGAAAATAGAATACTTACATAATCTTATCTTAGAGAAAGAAAGTGAACAAGCCATCAATGAGCTCCCTAAGAAAAAAATCCTTGGAACCAGATGGATTCACAAGTGAATTCTACCAAATATTTAAAAAAACAATTAATTCTAATATAAACTATTTGGAAAAATAAGCAAAGGAATCCTTCCAAGTTCCTTTTACAACACAAATATAGTGCTAATACCTAAACCAAGAAGAGCAAAACCAGAAAAAAAAAAAAAACTACAGACCAATTTTCCTAATGAATCCTGAAGCAAAAATTTAAGTAAAATACTTGCAAGAAATTTAAGGTAATATATCACAAAGACCATTCACTATGATCAGGTGGGATTTATGCCAGAAATGCAGGACTGGTTCAATATTAGGAAAACTATTAGTATAATTGGCCACATCAATAACAAAACCAACAGAAAAGGCTTTTGGCAAAATATAACACCCATTCCTATTAAAAAAAAAAAACACTAGAAAGCACATGACTAAATGGAACTGAATTTAAAATGATAAGAAATATCTATCTAAAGCCATCAGGAAGCATTATCTGTAAAGGAAATAAGTTTGAAGCCTTCCCAATAAGATCAGGGATGAAGCAAGGATGCCCATTATCATCACTATTATTCAATATTGTACCAGAAATGCTAGCTATATCAATAAAATAAGAAAAAGAAATTGAAGGAATTAGAATATTCAAGGAAGAAACAAAACTATTACTCTTTGCAGACAATATGTTGGTATACTTGGAGAATCCTAAAGAATCAACTAAAAAGCTAGTTGAAAAGATTAACAAGATAGTTTCAAAGGATTCATGATGAAAAAATGTTATCTACCTCCAAAGAAAGAACTGATGGAGTCTGAATGCAAAATATAAAATAAACCTAAATAAAACATTAGTATTTCTATGTATTACCAACAAAGTCCAACAGCAAGAGTTAGAAAGAAAATTCCATTTAAAATAACTGTAGACAATATAAAATACTTGGAAGTCTACCTGCCAAGGCAAAACCAAGAACTATATGAACACAAGTACAGAACACTTTTCCCACAAATAAAAACAGACCTGAACAATTAGAAAAATATTAATTGCTCATGGGTAGGCTGAGCCAATATAATTGACAATATAATTCTACCTAAATTAATTTTTCTATTCAGTGCCACACCAATGAAAATACCAAAAACTTATTTTATAGAGCTAGAAAAAAAAATTACAAAATTCATCTGAAAGAACAAAAGGTCAAAAATATCAAGGTAATTAATTAAAAAAAGAATGTGAAGGAAGGGGGCTGATCTCAGACTATATTATAAAGAGGTAAACAAAAAACAATCTTATACTGGCTAATAAACAGAATACTGGATCAGTTTCCTCATCTGTATAATGAGTTGGAGAGGGAAATGGCAAACCACTCCAGTATCCTTGCCAAGAAAACCCAAAATGGGGTCATGAAGAGTTGGATATGACTGAAAAAAACTATACAACAATTGTATTTAGACTCTATATTGACTGTTCTACTAAGTTATGCAAGAGGACTCTTCCTAGTGGGCTTTTCTTGGTTCATAATTCTGGTAATAAGCATACAAAAACCCTTATAAATTTGGCTTATGTGTAATGATCCATGGGGATAAAGGGACATGTCTTCCCTCCTCAAGAATCAGAGTGGGTAATTGTAAGAACCAGATTGACTGTACCTTGTGAACATTGACTCCATTTTGTAAATAACTTCATTCTTTGCTGTTTTCATGTAAATCACCTGATTTCAAGGAATTCCATATGCTTATTCACCCCTTTCCAGGTCTGAAAGTACCCAATCTTTCCTCCAATAAGCAATTAGATGACTTACTCCTATATTCCATTTTGTATCCTGTTTATTTTTTTCTTTTAATGTATAAAAATGTGTACAAAATCTGTATTCAGGGTCCTTTGTTCTGCAACTGCATGCCCTGCAAATAAATCGCACAGCTCAGACTTTGGTTCCTCAGTTATTATAAATTCATTTCTGACAGTTATTACTAAGTCAAAAAAAGAAATAAAAATGAAGAAATTGAGCAATACAAAGATACTTAAGTTACTTGCTGGACAGAAGATAATGAAAGACATATCCTCCATTGGCTGAAAATCCAATAACACAATTCAAAACAGACCCACTGTTTGCTTGTGTGTGTGTGTTATTGTTTCTATTATTCTGCTTATTTCAGAATCCACAAAATTTTCCTATTGCTTTCTACACTGTATCCATTGTTTTGCCTGTTTTCAAAGACTTCAAAATCTGATCCTGTCCTACCTATTTACCCAACTTTATCTGCTACTACTCTCCAACACAAATTCTCTGTTCTTTCTAACTAGGTTGTTTGCTTGTCTTTTGCTAAATCTAGCCTTTAAGCTTTTTTTCACACCAGGACCTTAGCCTGAAATGTTCTTCCTGTTCCTCAAATCCTACCTCCTCTTGGAAGTCTTCTAAGACCTCTTCATCTCTTCAATCATTCATTTATTCAACAAGCCCCATTGTGAACCCTTAACTTAGTGTCAATACCACTGATTTTGACATAGAATCTCATATTATGATCTAATTCTTTCATGTCATAGAGTCATAGAATGTTATAACTTGGAGAGGCCTTGAGATCATCTTGTTCAACCCCTTTATTCCATAGGAGAGAAAACTAAGGCCCAAAGTGATTTGCCTAAGGTTACACAGTGAGTTAGTGGCAGAGGAAAGGACAGATGAATACAAAAGCAGATGAAATGACATTTGTAACCAGGCCAGATTCAGCCACAGCATACCTTTGTAATTTTTTGCTTTGACCTAGAAATTCAGTTCAACTAGACTATAATCCCCATGAGAGTAAGAACTGTATCTTATCTAAAGCTTGCACCTAACCCAGTGCCTAGCACATAGTAGGCATTTAATATATACTTTTTTCAATTCAGTTGAGTTGAGGCCTCAGAAGAAGCTTCAATATGTTTACTATTATTTATTAAAAGAACCAGTAAAAGGATGTGGGTTACTAAAGAGAGTTTTATGATAATATGATACAATAGTACTTTCCAGGTTTCCTTCCTTTTAACAACCTTACAAGAAGCGATTCCCAAGGGAACTTCATTATGATCTTATTCTTGTAAATGAGGGCTTGAATTCACCATCAGATTTTATATTCTTATGTAATCATTTCAATAAGTAGCTTCAGAATCACTATTAGGATAGGGAGTGGATTAAATGAAATGCCAGTGGGGATTTTACTACTGAAAGACTAAAGAGAAATTAAACTACGAAACTCCATGAATATTACATTACAACGATCACACCTACTCAAATAAGCAAACAAGGACTTTGAAAATGAAATTCAGCTCCTGTACTCTGATCATGCCTTATTGGAAAATAGTATATTCTTTTTTTTTTCTCTAGTAAACAATATTGTTAGCTGAACGGTCTAAAAAACATTCCTTAAAAACTAACAAACTTGGGGCAGCTAGGTGGTGCAGTGGATAAAGCACCAGCTCTGGATTCAGTAGTACCTGAGTTCAAATCCGGCCTCAGACACTTAACCCCCATTGTCCTACCCCAAAAAAACAAACAAACTAACGAACTTGTTCTTGAGCCATTCTCTGAGAATGCTAGTCATTTTCTTTACTATAGTATGGTTTTGGTATAGATTCAATCGTCAATAAATAAGGGCAACATTGCATAGTGGAAATAGTAGTGACTGGGTTCAAGCTCTGCTACTAACTGGCTGTGTGACTTTGGGCTTGTTACTATGAAACACAGTCTCAGTTAACTAACTCATCTGTGAATGAAAGAGTTGGACTCAATGGTCTCTAATACCCCTTTCAGATAAGACCTGCTGTGGTTTTTTCTCTATTATCCTAATAGAATGGATCCAGAGAGCTTACCTGAAGGTTCTGGCTGAGAAGTCAATTTAATAATTTTTTATTAAGTACCTTATACACATTGTGTCAGGCTATGGGAATGTACAAACAGAAATGAAACAGTTCCTGCCTTCAAGGCATATTTTACTTGAGGGAAGCTTCTCGATTCTTACATACTTTATTTTTTAATGTTATTCTTTATCAGAGGACATTATCCTTTTTGAATCAATATCTGACTCTGGGACTGACGCACATAGAGCAATGAGGTATGAAGAACAGATACATCTGGCTATCCGGTCATCCTATTCAGCCTTGGCAGTCAATGGACTAAGAGATATTACATTCTGTATACTTCCAAGGGTGTCAAATAGAATTGAACTGAATTGAGCTCCTATCATGTCACTAATGCTATGTTGTTATAATCCAGATGGAGGCAATAGTATGAAAAAAGGCCTAGGAATGAGCATGGCATATGCAAGCAATAATGAAGAAATGTGTTTGATTGGAGAAGTGGGTTTACTGTTGGGAAGAAATAGAAGATAAGGATTTTAGTCAGACTATAGAAAACTTAGGGGATAAGCATCTGCTCTCTCTATTCCTAAAGAATCGCTATGCTTAGTCCTGATCCCAAATACCTAGATAGAAGCAGTTAGATAGGACGGTAAATAGAGCTCTAGATCTGGAGTCAGGAAAAATCTGAATCTAATTCTAGTCTCAGACACTTATTAGCTGTGTGACCCTGGGCAAGTCACCTAATATTGTTTTGCCTCAGTTTCATCATCTGCAAAATGAATATAATAATAGTGCCTACCTCCCAGGGTTGTTGAGAGGATAAAATGAGATTATATTTGGAAAGCACTTGGCTATATAAAGTCCAGCTATTATTTTTACTGTTTTTATCATAGCCCCTCTAAGAGGCAACTACCTGAAGATATAAAGCTTTGGTAAGTTCTTTAAATGCAGGGTGATTTGTCCTTTTCATGGTTTATCTAAGAGACAATATTTCTAATACATTAAAACTCAAATCCATACAATTTAGATTTAATTTTTAAAATCACTATCATCATCAAAAACTACTTGTTTAGATATGTTAAGCCAAGGTCAAATATTTGCATATTCAATTATATTATGATTAGTTCAATGGTTAAAACAACCAGCTAAACAAAGCTAGGGAAAATGTCTGATTACATGAGTGGCATAATTAGCTTTTTTCTGTTCTGTGCTTCAGACTGCAAATTCATCAAACCACTTAGATTTCATATGTTCCAAAGACAAACACAAAGATAGTAAAGAGTACAAATAAAAGAGTATGGCCTGTAAAAAAAAAATGTCAGAAGTTCTATAGTTCAAAAAGAACTGAGTCTGAAAAGGGAATCTAAGAACAACAGAAGAGAAAAGGGAGATTAACTTAGTTATTGTGGAGAGGAGGGAGAGAAGGAAGAAAAGATCAGACCACTTCTTGGGGTGGATGGGATGAAAATAATGGACAAGAAAGAGAAGGCAAAGCACATTTCATCTCTTGCTTAAAAAAAAAAAGCCTAATTTTCCTTTTGTATATCCAGGTTTTCCTTAAAAATCTTATCATCATTATCATGTCTTTATTCCTTTCCTGAGTATCCAATGATGTTTGACACTCTAATTATAAACCACATTGAGCTAGTCCCTACCATTAGGGATCTACATTTATAACATATATTGTCATGAATACATGGGTATCAATCACATAGATGCTTAGGTGAAAACATTAAAATAAGACATGAGTGAATAATGAGAATTGGGATGACAGATAAAAATGAGAAGAGAAGGAAGTGAGGGAGGGAAGGGGAGGAAAGGGAAGGAGGGAGGGAGAGAGACAGAGAGAAAGAAAGACAGAGAGAGAGGGAGAGAGAGACAGAGAGAGACAGAGAAAGAGATAGGCAAAAAGATAGGCAGAGAGATGAGATAGCTGAGATAGATCAGATAGCTCAGATAGCTAAGATAGATCAGATAGCTCAGATAGATAGGTAGGTAGGTAGGTAGGTAGGTAGGTAGGTAGGTAGATAGATAGATAGATAGATAGATAGATAATCCTAGTTACCTTCCACATGCTGTTGCAGAGGCTTTACTCATTGCCTGGATTGCTCTCCCTACTGACTTCCACTTCTCAGAACACCTAATTAGGTGAGCATTTAAGGCTCAGGTCAGGTGTGACCTCTTAGATGAGGCCTTTTCGGATCTCTCCAGTTGTTAGAGTTTGTGGAAAACTCTGACTCAGCCCCAAAGTATATTTTCTATTGTAAGAAATAATTATTAATAACCAATATCTTGAGATCCCCAGAGATCTCCCCTTTCTTAGCCCTTTCTTCCCTCCACTCAAAGGCAAGGTCTCCTTGAGAGAGTTCATCAAATCTCTCCATTTGGGCCAAATCCAAGCCAAACATACAAAAGGAGCCTTGGGTGAAAAGATTCTTTTGTGTAGATAAGCTGAAGGAGTTTACTGATGAGCTTTGCTCTGCAAGAACCAGTTCCAGGTGGGAACCATTGTGCCCCACCCCTAGCTTGGGTGGGGGTCTCTACATATTCCCCTCATGTCATCTTTACTTGAGTCATGTATCCCCTAACTTCCCTTTAATATAACCCACCTCCAATCAGGTTAACCAGTTAGATTAGGTTTGATTGCTGTGTGATGGACCTCCTACAGCTGGAGGGTATATAAACTGAGATCTGACCACAAGGAAGGGGTCTTTGGTCTGAGAGAAATGGCCATCCTCATTTTATTATTAACCCAGTGGCCAAATTAATAAAACTATTAAATTACTTAGAAACCATATCTCACATATTTAATCATCACAGTATATATTGTATATTTACTTACCTATGTACATATGATACTCTCAGTCAAATATAAATCCCTTTAGGGCATAGACTTTGTTTTAAACATCACATCACCAGGAACTAGCACAGTGGTTGGTAAATGTTATGGGTAGGCACTTAATAAATGTTTGTTAAATTGAATTATGTTGTATTGAAAAAGAAAGCTCAGGGGCAATTAGGTGGTGCAGTGGATAAAGCACCAGCTCTGGATTCAGGAGGACCCGAGTTCAAATCCGGTCTCAAACACTTGACACTTACTAGCTGTGTGACCCTGGGCAAGTCACTTAACCCGCACTGCCCCACCAAAAAAAAAAAAAAAGACTGATTTCTTGGGCAGCTAGGTGGCACAGTGAATAGAGCACCAGCCCTGGAGTCAGGAGTACCTGAGTTCAAATCCGGCCTCAGACACTTAACACTTACTAGCTGTGTGATCCTGGGCAAGTCACTTAACCCCAACTGCCTCACTAAAAAACAAAAACAAAAACAAAAAAAATAAAAAGAAAGCTCAAGAAGATGAAATGCTGCTTACTCTTTAAACTAGCAAACTAACTATTTATTACCAAACTGAGCAGTACCTTGATTACAAGATCTATGTATATCCTTGCTATATGAGAACAAAGTAAGCCTCTTTTGTCAACTAGTCAATGACTTAACAGTGTCTAATGTGGCAAGATTATTGGAATTTGGCAGACTGATTGAGATGAGCCACACCTGGCCTGCCCTGAGTGACATGTGCTGCTGATGTTAGCAGGAGAAACCACTCTCCACAGGCAGTTTTGAAGAACCTCCCCTTTTGGGGGAGGAAGAGTAAACACTGGCTGAGGGGAGCTCACTCTCTTCCGGAGTGACATTCTTTTCTGGTGGTGTAATCAGCAGGAACAGATGAGTCCTGTGGGCCCTGGCTGCAAAGCTAGTTTGCTATTGAAGCTACAGACCCCAGGTCATGAGTTAACATACAAGCCATGCTCTTTTGAATTAGCTGAACTGGAAGCGAGTTTGGGGATTGTATAGACTTAGGTTAGAGTTAGGAGGATTATCCGTATTTCTTTTCCCCTATCCCCTTGTCTTTGATTTTATTAATTTCACCTTTGCTGTTTATTTCATTCCCATTAATAAAACCTGATTCATTTGTGGAAAAGAGGCTGTTAGGCTCCTTTCTTATTGGTCTGGGAGAAATATCTAAAAAGGCAGTTTAGAGGGGAGGGAGCTTTGGACCTAGAGGTCCCTCATTATTTCCGGGACCCTAATATTACGGTGAACCACTCAATGAACTCTCCATATATTAAATTTGGCCCTCACACTTATTTTGATCCAAAAATTAAACCTAAGCTAACCGGATGCTGGCACTAACCAGACATAACATGCCCAAAGGAGACTTTGGTATCTTTCCCCAAAAAAACCTTCCCTTCTCCCCATCTTCCCTTTTATTGTTGAGGGTATCCCCATTCTCCTACTCTCCCAGATTGGCAACATCTGTCCTCCTCTCATTAATACTCACTTCACATATTCAATCTGTTACAAAGTTTCATCATTCTCACTTTACAACATCTCTCATATATCCATCCTTCTCTCCACAAACATTGCTACCAGCCTCACCATTGGACTATTATAATATAGCACGTGATTGTTCTCTCTCCCCACTCCAGTTCATCCTCCACTCAGCTGCCACAGTAATCTCCTAAAGAGCTAATCTAACCATATCAATCCAGCCCCCAACTTAATAAGCTTTAACGGTTTCCTATCACCTCCAATATCAAATATAAAATCCTGTAGTGTTCAAAACCCTTCATAACCTGCCTCCTTCCCAACTTATCAGTCTTCTTATATCTTACATCTCCCAAAACTATTCTTTAATAAAGGAACACTGGCTTTCTTGCATACTCAGAACAAAGGAAAGAAGAAGAGGGAGGGAAAGAAAGAAGTATTCATTAAGCACTCACTATATGTCAGATACTATGTTAAGTGCTTTACAAGTACTATCGCATTTGATCCTCACAATAACTCTATGAGGTAGGTCCCATTATTATCTCCATTTTACGGTTGAAGAAAATGAGATAGACAAGGGGTTAGGTGACTTGCCCAGGATCAAACAGGTATTAAGTGTCTGAGGCTGGACTTGAATTCAGATCTTTCTGACTTCAGACACTACACCACCTTACTGCTTCTCTAAAGGAGGGAGATTTTCTCAAATCTTCACTGGGACCTGCCAAGATATTGCTGTTTGCCTATTGTGGTACTTCCCAAAGGTCTCATGAACCCACATGAACAAGGGAAGGCTTTTCTCACCAGGGATTTAAGGTTTCAACTCAAAATCATTTATGGTCATTTCATATTAATTGGACCAAACATGTGGTGTTTGGCTTATAAGGAAAAGATACTAACTCATAGTAGTAGATGCTAAGACCTATTCTCTAGGTGTGCACATGTGTTTTGTATAAATGTATAAGAATGTGGACATTTCAATTTTTGTAGCAACATGACAATTGAAAAAGAATAATAAAAATAGTAATACAAAGAGTTACATAGTACTTTGCATACTTTATCTTATTTACTCCTTGTAGTGAACTTTCAAGGTAGGTAATGCCAGTACTATTAGCACTAGATTTGGAGTAAGAAAACCTGGGTTCAAATCCTGACTGTTTCTCATGACCTATGTGACATTTAGAAATGACTTTACCTTTCTGGACCTTGTTTTCCACATATGGAAAATGAGAATTTGGGACTGCGTGATCTCCAAGGTCCCTTCCATCTCTAAATTTTATAACCCTCATTTTATAGATGAATAAATTGAGGGCAGTAAGCTGCAGAGCTGGAACTTGGGCTTAGGTTTTCTGACTCTCAGTCTTCTAAACCTTTTCCATTTTCATTCATAAATGGGAGACACTATGTTCATATATCACCAGAAATTCATGAGACTCATCCCTCTGCCTTAAAGAAGTACTTTCCTGAAACCAACCTGAATAGAAAATAGTTTCATTTTTTATTACATTTTAAGTTCCAAACTTTTCTCTTCCTTCCCTTCCCAACCCCCACTAGAAAAGGCCATCACTTGACACATATTATTAAATATATATATAAATATATAATATATTAATATATATAATATAATATATATATAAACTATGTGTACTTCTATTTATCAGTTCTTTTTCTGGAGGTATATAGCATCTTCCTTCATAGATCACTTATACTTGATTTGAGTATAATATCAGAATGACTTAGTTTACAATTATTCTTCTAATAATATTGCTGTTGCTGTATACAATATTCTCTTGGTTCTACTTCTCATTATTTCATGCAAGTCTTTCCATGTTTTTTCTAAAATCAACCAGCTCATCATTTCTATTTTTCCCCTTTGTATATATATTTTATTTTCCCCTAATTACATGTTAAAAACCATTTTTAAACATTTTTTTAAATTTCAAGTTCCAAATTCTATCCTTCCCTCCCTCCCATTTCCCCTCCCTGAGGTGATAAGTAACCAGATAGAGGTTTTGCATTTGCAATCATGTAAAACATTTGCATATTAGCCATTTTGTAGAAGATTCAAATAAAAGAAAAACAATGAAAGTGCAAATATCATGCTTCAGACTGTATTCAAACAATATCAGTTCTTTCTCTGAAGGTAAATAGAAGGCTTCATCAATAGTCCTTTGGGATTGTCTTGGATCATTGTGTTGATGAGAATAGCTAAGTTATTCACAGTTCTTCATCAAACAATATTGCTGTTACTGTGTAAAACTTTCTCCTAGTTCTTCACACTTTACTTTGCAAGAGTTCATGTAAGACCTTCCATGTTTTTTCTAAAATCATCCTGTATGTCACTTCTTATAGCACAATAATATTCCATCACAATTGTATGCCACAGGTTATTTAGCCATTCCCAAATGAGGGGCATCCCTTTGATTTCCAATTCTTAGCTACCACAAAAAAAGCTGCTATAAATATTTTTGTAGAAATAGATCCTTTTCTCTTTTTTTGATGTCTTTCAGAGACAGGCCTAGCAGTGGCATTACTGGATCAAATGGTATGCAGTTTGTTTTTTTTAAATAATAAACAATTTTATTTAAAGTTTTGAGTTCCAAATTCTATCTTTCCTTTCCTCCCTCCCCTCCCCCCTCTCTGAGGTAGTAGGCAATCAGATATAGATTATACATGTGCAATTATGTAAAACATTACCATATTAGTCATTTTGTATAAGAAAACATAAAAGAAAAAAGTGAAAGAAAGCAAAAAATAGCTTGTTTCAGTCTGTGTTCAATCAATATCAGTTCTTTCTTTGGAGGTGCATAGTATGCTTCATCATTAGTCCTTTGGCATTGTCTTGGATCACTGTAATGCTGAGACTAGTTAAATCATTCACAGTTCTTCATTAAACAGTACTGCTGTCACTGTGCACAGCATTTTCCTGGTTCTGCTCATTTCACTATACATCAGTTCATATGTCTTTCCTAACCTTTCTGAAATTGTCCTGCTTGTCATTTCTTATAGCACAATAATATTCCATCACCATCATATACCACAGGTTGTTTAGCCATTCCCCAGTTGATGGGCATTCCTTTGATTTTGTGGGGACCAATTTTTAATTGGGGAGTGCTAGCTAAGCGGCTCGCTGCAATACTGGGGCAAGGAAGGAGACCAGCAGCCTCCCTCAAAACAGAACAGGATTTATTTTAACAAGAACGAACTTAAAAAAAAAAAAACACAAACAGGATCAGTAGGATCAAGGGAAAGGAAATAAAATGGGGAAAGGGAAATTATAATACCTGAAAAAATACCACCACCCAGGAATCAGCTGAAAATACGCAGCAGAACGCCTCTCACTTTCCAGCTTCCACCTCGAATGCCCAATTCTCCTCCCCCAAACCTAGAAACACTCCACACAGCCCCAGCCAATGGGATGGCCGCTCTGACAGTCACATGACTGCCCTCACTAGGCTTCCAATCATTATAATTTTGCCCCGTCCATGTAGGCATCAGCGAGTGGTGATGACGTGAGGTGCCAGAGCCCTGGCAATGGCTACAACCAGTGGGTGGAGCACCGTGCAGTTTGTGGAGCCCCAGGCCAGTGCGCACCGAGGCATAAAAAGCTCAAATAACAATCAATTCTTTACAATTTCCAATTCTTAGCCACCACAAAAAGAGCTGATAAATGCTCTTTACATGGTGGCAAGGAATTGGAAGTTGAGGGGGTGCCCATCAATTAGGGAATGGCTGGACAAGTTGTGGTATATGAATACAATGGAATACTATTGTGCTGTAAGAAATGATGAGCAGGAGGAGTTCAGAGAAACCTGGAGGGTCTTGCGTGAGCTGATGATGAGTGAGATGAGCAGAACCAGAAGAACATTGTACACGGTATCATCAACATTGAGTGTTGATCTACTGTGACAGACTATATTCTTCTCACCAATGCAATGGCACAGAAGAGTTCCAGGGAATTTGTGATGGAAGAGGATCTCCAAATCCAAGGGAAAAAAAAAAAGAATTGCGGAGTATAGATGCTGAATGAACCATACTATTTCTTTTGTTTTTGATGCTGTTGTTTTTTTCTATTTTGAGGTTTTTCATCATTGCTCTGATTTTTTCTCTTATAACATGACTAATGCAGAAATATGTTTAATGTTATTATGTGTGTATATATATATATAACCTATATCAGATTACCTGCTGTCTAGGGGAGGGGGAGGGAGCGGAGGGAGGGGAGGGAGGGAGAAAAATCTGAAATTGGAAAGCTTGTATAAACAAAAGTTGAGAACTATCTTTACATGTAACAGAAAAAAATAAAATACTTTATTAATTTAAAAAAAAAAGAGCTGCTAAAAATATTTTTGTACAAATAGGTCTTTTTCTCTTTTGGGGAATATCTTTGGGATATAAACCTGACAGTGGTATTGCTGGATCAAAGGGTAGACAAAGTTTTATAGCCCTTTGGTCAGAGTTCCAAATTGCTCTCAGAATGTTTGGATCAGTTCACAACTTGACCAACAGTGGATTAGAGTCCCAGTTTTCCCACATCTCCTTCAACATCCAATATTTTCCTTTTTATTGTATTTGCCACTCTGATAGGTATGAGGTGATACCTCAGAGTTGTTTTATTTGGTATGCACAGTTTTATAGCCCTTTAAGCATAGTTTCAAATTGCCCTCCAGAAGGGTTGAATCAGTTCACAACTCCACCAACAATGTATTAGTGTCCCAGTTTCTCACATTCCCTTATTTATCATTTTCCTTTTTTGCCAGATTTAGCTCATCATTTTTATAGCACAGTGGTATTCCATCACAATCATATGCCAACTTGTTTACACATAACAACTTGTTTAGCCATTTCCCAATTGATGGGTACCCCCTCAATTTCCAGTTCTTTGCCCCCACAAAGACAGCTGTTATAAATATATAGTTTCTTTTCCTTTTTCTCTGATCACCTTGTGAAACAGACCTAATAGTCTCATTGATGGGTCAAAGGGTATTGACAGCTTTATAACTCTTCAGGCAGAATTCTAGATTGCTCTCCAAAATGGTTGGATCAGTTCACAATTCAACCAGCAGCATATTAATGTCCCAATTTTTCCACATCCTCTCCAACATTTGTCATTTTCTCCTTATAACATTTTAGTCAATCTGATAGGTATGGGATGATATCTCAAAGTTGTTTTAATTTGCATTTCTCTAATCAATAATGATTTAGAGCATTTTTTCATATGACTATATACAGTTTTTATTTCTTCATCAAAAAAAAACCCCTGCCTGTTCATATCCTTGTTTAACCTCCCCAACAATAATAATAATACCTGAATATAGACTACATCCCTAAGATGAGTGCTTTGAAAGGATAGGCCTACCACTACCACTACCACTCCACAACAGCTATTTCCAGGTCAAAGATGCTACTTAGGGAGAGTTTCTTGGATAAATAAGCAGGCTTCCCTGGGCCCAGCAACCCAAGTCCATTCTCTGTATGTAGCCTTTTTGTCTGATCTTATCTCCTGTCTATATTGGGCTTTATTCTGTCTTTTAAGATTAACTCTTTCATCTAGGTCTTTCTACTTCCTTGCCCAAGTGAAAAGCATATCTCAGGTCTATAAGAATCACAGAATCTAAGACCTAGAAAGAACCACAAAATACATCTAGTTCAATCCATACCCCTCCCAAAAAAATCCCCTCTCTATTGTACTCAACAAAATGAGTCTTCTAGCCTTTATTTGAACATGTCCAATGAGGAGGAATTCACAACCTCCCAAGAGCCAATATTCAATCGTCCTCATTGGATTGACAAGCATGCAAGACAAAATGATGTGCCTGATTATCTCAATCTGGTATCTATGGGGTTCTCCAAACCCATCAAAGAGACACAAAATTTCAAATGTGGAGTTTAATAGGAAAGTCCACACCTTGGATGGGCAGATATTTTTAAAGCTAGAACAAAGGACCAATCCTTTATTTAGGCTATTCCTAACTAGGCTATTCCTGTTCATACAGTACAGTAGATTTTGAAAATCTATCATATATTTAATTGTATATTTAATACAAACTATTTTCCGATTCTTTCATTCAAATAAAGATATTTCACTCTTTTTAACATCATGACTCTCTTTGTCTTTGTCACTGTCATTTTCATGTTTAAGATTAATTATTAACAACCATGACAATGAAAGGGGTGTATTTTTCTAAACCTTCAGGAGATGGATTCAGGGGGTGTTCCTTTCAGCATTGTTAGAGCTCTACTAATGGCTTTCTAATTTTTATGCCTGGGGTGGGGCTTTTATCTTCCTGACAAAAGATAATCAATCAGCTTATCAAAAGTACTAACAAGGCAGATATGGGGGGAAAGTGCAACTTCTATATGGTCTAATATAGTAGCTTCTATTTTAGCTTTTCAAGGTACTTTCCTTTGTGGATATATTTTATACATATGTTATAATTTAAATTATAAACATAAATAATAACTACATATCACACATACATATTATATTTGTGTATAAATATCCATGGAGGTAGTAGAACAAAGAGGATAGAGAGCAGGCCTTGAAGTCAGGAAGACCTGGATTCAATTCTCCCTCCTGATATGCTTACTATGGATCTTGGCCCAATCATTTAAACTCACAGTACTTAAGACAACTTGCTAAGACACTGAGCTACAAAAAAGGTGTAGGTCTGCATTGGTAGTGGGAGTTTTCTCCAGGCCATATTCTATATGTGTATATGTGTATGTAGACATAGAAGATAGATATAGATATATAGATGTATATGTGTATGTATATATTTATAGACAGACAGACATAGATATCAGTAAATATGCTCAAGATATATTCTCAGTCTCCCTTCTTCTACCAACTCAAGACACGGAATGTGTTAACATATGTATGTGCATAGACATATACATATGTATGCCTATTATATATGCATACTTAGTACATATTATCTATATACTCTATATTATTATATTATGTTATCTATTATATTGTACATTGTATTATATTAAATCTGTTATCTATATACTCTACATATATACTTATAATATATAAAATTTATAAAATATAGGTATATATACATACAGAATGTATTAATATTATATGTATGTATATATTTAAAGGCATCTAGGTGGCACAGTGGATAGAGTACTGGGCCTGGAGTCAAGGTGACACCAATTCAAATCTGACCTCAGACACTAACTGCTGTGACCCTAGGCAAGTCACTTAAACTCTGTTTGATTCAGTTTCCTCATATATGAAATGGAGATAATAATAACACTTACCATCCAAGGTGGTTGTGAAAATCTAATAAGATAATAATTGTGGTGCACTTAGGACAGTGCCTGTCACATAGTTAGTACTGTATAAAGTTGTGTTATTGTTATTATCATTATTAATGTATATTCCTTTACATCTTTTGGTAGCCTCCAATTAGAATGTGACTTCTTTGTTATTGTATTCCTAGCACCAAGCACAATACCTTTTACATAATAGATACTTCACAAATGTTTGTTGAATTAAATCAAATTGAATGTCTCACTTGATCTTTACAACACTCCTATGAGAAAAGAAGGATAGGTAAGATTATCAGCATTTGGCAGATAGAGAAGCTGAAGCTCAAAGTTAAATGACTTACTCAAGGTGAAATAGATGGTTGATGGCACTGCTGGGGTGGATTCCCAGGCCTTTGATCTTCCTACCATATGATCATGAGAGGGATAATATCCTGCCACTACACATAAGCTACATATTTATTGGGGGCAGAGGATGAGAACCCAAACATGAAAGAGGTAAACCCAGGCTCTAATTTGTTTTAATAAAAAAGCACACTTCTAGGAGTTGGGAAACCTGAGTTCTCTCCAGTACATTGACTGGCTGTGGCTTCAGTTTCCCCTTCTGTAAATTGAGCTGGTTGGACTATATCATCCCAAAGGTCCCTTCCATCTCTAAATTTTATGTCCTATGTCCCATCCCTGCCAAATAAAGACTTACAGATCTGATCCTTCTAGAGCAGAGGGATCAATGTTGTGATTGCATGAGAGAACCCTGAGCTACATCTCAGTAATGTTTGGTACTATAAACACTTAGCCTAAACCAAGAAACAGTTCAGGGCTAGGGGGAGGATGGTATGAACATTGACCATGTGTGTCTGAATTTTTTAACATACAAGAGTTAGCCCTGAACCCAGGTCTAGATATTCAATTCTCTATTCCTTCAAGTATTATGGCATTAAGCACCTAGGAAAAAGGAAAGATGTATATCACAAATAGAGTGCAGGTTCTAAAATAGTAGTTGGGAAAATACAGAAGATAAAATTCTCCAATTCCATATTTTTTCTGAATGCTGAATTTTTCCTGTTTCTTTTACTATTGCCATGACAATGAGGATGGGACTATGACTGGCTGCCTAGCAACAGTGCCCCCTTTCCTACAAACCCTTCAAGTTGCATGCTGCCCTCTGTGGACAGCTCCTCTCTCTTGGCGGCTTCTTTTCCCTTATTTCTACCTATTGCTAGATGTTTCTAATGTAGAGACCCTCAGGACCATGCATCAAAATTGTTCATGGTATTCTTATAAGTTAGATTTCTCCTGCATGTTTGTTGGGAGGAAAAAAAATTCTCCAAAGTATAATTTCCCTTTGTCGGAAGTCACCCAGACCTGGCCTCATTCATATCTTCTGGTGAATTTGTGGTCCATTCAAACAACCCTTCTACATTCCTGCCTTATCTCTAAGTGCAGAATTCAAGTCAATCCAATAAAAATTCCTTATCCATTTAGCACTAAGGTGAGACTTTAGGGGTCAATAAGGCAGCTAGGTAATGTAGAGCACTGGGCCTGAAGTCAGAAAGACCTGGATTCCAATTCAACTTCAAAAGTTCCAGGAATGGCTCTTCCACTGCTTTCAAGTTTGCACTCATTCCTCTCAGCTTCCAACATGCAAAATGACACTGCTGAGTTCGTGGATCTGTTCTTACCATGGAAATGCTCCCTGAGCAACAGGATCATCAGGGCCAAGGACCATGGGTCCATCCAGATGAATGTGGCTGGGATTGACAAGGTCAAAGACAGATTCAGTGGCCAATTTAAAACTTATGCGATTTGTGGAACAATTCATAGAATGGGAGAATCTGATGAGTCTATTCTCTGGCTGGCAAAACATGATGGTATTGTTTCAAAGAATTTCTAATTGAAGAAATCGTGTGGAATATGTCTTAATAAATCAGAAAAACAGAAAAAAAAAGTTTCAGGAATGAATCTGCCACTAATTCACTGTATTTCCTTGAACAACTTCCTTGCCCTTTCCAGGCCTTCATTTTTGAGCAATGAGAGGTTTAGCACAGACTTCTAAGTCCCTTCCCACTCTATAGTCCTACAACAATAAGTAGGAGACCTTGACTTCCTGATGGTCCAAGTCTTGAGCCTGAATGTTCCCAGACCATCTATCATGATGCCCTCATATACTCATAATTTATGCTCATCAAAAAACATCATCCATACCATTTTACCATTTTTACCTAACTGTAGGAAAAGTCCTATGAAGACAAGTAAGTGACAGAGCAGCAAGTGTGCATACACTGGGAGCTGTAGTCACAACTCTGCACATAGTGCCACACGGTGGCCCAGGTAATAGGGTCCTCTTCTCACTGAACTGAAGAAGCAGTGGGATTTGGCAGCCCCCTAGATGTGTGAGCATCCTTTTTTTGGTTTTTCATTTTGTTCTGTTTTGTTTTTGGGGCAGAGGGTTAAGTGACTTGCCCAGGGTCACACAGCTAGTAAGTGTTAAGTGTCTGAGGTCAGATTTTGAACTCAGGTCCTCCTGAATCCAGGGCCAGTGCTTTATCCACTGTGCCACCTAGCTGCCCCCAGAGCATCCTTTTTTTAAGACAGCCTGATCACCTCATGGTATGAGGAAGGGGCTAGAAAAGATGCCCTAAAAATTGTCTGCTTCGCCTAACCTAATCCTGCCCTATTTATAGGCCAGGCAGGGAGGGATCCTACCCTTGAAACACACCCAAAAATGTACAAAAACTTTTGCAGAGATCTCTCCATTCTCCATTGGTACATGGAATATGTACGCACATATGGAAAACATGAAATCCAGTAGGACTGAAAGATAAACAGTTCTTGTTGTGAGAGAACTCAGCAGGTACCACATCCAAATAGAAGCCCTGAGTGAAACAAAGCTGGCAAATGAAGACCAGCTTACCAAAGTCAGAACTAGATAGTTTTCCTGGAGTAGCCACAGTGATGGGAGCACCATGAAGGGGGTCATTGCCACTTGCAAAACCGTGCCATACTACCATCATCACTGTCTATCTTCCCACTATGACAAATCCTGATGAAGTCAAAGAAAAATTTTATGAAGACCTAGATACCCTCATCATCAATGTGCTGAAAGAGAACAAGCTTATCATTCTGGGTGACTTTAAAGAGTAGGCACAGACTGTCGGACATGGCAGGGAGTCCAAGGAAGAAATGGAGTCAGAAAAGCAACAATAATGGTTGCTTACTACTGAAGATTTGTGCATTGCATGACCTCATTATGAATACTGTCTTCTGTTTACCTAAACACAATAAAACTTCATGAAAGCACCCTCACAGCAAACATTGGCATTTGATAGACCGTCATTGTAAAGAGAAGAGACAGACATGATGTGAGAGTGACAAAGGCAATGGGTGGCACAGAGTACTGAACTTATCCTCTCCAAGCTAAACATTCACATTCAACAAAAGCAGCAGCACCAAGACAAGATGACTACCAGAAGACTGAATGTCAACAGATTGAGTGCTTCTCCAAACATGAACGATGTTGAAGCTCCAGACTTTAACCCAACAGCACCCTAAAATGCCATGCCTTTTCCTTACATTCTGAGAGGTGAATCTTCATCCTTCACCCCCTCCCTCAACCACCTAGAAGAAAGGCATTGTAGTACCCTCAAAAGAAGATAAAACTTTTAGACTTAGCGGGAGATCAAAGAACATTTATAGTAGCTCCTTTTGTGGCAACAAAAAAAACCCTGGAAAATAAGTGAATGCCCATCAAGTGAGGAATAGATGAATATATTGTAGTATATGAATGTAATGGAATACTATTGTGCCATAAGAAATATGGATACAGGGGCAGCTAGGTGGTGCAGTGGATAAAGCACCAGCCCTGGATTCAGGAGGACCTGAGTTCAAATCTGGCCTCAGACACTTGACACTTACTAGCTGTGTGACCCTGGGCAAGTCACTTAACCCTCATTGCCCCACCAAAAAGAAAAGAAAAGAAAAGAAAAGAAAAGAAAAGGAATAAGGATACAGATGATTTAAAAAAGACATGAAAAGATTTCTATGAACTGATGCAATGTAAAGTGAGTACAACCAGAGGAATAATTTGTACTATAATATACATCAATATTACAAAGATGAATAATTTCGAAGACTTTTATAAACTGATAAAAATGAAATTAATAAAATGAGAGGAATAATTTCTACAAAAACAACCTGTGAAGACAAACAACTTTGAAAGCTATAAGACTGTATAACCTGTCTTTGGCACATGCTTAGTCATGTAAGATTGAGGTGCCCTTGTGGGAGATGGCAGAGACCTGCTTCTGGGAGAAGGCATTCTGTATTCTCCTCCCATATCCTCTTTCCATTGTCTGGGTAGCTGGGGCTGCCTGTATCTTTCTAGGATTGTACAGGGCTAAGGGTCTTGAGCATAAGCACCATGCACTGAATTTGGGTGGAAGAAAGGGCTGCCTTCCCGTTAGGCTATGTGGTCCTGAAAATAGACTTAGGGATTTGGTCTGGTTTTGTTTGTCCTTTTTAGTCCTAGGTACAGGCAGTGAAGTCCCTGGACCCAGGAGTTCAAACCATGGCAACCTTAGAACTAGGATTCTAGGCCAGATGTTACCAACAATCCAGCAGAAAATCTAAGTTGCTGGGAGAGGGGGGACCTGCAGGCTGGAAGGGGGAGGGGGTGCTGGCCTTAGATTTGAATTTGATAACACTATGTTATATTAGGAACTGAGTTAAACTGTTAACCTAGTTCCCCTCCCTTCCCTTATACCTAAGGTGGTATAAGGTAGATTATGCTACTTCCCCCTCCCAGTCAGGTATTAGGAAGAGAATGTTTATGTTTGTTCTTGCTATATCACTGAAGCAATGATTCCTTCTAAAGCTAATATGACTATTAAGTAGTTAAACTGAACTGGGATACTTGGTCCCCCTAATATCAAGGGTACACAATCAGTGAGGATTTGAGCCAATGGCAGAGATTAGATTCCCTTAAGGGAACCAGAGAACCCTAAAGGAGGAGTGAGATATAATATACTTGAACCTCAGAAAGTAGGGAGTGGGACAGAGTGGGGGAGGAGGGACAGAGAATCACTGTTGCAGCTATGATGAATACAATGTGATTCCAAAGGATCTATGACATAGAGGTGGTGGATTTAGGGTTCAAAAGGAGGAATGTATACATGGGGGGTATGTATGTATACAGCCAATAAGGGAATTTATTTTGCTTGATTATGTGTAATAGTTATTAGAAAAATTTTGTGGGTTTTTCTCCCTTTTGCCCCAATGGGGTAGGAGTGAGAGAGTGGCAAAACAGATTCCTCCTTATTAATTTTTTTAATTAGTTTGGGGGGTGGGAATGTGGAATGTCATGTACTTACAAATCAGGTCACTATATTGTTAGCTTTGATTAATTGCTTTATATTATTAGATAAGACCTCTTACAGACTTGGGTTTTTAATATGTGTGTGTATTTGTTTAAAAAAAAAAAAAGCATTTCAATAAAACTTTTTTTTTTTAAAAGTCAGTTGGCCTGAGTGTAAATTTCAGTTCTGACACTTAAACTGCCTGAATGACCTTAAGTCATTTAATTTCTTTGGGTCTCAGTTTCCTCATTTATAAAACGAGGGGGTTGGGCTAAATAACCTCTAAGGTCTATTCTAGCCATTTAAACTATGATCCTGTAGGCTCCAACCCTCTCCTATACTTCCAAAGTTTTAAACCACACTGAAGCATTTCAGGGCATTGCCTTATACGAAGAAGCCTGGTCTCAGGTAGACTGCCTCCCCACCCCACCGCACCCCACCCCTGTCCCCTTTACTTATTAAGTGATGAAGTGACACAAAATAGCAATATCAAGATTCAATATTACATAGTCTGAACATTATGTTTCTGGAGCGAGAGGTTACTTTATTTTAAAAAATATTAATAATTTTTGTTTATATATCACCTAAATTTCTCCTTGAATCCCTCCCTTTCATCCCTCTCAGGGATCTATTCCTTTAATATTTTTTAAAGAAGAATAAGAGAAAAAACATTCAGCAAAACCAATCAACACATTTTTTTAAAAATCTGTTATGTGAAATGTTCCAAACCAGTGGAGTCAGAGAACCCAGCTTGAAATATTGCCTATTTTCTATCCATGTATCCATAGGCAAGACATTTAACCTCACTGGGCCTCAGTTTCTTTAACTGTAAAATGAAGGAGATGCTGAGAAGACTTTGAAGTTCCCTGACATCTCTAAATCTTATGACCTTCTTACACAATGCACTCTGCTAGATAGATGCTAGGGACACATTACTTTCAGATGGCAAACAGCCCAGTCTCTGCCTTCAAGGAGCTTACAACTAATTAGGAGAAGGAACAAATATAACCACAAATGAATAAAGCACAAAGAAATATGAGATAAAGGCAAAACAAGAGTCAGAGTGCTCTAAGGTAACATTTGCCCATCTTTACCAACCAATTGTACTCCCTATTTCCCAGTTCTAAAGAATGAGACCCAGTGGTGGGCACTGAAAGTGTATAACATCTTCCTTACTTGGAAGCCATCTCTCTAAGTGTTTGATGAGCTGGTAAAAAGAGTATCTGCTGTTCCTTAGAATCATCTCCCTAGATTCCCCAAACTCTGCCTCTATTGTACTCTCTGCCTATCTCTGAACACATCATGAAATAAATGTTTCCTTTTGCTTCCAGGAAATATATTGATGCTATATCTAGAGAACTCCAAGTAAAAGAAGGGTTTTTTTCTTCTCTTAGGAGAAATAACTACTCCCTAACCCTCCACATATGGTTAATATCTTACTGGAAAACAATAAATAAATTTACAGACACAGTAACTTGGCCAGTTTTTAGCAATGACTCAGATTCAGGATTATTTCTTTTCTTAAAATCACAGATTCTAAACTTGGAGCAGAACACTGCAAAACATATTAGCTGACTTCATCAAACACCTTCTATAATCTTGTTTTGAGTATGTCCCCAAGCCACCACTCAATCAAAACGACAGGCTAAAGCACTCTTCAACCTGTTAAGGGTTTGGCTAGTTGAAGATACAAGATTTCAATGATAATAGCAAGCAGAACTGGCCCTCAGCAAAACTGTGAAATGGGTTAACTTTTATTCCAGTGTTTCTTTGTGTCCCATTTTAGCACCACTTCCTCCCTTTCTTTCTTTACCCATCTTCCGTCCCCACTTCCCAATAATTCAGGAAATGACCTAAGATGACTTTCCTAAGTAAAGCTAGAAGAAACAAGGAAAAATTCCTGGCTTTCTTTGAGATGTAAATGAGTTTCATTTGAGTCCACTGTGTACCCAAAGAATGACCATAACTACCTGTCTATCCCTCCTCCTGAAGACTCTACTGCTGGAGAGAAGAGGCAGAAGTAAGGGAAAAGACTTAGAATAGGGAATCCCTTGACTGACGGGGTGAAGGCCCGGTGTACAACCTCAAAGCTAAGAGAACAATGAATAGGGAAGAAGCCAAGAGAGACATTCTCAACTATTTCCTTCTGTCTGTATTTTTATGGTCCTGATTCCTGGCTCATAATTTCTGGATCTTCCTTATGAGAATCTGACTGAGCATATTCATCACCCACATAAAGCATCTGAAAACAAAATTTGAGTATGATACAGCCCCTTAAAAGACCCTGCAGATTGTGAATTCATTCAACCATTCTGGAGAACAATTTGAAACTATGCCTAAAAAGCTATAAAACTGTGCACATCCATTAACCCAAAAATACCACTACTAGGTCTATACCCTAAAAAGATCAAAGAAAAATTAAAAGGACATATACATTCAAAAAATATTTATGGCAGCTCTTTTTGTGGTGACAAAGAATTGGAAATTGCAGGGATGCCCATCAATTGGTAATGGCTAAACAAGTTGTTGCATATGATTGTGATGGAGTACTATTTTGCTGTAAGAAATGTCAAGGGGGGTGGTTTCAGAGAAACATGGGAATATCTATATGAACTAATGCAAAGTGAAGTGAGCAAAACCAGGAGATCATTGTACACAGTAATAGCTGTTGTTGTTGTTTGCCCTTCTTTCTTGAAGAGAACCACGACATGTGATGTCATGATTTTCTGTAAATTGGATTTAAGTGAAGGAGGGCTGTGCAAAGTCACCAGCCTCTCTCTCTCCTCCAGAGCCATCTGGGTCCAGTGGCAAGATACACATCAGCATGACTAGAGATGGCCCTGGATGTTTGAGGCCCTGGGTCACACAGCTAGTAAATGTCAAGTGTCTGAGGTTAGATTTGAACTGAGGTCCTCCTGATTCCAGGGTCAGTGCTTTATCCAATGCACCACATAGCTGCCCCACAGTAATAACAATATTGTAATGATGACCAACTATGAAAGACATAGCTACTCTGACCAATGTAAGGATCCAAGACAATTCCAAAGAACTTATGATGAAAAATGCCATCCATCTCCAAAGAAAGAATTGAAGAACTCTGAGTACAAACTGAAGTACTGCAAAGTTTTCTATTTATATTTTTCTTGCTTTCTTTAAAACATGGATAATATGGAAATGTTTCACATGTCTTCCAATATACTTGATATCATATTCCTTGCCTTCTCAGTGGGAAGGAGGGATAGGAATGAAAGAATTTGGAACTCAAAAGTAAATGATTAATAAATTCTTATTAATCAAATAGGTAAACTTTTCTAAAGTTAGGTTGTTTATATTAAAGGCCTCCTCAGATACATGATTATCCAAAAAACAGCCTAATGATATCAAAAGAAGGTGTCATCATCATATGACAAGAGTGATAACAGATGAAAAAAAGTTCCCTGGGTACCCACAAAATATAAAGATGTGGAGAAAATCTAGTAAATTGGATGGATCCTCTATAGAGGATATATGAAAAGATATCAACAAGATTCATATGGGATGAGATGACATTGACAAATTACAGCTCTATCAATTGTACAATTGATACAATCATAGACTGTATGCAATCCACAACAAGGAAAGGAATACCTGGGTTTATGAGATCTTGAATTTATAAGATTATCTCTGTGGTTACCAACTCTGTTCCAAATAGCTGCTACAAGATGGTGGCAATGTTTTATAATAGTAATAATAATATAGAACTTTAAGTGCTCCAAAGTATTTGAAATATATGGGATCTCAATTGTGCTTCACAATAACCCTCTAAAGTAAGTACTATAGCATTATTATCAACATTTTTAGATGAGGAAAAACTGAATTTCACAGAACTTAAATGACTTATCTGTGATTATATCACTAGTAACTTTTGTGAGAAAATAATTACTAGTAATCCGTTTGTGGGGAGGACCCAAGGACCCCCACACACACTCAGGAACTCTGGCCAGTCTCTCAAAGCCAGCCCAGAGACAATAGAAATCAGACTAACTCAGTAGAGATAGAAACCACACCTTTTTGAAATCACCCTTCCCCTCACAGGGTTTATCTTTCACTACATCCTGACCTCAGCACGGTAAGGCTCATTTTAATATGAACCACCCTCAAGTCATGTCAACCAACAGACTTGAATGATTCTAGCCAATTAGCTTTGAGAGTATGTAGGAGCTGCCTCTGTCAAAGAAGGAAGGCATCTCTCCCATAGGGGGCTTGCTCTCTCTTGCACCTGGGACCCGCATGAATGAGCTACCTTTCTCTTCTCTTTCCTGGGATTCCATGCTGGGTATGCAATTACTTAGGCCTATAAGTAATGGGGAGGTTAGTCAGACACATGGTTAATACTTTAGTAATTTGTGATCTTAATTAACAATAAATGCTTGTTGTCAAAACTGGTGCAATGGCCTTTAATGTGTAAGTAGCAATATATATCTTAGAAACCGCAGCCTAGTTCCCCAATAATTTAGAACAGAAACAGCTGTAGCCCCTCCCCCCCAATATTTCAAGCAACACACTTTCAGGGATGGAATTTTAATCCAAGTCTTCTTGTTTCCAAATACAGCACTCTATCCATTAAATTATAACCAATGGTGTGCAAACTAAATTATAAAGATCTCTTGAGGCATGATCAAAGATAAATCCAAATCTATAAAAATAAATGCCTTTGTTAAAATATGTGTGTGATTTTAGCATTATTGATATAGTTAATATAGAAGAAATACCATCTGGAGCAAGGAAAGATAAGATATGAATACCAGAAGTACTTTCTATAACTATCAACTATCATCATTTACTACATAGCTATACTTGGATTATTCTTAAAGGTAAGCTATAGATTCATTCAGAAACATCTTTTTACTATCTTTCTGCTTTGAAATATCTGGGTAGCACTCTGCTTAAGGCTTTTCTACAACTATATCACATGCTAATTTTACCCCATTTAAATTACCAAATTTTCTTTCTCTTTCCCCAAAAACTCAAATGCTGAAAGCTCAAAAGACAAGATAATAGCACACATCCTGCCCTTGCCCCCATGATGTTTTACTTTAACATCTGCCTATTGAATTCTTAGAAGTCTGGTCATGTTCCTTTTTGCTGCATGTCTTTCCCATATTTCCCCAGCAATGATGCTTCTAGTTCTTACTCTTCCTTCCTCATGAATGAATAATCTACTCAACCTTTTACTACCTTAAAATTTACTACTATAAAAATCCCTTCCCAGACCTGACCCCACTTGAAAAAAGGCAACCCCCTTTTGCTGTCATTGTTTTTGCTAATTAGCAAGTGTTTTGGAGGCTACAAAACAAGGCAAATAATATTTAAATAAATAAAAATGTTCAATCACATCTCTTCATTCAAGACTAATAATGGATTGTTCTTGCCCAGGGATCTCTTTGCATTTTAACAGAGCTTTTCAATATCTCACAAAGAAGTGATTCTAATGATGAACTTTCAAGAATTGTGGCAGGCTAATAGGTGTGGTATATTTGGAATGGAGAGGAAGCCTTTGGACACCCTTCAAATACCATATGGGTGTCTATCTATTATGCCTACACTTATGACTCACTCTGGTTGCTATTCAAGCAGGTTTATTGGGAATCAAGAATAGTTGGGCCTTTACTTCCAGAGAGAAAAAGGGTTTAATTAGGTTAATGAGAAGTAAATTGTTTCTATCACTCAGACTGCATACTCTTTCAAAATATAATCCAAATATGGATGAAGGGATATTACCTTTTATTATTATTAAATATAATGGTTTATGTTCCATAATCTACAAGATAGATTTAGTAACTCTAAATTCAATTACTGTATATATTTTGCTCATTCAATTAACAATCTGTTTATTGCCTGAATAGCCAGTCATCCTTCTAACCTGTACATAGTATTGGTTGGGAGAATAGCATTTTATCTTCAGTCCCAAGATACCTATATTGGCATGGTAGTCCCTTCATTTGGCAACAAAATAGCTTTCTACAACTGAATAGTTCATCAGCATGAGGGAAATGGAAGAATATACCTTCTTGTCTGGTTTACCTTATCCAATGACAGTTTTGCCTTTTGCAAGTTTGGGTGTCAGTTTTTACATAAGAATATGAAAATTGTTATATGGAGGTCAAACTCTAACAATATCTCCTTCCATTCTGCTCAGAATTTTACAACTAATGATGCAGCAAGGTATATAATGTAAATGGGTGTGACTATAAGGGACATGCCCCAAACATCCAAGCTTTCTTAAGTAGTTTCTTATGATCTAGGACCTTTAAATTTACTTAAAATGTTTAAATTGGTAGTTATTCAATGTTTTTTAATGCACTTGGGAATTAAATCTTGTCAATGGACTCTTAAAAGTCTAAATAAGTTGCATTTGCCAACTTTTCCCTTGACCACAAGCATATCTGCCTTAGAATTACAGAATCTCAGAGCTGGTAACAATTCCAAAGGCTATGTAATACAACTTGCATATGATCAAGAATATCATCTACAATATCACTAATAAATTGTCAACCCATTCTCTTGAATTCTTCTAGTGAAGAAGAGCTCACTAGCTTTAAAGACAATCCACTTTTGGAGTGCTCTAATTGCTAGGAAGTTTTTCCTCACATCAATACTACAGTCACCTCTCTATAACTTAGACCCATTATTTCTTTGATACTTACTAGAAGCTTAAATTTCTTTGGTTCTGTAATTTTAGCCCATCTATCCCATCTATCCATAGAACAAGAAACATATTTAAGGATTTAGCTATGAAGGCCAAAATAAGGAGGGTGGTAAAAGACATACTTCATCTGGCATATGCTGACCCAGACCAATCAACCAAACAACAAGAACTTATTAACTATTTTGTGTAAGGTTCTGTGCTAGGCACCAAAAAGACAAAGACAAAAGTACAAGCCCCTTCACTTAAGGATCTTGCAGTTGGGCCAGGAGAGAAAATATGCAAATATATATTTTAATTGGTACAAAATGAATACAAGATAATTTTTAGAAGATGGTAATAGAAGAAGATGAAGAGGGGGAATCAGAAAAGGTTTTATACAGAAAATAACACTTGAACTGAGCCTTGAAAGAAAATAGGGATTCTAATAGGATAGGACAAGGAGACAGTTATTCCAAACATGGGGCACAGCAAATACAAATTAATACATAAAGATGGGAGGTGGAGAGTGAGAAATAATGGAGTATAAGAAATAATAAGGCCAGTCTGGCCAGACTATAGTGTGCATAAAGGAAAGGAAAGTATGAGGGAAATGAGTGTGTTTGCAGGCATCAAGAAAGGAACAAATAGCTAGACAGACTAAGGATTAGAGGGGGAAATGGGATGATTTAGGAGGTGATCTGCTGAAAAAGATAGGAAGGGATAGGATCAAAGGGATTAGCAAGAAGAAGGGTCACCTCACCAGAGACTAGAGCAAAAGAAGAGAAAACTGCAGATGATGTCAAGAAGTTGTGAGATTTAGACAATAAGATAAGAGGAAGCTTACTTTAAATGGCTTCTCTTTTCTCAGTAGGTACTGAGGACAAGTCCTCAGCTATGAAGGTCTAGGGAAAGGGTAGTGTATGGAAAGCTTCAGGAGACAGTCTATAACAGCTACTCTAGGGATTTAGAGTATCAATTAAGACAGAGTAAAATAATTGCTTTGCTGCAGTGAGGGCCCAGTTGAGATTAGATCACATAAATTGGTAATGTTAGTCATAAAATCATTGTTGTAGAGTTAGAAAAAGCCTCAGAGACCATCTACCTCAATCCCTGTCATTTTACAGATGAGGAGATGAGAAATGAAAAGTTTAAGTGACTTGACATGGTCACACAGCTAGTAGATACCTGAGACAGTATTTGAATTAAAGTCCTATTGATTCCCTGTCCAACACTTTCTATTATACAATGTAGCCTCAGAGTTGTTACATTATTTTTGTTGTTCCATCATTTACTCGTGTCTGATTCTATGTAAAATCTGTGGAAATTTATTTTGATTTGGGGACCCTACCTTTAAGCTGAGATCAGAAAGCCTTAGGCCCTCAGGGTCTCTTCTGTGTGGGAGGTGCTGGTGCCCCTCCCCCTCTGCTTCAGCTGAGCCAAAAAGCCCTGTGGGCTGTACAAGATGCCAGGTCAGACAGCTGGGGGAAAAAAGCCCCCAGCTCCCTCCGACCTGAGCAGAGCTATCCAAAAGATCCTGGATAGCCTGTGCTGAGGCACATGAGGCTGGAGCACACCGCCCCCCCCCACCAGCCGCAGCCCTGGCTGGAGGATTAGCTTGGTCTGTGGGGGCGTAGGAAGCCCCGAGATTTGAATGGAGAGAAGAAAAGGTATATATAGACCTGGGAGTTAGATAGAAAGGGGTTCAGATGGATGAGACAAGGTGGAGAAGAGGTCAAGCAGCGGCTGACGAGATTAGAAAGGTTGGAGCATGGCAGACTAGAGACGGGGCTACAAGGACGCAGGAGAAGATGAGAAGGACTAGGAGCAGGGAAAAGAGAGGCCAAAGGGCAGACTGACGGAGCAGACAGACAGAAGGTCGGTGAGAGAGAAACGTAGGGGTTCATCGGTGTCAGTAAGGAGAGGAAAGTTAGAAGCAGGGGGATTTACAAAGTGAAAGGGTAGAGGTGTAGTTAGTGAAAGTAGCTGATCAAGTGAAAATACCCTGACACGAGAGGTGGCTAAGGTCCTTATTGTATTAAAGAAGTTCCAAAGAGACTCAGTGGAAAGAGAAGCACCGCAATGCTGTCAGGTTGTACATTTTATTTCCCTGTATTCTTAATTTTCAATAGTATCTCATAAATAAACTCTTCTTTGATTATTTGGTTAAGAGGCTTCTTAATATTTTGCTTATCAATTTTGGGAGTGAAGCAGTGTGTTGGAATTTTATAAACGTCCCACATTAAATTTACAGCAGTCAGATAGCCAGTCAGTCAAAAGTCCCCAGATTAGTCGCCTCAGTCAGATTAGCCCCCCAAATTAGGCTAGTCATTTAAAATATTCCACATTTGAATGGCGACCTCGGCAGGACTTACGGCCCAATTTTAAATTTTCTAAACTTATAATTTTTCATATAGTTATAATTTTCATAAACCCAAAATTATAAAATTTTCTGGATTAGATATATTTATTAATAATTAATTTTTTAACAAATCTATGGGGGTTTCTTGACAAAGATACTGGGGTGGTTGCCATTTCCTTCTACAGTAACTTTCTCAAGCTCCATTTAACAGTACATAAGTAGGAACAGAGGACGACAAAATAGGAACAATCCAGGATTAGGGTTTGGCAAGGCCAGCAACAATAGGGCAGGAAAACAAAGAATTCAGAACTAAAAAATAGTAAAGAGTTGAACTAGTTAACTAAAGGGTTGAAATTGTTAAGGGAGGAAACTGAACATAGAGCAGTGGTAATGGCCTGAGGAAAGTATCTTGAACTACAGAGAAATAAATTATATTATGGATAGCTGTGCTGTAAGTCATATTGTTTCACTTGTCCTGAAGAGAGGAGCAAAATATTAGATTAATGGAAGAGGAAGAAATGGCCTGTATGACATATTGCTTTTTTAATGAAAATAAATACAATAAAATAGCTATTTAATTCTTAAAGTTTAATCTTAGAATTTCTTCTTATTTATTCGTAAATTACTTTCCTTGTATTTTGGACTAATTCTGGTTCGGCTATAATTTCATATGTAACTTTGGGCATTCTCTGAGCCTGTTTCATTATCTGTCAAATCAGTACAATAACACCCACCCTTAATGTTGCAAAGAGTTGTTTCAAATATCAATAACACTGGTTTTAATAAAAAATCATTGGAAGCTTCTACCTTAAAAGCTGAAACTGTCATTTGTGGACCTGATGAGAACAAAAGAAAAGGACTGCTACTTTCCCCAGGACATATATCTGGAATATGACAGAGATCTTCTTGAGACTTGTCAGAATTAAAGATGACTACCCACTCTGGGTGACTCATAAATAGGGAAAGGATACCCCCAGAAGGAAACTAGAAAACATGGCTAAGAAACTGAAAATCTTTTATATTTTTGTTGCTGTTACCAATTAAAGGTAAAGGCTTCAGAAAAGTTGATTTGTGAAGTGAATAGCTGGTTATGAAGATCATGTCTGAGAATGGGATTTAGATTTCTGGACTTCATTAAGAGAAGCATTAGGGGCAGCTAGGTTGCACAGTGGATAGAGCACTGGCCCTGGAGTCAGGAGGATCTGAGTTCAAATCTGACCTCAGGCACTTAACACTTACTAGCTGTGTGACCCTAGGCAAGTCACTTAACCCCAATTACCTCTCCAAAAAAGAGAGAGAGAGAGAGAGAGAAACATTAGACTGAACTATTCATTAAGTTGAATCAAGAGAGACCTAGTACTCAGAAGAATGCTAGTTGGTGCAATGGACAGCATTCTGACTTTGGTATTGGGAAGATCTTACTCACCCTAAGCAAGTCCCTTAGCCTCAGTCAATAAGTATTGATTAAGTGCTTATAATGTGACAAAGACAGCTTTTGGCACAATGGATAGAACTCTGGGCCTAGAGTTAGGAAGACCTGAGTTAAAATCTGGTCTCAGACACTTATTAGCTGCGGGACTCTGGGCGAGTCACTTAACCCCATTTGCCTCAGTTTCTTCATCTATAAAATGAGCTGAAGAAGAAAATGACAATCCATTCTAGTATCATTACCAAGAAAATCCCAAATGGGATCACAAAGAGTCAGGTAGGATTGAGAACAACTGAACAACAATACAGTGTGCCAGACATTGTATTAAACGCTGGGATTACAAATACAAGCAGAAAAAAGATAGTCTCTACCCTCAAGGATCTTATATTCTAATGGGGAAAGAAAATACATAAAAGGGAAAGGGTGGAGGTGAGTTGAGAAAGTTCAGAGTGAAGCCTGGAGAAGAATAACGGCTTCCCTGGCCTTAGAGGCTCTGAGAGGAGCTATGCAATCAGCAAGAGATAGGGACACCTTCCTCACTGGGTTAAAATAAGGATCAATAAAATAATAAATATTAAAGTGCTTGCAACTTCACAGTTCTATATAAATGCTAGCAGTTGTTGTTATTGTTTAGTAGTGGTAGTAGTGGTAGTAGTAGTAGTAGTAGTAGTAGTAGTAGTAGTAGTAGTAGTAGTAGTAGTAGTAGTAATAGAAGTAGTAGTAGTATTGAAATATAATACTCCTATATTCAGCCTTAGTCAGACCTCATCTGGAGTACTATCTTCAATTCTAGCTATGGGCCAATGAACCTATCCTCTATATTTCAAAGGTCTGTTGCATGGATCAAGTAAAATAATACAGAACGAAATACAAGATCATGAGTCTGGAGCTGTACTGGATCTTAGAGGGCAGATGCAGTCAAAACCCCTCCTTTTATAGATGAAGAAAGTGAGGCTCAAAGTGGTTTAAAGGAATTGCCCGGGATTATTTAGGTCATAAGCATCTGAAGGAAAAGTTGGACCAAGGCCTTCTAACTCCATTCAGTGTTCTTTCCACTGTATCAAATTGATTCAATTTAAGTTACTGGCTTTAGGGGTTTTTGTTGTCATTTTAAACATCATTGGGGAAACGCTCATTTGCTTTTACAGTGGTCTGATTACCAAGGTCCAAGAAAAGAAACCATTTTCAATAAAGTTCAAATATGTTAACTCTTCCTCTTTTTTAAATAATGGAAGAACCATAACATTTGAAAGGCAACAAATATTGCTTAAGAGCATTCACTGTGTGAGGCACTGAATAAGTCAAAAACAAAAACAAAGCTATTTTTGTTCTGAAAGAGCTTACATTCTACCAAAGAGATAAACATACACCGGTAAGTAAATACATGGTCCTTTGGGAAGGGAGAAAATATTACTGACTGGAAAGAACAATCATAGCCTATAGCAAAGCTTCTTAAACTGTGGGTTGAGACCCATGTAACTTAATGTGGGGGTCATGAAAAATTTGACAACAGTAAAAGATTATGCATGCCTATTTTATATACCTATATACTCATGGTCAAGTAAAATTTTTCAGATGAAGATGGGTCACAAGTGGAAAAAGTTTAAGAAGCCCTAGCCTACAGCACCAGAATTGAGCCTTGAAAAAAAATAAGGATTCAAAGAGACAGAGATGGGGAAGGAACCTGTCTCAGCCTTGAGGTTGGACCAGGAGAAGGTATAGAGATAGGAAAGGGAATTCTGAGTTTCAGTTTGACCAGAACTCCACAGTTAGATTATAAAACAAAATTTGGAGGAGGTGAAATAAGGTAGAAAGATAAATAGGAGCCAAATTATTGAGAACTTTCTTTTCTTTTTTCTTTTTTAGGCAGGGCAATGAGAGTTAAATGACTTTCCCAAGGTCACACAGCTAGTAAGTGTCAAGTGTCTGAGGCCAGATTTGAACTCAGGTCCTGAATCCAGGGCTGGTGCTTTATCCACTGTGCCACCTAAGCTGCCCCATTGAGAACTTTCAATGGTAGGGTAGATAATGTGTATTTTATCCTACACACACACACACACACACACACACACACACACACACACACACACAAGAGAGCCACTGAAGAATTTTGACAAGGGAACAGATTGTGTTTTAGGAATATTAGGTTGGTAGTTGTTTTGTCCTGGGGCCCAGAGGTATCAAGGAATATCAAGGAATCTTCTCCTTGAGAAACTAAACCAGAGGACAGATATGCCTAGAAAGATAAGTGGAACCAGATCAGATTGAGCTATCTTAGGGACCTCCACCCTTCATTCTGATCTCCCTTACCTCTGGGGAGATAAATTTGGATGTGGCTGTGGCCTTTGTGTCCTGAGGAGAGAGATGGCTTGAGAGATCCCTAGCCACCCCTCGCCCAACTCCTCTAGCCACCACCAGTGGGGGATGGCCCTCCCTCACTAAAGGAACTTTCCACAGTCAAATGGTCACCCTCCCCCCCCCATCAGTCCTCTATAAAAGTACCTACCAGCCTCCTGCTCGAGGAGATTGGTACCTTAGAGCCACGTGCTTTGTTCCATACCTATCTCCCCATGAGAAGTCCAAGGATTTCTTTCGTGGTTTCCCTTCCCTCCCCCTTTCCCTTCCCTTGCCCCTAAATAAACTACCATCTTATTCTAACTGCTTTTGTATGCAAGAGGGTGTAATTCTTTAAAGAGGAATTCCTAAGAACCCCTACTCTAACCCCTAACCCTAACCCCATTTTCCCCCCATGACAGTTTGGAGGATGGATTGGAGAGGGGGCAAACTAGAAGCTGGAAGATCAACTAGGAGGCTATTACAGTTTTCCAGGAAAATGGTGGCAAGAACCTGAACAATGGTGTTGACTATGTGGGTTGAGAGAAATCTAAGGGATAGTGTAGAAGTAGAATGGACAGGTCTTATCAATTGATTGACTAAAGTGGATGAAGAAGAAGCAAACATGTGGCAATGTACCTGCAGGAACAGCAAGATGGTGGTGCCCTGAACATAAATAGGGAAGTTTGGAGAAGGGGCACATTTATAAGAGAAAATAATGAGTTCTTTTTAAGATGTTCTGAATTAAGTCCACAAGTATATCCAGCTAGAGATATCCAGCAGGCAATTTGGTGATTCACGATGAGCAAATTAGAGAGATTAGGTTGTATATATAGATTTGTGTATAAATGGTGTTTGAGCCCTCAGAAACAGATGAAGTTCTAATGGCAGAAAGAGAAGGAAGAAGAGAAGGGGAGAGGAAAGGAGAGGAGAGAAGAGAGGAAGAAAGGAAGAGAAGGAGAAGAGAGGTAAGAGGAGAGGAAACAGAGTTATAAAAGTCACACTTGGGGCCAGGGAGTAGGGGGCCAGAGGGTGGGAGTGGTAAATAATGATCAGCAAAGGACCAGATAGGAGAAGAAATTATTATGTGAATAACTGGCCTTTCCTCAGTGCTATGATGGACTCTAACATACATGAACATGCAGAGAGAGGATTCTTCCAGTGACCTTATATTCTGGTCCTCTCCAGTGTTATTTTTACAAGCTTTTTCTTTACAGCTTGCTATAGTACTTTACCTTAGGGATTGATGGTGGTTGAAGTACTGACCCTGTCTAGACACTTACATAGAACAAAAATATGCTGGGAGGGGACAAGGGGAGAGTTTAACAATATCATCCATCTCCTGGCTACATAAAACACCTGGAGATGCTGAACAGAGCCTAAATTAATGGCCTTCCATTCCCCTCCCCCCCCCAAAAGAATTATCTCTGGGCAAGAGAGTTTTATGTCCATAGCTCAAAGTCTAGATGTATTCCAAAAGGGAGGGGTTTGCTGATAGGGAAAGCCAAGGGAGAGGACAGAAACCTTTTTAACTTATCTTCTTTCTTATCACCCTGTTGCTTTCATCTGCTAGCCTTTGATTTCCACAGTGAATGCTAACTCCCCAGTTGGTGCTGTGTTCTGAAGATGGGTTCATCATCTTATATACATACCCAGCAAGGCTGTTTATTAAAAACTGGCATGGGATGTTTCAGCTTCTGTGCATGAACTAGGCCAATAAGTAATATGTGGGTGAAAAGAGAGACAATAGGGAAAACCAGGGCTGTTGCTCATGTGGACTAAAGGCAGGCAAAATAGGTGCTAGAAAAACACCTGCCCCCTCCAATCTGAAACTTTCACCTAACCATCACAATGATGCCATGTCTGAAATTCCACCATCACTCACTCTTTTAAGTGACTAAAGGCCCCTTTTAAAAATTATTTTGTTAGCTGGGGGTAGGTAACAAATTGAGCCATTTTTGGCCATTGACATCTTAGCTCAATTTTTTTATCAGTCCCCCAATAGAGAACAGGGTCCATAAGAAAATAAGACATATCTGCCAAAGAAGAGAGAGGAAAGTGGAAGATCTGGCATTTGGTGGGGTATGGCATATAAATGGCCAGGAGGGGTAGATGCAGAGATGTTGGGCAGTGAGGCTAAAGAGGGGAACCCAGATAGCACTAGGCTCATGAGGGAGACAGGTTGTATCTCTGAAAGGGAGTGGAGCAATACTGAACACAAACTTTATTTTGTGACAGTCTTTCCATTCCTCACTAGGAATTCAGTGGAATGCAAGATCCTCCAGGAAAGGCATTATTTCATCTTTAGTTTTTGTATCTCCAGCACCTAGCTCAGGACCTTACACAAAGTAGGCATCTGATTATGCTTATTGAATTGAATTGAATCAATTTTTATTTGAACTGACTGGATTTCAATTGGAAATATCAGCCTGGTTTTCTGGAACTTCTTGGCTCTTAAATAGGCATCACTCTATTAACTGGCACACATTTATGGGCTTCTATGTTAGGTATTCCCAAATTATTTCAGAAATCTCGTTTCTTTCTACTGTGTTTGATTATAAGCAAGAACCATGTTTCTGTAACCTTTTCTCCCCTAGTGGCTCCCAAGCTTGATTTCTCCATGCACCAAGGGCTCTAACCTCTTCACCTTCATAAAAGTCTATTATGTTCTGCCTATTTGATTAGCTAATACAGTCACTGAGAGTAAGAACCAAGTCTGTTTCTTGCCTTCTCAGCATTTAGCACAAGACTCTGCCTGCTTTTAGGATTTTTATTCATGCAAAAATGTAAATGCCTGATGACTTAAAGCTTGATCCTCTTTTCTTGGTAATTTGTTTTTACTCAAAGCTCAAACTGATGGTGGAATTTCAGTCAGTCAATGGAGCAGGATCATTGTGAGGAGCTTTCTTGGTACCCCTAGAATTCTACTATTGGCTCAAGTCAGTTCCAAGCTCAATATGGGGCAACTAGGTGCACAGTAGATCAAGCACTGTCCCTATAGTCGGGAGAACCACGGTTCAAATCCAGTCTCAGACATTTGACACTACTAGCTGTGTGAACCTGGACAAGTCACTTAACCCTGATTGCTTAAACATCTGGGGCTATCTCCAGTCATCCTGATGTATATTTTGCCACTGGACCCAGATGACTCTGGAGTAGAATGAGGCTGGTGATTTTGCACAGCCCTCTCTCACTTAAACCAATTCATTGCAAATCTTGACATCACCTCCCTATGTCATGGTCCTGTTAGAGAATGAAGGACAAACGAAAAATAATCTCAGTCTATAACAGGCTCTCTCTCTCACCCAGTCAGTCAATAAACATTTATTAAGTCTTTACTATGGTGTTAGGCACTGTGCTAAATTCTGGGTATATAAAAAAAGGCAAAAGACAGTTCCTGCCCTGAAGGATTTCATAATCTAGTAGGGGAGACAAGAAAACAAATATGTAGAAACAAGCTGTATATGGAATAAATAGAAAACACTTAAGAGAGGGAAAGCACTAGAATGAAGAGGGGTTTGCAAAGGCTTCTTGTAGAAGATAGAAATGCAGTTTCTTGTTTGTGGGTCAAAAAGGAGACCAGTATCACTGGTTCAGCGTACATGGCAAAGAGTAAGTTGTAAGAAGACTAGAAAATTAGGAGTGCTTTCTAATATTTTTACTACCTAACACTTATCCCATGTGGACCAATTAGTGTGAGGCCTCTGCAGATCTTCACTACCTCCTTAATTATAGGGAGAATAGGAGAGCATCCACAGAGTGAGACTTGATTAATGTTGGACCTTAGTTTTCTTGGCCATGAAGTGAATGATCTGTAAGATCCCTTCTAGCTATAAAGTTCTATGATGCTGTGTGTGTGTGTGTGTGTGTGTGTGTGAGAGAGAGAGAGAGAGAGAGAGAGAGAGAGAGAGAGAGAGAGAGAGAGAGAGAGAGAGAACAGAGAGAACAGAGAGAACAAGAGTACATTTATTAAAAGCATACTATATACCAGGTGCTGTGCTAGGAACGGAGACACAAATACAAGCAAACAAGACAGTAAGGTTTCAAGGAGGTTACATTCTAATAGGCAAAGACAATGAATAAAGGGGCGCCAGAAAGGGAAGGGGGAGGTATCTAGTAGTATAGCAGCTGTGTTACAAGATGGTCAGGAAGTGACAGGTAGATCTTATTCCAGAAAAGAAGAAAAGTTCACCTATGTCCCAAGGGGCTGATTCCAAAGTTTTAAATGAGAGAGAACTGAGGACCATGATTAGAGTTCAAGGAGCATAGTGAGATGTCCAGGATATCAAATATAAAGGTAGAATAGAAAAGTAAAAAGTATAGTAGAAAGAGCACTGAGCTTAAGAATCAGAAAACACAGGTTCAAGGCTTAGCTCTGCCATTTAATGTCTGTGTAACAGGTTGTTCTTGCCCCATTTTCTCAGAGCCAGAACTGTTATATTTTATTCCTCCCCCTTAGACTTCTATGGTACCCTGAGGGAGTTTACAATTCTCTTTTTTGTGGGGCAAGGGGAGTCTCTTTTTATTGCCATCAACTCAAACCCCACAAATTATACCCCCCTCATTTTTAGGATTCTAGTGACTAGCCCCCCAGTTCCATTTAACCAGTTAATGTCAGATTAGTTTTAAAAAGGAATACTTACTTCAGAAATATAGCTCAACAAACATAAATGTATTTATTTTTATTTATAAATATACATATGTGTGTGTATAGATATTGCCCCAACACATCAGGGGCAAAAGCTCTCCCTACATCACCTTAGTTTCTGGGGATAGGGGCAGAAGATTGGGCTCATAATTTAGCTTAGTTCCTATGTAATATTAGTCCACCAAGTTCAAGTCCAAAGCTAGGAGCACCAGGCTTCTGCTGGGCTGGAGTCTCAATCCTAGGCAGTACCACTTCTAGGCTGACTATAACATCTAGGCTGGATTCCTAGACTTGCAGATGCCCATGACTTACACTCCTGACCCTAGATCAAAAACTACATTCTATGCACCTAAAATGGAAAAGAATGAATAAAAATGCCAAGATGCTAAGTGTCTAAGGACAGATTGGAACTCAGGAAGAGGAGTCTTCCTGACTCCAGGCCCAGTGATCTATCCACTGCACCACTTAGCTACCCTGAAGTGAGGAAGACCTAAGTTCAAATTCTCCTTCAACCACCTATAAATGTGTAACCATGGACAAAGTCATTTAACCTCTTCAGAGTGGTGATAATAATAGCACCTACCACCCAGAGTTGTGAGAATCAAATGAAATAGCATATGTAAACAATTTTGCAAATCTTAAAGCACTGTATAAATACTAACTATATGTTACTTTTTAGTTTTCTTTACATTCATGGGCCTGCCTTTCTCCATCTTGTTTCTGAAAAGAGATTAAGACATTAGCATCTATAGAAAGAAAACTGTATGTACTCAGGATGCTTTCTTAGAAGTATGTTTGGGGGCAGCTAGATGGCACATTGTATAGAGCACCGGCCCTGGAGTCAGGAGGTCCCGAGTTCAAATCTGGACTCAGACACTTAACACTTACTAGCTATGTGACTCTAGGCAAGTCACTTAACCCTAATTGCCTCACCAAAAAAAAAAAAAGTATACTTGATTTTTAAATACAGCCTTCAACCTGGAAAAGAGATTTAAGAGAAAGATGTTAGAGTCCAGGATTTGGAGCCTGGCAGACCTGAGTTCAGTGACACTTGCCTGTTGTGTTACATTGGGGAAACTTCTTAATCTCTTTAGACCTCAGTTCCTCATCTGTAAAATGTAGAGGTTAAAATAGATAGCTTCTAATGTTTTTTTCCAGTTCTAAATTGATGATTCTATGATCACTATCCTTGAATATATGAAGGACTGTCATGTGCAAAACTTATTCTATTTCTCCACTGAAAGCAGTAGCTGTACATCACAAAGAGGCATATTTCACCAATACATAAGAAAAAACTTCCTAATACTTAGATCTAAGAGGGTAATGGGCTACCTTGGTAGTCAGTGGGTTTTCCCTCAATGAAAATGTTCAAGCAGGGATTGATGATCATTTAAGTGAGGCTGACATAGAGGGGATTCCCATCCAGTTAGAGACTGGACAAGATGATCTCTGAGATTTCCTTCCAATTCTGAAATTCTATGATTCTATATGTAGGGGTTGGTCAAGGGAATTCTATGATCAACCAGATGAGCTTATAGGGTGGGGAACCTAATGTTGCCCAGTGTAGGAAGTAGCTGAGACACTTTAAGATACAGCCCAGAAGGAAACCACCTTCAGAGGGGACAGAATTAGCAAACATATAAGGGGAATTGTGGGGGAGAGGGAGAGACTGAAATTACCAAAGATCTCAGGAAGAAGAAAATTCAAAGACTTTAAATCTAAGGAGATAAGTCAAAAGGGAAATAATAAACAACAGAAGGAAATATGGCTTCCAGATCTAGCAAACATATTAGGCACCTATGAATAAATGCTACTAAACAAAGGAAAATGATCACTTGATGACACAGAGGACCCTGTTCAATGTGAAGAGAATATGCAACCACAACACACTGTCCCTGAGTGATTCAAAAGAGAAATGAGAGGGGCAGCTAGGTGGCCCATTGGATAAAGCACCAGACCTGGATTCAGGAGAACGTGAGTTCAAATCCAGCCTCAGACACTTGACACTAGCTGTGTGACCCTGGGCAAGTCACTTAACCCCCTTTGCGCTAGGGGGAAGAAAAGAGAAATGAAAATTATGAGAGCAGAATGTATGGCCTGTATAACAAAAGTAATGGAAAGGAAGAAAAATTGGAATCTGTGGTGGCAAGGCTCACTAAACAAAAGAGAACAATAGATTGGGAAGGCAAATATAAAGAAGTAATGGACAATTTAGAAGAAGAGAAGGAAAGAATAAAATAAAATATTTTAAATATTATCATTATTCAAGCAATATATACTGATCTCTAAGACAGAATTTATACTAACAACCCAAGAATCATAGGTCTCCCAGAAGAACACAACATGACCGCCAGAAAACAAACAAACAAAAAAAACTCCTAATACCCTAATGAAGGAAATAATAGAAGAGAACAATCCAGAACTTCTGGATGTAGAAAATAAAACACTAATTGAAGGAATTCACAGATCCCCTCCAGAAGGAGATAAAAGGGGGCAAACTCCAAAACACATAGTCATTAAATTTAACAATTCAATTCAGAAATGAGAAGACCTGCAAATAATCAGGAGAAAGACCCTTAAATACAAAGAAAAGGAAATTTGAATAACACAAGGCTATTTTACACCCTCCAGAAAATATAAGAGGGAATTGAATATATATATGTTCTGAAGAGCAATGGAGCTCTGGATATACCCCAGGGTGACTTAACTACAAATCTGAGCTTTGGGAATACTCCCAAACAACAGAAATAAATAAATAAATGCATGAATGAATTAATAAAGAAAGAAAGAATCAAGGACAGCAACAACAATATAATAACATTCTACCTATAGGTGAATCAATGTTGCTTTGTACAACTGCACTATAACATGAAAAGATATATGGAGGGGGGAAGCAGGGGGAAGAGAGGTGGTCTTTGAAGGGAGATTGAGAAATTGTGCTGGGTTGTAGCCTAGGAATTTGGTACTTGAAAAGTTTATTCATCCTACCTTAAGAGGGGGGAGGGGGAGGTTAGAACTCCTGGGGGCAACTGGCACCTAAGATGTGGAAGAACATGGACATGGGAGGAAATTTTGAGACAAATCAGGAGGGAGGCATCATGGGGAGGATATAGATCAGAAGTGGTCTCAATAATCAAGGGCATGGTAAAGGAGGGGCTCTACCATGGGGCATCCTTGCTGACACCTGCAATGATTGGTCTTATTCTGGGAGCTGGGCACAATGGAATATGGAAATCTATGGGCATAGCTCTACCAGGCACTGACAGAAATTGCCTAGAGGACTGCCTAGAATGGATACCTTAGAAACTTTGATTCAATGAGGAATACAGAGAAAGAAGAGAGACTAGATAAATATATAGGTCATGAATCAGGGAATGAGTGTCTAAAGTGAACAAAGAGTATGGATGATGAGGGGAGTGTTAGAAATACTTTTTTGGAAAGAGGGACAAAAATGAAATTTTTTAAACTAATGAATGTTTTTCAGGACTGCACATGTATAATCTATATCAAAATGCTTGCCTTTCCAAGGTGGGGGAGGGGAAAGAAGATGAAATTCAAAACAAATTTAAATGCATGTTAAACATTTTTGTGTACATATAATTGAGATAAATAAATAAATAAATATTTTTAAATACATTTAAAAAATTAAGAGGGGGAGAAGTAATGTGGTACAGTGGATAGAGCACTAGTCCTTTAGTCAGGAGGACCTGAGTTCAAATACAGCCTCAGACACTTGACACTTGTTGTATGACCCTGGGCAAGTCACTTAACCCGATTGCTTCATGAAAAAAAAAAATTTAAGGGAAAATATTTAAAAGTTGTAAAAACTAATGATCAGGATAGATTGAAGGGGAGGAATCTAGTTGACTAATAAAGAATGAAAAAAGGAGAAAAAAATTTTAAATCACAATAAAAGCAGAAAGGAAGGAAAGAAAAAGGAACTAAGGAACAAAGCCCCAAAGGGAAATAGGTAACAAATGGGAGGAGGAGATAAGGAGTGATGAGAAGAGAGTCAGTGGAAAAATTGATAAACCTTAAGCAAATTTGATTAAAAAGAAGAAAACAAAACATCAAATCAATAAAATAGCAAATGAGGAGGTAAAATCACTGCAAAACCAGAAAAAAAAAAGAACAATCAGAATAGATTATATACAGTTACCTGCTATCTAAATTGAGAACACATATACACACAGAAAAATAGAGGAATGGCTTCAAAAATATGAAATACTTAAACTGTCAAACAACCAAACAGATGTTAAATAATTCAGTCTCAGAAAAGGAAATAGACCTAGCCAGAAATCAACCACCAAAGGAAAAAACTACTAGTTCTGATGAAATCACAAGCAAATTCTATCAAACTTTTAGAGAACTGTTAGTACTCATTCTCCACAAATTCTTTTCAAAAATTGAGAAGGCACCCTAACTGCATTTTTATGAGACAAATATAGTCCTAATACATAAAACAGGGAAAGATAAAACACAGAAAGAAAACTATAGGCCAATATCATTAACAAAAACTGACTCAGATTTTTAAATTAAATCTGTCAAACAGACCATAGTGATTGATCCAAGAAATCATCTGTTAACCTGGAGGGTCTTGCGTGAGCTGATGATGAGTGAGATGAGCAGAACCAGAAGAACATTGTACACAGTATCATCAACATTGAGTGTTGATCTACTGTGATGGACTATATTCTTCTCACCAATGCCATGGCACAAAAGAGTTCCAGGGAACTTGTGATGGAAGAGGATCTCCAAATCCAAGAAAAAAAAAAAAAAAGAACTGAAGAGTATAGATGCTGAATGAACCTTACTATTTCTTTTGTTTTTGATGCTGTTGTTTTTTTCTATTTTGAGGTTTTTCATCATTGCTCTGATTTTTTCTCTTATAACATGACTAATGCAGAAATATGTTTAATGTTATTATGTGTGTGTGTGTATATATATATAACCTATATCAGATTACCTGCTGTCTAGGAGAGGGGGGAGGGAGGGGAGGGAGGGAGAAAAATCTGAAATTGTAAAGCTTGTATAAACGAAAGTTGAGAACTATCTTTACATGTAACAGAAAAAAGTAAAATACTTTATTAATTTAAAAAATTAAAATTAAATTAAAATAAATAAAATTTAAAAAAAAAGAAATCATCTGTTATGAGGGATTTACACCAGGGACACAAGGATGCTCAACATTAAGAAAACAATCAATATTATCATGTTAAAAACGAAAACATCCAAAACCACATAATCATCTCAACAGATACAAAAAAGTCTTTGACAAAGTATAACACTCTTTTATGCTAAAATCCCTACAAAGCATAGGCATAGAGACCTTTATATCATAAAAAAGCATTTCTTAAAAAACAAAAGCAATCCTCAAATGCAATGAGCATACTGTAGAATCTTTTCCAATAAACACAGAAGTGAAGCACGAATGCCCATTTTCCTCACTATTATTTGATATCGTTTAGAAAATACTAAGAACAGCAATAAGACAAGAGAAAGAAATTAAAGACATAAAGATCAGTAAAGAGAAGAAAGTCAGTGACTTGTTAAAAAGAAAAGATATCACATGAAACCCTAAGGTTGGAAATGCATCAGAAACATCTAAGCCATTCTATGAGAGAACAAAAGAACAGGCAATACAGGCTAAAAAGAAAATAATTTTTGGAGTGGACCCCAAATTGGACCTCATCTTTGGAAGCTCAGGCTTAGGGTACTAGGTTAGGGGTTATATTTCTTTATTTGGAGGGAATAAAAAGTATCAGCATTTTCTTGGTTTTGCTACCACTTGTGCCTTAATCAATTGAAAGATTTGACCTCCATTCAGAAGTCCAGTGTTATTTATGACCATGCACTAATAGACACCTCTGTTTGTAGAGAACTGAGTTCCTACAAGGACTTGTGAAAATGCAGTTACATGGACACCTTGGTGACTGGCAGGACATCTGATAACATTACTGAGGTTTAGAAGCTGTTTTCTCTGAAGCGTGTCTTATTTGTTTCTTGAAGATAAAGGGGGAAAAAGATAAAGGAAAAAAATTGAGGTAAATACATGTTGTCCTCTCTTTGCCCTTGGGAGAGGAGAGGAATGGACATTTCTTCTTCCTGTATTTCCACTTTAAGACATTCCAAATTAGGTCTGCCTCTAAATGAGAGTCATGTGGATACATGCTTCATTTTTGACAGGAAAGGGCAATATTTAATAGAAGAAAATGGTGAAGTGATGAAGAGAGACAACAGGGCCCCAACTGCTGGCATATTACTTAACCTCCCAGTGCTCAGATTTGCTGCCTGACAATAAATTATCAACACCTGGCTTTGTTAGGCTTTGGGGAGAATGGAGGAAAGTGTTTGCCAAGTCACCTCTCAGACTGGTACTTCATAAATACAATGCATTTGGGGGAAACCATGATGTCCATGAATAGAATTGCTTAAAAGGGGTCAGGACTTGAAAAACTGAGACTGCTTTTGGCATATTTGTTAAAGAGTAATCACTAAACCCACAAGAATTTCCTCCAAGACTACTGTTTGCCCAGTTTGAGGTCAGGTGGTAGGATGCAACAGAGTTGTGGAAGAGTGCATAAAGGAAAACTCAAAGCTCATTTGGAGCTGGGAAGGGGTGAATAAGCATATGGAATATTCCTAGAAATCAGATGATTTCCTAATTTCCCTAATATTCAGGGTTCTCTATAGCTTCTGAAATTACTTGTATTTGCTTAATCATTTATATATTGTATCCCTCAGAAGAAGGAAATATCATTTAAAGTAGAAGCCATATCTCCTTTTTCCTTACATTCAAGAACATTTATTAAAGTCTTACTTTAATACTTTGCATAAATGCAAAGCATTGTGCTAGGCTCAGAGGATAGAAAGACTCAAAAAAGACAGTCTCTGTCTAGAAGTTACTTATATTTCACTTCCAGGAATGGGAACAAGCATTTATTAAATGTCTATTATATATTGGGGTGGATATGGGGGCAGCTAGGTAGCAAAGTGGCTAGAGTGCCAGGTCAAAAATCAAGAAGAATTAAAATATGGCCTCAGTCACTAATTGTGTGACTTCAGGAAAGTCACTTAACCCTTTTTGCTTCATTTTCCTCATCTCTAAAATGAACTGGAGAAGAAAATAGCAAACCACTCTAGTATCTTTGCCAAGAAAACCCCAAATGGGCTCATGAAGAATCAAACACAACTGAAAAAACAACTGAATTGTATACCAAGTACATTACAAATATAATCCAATTTGATTCTCACACAAACCCTGGGAGGTAGGTGCTATTATTATTCCCATTTGAGGAAAATGAGGCAGACAAAGGTTAAGTGACTTGTCCAGCATCACACATAATCATCTCAACAGATACATCTGAGGATGGATTTGAAGTCAGGTCTTCCTGACTTGAGGCCCAATACTATATCCATCTCCACACCTGCACACACTAGGGAGATTTATATAAGTAAATAAAAAAATATATTAAGTAATTCAAAGTAAAGGGGTTATGGAAGTGCTTATGAAATACACTGGCTTAAAGAAGTTCCTAAAGGAGACGGAAGAAATTAACTATGAAGGGAGATATGAAGAGGCTGAGGTCAGACAGAAAACATGGATAGGGATAGGGACTGTACCTATGGTTTCATTAGTAGAGGGAACTCCTATGGAAGGAAATTCCCTCTTGTGTAATTTAAGATTCTAAATGTGGATTCTAATCTGTTCCCCCAGTTTTGAGGGAAACTGACTAAAAATCACTGATAAAACAAGTTTAGGTTTTTAAGGGTTTATTGGAAAATAGAAAGAAAAAGATTGAGAACAGAATTATAACAGCCTGGCATTCCTATCTTTCCTCAAATTTCCTGTGAAGTCCTCTGCTGCCACCACCATCAAGTCAGGAAGCCAAAGGGCCCCAGCGCTCTCTGCACAGGCTCCCTTTCCTCCTTCCTGTCTCCTCCCAGACCATAGGAGGCTCCTCAAGTTGACTGGCTGGTAGCCTTGATAGACAGCACCCATGAGCAAACGTCATTTCCTGACGCCAAGGAAAAGCCACAATGCCTCTGAGGCATTTTCCTCATGGTGGAGCTTTCCCACAGCAAGTTTCCAGTAGGTGGCGTCATTCCAATCATTACACTCTACTAATGCAGGTAGCTACCTGAAACTTTTAGGCTTAGACTTTAGGCTTAGAGTTGCCTAGAGCACTGAGATTTGCCCAGGGTCACACAATGACGAAGTGTATAAGGCAGGACCAAAACCCAAGTGTTTCTGGCTTTCAGACTGGTAAGTCCAGGGCTAATAAGACAAGAAGGTTCCCCAACATTGCAGGAGTTTCAGGGATGTTCAGGTCTTTATTTACCCTGCAAGGATCTTAATAGTAAAGCTAAAGAATTCAGAATTTTTTAAAATTTTTATGAAGGAGCAGGAAAAAGCATCAGTGTTTATCAACTTTGGGGCCAAACTTTCAGCCCAAAATAAAAGAAAGCAATACATAAAAGAAAGCTTCAAATAAAAGAAAGCAATACATTACTTTCTTCTTCCCTAATAGATTTTGTTGATATATGTGTAGTGGTTAGTGGTCCTGATCTGCTATTTCAGCTGTGTGACAGATGTCTATTGTGGAAATTTTTCCAGCTCTGAAGTAATTGAAGTAATTTAGCCACCATCAGACAGCTAGTAGAGAGGCCAGAGGCAGTTCTTAAGTGTAGGTCTTCCCCGACTTCAAGCCCTATTCATTATATAGCTCAGGATGCTTTTCTTAGTCCTATTTCTCCAGGGCAGTAGGACTCAGTCTTGAAAGAAATTTGCTACCATCCACTTGCAAAGATCAGGAGACAACATTGTAAAGAAAATTTTCAGAGCTGAAAAAGGCCCTGGAGCCCAAACTATTGAGGAAAATATTGTTTAAATTGGTGGAGAGATGTGAAGAGTAGATTGTAAGCTCCTTGAGGACCTGGACCATCTTTTCCCTCTTTTTGTATCCCCAGTGCTTAGCTTAGTGCCTGGAACATAGCAGAAGATTAATAAATATTTATTGAATAGAATTGAATGAAGATTACACAGCTTGTGTAAATGGCAGACTAAACCTTCACCAATACTCTTCAATAAATATTTGTTGAATGAATGAAATGAATTATAAGAATTAACATGGCATTTTATGTATTTAGTATGCATCTTGTTAGAAACTTTATGATAAAAAAAAAAGGAAAGGAAAGAAATCAGCTTTCCTACTCTGTAAACCTGTAAAAATGAGTGAGAACCTCTTCAAACTGCCCAAAGCTATCTCTGCATAACACAAACTCTGACCCATCTCTGTTCAGTCTCTCAAAGGAGGCATAGCCTGGGGAGAATCGTGCCCATGACGAGCCTGGAGAAATTAGGCTGGTAGAGAATGAGGTGGGAACTTCCAGACTGGACAGAAAGAGACTGACCATGAGGAGGCAGTTTCCCTATCTTTCTTAATCCTTAGAGCCCTAAGGAAGTATCTAAATATTCATTGATTCCAATGCTTCAGGTAATTGTATTTCAGAGGAGAAACAATCTGTCTTTGCCATCCAATCTGCAATTTTGTAGTAAATGCACTCTAAACCCGCTGCTATGTGTTATGTCTGCCAACACAGTGGAGAAATGAAAACATGGGTCACAAATGAATTTACATATCCCAGTGAGATTTATTGAGGAATGAAGGTACAGGCTACCAGCTCTGAGTGAAAAGCAAGAGCTTATAACATAGGTAATTCAACCTCTCAGGGCCTTTCAAATGAGAGATGTATTCTTGTATGGGCCTGTAAAATATCTCCCATCAACTGCCAGAGATCATGCAGGTACCATTATCTGTGAATCATTCCATAGGATGGTATTCAATGGTCCCACTTCTAGGATTTTATCATTTAGAAGGCTGGCTTTTTGAAACTGTCATCTGCCTCACCATTTCTGTCTTACTTTGGACTTTGCGTCATTTTAATTGATGGGGAGGTAGTGTTGGCTCGTGTTTCCTTTCCCAAATATGGATTGGAGTATATCTCATGGCCCTACAGGAGATGTTGCTTATCTATATACCCATTACTGCTTTGGATTAGAAAGCCCTGGTATGAAGGTTTCTCTCCTGTGTTATGAACAAGCAGCTGGCAAAAATAAAATGAACAAATGAAAAACAAACTAACAAAACACATATGGCCCAAGTTCATGACCTAATTCAACTCTCTCAACCCAATATCCAAACTTTATATTTTTAAATTAATAAATTTTCAATTATTTATTTTTAGCTTTTTAAAATTTTGAGTTCCAAATTTTCTCTCTCCCTCCAGCCCCTCCACTATTTACTGAGAAGGCAAACAATGATATCAATTATACATGTGAAACCATGCAAAACATATTTCCATATTAGTCGTGTTTCCCAAAAAAGCAAGAAAAACAAAGAAAGTAAGAAAAAAATTGTCAATTTGTGATCAGAGTTCATCAGTTCTCTCAATGGAGGTGGATAGCATTCTCCATCAAGAGTGATTCAAAATTGTCTTTGATCATTCCATCATCGATTAAGATAGTTAAATCTTTCATATTTGTTCATTATTACAATATTGTTGTTATTGTGTAGATTGATCTCCTTCTGCTCACTTCACTCTACATCAATTCATACAGGTCTTCCCAAGTTTTTCTGAAACCATTCCCCATATCATTTCTTACAGCATAATAGTACTCCATATACCAATCATATACCACAACTTATTCAGTCAATCTCCAATTGATGGGGATCCCCTCATTTTCCAATTCTTTGCCACCACAAAAAGCTGCTATAAATGTTTTCATACATATAGGTCCTTTCCTTTTTTCTTTGACCTCTTTGAAATATAGATCTAGTGGTGGTATTGCTGGGTCAAAGAGTATGCACAATTTTATAGCCTTTTAGGCATGGTTCCAAACTGTTCTCCAGAATGGTAGGACTAATTCACAATTCCACCAACAATTCATAGTGTACCTATTCTCCCCTCCAGCATTTGTTATTTCTGATAGGTGTGAGGTGGTACCTCAGAACTGTTTCTAATTTGCATTTCTCTAATCAGTAGTGATTTAGAGCATTTTTTCATATGACTAAAGATAGCTTTGATTTTCTTTTTCTGAAAGCTACCTGTTCATATCTTTTGACCATTGATCAATTGGGGAGTAACAATATGGAAATATGTTTTGCATGGTTTCACATGTATAATTGATATCATTGTTTATAAATTTGACTCAGTTCCCTATATGCTTGGCAAATGAGGCCTTAATGGGAGAAACTTCCTATAAAACTTTTTGATATGGTATATGGTATATGATACCATATACATTGTATATGGTATGTTTTACTAAAATGTAGTTTCCCTGATTATCTCTTTTAATTAGGTATATTTTTTGCTTTTGCTTTAGCTAATCTTATGATTCCCACCCCCTTTTTACTTCAGCTGAAAAATAATAAATTCTGCTCCAGCCCCTAATTTTAACTCTGTGTGTATCTTTCTATTTCAAGCATTTCTCTTGTAAACAACAGATTGTTGGAATATACAAACTTTAAAGCATACTTATAGATACAGTAAAAAGGTTAACATTTTCTCAGGGACTTTGTTCAATACTTCATGTATTGAGATATCTTACATTTGCAAGGTGGGATAAAGCAGACATATGACAAAGAAACAGAGAAGATCTCCATTAAAGAGTCAAAATTTCCCATTAAATAGTTATGGTTTCTCTATCATTTCTCATGAAAACAAATTAGTCAATATGTAAATGCTAGCAGATTTATTCCTTTTCCCTGTTATGGAGGGGGTGGGGATGGGGAAATAACTCCTTCTAGCTCTATTTTCATTGCTTTGTGTATGATGTGATACTTCCTTTCATCTTCCATCATTTTCCTTTCATAAAATTTTGTAAATGAGTTTAAACTCTGAAGTACTTTTTTCCTTCCTCTCTGCTTGGCAAGAAGCTCCAATGTTTACTATCTAGGGAGCTCTGGCCCCTCTAATCCTCATTGTGGAGATTGAGTTATATCAGTTAAACTGCTCTAAGAAATGGTGAGTACTTTAGGAGAGTAGTGTGGTATGGTGGAAAGACCTCCAATCTCAAGAGTCAGAAGATGGAAGTTCTAGGTCCAGCTCTGATACCATCTGTCATAAAAGAATTCCTGGCTTAACTTTCTTGCTGGCATTTAATTAGACTGAATAAGTCATGTAATTAGCTGGAGTTTACAAAATCAAGCTAAGAAATCAACTATAGCCCTGGTGTTAATTGGCTAGTTCCTGCTCTACCTGTCTGCAAATTCAAGCATCAGATATCAACTATAGCTTTGGTGTTAACTGGCTAGTTTCCTATTTTTCCTGATGTAGATCTTCCCCTTCTACCATCTGTTCTTTGCTGTATAAATCACTGCCTTTCCCTTCTGCTTTCTGTAAAATCCCCTTCTGCTTAAGTAATCCAAACCCATATAAGATTTCTGAACCATGTTCAGGACTCACTGACTTTTATACACAGTTATGGCTGTTCTCTGAACATAATATACTGCAGTTTTTTTCCTATTTCTGCTTCTTTGATTGTATGATTGGTAGCAGTACCTATCAATGGATCCTCGGACAATTTTTATCACACATCTAAGTGACCCTGGCCAAATCACTTAATTTTCTTGTACCTCAGCTTCCTCATCTGAAAATCAGGGTAATGCTGCTTATACTACCTACTTCACAGGTAAAATCAAGGTAACACTGCTTGCACTTTCTATCTCACAGGTTGTCATAAATCATTAAAGTACAATACAAATGTGCTATAGGTCATGGGTGCTAGGCATGCACAATTGATGTTACTAGAGCAATGTACATCCACAGCTGGTTCCTTTCCCTGCTCTCTGCAATCTATGAAGTTGTTGCTTAATTAATAAGTTAATTAGCCACCTGAGAGTATTATATAAAATTTGGCCAACAAACAGCACCATCAAGTGAGATTATATTTGTAAAAGTGTTTTGCACAGTGCCTAGTATATAATAGGCACTAGGTTAATGCCTATGCCCTTCCATTTCCCTTCAACTGTCCTCTACCCTATGCTAACAACCACTGGTGGCTAGGTCAAAGGATAGTCAGTTCACAAGGCACAAATTTTCCACGTTCTTACACTCGTCCTCATTATTCCCCCGATGGAACTGACTACATACAAATAATCTATGCTACTTTCCCACCAGAGGTAGCTCCAGGTTCTATACAAATTTAGGAATATGCCCTGGAATATACTTGAAATATACCAAAATGGGAAATTCTGTTATCTCTGCCTCAGCTTGCAATTCCTTCATGTTGAAACTTCCTTTCTCAGTCATAGCTTCCTATTAAGATGATGCAATAATTTACTTTTTTTCTCTTTGTCACCATGAGATTAACAAAAACAATGTCACTAGAAATCTTAACATATCTTCCTAAAACAATTAAAAAGGGCTTCAAATAACAAGCTGGAGGACCAACATCAGGACTGACTTCTTTTTCCCCATACCTCCTCACAGCTAGTAGAAGGGGGTAAAGAGTAAGGAAAGTATTTGACAAATTATAGAACTGACCAAAATTTTCCCTGCAACGCCGAGAAAAGAAGGGAAGTTTATTGTTTTTCAGTCATGCCCAACTCTTCATGACCCCATTTGGGGTTTTCTTGGCAAAGACACTGGGGTGATTTGGCATTCCTTCTCCAGCTCATCTTATAGATGAGGAAACTGAAGGATTAAGTGACTTGCCCAGGGTCCCAATAGCTAGTAAGAGTCTGAGACCAGATTTGAACTCAGGAAGATGAATCTTCCTGACTCCAGGCCCAGAACTTTATTCACTGTGCCACCTAGCTGCCCCCACAGCTGTGGTTCACAACACAGGTTAAATAGGCTCTGGTTTCTGCATGTCAACTATTCCCATCTGCTACAGGTCTGCAGCACTCCAAGTCTTTACTTAGGACCACGGTTCTCCAGAAGCAATCCCATTTTTAGCTTTGCTCTATTCCCTGTCAGTGGTAGTGTCAAACCACAGGAGGTCTTCCCACTCCAGCCACTTAAAAGGAAAACCAATAGCTCCTGGAAGTGACTAGTAAAATGGATCACTGCCAGGAGACATTGTAAGAACCCTGTTACATAAATGTTATCATTAATTCTGCTTACCCTCTTTATGCACACATCCCCCATCCCTATTCATGCTTCCCTATAAGTTATGCCAAGGAAAAAACCATGATTGACACATTCACAATAAGTTGTTATGAAATTAATATATCCCCCTCCTCAGGACTACTTGCTTCTTAAAACAGGGGAAATATTTCTGGTCAGAATGGCCTCCCTGAAGCTTCTTACATCACAGCACATAGAAAATGATCAACTTTACCTATAGTATGGTTCACCCCAGCTATAGATTCTGTTAGGAGGCGTATGGAGATTTTATTCCAGGGTTGTTACCAAAGTATAGAGTATGATTTGAGATAAACCTGAAAGATTCTCCTACACAAAATTATCTATCTTGCCCACCACTCGAGATGCCAAAGTACCTGAATTTCTACCATTTAAATGCATTTCTTGGGCATCAGGGCAGCTAGGTGGCACAGTGGATAAAGCACCAGCCCTGGATTCAGGAGTTCCTGAGTTCAAATCTGGTCTCAGACACTTGACACTTACTAGCTGTGTGACATTGGACAAGTCACTTAACCCCCATTGCCCCTCAAAAAAAGAAAAAAACTAAAATGCATTTCTTTGAGTTAACAAAACCTATTCCGGCCTCTTCTTTAATCCTTCTTTGCTACCTCCAAAACAATGATTTCTCTATCTTCTGAGCTTCCTTACTACAGATCTCCTATGTTATTGTTTTTAACTGTCATCAAATGGTTTTACTTAGCTTTATACAGGTTTATCAATTGTCTCCCTAATTTAACTATAAATACCTCTAGGAAAGGATCTAAATACACTTATCCTTTTCACATTGTGATTTTCCCCACCTCAGTTTCAATAGATCTCAGGTTGGCATAAGAAATTAAATGAGAATTTTGGGGGGAGTCCTGTGGAAGCTGACACATGATGGCCAGCAGACAACACAATGCCTATGGCCATATATACTTAACCCAAATTTTACAATAAAGTACTGTAAACACCCCATAAAACAAAAAGAAAAAATTCAAACTTCTTCTGTGGCATGAAGGGAGGGCCAAAAAGTTTTATGCAGATTTTCCAGATTGTGGGAACACTGCATCCCTAACCCCAATGATGTGGAAGGGATAACTGTATTCTTTTATATCCATCCCAGTATATAGCACAAGGCTGATTATATAATAGGGGCTCAATATTATTGCTACTGCTGCTATGATTGAGCAGAGAGTTGTAAAAAGAATCAGGACCACAGTCAGAACTGGTTTCTAGTTCTGGCTTGGACACTGACTATCCCTGTCACCTTAAGCAAGTGACTTCCTTTCTCTGTACCTCAGTTACCACATCTGTAAAATTACTAAAATGATCTCTAAGGAGGTACCTTTCAAGCCTGACAATCTATAACTCTATGAAGCCATGTATTTAATCATATTTGCAATATGAGAAACTTGGTGCATAGCGACAGCACTGGTGATTGGTAGTAAGGCAACCAAAAGGACAAAAAACGCATTCTGAAAAGGGCAGCTGGGACTGCTGAAAATAAACTCCTCTGACTTCACAGCTTTGTCTGTAGGGCCTCGTTATGGGGCTTTCTAACTACTTGGCCTCAGGAAGCAGATTAGATTTTGCACATTTAGATTTCTATCCTTCTTTCTGCTTGGGCAAGTTGCCCTTTCTTTGAAAAGTGAAACTACTTTGCCAACTCCCATCCAGTAAAGACCACTTCTTCCCCTGATGCCTCAGGAAAGTGTCACCTTTAAAGGCCCTGCAAGTCTCTATCATTGCACCCTCAGATTGGACGAGTATTTTTATCCCCCACTGAAACCAGAGACTAACAGATTTTTTAGTTCAGTAACTTATTTCCCTTCTCTCTCACCTAATTCCTTCTTTGATGGAACTTGTGAGCCCTGCTCTTTGGGCCTGTTTGATTAAGGTTTCCTACCTTTTATAGAAATGAGACAGAGCTGGGTCATTAATTTTCTATCTCTGTGAAATCTCCAGAGACTAAGATTGCAGTCAAATATCTTCAAGTTCAGATGAAGCGCCCTTTATCTGTCAGCTAAAATTCAGAACCTAGAGGTACAGAAGAGATCCTGATCTTTTCTGGAATTGACCCCAAGGATTCTCAGACTTGAGGTTGAGTCAAATTATCAGGTGCCTACTATGTGCCCATTCCTGTACTTCGTAAAAGACAGAAAAAGGGAAAGACAAGGTCCAAGCCCTTGAAGAGTTTATTGTGGGATTGAGAAGACAGTCTATATAATCTGTGTTTTCCTCATGCCATTCTCTCAGCTACTGGTCCTGGGATATGCCATAAGGAAAGGAAGCTGTGGAGGATCATAGGTTTAGAGTAGAAAAAGATCATCTTAAAGGTAATCATGAAAGATAATCACATGCAACCTTTTATAGATGAAGAAATTTATCCCCAGAGAAGTTAAATGACTTGCCCAAGGTCACACAGTTATTATAGTATTTGAGGCAGAATTTGAACCAAGGTCTTCCAGACTCCAGATATAGTAATCTAGTCATTACAGAATGTTAGTCCTATACTCTTGCTTACATTCCTGCTCTGGGCACCTTAACGGAACACTCAGTAAGAAATCCCTAGGAAACATCTTGAGACACAGCTGAGCCTTGAGTCATAAACTAATCCTTTTCTTCTCTTCTCTCTCTCTCTCTCTCTCTCTCTCTCTCTCTCACACACACACACACACATACACACACACACACACACACACACCAGTTCCTAGACTCCCAAACTCTGATTTTAAATCCTTTCCCTCTTCCCAAATACTCTATTCCTGGTCTGTGATATTTGTTAATGATTTAAGTGAGAGGCAGCTAGGTAGCACAGTGGATAAAATGCTAGACCTGGAGTCAAGAAGACATCTTCCTGAGTTCAAATCTGGCTTCAAACACTTATTATCTGTATGATCCTGGGCAAGTCACGTAATCCTATTTGCCTCAGTTTCCTCATCTGCTAAATGACCTGGGGGAGGAAATGGTAAACCACGCCAGTATCTCTGTCAATAAAACCCTAAATGGGGTCAACTTTCTCCCCTCCTTCTCCTCCTCATTTCAGGCATAATGGATTCCATTCTTTCACTCTAGGGCTTCTTTCCAAGGTTCTGTTTCTCTCCACAACAGAAGTACATAAGATAGAGAGTTTTATTGGAAAAAAGAGCAAGAGCCTGAGGGTCAAAAGACCTGTTTGGGTTCAAGTCCCAGATCTCCCTCTGATTTATCCATGTGACCTTGGGCCAACCAATGTAGAGGGGAAAAAAATATTAGATTTGGAATCAAAAGGCCTACAGTCAAATCCTTGATCTGCCGTTTAGTTCATATTTGACTGTGCAAAAGGCAGTTAACTGACCCCAGTTTATGGGCCTGTTTTCTTATCTGTAAAATGAAGGGACTAGTCAAGGTAGTCTCTAATATTCCATAGAGCCCTAACATTCTGCAGAGGGTTGTCCCTTAAGGAATCCATTCAACTTGGTAGCACAATTGGAACGTGAACTTTTTTTTAGGACTTTATATTTCCCTATGCAAGATATGAACTCACTCATTAATGCCGTTTTGGGAGAATGATAGCCAGCATTTATATAGTGCTTTAGGATTTTACTGTACAAATACCATCTCATTTTATCCTCACAACAATCATGGACATTATTATCTCCATTTGTTGTTGCTGTTGTTGTTGTTGTTTAATCATTTCAGTTGTGTCCAACTCTTTGTGACCTTATTTAGGATTTTCTTAACAATGATACCAAAGTGGTTTGCCCTTTCCTTCTCCAGTTCATTTTATAGATGAGGAAACTGAGGCAAACTGAGTTAGGCAGCTTGCCCAGAATCACGCAGCAAGTGTCTGAGGCCAGAGTTGAACTCAGGAAGGGGAGTCTTTCTGACTCCAGGCCCAGCACTGTATCCAATATATCACCTAGCTGACCTATCTCCATTTTACAGATGAGCAAACTGAAGCAGACAGAGATTAAGTGATTTTGCACAACTAATGAGTGTATAAGGCTAGATTTGAAATTCAGATCTTCCTAACTCCAGGTCTAACACTCCTACCCACCTAGCTGTCTCTATTGACAATATCACCTGGGCCTATAAAAAGCTCTAGGCTTGGCAGAAAACTGGATTACATTGAATGAATTGCTGGGCGCAAGTCATTGCGAATAGGGCCACCCTTGAATATAATACTCAACTTAAAAAAGAGAAGTCAGCTGGAGAGATACAAAGTGAGCTGAACACAGACCAGAAGCTAGAAATCTAAGATTCATCTGAGTCCAGAGAAGGAAAAATCCTGTGCATTCATATAGACTTACTCTCGTTCCCTTTCTTTTCTCTGCCCCCTCCCCCAACCTGCTTCCTCCACAACCACATACTAACAACAGACTGAAGCAGGGACAGAAGCACGTTGCAGTGTCACATTCTCTCATCCACATGATCTGAGAGGTGGTAGACAAAAAACAATTGTACGTCTCATCCACTTAAGCCTCAGTAATGGTGAAGTCATATGACCCAGCCTCCCACATGGAAGAGAGAGATTACTGAACCATGCTATGTTGTGAAAGAGTTTTTAGACTCAGAACCCCTAAGTAATGAAGGGGGATTTTCATGGGAAATGTCTGGCTCTTGGAGAGTTTTGGCACCCAAACTTTTAGAGGGAGAAGGAGGAAGACGTGAATAGCACCAGACTCTTTGGAGAGAAGGATCATGCAGTTGGCCCTGAAACTGAAGGAAAAAGGAACAAGATACAATATAGAGGAGCAAAAACCTAGGCTTTACCATCTGTTCCTATCACGAGTCACTCTTTCCTCTATGGCTACTACCTCTTTTTCTTCTTTTTTTTTAATAACTTTTTTCAATTAACAAGCATTTATTTTTCTCCCTTTTACATTCTCCCACCCACTGGAAGAAGAAAATAAAGACATACAGAATACTTGTATGCCATAAGCCTAGTCATGCAAAACTAATTCCCACATTGGCCATGTCCATGAAGGCTTTTTTCATTCTGCATATAAGTCCATCATCTCCTTGCCATGAGGTAAACAGCATTCTTCTTTAATTGTCTCACTACATACTCTAGAAACCACTGGGCCCTATAGGAATATCTGTACTGGGTCTTGGCCATTCTTCACTCCACCTCCTCCTCCTCTCTGGCAACCTACTGGACCATGAATATCCTTATTCTGACTGCTAAGCACATGTCCTTTCTTCCTTCCTCCCCAGAACCCACCACACCTCAACCAACTTGCTCTCTGGTTCTTGGACCATTAAACATAATTAGATTAATTCTACTCTTACTCCCAAATAAAGACTATCATTCCACTCCACTATAACTTTCATGACCAAAATGCCCCACACTGGACATTACTTCCATATATGTGTGTGTGTGTGTGTGTGTGTGTATGTATATGTATATATTGTGTGTATATGTATGTATAGAGAGAGTGAAAAAGAGACAGAGACAGACAGACAGAAAGAGACAGAGACAGAGAGAAACAGAGAGAGAGAGACAGAGTTCCCCTTTTAGAATATAAACTCCTTGAAGGTAGGGACCATCTTTTCTTTTGTATTTGTATACCTGGCACTTAGAAACTAAGCACAGTGCTTGGCACATGATAAGTACTTAAATAGTTTTTCATTCATTCATTTGGATGGTGTACATTTAAAGGGAAGGAGATTTCTAGCAATGCAAGGTTGTTCTGTTTTGTTTTTCTATTTGATTCAAATCCTTAATGCTTTACTATGAGACTATATAAGTCCATAGGGTAAAGGTAGGATTCATGGATATGTGGTGGGGAGAGATATGGAGGTTGCCTCTGTAGCACTGCAAGTTTGTTTGCTTTATAAGGAGACCCCAAAACACAGGATAAATGCTATTAGTTTCATAGAATTCATAGGTCCTGGGGGAGGAGAAATCAAATTCACTGAAAAGAAAGGAAAATAGTATTGATTATTTATTGTAAGTCCTTTGTGGTTTTTGCATTCTGTGAAGTAAAATAAATGTTTGCCTGTACCTTCATGTTTTGTTACCTTGATTGTTTCCAAGGGCTGGAATAGGATGGGAAACCTTTTGCTCACATCTGTGAAGGCATAGACAGAAGCAATATTTTGAGATTCCCAGAGGAAACTCTGGGTGGGGGCAATATAAAGATAATTATTTGATGACCTAACCCCCCCCCCATCATTAAACCTGATCCAGAGCTTGAAGAGCTGAGGCACAAATTACAAACCTATGTTAATATCAACACCTGAGCCTCCCCACAGTTCTGTGAACTAGATAATACAGTTATCATGTCCATTTTACCAATGAGGGAACTAAGGCCACAGAAAGGTTGAATCACTCAGAATGGCTGAATCGTCTGTCCAAGATCACAGAGTTACTCTCAGAGGTAGGATCTGAACTCAAATCTCTCCTGACTCCAAATCTAGCACTCTTTCTACCTCACCACACTGACACCCTGGAATTTTTTGTTACAAGAAATAATTATATGGAACTACAAATGTCATCAGGAGAAAGGCCATACAGCAAGGGCCAGAAGAAGAAAGAGCAAGTAGTGCTAGTTTGTGCCTTCTCTGTGGTTATGTGTTGGCCTGACATGAACAACAGAGAACTTTACTGACTTCCTGGTTATGTATCTAAGATGGAGATCTATCCAAGACTTGTCAAACTTGGCAACCACTACCCACTCTTAATGATTCATATTCAGGTAAACAATACCATTAAAAGGAATCTAGAAAGCATTGCTAGGGTTTATAATATTCTGGTCAAGAAACTGAAGCCCTTAAGGACGCAGGTGGTATTTTTATCACTGCTGCCAAATGAAGAAGGAGCTTTAGAAATGAAAGGTAGATTTGGGAAAGGAACAGCTGGTTAAGAAGGTGGTATCTGAGAACAGGATTTAGATGTCTGAATCATGGCATAAAATATAGAAAGAGTGACTTCTTAGCTGGTGATGGATGTACCTAACTTAAGCTAGTAAAAATAAATTTTTCTCAAGCCTTGTAAATGGGATCAAGAATGCTTTAAACTCAAAGTGAGATGGAGGAAGAAAATTGCCTACATATATCTACCAACCTAGATACCATAGAGAGAAGCAAGTATAACCTAAGAAAATGAAGAGCATGAAAGGGAACCAGTAATTCCCAAAATACAGTATCCCAGAGAGGAGCCAACAATCAAATCCATGGCTTTGGATATCTATTTTTTAATGTACAAAGTCCTAGTAATAAGGAGAGTGAAGTTACAATCCTGATGCAAGAAAATAAATTTGAACTCGTTAGTTATCACTGGGACTTTGTAGGATGGGACTCATGACTGAAATGTAACTATGTAAGGATATTTCTTATTCAGAAGAAAGATAATAGATAAAAGAAGTGATAGAATAACACTGTATATTAAGAACATATACTCATTTAAAGAAATTTGTTGTTCTTCTTTGTCCTTCATTCTCTGAGAGGACCATGACATTGAGAGGGAATATCATGACTTGCAGTGAATTGGATTTAAGTGAGGGAGGAGAGTACAGTCACCGGCCTCACTCTCTCACCCAGAACCATCTGTGTCCAGTGGCAAGATTTACATCAGGACAAATGGAGATGGCCCCGAATGCAGTGAGATATCTTAGCCTTTTCAAGCTCAGAGAACTTTAAAGAATTTCTAAATTTAAAGAAATTTAGTAACCAGAGGAAGGAGCATATGAAGAATATTTGGGTCAGGATGAACAATGGGAGAAATAAATGATAATGGAACAATTAGGCAAGAAGTTTGGGAAATAAATTACAAAGCTAATATGGAAGAATGATAATAGTGATAGAAAGTTTGTATTATCTGGATATTTAAAGGACCTTTCAACCAAGAGCAGAACAACCAATAACTTCTTGATTTGTCTTGATGATAATTTTATTCTTCAACAGGTAGAGAAAATAACAATGGAAACTCCTGTACAGGACTGGATTAGGAACAAGGGTGAAGAAGTTGCTGATGTAGAAGTAATGAGAGCCTCAGGGAAAGTGACCACTGCTTCTTTGAATTTGCAATTGAGATGGGGAAAGTTAGACATACTCTAAAATATGCTAGATTGGAGGAGAGCAAATATAAAAGGGTTCCAAAAAAAGAATAAGGATTCAATGGCCCAAAATTCCCTAGGAAAAATTATCTTGGACTGGGAGGACAAGAAGGAGATGGAGATGGAAATCTCAGAAGAATAGAATTTTGAAGAAACCAACAATAACAATTCTGATATGGAAAGGAAGGGGGGGTGTTTAAAGAGACCAATGGGGATGCTCATAAAACTCATTAAACAACTAAGATTTTAAAACACACAAATAGGGGCAGCTAGATGGCGCAGTGGATAGAGCACCGGCCTTGGAGTCAGGAGGACCTGAGTTCAAATCCGGCCTCAGGCACTTAATACTTACTAGCTGTGTGACCCTGGGCAAGTCACTTAACCCCAACTGCCTCACTAAAAACAAAAAAAACAAAAAAAAACCCCACACAAATAGAAGATGATATGAAGGGCAGATAATAGAGAATAATTTTTCTTTAAAAAGAGCAGCATGGCCCTGTAAGAATAGTGTCACAATTTCTAAAGCTTAAAATGAAGCAAGAATGGTGACAACAAGTTCTACACACATCAAAAAAATTAGGTTGGGGACAAGAAGGTAAAATAAGGGACAAGAACATTGCTCAAAACAGATGGGAAGATAATAATAGATGACAGAGTGAAGACTTATCTACTCAACTCTTATTTTGCTTTTTTCTGCCAAGTAGAATGACCTTCAGACTGGGAAATATGATAGGGGAATGGTTAACAGAGTGTTTAAACCCAAGACACCTAGCTATCCTTAGATCAACAGATCTGGACAGCCTATATGCCTAGTTACTGAAAGAACTAGTGAATATAATAGTTTAGTTATTGTTACTGGTCTTTTAAAGATTATAGAGAGTGGAAGAGGTATCATAGAACTGGAGCAGGGCCAATGTCCTAATATTTTTAAAAGGGAAGAAGGCCAAGCTTGCAAACTATAGACTGCTCTAACTTTGATTCTAGGCGTTATTCTAGAGCATATTATTTAGGAGTATTTTTTATCATTTAGAAAGTAAAACAATGCTCACCAAGAGTAAGCATGGCTTCAAAGGCTCAAGATAGACTAACCTTATTTCTTTTTTTGACAGGGTTATTAAACTAGTAGATCAGGGAAATATTGTATACAGATTACACCTACATTTCAGTAAAGCTTTTGACAAAGTCTTTCACTTTCTCCTGGTGAACAATATGGAGAAATGCGGACTAGATGATAGTAAAGTTATTCATATTTAGAACTGGTTAAATATAGAGTTCTAAAATTAGTCATAAAAGAGGTCAGTGTCAGTTTGAATGGAGGTCTCCAGTGAAATGTTCCAAAGATCTATCCTTGGCCCTGTGCTGTTTAATATTTTTATCAATAACTTGATAGAAGCCAGAAGTGGCAAACATCAAATTTATAGCTGACACAAATCCGGGAAAGAAAACAAATTCATTGAATGACAGTCTAAATCTAAAAAGATCACAATAAACTCAAGTAATGGTCTGACTCTAATAAGGAGAAATATAATGGAAATAAATGTAAAGTACTATGCTTAGATTCAAAAAATCAGAATCAGAATTACAAATTGAAGAAAACATAGCTAGATAAATATTTATATGAAAAAGAATCTAAGCAAAGAGTATTGTGAAATGGTAACTCAGAATGAGTCAACAGTGTGATTCTTCAGTCACAAAAGTCAATGCAATCTTAGGCTATATACAAGATGCATAATGTCCAGACCAAGGGAGATCACAGGAAGTCACAGACCCACTGTATTCTGCCTTGATTAGATTTTATCTGGAGGATCAAGTTTAGTTATAGCTATACATATTAGGAGGCACAAGTTGATGTGTGTCCAAAAAAGGTTGATGTAGTTGGTAACTGGTGACAATGTCATGCAAAAATTGATAATAGGAAATAGGCATGATTAACTTCGAGAAGAGAAGAACTATGTGAGGGAAAGGTTGTTGTCTTCAAATCTTTGAATTGTTATATAAAAGAGGAATTAGACATGTTTTGTTGTTGGCCCAAAGTACAAAACTAGGAGAAATAAATGGAAGCTGAAAGTTACAGAAAGGCAGATTTTGGCTCAATGTAAAAGGTGAATAGTGGGGCGGGCGGCGGGAAGTCCTAACAATTATAGCTATCTCAAAGAGGATTGGGTTGCCTTAGGTAGTTGGAGATCTATTTCCCAGGAATATCAAGGGAATTCCATTGAAGTAGGTGGCCTCTCTTCTCCTTGTAATTACGAGATTCTATGGTGACATAATCCCTAATGAAGCATTACCTAATAAAATTACCTTGCCTAGCAGTATTTACATTCACATTAGGTGTTCAGGAACTATATTAATGATTCTCTTATTATTCTAAGAAACACATTATACTAGAAAACCTCCTTCTAGAAGTTCTGATTCTTGAAACTCAAATTTGAGAAGTCTCAAACTTGGGATTACCCAAAGGCAACCCGCCAAATTGATGCTATCCAGTAAATCTTACTTCTCAAGATAGAAAATGTTAAAGGTACCACTATCCTTCCAGTACCCTAGTTCTTGTAACCAGACTTGTAACCTTGATGTCACTCTCTCACCTCCCCCCCCCACCCCATTTCTAATCTGTTGCCAAGGCTTCATGACATTTCTTCTACATACCCTCCTTTTCTCCTCTGATACTACCACCATCCTGCTCCAGGCCCTCATTATCTCACACCTAGATTATTGCAATAGCTTGCTGGTTAGTCTCCCTGCCACAAGAGTTTCCCATTCCAGTCCCTCCTCCATTCAGCTGACAGAGTCCCCTAAAGTGCAGATCTGCCCATGTCACCTCCCCTCCTCCCACTCAATAAACTTCAGTAGTTCCCTATCACCTCCAGGATCAAATAAAAAATCCTATGTGCCATTCAAAGTCCTTTGTACCTTGGCCCTCTGCTACCTTTCAAGTCTTATTACAAGTTACATACTATCATATATTCTGAGATACTGTGACACTGGCCTCATTGCTATTCATCCCACAAGATACTCCATCTCCCAGCTCTAGGCATTTTCACTAGTTATCCTCTATGCCTGGAATTCTCTCTTCTCATCTCTGCCTCCTGGCTTCCCCAGATTCCTTCAAATCCCAGATAAAATCTTACCTTCTTAAGGAAGCCAGGAGGCTTCCTAAACCCTCTTAATTCTAATTCTTCCCATCTGTTAATTATCTACATCTTATCTTGCATGTATCTTGTTTGTATATACACATTTGCATGTTGTCACCTCCATCAGACTGTGAGATTCTTGAGAGCAGGAACTACATATTTTGCTTTTCTTTGTAGTTTGGACACTTAACATGGTACCTGCTACTTAGTAGGTGCTTAACAAATGTTTAATGACTACAAGGGCTACATTGTAGAGTCATGATGCCTAGGGAATTCAAAAGCTCCTTTCATCTACATAGGAGTTGGAGATTCATGAACACTGTCTATAACCTAACATCCTTGGCCAATTAGGTATATACATGTCTGCCTCTACCATATGGTATGGGGAGGGAAGTAGGTGGGGAAACAAACATTTATTAAGTGCCTACCTACCATGTGCCAAGAACTGTGCTAAGTGCTTTACAAATATTACCTTGTTTAGGTGCTTATGATCCCCATTTTATAGATGAGGACACTGAGGCAAAGAGATGCTAAATGATTTGCCCAGGATCATACAGCCAGTAAATACTCAGTGCTCTATCCACTATGCTACCTAACTGCCTCTAAGGAAGGCACATGTTTGTCTCTGTCATTTACTTCTGAAGGAGCTCTATCAGGGACCCAGGAACTATATTCTCTTTGACTGGGAAAGCCCACAATCCAGTCTCTGATCTTTGACTTGTTATCAGAAAAAGAAGCAGAAAGACGGAAAGCAACCAGAAACATGAGGTGCAAAAAATTCCCTTTGGTTCATCTGGGCAAGTGCAAGAAGCTGGCTGTGCGTTTTTGCCACAAATTGCTATTCATTGTTTGCAGTAGCAGGAGAGTTGGAAGAATAGAAAAATCCCCTACTTCCTCCTGGCTTCACTGTGGGGAAAAAAGCATAAGGAAGGTAAAGAGGGTATCTTCTAGAGAGAAAGAAGGAAGGAGAAAGGAAGAGATGAAGGGAGAAAGACAGAGACAGAGAGCATTGGTCTGACAGCTTTCTTTAGAAACAACAGAGATGGGGGCAGCTAGGTGGTGCAGTGGATAAAACATCGGCCCTGGGTTCAGGAGGACCTGAGTTCAAATCTGGCCTCAGACACTTGACACTTACTAGCTGTGTGACCCTGGGCAAGTCACTTAACTCTCATTTCCCTGCAAAAAAGAAAAAGAAATACAGTAATCAGAAACTACTAAGAGGAGCAACTCCTCAGACAAGGGTCCATCTTCCTTAGAATCATCCAGTCAATCAGCTTCTTGGCAAAGCATCAATGGCAATGTATACCCTTTATGGGGAGGTGTCTCATATACCTCCAAACACAAGCCCATGACCTGTAATCATATCAGATTGATTGGGATGTTCATCAAATTGATGAGAAACTGCTCTATTCAACCCACTTTACCTCTCCTCCCAGTTAATTATTTGCTGGATAGCAAATCAAACTGGAGTGTACTGGGGTATATTATTCCATACCCTCAGTTCTGGCGCATTGACTGGAAATCTAGAGAGGCTTCAATAGTTGTCCTTTTCTTGAAAGCCTCCTGAGGTACCTTTCATTGTGTCCAATGATGCACATTTCTTACAAACTTCCAAATTAATTTTAACAATTTTTTGTGTGTGAACCCAATTTCCTATGCCCAGGAATACCTGGAGATTGTAGTCACTCCCAAGCAAATAATAATACTTCTAAAGGCAGTGTAATACAGAGTTTTCTCACCAAGCTTTCTCTTACCTTGTTTTTCCCTCAACTTCTTGCTAATTTAGGAAATAATCTTTCACCATTCTTCTTTATAATTATAAAAGTTTATATACAATTTAATATTCTGAATTGGTAATGCCATTGGTTTCCATGCTTCTCCACATGTGAAGGAAATTGACTATTTGATGGATGAGGGGATTTTTAGGCTCTTTTGGTCTCTGTTGTGGTTATTGAATTAAATTGGCTAAACTATCTTAGAAAATGGTAAATGGAGGGGCAGAGCCAAGATGGCAGAGAGTAGCCAGCAAATTGCATGAGCTCTCCTTCTGTTCCCTCAAAAGGAACATTAAATCAAGCCTCTAAAGGGATTCTGAAACTACAGAACCTGCAAAGAGACAGAGATGCACAGTCTTCCAAGCAGAGATAATTTAGAAGACTTCAGGAAAGGTCAGTCTCACTCAGGCAAAAGGGAGGCTCAGCTCACTGCTGTGCAGCGTGGGGGGGGGGGGAGCAAGTCAGCAGAAAGCTGTGGGACACAGCTGAGCAACTGAGGCCCTTGAATCCTGGCACAACAAGCCGGTGGTGCAGCAGAACAGTGGCAAAACCCACCTACACCAGCCCAGAGGGCAGGTTGCCAGCTGGAGGGATACCCACAGGACAAGCACCAGAAGGCCTACTGATCCCAGCATGCTCAGACAGGAATCCCAGGGCTACATCCACTGATCGGGACAGGAAGCCCAGGGTGGTGAAAAATCTACAAGCCATAGAGGCCTCAGTGTAGAGAGCCAGTGACACAGCCCCTATATCCCAACACAAGAAGCTTGAAACAGGGACCCTGGTGCCCCCAGAGGAGACCTCAACTTTAAAAAAATAAAATAAGATGCATTATGAGTAAAAAACAAAAAAGAACTCTTACCATTGAGAGCTTCTGTGTTGACAGGGAAGAGGCAAACACAAACTCAGATGAGGACAATACTCTCAAATTGCCTACATGTGAAGCCTCAAGAGGAAAGATGAATTGGTCTCATGAACAAAAAGCCTTCTAGGAGGAGCTTAAAAAGGATTTTAAAAATCAATTGAGAGAAATGAAAGCAACTGTGAGATTTAAAATTTACTATAAGAGCATTACACTCCCCCTTTAACTTTTCCCTTCATATATCTCCCAAACCAGTAAGAAAAGAAGCCTCTGAGCTTTTAATCAGTGAGGGATTAGCCTTTATTGTTTAGACAACAAACAGGTGATACTGATTAGGGAAATAGGAAAGTAGAAATACAAATGAATAGTCTTAGATCTAAACTTAGTCTATATTCTTTTATAAAACTCACTGAATCCCAAAACTGCCTGCCAGGCCAAGAACCAGGGCCAATCACCAGAACGTGCCATCACCGCTAAACTCAGAAGCCAGAGTGTGCAAGACCGCCCAAACTTCCATTCTACCCCCTGCTTTAAGTTGGCATCCCGGAAGTACAGCATGCTTGGTCATGCTCTCTGGCAGCAACAGGCATACAGCTGTTCATCACGGTCTCCTCCCCAAAAGGGTGGTCCTTCAAAAGCCCCTTTAGTAGTATGCTGTTTTTTACCATACAACACAAGAAAATTATGAAAAAAGAATCAACAGCTTGGAAAAAGAAGCGCAAAGATTGACTGGAGAAAACAATTCCTTAAAAAATTCATCTGGCCAAATGGAAAAAAAGGTGCATAATCTCATTGAAGAAAACAATGCCTTAAAAATTAAAATTGAACAGTTGGAAGAAAAGGAATCCATGAGACACCAGGAATCAGTCAAGCAGAATCAAAAGAATGAAAAAATAGAAGAAAATGTGAAATACCTCATTGGAAAGACAACTGATCTGGAAAACAGATCTAGGAGAGACAATTTGAGAATCATTGGACTGCCTGAAAGCCATGATCAGAAAAAAGAGTCTAGACACCATATTCCAGGAAATTATTAAGGAGAACTGCCCTGATATTATGGAATCAGAGGATAAAATTGTCATTGAAAGAATCCACCAAACACCTCCTGAAAGAGACCCCAGAAGGAAAACTCCAAGGAATATTGTAGCCAAATTCCAGAATTATCAGGTGAAGGAGAAAATACTCCAAGCAGCCAGAAAGAAGCAATTTAAATATCATGGAGCCACAGTCAGGATTGCTCAGGACCTGGCAGCTTCAACATTAAAGGACCGCAAGGCTTGGAATATGATATTCCGGAAGGCAAAGGAGATTGGATTGCAGCCAAGAGTCTATTACCCAGCAAAACTGAGCATTCTCTTTCAGGGGAAAAGATGGACATTCAATGACACTGGGGACTTTCAAGGTTTCCTGAGGAAAAGACCAGAACTGAATAGAAAATTTGATCTTAACATACAAGACTCAAGAGAAACTTAAAAAGGTAAACGGGGGGAAAAAAAGTTACTCAGTTAGGTTAAATTGTTTACATCCCTACACAGGAAGATAATACTTATAACTCTTGAGATTTGTAAATGTATTTGGGCAGACATAGGGATTATACACAGAGGGCATAAATATAAATTGTCTTTGATGTGATGACATAAAGGAAATTAAGGGGTTAAAAAGGGAGTTTATAGGGAGAAGAGGAAAGGGGAGGTGGAATGGGGTGAATTACATCATATGAAGAGGTAAAAAAAAAACTATTACAATAGAGGGAAAGAAGGGAGAGGTGAACATTGTTTCCACCCTACTCTCATTAGATTTGATTCAAAGAGGGAATAACATATACATTCATTTGGATAAAGAAACTTAGCTTATTCTTTAGGGAAATAAAAGGGGAAGGGGGGACTGATAGAAGGGAGGGCAAAAGCAAGGGAGAAAGGGGTGGAGAAAAGGGTAAAGAAAAGGGAGGGAGTGATAAAAAGGGAGGGCAGATTGGGGGAGGCAGGAGTAAGAAGCAAAACGTTGGTGAGGAGGAATAGGGCGAAAGAAGGGGGGGAAGTACAAAGGGGGTAAATAGAATGGAGGGGAATAGACAGTTAGTAATAATAATTGTGAATGTGAATGGGATGAATTCTGCTATAAAACAGAAGGGAATTGCAGAATGGATTAAAAGCCAGAATCCTACAATATGCTGTTTACAAGAAACACATTTGAAGCAGAAAGATACACACAGAGTAAAGGTAAAAGGTTGGAGCAGAATATATTATGCTTCAGCTAAAGTAAAAAAAGCAGAGGGAGCAATCCTTATCTCAGACAAAGTACAGGCAAAAATAGATCTCATTAAAAGAGATAAGGAAGGAAATTACATCTTGATAAAAGGTACTATAGATAATGAAGTAATATCAACATTAAACATGTATGCACCAAGTGGTATAGCATCTAAATTCTTAGAGGGGAAGTTAAACAAGTTACAAGAGGAATTAGACAGTAATATTATACTAGTGGGGGATCTGAATCTTCCCCTCTCAGAATTAGATAAATCTAGACAAAAAATAAATAAGAAAGAAGTGAAAGATGTGAATAGAATACTAGAAAAGTTAGACATGATAGATGTCTGGAGAAAACTGAATGGGGATAGAAAGGAATATACCTTCTTCTCAGCAGTACATGGCACATTTTCAAAAATTGACCATATATTAGGGCACAAAAACATCATAGTCAAATGTAGAAAGGCAGAAATAGTAAATGCATCCTTCTCAGATCATGATGCAATAAAAATTACATGTAAGAAAGAGCCATGGAAAAGTAGACTGAAAATCAATTGGAAACTAAATAATATCATTCTAAAGAATAAATGGGTCAAACAACAAATCATAGAAACAATCAGTAACTTTATCCAAGAGAATGACAATAATGAGACAACATACCAAAATCTATGGGAAGCAGCCAAAGCAGTACTTAGGGGAAAATTTGTAGCTCTAACTGCTTACATGAATAAAAAAGAGAAAGAGGAGATCAACAAATTGGGCATGCAACTTAAAAAGCTAGAAAGAAAACAAATTAGAAATCCTCAGTTAGATAATAAACTAGAAATCCTGAAAATTAAAGGAGAAATTAATAAAATTGAAAGCAAGAAAACTATCAAATTAATCAATAAAACTAAGAGCTGATTTTATGCAAAAACAATAAAATAGATAAAATATTGGTTAATTTGATTTTTTAAAAAAAAGAAAGAAGAAAACCAAATTAGCAGTATCAAAAATGAAAGGGGTGATGTTACCACCAATGAAGTGGAAATTAAATCAATAATTAGGAATTATTTTGCCCAACTGTATGCCAATAAATTTGGCAATCTAAATGAAATGGATAAATAGTTACAAAAATACAAACTGCCCAGGTTAACTGAAGAAGAAATAAAATCCTTAAATAAGACCATATTAGAAAAAAGAAATTGAACAAGCCATTAATGAACTCTCTAAGAAAAATCCCCAGGGCCAGATGGGTTTACAGGTGAATTCTACCAAACATTTAAAGAACAATTAATTCCAATATTATACAAATTATTTGGAAAAATAGGTGAAGAAGGAATTCTACCAAATTAGTTTTATGACACAAATATGGTAGTGATACCCAAACCAGGCAGAGCAAAAACAGAGAAAGAAAATTATAGACCAATTTCCCTAATGAATATGGATGCTAAAATCATAAACAATATATTAGCAAGGAGATTACAGCAAGTGATCACCAGGATAATACACTATGAGCAGGTGGGATTTATACCAGGTATGCAGGACTGGTTCAACATTAGGAAAACTATCAACATAATCAACCACATCAATAAGAAAACTAACCAAAATCATATGATTATCTCAATAGATGCAGAGAAAGCTTTTGACAAAATTCAGCACCTATTCCTAATAAAAACACGATCTTAGGAATAGGTGGGGCTTTCCTTAAAATAGTAAACAGTATCTACCTAAAACCATCATCAAGCATTATATGTAATGGAGATAAGTTAGAGGCCTTCCCAATAAGATATGGGGTGAAACAGGGATGTCCATTATCACCTCTATTATTCAATATTATACTAGAAATGTTAGCTTTAGCAATCAGAGAAGAAAAAGGAATTAAAGGAATAAGAATAGGCAAGGAGGAAACAAAACTATCACTCTTTGCAGATGATATGATGGTATACTTAGAGAATCCTAGAGAATCAACTCAAAAATTACTGGAAGCAATGAACAACTTTAGCAAAGTAGCAGGATATAAAATAAATCCACATAAATCATCAGCATTTCTATATATGACCAACAAAGTCCAGCAGCAAGAGATAAAAAGAGAAATTCCATTTAAAG